>NC_089661.1:4490000-5940625 GCF_037042795.1 Molothrus aeneus | reverse complement strand
TGATCCTATTGGATTACAGATATTTAAGCTAAGCAGAGCTTTCATGTAGGGTTCATTTTATATTATTGTTTTATCAAAATTACAACTACAGGTCCCTTTATATAGAGCATAACATCAAATTATAGGAATATTTCTTTAGGCTACTTTATGCTTTCTCTTAAAGAAGAAAATAAAATATTATTTTTTATTTTTCTTATGATGACTTATGTTTGACAGCTTTGTCTTTGATTTGACCGGAGGATTTCAGAAAGTTCTGTAAATCAGATTCCCAGTGCTGCCCAGCATAGTGCACAGCAAAGAGATAAGAGATCAGAAATCACATTTCCACTTGTTGAGATGAACATTTGAAGGACAGGATTGCTGCTGACTGCAAATAGTGGAGCCTGCAGGACTTTTTCCAGAAACAAATTGAATTATGTTCAGCAATATATTAATTAGCAGCTGGAAAAGAATATTGGGAAGGTTGTGGTAGTGATTAATTATTTTTCTTATTAAATTATTTTCCTAGCATATGATTTTTTTTTCTGCAGAAATACATTATTTTGAGTATTATAGGTCATGCTTATGTGAGGAAAGAAGAAGGTATTTTTCTAAGATAGCAGAAGGATTTTCTCCTGTATTTCTAAGGAAAGTAATGATGAAGATCAACACTTGAGAACTGCCTGGAAGAAAATAGATAATTATAGACTTCATTATGCTTTCAAACAGGCAAGCAAAATTTTAAATCAGACCTTTAAAATCACAGGAGTGCAGGGAAAAAAATTGTGAGGAGCGCCAATTTTCTGATCAATCAACATTTGCGATGAAAAACCAGCATTATGTTCTTAGAGGCTTAGTGACTATTTTCCCTTCAAACTTAGGATTTTAATAAAGCAGAGATGGAATTCTGTGCCTGAAACCTTCCAAACCATCAGCCACAACCAGGGGCTGGTATTACAAACTCCAGGCTGGATGTAAAACTGAGAAATTACATAAAATGGAGGCACGAAGATAAAAGAAAGGAAACCAGACTGCATGAAACTGCAATTAATCCAAAGATTAGCTTCCAAACAATATAAGTCCCCCAGGCTCTTTCTAGCACGGGGCAACCTCTCCAAAGGAGTCAGTTCCCCAGGAGGTCACAGCATTCACATGTACAAGGGGATATTCTGTCCCTTGGAGTTTTCTTCTAATGTTTGGTACACACTTCATTACCCATTGAAGTTTCTCCTTGCCCCTGAAAACCACAGCAATTAATGCTTTCTCAGTAATCAGGACTTAAAGACTCTCCTGGTGAAGCAGGTCATATTATGAGCATTTAGCTTTTCATTAGGGAGATTTCAGTGTAGCCTGTCCTTTTCAACTTTGTGATTTAGCAGGAGGAATAGACTAGCTGGAACAACTCGACACCTTCAGCTGTTACCACCTTCAAACTCCCAAATAAATTCCTAGCACGGGGGATATCCTGCAGCTTTGCAAAGCCCACATTACTGATTATTTTTATCTTCCTGAGCTTGGTAATGTGGCCATAGTGACCACATTGGGGTCCTGCCTCTCCTTGACCCAGGTGCAAGGATGGGTCCTGGTCATGGAGTTGGCTCTTTAATGCCCTGCAGCTGTGTTTTCCCCTCAGTCTGTACTGAGGAAGAGTGACCCTCTTTTCAAGATGTGCTAAGAAATAATCATAACTAGGCTGAAGAGCACTATAAAAAGCAACAATGTTGGGCTTGCTGAGCTGGGCAGAAGAGCTCAATACTACTGCAGCTTCATTTTGGAGTCCAAGGCACCCAGAGGGATTGAGAGGGATGAGTCAGTGCCCATGCTGGGTGTTAGAGTCTAACAGTGCTGAGTAAGGAACCCCTGCTGAGATGGAGGACACAGGAACACAATTGGCTTGGTTCAATGTTAGCTAAACAGTTAACAACAGTCAACAGCTAACAACAAGAGTGTGGCAGGACACACTTTTTAGACAGCCTATACCTGTTTTATAATCCTGCTGAGCCCTGGTATTGACATTAGTCCATACTTGCACTCTTCTGCTGCTGTACTGAAAGATGGAATATTATCTTTAAGCTTCAATGAGGACATAAAATCAGGCTAAGTCATCTGATGGGAACCCTCCACCTACTCATCTCTTCATGGGTGAAGCACTAGAGAAGACTGTTCTTCCTCCAATAATATCATTTGGTTCAAGGTAGGCCAAGCAAAAAGTCATCTAAAATGTGTTCACACAGGTGGTGATATTGGTATTATTTTACCAGTTACTTTAATGCCCATGCAGACAAACTTAGAAGAGCAGGTTTTAATCAAAGATGAACTTTAATGACGGTTTAAGTGATCAGATTGATGCCTTTTAAAACTATGTGTCTAAAAGAGATATGGTGTTTCCGTTTTGGCCCTCTTTAGTGCTGTCTGTAATCATGCCCCTATTAAAATGATACTTTTAGGGACTATTTATTTGATAGACTCTCAAGTATTCATTATCTTAATTACCCACTATAAACTACCCATGATACTCTATCCTTGTTTGGTGCAAAAATAATGACTTGTTGTCATTCAGGTGCTAATCACCAAATCTTAATCCTTTGATAGTATATTATGGATTTTCAGAGGAAAAATTAAAGGAGAATCTTAAATATGTCTGTTCTTGTGTTTTAACAGCAGTGCATCCCTTGTGCCACTGGAGAACTTCAGCAGATGGTGTCAGGCTGCAGAGCCAGGGAATGGCCTGCCTGTGGTGCTGGCAGGTGACAGGAGGGGTGTCCCTTTGCTGTGGGATGTGATGTGCTCCAGCTCCTGCTTGATGTGTGCTAATGGCATTTCTTGTTGGCACTTTTTATGCAGTTGTTTGTCCTTCGCCTGTGGTGCCAACGTGTGCCACAGCAAATGGAGCCAGCTCCTGATGGTGCCCTGGCTCAGAGCTGGGCTGTGTGCTGCCTGCTCACCCTGCCCTGCCACACTGGGACTGGTGGAGCTGCTGGCTGTTACTGCTGCAAGGGACAGGGATTGTATTTGTCCCTGTACATTCTGTAAGGTATGAAATGAAATCTGTGGGGTTCAGGACTACTGGGATGCCCGGGTTTGCTTCATGGGCATGAGGAAGTACCCAGAGTGACTCTGGCTGTGCTCTGCAGGGAAGGTGGCCCTGAGGGAGAGCTGTTGTCCATCTCCAGTGGTGAAGGAGGGACACCTGTGACAGGCAGACTTTTACAGGTCTGGCTTGATCAGTGGTATCCACAGCCAGGGCAGGGCTGCAGAGCAAGTGCTTGGGGCATGAGCCTTGCAAGGCCCTGGATGTGGAGGGGTGTGCAGGAAAGTGAGCACTGTCCTGTTCTTCGGGACATTTGCCCTGTGCTCACACAATATGAGAACGTGTGTGGGCAGAGTAGAATAACTGCACATTTATGAATTGGAAGAGCACCTTATTCTTGCTTAGATTTTTATGTGGAGACCCTGCAAGCATAGTTACAACATGGGACAACAGCCTTCCTAGCCAGAGGTCACACTTTGTCCTGGCACAACAAAATCTGCCCATTGCAGATGTCACGTTCCCCTCACAACTGCAATCTTTGACCCTTCTTAGCCAGCCCATCCCAATCCAAACTCATTTATAACAGAGGTAGCATGAAAGTCCCTGTTTTTGCAAATGACTGCAAAGAATTTTCTTAAGGTCAACTATCAAAGAGCAGAAATGACCCCATCATTTAGGTTTTGGTCCTATGCTGCAATCACTAGGCTGCAGTACTTCACCTGTACACAAAACCATACAATTAATCATATTCTAAAGATATGGTGAAGACCAACAGCATAAAAATATGGAGAAGTTTCTCCATAGCTTGTTAGAATAGTGGAGGTTGTAGTGTCTATAGATGGTTCACTGTAATCTTACAGCTTGCCATGTGCCAAAAGAAGCCCACAGCATTTTATTTCAGTAGTGTTATCATTGGAATTATTTATTAATGTTCCAGTCTTACTCTAGTGGAAGAGTCTTTTTGTTAAATCAGATTTAAGATATTTTTATCAGTGCTATTTCCAGCTAACATGATTTTCCATGGCAATTGGGTAAGCAAACATTTACACAGTATGATGTTGAAGGTCTGAAAAATTTCATATATGCCATGTTGTCTATAATGCTCAAAATAATCCTGATCAAAAGATGGTGTGAATTGTGTGGGAATTAATATTATCACACAAATGTATTTAAGTGTTAATTCTCTTTGATGTGACCATGTAGAAAAGCCTTAGGAATCAGTGAAGATTAGGGGAAAACTGACTATTTCTGGTTACTTGCTCTCATAATAATACAGACAGATTGTCTGTGCTAAATTGCTAAACCATTTTACCAAGCTCTTCAATGTCTTTTTTTTCCTTGTCCTTTTTTTTTTCAAACTTGATTTTATTCATATTTGCCTATCAAGATGTTGGGAGTAGAGAGGAAGAGAAAATCTTCCAGGCAAATATATTTTATTATTACTATGTGTAAACAGCACCTGATGTTGCACTCAAATTTGAATTTCCTGCTTCCAGAAATGTTAAAGAATTTTTATAGTCAATGGGGGAAGGGAAGGAAAGCTCTGCATTACAGGTTATTGGTCTTTATAGCTGTAGAAGTCTCAGACTCTTGACTTCTACGTGCCTGATATCTCCAAGGAACCCCTGCATGTGTAGGTCTTTTACTTCTAAAAACCTTCTGGCTAAAAGAGACAATTGCCCCTTTCGTACCTGTAAGTAAGGCTTGGCATTGAGCCTGTTGTAAACAGACTAATATGTGTTTGGGTTTATGCCATTCTAGATGCTTTAGAAAAAATTAGTTGGAAGTACTTCCAGTTTGTCACTGAAAAAAATTGAAGTAATTTCAAGATAAAACTGAAATATATGATGGGAAAGTGCTGATCGTTCTAAATGCCAGTTGAACACATGATTTACATAATAACCTGATTTTTATGGCACCTGGCCAAATGAGAATGTAAATGATGGTACAGACAGGCTTTTATCTGAATTTCATTGTTTGGATAGTGTGGCAGGACAAAGCTGAAATACTAGTGAAAAAGAAAAGTGACTTGTTGCATACATTTGCCAATGCCTTTTGGTGATAAATGCAAATATTCTCTGATTGACTCTTCTGATTCCATGAGTTGTATCTGTATGTTTCCTTCCCTCACATGCAATAGGGGTCTGCACTTGAAAACCTGCCTAATCTTAGTTGAAATGTTAGTTTTTTATACTATGAGAACACTTTCAAACCAATGCACCTGTTCTTAATACTACACTGTTCAATTCCTTGCAGCAGTCAGTCATTTTACTGATATTTGTTGCTATGTGCCTTCAAAATTAGTAGTGCTGCTGCTTAAATATGAATGCTACTAAAATTACATATTAACTAGCAAGCTGTTGGAATCTCTGCTACCAATAACTGCCAGGAAAAATAATTTCATGCTATAAACTTAATTTGGAATTCACTATGCGCCAATAATTACTTACATCTGTCAGGGTTTCCCAACAGAAGACTGGAATAAAAGACAAGAATAAAATAAGTATTGTTTAAATGTTAAACTTTCTTTGAACAAATTTCTATATGAATATCTTGAATGTTTGCTGTCTGGCAAGAAATAAAATTTTCATATATAAAAACACTGCAAACTGAAATTGCTAATGATTATTCCATGGTGCATTGGACTGTGATGGAAGATCTGGATAGCAAGATCCTACTGGGTTTGGGCTCTATCCATAAAATAAATTTCCTTTATTCTAGGAAGAGAAATTTCTCCTAGATAGTCCTTGTTTCTTGCAAATTTAATTCACTGGAGTGGGTTTCTTTGGCAGCAGCATTTGCTGAGGCCTGCAGGAGGAGCAGAGCAGCCCTGCTCCACACCTGAGCTGGGCTCTTGTACGTCCCCAGAGCCTGAGAGTGACCATGAGTGACACTGATGGACCTGCTGCCAACTGCTGCACACCGGGGTGTTTTAGAAAGCACCTCCCTTTCTGTGGTCAGGCCCAGAAAATGCAATTCCTACAAACTGTCTAAAATGTCATGGCTTTATTAAAATAAATACCAAACACAGTGAAGGAAACGCTTGAAGCTGCAAATGCATCAAAGTCTGTTGTGGCCACTGCTGAAGGCAGGAGACTGAGTTAAATGGACTCTCAATCTGAAAAAGTGCAATATCCTCATGTGTTTGTTAATTTCCAGCTGTGTATCTTGCCTAAATGACTTAGTGTAATTCAGTTAGTGGATCTTTTCACTATTTGCTGCATTTCTGTGAGCCTGAAAAAGGCTTCAGTGTGTGGCACGCATGCAATGGGTTTGGCTACTGACCTTGTTGCATTCTGGTTGTGTGAATGATTGTAGGAGAGCAGAAGAAAATTGGAAAGCTCAATGATTTTGGTTATAGTAAATATGACACTAAATCAGTGCTTGTGAGGGGACACAGCAGGTCCTGTTCCCATTTCCAGTCATTCCTACAGTGCTTTGTGTAGGCCCACTTGTATGGTCATATATTGTGAGTGGGTATTTTGTGCAGGGTCTCAGATGAATCTTTTACTGGTGGCAAATCATAAGACATTATTTTACTGGGGAAAAAGAGGTTTTACATTGTAAGCATTTTTGTGTAGTTTCTTTTCTGTTTTTTCAAAATAAAAGGGAAAAGCAGTGAAACTCTGCACTGTGCTCTTGGAAGAAGGAAAAGAAAAATTACATTAACACACACAGGTATTCTTTATCAGTGTTCCCATATTATCTGAGCAACACATAACTTAGAATCTTTTTTTTTATTGCAAATTTTATGCAGTTTAGGAAGAACTTAGAAACTAAAGCTTCTAAAAAGAATCTGATAGTCCCAGGTGCAAGGCCAGTGAGATAAGGGCACATTTGAGGTCACTCAGCTAAGATTGCAAGTTTAACTTGTAAAGAAAGTGTTAGAAAATTAGAAGGACAATCTTGAGGATGCTTTGTCCCAGCTTCTGGCCCTGGTTCCCTAGTCTGCCTAAGTATTTTTGTGAATCCATCCCTGGATAATGTGTATTGTCACTACGCTTGCAGCTGTCAACATTTCTCTGGTTTCAAATGTGAAGAAATTCCTTTAGATGACCTATTCATATCTTCTAAGTTTCATTCCTTCAGGCCATATTTCCATGGGGTTATCAAAGATTTTTATTATCTTTTCATGAGTACATAGCATTTGAGTCTTAAAATGTGGTCTGGAATGAAATTCTGCTAGAAAGAATAGTTTTTCCCTTGTCCTTTAATTCTGTTGTTGTAGCAAAGCAAAAAATACTGCAGACAGTGCCATAAAATTTAAATAATGAATGTAAAAATCTTTTCCCAGTTGTGACAGGGCAATATCAGAATATTCTCAATTACTTATCTGTTTTCTAATGAGAAATAAGGAGTATTCTAGATATTGGGAGGTTCCCTAGGGCTAATATGTTTGAGAACTATGTACTGAAAGTACCTAAGGTTTAATAAATACAAACTAGCAATGTAGAATGATTTCAAAAAGTGTTTAGAGTATTTTTATTCATGAATTTTGGTGGGGTTTAGCCCCAGATTTTATTTCAGTGATGAACACAAATGCATTACACCTTTGCAATTCCTGTCTGCCCCCATATGAAATTTGTGTTCACTTTGAGAAGCCAGTTCCTATTTGGGAAAGGCTCTTGTACACAGGCAGTGGAGTTGATTTTTCCTTTGTGCCTGCAGAAAGCAACCAGGGAAACATCTGTGCTAAGCTGGGGCTGATTTTAATGGGTTGGGCTCAGATGTTGGCAGAAGGCACATGCTCCAAGAGACACCAAAGATGGTTAATTGGCTGTGAACTTTGGAGCCTCACCATTAGCTGGGAGACACAAAACTTCTTCACACAGAGTTACAATAGTTATTTCCAAGGCAAGCAGAAAGCTGTGTGTCTGTATGGCTGGAAGGATTGGCAAGGGAAAGCCACAGGGTTAGTGGCACTGGAATGCTGGTGTCTTTGCCATAAGGGTAAACACAATAATACTGTTAGCTACAGCCTTTGTTACTTCTCCAGTCAAAAAGTAACAAAAACAAAAAACAAAACAAACAAACAAAAAACCAAAACAAAATAAAAATATCAAAACCCTATAATCATTTTTGTGAAGGAGTTTTAATTTGAAGTTTTTAGCACAAGTTCTTGCATTTCAGGAGTGGGGGTTGTGCCAGGTTTACTGAAATTGTACCACTAGTGGCTAAATTATCAATTGATTACAGGTGTGTCTGCCTTAAAGGGGACTCAACTACACTTTAAAGGCAGCTAATAAATAATATTGGAAGCAGCTGGCTTTGCTGCTTCTTTAGAGTCCTGTCACACCCCTTCCTGGGAGAGAAGTTAATGCTCCCTTTATTTTTCTCTTGTCCTTGACACAAAACTGACTGAGCGTGGAATCAAATGCTTGATGGGGTGAGTTATGAGTACAAGTTTGTCTTCCCAGTGTGCTAGGACTTGATTATTTGGCAGTTTCTCCTTTCTTTAGATGGGATATTCTTGAGATTCTGTAAAATGCTTGTTGTAATAAAAAAGAGGCTGGGAAAGGGAGGGAGTTCCAGCCCTGCATTTTAGGAGAATAAGTGTGCCCAGGCTGCTGTAGATTTTAAAGTGATGCATGAAAATGGAGAAGTATATTTTGTAACTGGAAAAACACAGGTGGATTTTAATGTTTTGGAGGAGTTTTCCTTTGTTTGGCAAAGAACAAGGATGGCTGGATGGCTGGTCTGGAAATTGCTTATTGGATGGAAATCTGTGTTGTGCTTTTGAATGGGGGTCAGCCCCATAGCAGCCACTGCTGTGGCCTCTCCCAGCTCCCAATGCCTGCTGCTGGCACAGGTGTGGCTTTGAGCCCCTTCCCCAGGGCTTTGCTGTGCTCAGCTCCTTTAGGGAAGGAGGTTCTAGGGCTCTTTCCCTGTCTGCCTAGGGGCCCCTTGTCTCACTGCAAGTTCAGTCCTAGGGTGGAGGAGGATAAAACCCTATGGCTGCCTCTAAAGGAGTTCAGCTGTTAGTTCAATGCCTATTAAATTTAATAAAATCCACTTAGATTCTCATCCTCAAGAGCCAGTCTGATGCTTTACATAAATCTTAATTTGTTTACCACAGTTGCTTTAAAAACAAACAAAAACCCCACCACATCAGAACAGACACAGCTCCTGGTAATTAGACCTTAAAGTACATTGAGATAACTTTGGACAGATGTGCCAATATTTTATTATGCCAATTTTTGGCCAACATATTTTTTAATGTGTGTAGGCCTGATAAACTGCAGTTTTTAGTCTTTTGGTTTACAAAACAGTGGCAAAAGGAGTTGGAAAGGCTGGCATGCAGTATGCTTTTTTCACAAGCAAGAAGCAATAAACTCCTGAGACCTGAAAAAACCAGTTCTTCCTTCAGTTTGACAGAATGATATCTGTTCTAAACTGATACGTTAATTGAGTCTGGCAGCCTCCATTTAATTGTGACTCATTGCAAGTGATCGAGTTAGTCAGCTCCTCAGCTGCAGTTCTGGTTTTGTCATGAGAATAAAAGAAAATAACTAGCATGCATAGTTTTACTTTCTTTTTGTTCCTAAAAAGCTCTGCAATTTTAAATATTTGTGAGGTTCTTGGGGTTTGTGTGGTTTGGTTTTTTGTTTTTGTTTGTTTGTTTTGGGTTTTTTTGGTTGGTTTTTTTTTGGGTCAGTCTATATCACACACTTTTGACCATGATAATTTTAGGCTCTACCTGTGGAATTCTATCTCACAATTTGTTAGCTGTTATCACAACCATTCCAGATTTAAATGTACCTGGGAAACAATTAAACAAAGACACTCCTGTAGATCAACCTCATGAGAAATATCCATCCTCTAAACCTTTTTAGTCTGAGGAATGGTGCTAGAAAATAAGGAAATGATGGAGATTCCTTGCCTTACCTGCCTGTAGAAAGTAATTGCTTGTTTTTATCTCCTGATTGATATTAAGCCTGCTGTTAAGAAAACTTAAACTAGTCTGAAGTCTTATTTTGCTAGGAGTCAACACTTTAATTGTACCTGTATCAAAAAGGCTTTTAGTCCAAAGTAACCAAGCTGAGAAAAGAGAGGATGGAAGGGAAAAGAGGGACAAATGAATAATGGTGCCTGCAAGGTCTTTGCAGAAACAGAATAGTTCTAAATCCATTTGGTTACTATGAATTACCTGCAGACCTAAAGAACTGTTCTCTCTCACACCAACTTGCCACTGTAGTGTGGTTTATAAATGTTCAGCTATACAGTGGCTTGGTTAAATACTCCAAAGAATTTAACATTTAGCAGATTCTTCTTGACTTTTGTAAACTGGAGTCCTGAGGCACCTGTGAAATTCTGACCAAGGAGTAGAAACTCTTCTAATAGCTACATAACAAGTATTCAATGCTTTTAAAATGCTTTCCAAGAAGAGGGTAGAATATTTTTTTTTTAAAATTTAGAAAAGGAATGGGGGAGAAATTGGTGTCAGGAGTTCAGAGACATCTGCATTTGTGTGTTAACTCTTGAAAGGAAGAGCCTCTTACAGCCTCTGCTGTAATGGTCAGGGACTGAGTCCCAGAGCTTTTGATGGTGAACAGAATGTTTGGAATTGCTGTTTTGTGTGTGTGCTCATATGTTAACATACTATAAAAATGCATAAACAAATAATAATTCAGATAAAAATAACTTGATATCAGAACAGCTTAAAAAATACAGTATAAATTGGTATTGATGTGCAATGCTGATTACTTAAAAGTCTGCTACTCCCACATAAATATGGGGGGGGGGCAAAGTGAATTATCTTCATCTACATAATAGCTCATCTCAGAAATATAGGCTAGTAGGATCTGATTGTTTATTTGAGATTAAAAGTTTAATGCTTATATTCTGACCTCATATGGAGAGGCTAAAGCTTCCCTTTTCTCTGGGGTAAGACATTGCAATCACTAGGCTTTTATATGCAAAGGAGCCGTGTGTAACTTATGTGCTCCCAATGATGAATGTTGTAGTTATTTCTATTGTGCTAATTCATAATGCTTCTTGCATCTGCTTTTGTGGGACAAACCTCCATCCATCAGTGGTGTGTTATCTTGCCAGTTTCTCCACTATTTTTATTTAGCTAATTCAACCATTGCATTACTTAAAAGGATCTAATTAATCATTATGTTAGTAATCTTGGCTTTTATTGAGACCACAGTTAATTAAGTTTACAAATTGACATGGCAAAATTTGATCCAGACAAATTACGTTGGAAGAGAATTTGTATCAATAAAAATCTCTGGACTGATAAATTGCTGTTTTTTCCAGCTGGTGACAAAGATCTGTCCTGGCCTGGGGAGGGCTCCTGAGTGCAGCCACGCAGTGCTGAACATTTCTCTGCAAATGAGAACTTGGAGATGTCAGGAGATCTTCAAAAGCATTCTCTAGTGAGAAGAGGCTGATCTTGCAAGGCCTTCAACACCCACCTCCTGCCTGAGTCAAGGGCTTCTCTGAGTCTAGCAGGCACTGCTGAGATAATAAGGAGATTTCCCTGCATTTCTCTGGGAATTGTGCAGTGCTGCCAGGGACAGGCACCTCCATCTACCAGATCTGTGGGTGCTGAGGGCTGAGGATGGGGAGCACAGTGGAGCTGGGGCTGTGATGGTGAGGAGCCAGGACCTGAGGGAATCAGCTGACAGGACTGACAGGAGAATATTAATCCATGGAAACTCAAGGAGGCAGTGCCTGGCTCCTGTGGGAGGCAGCTCCTTCCCCAGCAGCTGCAGAAGGGGCTCAGGGCCCCAGGAGCTGCTGAGGGCTGAGCTCTGTCTGAGGGCCCCGAGCTGTGCTCCAATGGCCCCTGTGCAGGGAGGGCTGTGCTGAGGGCTGAGCTCTGTCTGAGGGCCCCGAGCTGTGCCCCAATGGCCTCTGTGCAGGGAGGGCTGTGCTGAGGGCTGAGCTCTGTCTGAGGGCCCCGAGCTGTGCCCCAATGGCCTCTGTGCAGGGAGGGCTGAGCTCTGTCTGAGAGCCCTGAGCTGTGCCCCAATGGCCCCTGTGCAGGGAGGGCTGTGCTGAGGGCTGAGCTCTGTCTGAGGGCCCCAAGCTGTGCTCCAATGGCCCCTGTGCAGGGAGGGCTGTGCTGAGGGCTGAGCTCTGTCTGAGAGCCCTGAGCTGTGCCCCGATGGCCCCTGTGCAGGGAGGGCTGAGCTCTGTCTGAGGGCCCCGAGCTGTGCCCCAAAGGCCTCTGTGCAGGGAGGGCTGTGCTGGGGCAGAGCTCCCCAGGGTCTGACCTCTCCAGGGGCTGTGGAGGTGCTTCTCTGGGGCCCAAGGGGCTGGGGAGAGGCTTTGTGTCTGTCCTGGGGCTGTTCCCCACTGTTTGTCCCCATTGGGTGTCAATGGCAGGGCTGGAGGGGCCTGGGCAGGAGCCCTGGAGGGGTCTCCTCCTGATGGGATCCACCTGGACAAAATGGGGACAAGGCCCCGTTTTCCAGCTGGGTGCCAGCTTGCTGAGGAGAGACTGGGACTTGGGAGGCCACAGGGAATCACAGAATCAATGAGGGTGGAAAAGACCTCTGAGAGCATCAAGTCCCACCTGTGACCAAACAGCACCAGAGCAGACAGTGTCAGCCAGACCATGGCACTGAGGGCTACAACCAGTCCTTCCCTAAACACCTCCAGGGATGGTGACTCCATCCAATGTCCAATCACCCTCTCTGTGAAGAAGATTTTCCTAATGTCCACCCTAAACCTCCCCTGGCACAGCTCCAGACTGTGACTTCTTGTCCTGTCACAGGGTGCCTGGGAGAAGAGGCTGAGCCCCAGAGTGAGACAGGACTGAAAGGACGTGGTGACAGGGACAGGAGAAATCTCAGAAATAACAAAACAGGGACATGCCCATTGTGTGTGCCTGCACAAACATGAGAAGTACCCTTGGAGTCACAGAGACCAGGCTGGGCAGCTCAGGAAAAGCAGGCAGGGAAGGGGAGGAGAGGGAGCAGGTTGGATGTGCGTGGAGATGAGGAGTTCTCTTTGAGAGACTGTGGGGCAGGGCTGGGGGAGAGAGCTTTGGGGTTGGGGTTTGTTCCTGTCCCCAAACAGCTCAGTCCTGGTGTTTCCAGAGTCATAGGTCAAAGGAATAATTTGGTGATTTTGTGTGTGAGGTGATTTGGAATACATTATTGCAGTTAGAAACACATAAAGAATGCTAGACATTATTGATGGGAAAAAAACCCATGTGTAAAAGTCATAATTTACTGGATCTTTTATTTTTTTCCCCCAATACAATCAATGCTGAATATATTTAGAAGTGTTTTCCCTGCACTATCTGCAGGCTGTGCCAATTAGATACAAGAACTAATTTAAAGTCTATTGTCCTTTGCAGAGGCTGCATGAAACACTGCAGGGGTTTTGTGTATTTACTGTGGTACTGTTGGTTCCATTCCCATTGTTATCCTGAAGCATTTATTCATATTCATTCTCCACCTTACTGCCTGCTCTTGTGGAGCTCAGCAGATGGCTCTGACCACTCCTTGAAGGGCTCTCAGGGTCCTGAGGTGGCTGAAAACCCCACTGCTGCTCCTGGGGCTGCAGAACACATGGATTTGGCATAGGTACATATCTCTGCCCCTGTTCCACCCACTGCTGAATGGTCTTGGATGCCATTGGACCTGTAAAGGGCAGGGTGTTTGATGTGTTCTGAGGCAGAAACGTATTTTTGGGCATGTTTGAACATTTCATTGCAGAATGGCTGAAGGAAGGCCTGAGTAGTTTGCTGAATGACAGCACAATGGTTCTGAAGCAATCAATGAGGTTGTTCCTTTGAAGGCAGACAAGTGGGTGAATGCAGAAATTCAGGCAATGCTCACTGAAATGTGCTGTTTTGCTGATCTTTAGCAGTATTTTAGAAAGGGTGGGGGAATAAGAATAAGAACTCCAGTGTTTTATGCTTTAAAGAATCTTAAAAGATTACTATATTGATTTTCCTTTTATTGACAGAAGTCTCCAAAGTATTTTACTTCTTAGTTTTTATGTATTTTGGTCTCCATCCTTAATTAAATGTTGAAAGAACTCACTGGGAAATAACTTACTGTTTTATTCTGTGTCAAGTGCTGTTTGAAGCAGGGTGATCTAAAATAAATTGGCTTTGTGTTTTATTGTTTTCTAGCTGTCCAGCAAACTAGAATATTGCTGATTCACCCAGCTTTTCTTGTCAACTGTGTGCCAGGAATATTTATACATGTAAGTACTTTAAAAAAAAAATCCTTAAACATTAGATATTTTTGCACTTACTATGAAAATGGTTTTGAGAAAGAATTCTGAATTTAGAAATATTGTTATCTTTTGCTAATTTTGAAAACAATAATAGGTAAAAATAAGCTTGCTTTTAAAACATTAGTTATTATGATATTTCAGTACAGAAGAGACCTCTGTGGTTATATTTTTCAGAGTAATGTGCCATTACTGGAAGTAAATTATTCATATGAAAAGGATGATTGATCAAACACAAGCTACTATAATGTGAGGGTTGGAACAAAGTCAAACTTATTTTACAGGTGTAAAGAAACTCATAAAATCAGTAAATTGGACGTGCAGACAAATATTTGAATCCATGAATATAATTGTTTTCCTTGTTATATTTTATAGCCTGTTTTTCTCCTCTGACTTTCTCACAGACTGCAATGTGCATTTATTCATCCTGGCCTGTAAGCACTTTACAAAATCCTTTTTAATGGCAATTTTAAACCCCTGTCCTCAGTTAGATATACACTCCTGTAGCCCAGAAAAATTGATATAAACTCCTTGCAGTTTCTGGACATGTGAAGAGAGTAAAGATTACACTGGTTAAGTGATCTCTCTCCCAAGTACAAGCACTCTGCCCTCAGAGGTGGGTAATTCACAATAAAATGTAAAGCCAACAGAATAATAATCATGAGTACTTTATCTAGTGAATTTCCTGATCAGTTGTGATACAAATAATTGATGTCTGAACTTCAGCATTGCATGCATTACCATTCCTAAGCAGTGATTATATCTTGTTGGAGACTCTGGACTCCAACTGTTTAATAAAGCCAGTACAATTTATGACAGGTCAGAGAGAAGCTTTGTTAAATATGAGAGATCAGGGGGCAGCATCTCCCTCCTGGTGCCCTGTTCTCTGCCAAGAGATTGCAGACCCAGCCATAAACTGGGATGGAGAAAGAGGCAGGGGAAACTCACAAATTTCAGTCAGCACAGCCAGGGATCCATCCCTGGGGAGGGTAGAATGCTGAAGTATCTCCTTAACTGCCACTATTTAGGGAATCAAGCTAATGCAGTAAATAATATGGACAATAAATCCAGTAAATGTTACAGCAAATATTATGGACAGTAAGTAATATGGGAAATATAGAGAGGTGGCTCTTGGTGGAGCCTAGACTGGTATTAGCTTAGCAAGGAGTTGGAAATAATCACAGACCATCAGCTTTCAGGTGAAGGGAAACCTCTTTTAGTAAAGACAACTTAGCCTGACCTCAGCCATCAATATTAGCTGCTTTACCACCACGGTCTGAATCTCAATCACACATACAGCAGGGAAAAAAACCAAATAAAATAATTAAATGCTGTAAAAAGTGGATTGAAATGATATCATGCAACTTCCCTGACCACTCACACAGGCAGCACTGCTTGAATAATTAGAAGAATTTAATTATCTACACTGAAATCAACAGCAAAGGAGAGCAAATATGAGAAATATGTTTGTTTCTGATGACTCCTGTGTTTCATCCTTGAAACCATGGCCAGTCCTGGGTATCATTTACTCCTTATCTCTGCTTATTGCTGTGACCTCTTCAACACATGGTTTATCAGTTGCTTGCATTTGCAAATCAATAAGATTTTTCAGGAATGTAGATGTTCCGGGATTTCTTCCTATTGTCTGAACTCAGAAAATAAGAGAAGAGTATTTTGAGAGAAGAGGTCAGATCAGGTGTGGGCTGTGTTCAGAAGCTGTCTAGAAGCAGCCAAGAAGTGATTTATTTAGTTTTATTGCAGTAAAGGTCTGTGAATTTTCCATGCTCCTTATATTAAACTGAGGGAATTGTCTTCTCTATTTAGATTTTTATTCATTGATTACAGCCTGTTATATTACTGCACTACAACATGGGGCTTGAATACTTCCTGTTGATTGATTTACTTCAAATCTTAAAAAAATCTTAACAAAATTTTTACTTCAGGTTGCAAACCATTGATTTGTCTCTAGTCAGCTGCAGTTACAGTTTAGATTTTACCATGACTTTAAAAAAAATTTGATTGCTTTAACAACTGTGTTGAAGTCTGTGTACTGCCCATTATATGGGACATGGTTGAGAATATTAGTTGTTTTACTTTTTTTTGGTGAATATTTTTATTGATCTCCCATTATTTTAGTCCCATAATAGGTCACTAAATTAATGTTTTAATCGTGCATTTAAGTTCTGCACTTCTCATCTTCTTATTTTATTAATTTTTAGATCTTTTCATCAATATAAAGAGGCCTGATACAGTTTCTTATGCTTGCTGTCAAATAATATGATTAAAAACGAAGGGAATTTGTAAAACAAATGAATTCATAACATGATTATTGAGCTAAATGATGGGTAACAAATTATGGATATTTTCAAGACTGAATCATGTTTTCTATCATGCATTTCTAAAAAAAATTAGGAATGATTATTACTTAAAATTTCAGCTTATTCAGAGTTCACTATTCTAGTGAAGCCTCATGGATATGATTATTTTATGGCACTCTCCAGTACTGGATGTTGGAGAAAGAATTCACATCCAAAAAATGAAGGGGCAATAACCAGTGCAGTGCCAATTGTGCTATTATAAGATTTAAATTATCTGTAAAAATGAATATCCCATGCTAAAATGGCTCTATTTGGGCAGCACCAAGCTTCACAATACCAAGTTTAAAACCCTATTTTGCCTCTGTTTTACTTGGAATAGCAGTTGAATATTCTGAACACCTCTGTGAGAGAAGCAATGATATGAAAATTATTTTGTTTGCAACACAGGTGCTTTTTCTGACTGCTACCTCCTCACAAATCCAGGGAGCAGCTGGGTCAGGATTGGTTCCTTGGAGTGAGTGAGTAAGGCTCCTGTAGTCATGTTCAATATTTCATGATTTGAGACCCAGCTAAAATACACTTCATCACATAATTTCACTGCTCACATTTCTGATGTATTTAAATAGAACTGAACAGGATGTTTTAGAAGAACATGCTTCATCTAGAAATGCCAATTTGTCAAAACCGGAATTGTGTGGGAAAGGCCTGAATCAATCTTTTTTTTAATTTTTGTGTAGAAAAAGCTTTAAGAAACAGATTTCAACTGCTGAGAGCACCTCGTTTCAACATTCTCAACATGCAAGTGGCAGTTTTCTTGGCATGGAGAAATATTTAAGCTATAATTAAATGCTATAAGAATAAAAAATGCAGAGAATTTTAAAAGAATGAAATAATCCTAGTGAAGTAAATCAGACTTAAAGCACTTAAGACTTTAATTAGACTTTATGGCTCTGCATCCACATTGTGTTCAGTACCCCTGTGCTTAGATGCAGCCAGCTCATATTTCTTAATTTTGCATGATGTAGCCTTAGCCTGATGCTGCTTCCATTTGTACTAAAGAAAAACTGCTCTGGGAGGAGGTGGCTTGGACTCTTGAGCAGTCAATCCTGGCTCCTCTGGCAATTTGCCCCATGCAGAAGTTGGGTACTGACTCCAGAGCTGAACTGCCATGAGCTGCCAATAACATATAATATAAATATAATACAGAATATATATAAATATAGAAGTATAGAATATACAATAAATGTATGATACATAATATAATGACCCCAAAAATAAAGCTACTGCTTAAATGATAATCTCACTGGGAAGACTGGAATACATTATAATATAATTTTGTGTGGCCTTTTGGTGATGTTTGAGAATGTTTGAGATATCATATGATAAATGCAAAATTTTGTGCACCATTAATTATGAGAAGAGTTGGTGTTAAAAAATCCCCCTTGCCATGTCTTGGAATCACATCACAAGGGTTAAACCCAACAGGTTTCCATAGAAATAACTCTGAAATCAGAAAGTTATTAGAATTACTTTGATTTTCATTGGCAGAGAGTCAGACTACTGTGCACATTAAAACCCCCCCCAGACACCCACTTGGCCTTTGTATTTGGTGCTGCTATATTGTATTATTATATATCCTCTTTTTTCTGGTGTTTTAGTAACAAAAATTGGATCAAACTATTGAAAAGACACTGCTTTTTAAAAATTATACAGTGTTTAAAGGCTTGAGAATATTAATTAAATATTACTGGCATAATTTGGTTAAAAGGGAGCTCAGGGAATATAGGATTTTATTTTTTCATGCTGTGATTGACTGGAATGATTTTCTTTTTGGCCAGCTGAGTATTGTCAGAATTGATGTTATCACGTAAAACACCACTTTGCTCGACTTTAAAGGTTCCTCTGTGGACCTGTAGAGAAAATGGCTGTGGAAGGTTATTTGTATGCCATGATCAAACCTCTCCTTATTCCACAGCAATTGTAAAAAGGAAAGGGTTGTTTAGGACAATCAGTGGCCTCACTGTCATTAACTGAATTACAAGAGCTTATTATAATGTGAACCTCACAATACTGAGTCACTGGCTTTAGAACCTTGGGCTAAATGTAGATGTAATGCATGGTAGAAAAATAATAATACATCAGTGCCTGCATAATGATGAGCTGTACACACAGGGATTTTGAAATATTGGTAATTCTGTGAATATATCAATCCTGAGCTGCTTAGTAGTAAAATTGTAAATACAGTCTTAGAAATTATTATGTGAACTTGAACACAAGTTTCATTCTGTTTCTTTTTGAATCATTCATACAGATGTAGATTCATGTGTGGAATGCAACACATTTTTCTGATTCTCATCACCTCACAAAACAGAAGTAGAAAAGAGGGGTGGTGTATCTGGAATGAAAGAGATGGAGTGGCTTTCACATGTCGGTAAAATAAAGGGTTCTGAATAGATCTTTGAAAGGATTGTGTATCTGTGTAAATTATAGCTGCCTCTAAAACCAGGAGCAGTGAATTGAAGTGAGAAAAACAGTACATGGTTTAAAGCAAAAAAAGGTATTTCTACATTTAATGCAAAATAAAAGTCATGGAACCACTTAGTGTAAAGAGCTGTGAAGGCAAATACACATGGATTCACAGTGGATTAGAGAAATCCACGTTTAAGTGTATCAGGGCTGTTGAATAAGAGGTTTAGTAGAAACTTCAGGGCTGCAATACGTAAGTCATTCCAAACCAGAAAGCCTGTCCTGTGGCCTGTGAGAGGGCAGAAACCATTTGAATTATGGAGAAAGCCCTTAGGACCATATTAGGTGTATCACTCATACCTCTGTGTGCACATGAATGCACAAGGTCAGCAGCTTCTGGAGTCTGTGAGTGTGTACAGAAAGAGAGCTCTGTCCTAGATGGGCACAGCTGAGTTCCTCTGCTCATCACATATTTCTGGGTATTATTTTCCAGGTGTTACAGGTTGTCCTGTACTTGTCAGTTATTGGCACTGTAAAACTGTGAGGTCTCTTTCTGCTCTGTATTAAGTGGAAGATTTTCTTTCCTCTCATTTCTGCTGTCATCTGTTAGAACTTGGCTTTGAAGCCTATTTGCTGTGGAGGATCATGCAGCTTAACTACCCACTTGGATGGGAAATGCAGTTTAGAAATAACATCTGTGCAGTTGCTGGGGCATCCACAGCACTGCCAGGCTGTGAATTCCCTGTGATTACAACTTGCATGTCCTCTGCTGCTTTCCTGCACTTGAATTTGAGAGTGGAGATCCTGGATCCTCCCTGTAACAAAGATCTTATTTAAAGATCAAATTTCTTATTTGAGTTTGACTTGAGCCTTTCAGGGATTAGGTGTATTACAAGGGTTGAGCATGCCCATGGGGAAGGAGAGCTCTGTGTTGTTAATCTCTCTGAGATGCAAAGAACTGCTGGGCAGGGTGCAGAGAGCTGCAGGCTCTGTCTGGAGAGTGGTGGGGTCACAGTGATGCCAGGCTTTGGGATAGGGAGTTGATTATAAAATGTTATCCAGGGAGCAGGAGTGATTACACTGCCCCAGAGAAGGCTGAAAAACATCTATTTAGCTCTAAATACAGGCTGTGGTTTCAGAAATTGTAGTTTCTGGTGCTTTGCAGGGTGTCATGTGCTTGGTTTTATATGGCCAGCTGAAATTAATGTCATAAAAGACTTGCAAGCTTAGAAAGGCTTTCATATATGTGTAATATAACAAAATGCAGAAAGATGCACTTGGAACTTTATAGATTTATGTCTTCATTAAAAAAGAAAAAAGCTGCTTCACACAAGGGATGGTTTTTTAAGATGTTTAGGATATTCTCTTTGACCAGTGTATGGAGAAGGAAAATGCATTGGGACAGAAACCTAAATGGAGACAAAAAATTGCCTTTTTTGAAACAAAATCCACCTTTGTAAACTAGAGATGGGGAGCCTTGAAATTAAATAAATTAAACCAATTTTCACTTGAAGGGCTTTTAGCAAGGCAAGGATCTTTCTATGTCCCGGCCTAAAAAAGTCTTTAATGCTTGCAGCCCCATTGGCCCAGGCTCTGTCTGTGAGCCCTGTGCCCAAAAACATGCAAGGCATGGGGTCCTTCTGTACCGAAACTGCAGGTTATTGACCAGAAGGGCTCTGCCCTCCTTCCTGCATCCTGAGAAGATGGACATGGGGTGAGGAATTTGGGAGGGAGCACAGAATGAGCCTCAGTCACCAGCACACACTGCTCAGTCTCACTGTTGGGTCTCTGCAATCCCAGCAGCACCACAGGCACAGCAGGACTCTGAAAACTCATACCTAGGCTTGAATACAAAGAGTCAGACTCAGTCTGCAGTCGGATCACAAATAAAATAAAGTGCATGTTGGAAAAACAAACTCTTAATCTGGTCTTGAATAGCAATTATGATGCATTTAGCATAAAATAGTAGTTATGGGAAAAATAGGTTTTGTTTTCCATTTGCAGCAATGTGGTTCCCTGTGAGATTTAATTAATGGCTCTCATTTATTCTCTTATTTCTCCCCATTCTGTGAGTGCTGAGTATAAAAGAGCACATTTAATTTGGCTTCTCGGCAGCAAACAAGTTCATTTAATGTTGATATAGAAGCATCTCTGGATTTTAGAGGGAAAAGAGAGGAAGGGCCATGGAGGGGAAATGTGATTAGTACCATTGATATCACAGACAACTTGAATGGCTTTAGCAATCAGGGAGAATTTTACTGAAAACCAAGTTTGTATTATTGCACAACAATTCAGAGAATGGGGAATTATCTCCCATAGCACATTAGATAAATGGAGCCTGGAAGTTATAATCCACTTAACCTGGATGCAACATTTTGTCTTCTGGGGGATGTAGGATATGTTAGAGACACACACACCTATGCTCTCTTTTATCTTTTTCAATTAAGAAAATAAAATTTCCTTTGGATAATGTTATCTTGGGGAATATATTTCAAGTTAAGCAAATCTTCCTATTGGATAAGATAGGCTGTACTACACATTTAAATGTGATATGGAAAGGGTCAGAGTGGGCAATCTGCAAAGTTCCTCCCACAGACATAGAAACCAGGGAATGGGGAGGGTTTTGATTGATGGTTTGAGAAAATCAGCTAGAGGAGGACTGTATTCCTTAAACTGAGGGAAGCTTTGCTACCAACTTGCATTTATTTCAAGATCAAAGCTTCAGGCTTTCATTTCTACCGCGCAGAGCCACTGGCATCCAGAACAGAAACCCAGTGCTATAAGCTCACACCTGATTCTTTTACAAGAAAAATGCTGCTCCTTAAAGGCAGATTAACTTCTTTTGAGGAGTGTGTGGCTTGCAGGAGAGGCTGGAACTGAAAGGAACAGCCTATTGTTTCACTTGGCAATTATTTCATGCTTTTTTTTGGTTCACAGGGTCTGGAAAGATGATCAAAGTGAAAATGTTTTGTTCCTATCTTGTGAATAGCAAAAGAGAATTAAAAGAATAATAAAGCCATGGAAGCATATGTTAGGGGTAATAATTTCTCCTGATCCTTTGCAAAGGGCATCAGTAGGCAAGAGAGAATGCTGAGCAGGACATGGTGCCTAAAAGCAGTAACATTTCAGTTTCCTGACTGTACATAATGTGAAGTTTGAATCCTGCTCAGTTGTGTCTAATATCATCTGCTCTTGATGTAGATGAGCCAGGATGGAAGCACAGGTATCTCTGCTTCTGATGACATGACTAATTTGTTAAAAAGATTTGGAATGGGAAATAGGGATTTATATTTTTGTCTGCTGTACTTGTGTCATTGATCAACTGCTTTTTTGCCTTTGGCAATGGACATATTGTCCTCTGGCACGAGTACTCATTTAGTTAATTTGGACTTTTAGTTTAATGGGGAATTTTTTCATATTTATTACTACTTAAGGATGTGGGACTCAGGCAATTTATGCATGCCATAGGCTTAGGCTGTTTATCCCCTCCTCTCCCTGTTCCCTTTTAAAAAATCCTCTTTATTATGTTTTCTGATGGAGTTCTAAAACCCAACAGTATTGGCAGGAGAGGCTGGCAGAGCTGAGTAGCCAAGGGCCTTTTGGCCTTTGTGCAGATCTCTCTGCCCTGTAATGCTGTGCAATGTTCACCACTCATTCTTCTCACCAAATGTCCTCCCTGGTCTCTCCCAGCCCTGGGAAATGCACAATAGCAGCACATTTGCTCACCAGATGTTCTCCTATCTGGTCTTGGGAATAGCTTATAATATTTGACTGGAATACCACCAATGATTTGTCATTTCCCATCACCTTGGGTGGGAAATGAGTGCTCTTTGTACTGGTGGGAGCAATCCAGAGTATGAAGACATTGGAGGGTTTTTCAGGCAATTTTTGAATGAGTTTGTGACATGAAATAGGCCATGATTTGACCTGCACCCTGTGAGGTGAAAAGCAATGACTGCTGCTATTGACTCCTGAGTGGATATGCAGCTTTGTAAATAAAATGGTTCAATACAGCAATATTCTGGGCCCAACATTGTGTGCTCAGTTCTGTTATAGGAAGAAAGGAAGAAAAAAGGGTGAGAACAAAGAGCTCCCTGCATGCATTTGTGTGCTGAATTCATGAGGCACCCAGCCTTGGAAGCACTTTGGATAGAACACTGTAGATGTGCTTTATTCATTGTGTTTTAGGAACTGCATTTGGAGAGCATTATTTAGGATCAGAGAAATTCTTTTTATTTTATTCCCTGACATAGTTCTCAGTTTCAATTCCAATTGGTTATCTGACCTGGTACAATTTTTTTTTTTTTCGAGAGAAAAACCATGGAGTTGCTCTGATTTGCGTTGGCTTTCAGATTCATTTGGCTTGGTAGAAAGTGCCTAATAGACAATCAAAGCAACAGATGCTCCTTGCTGGCTTTCTCTAGAGCTCACACACCTGCAAGTGCTCGCCATAAATTTGCTATAGGGGCTGCTCTTGGCCATCTTCCTGTATTTTTAATGTCACTGTCCTTTGGCAATACACAGATCTTAGTGAAACAAGATGGTTTTTTCTCTCCAAGCTGTATGCATGTTTATTCTGCAGTCTGCTGTGCATTTTAGGCAGGCTGTGAGCTAATGATAAGATTGCTTAGGTGAATTCCCAGATCACCGTGTTTTCTGCCAGAGATGAAAGGCCATATAAATATGCTTTTGTGGCTCCTTTCTCAGATATAATTTCCCTGTTCTCTCTTTTTCCTATGCACTCTACTGGCAATAGGGAATTGTAATACCTGTGTTTGCCTGCATGACCTCCTGCACAGTGCTATCAGGGTACAGTTATTAATTGAACATTACATATTTTCACCAAAGTTCCAATTTATAGTTAAAACTTTCCTCCATTTTGACTTTTATATTTCAATTTCTGCTAAATTCTTCAAAACGTTATAATAAAATTAGCCTCCAAAATTGTTAGATAATGTCTCTTCCAGAAGAAAAATATCTGTTTTGAAGAGACTAAGTCAGATATTTTAGAATTTGCTTTATCCTCAACCAAGCAAGGGCAGCCAAACTAGCCTTACAAATAGGGGAAAGTACTGAGAGCTCTGTTTTGAGCTGGGAATTCCAAGACTGCCAAGGCTCCTGATCTACAAGCTCCTGATCTACAAGGCTATTGATCTAGAAGCTCAGTACAGGAACAATTTGATGCTGAATGTCTGCAGTCCCATGCTAGAGCTGGTCTGTGGGACCTGGTGCCATTAGGGAATTCCTGCTCATCTGTCCCATAGACCCTGGATGTGTCAGGATTTTTACCATTTTACAGAATACAAGTGCCTAGCAAGTAAAATATACCTTAGCCCACTTTGATGGCAATAGAAGTTGTGAATTTAAACAATTTCCTCATTTAATTAGGCACGTAGGGCATGTGGGCAGAAGGAAGAGGATGCTTGTTCATACATTAGTTTTAAGGAACAATACAATTCCTTGGCATTCAACTGTAAATGCAAGTTTATGCAAGATCTGCAGCACATGTCCAAAGGCAAAAATGAGGTCCATTTGAAAATTTGAATCTAGTTAAATTCTTTCTGCAAACTCTTTGGTTGGGGTCAAGTGGTAGAAAGAACAATTTAACCTTTCTTGGTCCATATGCAGTCAGTCAGGTTATTGATGTTCCTTTTATTATAAATACTCAGAATATGTGTGACATACACAGAACTGTGGCATTCCCTCATGGTAGGTCCTCAGGCACTGAAAGAGCTGATGACATTTTATAAAATGCAGTTATGTAAAGCATTGCTGGAGGCAAGACTGTGAAGCTAAAGCTTTACTGTTTCCAATGCAGAAAAAAGTTCTAATGTGTTTATCTGGTCTCAATTGTCATCAAAACTAGCCTAGGCTTATTAGTTACAGTTAACAGGACTCTTCATCACAGCAACTGAAGGTATTTCTTAATTAGTGGAACAGGAAGGCAAAATTATTCTTCATATTTTAAGTTGGTTATACTCATTCATAGCTTATTGAACTAATTAGAATCCCCAGACAACCTCTTATTTTTATCTAAAATAATAATGTTCCACATCTCCTCACTGATTTAGTATTTCTTTTAAACTGGAGTGCTATGGAATCTAAATTTAGACAGGAACTCTGAAGAGGGACAGTTTTGGCATAGCTTACCAAGGAATTGCTCATGCATCATCCCACGACAGATTTGGATGAGTAATGTATTTTTGTAATGAGCAGTGCATCTTTGTCAGTCTTCAGGTGTAATTGGGAATACATCAACTCTCTCTAGTGCCACATGTAATACAGTTTTGGGGTGCTGTGTGATTAAAATGGGAATTACACATGTCAGTCACATTACACCAGTATTAACACTGTGAGCTGGAAAATAGCAGGTGTGAGCAAGGAAGGAAAGGATCTCCTTGCAATGATACCTATCTAAAGGTGTGCTAAATTTCTTCAACTTGAATCATTCCTGTTTAAATGTGGTAAAGTTATTGGACTTGATCAATGAAGGGCAAGAGTAGATATTTTCTTTTGTCTTATTGATAACTTTTAAAACATTTTCTGGTCCTAATGCTTTGCTTGGTAACCATGTTAGCTATGGTCAAGCAATTCTTGTGAATATGGTAAGGTTGTAAGTGCATTCATCTACTCAAGAATTAGAACTCTAATGGCTGGCCTACTCATTTTTTTACTTATTTTTGTAGAGGAAGATTCTCTAAAAGATTCTCAGATGGCAGGCTTCAGGAAGCCTGGGATTAGGTTTTATTCACTTTCACTCACATATGGTGAAGTTGATTTGTGTTGACCATTTAGTTTGCAGTGTCTGTGTACTTCAAGGTGTGCAAATATTCTTTGAAAGCTCCAGTAGATTCCTGCTTGTAAATTGTTATAGCAGTTAATGAGTGACTAAGGGAGAGCAGAGAAGAAAATTATAAGCCAAACAAATGGATTGTGACAAGCAGTCTTTGTGTAAATTACTGTACATAACTGCACAGTATTTCCTACAAATTGTGCTCTACAAGTTGAAGATGTAATTAATGAAGTACTTTAACAGATTAGTATTTGAGTCATTTTTCTTATAAGTAATTGCTAATGCCAGCTAGGAGAATTTTATTACCTTGCCTGGGCTTGGAGATTTATTTATGGAAGCTGTGGTCACAGACTAGTAGAGGTTTTGTGGGTGGGTTTTTTAAGTTTTTTTTGACACTTCAGTCCAAAGTAATTATTGGTTAGGCTTGGTGTGAAATACCAACTTTTTTTTTTTCCTAAGTCATTCTAGTTCTTGGAGATTTCTAGGCTTGAAATAACATCTGCAGACACACACACAAACACATCAATCAGACATTTTATTTCCAGCAGAAACCCCTTGGAAAACCAAACTGGGAAATGGCTCCTGGCATGTAAAGACAACCATTTTCACTGGGTACAGCAACCTTGTACTGCTGTGGATGGAGAAGCCAGTGGCACAGAGCAGTGACACAGTGCTTGGGAAGCTTTCACATGTGTCTGCTTGCAGTCATGAACTGGTTCATGCAGCAGAACATGATACTCCAAGCCAAGGGGTTGGATTTAGATACATAAAAGTATGTGAATATATCCTTTGGCTTCTACTGTTCCTTAAATCCTTTTCTAACACCCATGAACTTATGGAGCTGTGTGCTGCAGCTTGAGTTTTGTGCTGGATTTCTTAAATATGCTACAAAGCAGTGGGTACAGGAGCAGTGCTGCAGCTGAGCATGGATTGATTTGAACAGGGCTTAGTGATTTATTGCATCAGGTGGAACAGCAGGGTACAAGGCAGCATGCTATGATTAGATTTAAGCAACATAACTCAATGTGATGTCTGACATGTCGAGAGGGGAAAGCATTCATTTTTCTGGTCAGCCAATATTAATTCCCCTACCTGATGTCCAGCATAATTTTTCAAAGAATCAGAAGAGTGGGGGAAAGTTTACAAGGAGAGATAAATGTAGTTTTTCTGACCAAAGAACGTCCTGAACAGAATGATTTATAATAGATGGATAATCTAAGTTTATATCTGGCTGTTTTAGCTGTAAGTAGCAGTTAGATGGAATCCTTCAAGACCAAATCATCCCTAATCCTAGTTCAGAGCTTCTGTTCTTACAGCCCATCTGTTCACATGACAAATTTGTCAAATTTCAGAAGACTGTTGCTCTGTAATTTTACATACCCCAAAAATGCTGCTGCATAAATAAATCAAAGTGAAAACTGAAGAACTTTGGCTTGGGATAAAATATTTTGCCCTTTATATCTTCAGATTTTTTTTTAAATTCTCAGTTATTTCATGATAACTCTGATATATTTATTTTTGTGTCTGGTAAGGAAGACTCATTAATCTACTAAATTTTTTTCTCACCAAATATTTCTGTTCCAAACCATTTGCATGAGATTTTGCTGGCCTGTGCCTCCAACCCTAATAGGTGAGACACCTGAATCAATCCAGAAAAATAATCAAGGAATTCCTCAAATAAGAGATTATGCCCACTAAGCTAGTTAATTAGGACAGCTTTGTATTTAATTTATTTGGTTTTATTGATCTTTTTATTGCCATGACAGAGGTTCTGGTACGAGGAAAAATGCCAGCAGAATTGCAGGGATGTTCTGTGTAGTAGATCCGTGTGTGGTGAGGACTGGGCAAGGCTGGGCTGTGCACCCAGAGCTGGCTCTGCAGCCCAGCACCACAGCACCAGGGTGGGTTGTGCAGCTCCAGCTGAAGTGGGAGCATGGGGATGCATTTCCTGTGGTATCCACTTGCCCTCTGAACAGAGAGATTTAGCTTTCAAAGGATTCTCCTGAGAGAAGCTGTCTGAGAAGAAGGGAAAACAATTCTCCTCTCTGCTTGCTGCTTCTGTTGTTTTGCACACGTGGAATGTGTTGGAAAATTGTTTATCTGAAGGAATTTGGTAATTGGATTCTGGTGGAAGTTGTTTATGTTAATTAGTCTATCAGGTCCAAGCTTTGTGGACTGTTGGTCTGCAGACAGTCATGAGTTTTTCAGTAGTTAGTACAGAATATTCTTTAGTACTCTTTGGAGTACAGATTAGTATAGTGTAATATAATAGAGTTTTAATAAAGTGAGTGTTCAGCATTCCAAAACCTTGGAGTCAGATGCCAATCATTCCCAGACATTGAGGTCTCCTGTTTTACTATAATTTCCTGCCTCCTGCACCTCGTGTAGCTCCTCTCTCTGTGCTGCTGCTGGGGATAAAGTGGAGCTGTAGATGTTTCTGCACCTTAACAGCATCTCTGATTTCTCTATTGCATCCTTCTGTAGCCCTGGGCACAGCCTCAGAGCCACCAAAGGCTACACCTTGGAGTGAATCCATGCTGGAACCTCCTTGTTTTCAGCCTCCCAAGAAACACTTGGAGGAGGACAATGAGAGGCTCTGCCTTTCAGTGGCAGGGGTAGAATTTCCCTTCCTGCACTGTGGTGTACATCTCTCACGTCCAATTCAATCCAGGGTTAAAAAATGACCCAGGTTCAGCAATTCCTCAGTCACAGGAATGAGATTTATCTCAGCTTTCTGGCTGTAGCTTTCTCCCACATGGGAGTTCTGGGGAAGAACCTCTTAGAGCTTCCCCCCTTCTTGAGGCACAGGAGAGCTTCCACCATGTGGAAATGTATAAAGGCTAATGAAAAACTTCTCTTAATGAGAATCTGAGGGAAGAACTGCACAGCACAGCAAAGATGAAGCTTATTAACTGATGAAACAAAATATCTCTTTAATGATTCTTTTCTTAATATTCTCCCTTGGGCATTTTCTGAATTATTTCTGTTTTTGTTTTTTGGTTTTTCTCTGGTCAAATAAGGGGTAAGAAGAGTAAGAGCCTTTAAAGAAACACTGGTAACAAAGGAAGTAATTTGTTTTGTGACTGAATAAAATAACCCCACAAATTTCAGGATAATGCATTATCAATATCTTAGAAGGTATCAGGAATTATCAATTTAAGCACATTCAGGTTTTTTCCAGGAAAGGATCTTGGTGTGAAAGAGAACAAGTGGCTGAGGGGAGTTGGTATGATGTAGTTGCAAACCTCTAAAGGTTAATTTGATAGGTCTCATGAGATCCATCTCAGTTTTGTTCTTTGCCATAGTGCTTGTTCTGCCATGCTGTGAGTGTATGCAAAGAAGGTTTTAAAGAGGAAGGAAGTCTAATTGCTGGGATAAGTCATGTGTTGGTCTCCCATTTTAAGGCCGCCAGAATTTAATATTCAAGTAAGATGTAATTAATAATGAGTGGTCATTTAGAATAGGATTTTCTCAGCTAGTCATTGCAGGTTATTTGTTTTACTGAGGAAAAAGTTCTCCATGGAAAGAGATCCAGGCTGCCCCTGAAGAGAGGTAATAAGGTGGTACATGGAACTGTATTCCTGAGGTGTCCCTCATGCCCACTGACACCTGCATGCATTTGCTGGGTGCTGGTGAAAATTCCCTGCACTGTTTCAAAAGTAAATGAGTGTATGTGGGTCATTTGTCCATGCCACTGGAATTGTATTCTCAGTAATGCATTGGTGTGCCAGGGTGCATCATACAGAAATGATTCTTAGAGTGAGCAACCCTCATTTAGAGTGTATCAAGTACCAAACCATGTGAGGAATATCAGAACTTCACATCAGGTTCTTCTATGGTCATAGGAGATTCAGTGTTTGAGTACAGAGTTCAGGGAAGAAATTTCATCAGTGTGTTTCTGCTGCTTTGCATGTAAGGGATGCAGAGAATTCTGAAGACAGAATGTGCTCTCTGTTTTGAAGGTCTTTCTTAGGCACCACCTGCCAGCCAGCTCTAGGCCTGTGGTCCCCATTTAGCCCTGGTCCCTTCAAATGCACAGCTCTGCTCAAGCAATTTTTGGCTTATTTTGTGCAGTGGTCTGTGCTCTGAAGTGTCTCCTTGTTTCTGTGCTAAAAATACCCATGGCCTCAGGGTGTGCAGGTGTTCCAGGTGCTGTCCCAGTGTCTCTGCTGGCTGGTGGATGCTGAAGCAGCTGGTGGCTTGTGCTACAAGCCACCCCCTGTGCTCCACCTGCCCAGAGGGCTCAGGTATCTCTGGCATTGCCAGCTGGGCTTTCTTCTACAAAACTTGATCTTTGCATGTTAGTGCAGCAGCATGACCTTAATTCCTGCACCATGATTGAATCTGTAGAAAATCTTGATTCTGTTCCTCTTTTGCCCCTCTCTCCCCCTCCTGCTGATTTCTGTTTCTATTTCTATTTTCCTGCTCCCTCAAAAGAAGTTTTAATGCATGATCTTTACAAGAAGGAAACATCCAAGCACTATTTCTCTGACAACCAGTGAAAAGTAGCAGCAGTGTGTGTTAATTTGTTAATGTTTGTTGGAAAAAAGCTCCAATTAATTTCTAAAAGTTTGGCTCCAGAAGAGATTTGACCTTTGTGTCTTAGGATGACTATATCACCTAAACCTTGTGACAAAATCTTAGAAGTGGCCTAATTTCTATTATTACCATGATGAGATACAATTTCTATGGAGCAGAATGGGGTCCAGTGTTTGCCCAGGCATTTTTCTGACTCTGCAACTGAACTGTCTGTTGATAAACTTTGCATATTAATCAACGAATTATTTGATGGCAAGCAAATTTCACTTTATGTATTTTATGGATATTGTTCACTCAGCCATTCTTATTTGAGCATTTTCTTGGTCAGAGCTTGACAGGCTACCTGGATCAATGAAAATATTTAATGCTTGTTCATTTACTGTTTGAATAAAGCCACACCTGCTGCAGCTTTTAGCTGGCAAAGTGATATTGTTCAGAGATATTATGTTATGCCATTCTGTCAACAGAAGCTCTTAAAAAGATCACAATTTCTGTGGCAGAAATGTGTTCTTATAACTGAATTCTTCTGTTTGTGTGTAGTTCATTGGAACACCAGCATGAAACTGAACTCTGATAACACAAATATGTCAGTATTTCATTGTTACAGCAAATAGTTGGAGAAAATAGTTGGGTGGGTTTTTTGGTTTTTTTTTCCCTCTAGAAACCATGGTTAAATCATTCTGAATGGATTTATGACTAATTTTTCCTCTGTGGGCATTCTTATGGCAGCAATATGGTCTCAGCATAGTGTTAAAATGCCCATATTGAAAGAAGGAGAAATAAAAACATCACTTGCAAAAGCAGATTCATGTGAAAGAAGTGAAGAATAATCCTGACTTCCAGGGGGGTTGAAGCTCAAAACTTCACTTTTTTTTTTTTAAATAACACAGACCTCCCACTGTTTTTCCTTCTCATTTATTCTTGAGCTTCCTTTTCAGGGGCTAATCTAGGCCAAAGAAGGGAGTAGTATTAAGGGAATAGGCTTCTAAATTATCCATCTTTTTAATAATCTCTTTAATTACCATGACTGTTTATACATTTTAGCTTTAACTGCACCAAGTAATTTGGCTTTTGCATCACTCTGGCTGATATTGACTGTTCATGCAGTAGCTTGAAGAAGTTTATGGCAAAGGACAGTCATTAACTTGTCAGTGAGAAATGGCTTCATGTATAAATGTAGATGTACAAACTCAACACACCTTCAATTCTGCTTTCAAATGCTTCACTGGAATAATATCTGAAAAACTAACAAAAGTGTTTGGCCATGAATAAATTCTGATGTATGGATCTTCTATCAGCCTGCTTGTGCCTTTCTGAAATGAAGCAATTATGTAAAAAAATGATACTAGGTGCACGATTCTTTTGTGTAGGAATTTCTTATTGATTTTGTGAAGACTTTCTGTCATCTGGAAGAAACTGAGGCTCTTCATTTGGCAAATATGAACACATTATTAAAGAAAAAGAAACCACTCCACTAATGTGGGTGCACTTCCAGTCATCTGCCAACACTGACAAATGGAGCCAATACTATCAAAAATAGCACTTCTCTCTCTCTTTTTTTCCCCCCAGATGCGCCAAAGCAATTACTGTGAAAGCTCTTCTTGGTAATGAGCATTGTCCCTGTTTCAGAAATGGAGAAATCAAAGTTGCAGTAAAATCTAACCAAGGGCATAACTTAAATATCAAAAATTAGAGGAAAAACCCTGTGGTTATTGAAGGTTTTTGGTTCCCTCAACAGAACAGTGCATGTTCTTTGATCACATGGTCTGGATGCCCTTGAATAAAATTAAATAATAATACTCTTTAATGAGTATTGTAGTTGTGTCAGCCTCTGCTCTTACTCGCTTAAAAATTATACTGGTTTCCCACTCCAAACAGTCTGGGGATGTGAGAGATCTGTGTCCTCTTTTCCAGTGTTAAATTTGGGCTTGACTGGAAGACGCACACAGCATTTCTTAGGGAAGAGTGCCAGTTTTTGAGTTCCACAGAGATTAGTGAAGTGTGTTTAAGTGTTAAACTGTTGAAGCCTTGATTCCCACCTTCACCGTCTGCCCTAAGCTCTTGGGTAGGGCGGTGGAAGTCAAAGGTTTCAATGTGAGCATCTTGGGAGGATTTCTTCAGAGATTTGGATTCATGTCTGGATTGTTCCTCACCATCAGGGCCATGCCAGTTTTCAGACAGAAGCTTGTCCAGTTTACTTCTGCAAAGCAGGAACAAACCAATCCTTAAGAGACTGTAAATCAGTATGGGGACTGTGATGACTTAATTCAATGCAGAAATGGGATTTCTCCATCTCTGGAAAGTGTTGAACGTGCTGCTTCAGCTGAGCTACCTGCAATTGTTAGGTACTGCATGTTTCAGGATTTCTCCTTATATGTAAGCATAGTCCAGATCTCCACAAACAGAAAAACCTGACATTCACCTGGGTCCCTGAACTGGAAATGGGTCTGGTGGCGGCTGTTTCTCATTGCTTTTACTTACAAAGTTTTTTAGTTTAGCACACCTGAGCTGTACCTCACAGAAGAGATGAGATATCATGTCATGCTGTGTCCCAAAGGCAGCCTATGCTCCCAGTGATGCCTTAAGGAGCTGGAACAGAGGCTGGATGGAGTTGAGAGGAATAAACTGGATATTTATTGAAGAGCCTTCAAAGGCCACACCCTGGCAGTACCAGAGCCACGGTTGTGCCTCAGCCTGGATGGCTCTAAGATGGAAACAAAAGAGCTTGGTCATGAGACCTCACATTTTTATAAGTTTTAGTCCATTCGCATGTAGGAGTTAACTGTCCAATTAACAGCTTCAAATGATGGAGTTTCATCCTCCCTGCTTGCTTGCCCACCCTCCTCTTCTCATGTTGTTTGTGCTTTGGGCCTGAAGTTTGAAGAGATTGTCCTTCAGTCTCCAGCTGGAATGGGATTGTTTTTTGGGTGTCTTCACCACCCTGTCAAAAGATCCCAGTAACACTGAATATGAAGCTAAAGTTGCACACCAAAACAGAACAGAAAAACTTAAAACCTAAGGTATCACTAGGAGACTGGGTTCTGTGTGGAAATCAAGGGAAAACAGGGGAGGAAGCACAGGGGAGCAAAAGAGTTAAAGTTGGTCAGACAGAGGGAGAGGTATTAGCAGTGGCTGAACAGTTGTTGTCTTTATTTGTGTATTAAGCTTTAAATGAAAAAATGTTTTGTAAAAGAAAGAGGGATTGTTAATGCTGTCTGGCCTTTGTTTTTCCTTATCTCTGTGAAAATATTTTCAAAAATATTTTTAGTAAACAGAAAAAACCCTTTGGAGCAGATTGCTGCAGATGGTTTTGCTTAACAAGCTGCATCTGTCTGAAGATTACTAGTACTATTAAGTTGCCCTTTTGCTGATCTTTTGAGATGGAAGCCCATGTATGATAATATTGACATATGTTGATATTAATAAGTTATCATCAATATAAATAGTCAGAATTGTTTTCAGCCTAAGGAAAGGAGCAGCACAGGAGGCAGGGGTGTTGCCAAGGTCCAGTGGAGTCCGTGCGTTGGGTCAGAGTGTGGTGCCTTGCCCCAGGAGCTGTCTGCCTGCATATCCTCAGCAAATGCCACTCCAGCTGTGGGGACACTTCTCAGCCTGGCTGCCAGCCAGGCCTTGTCCTGAGCAGGGCATGTCCCTGCCCTGCTGCCCCAGGAGCTGCTGAGGGAATCCTGAGCTGCTTTGCTCTCTGCTGGCTCCTCGCTCTGCCCATGGGCTCTGCCCTGTGCTGCAGCTCAGTCCCTTTTTTGCTTTTGTTCTTGTTCTCTGCAGCACTCTGAGTTTCACAACACAGGTGATATACTTGCAATAGAGCTATTATTTCTGTCAATATAGCACAGTGTTTTTATAACAGCTTTTAGTGACTAAGACACCAAAAACCTGACAGATTAAAAGAAAAAGTGGGGTTTTTTTCCTCAGTAAGTTTCTTTATAGATTTTCGTATATATCTAAGAAGGTCTCTGGAATTCAAACTTAAATTGCAGAGGTTTTTTTATAGATCAACATCATTATTTTGAATGTTGCTTGCCTACACAAGATTGTGTTTCATATGTAGTAAAACACAGGATAAAAGTTCAATGATAGCCACAAAAGGCTTATAGGAAATATTTTACTGGGGGGGAAATTCACCATTCAACCAATTCATTTCAAGATATGGTGGATTTATACCATGTTGCTTGTAAAGTACTGTTCAAGTAAAAAAGAAAAGCTGTAAGGTTTATGCAGAAATTACTGGTTGAAGTTTTACTGTCTGTTCCTTGTAAGTGGTCAGAACAGATTTAGATATTAATCACTGCAGACTGTAAAATTCATGATTTTAAGTGTGAATCAGAGTGGTAAACTTCTGCAAATTTAGTTTCAAAGACAGATTATTTGGACTTGTTGAAGACTATTGAAAATCTGTGTGCCTTCTGGCATTACCCTTGGGCAGATTTATTTCATAAAATCTCTTCAGCTTGTTGACTTATTTTAAAAGCAGAGACATAGAAAGGTCAAGAGAAATAAAAGAAACAGCCTCTTAACTAAGTTAGTTGGGTTTATATAATAAAAATGAAACTGAAAAGCCTTTTTAGGGAAGTTGAGCTGGTAGACAGATCCCTAAGGGGTCTGAAATAGTTGCAGGTTGCTGATCTGCTAGCAGTGCCTGGTGTTGAGGCAGCTCCTGTCACTGCAAGCACAAACTACACAACCCCACTCCTGTTAAGGGAGCCTCGAGGCCCAATATTTCTGATGTTGCAGCAGCTTTTCACAGGGGATGACTCAGAGGATTCAACTTATCCACGTTTTCATTCCACTTACAGACTGAGGAGCATTATCAGATGTACAAACCAGTTGTCTTTCAGTGAATTCAATTCCTATTTTAGGAGAAATGATTGGACCATGCTAATCCAGCTGGTTAAGGACAGGTGCTTTGAGGAACAGAATCACAGCATCTGGAGGGTCCTGCTCTGTGCAGGAATGGCTAAGAAAGAAAAAGACAGCTTGATATTTCCTTGAGTCACCCTCCCCTGCAGGAATGTTCAGAACTCTCCTGGGCAGAGTTGACTGCAGGTAATAGAAAGTACTAGAAAGGTGCAAGCAGTAGAACTGCAGTGTCAGAGCTCTGTCGTGGATCACTATGGGACTTGGCCAGTGAAGTGCCTCCATCTCAGCCCACCCCTCTGCAAAGACCTGCTTACTCATTCTCCATCACTGACTTCTGGGAGATCATCATACTAAACAAAGAAAAGCTAAATATTTATTTCTAACTTTCCTTCTCACTTCAAGCTCATGCAAGAGGGAGTATATTGCTTGTTTCATGATGGAAATATCTGGAATTGTAGATTATTGGGTGCTATTAGAAAGGATTAATTTTTTCAATGCTAGTCTCAGCTTTGCAGAATGGTTAAGTGGAAATTTTTAAACCAGCAGGGAAAAAAATTTATATATTTAATATATTATTTAAGTATAGACTTCCACAAAGGTGTGGCTTTGTTGGCTGCAGTGAAACACTCAGAGCTCATCAGCTAAGTACAGTTTGGTGGCAAAGCCATTCTCTCCCAGAAGAGTGAAGCAGTACCTTTAGACTCTGTGAGGAGAGGTATGACAGTGAGCAGTAACAGAAATAATTGGTGCTCAGCATTGATATTATAATGGAGATATTTGTAGGCTAAAGATCTGTAATTCATAGAGGCTTAAGGGGAAATCCTGACCATATTGCAATCAGTGTTTTTCAAATTAGGATAGTTTTTAAATTTTGAAACAAGAAAAGGAACAAAACTCCACCAAACAGTTTAGATTAAATTATTCCCATTTAAAACTGCTACTGCTGTCTTCAGATCCTGGCTGATTCTTAGTTCAAGGAATGTGTAGCATTTTGAAAAGGGTGAGTGCCTTTGCAGATGATATCACTGTAGTTGGTTTTTGAGGTGCTGCTCAAAAACCTCTATATATCCTCTATAGTCCTTGGGTAGATTTCAGCAGACATAAGCCCTTTTTATGGTTTATGAATGTTAGTATTCTTTATATTCAGGAAAGAAGTAGCTGAGGGAGAATCTTTGTCCACTCTACAATAGCTTCTTATCATCTGTTTTCATCCTGAACCTTACAACATCAATCAAATGAGAAATAAAAATGGTTTTTTCCCTGAGCTGTTAACAAGTGCCATGAAGATGGATGTACAGATACAGATTTGAACATGACTGGCATGGGAATCTTCAGGGGGAAGCATCATGGGTCAGAGGATTGGCAATGCCAGGAGCAGCCTCAGTTCAAGGAAACCTATATTCTGCTCTTAAAAAGGAAAAAAATCCATAATGAGAGCAAACAATGACTGAGTTGTGGAAGCCTTTTCTGTGGTGCAGTGAAAATCTGTGTGTGACTTTGTGAGAGCTTCTTAGAAAGGGACTTGCTGAGACAGTGACTGCAACAGGAGGTTGAGGTGTTGTGTTATGCTGAGCTGGCTCATTGATTAGCAATTGGATATTTCTGTTGATGAGGAATCTGGAAAAAGACACCCTGAGGTTTGTTGCAGCCTGCATGGTTGGGTACCTGGATCTTGCTGCTCTGCCAGCATTAGATATTAAAGTGCCAAAGTATTGGTGAGACAGGTCAGTGCAGCGGAGACACAGTGATCATTGCAGCTCACGATTCCCAAAATACACTTTTGTGTTTTGTTGCTGCCCATAAACATCTAAGATCAAATCATTTATGTGACTAAGTGGGGCAAAAAAATGCTGAAGTTGGCACAGAGCCGGGCTGTTCACAAGCAAGAGGGAATTAAGGCATTATTATAACAAGGCACAATTATAATTGGTGTGGGACACCTGGTAAAGCTCCCAAATATTCTTTCTTTTTCCCTTCAGCTGCAAACTTCCTGTTCCTCTTTGTAATGGTCACTGCAAAACCTCAAAGCAGTGCTTAGAGCAGTTGATAATCTTTTACTCTTTCTGCCTGGTGAGTATTTATTAGTTTGTGTAAGAGAAACATATTTGGCTTAAAACAGGTATGGAAGAAGACCTTAGACTGGAGTTCTAAGTTGTCCTGTATGGAAAATGTGTAGCTAAAGAAACCTCTCTGATGTCAGATGCTATTTGGGTACTGAAGCCTGCTATCATTTAAAATGCATACTAACTTTTTTTCCCGACTTCTACTAAGCAAATATTTGTGGTGCATCCAGCATTGGATGTGGATACACCATGTAGAAATAGCATATTTTTAGGAGAACATTTTCTGATTTCTCCTGACTCTTACATTATTTTTAAGACTAAGGGAGCAGAAGATCCTATTGAAAATGTGTTTGTACCTAAACTGAGCAAGAAAAATCAGGTTCATGTAGCTCTAGATTGACTATTCAGTATTTGACCACTGGAAAGCTTTTCATCAACTTTGATGGAGCATATTCCATGAAGTGCATTGCTTGAATGTTGTCAGCTTTTTCATGGCAACTTGATGTCAGTCATTATCAATAATTGCATTGCCAAAAATTGACTTTAATTTTAATATCACTGCGATGAAGGTGGGAAAATATTATTGTATCATAGTAATTAATGCTTGGCATCATTTTTCTGTAGGCTTATCTCTGGAAATAGTTTTGATCTACACTTTTCTAGTGTCATCACTTAGCACTTGTCCTTTGCTGTCAGATTCCTGTGGTTTCATCTGGGGTTTGTCAATAGTGGGAGTTTTGGTCCAGGAGTTGATTTAAAGCAGGTGATACAATTTGCACAGGTGGATTTTAAAACTCATGTTTGTTGGAGGAATTATCTTAAATAGAGATCATTTGGCTTAGCCTCATAAGATTTTTCTTATTATGAAATTATAAAAAAAAAACCAAACCTGGAATAGTTAAATAGTTTCTAGCATCCAATGTTATATATGTCATTTCAGAGCTAAAATGACAAATTCTGAGAGGACAAGTCCTGAAAGGACTCTGAAACTTGGCTTGGCTCTCAGATTATCATTTGATGTTTCATATATAAAAATTTAGGCTTTTTTGCTTTAGCAATTACAGGCTCTCTGATGTCATCTTGGATATTACTGTCTCTACCTTGTCTATAGGAACAAGATTTCTGTACCTAATCTATAGGAACACGATTTCTGTACCTAAAAGATTATTTCAGGAGTTACTTCACATTCATTTCAGAGTAACTGAGAAGGAATTTTATTTTTGAACCTTAAAATGAAGAGAAGAAAAAGAACCAAGATTCCAATTCGAAACTGCAGATTCTATTCAGAAGCATCTTCACAACTTCTGTATATACAGTAATTATCATCAAAACATTTTAACTAATCACAACTTCAAGAAATTTGTTTGTACAATGACCCTATAATTAAGGAAGGTGGGTTTTTTTTCATATAAACCTAAAATTAAATTGCATATTAAAACAGACAGGTCACTGTTCTTTGGAGACATCAAAATCTCTAATTTGTACTGAATTCAAAAGGCTCTTGATGAAAATCATGCCCTGAGGCTGTAGAAGGGTAAATAAATTCCAGTTCTAACTCCTGCAGTGTCCATATTCATGTGCCTCTAGAGAATATTTCTGAATACTGTTTCAAATGCATATGCAAATAGAAATGAAATGGAATCAACTTTTAGAATCTGAAATTCTTAAACTGAATGGTTAGAAAAACACATGTGTTCATCTGGATCTTAGAAATAGCTTGTAAAATTAAGGTTATTGAATAATCTTATATAATCTTTGACCTTTGGTGATAAAGAGGTTGTGGAAATTCATAATAATTTCAGGGATACATCTGAATTTGCATTTATTCTGAGTCTTTTCAGCTCATGACCCCTTTCTGTGGAGCCCACCTCACCTTAACAGACATTTTCAGAAGGTGACCAATGCAAACCTAGCAGCAGAGTATTTTGATCAGCTGATTTTTCTTGTTTCCCTCTATATTTTCCCCCCTCTTTTTTCTTCACACTATTTCTATTGTGATTTTTGTGGCCAGTACTTATCTTGTCATTTTCAGCATAATCACTTTTGGTTTTCTGGACATTTTTGTTTAACTGTGTACTACTACTCTCCTGTGCCTGTAAATTGATACGTCATAAATAAATTAGGCTGGGATGTGAGTATGGATATGATTTAAGTTGAATACAGAGTCAATGTCATTGCAAATTATAAAGGAAACAATCTGAAATCATATTCTGAGTATGGATTCATCAAGCATTGGTAAATGCTAATAAATAAACCAAAAAGACAGTTTCTATTGTATACTTTTATTATTGATATATACACCCATATTACTAAAATATTTATAGAATGAAATGGGAAAATTTAATTGCTGCTCATCTTTCATCAAGAAGAAACAATCAATAAAAGAAAACACAAAGAAATTAAGAAAGTGCATAAAAATAAAATAGCTTGGAGAAATTTTGTCTCTGCTAGATAATTCACGAGGCAGGCTGAGCAGAGTTTTGTCCCAGGTTTGAATCACTCAAAATTTGCCTGTTTAGTGGCAGGGAATTTCTCAGTGTGTGCCTGATCTGCTCGTGTTCACACAGAAAAGAATCAGAGTGGAATGGAGAGGGTTAAAAAGCTTAGTGCTGAGGTGTGTGTGCCCAGGGGGCTGTGCCAGCTCTCTGCCAGCCAGGCACTCTGCAGCTGCACTGCTCAGCCCTGCCCAAGCTGGCAGTTCAGGGAATATCCTCCTAAATCAGCTTTTCTTCCTGCCCCACGAGCAGATTTGCTGACGGTTTCTCTCCTGTTGTAGACAAAGCTGCTCCTCCTCCTGCCAGAGGTGTGGGATCAGCACTGAGGCTCTGCCCTGGGGGACAACCTTCAGTTTAAAGGGCTGGGCTGGATCAGAGCCCAGCCCCTGCTGCTCACCAAAGCTGCCTCACATCACTGCAAACCTCCTGTGGTGGCAGAAAGAATGAAATAGGCTGGAGGCAGAAAGGTGGCTTGGCATTGTGTCAGGGAAGGTGGGCAAGGGAATTTTGTAGTGAGTGGAGGGGAGAAGGATGATGTTTCTGAGTGAAATGCTGTGACTGCCCCATGGTTAGTAGTGGGAAACTGTTGCAGCAGTTTGAAGACCATATATTGCTTCTTAAATCTTTGGAATTGGGTATGTGATGCAGCCAACAGGCAGCTTGGTGTCTTTTCCATGGCAAGGCCCATGAGAAGGGAATTGGTGTCTTACCAAACATAAATCAAAGTTGCAGAAAGAATTAGTCTGGAAGGTAACAAACTTAGTATGGGACTTGGCTGTTTCTAATTGGCAGAAACAGATCTTTTGATCTGTTTCTGCCAATTAGAAACATCCATGTTTCTAATTGGCATTTCATGATTCCTCTGGAATCTGTTGATATAAAGCAAGTGCAAATATAAAAAGTCATTCTGGAATATGGGTACCTTGGGAACAGTTTTCTCCTGAAACAAAGGACAGCCAACTGACAAAGCAAGTTGATGTCTAGAACAGAAATGTAGTTTCCAAATTTTCTTTGGGGCATTTCACTCATTGACTCTGTCAATTGAGGGGAAGGATGAAGAAGGTGCACACAGTATGTGCTACGTATTCATATCCTGGAATCCAGTGTGTCCTAGCCAAGGGGGCAAGTCAATGCGCTAAAAGCCACACCCAAACTCTTTGGCCAGAAGTTCAATGCTGAAATAAGGCATCTGTGAGTCTGGGGAGATAGAGCACCACCAGCTGAACCAAGTATGTATTATCTGAGCAGGTTGTCTGTGATAAAACACCACAGAGCTGACACAGCAAGCTCTGCTTTTGTGTCCTTCACTGAGAAAAAAAGCTCAACTTTTTCTGCTGGTCCCTGTAGCTTACTGTTTCTCAATACACCATGGAGGAGCTTTTTGATTTCTAGTAATTTGCTCCTTCATGGGATGTAGATAGAAACTGAAAATCTAATAACATGGACCATGTTATCACCACGGTGATGAAATGTCTTGTCTCAACTTGTGAGTTTTTGTTTATCATTAAGAATTTCATTGCTTTACAGGGAACAGCAGGTGAATTTGCTTGTATAGCTAAAGAGAAAATGAAGGCTCCTTTTTACATAATCCACTACAGATGTTATCTGGAATTTGCTTCAGAATACATTAATATAGCTTTTGTAAGCAGTCTTATAATTGGCAATATGTTTCAAATGCCTTGGATGTTTAACTTGGGCAGGAAAGGAAAAGTGATAGTACCATTTGCAGAAGTTGCTTTTTAAATTCAATCTGTGGTCAAACTTTCCCTGCCCATAACTTACAGGAAAAACAAATTAGAAAATGCAGTCCATCACTTTCTTGTGGAGGTTTATATGAGGCAGTTCAGGAAAATCACTGCACTGAATGCAGCAAGGCAAGGATAAAGGGAGTAAGAGGTGGCTGTGGTGCTTCAGGGAAATCTTGTTTTCTGCTAGACCCTTTTGAAAAGAGGGGTGCATGCAGGAGCTGATGGGTGGCTTGGGTGTGATGAGCCAAGTTCTCTTCAAGATGGACACAGCTGATAATGAATGGGAGGGGGTGATAAAGCCATGATGAGTCCCAGATGATGAGACAAGGTACCCCTGTGGTTACCCCTGTGATTACCCCAGACACCCTGTGCTGAGCACTGTGCAACCCCACCTGGTAACTCATGCTAAAATTAATGTCTCATCTAGAAAGATGCTCAGTATTGAGGGAAAAACTTCAATAATTGTGGAAGTGCTTTAACAGGTAGGGTAAGGGTAGCACAGCAGAGGAAGTTAGAACTGACCTAAACTGAGGTATAGTGTTTAGGAATGAAAACCATTTGAACAGGAAAACTGTTCAGAAGGAAAAACAACCCCAAACAACAAAAGGAAAACCAGAACATTTAGCCATGAATATTATTTTAAACTCCTGATTTTTTAAAACCCCTGTGTTTACTATCAGTATCCTGTGTGTCTGAATTTGATGTATTAAGTCTTCCTGTTTGTAGTGGGGTATGGGGTATTAAGCTCTGCTCCTGGGAGAATCTGCAATTTAAAGAAGAAACTAAGATAAATGGTGTTAGCAGGAAGTAGTGATCATCTTTGTGAGGGATAATCTTTCAAAAAATATCCATGAAACTACAAAATTCATCATTAACTCTCCAATGACAGTTGATAACAGCATTACTTTCATTGGACAGATTATGAAGATCTGCAAAAAGGAGATTTAATAGATATTATACAATTTCTAGCAGGTTAAAGGCTGCGTGAAAACCTTTTAATTATTAGAAATAATCTAGGCAAGCAACACCTCCTCCTCCCCATTTGTAGCACTGCTCAAGTGCCTACACAGTCCTATTCTTTTCTAGCCATTATGGACGTATTAGGTAAAGGTACACTTCAGAAATAGGAGGCTATATTTAAGGAATCGTGTCTCATTTCCCAGCTCTCTGTAGGTTTTCAAAGACAGCATTGCTTATATTTAGTAGCAGTTTTACTGAGAGAAAAGAAATACTTCTTTCAACAGAGGTTGCCTTTTTAAAATGTTTTTCAAAATAATTTTCAGTCTTCAAGAAGATATGCTAAGAATCCATAGCAGTGCCCTTGCAAAAGAGTAAATTATGGCTAGAAGGGGCCAAAGGCTAAGGCAGGTCAGGGAGTGAATTTGTTATGAAGTTTGCTTCTGTATTTAAAGTGGAGATGACCTGATTGAAGCGATTGCACCAATTCCTTTGCTGGTAGGAATTTGTACTCTTGTACTGAGCATTAAGAGGCTACTGGTGTCTGTGTACAGGCTGCAGTTTCTCCCTAGGGACACCCTCTAGGGAGACAGCCCAAATATTATATAAGCTGCCTGTGTCTCTCCCACAGCAAGAACTGCAGGCAGGAAGCGGAAGGTGGTGGTCTAATTATTTGGCTGTGAGTTGAATCATGTGTGACACCAGCCTGAGCTAACAGGAGGGTCCATCTGGCTCCTGTCGCTGGGGCCCTGGCTGATGGCAGCACAGACCTTTGAGTGCTGCCCCAAGAATGGGGCAGAGGGCTGGTGGAGATGCTCAGGGACTGGAGGATTGGATTCGCAATGAGCTAAGGGCCCAAATATGAAGTGGAAAGAAAATCAAGTAAAAATGCTAAGGGCTCTGTGCAGCTGGAGGAGACACAGGCACAAGCTCATGGCTGTTTGCTTTTGGTTGGATACAAGCAGCACAGTGATTTGGAACTCTGGCAGATCTGCTCTTAAGGAAAACATAGAAATCCATTTTCTGGTTGTTATTTGGGGTTTTATTTAGTGTTGCTGAATTTATTTATTTCCTAACTTGGAGCAATCCACCAAGGGCCATATTACAAATACTATTTTAAGAAGTTCTTTCCGAGAATTGCCTATTACAATGTTTTGCCTTTCACTTACAAAAAATGAGGAAGGAAAGGACTTGGACCACTTAGAATTCCTTAAATAATCAATAGTGAGCCTTTGGATGTACAGTAAATATATTTGTATAGTGAGCCTGCAATGGATACACACACAGCACCATGGACAAAATATTCTATCTGTGAAACACTCATATTTGAAGTCTACATGTAAGCTGAACTTGGGATTTCATTAACACAAGGCAAGCACTATTAATATAAAATAATATTATATTCCAGGGATGAAAGTAATGAAATTAACTCACAACATTATAACTTAGGATTGTAGTTCCTTCCTGAGGCTGCCAAGGAAGCAATCCATCTTTTTATTATTGCTGCAAGATAGAAACATTATCAGCTTTACATAGGATAGTTAACACCTGGAGTGGAGGAATGCACAAGTTCTGAATTCTGATCATGTGAAAAAGTGATGATGTTGGGATTCAGGAATATTCTCTGGAGTGGGTTTTTGTTACAGGCTGAATTTCATGTTGCAGTATTTAATCATTTATAGTATATGATTTCTTACACCATTGTTCCTTTCTTTTTAAGCTATGAAAGATAATTGTATCTCCAAGAAGGGACTTATCTCTCTTTATCTAGTCCTCTTTACTCTTCAAGCAAAATTATAATGTGGATTTCTGATGGCTGGTTTCAGGCAACAGATTATTTTAAATCCTAAATAGAGAAGAGATTTTAATTTCATTGCGAGAGCAGTCAGGATAAATTAGTTGGGAGGGGAAAACCTCGATAAATGACATTTTTTTTCCAAGGGTAATTATTTTGAGAATATCCCGGATAAGCAAAGACTTATTGACTGAGCAGAATGGTATTGCTCTGGGGTTTGGGTTTTTTTGTATAAAAATATTTCTAAATTGGATATCTGTGAACATCTTCAAGAAAGACATCTATTCCTGTTAACAGAGTAATAATTTTAACTGTCTTTCACTCTGCCCTAAAATTGCCCCTGGAGCAGCTCCATCTTTCACAGGATAAAATCCCAAGCAGCCCCCTCCCTGCTGCCTGGCTGGGGGAAGCTGTGCAAGCTGACAGCAAGCACCCACCACTGCACCCTGCAACTCCTCAGCACTCCACAAACCCCCCACGGAACAGAAGAGGCACAGAATCCTAAAATGACAGCATGGGCATTTGTCTGGGTGCCATAGAAACTGCCACTGCAAGGAAGAGCTTTCCCTTCCTTGGCTTTGCCATTCCAATACTGAGAATGCAGAGATTTTATAGAGAAAAATAAAGGTGTCTGTGTGTGGTTTCCATGTCAGGTGATTGTTCACTTGCTGCACTTTTCATTGGCTTCTTGTGTAGGACCAGCTTTGTGCAATTGGCTGTAATATCCAAAACTTGTGTCTCTGTTCTTTTGTGTGATGAAATTTCCTCTCAGAACCTCTCACAGTGTGTTCCTTCCCAGTGCTGGCCTGCAGGCATTAGGTGCCTTGACCTTCATGGTTTTTCTCATCCCTGCTGCAAGCCTGCAGTGCCCCTGGGCTCTGTGCCCTCCTCTGTGCTGGCCTGAGGTGCTTTTGGCATCAGCAGGGCTGGGGAGGTCTCAGGGACACCAGCCCCTGGCTCCTGAGTGCCTTCAGCAGTGGGACAGCCAGCAAAGCCCCTCGACACCCTGGGAGCTGCATCCCTTAGAGAAACCTCTCAGCTGGGTGCAGGGAAGGCTCCAGAATGGAGGCAGGAATGGCTCCAGGCTGCTCAAACAGTTGCTGTGTGCAGTGAGTGTGTTTATTATGGGAAGGGTTCCCAGGCCAGCCAGCTGTCCACAGTGTGCTCCCACACCTACACTGAGAAGGACATGGCAGAATCCAGGACACATTTCAACATGACAAATAGCTGCCCTAAAAGAAACCACAGGGGTTTGCTTCAGGTCAGCAAGCTCGTGCTCGGGTGGGGAAATCTTGAATTTGCTCTAGAGCTGCCATACAGATGACAGGCTTGTTGGGCTTTGCCTTGCCTTTGCCTGATTTCCCTGGGCTGTTTGAATTAACCTACTAGGGCTGGATGAAGGCTCTCCAAGGCATGATTTTTGCTGCAGTTGGTGGCTTTCCAGCTAAAAGCCTCCAGCAGTGGAGTTAATATGCAGTTGCTATATCAGGATGGTGGGGGGAGATGGACTGATCAACTCATGAAACATCTCATATCTTGTTCTTTCAATGACTTGTTGTAATTTCCACAATGTGCAGATTTTTTTAAACTGAATATCCTAAGCTAATTTTGAAAGGAAAGTTCTACCTATCTAGATTTCCTCCTACATTTCATTTAAACAAGTTATTCTTCACCTTTTGTTCCAGGCTGCTGTGCTCTGTTAAATGCTACTTCAGAAATGACTGCCTCTTACTGATGGGTGAAATAATCTCTGTGCAAAGTCTGGAAATTATTTTCAGTCAGGGAGGTATTTTAAGCTGCTTTGAAATGAGAAGTGCAGGATAAGGGGGATAGGCAGTGTGTGGGACTATGAAGTAAGTATTATGAGTTTATTGGCTTCTGATATTTTGTGCTTCATGGGGTATTGAGAATGTCACTTACTTTCTTATTATTGCCTGATTTTTTCCAAAAAGATGTCACATTATTTTGCCACAAAACCTGAAAGAGGTTGAATGGAGCAAATATGGTCATGGAATCAGAAAGCTATTTTTCATCAGCTCAGTGGGACAGGCATGGGCTGTTCCCTGTGTGATTTCCTTTGAACACTCATCTCCTCAGATAAACCCAACAGGTTAAATTGCAGCAATGAGCAGACTGTACCAACATCCCTCTCAGACACCAAGATGTTTGTGGGGGTCAGGTAGTGCCATGTCTTTAAACATGCAAACATCTGATTCCCCAAATGCTAAGTGTTTGTGCTTCCTTTCCCATATTGATCACACTCTGGCCTTGCTCTGGTGTGTGATTGGTTTTGGGTCAGTCCCCTGTGTGTCACTCCTGTGGCTCTGCCCAGGAGAATGTTGGCTGCCCTGCAGGTCAGAGCTGCTCTGACACCTGCCCTGCTGCCAGCTCTTCTCCTCTCTCTCCTGGTGGAGCTTCAGGACTTGCATTGGGAGTGACAGAAACAGGGATTTCCTAGCACTGCTGGTTTCTGCTGGGTCTGCTTGGTGACAATCCTGCCCCGAGGGCTGCTCCTGGGGGATGGGGACAGGGAGAGCCACAATCTGTGCAGTCCCCAGGGTCCCAGCAGGTGTCACAGTGATGGCACAGGTCTGTGCCCTGGGCTGGGAACTGCTCACTCAGCTCCAGTGCTGCTCAGGCTGCTTCTGGTTCTCAGAGATTCGATCAGCACCCAGGGATTTGTACATCCCTGCTGCTGGAAAGTGATTTTGCATTTCTTGTGTTATGAACTCTAACACTGAGTGAAACACAGTGCAATTCACATGTTTCTGTGAAATCTACACTGTGCTTGCTCTGATCATGGTGTTTGTTTCCTTATCTGGTCCAGACACGTGTTGAAAGAAACACAGAAAACTGGTCCTCTTGATAAAGCTGGTGTTCACAAAATGTTAATAAAATTAAAATGTAATCTCAGTTTCTCAATGCTTCTGTACCCTGTATGCCTTTAATCATCTGTACTGTTTACTGCCAGTTCAATTATCAGGTATAATAAGTGAGCCTAATGCTTTAATGTTTGTTACTGGCCTACTTTCAAAATCCCTTACACATGCAAGTTGTATACAATTTAAATAAGAAATGCTGCTTGGAGTCATCACCACTCTTACCTAGAGGAAGAGAATGCCATTCTCTTTATTTAACCCACCAGCCTGTAACCCCTGGGTGCAATTCTTGGAGTTATAACCAATAGTGATCCAGTTTGTAGATTGCTGGTGTTTATTAGCTTTGCAAGTATTTCATAATGCTGGGTCTTCAGTCTTGCTCTAAGTAGTCTTACTGCTAGTGTTAGTTTTTGCATATTAAAAAAAAAATGGGGATTTGAATGATGAGCCATTCAAAATGGTTAAAAATGTCATTTTTACAGTACAGTGAACCAGAAGAATAACAGCCAGGCCTTTTTTTTTTTTTTTTTTTTTTTTTTTGCCTCTGAGTACTGCTGCATATTTGTGCTAAAACAGAGGCAATTTCTGCTTGATTCTGCTGCAAACATGTTGCATCTTTTCTTACTCTCCTATCATTTCTGTGTCTGTTTTGTTCTGGGGCCTTGAATTCTGTGTTTTAAGGTTTGACAACTTCTAACCACACAGCGTGTTGTAATAGCCTGTAGAAAGAGCCTTTTTGATTCATGTGTATCAAAGTGCATGACTAAACCCTCACTGTATATTTTGCTGGTGTCTGGTATTAAACTTCTTTATGCTTTAGTCACACATTAAGAAGTGATGCATTTATTTTCATAACTGAATTCAACATTCTGCCTCTGCGCTTTGTAGAAGGGAAGATAAGGGAGGAAAGCAAACATTTCTATTGACTGCCTGTGATGTGTGATCTCCCAGACAGAAGAATTTAGAGTTTTTTGTTTAGAAGAGGAATGTTCAGAGGGAGGGAAAGAGAACTGCTGAAAGCAAAAATTGCAGCTATTTGCTACTCATTTCAAATCTTTGTCCTGCCTGGTATGAAGCTTAGAGAGATCTTTTGCTCTGCATGCATTAAGTTGATTTAATGTGTGATTACATTATATTCTTGCCCTAGTTGTAAGCATCTTAATGTAATTTTAGGGGGTTTATTGAGGTAGCACTCTTGGATGGTGTCTATTTCCCTGAGTTGTATTATTTATGCCTTTTATATTTTTCATTTGCTACTGTATCACCAAACTTTCAGTTCTGTTTTGGGCAGGGAAAATACAGTAATAATGAAAATTATTTCCTTCATCCAGGACTCTTGGAAATATCCTTTTGAAGTGCAGATAGTATTTTTTTCTGTTTTGAAGTCAGTGAATCAGCATTAGTAGCTTACATGTTGATAATATCTACTTGTAAATCTTCTAAATACAGTTTTTCCATCAGAGTGTAATTTGCTTGAAAGGAGTTCCAGGAGGTTCTGAACCAACATGCAAAGCTGAAGGGATGGGACAGTGCCCTTTACTCAATTTGCCACAATTTCTGGACATTCTCTAGGAATATCTCCCTGCATTTGAAAGCTTTTAAGCTAAACCTCCTCAGACTTTTCTAGAGAAGAACTCTGACTTTTGAAGAGCAATTGGTTGGTCAGGAGCATCCCAGTTTTGGGGTCATATGGAATAGTTTCTGTAGCAGTGGGTTCTACTGTTGGATACACAAAAAAAGTGCCAGCAGGGAAACCAGAAATGTGAATTACCATGGAGATGAACACAAACTGGGTAGAGGAGCTTTCAGCAGAACTGTCTCCTTGGCAAATTCATCAAAATGAAAACTTTTTGTGGAAACATATCAGTTGACAGGAGGAAGATCTTGGAACAGATGCTAGCTTAGAGCCCAGGATATTCAAACTGAGCCATGAGGGAACCAGATTCATGTCTTTACCCTGAATAACATCTCCAAACCCTGCTCTTTTTGTCTTTGGCTTCCTTTTCCTCTAAGTAAAAAAATGTTGAAAGCTTTTGAAATTTTTACATTTTTAGTGGAATTCATGTTTCCTGATTCAGGTCATCACCTTGGGAATAGTGACAGAAAAATCTCATTTTGTCATTCATTGGTTAAAGGAAGCAAGCCATGTTTGCCACATAACAGCAGGTAAATAATTTAATGCAGTTTCTTTGATTTGCAGTATTGCTACCAATAATTGTTTTGGTCAGGCTTTTGTGGGGGTGGCTGAAAAATCAAATTCTATCTGCTTAGAGGTTTTACCAATATTGCTTCCCTCTGAGGCAGAGCACAGGAATATGTGTTAAACACAGAGCAGAGTACCAAGGCTCATTCTGGAAGTGAATATGAAACTTGGGAGTGGAGGAAGCTGTGGATTTGTCTTTGTTGCATAGCTCAGATGAAAGAAAACAGATGAGGGGGAAAGGGAATTCTTTTGGAGAAAAAAGTCTTGGAGACTGGGAAGGAAAGCTAAACCCCATGGTTTGGGATCATCCTCAAAAAGTTTCCAGTCTTTTGGGTGAGTAGTTGAAATGAGCTGATATTTCAGAGGCTTTCCAGATTCAACTCAAGCTATTGAAATGTCAGAGGAAGAGAAGAAAATTTGCTTTCACCCAGGAGGATAACTTTGAAAAGTAGTAGAAAGCTCTTGCATTCATCCATCTTCAGAGAGAGACGGGCTGAGCAGTCCTGGCAGGATGAATGTGGTGAGGAGCTGCTGTAGAAATCCAAGGGCAAAAATATTTAGAGTTTTGTGGAGCTGAAAAAGCCTGCAACCTTAGAGAGCTCTGAGTGTCCCATCATCAAGACATTTTACAACTCTTAGGAGTGCAGGCTGCAGGAGTTTTGTCTTCTTGCCAGGCTCCAGAAAGGCTCAGGCTGGGAAAAAAAGAAAAAAACCCTGTGGCATCTGATATCTTGCATTTAATCTGGGATATAACAGTGAAACAGCAGTGCTGGGTACCAGATACAGACCCCTTTGGGATGGCAAATGGCTTTTCTGTGTCCTTCCTGAGGGATGATGTCTTCATGGGAGAAGTGGGCAGATGTCCTGCCAAGGGAGCCAGAAAGTGCAGCTCAGGGCAAAGGCAGAAGGGACTAAACCCACCATTGTATTCTTTGGCCTTCAATGCTTCTTGAGTATAGGCAGAGAGGAGATATTAACTGAAAATTGAATCTCCTTAGAAAATTTCTTCAATTTGTTCAGCTACATTACTGCACTGTTGGCTTGTTCCATAGAATGCTAAAGAGGAGATGGTTTTGTTCCAATTTTTTTTTTTTAGGAAGAGAAAATGTAGCAATCTGCAGGGCTCTGGGCTGAGTGCTAGCCAGGGTGAGGTGAATGAAAGTGAGCCTCTCCTCTTCTGAACACATGTCAATTAAATGTTTCACTTCAAGAAAGCTGAATTTTTTCCCTAGGAAGAATCTTTATTTTCATACATTTTAAACTTGAGTTTTGACTGTCACTTTGGAAATGGCATTTTTTCAGTTAAATATGAATGAATAATTAAAAATAATTGGAAGCTTTTTGTCCCATCCATCTTCATAACACAAAGGCACAACCAGAAATTCTTCAGTTTGAGGCCAAACAAACAGTTTTAGTTTAGAGCCAAATAATGCTTTTCTTTTTTTTTTCCAAATGATTATTATGAAAAATATTGCTGTATTTTCAATAATTTCAGTATTTCCTCTTTCCTCTTTTTCCTCTTTCCTCCTTTTTTTTTTTAAGATGAACTGCCATATAAAATAAATCATAGCTCGATCAACTCTCAATCCAAGTTTTAAGGTTAGCTGGGAGACATTTTATTGTCAAGCAAGTCTATGTTCACTAAGTTCTTTGGAAATAGGCATTGACATTGTCATTGGATTCTGTTACTTCAGACATGCAGCACCATTTGAACTAAATAATCCCAGATAAGTGAAAGGCAGAATTCATTATATACAAGGAAATAAAAAAGAAGCTATGAAATAAAGCATCCAGATTTGATGTGAGGTTCATTTCTTTTTGTGGAAGAAGATTTGAGCTCTGTTTGTTGCAGTGGGTTTTGTTGCCAAAACCAACCCCTGGCATCTTGCGAGTTTGCTTTGGAGCTGGAGTCTGTGTGTGGCTCCCTCATGTCCTGCAAAGGCTGCTGCTCATGGCTCAGCATGTCATGCAATGGGGGCTCTCTCCTCCAGCCAGCCTTGTGCTTGGGCAGTATTTGTAAAACTTCAGTGCCTTGGGACTTCTGCTGGATTTGGTGACATGAACAACTGGTTTCATATCAAGGGAAGCACAGGACTTGTTTAAGAAAACAGGCAGCTACCTCCAAATGGAGGAATATTGATTTTGGAAAGTGGTAAACATAAGTGCATGCTGAATAACGTGGGAGGTGGAAACTGTGCAGTTAAAAGGAAAAAAAGCTCTGGGGCTGACCACCTCATGGTAGGAATATAAGTCACTGTATTACTTTTAATCAGTTCTTCAACAACCCCCTTTCTTCCTCTCTGCAAGATTCCCAGGAAGACTAGTTTCCAGCTTTGACACTTATTGTTAGATGCATTAAATTAAGCAGCGTAAATCCACCCCTGAGAATTTACCATTTGTCTAGCTTTGTTTAGCAGGTGGAATTTCACTGGGCAGAATTGATGGCAGTTTTCCTTCCAGGACCATTTTGAAATGTGTGCCTTTTCAGTCAGCAGTGCTCCTATTTTCCCCTTGGCGAGGCATATGTCTCACTAAAGAGCCTGTTTGGAAGCTGTTGGTTTAGGCAGTTCTCTGCTTTTAGGTTTGATTTTTATACATGCTTATCTGTCCTTTTTCAAAAAGTCACTGGGCTAAACTCAAGGCTTTGCCTCCCCAGCTTCCCCACCTAGGAGGAGATGAGCCTTTCAGGGAGGTGGGCATTGCAGATGTGATCTAAGCACTGTCAGCACTGCAGTGTGTTTCCCTGGCTGCTCTTTGCCTTGAGAAGCCTACAGCAGTATCTCTATATTTATGTTCATGTGTGCATATGTTTGAGTGAGTGGTAGGAGGAAAAAAATTCCCCAAGACTGCTCACATCCCTTCCCCTGGAGAGGGGTGATGGCAGATGTTCCTTATTTGTCCTGCTGGAAGGGCTGAGCTGACTGTGGGCCCAGAAACTTCTCATTGCCATGGTAATGAACGTCTTCTAGAAAATGTGATTTCTATCACATAGTTGGAGAGTGCCTTTTATTTAGATTTCCTGGAAAGGTTTTACTAAGCAGATTATTTTGACACTTGCTTTTGCAGCTGTCTGTGTTACCATGCCAGAGAAGCCCTCAGCACTGTCCCCAAGGAAACCGCAGCACCTTTCATGGCGAGGCACAGTTTGTATTAATTGTTTGCAATGGCTGGTGTTCTCACATAATTTCAGGGCCACTTTCTTCAGGATAACATATTACAGAAGAAGTGTTGAATAATTTACAAGATTCACATCTAATTAATGCGAGGAAACACCAGGAATGTAAACCCATGGTACTTGCTATTCTTTTGTGTTTCATATTAATCTGACAAGCACTTGCAGAGCTTCCTCTGCCATCCTCTCTGTTCTTCAAAATTGAAAACATAATCTAAACAATATTCCTCAACCTCATGTAGATTTTTCCATGAAAAAAACCACTTCAGTTTACATTATGAAATTTGTAAGCTATCATTAAGTGAAGGTGGTTTAGGGTTTTTTTAAATTATTTTTTACATTTATGGTGTTTCTCACAGCTCAGATTATAAATGATATTACATTTTGCATTACTATCAGTTGGAAATATCTCCAGCTATTCACTTAATGATCACTTAATACAGAGCAGTGCCAGGGCTAATATTACCTCTTACAGCATTTGAAATAAAGTAATTCCCTTTTTATCCCATTCTAAATCCTGCCTGTTTTGGTAAATCTTTCTGGATCCAAGGTGTAAAAATGACCTTTTGGCATCCCGTTAAGATCAAAAGTCACTTCTTGCTTTTGCTACAGTTTCATTTATGTGACTTGGATGAATCATTTAATCTTGGGTGGGGTAACTCTCAGTTCACAGATAACATTGTATAATTTATCTTTTATGATTTTTAGCTAAAAAATTGTAAACAGTGAATGTCTCAGAAATATTTTTTAAAAGTTGAACCCCATGGAAGTGCAATCTTTGTCTCTTTTGTTTTTAGCATCAACTTCAAAGCTCCTCTTCTTTCATCTGTGTATACACACACAACACTGGGATGTAATATGTGCTGAAATGTACAATGTGCTGTAAAATGTCCATGAAATGTGGGTGCATTGGGTGCACTGGGTCAGTAAATTGGAAGTGCTCTCCCCTTGCTCACTTCTCATGGTGCAGCCAGAGATGATGGGTTTTTGTTCTGATTGCTGTCTCGTAGTTTAATAATGGAGGAAGATAACAAAGGAGTACAAAAATTGTAAAAAAAACCCACATGGCACTGTTATTGCAGTCGTTCACAGAGTACTAAAGGGAATTCAAAAACTATTGGTGCTATATAAATAATTGATGTTGCAATCTTCAGGCCAGCCATCCTTCCATGCAGTAGCAGTTCAGGGAGCACTGTCACTTTGTGTCTTTGGGAACACAGGTTTGTACAAGAGGTGTCAAGAGACAAAGAATCACTGTGAGTTTGGATGTGCAGTTGTGAAGCACCTCTGGAGTCACTGCTGGCACAAAGGGGATTCATAGCAGGTGACAAAGAAATGCTCCAGTGTTATTCAGTTTACAGGGGTAAACTGCAAAGTCTCTGCAGCATTGCTGTGATCTTCATGCACATCACCTGTGTGAAATTCCACTGAGATCACAGTGATCAATGGGACAGTACAAGATCTATTACCTTTCCAGAGCTGCACTTCCAAGGGTCCTTGGCCAAGTCTTAAATTCTGCCTTTAAAGGGCTGGAAACACATTCTGCTTTAATGATGCATCATTGAGAGCAGAAAAAAATGTAGTAGTGGTAGTAGTTATGGCTCTAACTGTGCTCTGCTAAATTTGAGAATGATCCATTATTCTTGACTACAGAGAGCTCTTGAAAGTCTCAGTTTTAAACTGTGCGGCATCCATGACACAAAGCAAGCAAAACCAAAAAAATGCAAATGAAATACTCTGGGAAAAAGTGAGTGCTGGATTTTCTGAGATAAACAAGTAAGAGAAAACTGAGTTGTAGGAATACAAACAAATAGCAGTTTTAGTATTGAAATTACCCAGATTTTGCCAATTTCAAGTGCAGCTGTGCTATTTAGGTTTGGTTAGTTTAAAAGAAAAGAATTTCCTTGAGCAGAGAGTTCTGCAGACATGACAGTGGTGTAATAAATAAATAAATAAACAAGCCCAGCCAGGAGCACAGATGCCACTTAATGTGGCAGTGTATTAAAGTTTACAGCTACTTCTTTTAGACTCTTCCCTGGGGTGCCATGTGTCAGCCTCCCGGAGAAGGAGCTGCAAAGTCTGATTCACTGACGTATGAGATGACATCTGTGCTTGCTGGCTTGGATTAGGGATCCTGAATCAAAAGGAGCTTGATCTGCCTCAGCAGCACTAAGCTGACACGAGGTTATACAGCTTTAGCTTGTTGGTTTTTTATCTGCTTGTGCTGGATGCCATGAGTCAGCACTGGGTGGCTTTTCCTGCTCTGCCAGGCTGGGTGAGAGGTGTGAAATGGGTTTGGCTGTATCTGTGCCCTGCAGAGGAACAGCTCTGCATCTGCATGTCAGCTGAAGGAGAAAGGCAGAGGGAACTCACAGGTGGGAAAAGGTTGCAGCTTGTCCGGGCACCGGCTGCTTCATGTGAGGTTAGCTTGGGTATAATGGTAAGAAAGTTCCCTCTGAAGAGATCCTGCTGCCCTAAGTCTCTCTGGGTTGTTTTGTTTTCCAGCAGAGTCTTGTGTTAATCAGCAGCCCCTGTGCCTGCCCAGCCCTGCTGCCAGTCTGTCATCATGTGGGGCAGCCCTGGCACAGGAACTGCTGTCCTTTGCTGCAGGAAAAGACATTTTCATGTAATTAATGTGTAATGTATACATTTTTCATGTAAATAATGTGTAATTAATGTGTAATTTTTCAGTAATTAATGTGCAAAAATACTGGAGACATAGGCTTGCTTTGGGTTGGTACCATACTATTGCTTCATGTCCCACTCTCCCTTGTAACTAAAGCCCCCTTTATCTGTATGCTTGTTTCAATAATTCTGTAACACATACACTGAGCTTCCTAAATATGTGGATGAGTATTCCTGGGGTCCTGATGGCTTTGACTTCTTGAACTTTCAGATAGGAGTAGGACGACTGAGGGAAAAATTAAGATTATATCAGTTCTTCTATTTCAATTTATTTTAGTGTAAATAATTTCTTAGGCTAGGAAAAATAAGAGAAAAAATATCTTTTTTGTATTTTAAAAAAATTAGCTTCCACCTGACATTGCTGTCTTTTACTAAATCACTTAAAATCTCAGCCAGATACAGAAAATAAAATTTCTAGCCATCATAAATAATGAAAAGGCATCCACTTTAGTAAGGCAGCTTGGTTTTCATTATATGAATATATATTTCTTTGTGTACCTCAACGTAAAACTTTCTATAATTGAGACACTGGGAACTAACAGGGAGTAGCCCTACTCAGGATACCAGGTGCACTGAGGCTGAATAAAGGCTGAATGAATGCTAAATGCAAATGTAAGCTAAAGGAGCCTTTGTTTTTTGTTTGTTTTTTTTTGTTTTGTTGTTGTTATTCTGGTGTTTTTGTTTTTCTTTTTTTTTGTTTTGGTGTATATTTTTGTCTTAATATATCACCTTCAACTAATGACTCATGGTAAACCTTTGGCATATATTTATAACAAAGAACAAGAGGCTGCTATTATCTTATAGACATGGTGATAAATTACAGGAAGAGTCACCATTCTTCCATCACTAGGGGACTTTAACAGGGAAAATAGCATCACCTCAAGGCTTAAGTGTAACAGTTTAGGTTTTGCTCTAGATCATCTAACCAGCAACTTCCCAGCCTTTGTGATAGTTACTGCTCCATGAGAAACTTTAACAGCCTTTTATTATAAAAGAGTTGTGCTTCCTTTGGCCTAATTTTGCTTTTGAGAAATTTGATAGCAATTGTAGCCCATTTGCATGTGTCTCTGAAATCAATTTATTAGATTAAGAAAATACTTTAAATTAGCATGCACCCAACTCAACACAAAGAAATAGCCAGCCTGAGAGACCCTCATCAGAAAGAATATTCCCAGTCCTGTTCAGTAATTCTGGTTTAATTCTGGCTCTCTCTGTGCAGACTGCTCATGTGCTGGTTCAATCATTACAAAAACCTGGTATTTCTGCTTATGAAATACATTACTAAAGTTTGAGATTTGGGGCTAAATGAAAACTGATGTTTTTGTCAACCGGACGCAGGAGAAGCAAGCTGCCAGACATTCATATTTTTGGCTGAGAGTATTCCACTGACGTGGTAGCTATCAAAATACAATCTGGTGCCCATCCTGACAGATACATAGCATTTGTGTGACATAGGGAAATGTCAGCTTGGGGTTCACAGCCAAAACACATTTAGCTCACAGGAGCAGAAAGCTTAGTACTCCAACGCTTTGTTCTTCAGCTAGAAATGCACTGGGCTGAGGGGAGAGGGAATTACAGGGAAAGGCAAATGCACACAGATATTGCTGCCACTGAAATTAGAAACGTGCACCCTGCTCTGTAGCACCCCTCACCTCAAGGAAACAGAAATCCTGATGCTGGTGATGTTGAAGACAGGACACAACATCATAGGCGTAACATTCAACTGTGATGGAAATGGAAATGGATCACGGGGAAGGGGAGTTTTGCTGTAGCCAGTGTACTGGTGAGCACTAGAGGACTGACAGAACACAAGCCAGAAAAAGCCTGACATTTATTTACAGAAGAAAATAAACCAAGGGACATAAGGGACTGTCAGGTCACTTGTGTGACTTCTCGCTATTGCCTTCTTCCAGCCTTGTGGGTTTTCCTTCCTCTTTTAGAAGATAGGAAGCATAAGGAAAAGCAGAAACCTCCAAATTAGAAATTTTGGGTTACTACCATATGTCCTTGAAACACAGAACTGCCCTTGAGGACTTCACTGGATGCTGAGTGTATGAAAAAAGGATTTGAATCATTGAAATTCTGTGTGAGTAAATGCAGGCATAGCTATTGCTTTTTTTTGAAGAAAGAGAGAAAGTCTAATTACACCACTGTGTCCTATTAAATTGACTATTTTTTCAGAAGAATGATAGCTCTTCATTTTTTTGACAAACAAATCAGATGAAAACAACAGCAAATGGGTATTTAACTCCATGACAGCATCAACAAATCAAGTGTGATACATCTGAGTGCAGTTTCCTCCTGCACAAAACCTTGTCCGGGTTTCTGCCTACAAAAGATGAGAAGCAGAGAAGTGAGAACTGCGTGAGCCTTCCCTAAAAGAAATGTTCCAGAGGAGGAAGGGAAATGCAGTAATGCACCAGTCCCCAATTTTTGTGAGTTTCCCATCTTCATAATTACCTGTGTGGAGAAATCTGGCATGTCTTGGCTGATTTCAGAGCTCCAGACTCACCTGACAGTGCAAATCCTAACAAACAGCAAGAGCAGCAGCTCCCCTGGCCAGGAGCCATCAGTAAGGTACATTAGCCAGGTATCAGGTAGGTACTTCCTGACACATTTTTAAAGCTCCTGAATCCAAAACAATTGAAAATTTGAAGGGTAAATCTAGAACTAACACAAAAATTCATTTAAACTGCTTAAATGGGAAATTCTAGGGCTTTGTATTTTCTCAAACTTTTTTTTATACTTGGCATCATGGACAGAAACATTTGTTCCTCTTAGCAACAGAGCCTGAGACTAAAAGCTCTGCATTTCCCCTCACAGGCAGGGCCTGTCTCATTTCCTCTGCTTCTCAGGAAGCTCTTGTTCAAAACATCTAGAGCAGCTGGCATCTCTTAGCACAGAGGACTGGCTTCTTGACTGTAGATGACAGAGGCATAATCAGATTTTTGTTCTCTTTTTTTTTTTCCCGCAGAATACAAAAGCTTGATTTAAAGAACTTTCCATTGCACTGGGAAATGTAGACTCTCATAGTGTGCCATTTGTTTTAAAACCAACACCAATGCAGCTATTTTTTTATTGTTTTGTTTTTCTCTGATAATCCCTTGTGGTGTCAGGGGCTAAGAGGTCTGTTTGATACTTCTGTTCCTGCATTTGATTCAGTCCTGTAACTAACAATGCCAGCATTTGAGAGAGGTCTCAAACTGACCTGACAATGCAGAAATACTTTATCATAGCTCACAGTGAGCTTTACAAGCCCTGCATGAAAGGAAGACAGGAGAGCATTTTGAAGAGCTGTGTGTTGGTCCCTTAGATGTAATTTACATCTACACAAAATAATCTAAGAGTATAAGTAACATATCTTGCATCTGTTAAAGCATGTCTGTCCTAGCATTCAGTTGCTGGTTTTGAATTTGAAGAGTTTCTGGTTAGGGCCTGAATTTTAAGGTTGAAATATGAGTCCATCATATTGCAGTCATTGAGGTTACTAATGGATAGTACTCAGAGTGAACAGTAACTGCAGAGTGCCACCCAGTCAGGGGATTTGCCTTGGAAGAATAATGGACCCAAATTCTCACTCACATCACTCTAAATCAGGAGTGAATTCCATTAAGTAACAAGAATTATATCTGTGAAAATTACCATGAGAAGAGAATGAGATCTGCTTTATTTACTTTTTGAAGTACTCAGTGTTTGAAAAGGGCATTTATGGCTATATGTGCTCAAGTAGGATTTTGAATTGTCAGAATTAGTTAAAATCACTGCTTTTGCTCTACATAGGATGTTTTTAATGGTGCATTTATTTTCTTAGTGCCGTATGTTCCTCCTTATAGAAAAACAAACAGAAAAAATTAAGATCATCCAACCAGTTACTACAAAATGTGGCAGCTCCTTATATCTGTTTGTATATAAACATACATTGTGCAAGCCACAGAACAATAACAAGCCTTGGTAATCAGCTCAATCTGAAAGCGGTTGTTAATATACCATGAAAATTTGTGTTACTGTCTCTCTCAGAATGGAAAGACTGATATTGCAAAATTTTGTGGAGCAAAGACATATCACGGAAACTATCAAACTGAGCTTTATCAGATCCTCTGCTCTTGTTGATTAAGTGTTTTTTTTCTTGCCCACCCTGTTATCTTCATCTCCACAAGGTGTCCTGCAGGGGGTAAAGAGAGAAATACTTTTGTCAGAACCAACTTATCCTTTCTCTAAAGATGTCACTGATACAAGGATGCATTTTGGTCACTGGGTGGAAGGATGCAGTACCCAGAGGATTCCAGTCAGTATTCTCTGACTGAGAAATTGAGTTACTCAGATCAAAGAGCAGCAGGTGTTGCTTTGTGGTGAAGGTGTCAGAATTGGGCTGAAGTTCTACCATAAACATGAACCTACCTCTAATCCCAGTGTGAATGAATTGCTGCTCAGCCTGGGGCCAAGATGTTTCTGTGAATGCTTCCTGTACTTTTAAAAAATTTTCTGTGTCTTGTACCTGCAGACTCGGGGCTGGGAGGTGTCAGCAGTGGCTTTTTGAGATGCTGAGGGATCCCTGGTCCCCCAGGGGGTGTTGGCACTGCCATGGCCCCACTGCCCCCTCCATGGGGCACACACTTGGGAGGCACCCAGGATCTGCTCTCCATGGAAGAGTTCATGGAGGCAGGAAGGGAAAAGTCAGCCTGTATTTTCTGAGAGTCTCTACTCTGTCAGGCAAATCCCAGGGAAGTCAAAAAAAGTTCTAAGGTGCCCTTTGAGAGTGTTATTTTATCTTTTTGCATTCCAAAGCAATGGAACAGATTTTACTTTGATCCAGTCAGCTTTTCTATGGAGGTGTGCTCAGATAAAAGCAGGGTGTTAACTCTGGCTGCACTAGAGCAAGTGGTGCTTTGGATACTGGGACTGTAAGAAATATAAATCCCCCTGGGAATGAGGAATATATCTCCAACCTGTGAGGAATTTTTTACAGCATTCTTAGAAGGTCTGTTTCTCAACTCTGCCCATGTTTTTAGTGGGCAGAGCTCAGAAACAGACCCTGCTCTGTTGTGATCTGTCATGTTTCCAGAGGTGGATATGCTATCACAGGCTTGAGGAACTGAGGAAATTGCTGTGGAAACATTCATATTTGTCCCATTTTTCTGAACAATATGCCTCTCAGTCTTCCTATGTCATGTCCTAAATCTTCAAGGCCTCTAGTAGATGCCTAATAGAGATATAGTCTAGGTTGATATAGGATGTACTCTTTTCCTCTATTCTTCCATTAATAATGATAATAACCTGTCAGCACAAGGAATTTCAAAAGTTTTTATCTTATTTCCTTTAGATTTTCCAAGTCTGTGCTTTCATCTTTGAAACCACTTTTTTTAAACGATGAGCTACCCAAATTGACATGATTAGCAACACCTGTGCTAGAAAAGAAAAAGAAATACTGAATCTACAGGGGTGAATCTCCATTTGATCAGTGTTTCTAGCTCTGATCCTTTACATTTATGGTGTGATACCTGGATGAGAATATAATGTATCTAGGATACTAATTGATAATTACATGTAAAAAGCTGCATGCCAGATGGTGTTCACTGCAAATCCATGAGCAAAGATGGTTTTCACTCATCTCTAGTTGTAAAACCCCCAAAGAACAAAACAAAGAATGCAGTGGGAAGGGCAGACTGGCTCTCTGCCCATCACTTGCCCAGTGGTTGCACTGCTGTTTCTCAGAGCTCACCAAAGGCTGTCTCTTGTCTCACTCAGTAGTGGCTGGTGTGGCTGGTTTGGGTTCTGCTGGTTCATGCCAGCAGCTGTTTCACTACAGTGCTTTGAGCAGGGGTAAGCCAGATACATAAATTTATACATGTATGTACACACAGACTTGAAATCTGTCTTTCAGCTCTTTGGCATCTTCAGTTATTCTCTGCACACAAGTTGTGATTTATTTGGTTTTGTTAGGTTGACACAACTTTCCTTCTTTTTGCTGCATGGTGGATTCCTCTAAAACCAATTCATCCCAGCTCAGAAAAATACAGATTTCCTGGAAGACAGAGTGTTAAGAGACCTGGGGGACACTGCTGAAACAGACCCTGCAAACTCTGCAGTGCAGGCTCGTTTCAAAAGAAGTGTGTGACAGATGGGAGAAAAAAGTGACATTAGCACTAATTTTTATTTTTCATTATTAAGCACTTTCCTGGCCTTGTCAGTGCTGCAAACAGAAAGCAAGAAGAACAATAAAAAAGAGTGATCTCTATAGTTATGTCTAGTGAACCCAAGGGTTCTAGTTTAGTGTGGAAATAATATTTTGTTTTATTTCCAACAGTTTAAAATCCAGAACTGTACAGGTGGCATAGTGCCTTCCTTTATTTGACTTAGCTGTTTTCATTGAATATTGCTTTTAAAATTAACATTGACCTTTAGTGGCTATGGAAAAATTAGTGTACAGAAGATTTAATAAAGAAATAAGAAGGATGCACAGTAAATAAGTACAAAAAGATGTAACTGATAGATTAACTATGATGTCCCAGTGAATAAAACTCAGAGCAGCATTTCCTGCTGGGGGCTGGCTCCTCAGCACTCTGACCCTGCTGCTGGATACAGCAGGTGTAGCTTGGTCTGTATATTATCCATCATTCCCATGTGCACTTTGGAAAACTTGTCTCAAAAAAAGATGCTTTTATATTACATTTTTATTTTTTTCCTGCTGGGGCTTAAGTTTTTCAATGTATGAGGACACAGCAAATAAAAGTGGTCGGACAATAAAATGGCAGATGAAATTCAGTGTGAGCAAATCTAAAGATGGGAAAGAGCCACTACCTTTGCTGCAAGCTGCTTCTCCTGATTTCAGGATGTATCTGCTGGGGCTCTTCTGTCTGATCCAAACCTGCCCTATGCTGGTACAGGTATTTGCCATCAATGGAAAGGGATTTGCATGTTCACAGAACACTGGAGGTACAGGCTTTTGGGCTGATTTTGATGGGTAATTTCAGTGGTCAGAAATCAAAATGTCTTACTGGCTATCTGAGGAGACACAAGCAGTATTTTTAGATCTGCTGTGTCTTCCATCTGTGGGTACTGCACAGTATTTGAACTGCAGCTCAATGATTCCTCGAGCTAAACTTTAAAAAGGAAATTGCCCCAGTTCTTAATAGTTTAATACAAGACTTTTCAGATGTATGTGTTTATGAATAAAAATCCTGGATTCTGGGAGAAATACCATTGGCATTACATGGATAAAATTATACTTCACTATGTCTTCATGGACTGTGCTGCAATACTGTTTCCTTCTGTACCTTATGGCAGCTTTCAGTTTCACCATTGGGTGAAATATCCTCAATAATATCAATATTGGCTCTTAAATGAAATATAGAGGGTTTTATGAAGACCTTTGCCATCTGAAGTATGAATTGAAGGAGGATTGAACAAAGAAAATATAGAGAGCCTTTTTCCAGGAGAATGTATTTTCAGACCTTCAAAGAACAGAAATTTGAGTCTTAGAGATTCCTAAGTGCCTGTGCTCACTGCTGGATTTTAACTTACTTCTTGTACTTGTTACATCAAAATTGCAGGTATAAAATGTGAGTTCTGAATTGCTGTGTGGAAATAATGAGCATTTCACACCTTCCCATGAGTCCTCAGCCAAGCATTTGCCTGAAGAGGGTTCAGTGGGAATGCAGGGAGCCAGCCCAGCTTGGGCAGCTCCAAGGGGGGAGCCTATGGAGATGCAGAGATGTGCCAGTGCTGCACTTGGAAAAGCAATGGAATCTGCCCAAAAAGGCAGCATCTTTGGAATCAGCCTGACAGGTGCTCAGATAACAGGAGTGCAGGTGGGACAAATACAGAGCTGTGAAGAAAAATTGTGCAGGCCCACTGTAAAGTTAATTCATCTTCAAATCCAAGCAGATTTTACTTCATTTGTTTAAAACTTTTTGTTTGGGGGATAGAGATTAGATTAGATGTTTGGGAAGACTCTTTCTTCATGCTAACAGAAGAATGATTCCTAATCATTCAAGGCAGATTAGAAATAAGCATCAAGTAAAATAATTCTCAGATGAGAAAACTCTGAATCCATGGCATGTGTGGTTGATGGAGCTGCCTGTGACTTGAACCATGCCCTGATATCTCTTCCTGCTTTTTGCTGCATGTCAGGCCCTACTCCATTATAAAGTAGCAGATTCCCACTGCTGCTTTCCAAGCACTTGCTGACAGTGACTAGAATAGTCCAGAGCTGCTCTGAGCAAGGGATGCTCTTCTGAAGGAGTCTCTTTCTGTGGGAAGCTTCAGCAGGAGCTGAAGGCACAATGTCCCTGTGTGGTTGCCCAGGATGAAGGCAGGGATGCTGCTCTGCCAAACACAAACTAATTCATGCACAAAAACCATCACATGGGTATTTTTGAAACTTATAAAAAATATATGTGCAATATGCCCCTTCTCCAGGCGTGGTGCCAGCCTACTGTGCTCTGCTGGGCTTTTGTCTTCTGCAGAACACCACAAATTAGAACAGCAAAGGCAAAACAACAGGAAAAAAAAAAAAAGAAAAAAAAAATGAAAGAGGAAAAGGGAAAACAAGGGAAGAACAATATATTTTCTGGCATCTTTATCCTATGCATATCTTCAGACTAAGGGCCTGGCTTCTCTTTTCTCAAGACTGCCCAGTGTTCTCCTTGGTGTGGAGTATGTGATCAAGCACTTTGCTAAGGATTCAAGTATGTGCAGCTGAATTGAATTTCCCTTCATGTTGATTTTAATCTAATTACAGTCATGGTACATGTTAATTGCAACCTGCCTGCTGTGCCAGGTCTTGGCATGCTCAGCATGTGGGGACATCCAGCTGGAGATGGTTTTCATGGAGCAGATTTTCAGTCTGGACCTTTTTGCTGCTCTACAAGAGTGTGGAACTGTTGGTGTGGAATGTGGAAACTTGCTCAGAAATTTTTGGAGTGGAGTTAATACGTGCAGAAAACATCCTGCTGACAGAGTTTGCCCAGTCCTTTTCTAGTAGAGAAGACTTTTTAAAATTTTTATAAACTCTGTCAAATGTCTTTGACTTTCATAGAAGGTGTTTGACATTTAAGTGGAAGCCCCTGGGTTTACAGAAAAGCCACAGTTCTTTCTCCCATTATTTCAGTTAAGTGGGTTATAAGATCTTACAAGTTGCTGTTTCTCTTCCACATTCTTGTATTCCCCAAGAAAATTATGGTATCTAACCTAATTAATATGTGAATATGAAACTCTCTGAAGGGCTAAAACTCAATTTAGCCTAAGTGGCAGCAGTAACAGCAATGCTGGGTAAAACACACAGTGCAGAGCAGCAATCCCAGAGAAGGGATTTTCATGGAACACATCCATACCTTCCTGTGCCTCAAACACCTGTGACATCCCCCAGTGGCACTGGGGACAGCTGAACTGAAGGAAATAGCTGGGGAAATAAAATTTTAATAGTGTCACCTGATTGTTTATTAATTTCTCGCAGTATTCCAAATTGAGGGCCAGTGGAATTGCCATCCTGCCCTCCAAAATTAGAAACTGTGAGATGAAGGCTGCCCACTGAACCTTCATTCTCGCCCCAGCATTTCTGGTCCAGTTTCTAGCTCCTCAGTGGTACCCTGGGCTTGTGGTGCTGCTTGCAGCAGAGAAGTTGCTCACAGAAATGACAGAGGGAATATTTCTCAGGCCTCTCTAATTCTGGCATGTGTTAACTTTCAACTGGGTGACTTTGCTGCGTCCTTTAACGTCGCTATTTTTGTGTGTGTGTGTATAAATTAAAAATAGCTCTATAGAAATAACTTTAAAACCCTGGAGTATTTAATAGCAAGCAATTCCTTTTTATAAAAAATTTATAACAACTTATAAAATGTAATCAACAGAGAATTGTGCCCCCGCTTTTGAATTCTTTAGATGGTTTTAAAAATAATACTTTAAGGATGTTGGAAATGGCAGCATGAAGTGTTTCTTTCCTGTTGAATAGATACTAAAATAAATTATTCCAACTGTATTAAAAATATGAAAAACCTACCACTGTTACATATACTTGAGCTGTGTGAAAGCACCTCTGTTTGATGGGATAATTGCTCTGGCATATATAAACATAATTTATTTTACTGAGATTTAAATATTAAACACCAAAGTTCTTCAAAATGAGGTCCTAATGATGCAGTTCTTCCCTATGCCTGCAGTCAGAGGTGTTCATCTTGAGTCAGTTTATGAGAATTGTTAAATATTAGGGTTTTATTTTACCTTTATTTGACGTTCCTTCTTATTTTCAGTAAGGAGTAAACACGATAGTAGAGGCTCAATGCAAAAAAGCTGTGAAAAAAATTCTAAAATACAACATTTAAAAATCTATAAATTTGAAAAGGATGACAAATTGTGGAATGCCATTTAAAATGCTCTTTAGGAAGTAGACAAAATACTAAGTCTGTTGTGTCCAGATAAAACTTGGTTTAAAGAACTTTACATAATCACTGGAGATGGTAAAAATGTCAACTGGTTTTAATAGTGTTAAGGAAATTAGCTTATTTTTCCCCAGCCAATATTTTCTAGGAAAATTGTGGATGGGGCTTTTTTTGAGATGTCAAAAGGTAAAAGATACCATTTAGTTTTAATTTTTTCATAAGGAAGCATAAAAGCTGTGGCCAGAATGAAAATAATTGTTAAAATATTTGAGCTCCCAAGCAATATTTCAATCCAAGGCAAAATAAAAAATATAAATAAATAATCTTTTTGCTCAAATCTCTCTATTGAGCTCACGTCACACAAGTCTCATCTTGTCAAACAGAGCAGCTGGGTAGAACAAATCCTGGCATTACACTCCTGAGTCTTTGTGGAGAGCCACAGGGTAAATCTGCATCAATGGAACAGCTTCCCACAGCTGGGCTGTCTGATTATGTGCTATGCTGCAGAAATTCCAACACACTGTGCTTAAATGTGGTAACAGGATAAAGCTGTAATAGAAAGCCAGATGTGGATAACCAATACAAACACTCTGGCATAATAAAAATATTTGATTTCCCTTCACGTGTAAAAATGTCTTGCTTTTAGAACATGCACATTTGTAAATAATGAATTTTAATGATGAATGCTAATGATGGTAAATCAAAACAAGACTCTGGAAGTTCAGAACTCTATTCTAAGCAGAGCATGTTGGCTTTAATATAAGGCACATTTTATATGATATTTCTTGTTGCAACTAAGCTTTACTGTACTACTGCCCTTCTTCTCCTGCCATTTATTATCTCCTTAATTCTCTGTGCATTAAGGATGATTTATATGCTGGGTATATTTGACATGGCTTAGAAATATGTGTTCTGCAGTTTTGACCAGTGTAGGAAATGCATTATGGCCTTCTTTGGGGCCATAAATGAATAGTTGAAAACTGAGATTTAACAAACTGTTACCTTCTCCTCTTACACTTCTCTCTGGAAGGGACACTGTTTCAAGACAGCCCTTCCAAAGCCTGCTCTTCAAACTTATTTTCTATGCATTAAAAAAACCCCAAGCCCAAAACAAAATTCCAAAGCCCCACCAAAGGTTAAAGAATAATCAGGTTTTATCTAGCATTGCTGTCACTTCAGCATTTTAGAGCACAGTTTCCCCTTAAAAACAGTTTCACATTCCTATCACAGGCTGTTCCAACATGAATATATTGTGAAGGGGGTCCTGCTACTCTTTGTTGGCTGCAGCACTTCACAGGGAGTCAGCATGAACACACTGCAGGCCAGTCCTGCTCTCAGGGGTGTGAACAAGAGTCTGCCACAACTCTTACAAGCAAACTCTCACAAATTCTGTATTTGCCTTAAATTGTTATGTGGTAATACACATATCTGTTTACACTGGTCCTGCCAACTCCCAGACCCCAAAGTATGATAGGATGGGCTTTTCTCTTTTCAGTTTCTGCTGTTTGCCCCTGGGTGTCTCCTCCCAGCTCCCATTCCAGCAGGCTGGTGTCAGTGAGATCAGGAACTGTGCTGCAGCTGTCCTTGGCCTTTGTTATCAGGCCAAAAATAACATCAGCACCACGGGGTGCCAAGATTGTAGCCAGCTATAATGACATGTGTTTTGTTGAGAAATTGGTGCTGTGACTCTGAATAACAACAATAATAACAATAATAATGGTAATAATAATAACAGTTGTTTGGCTGGTGCTGGTGGGGATTGCACAGGAGAGGAGAGCTGCTCTGCTCTGCATCCTTCAGAACTCCCTGGGTGCACAGTGAGCTTGTCACTGTTGAGATCTTGGTTTGCATTTAGAAATCTCCTTGTGAAATGCAAAACTGGTATCAATGTTTGTAAATACAATCTGGGCCAGTTCCCAATGGGCGTCATCACAGAGCTGGGACAGACCTGCTGGGGGGGCTGGGACAGACCACAGCCTTTGGCCAGAGCAGGGCTTCCATGGACAGTGGTGGGGCCTGAGAAACCTGGGTTGCTTAACAATAACATATAAATATCAAAAAATCATTTCAAGCACTCCATTGCCCTGAGAAGATGGGAGAGAGAATGTATCCAACAGGCTGCACTGACTTAAGCCAGGGGAGACTGGCTGTTAGTTTGTTGTGTGTCAGAGGCTGCTGCACACCAGGAATGCTCCTCCAGCACAGTCCAGGGCTCATTCTGTGCAGCTGCCTGGTGTGGCTGAGCAGGGTTTGTGTTCTGACCTGAGGTAAACCTTGAGCACTGCTTGCTGCTCCACAGTGCTTGGAAAACCAGGAAAGTTCTCACTGGAGTGAGTTACTCACTGGACAGGGTCACTGCTTGCCTCCTCTCTGCACAGAGCAGACTTTTGGGGCTGCTCATCAAGCCCCTGCTATTTATACCAGCAAACACCTCTCCAGCCGTGCAGGAGGTTTGAATTTGCTGATAAGCCACTTGCCATCCTGCCTGTTAAAAGCCAAGAGAAAAAAGGAAAAAACTGTGAGGTGTTGACATCAGAGGGTATTTGTAATAATGAGTAATGTGCTACAGAGCTGATATAGCTTGGCTACCATCTCTCTGCTGCATTATTTTAGTGGCTATGTCTAGCTGTCTACTAGCTGTGACACGTTTTTATGGTTTATCATAAAAATAAAAGTGTGTCTATTACCTCTAGCTGGAATCTGGATGATGCATAAAAACTGAAGCAAGGGAGTTCATGTAAGGAATAATATAAAAGCAATTTTTAGTGTGCCATGACAAGTATTGCTCATGCAGCACGACTCCTGCAGGCTGTGGCTTCCCATGTACAGCCCCAAAGCTGAGGCACCCCTGAGCTTCCCCAGACAAGATCTGGGCTGGGTAAGGCAGCAAATTATTTGCAGTTTGAGTGTAGCAAAAAGTGTTAGTCATCTCTGATGGGAACACTCAATCACCTGGTATCTAAATAAGTGTGAATTTGTAGTCTTTCTTCACTTTGTTGCATTCTTCAGTTCTTCCTACTTTCAGAAACTATTATAAAGCCATTGAGAAGAAGGAAAAGTTTTCTTTCTGGCCAAGTATTAAAAATACCAGAACTTGTATTGGACAATGAAAAAACTTTCCAAGGAATTTTACATGCTAAATTAAAAGAAAATCTCCAGTTGCTTCTCTTCAAGTCTTCATTAGCTTAAATGGCTCTTCATACACTGAAGGAGTCTTAGAAGAATATTAAAAGGAAGGGAAAGATGCTGGATAAAGCAGGTCAGCTCAATTAGAAAGAATCTTTTTGGGTTTCCTTTGTTACCTCTGTGTAATTCTTGTGGGAAGTGCATTAATGGAAACCATTCTGGCCTAGCAGAGATGCGATATAAAGAAATAAATATCAAGAAGACCCTCTGGGACTCTATCCTCATCTGTGATAAATTGGAAGAGCTCTCTCAAAGTTGTTCTAAATTATAACAGCTGAGACTCTACTCCTTATCCCTTGCTTATTTGGTGCAGCAAAGTTTTGTCTTTGTTAAGTAACGAGTAAAAACTTTATTAGCAAAATGAAGAAAATTTTTATGTTCATTTCTCTTCTCTGTAGCCAGGGGACTAATAAAATTTGTGTCCAAAGTCACAAAATAGAACATGCAAGAAATTTTGAAGTTCAGAGAGAAGGAAGATGTCTTGTTAGCAGTTGTTTTCCTTTCCCTTTATTGTAGGAAAGGAAAGATTACAGATGTGATGCTGATGGGGGCCATAAAACTCCCAAACCATGATGCTGACCTGAGATGCATCAGGCTTAGTGCTGCATAAATCCTGAAAGAGTGCTTGTTGTGGGAAATGGTTCATGTAGACATTATGTTTTAATTTAAAACAAATTACTGATACAGGGAGAAGTGAAGTTGAGGATATTGCACCAGGATCACTATGTCCATAGTTCTGCTTCCAAAGCTGGAGACTTTTATTAGGAGCATATCTGAAACACAAGGTACAGATCTGCTTTGCACAAATTCATGGCTTGCTTCTAGGGCAGATTACTTCTCCCAACATTTGTATCTTTCTTCTCATATAATGTAACAACAAAGCATTAATCATGCAAATATCAATATTTAATGATTATGTGGTTAATGCCTGCAAAGCACTTTAGAGATAAAAAGTGCTCTATAAATCCAAATGTAAGATATTTACTCCTTGCCTTCTCTTAGTTGGATACAGAAGGGCTGAGAACCTGTTCATGTTATCTGGAAAGGCGGGTGCCTGATGCTTCTGATACCAAGTGGGAAATATTAATTCTAAACCTACTGAGCTCTATGACAATCTTTTATTTCTCTTCAACTTTCTTTTGAAGAAAGAAACATTTGTATGGTAATGAGGATACTGCTCAAACCTCAAAATATACTAATTAGGAAAAAAACTAGGACTGGGAACATTTGGCCAGCTAATTAAAATGTCATAATTGGTGCTGCAGAAACCATTGTTACTTCATACAATTATATAAATGAAGATCTACTGTCTAATGAGGGACTGAGAGAAAAGTAAGAAGTCAAGCACAAGCTTTCCCTGCACGTCAGCATTGCTAAAAACCCCTCAATATGGTCCTTTTAAAGTGATGGGTGAGTCATAGTAACCTTTGCTAAAACACCTCCTTTTTATTTAAGAGTTTCTTTTGGACAGGATGGCAAAAGTTAAATGGCAACTTCTGAAAGCCCTGCTGGATGTTACAGGAGGTTGTGTACGTGACTTTCTGCTGAGCTTGGCTGTAAGCACTCACTGGGTGAGGTGAGCTCCTCAAAACAAAGATGTTTGTTTATCCCAAGTCCCCCCTGCTCCTTTTACTTTCTGTGTCTGTGTTATGGGAAGTGCTCAGGTTTAAGTGGGAGATGAAACACACCAAAAGCTGTTTCCTTAAGTGTCCTTTTTGCCAGCACCATTCTCAGTTGTCTGCTGGCATGTAGCAACTTTATCAGCCATTACAACATGTGAGGAGAAAATATCCTGTTCATATATTCTTGGAGAAGGTTTATTTAGCAGGATCCTAGGTTTTTTCAATGTAGAAGAGGTCATGTTCTCCCTAAAAGTCTCTGCTAAAAAACCTTTCCCCACCTGCAAACAATATTGAAACCTACTATACAAAATACTTAAATGTGTTGACTTTTTGAGTTTATGCATACATTTTCCCAAGTCATCTAAGAGTTTTGCAGAAAAGATATGGGTGTGTTTTAAACCAGGCCTGCAAAAATGATGAAATCTCTATTAAATTGTGTGTGCAACAGCCCTCCTGCACAGGAGGAGGCCTAATGAGAACCCTGTGGCCATTTGTGGGGGTTTCAGACTCAAAGCTGCCTGCATGGGGGAATGTCTGGAACCCTGACAAAGCCCAGGCCATAATGATAGAGGGGAAGATTACAGATAGCAGTGTGATCTGGCAGCTCACAGCCAAGATTAGTAGGGGATATTGAAACACTGCAGAATACAGGGGTGGAATAAAATTGTGAGGGAAGAGCAAGGTTGCCTTGGAAGGTGGAGAGCAGTTTGTGTCCTCAGTGAGCTCAAAATGTGGCTTTGCAGAGGAGAGATCTGTCTTTGATGGGGACGGATACAAACCACTGCCACCATCAGAGCAAGGCTGTGCACATTTGCTAACACAAGGGTGACAGCACAAAAGGAGACTATTCAGCTAAGGCTTCCATGAGTAGAAGCACAGATTTATTTTTATTTTTTTTTCTTTCCTAAGTGTGATTGGAAAAAAAATTATCATTTGATGAAACCATGTTGGGATTCATTTCAAGCTGACAAATAAGGGAACACAGCAGAGAAGGCAGGTAAGGTTTTGTTTATTTAAATTGGATTAAAAATAGTGTCTGAAATTTTTTGAGTGACATAATTTCCTCATGGTTTGCAGACACCAGCTGGAGATAGCTAGGATAGTGAAGAAAACCTGTCAGGCACCTCAGTCCAGGCAACAGAGTCCTGCTGAAAGCAATGGGGAAGGTAACAGCCCATTCAACACTCAGTGTTTTGAAGGCAGAATACTGATTATTGTCTGGAATGACCCAGGGCTGCTGTCAGTTGGTTATAATTAGCTTCAGGCTCTTCTCCATGCTCAGAACTCAGTGCTCTGGGTGTGGGAAGCTATTTAAATCTATTTACATAATTTTGGTATGTTTTTCTTAAAATATTTCTCTGTGACTGAAGAGCTCTTTCCTGGGTTGGCCCTTGCTAGAGCTATATTGGCAATTTTAGTGGGCAGTTAGATCTCAAGGGAAAAGGCAAGGCCCCCTGTGTGGCACAGGGCTGATGGAGGTGCCTGGGGCAGGGGAGGTGGCACAGCCCTTGCCCAGGTGCCAGCCTGAGTGGGAGCAGCACCAGCCCACATCCCTCTGCATCACTCTCTGCCCATCCAACCCCAGTATTCCTTGCGCCACAAAATCATTTCCCCCTTGACCAGAGCAACTTTGAAAATGTCTGATTTTTACCCCTGTGGGTAAGGCAGTCATCATTTAATTATGTTGAAAAAAAGAGGAAAGGAATCCAGCATTGCTAAGGTGTGAGGCACAAAGAAGCAACGAACAATTAAAAACTCCCACAATTACTTTTGCTTAGATTTTTCCTCAAAATTCTGAGTAATTTGTCACATCTTTTAAACAGTCAGGTGCATTAGCATACTGAAAAGTGTGTAACCCCACATCTTGCTGATGCCTCTTGGAGTAAACTGCAATGTACTGTGTTTGGAGGCTTTAGACTGGATGACTTTGGTTCATTCAGAGATTTTACTTTAAAAGTGGACTTTGCTATGGCTTTTAATATAGTGTACTTCTGAACCAGCATTCAGAAAAATGTATGTTTTATAAGGGAAATAGTTTTGTTATAAGCTGACATTGTCTAAAAAGTAAAATTAGGAAAGTTTGAGTGAGAGAGAGGAGTAAAAAGATATATTTTGTTCATCAGGGAATGTTCAGTTGTGGGACAAAGGAGGACACATTTGGGATTCAATTCAGGCTCAGGGTTACAAACGCTCCCTTCTAATCAGAAGCACACAGGTGAGAGACATGCTTTGTGTCTTTTGTGCCTCCCATCAGAACAGATTCAGGTGCATGCATAATGCATGAGGCAAGTACCAGCACTGATGCAGAATAATCCATAAAATATGAAGCTGATGTTATGAATAATTAAAGCACAAACACACTCAGAAACACCTGCATGCAGCTAATAGGATGGGTTGAACTTGGCCTATGAGAAATGTAGAATTGGAGGTGTCCCTCCTCCCCCTTGGTGTCCCTTGGGCTCTGTGAGGCTCCTGCCACAGGGCACAGCTGGGGACCCCTCTGGAGCTTCAATCCTTCTGTGGGGAGGGACTGACACAGTGATTTTCCTTGGCTACAGCTGCAGAGGGGCCTGGTATGTGTTTTCTTCAGAGAGAAATTGCCAAAGTGTTTCCATGTTATAATATTGAAAAGGCTGAACTTTCAGCCTCCTGGTAAGTAAATGCCAGTTTTGTTTAGAGACGGTGCAGAAAGATGAAATATTTAGCTTTTATCAATAATGTACCCTCTAAGTAACAGTGCCTACATCGACATATAATCTGTGACAAACTTTCACAGATCCTCTGATGCATTTGAGGCAAGCTCAAGGGTTTTTTTAACTTGTAGGAGATTAATAACTTCTGATGTTCCCTGCAGAGAAGGGAAAGAGCAGGGCAAGGACTGAGCTAAGAGTACCAGCAGCAGAGAAGGTCATATAAATTATTACTGCTTGTATGGCTTGGACAGATACCCACTCAGGTGCTGTTGGTCTTCTTGCTTAATACTTTTATGATCTCAGTGGAGATCCTGGGTCTGTGGAGAAGACATTGAGCACAGAGCAGAGCAAAACATCCAGGTCCTAAAGCATTTGTTTGAAATAGAGGCAAAAAATTGTGAGATCTTTTCTGAAGTTAAATGGCCACATTTTTTTTGAATGAGTAAAGCTGGGGAATATATAAAGATAGCTAGCAGAGATTGATCACACTTTTACCTGAAACAGGAGAAAAAGCTTCTCTCATCTTAGGCAGCTTCAAAATTTGGTTTAATTTATATCTCTGTAAGAGTGATTTGAATGTAGTGGAAAATAATGTCTGGATTGTGGTTTACATTTTATGTGCACAACTCACACTACAGCATATTTTAGTTTTTGTATTTATATGTCCAGGTTTTTATACTGCTGCTCTGATAAAGGAGTTCTAGCTGTGTGCACAGCAATCTTACATCGTTGTTATTTAAAATATCTTCTTTGGTCTGATGTGTTGGATCTAAGGAAAGTCCTTCTGTACTTTTATTTCTTGAAGACAGACTGTCTGACTGTATTGCTGAAAGCAGAGCTTTCAAAGTAACCAAATCACAGTGCTCTGGATGGATCAACAGAGTGTGGGCTGAAGGGACACAGTGCTCAAGGGATAGAGTGGAGAGAGTGTAGATGAAACCAGAGAACCTGGACTCTGAATCTGGATCAGCTAAAGAGACAAAGCTCCAAGAGTCCCCCAAAGCCAGTCCTTACAGGGGCAGTTTGGGTGGTGTTCCTGCCTACAAGAGGAACAGTTTTCCTCTGGTTTCAAAACAATGAATTAATTTCTAGTTTTGCCATGAGACTCACTGTGCAATGCTGTTGAATGTTTTGCATTCCCTGTTCTCAACTGATAGACCTGGAATGTGTTCCTATTTAAATTAGGCTGTAGGCATTAGGCAAAAATAAGTCATTTTTCAGTTAATTCTAGAACTAGGACAACAGCCCCTTTGGAAAATGCTTCCTTTATGAAAATAGTACTCAAATGAGCCTGACAAAGCACAAAATGATTATGTGTGATTCTCTAGATTGTTTTACCAGCTTAGTTTGCAGAACCAAAAGTTCTGAAATACTTTGTGGCTGTTATCTTGCATCAAACATCAAGAATCACCATTTGTGTTCATCTCTTGAGGTTAGGCTAAGTGCTGAAATATTTTAGCATGATTTGCTGCCAATTTATATCCAATGAATCTTCCCTTGCCTCTATAAACCATTAGATCCTGGGATGCCTTGGGTTCTCCACCCACTTTAGATTTAATAGGGCAGAACTGAAGAAAACTTCAGATACCATCAACTCTCTGCTGCTTAACGGAAAACCAAAACCCACCAAGCACCCTAAACCCAAACACTCCCATATATTATTGAGGAGAAAGATGAACTATTTCTATGCCCCTCCCCTGATTTTTCAGTTCAGTGTCATTTTCACTGTGGTAACCAAATGTTAAAATCCATGGCACTCTTCCTTTCCTGCTCCAGAACTGAAGCAGCTGCAATGGCATTTGCACATGGACAACACTAATTATACATGCAGGATCTTTCCCACTGGCAGATTGAGGATTTTCATGCCCTTCACTGTTTTTCAAATTATTTTTTTAGGCAGTGAATTTTCTGTTAATTCTGTCCTCCTAACAGTGAGGAACTAATTTGAAAGTGTAGGTTCAGAGAATATAGAATATCTTTTGACTTTGAGCTTCTAAGAAAGTGTTCCTTTGTCACAAACCACCACAGAGCTTCACAGGCTTCCTGTGTGCTGAGCTGACAGGTAGGATGCTCTTCACACAAAGCCTATATTTTCCTTAATAATTGCTAAGTACTTAAAGAAATAAATGGCTATAAATAAAACTTAAAAATGTATTTTTACTGTCACCCAGTCACAGCAAATGACTCTATGCAAGTACACATCCTAGCAAGAATTAGGGCTCTTCCTAAAACTACTTTAGCCTTTTATTTTGTTTTTAATTATGTCTTTACATCAAATTCAAGAACTTTTATGCTTCAAACCTGCTTTAAAAAAAGACCAATGTGGGGTTGCTGAATTCTGCCAAAAGCACTTAATACTGAAAAGAAATGCTGCATATGTACAGCAGCTGCTGGAGGTGCAGGTAAAATAGAGATGCTTGTGAATTATTTTTTCCTATTTAGTAAGGAATTGAAAAGTGACATGTTTCAGTCCTGTGACCTATGAGAAAGCAAAGTTGTGCATATTTTAACCTTTACAGCCACACTTGCAAGATCCACACGGTCAGACTAACCGGGCAGTTGATGGATACTCTGTGATCTTGGTCACATTATGCCAATTTTCTGGAGTGGCCTCAAAGCCACTGATGATAGCCACAATGAACACTTGAGATGTAATGGATGGGTCTCTTGGTGAATCATTTCCTTTGAAGGACTGGCAGACCTGCTGCAGTAGGAGTCTTGTACAACCTATCCAGGCTGTTCTGCTGCTAATACTGTCCACATGGTTCTAAAATAGACCTTGCCAAATCATTAAATGGATCTTGCAGAGCACTGAATTTTAATTGCTCTGGGGATACTGAGAGAGAACAGTATTGATTGACTAACTTTATGTAAGTTTATTAAGAGTTGTTAATCTAATATCTAATTAAGGGATTTTGTTTTACTTTTTTTGCACGGTGTCTCTGTGATTTTATTAATGATATTTTAAATGTTCAGTCTCTAATAATTTACATGCACCAAAAGGGAATTAAAAGAATTAACTTGAACTGAACTATTTTCCCTCTAGGGCCAACTTTTCAAACATGGTAGTTTCAGACAGCTAAATTCAGAGTAAGCCACAAAGAGGTGCTGAGATGCTGAAAGGTGGGAGGCTGGCTGTTCATGTCAAAAGTTACACTGGGAGAAGAGGTAGCATGAGGTGGCATTGGGCAGGATGAGATTTTTTTCTCTGTTGTAAGCTTTTCCACATCAAATCCCCTTGCAGATAAAGGTAACCTAAGGAAGGGACAAACAAACATGGAGGTGAGGTGGTGGGATGCTCTGCTGACAGTGGGATGGGAGTGAGAAAGATGCAAGATGTACTTTGAAAAGAACAACTGTGTCCTGCCAAAGTGACTTTATGTCCTGCAGAACCTCTGCATTACAGACTGTGATCCTGTGAAAAAGTGAATTTTAACATTAGTGTCAGTGGATCAGAATTTTTCATCTCCCCCTGTGTGTATCTCTGTGGCTCCTGATGGGCACAAAGCAGACTGGAGAAAATGGTGAAGATTTCTTCTTTTTTTCTTGTGTTCCCCAAATCAGAACAGGATTGGTTAGTTTTGAATTTAATTTGCAATGAGGCTCTGCAGACTAAGGGAATTTGTCTAGGAAGAGAAAGAGCTGATCTGGTAGTTTAACAGAGTATGTCCCCTAGCCCTGGAATTTTTCTACTGAAAAATGTGATATTACTGGGTATTCTTGGAATACAAATTACTACTGTGGTGCATATGTCATGGGTGGATACCATGTTACACTGAGTCTACCAGGAGTTTTTAATGAAAAGGTATAAAATAAAATAAATTTCAGACCGTGTTCCAGGGAGAATATTTCCCCCATGAAAGCTGTAGTAAAGGACATGGAAATGTCAGGGAGAGTGAATTTAAAGAGGGGGTGCAAAGCTACAGAACCACTTCTGGCTCACATTACTGGGAAAGGACATATTTTGCATAGCCTATGGCACAAATAAAGTACACATCCCATGGGCAAGGTGCTGGAAAGCCATTAATAAATGACCATTTCCATATAACACATGGCACAGCTGGCACAAGGCAAGGAACAAGTGATGAGAAGGTTGGCAGATCCCACTTATTTATTAATTGTTATAAGAGAGGGAGCTAAGAGATGTTTTGTACAAGATATATAGCACTAACCTTTGGTTTGAAGGATTTAGTCTGCAAATAGGCCATACAAAAAATTCAACAGCTTTAAGTGTACTGCATTTCAAGTAGAAAATGATGATCAGCAAAGGCAAACTCAGAATTTGTGTCAGTGATCTCATTGCATCAGTTGAGACTTTTGTAAATGCACAGAAAACCCCTGACCTGACACCTTGGTAATCAGGACACTGATATGTGAAAGAAGTGATTGAAAAATAACTTATTATTTGTATACCAATTATTTAAAAATAATTTGAACTTAGTAAAATGTGTCAGTGAAAATGCACCTACTTTTAAACCTGCTTGAAATAATAAGTCTGAGGATTGGTATCAAGGGTATCATCCTATGCAAGTCTGATCAATTAAATATCTATAGGGAAAAGCCCCAGCTCTGAGTGCTGTTAGTCCCTCTGAAGGCTTGTCTCATAGGGAGCTTTATTGAAATTCATATGGACACTGGCTCCCATCCTCAGGCTGCCTCCAACATGTGGCATTCAATTCCAAAACCTTTCTTGTTTGTCTCCACTAAGAAATGTCCCTGATGGCCAGACATGCCAAGATTTAATAATCAGCCTTGGACAGAAATAAAGCAAATGCATAAATCCCAGAAAGAGCAAAGTGATTCTTGTGGTTCCTACCACGAGAGGCTTCCTACGGCAATTTTAAATGGTGTTTGTATGCAGAAGTGTTAGTTATTAGCTTTCCCTCTGATCTCTTAAGTCATCATGGTTTTTTTGATCACAAAATTCCAAACATTTTACTAGGCAGAAAATTTGGTCCCTTGCTTAATTAATGAAAGTAGATTAAAGCTTGTGCTGCAAGGATAGTGATAATGTCACAAGAAAAAAAAAAAAGATTATGTTATTTACATCATGTTTGCATTCTGGATAAAGAGGCAAAATGTGAAAAACACAAGGATAGTTCCCACCATCTATAATTTTGTGGGGAAAAAGCTGATAATTAGCAGAGTGCAGTCTGAGCTGGGTACATCTGTATGCATTTCTATTAAATGTTCTAAAGGCTATTTCAATAAAATGCTTCAAATGACTGCCTATTTTCATGGTACACAAGTCTCAACAAACACCCAAAAGAGTAAATGAGTTTTTCAAAAGAAAGGTGCCATGCTCACTTAGCATGGATTTAATTTTTGTAGAAAGAGATGAGCTTAGTAGCAGCAATTTCACCTACAGAATTGATAGCATTTAGGAAGTTTTAATTGTAGACCGTAAAATTCCTCTTAGCTCCTGGCTCTGTTACTCTTGGATACAGCATTGCAGGGTACAGGGTCTGCTCCAACCACTCCTGCAAACTGCAATGAGGCAAAATGCATAAAAATTATTCTGCTAGTTTAGCATATATCATGTTTTTCCTAAAGAAAAAAAAGAAAAAAGAAAGAAAAAATCCCCAACACCCTGGGTACTAAAACAGTCATGGCATGAAATCAATTTTGTAAATGTCAAGACATCGGACTGGAATTTTCCAGGGAGTCTAAGCGCATTAGCAGCTCAAATCCCATTGAAAAGCTACCATATATACTCTGGACAAATTACAGAAACTGCAGATCTGTGAAAACAGCTGCCCTGGCAGTGTGGAATATTCCTTGGAGAGGAGCTGGGGTCAGCCACAGAGAGGGGTCCAGGGAGGGCAGCTCACCAGAGTGACCAGAGAGGTTTTGTGTGTCCTTCCCAGCAGTGCAGGATGTTGGGGGGATGTTGCCCTCCCTGCAGGGCTGGGTGTAGCTGCAGCCCCAAGAGAGAGAGGTTATGTACCCATTTAAAGCTTCCTGGGCAAATAGGATAAGTATGAAAATATTTCTCTAAAAACAACAGCACTGACCCTTCAGCTGACACTCACCCCTGTTCCTCCAAAGCAGTTAAGTGAGGAGAGGATGGGTAATTCACACTGCCTGCCTCTCATTATTCTGAAAAAGCAGAAAGCTTTTTCCCTGGGGTAGTGTCTATCTTCCCTTCAACAGTATTTAAAATGTGGTCTGAGCAAAACCCCAGGATCCTCTTTTCCTCAAAAATGTATATTTGTATATATGTAAATACACATATGCATATATAAAAAGAGCTCCTTTTTACCACCCTGAAATTAGTCATAAAATGATGATGCTTTGAATTTGTGTTTTACCATGTGTTATAGCTCAAGTGCTTCTAACTCCAGTCTTTCCTTTAAACAAAGTTTCCCCTCTGGCTGCATCTGCTGTGTTTCGTGGCACTGGCTGGTACCTGACACCAGGGAGAGCAGGGACACGCTTGAATAGTGTGCTTGCATTTACTCAGATATTGAAGGTGAGGCTTCTCTTCCACCTCCCAGGCACTGGGGATTTCAGACTTGAGCTCATGCTCTTTGTAGGCAGCAATATAGCCTTGTTCAAATCCTTCCAGCCTTCAAGTTGCACTGAAACAAAAGCTGATCAGCACTTTACTTATGCTTAAATCATACCAACATCTCAAGCACTGTTTGGTAGTCTTTGACTATACTTCACTGATTGCTGCTGAGAAAGAGTAATTGTAAATGGCAAGGAAATAAAGTTTCAGGCTTGCATTGCAGCTGATTTTAAACATCAGCCTGAGAAGTGCAATGTTAGCTCTTTGCATGGAGAATACTGCTGAAAGAAATGTTATTTTCTGTAGTTTTATTATTGCCTTAAAATTTTACTCATTTCTTAGAAAAAGAAGGCATAATTCTGGTTTCAGTGAAATGCATTTGCTGACGTTGATTTTCTTTCAGAGCTATTGTTCACTCAGGTTCCTGTTTATTATTGGATGTGTCCCAAAGAAACATTTTGTGCAGTTTGTTTAATAACTTCGTGAAGAAATTCTGTTTGTGCAGGTTCTTAGTTCATCTCCCTTTAGCATCTGAAGGCTGGACCTTTATTCCTGTTATGATTTGTACCACAAAGAAAAATATATTTGAGAACATTACATATTCTGCCTCCCAGTCCTACAGTGATGTTATGTTTTACTGAAGTTGAAGGTTATTTAAAAGGATGGTAGGATTAATATTTGCACTTTTGCTGTTGTAATGAGCACGTGGAAGAGCAGAGTGTGCCTGTGACACCTTGGCAAAGGGGATGTACAGGCCATATGTGCACACATGATATAAATACAAGAACTTTGTCACATAATTTTTCATCTAAACCCATAACCAGTTTATCTGATCTCCATTAACTGCTTTTATATATTTTGAAAACAAACACCCCTGAAACAGTTAACACGGAAAATAAGTTTGCTCTTGCAGTTTGTACTGCCATGGCTTCCTCATCATCCCTCTGTTCTGAAGCAGCTGTTTTGGTTCTGCTAGAAGGTAAAATCCTGTGTGCTGGGTAATAAAGAGGTAAAGTTGCTGGTTTGGTGTACTGAATGATTTATAAAAGTTGTTAAATGTAATGAGCAAAGGCAGAATACAGTGGTAGCTGTAGTGTAAAAATATTATCAAATGATATAACTGTCAAATTAATTAAATTCAGTGTGATATAAATTAGGCATAGTTGTATGCAAATAGGTGTTCAGGCACTTAGCTGCTTGGTTGTAACTAGTATGTCCAACTGATGCCAAGTAACTATTTCAGGATAAAGAGCACCATTTGCATTTGTTATAAACTCCATGAGCCTGACAGAACTGAAATTCTGTTTGTGGAAATTTGGCCTGAGTTGTCAACATAAATTAAAAATACTACCTGCTCTTCATAACACTCCTGTTCTGGATCGTGGGCTTGTATAAATTAGTGTAAATCCACAGAAACCAAATATATCCTAAGGAGAGAGAGCTGGGTTGAGGAGTGTGGACATGGAGTGTTTTTATTACCAGCTTTTACAGACATTCTTGACACATCTAACTGGTAACTAATCTCCCAAGCTCCCTCCTAAGCTGTTTTTTGCCCCCTGTCACTATTTCTAAAGCTGTGCCATCCTGCTGGAAACACATTTCAGGTGTCCAACCTAAATTACTGCAGTCCTTTGCTCCTCTGACTGTATTTTCCTCTGGCTGCTCTCACTTCTTAGCCTTCACTTTGTCACATTTGCTCTTTGTGGAAGTGAGGATCTCCTTTCTCCTGGTTGCCACTGGTGCTCTCCTCTGTAGCAATTGGATGTCCTCTTTCTCAAAGCCAAAACCATTGGTGTTGGTATGATGCTGTATCATCCGCTCAGCTTGAATATTGTGATTTGGAGCATTACCCCCAGCTCTTTGAAGGATTGGGTTTATTAGCAATACACATTCCTGTGAAAGTTATCATCCTGCCTTGTGAAGAACATCATCCCAGTGAAAGACATAATGGCACAGACAATTATAACACTTTTTTTTTTCCTTTTTGATAGCAAACCCATAGTGTTTTACTATTGCAAGAATTATATTAACAGAGCTAGCTACAACCTGTTTCAGAAGCTGACATCTATTTGATTAAAATGAAACAAAGTCTTTTGTTATTTTCTTGTTCTTCACTGCTAGAAAATTGTTAATATTCTAGGGGAGACCAAGAGGACTACTGTGTGAAAATGTAGGAGGTATGAATGGAGAGAATAAACAGTAATGACAAGTAGATTCATTATTGATAATGTTTTATTGGAAGTTCAGAGAATTCATCTCTGACTGGAGGAGATGGCTGTCAGACTGCCCCTGCAAAGTTTTTCTTTTTGAGGACATGACTTTGGAGGGCATGTCAGCTGTGTTTTCTAATATACAGCATAAAAATGGAAGTGGTTTTCAGTGGTACATAGCTCTGTAGTGACCCCAGATGCTTACAAAATATTTTATTTTAACAGGGGAACATTAACTACTTGAAAAGCATAGGAAAATCACTAAGAACTTGAATAAAATTCAACATTAGATATTCCCAAAACAATGGGTCTTCAAGCCTGTTTAATTTTCTATACTAACAAGACAGGAGATGTCTCATATCTAAAGTTTTTTGATAGTCTCTCCTGTGAGTTCTTATGAGCAAGATAGAGGAATACAGTTTGAGAACAATATAGTGAAATGAGGTCAAGACTTATTGTGAAATGAGCCTCAGAGAACAATTATAAATGATTGTCAGGATGGGAGGGCTGCACCATGCAAGTGCCCCAGTGGGCTGCCCAGGTACTGTCAGTGTTCTCTTTAGCAGCCTGCAGCAAAGGCAGAGTCAGTTCATTAAATCTGCAGGTGACATTAATGTGAGAGCCTGTATGAAGGAGATTTAACATTTAGGAAAACTTGAAGAGTGGAAGAATGAGTTTGCAATGCTGTTAAGGGTAAATAAAAAGAGCTAGACTTGGGTACAGGTGATTATCAGTGCACCAGACTGGGGAGCAGCAGGGTGGGGAGGTGCTCTGGGGAAGGGGATGTAAAGGGCCCTGAGAGAATCCCAGGTCAGAGGGGATCGCAGGAGTCTTATTAAAGCTCATAGTGGGAATTTCAAGCAGCAAATTCCATCTATGAAATCATCCTTCCCTCTCCAGAAACTCGTAAGGGACCTCATCTGCCAGACCCTCACCTAGTCATGAAAAAGGGAACATGGCTGAAAGAATGTCTGCATGCCTGTATCTATATTAATTTCCTATTTGTCAACTGTTTCATAAAATTCTTTTTGCTAAGATTGAACCTTCAAGAAAGAGAACCCAAGAATTTTAAGCCAAGCTGCATCAAGCATTTCAGAGAATAAATCTGAGGGAAAGGTTTCACAAAGTCGTGAGGATTGTCACATCTCAGTATGACTGAATTTTCTACATCAAAAAGACTTGAGATTTCTGGTTTGCCTATCCCAAAGACTTGAGATTCTGTGTTGTCTACACCAGACAAACATTAAATATTAAACATTGCTTGGGAGAATCACAGGCAGCTGAAAATCATCCATGATCTTTACCTTAAAGTCACTGTTCAAAATTCTGAACTTTGCTTATTTTAAACTGATCAGCTAGTCATTGTTTTTACCTTATTACTTCTTATCACTGATATTTTTTCTCCAAGTGTGGATTTTATTGTTCAGTTTCTTTGTTGTATCAATTATAAAAGTCTTTACCTAGGGCTTAAATCATTATTTTAACAGATTTTCTTGCACAGAGCTATCTTGTTTTCCAAGGAAAGTTGTTTAGGTTCACTGATGACAAGGGAATCAAAAGTATGCTCCAGACATATGGTTGTTTTCAAACTTGGACCTAAGTCCTTGCCATGCTTTGCCAAAGAGTGGGCACAGTGTGTTCCTCAAGGACAGCTCCAGAGCAGAGCTACCCCAGGTCACAGAGGCTGCAGGGCTGTGCTCCCTGGGGCTGCAGACCCTGGGCTCACTCCCTGAACCCCCTGGCATGAATGGTCTGTCTGACAGAGCAGCACCTGCAGCAGCTGCACCAGTGGGAATGCAGGAGCTTTTCGAGGGTCAGCCAGAACTTTATGAAAGCTCCTACTCTAAATATAATTCAGCTCATTTAGTTAAGCACCTGTAACCTGCATCTGAAAAGCACAGCCACCTTGGTGATCCCTGGGTGTGCTGACTAATAATAATGATAATTTCTGGGAGTTTCAGACAGAGGTAAACAGTTTAAAATTTCCAGCTGTAGGGAGATGAACATGAGAGATGCCATGGTTCAGCACACCTCACTGGCCCTGGGGGCATGTGGGCTGAGGGACACAGCAGGAGTTTTGGCCAGTGCTTACCTACAAAGGTTGTAGCATCTGCCAAACATGTATTTACTTGTATTTGAAGTGGTATTTGGACTGAGCTCTTTGGGCTAGAACTGCAAATAGGTTAGGGACAGTAATGCTGATTGCTGTAATTTCTCTTTTTAGGCCTTGTATGGATAAGGCTAATTAGGTTATAAGACAAAATCAGGTTTCCAAGGAACTTCTGTGAGCATAGCACTTGGATCTAATTTAATGCTATGATTTTATTCACACTCTGTGGGATATTTGTTACCTGCCATTGATGATTTTGGAAAGTGACAAAGTAGTTTAAGTTCTCCTCCAATATTTGCAGAAGCTGAATTCTTTGCAGGAGGGAGCTGAGGGCCCTGCTGGAGGCCATGGTAGGAAGATTATGGATTGCAGAGTTTAATCTGTCTCTTTTCACACATCATGCACCAACTACAGACCCTGCCTACTGACTTTTATTTTGTTTCTATGATAGAATTAAAAAAAAATCTCTGTAGCATAAGAAATGAGGCCATAGAAAAGATGGTCCTTTCTATATCTCTGCTACTGTCTTGCTGTGCAGCCCTGGGTAAATGAGGTTTTCTCTCTGTCTTCACTGTTCCCTCCCCTTGGCTTTTTAAATGAACAGGATCCTGGAAGCAGGGACTGTGTCTCTGCCCTTCTATAACATGGACCTTTTAAACCCACATTTGAATTTAGCACTGAATTAGCACACATGAGAATCATGCACATGATTGCAAACTGAAATGCAAGTCAGTAAAGAAACAGCAGTCATTAAACTGAGAAATAAAGACAGAAGTAAACATTTCTGTTTCTCAGAAATTAACCAGGTAAAATATATTGTTCCATTTGGAATTTATGGATTACAATGCAATTGACAGTTTAAAAACATGTAGACTTTTAAATATAATTTAATATTCCAATAAAACACTCTAAATTAGGGCTGTACAAATTTAAATCTTGCTTATCTTTTCCTTCATGGTCTGGTGACTTCAGAGCCTTACTTTTCTTTCAAAATAGTGGAATTATGGTAGGAAAAAGCACAGTGCTGCTGTGAATAAAAGTTACTGTTGTTTCCCAATGAGATTTTGTTCTCAAGAAGCTCTGAGAGAATTTGGGAAAGGACAGAGGAAGGAAACTATTACAGATCTAAAAAACCCCAAACCCAGTGAGGGTGGTTTCTATAAATTATTTCATCCATTAGAAGTAGAAACAAAACCTTCACCACTTCTGCAAGAATTTTCCTGCTCAATAGTTCTTTGTTTTATTGTTGTTTTCCTTGCTGATTATTGCTGCAAGGTTTGTGGGTGTTAGGAACCCAGTGGGGAGTGTGTTACTGAAGCAGCTCACCTGTGCTCCTGAGGCAGCTGCTGTCCTCTAGAGCTGTTTGACTCCAAATCAAACCCTGTTGCCTGACACTTTGAACAATTTCTTTTTGGCTAGTCTGCAAAACACCCTTTACCCTGGGCCAAAACACACATGCAGTGAGATGTGAGTCTGCAAGGGTCACTAGAGAGGAAAATAACCCTTCTGCCTTTAGAATTCAGGGCAAAATCAGTTTAAGAATGTTATTATATAAAAGATTTAAATGTAGTTAGATGATCAGGACTCTGGCTTTGATGAATTCCCTTGCCTTGTGCTTCTTTCAGCCTCTTGAAATTTAAACTGCAGCTAGAACCCCAGGGGCTCCCCAGGGCATGATTCAGCCTGGAGCCTTCTGGTGGAGCCCTGGGGAGCTCAGCCTGGGGCTCACCAGGGATCTGTGCTCAGCTGCTGACGCTGGAGGCTGAGGCTGTAATTCAGGTCTCCTCTCTGTGTATTTGGATTTCATTAAAGAAATGGCTAGACAGAAACTGATTGGAACATCTTGATGTGAACAAGCAGATTGTGTCACTGTAATGCCCAGCAGAAACTGTAAATTGTTTGTTGCATGCATTAGGAGATGAATGCTGGCAAATGCCAGCTGTGAATTCATAAGGGAGATAGAAATATCTGCTTTTCTGGCCAGATGTCAAATCCCTTTCTTGGATCATGTATAAGCTTTAAAGAGAGGAGGCACTGGTTTTGAATTCAAACCTAATATCTGGTGAAGAGAGAAGAGACATGTAAGGATATTTTTAAAGCATTTGAGAATTGCCAGGTGGGTTCTCCTGTGAGCTGTACTGCAATACAATCAGAACTCTGGACTACTGATTTTATATTTCTGCAGTGCCTGAGGGAGGAAATCTAAAAAGGTTTTGAATAAATTATCTCTTGCCTACATGTAACAAATGCAGGAAAAGGACTCCAAAGAAAAATATTTCCATGCTGATGCTGCTTTAAGAAATTCAAAGGTAAAAGAGATTTCAAAAACAAGAAACTGTATAGTCTTTCAAAATGTTGGTACCTGTGGGAACACCAAGAGGAAGCAGAAAGGCACTAAAACCCCAGGAAGATGTTTTAGTGTTCAGAAAATTCAGTGTGATAGATTGCAAACACCAGCAGTGCACCAAGCAGTGCGTGTGAATGGGCAGGGACACACCACTCATCCTTGCTGCAGTGTCCCATGGTGGATGGAAAACGTCTCCACAACACAATCAGTTCAGGAACAACAAATTTTCCAGCTGACAGAAGGAAATTTCCTGCTCTTCTACACAATCATGCAGCCCATCTAAAGGTGCATGCCTCGAATGAAGGTACAATCACCCCCCAGGGCACAGATTTTTCTCCAGGAGCCGCAATGACCAGGCAGGGTGTCCACACTGCAGGTGGAAGTGTGGGACAGGGGTTGGGAATGGGCCCTGGGCCATCAGCTCCAAGTCCCCCCAGGCATCATTGAGGCTGCTTGGGATGCACCTGGCTCTGCTTCCAGGAGCTGTGAGTTGTAGCAGGAGAGAGATCATGGCAGAAATACACACGAGATGCCAGAATGTATGGACAGCACCTTACTGAAAACTGCATTTAGGGCCAGAGCTGCTTATGCTGTATTCATTTTTGTGGTATGTCACATTATTTTATTTTTTGAGTTAGGGAGCAGGCTTTAGAGCAAAGGAACTGATTGTCACAATGAATGCAAGGCTAAACCACCACCTCTGAAAAGGGCTCTTTTCCCACACCTCTACTTGAGGTAGCATGTGGGAGACAAGTTGGAATTTGATGGGATTTTTTTTATCTCTTCTTTTTTCTATTTTTATCATTGGCAATGAGAGTGATTCACAGATTTGGCAGGCAGAAGTCAATCGGGGCCATTGCTATTTTAGGCCTTAAAAATTATCTCACAAAATCAAGAACATAAATTAAATACACATTTTCTCATTTGGAAAGTGTCAAAGGTTCAAAGACATAAAAATGTACATCACTTCTCCACGTAGATTTTGTAAGGCTTGAGCATATTTTGCTAGCAAAAGAAAAATTTAGAAAAGGAGCTGTATGTTTAACTGATGAATCTGTCTGGGAACTCCATGGGAAGTTGTTTGCATTTAACAGCTTCTATTCATAGGAGCTCTAAAAAAAACTCTTGTAAACCTTTAGGTTTGTGTGAGTGACTGCGTGGTACTTGGATGCCAGTTGGGGTTAAACCATGATGTGTTACATTTTTTATCTGGCGGATTTTGATCCTTTTTTATTTTTTTTTCAGGTTGAATAGGCATAAACATGTCACAGTTTTGAGAAAATTAGGTTTTTTAATCAAATTGATTCAGGTAGTACTCTTTCTGCATAATTCTTTGTGTAGTAATAGTAAAAATTCAATTCTTATCTAATTTTAAAATAGTTGTCATTGGCTGGAAAAAGACTTGTACTGAAGACCAAGTTTCAAACTGAATGGCTATTCCTGTACAAAAATTTTCTAGTTGAGTTCATTTCTTTATTGGGTATAACAGCACTTTTAGGGGGGATAGTACACATGGAAATTTGAAATCTAGTCCATGTAATTTTCCACTGATACAACAGCTTCATTTCCTTTCTGGAAAAACTGCTGTCAGCAATATTTTATACCTGAATATTGAGATGAGGAATGTAAACAGGCCAAACTTATGTAAAAACAGAGACTGTTAAATAATGAATAGTCATACACTCCCTGATGTCTTGCCATCAAAACATTTGTGATTTTTCTTATTTTCACTACTTGTTTCAATTCTTGTCAAGAGCAGTGGAAAGGAAATGTTTAAAAAAAGACTGAATATGGCACTTGATGCCATAGTTTAGCTGGGGTGTTAGGGCTGGGTGGGACACAATGATCTCTAGGTCTCTTTCAACCTGGTCATTCTGTGAATTTTTTGTGAATTCTGTGAATATTCACAATATTGTCCTCAAGCTGCATGCTGGCTTTGTGTAACACTTGTTAAAGTGGGCTTAGGAAGAGTTTCCTGAGGTGTCAAGTGCTGTGTAGGGCTTTGATTCCACAGACTCTGTGGGATGGGAGCTTTTCCAAGAGCTGTGGGTCCCCTGTGCTCGTCAGACACTCTGCTCCTTGCCCATTGGGAGGGTTATCTGCTGAAGGTTTCTGCCTGCTCTGAAATCAGAGGACAGAGGCTGGGCTGCATCATGCTCCAGCTGGGCTCTGCAGGAGCTGGGGATGATCCCTCAAAACCATCTGCCATGGGCACCTGAGGATGATTTCTGTCCTTGTGTTTCCCACAGTGAAACACAAGGTAAAACCAGCTTATCATCAACAGCTGCCTTCCACTCCCATTTCATGATGCATGATGGACCTCAGAAGAGTGAGAACATGAAGGGATGAGGTGGGACTGTATTATTAAAATCTTTGATCTTTGCCATAGGATCCCTTCACCTATGGAATTATGTGGTTTGAATCTCACCAAGAGCCATTCTACCTTGCAGAAATGCCAGAATAAATATATACATGTTATGAAGGTGCAGCTAAAGCTCATACTGTTATCTTGCTGTATTTTGGAAATTGTACAGTCGTGAGCCAGGCCCTTGAGTTTTTATTTGTAAGGTTTCCAGCTTGAGCTGGCATATTGTTACAAAAATAAAATCTAGCTGAGCCAGTCAAAAAACCCAAAAACCCTTGGCTTGCTGGTGACTGTAAATAGACACCACTTAATGTGGAACACTGCAATGGAATGCTTGCAGGCATTCACACTCAATTCTTATTTAATTAATGACATCATAAGAATAACTAAAGGCTCAAAGTTTCTGTTTTAAATATATTCTGAGATATAGGAGTGTACAGGTGTAGAATACCAGCTATTTGTGGTCTGCTCAACAGGGTTTTCTTCTAAATCTGCTAAGGGTTATTGTTGATTACTTCTGTTTCCCCTGTTCAAATGACATCTCCTCATTTTTGGCTATAAACAGGTACGATATGCTCAAAGAGCCGATGGGTTTCACTGTGATTGTCTCTGATGTTATTGATTCACAGAATTGTAAAACAGCAATATCTGAAGTAACATGTTCCCCAAACTTTGTGGGTTTGAATTTTAGGCTCTGCTAGTTCTAGTATATTTATTAATTTATTAACCCCCCCCCAAATTTATAAGGACAAAATTACTCAGTTCTAAAATTCCTTGTAATACTGAAAAGCTCCAGTTTGTAAGAACAAAAAAAGGGAGGGGAATAAACCAGCCCTATTATTATTGGTTCACTTCAAAGTACTCAAATCACACAGTTCAATTAATGAGGCTGTAAATGCGCTTTCTCTCTGTTTCATTATATTGCTAATGTCTAAATGAAGTCTAAGGTTCTTGCTTGTTTTCCTCTGGATGATTCTCTTCCTCTGTCTGTTGTCAGGCTGTCTCCTCCGATGTGGGCAAGCACAGAGCATCTTTGCCAGGGGAGCAGGGCAGGTCTGGGCAGGCCGGGGGCAGTGGCACCAGCTCTGTGTGCTGGCAGGTCAGCCAGGCCAGGACTGTGGGCACAGAGACATGGACATGGTCTCTTGTGGGAGCCCAAAACACCAGTTTTGAGCCTGGAAGTGGCAGGAGTCACAAGCACCAGCTCCATTCTCTGCTTCTTGCCCCTTCCTTCCCATTTCCATGGAGGAATGGTCCCAAGTGGGGCCTGATGCTGCCAGCGCTGGGTGTTGGACCACGGAATGGTGACCCGAGCCCTGAGCTGCCCTCTCTCTAGTGGCTGCAGCAGGAGCTCCAGGAACCCCTCCAGGGGATCAGGATTGCCACCATGATTCCTGTCAGCCCCGGGCAGCGGCTGCAGCCAGCGCTGGCCTGGCCTGGGCCCCGAGCCAGCCCCACAGCCACCCTGCTCCAGCTGCTGCTGTGCCAGCACAGCCCTGCCAGGCCACACGGTGAATGGGGCTGGGGAAGGGATCCAGGGCACAAATCAGCCTGATCTGGCTCATGGCTCATCCTTGTGTGGGCTGAGCAGGACTGGGAGGCTGGGGGGAGATGAAGCAGCAGCAGCAGCAGCTCGTGAGGCGATGGCGTGGAGGGGACGGGCCTGGCGGGTGACAGTCACCAGCTGTGGTGACAGCCTGGCACTGCCCAGGAGCTGGGCCTCCATGCACGTGGGACCCTTGCAGGGCATTTTCCACAGCACAGGGAAGTTCTCTCTTCAGCAGCACCAATTCATGATTCTTAACAAATCATGGTCCCTTACACCATGCACTGAGAGTGGCCTGCTGCAAATTTGCAATGTTTTCCTTCCAGAGGAGTGCAGGCAATTAGACTGGATCACCTCAGAAGCTGAAGGGTATCGGGAACTTCAGAAACTTTGTGATCCTTTGTTTGAGTTATATTGCAGAATCCTGCACACAAGCACCTTGCTCCCTACAAGTCACTGAGTGTTGTTAGCATGCATAACAGGTCTACCAGTAGTTGGAGAAAGTAGCAAAAAAAATTGAACGCCACGAGAATTTTCATTTCCTGATAGCTGAGGTTGCCGTGGCTGAATTAGCATTTCAGAACTTACACTGGGATAATCATGCAGAAGTTAATTTCAATGTTTTACTGCTATAGTAGTGTAAATCCTAGTAAATTAATTTCTGTAATGTTTGGGAAGAATTTTTTTTAGACATTTCCTTTCTCATTCATATTTAATGAACTCTGAAAATCTGCATTAGGACATCTGTGTAAATCTCTTGGTTTTTTGCTTGTGATCTAAGGCAACTATTGATATTTAAACAGAAGGTTACAAAGAAATTAATGATACTTAGTCAACCATATTGTAACTGACAGACCTCTTTTCCTTGGGTGGATTCTCTCCAATTCTGTTTTTAAAATATCTACTTTCTCACTTGAGACTGGTGTTCATGGCCAAATAATCTAAGTGTTGAGGGGCATGTGCTTTAAATAATATTTTGATGTAGTGCCTCTGTTTTTTCCTTTTGATTTAACAAATCAGGAATTTTGCAGAAACACAGGTTAGAAGAAACTTTTCTGCTGAGCTCTGTTTATAACTTCTTGCTAAATGTGCTGTCTCAGAGAAGCTGTAATCTCTACTGGGATGCAGCTGTGATTGCAAGAGGAAAAGAAAAAAATTCAGATATGCAACTGATCATCAATCACAGGGATGCCTTTGCAGAGCACCAGAAGAGAACCATCCTACTTATACCCTATTTTTCTTATAAATTCTATGAAGTGCCTGGAAAAGGGAACAATAATTTAAAAAAACTACCTAGTGTAGTTATATCCAATATCTTTCCACATTGATTTTTGATCCTTACATTTCAATCTCCTAGCTCAGGCCAAGTGTGCATCACTCTCACCTTGTTCCTGCTCAGACAAAAGCAACATAATGTCAGTGAAATATTTTGGAGGCAGAATATAAAAATTGTAGATATAAATTACTTAAAAAGAAAATGAAGCAAAGTGGAGGGCCTTAGGATGAATATTTAAAAGTTAAAAAATGTCTTTCTCCTGCAAAGTCATGAACTCTGCATTTCACTTTCATAACTCCATTTATCCAATTATTCTAGCTTGAAATTGCTAAAATCTGCAGAGAATCCTTACAACTTAATTTCAGATTCATTCCTGTGCTGTGTTACTAAACACTGACATATTCTGAATGTGAGAACTGCAGAACATTTTTCTGCAGAGAATGACCAAACCTCTTGGGGTAAAAATATTTGCTACTGATAAATAAAGCTGCATGCACCATCTTCACAAGATTTTAGATTTTGTTTGTTTCTAATGGTGAAAAGTACTGTAAACCACCATTCTCCTGGTGTCCTCTCTTAGTTAATGCCCTGGGAAAGATGTCATGGGAGCTGATGCCTCTCCAGGGGTGAAGGGGAGAGAGGGGGAACAGAGAGGGAATGCAGGGAATATGAGGGGCAGGAAGGGGAGTTTTGTGATGAAGAAAGAGGGTATAGAGAGAAGCAAAATTGTGAAAAAGAAGGTTTTAGCTGGTAGGAACAGGCTAAGACATGAGGAGCATGGAGTTCATGAGCAGGACTGGGCTGAGTTCGTTTACAAAGAAAGAAAAATTGATAGTATTTCAAGGGGTCAAACAGGAAAACCAAGAAAATTCTTCTCCAGATATCAGTAGATAAACCTACAAGCAGAAAAAATGGATAGCAAGGAGTAAGGCTTGAGAAACTTGGGCTTTTTTTTGCCCCCCCCCCCCCCCCCCTTGTAGTGGATTCACAGGATTGGGGATTTATTATGAAAAGTTAATTGTAAAAAATTTGTAAAAAATTAAAAAATATTTACCAAATTTCCAAAAAGGTCGATAGACTAGAGAGTGGATCAAATTTAATAGCTATTGTCCAGAGCTAAAGAGAATAACACACTGACATCAATGAGGTAAGAAATGCTCTACTCATCATTCTAGCAAGAGAGACTGGCATCTCTGGCTCTCCTCAAACAGTTGCCTCAATAAAAGTCTATGCAAGAAAAAGAAAAAGCAGGGACAGGCATTTGTGTGGGATGAATGCTCATGAAGATGGTCTATACACTTTAAAATTTACATACTCTCAGTCACAGGGCTCACCAGAGGGGACTACTTATATTCTCTTCAGAGTGTGCTATGATAAAGGACTTTCTGTGCATTTTTGTAATGTGTTGTCAAAAAGAATAATTGTTTGGCAATCCTTTTGAAAAAGTAATACTCTCAAAAATTTCACTCCTTATGGAGAGTTTAATGAAAGTCTTTATTGACCCAATTTAATCAAATTTTGTACTTCCCCCTTTTATTGATTAAATTTTCAATAGAAAACATTCCAGCTGGTGATCAGTGGTTGTAATTTAGAAATGAATTTTTCCCAGGCTGCATAGCTCAGAGGTGTCCCTGCCATCCATGCTGTCACTGCAGTAGATGTGGTACTTGGGTATAATATTGCCAAAAAACATTTCACGTAAACTTTGATTGCTTTGTAAATGTGGAGGAGACTGTCAGGGCCTGAGGTCAATGATGTGCTTTCTTTGCCCTGAGCAGCCTCACCTGTGATCCCAGGGGGATTCCCCCACTCCCTGCTCCAGGCCTAGGTGTGCTCCAGTTGGGTTTGGTCAGTGCTGCCCTGGGATTTCTGTCTCCAGCCTTGTCTCCTGAGAGGCTCTTTGGGATTCCTGAACTGATCCAGGCTGGGTTCTTTCTCCTGCTGTGTCTGCTGAGGGCATCCTTGGGGTGGCCCTACTGGTGCTACTCCCAACAAAGGTGACCTGCCAGAAAAGGGGCCAGCTAGGATGGTTCATAGGCTGTAAGGAAATGGAAATGAGAAGGGAAAGAGTCTTGTTCCCACCTGAATAGGTAGAATAGCCATAAGTGCTGAGAGAAATTTAAAAAACTAAAATGATCAGCTGCTGGGGAAAAAGAAAATGGAAAGCAGCAACTGATGATCCAAGGGAAAATCCCTCCAGGGACTGACACAGGGCTCCCACTGCTTAAGGCTTGTGGAAAGGGAGATAGAAAGAGGACTGGAAATTCTGAATCAACAGTAACTGTGTATTTCTGCACAGCAAAAGACTGTATGGGAACTGACCAGAGCATGATGTGTGGAACTAAAGGAATTCTCAGTAGGCTTATGGAGGACAAAATACTAGTCCTGAGGGGAAGGAGAATGATGGTTTAGGTGCTGAATCCAAACCAATCCTATCAATTTGACTTAGAGCACAGTGAGTGTGCTCTGCATGGTGGACACTGATCTTTACTGATACTTTCATATGCAAGATGTAAGAAGAGGAAAAAGAAGATTTGAATAAAAATTGAGCATGGGGGAGCAGAGGAATGCAGTAAGAGAATAAAACCAATTTTATTAGGGAATTAAAAAAGAAACAGGTAGACATATAGTTAGTGCAGAGAGAAGGTAGCAACATAAATACCTCTACTTGTGTGACTCATTTGCTCTTTCTTTGCTGGCAGATTGTGCTTTAATTATGTCTCTGTGAATCAAATAGTGGTGAACTGTGTATATTTGAAATACATAGATGTAGATAATTACTGAAGAGGTGTCCTACAGGCACCCCTTTACATCTGCTTCCCATTGTGGAATTTAGTACAACTAGAAACACCATTGGGCTTAATTTTGGGTGTTGGTGACCAGGTGTTGAATTTTCCCTGCCAAAGCTCAGGTGCTGCACTGGCAGCTCTGCCAAGACAGACATCCATGGCTGATTTCCCAGTGTGTGTGTTTGATACCACTGGCTGTAAGGAGAAAACTCTTTTTTGCTGAAACATCACATTGAATGATTTATAGCAGACAAATAAAGATGTATGTGTGAGGCTCTCTAAGTAGGACTGTTGTCAAAGGAAAATATTGAGCGGAAGAAAAAGATTGCAAATTTCTAATTAATTTTGTTTATTTATGCACACAAACCTTGAAATATTAATAGAGAATGCATAAGTAATTGATGGGCTACATATAATTTTTCATGATCTTTATGCTGAGATAGGCAGGAAAGTCATTTTACAAAAGGCACAGGCACATTACAACCACAAAACTGCTGTAGGTTAGGCCTGGAGCTGCCCAGCTGCTGGGAGTGACTGAGCACCCCTTTCCCAGAGCAACTCCCAGGATTTTCCTTGAGCCTTATGGGTCTTTACCTGGTTTGATCAACCTTGATATCAAATGGTGGATCAGTTTTTCATCTCCTATTTAAAGCAATGAATTGAGGGTATGCTTTTAAAGTAGTTTAACAGCTGAAATAAAACTAATTCATGTCCCAAGGGCAAATAGAAATCTATTAATATAGGGTATTAAAACTCTGATAGATTTTAATGCCTGACTCATGATTTTTGTGAGTGCTGGGATTGCCAGCAGACACTTGTCTGAGTTGTGGAACAGACTCTCTGGAGGGTGCAGGAGGTGGCATGCATTAGCAGAGTGGGAAGCACTCTGAACAAGGGCTTCTTTTTTCCTAAATTGAGAATTTTTCCTTTTAGAATAGGGAAAACAAGCAGAAGGAGAAGAACTGAAAAGATTGAACTGCTAGGAATACCATCTTAATTCCATTTAATTTGGGTGAGTTCTGGCAGGGCAGCCAAGCTTGGGGCCTCTGTGCTGGAAGTCCCCAGCTTGCTTTGCTGAGGTCTGAGCTCACTGCCCTGCAGGCATCAAGACCCCTGAACCACCAGCCTCCCTTGTGTGCCAGTCTGCAAAGGAGTTTCCATATTTCTGTGTAGGGAGAGAAAGCTGCTGAACCCCAGGAGTTTCCTGGTGTAGATCTCTGTGGACTGTGACCAACCCTTTGATGCTCTCCTGCCTCCTCTTCAGCTGTTTCCCACTGCTGGCAGTGCCCACTCTGGCACAAATCAAGCCATATGCCTGCTCTCTTTAGCCCAGATGCCCTTCCTGTTGGGCAGGGTCCCAGTATCTGTATTTTCAGCTGAAGGAGAGCATGAAATACCTTTAATTTTCCTGCAGGCAACTGTCCCTGTTGACCTTTTCAGCTTCTGAATCTTTAGCTCTCCCCTGTTCTCTGATGAATAATTAAAAGTCTGGGGAGAAAAGAACACAGGAAATTCCATGGTTTTTATTTTAAATGCCACTGCTGCATTGATGATAATTTTAAGATTTGCATATATCTGGATTTGGTTTGGTTTTAATATTTGTTTCTTAAGCTATCCTATAAAAAGGACATCTAGGACAGGGCATCAGGAGGCTCATTTCTCTACCAGCAGCCTATCAGTCTTCCCACAGTCAACACCTCATTTCCCCTGGCTGACAGTTCTGTACCAAATCTTGCCAGCAAAGGCCTTGGGGAGCTGTAATATCAGAAACTGTTTCCTCCTGATGCTTTTGATACTGGCTGATCTGAGGCCACAGATCTGCTGATGCTTTTTCTGGTGGCAGTGGTTGCTGGTTTCCTTTCCCAACAAGTTGTGCTAGTATGACTTGGAGGACAATTTGTTTAAACTATTTTATTACTTTAGAGATTATTATTTTTAGTAGTAGTAATAGTATTTTTGTTGTTGTGATTATTATTGTTATTGTTATTATTATTCTCAGTATCTATATTATTATAGAGTATTATATTATAATGTGTCAGTGGAGTCAGACAAGCATTTTCTGAAAGCCACTCATCCCAATTAATCCCTGATAGTGACTCATTTGTCTCATTTGTTTAGGTTAAATGCAAAATATTATGCTGATTTTTGAGCATTTAGAGTTGGTTGAAATTTGTGTCTGTGTAGAGCATTGGCTTGAAATGAAAACACCATGTTACAATATTGACTCTATCCTTCTTTCCTCTATTCCAAACTGAATGTCCATATTCTCAGGGGTTTCTGAGTGGATACTACAGCAAAGCAAGCAGCCAAAAGTCAGACTAATATTTTGCAAATTGTCTCTTTTGTGGAAGGCTTATTCAGGCACTTCTGAACAGGGTGTCTGCTCTGTGCTTCCTACCTGGATTTTGTCAGAAGTAATTGACTGTATTGGCTTTGCTCCTTCTCCTTCACCCACAATCTCACTTCCCTTGCAAAAGAGAAAATCTCAGCCAGCACAAACATCCCTGTCCACTCTTTGGGGTACATGTTCTTGTATCTCAGGTACCTGCAGGACAGAATCTCAGTGAAGTGCACAGTAGCCTGTAATGTAACAGTGAGAGTTTTGCTTTCTTCGTAGTTAAGTTTCCCATCTAAAAGGTCATGAAGATTTTTATGTCTCTCTTGCCTATAAAATGTATCAAGAACCCTTCCAAATTCAAAGCTGCCATATGGGTTTTTACAGTCTAGGGATGTTGCCAAACTAGTCCTAAATCTGCATTATTTATTTTGACTGTTTAAGAGCCAACCTTTGATATCTTTCTTCACTTTTTCCTTGCTTAGAGCTTGGGCTGCCTCCACTGCATGTTGCACTGTAGAGTGAGCCCTGCTCATCCTTGCTGCTTCTCTGGAGCACTCTGCATCCAACAGGATTATTTGCTTACAGAATGTTTAAAAACAGACAAAAATCCTGACCCAAAATTGTTATAGGTTTGCTATCCCCTCCTTTGGGCTCAGGATTGTTCCCTTTTATTTCAAAACAGATTAAGTGCAAGGCCTTTTTTGACAGCCTGGACTAGTTAGCAGTTTATAAACACCTCTTTCCCAGGCTGAGCTGACTTAGCAGGCACCTTTGCAATGCTGGGTAAATACAGTGAACCATTCAAGTGGAAAATCATTTTAATAAATAGCATTTTAGTAAATCATTTGGTTTGCCCTCTGAATTCTTACTAATAAAAATAAATCTCCATTACCCTCTCACTTGGCCTTACCTTCCTGTTTGGTAGAAATTTTTCTTTTTTCAGTAGCAGCATTAAAGATTCATCCATTATTTGGAGTAATTCTTGTGCAATGCAAATCTAATAGACTTGATGCATAGCATTTTCTTTAGGGTAAAAGCTAACTGCCTTTTATTCAGCTTGCACAATCCCTTCTGAAAGAGCCCTTTATACAGCTCATGTCATGTCAGCAGTAATCATGGCCTGAGTGGTGGTGCATGCAAATCAGCAGCTGCTCTTTAGCTGGGCTGGAGGAGTCACATAATGAGTTTGCCAGTAAGTGCAAGAGCAGACCATATTAAATCCTTCAGGAGATCACTCTGTTATCTCTGCTCTTTACCCTGCCCAGCCAGTGCCCAGGCTGCCACCTCTGCCGTGCCCATCACCTGCCAAACCAGCCAGCAGCACCCACTGCTGGGAAAACTAAAGAAGGGTTTCCATTGTCTGGTGTTGGTTTCCCCCAGAGTTACAGCATGGGATGGGAGCAAGTCCCCACCACTGCAGCTGTGTCTCTGGAGGATGTGGATACCTTGGCATAAACTCAGAATTCTGTGTTCCATCATCAGGACAGTTGGGAGGTAATGCTGACCTAAGCAGTTCTGGTGCTTTGTTTTGATTGTTTTCTTCCCCCTCCCAAGGCATGTAGGTAGTTGGGTTACCCCCAGACGAGGGAGGAAGAAATGAATCTGACTCCATGTTCTCAGAAGGCTAATTTATCTAATTTATTATTTTATGATACTATATTATATTAAAGAATGCTATACTAGACTATACTAAAAAAACCAGAAAGGATATAGACAGAAGGCTAAAAAGATAGTAATGAAAACTCATTACTCTCTCCAGAGTCCTGACACAGCTTGGCACTGGCTGGCCAATGAGACAAAACACACCAGAAACCAATGAAACAATCACCTGTGGGTAAACACTCTCCAAACACATTTCATACGAGCAAACACAGGAGAAGCAAATGAGATAAGAATTGTTTTCTTTTTTCTCTGAGGCTTCTCATCTTCCCAGGAGAAAAATCCTGGGTGAAGGGATTTTTCAGGGAATGTGAATGCCACTTGTAGGTATGATGGGAAACCAGTCAGAAATGCAAACTAAGGCAGTCAAGCTAACCCAGGAGTCTGAACTGTTCACTAAAGCAGATATTTCAGAAGGGTGGGGAAGTGGATTAACATCTTTAGTATGACAAAATTCTCTTGTGATTGTAGATGTAAATCTGGTTTAATGAGTGGATAAAAATCACCATTCCTGATCCATACCATGCAGGCTGATGTCAGTGAGAACTCCATGGATTTCCTTTTGCTGAAAGAAGCAAAGGATGCTAAATACTGTTTTATACCTTTATTTTCTAGCAATAATTTCTAAGCTGTTGTGTGTGCTTCACATTTACTGAGAGTTTGTGTCATGTCCTCAGAGCACAGGTTTTCAAAAGAGGTAGAAGTTATAGGATTCTCACAGAGAGTGAAAAAAGGGAAAAGATAAGTTCTGCATGGAAATGTTATACACTGCAAACAGGAAACTACCCCATTACCTTCCTTCTCTTCTACCAGGCTCTGCTCAGACAAAGTCTTTGCCTAAAACTATTCCAATATTGTTTTGTTATTGGATTCCAGCCCTATTGTTTCTCTTGTTCTGCACTTACATGAGGTTGTAATGGAATAACCCCCTTGACTGTCACTTCTTGATACCACAGTACAATAGCAGTGAATTACTGATGGATAAATAAGGATTTTAGGATCCCAGTGGGTTCTGGTTTGTTCCAGAAGAAAAGGTTGGTGAGGAGGAGAGAGCAGGTGCCTTTTGCAGTTCAGCTGAAGCATCACTCTGACCTTACTTAGCTGAATTTTAATTTGTGTGAGGTGATGTCATTTCTTTGGCCATACCAGATTGCACAAGAGGCAAAGCAGTGCTCTGGGTTGGTACATCAAGTGTGAGATTTGAGGTGTCTGGAGCTCAAGAAGGCATTAAGATTCCTACCAAACCTCTTCAGTAAAATGCAGGTTTCCTGCTGTCTTGCAATGGGCAGGAAGCAGGAATTGTTTCAGAAGAGATAAGTAGTTTGGGTCTGTTTTTTTTTTTTTTTTTAACATATATATTCTGAAAAAAATAGTCTGGAAGTATATGTGAATCTCCTTGCTCTGCTTCTCCTTTGGTTCCTGTTCTCTTTTCATGGAAGATTTCCTCAGTGAGTGTTACAGTGAAAATACTTTTCAAACATCAAAGAACAGTAATGTACCAAAAGGAGGAGATTTCACCATTGGAAAATAAACTAAGAGCAGTGCAAATGCCACCTGGGTTTTTCAGGTGGTGCCTGCTGCTTTATGCTGCTGTCAGTGCTCATCTAGTCATTGCTTTTTCATCTCTATTCCAAGATTTTGTGAAGAAATGAAGCACAGTTCATTCCCACAAACTGCTTTGGGTTTACAGATTTCTCTCTCTTTACCCCTCACTTCACCCTTTCTGCCCCCTCCCTTCTCCCCCGCAGCCTTCGTGCAGCCTGACAATCCTTTGCTTAATCCCAGAGAACATATTTTGGGTACTGGCACAATAAAGAAAAAAGAGACAAATTGATTTGCATTTCTTATCTGGGAGATTCGCTTGCAAAATCTAGAACAGTTTCACTGACGCAGAGGCAGGGGAGATGATCTGTAAATCTGACATATCTTTATTGAGGCTGAGAGGAAAGGGAGTGGGAGGATGGTCTGAGCTCACTACAAGAAATCACACTGTAGGTAGCTTTGTTTGTTGTCTCAACACACATTTCACAGAGGCCTTCCTGGCTGGTTTGGGGATGCCCTCACAGTGCCATGAGCAGTCAGTCCCAGGTTATCCAGGTGCATGCAGCTCCTGTTTCCCCCCAGCTTGGCTGGAACTGAACAGGGGAACAGCCCCCTGCCAGCTGGGGTGTACACACGCCCTATCAGTCCAGCCACATCATCTTTATTTTTACACAGATGCATGTGCTGAGCCCAGGGAACCAGTCAGCTCCAGTGAGGGTAGACGTTTGCTTTTCCCCTGCTGCTTCCCTGAGTGTGAGGGCTTGGTAGGGAGAAGTAACCAGAGTAGAAAAATCACCTTATGGAAATTTCTGGGTCTCCTCCTTCCCACAGCTGCCAGAGCAGCCCCACTATTGCCTGTCTCTGACTGTTGTGTCATTCAGGTTTCCTCTACATCAGGCTCAAGCTGTTAGCAGTGACTTCTTACCTGTCCTCTGGCAGCCTGTGCTATCCTGCTACTGTCGGGGACCTGTGGAGCAGAGGGGTGAAGAGCCTGATCATCAGCGGTCAGAATTCCCTTCCCTCTTTAAAACAGGTGCTTGGTCAAAGCCCAGCAGCAGCAGAGATGCACATCCCTTGTTGAACTACCAGGGTGTGCTTCCAAAGAGGACACAGAGGCTTCGTTAAGCACAATTTTGGGCAAGAAGAAATGGAAAACTGAGAGGTGGAAAAAGACAAGTATAATTGGCTAGATGAGACAGTAACCTCCTTGGGTGCCTCTGCACTCAGCACTTAATGCAGCCTCTCAGAGCTGAACTACTCATGCAGTAGGCAGGAGTTTGCCCACGCCTTGGATCACTGTGTTCCCTCTTCAGGTGACTCCACCGCCTCTCCAGGCATGTCTAGGAACACCGAGTCTAAGGAAATGTGGGGTTTTGGGTGCCTGATGCCTTAAACAAGCAGAAATTGCAGATCAGTCATAGAGATATGAAAGTGCTGCTCTGGGAGCTGCTTAATCTTTCAGGGCTTGCATCTGCTCTGCTTGCTGCAGCTGCATAGCCACCCTGTGCTCGCTGGGGTCACCCTGTTTTACAGCAGAGTGAAGGAAGAAATGGACTCTTACATATTTAGTTTTCATTGCCTGATGTTCCTTTTGCTCCTCTCTTTCGATTCTGCCCTTCAGAGCATCTTCAGATCTGCTTGCTCCAGCTATGAGATCACAGGATAACAAAAACCTCTGGCTACTTAGGGCAAGGTCCAGTCAGGTGTTGAGTATCTCCAAGGATGAAGATTCCACAACTCTGGGCAACCTGTTCCAGTCCTTCATAACTTCAGAGTGAAAAGGTTTTTCCTTGTGTTTGACCAGAACCTAGTGTGTTTCAGTTTGTACCCATTTCTTCATGTCCTCTCACTAGACACCCCCAAGCAGGCTCAGGCATCTTTGCACTCTGTCATCAGCTATGGCACACATTAATGAGACAGTCATGAACTCTTCTCTCCCCAGTCTGAGGTCCCAGCTCTCAAATTTCCTCACAAGAGCAATGCTGCACTCTCTTCACTGCCTTGGTGACCCTTGGCTGGACTCACTGGAGCCTCTCTTGTATCCAGAAGCCCACAGATGGGCCCAGCAGTCCAGATGTGCCTCACCAGGGCTGAGCAGAGAGGAAGGATCTCCAAATGCCAGAGCTCTCACTCAAAATCATTGCCAAATGTGCAATTGGTTGTGGCTGTTCTGTAGCCAGGCCATGGAGCAGATTAACTTCAATGAATTTTCTAATTTTACCTTGTGCTATATCAGCAGAGTAGTTTGCTATTAGGCCCTGAGTAATCCCTTCTGAATGATAAAGCAACCCAATCAAGTCCAGCCCCACTGCTGAGTCTGTGATGAAGTGATTTGTGGTACTGGCCTGGTTCTTGGGGAATTTTCTTGTTCTGATTTTTCATCTTGGCTTTGTTCAACCAACATAGAAATCATGATGCCAAATGTAGACAAATGACATTTCCAAAGTTGTGTTTTAAGGATTTCTAACTTGGTTTTTGTGATTTACCTGTCTTTGAATTCTTATGAAGGCCAGTGAATTGAAAACAATCGTTTCCAATTTATTTTAAAATGTTCACATCATTCATGAAATACATGATGACAAATATTCTATAGTCTTTTTGTGAGTGGGCTGGTAGCCTGTGTTATTTAGAGACATTTTTGAATTGATACTCTCAATCAATTTTTCAGCAGTTCTGCAAGGTTCAAGTTTTTCATTGGATTAATCATTCTGTGAAATCTGTCAAGTAGCCATCACCCTGATGATGCTATTTTTGTCACTTCTATCCTTATGTAGAGCTAGATATTATTATGATAGCACACTGCAATATTCCAGTAGAATTTCTGTGAGGTGTTAGTCATTGTGGAAAGGTGTTTTTGCTAAATACATCCTGGGTTGCATATAAGGAAGTGTGACCAGCAGCCTGAGAGGTGATTCTCTCCCTCTGCTGCTCTCTGCTGAGACCCCACCTGCAGAGCTGCCTCCAGCTCTGGGCCCTCAGCACAAGAAGGATGTGGAGCTGTGGAAGCAATTCCAGAGGAGGCCATGAAGATGCTCAGAGGGCTGGAGCACCTCTGCTCTGGAGACAGACTGGGAGAGCTGGGGCTGCTCAGTCTGAAGTAGATAACATTCTGAGGAGACCTTAGAGCTCTTCCAGTGCCTACAGGGCTCAAGGAGAGCTGGAGAGGGACTTTGGCCAAGGGACAGGACAAAGGGAATGGCTTCCCACTGCCAGAGGGCAGGGTTAGATGGGATATTAAGAAGAAGTCCTTCCCTGTGAGGGTGGTGAGGCCCTGGCACAGCTTGCCCAGAGCAGCTGTGGCTTTCCCTGGATCTCTGGAAGTGTCCAAGGCCAGGCTGAACAGGCTTGGAGCAACCTGGGATAGTGGAAAGTGTCCCTGCCCATGGCAGTGGGTAGAAGTAGATGGTCCTTAAGGTCCCTTTCAGCCCAAACCATGCTGGGATTCTGTATCTCCATTCATTTTGCATGAGTGGAAGATGCTTTTTCTGCTTACAGACTGCAGGGCAGAAAGATCATGTTCCTGCCCACTTCCTATTCTAAACCTCAGACCAGTTTAGGAAGGGATTCTCTGTAGTAAGTCTATGTTTTTATTTCATCATACAGTGTTTTGTCTCCTTGCACCAAATGCAATAAATATACCCTTGTTTTAGATACTTCTGAAAAGGAGATAAATGCAATGTGCAAAATCTAACTGTGCCTCAGAAGACAGGCCTATGAGGTGTCAGAATCCAGCAACACGGAGACAACCACAGGATCTGACCTCACGTGCTCTGATCATAATTCATGTTTCAGTTTTGATCAATTGCTGGTACAAAACTTGATCCAGACTTTTGGAAAAGGCGTGCTGACCCAGGAGGTGCTTCCTAAAGTATAAATTCCCTTTTCATTCTAGTCTTTTTCTGGGCATAGAGGTGTCAAATTCAGGCACCTTTTGCTTTTGGGTTTAGCATGCAGACTGGTATTTGGAGCCCCATGTCTGTGTGCTTGAGCATTTATGAAGTTTCCTTTGGCTTATATGGGTTGGGTGCTCCACCGGCTACACCTCCCACATGAGATGCACAGTGTCCTTCTGTCCCAGCCAGCCCCTTCTTTGAATGTGCAGGGACTCTAAAATTATCAACTAAGCCTTTTTAAAGAGCTTTGGTAGCTGCTCCATGAGTTTTCCAAACTCTCTGGGAAGTATAATTTGTAAGCACAGTATCTTGACAGCCTCACAAAAAAAATTACCTTGGAGCAACCAAGTGAAAGGTTAGAACTGTTGAGTGTTTTAATCAATAATATATGAGTTGGATGAGCAGTATACTGTACTTTGCAGGGTGCAATCAATAATACATTTTTTATGCTCACCTTTTTAATCCTCAGAAAAACTACATCAAAAATTTCACCCTAGACTGCCCACGAGAATCAATAATAGAGAAAGGTTGCCTCTTCCCCTTAGTACAGTTTAATGAAAAGCATAATGAATGTATTTCCTAAATAATGCTACAAATCAATTATACATCTTCTGGAAATACCAGGTGGAAAATAGTGTTTAACACAGTAATAGAGTTATGAATTTTCAAAAACTTGAAATGCAACATTTAAAGTTGTCATTGTAACTCTTCAGTTTTTAAAGTATAAAATGAAGAAAAATGGAGTCTATGTAAATCAAGCTGAGCTTATTATTATTATTATTACTCTTACTATTACTATTATTATTTACTATTTGTATTCCTATAGTGTGTAAAATCTTAAAGACAGAGACCATTCCAATATACAGGACAAATAATTCTCTCTGGTTTCCATTGACTTTAATGGTTTCACAGATATCTCAAGACTGCTTCTGTGAATGGAAGCCTGGCACTAGCTTGGAATCTATTGTATAATTTTCAGTAAAATTGCAAAAGCTTTAAACTTTACTTTTTCTACTGAATCACATAGAAAAGTTCTATACTTTTGAAGTTTATGTGCATTTATTGAGAATTTGCCATTATACTAAAAGAGGGATCAAACTTTTCTTAGTGCCAGCTGACCACATTTCTATTTCAGGCTTGAAGGCATTAAAATTCTTGCTTGCTGAATCACAAAATGTATTGCTTTGTTAGCAGTACTTCAGATCCCCATGGACTTCTGCTGCTGTTTTAGTGCATCACCAATTATTTGTGATGTATTATTAATTATATGTGATCTATACTTGCACCACTTCCATGGCTGTAGTGGTAGCTCATTTAAACAAGAAGGGGATTATGTAAAAAATGGCTTTTTTTTTTTTTTTCCCTGTGGCATGTTGCCAGCTGGGTGGCATAAAACGATTTTTATCCCAGCTGTTACGAAAACTCTGTTGTGTGCATGCCCATGCCTGGCAGGAACAGGCTATGGGACATGCACACACTGTTCTGGACAATGGCTGGGGAGAAGGTTGGAAATGTACAAGAGAGACCTCAATCTCAGTGTTATCTGATTTTTTTCTTCTAGAAAAGAAAATATAGTCTTTAGTGCTGAAAAAGATTGTTAAGAAAAGAACTAATTTTATTTTCCTACAGGGATTGTTGTTCTTTTGATCTACAGTCTGTGAAAGTCCAAGAATTGGTCCTGATAGAGCTGAGATGGGGGTACAGCAGGCAGTGTGTTCTTTCTTTGGCAGTCTCATTTTTTTCAGTGCTGTTTTGGAAGGTGTAGCATTCAGAGGGGACCTTTCGGCTCCATTAAAATCCATGTCATGTCACCAACACTACTTGTAGTCACTAAAATTTCCCTCTGTGTGAGGTGTCTGTGTGCGTTGGGAATGGCCCTGTTGTTGTCACATAAAAAGATGTGTTCTGTATCCAACAGGATATAACAGCAACGGGAAAAAGGAAAATAGAACAAGTGAATCCTGCAATTCTCCCGTTATCAAAACCCACAGAAACCACGACACAAGGACCCCTCAGCAGTGTGTCTGATTGCAAATGAGAAGAGATAGGTTTGAGGTTTGGGCTGTGTCTTGGCCAGCTCTGGTGGAAACCTCCCTGTGGAGAGCTGAAAAGCAGAATTCAACTTCACAAACACCTCACAACAGTTGTTCCAGTTTCTACTGCCTTGGAATTGGTACCTTAAGATAAAGCTGTATTTCCTTATCACTCCTCACAGCTACCTTGTTTCTCATGTACAATAAGTTTTGTAAAATCCTACACAACAGGCAAGTAAAATTCTAAGAAAACAAATGTAAGTGTTGCTGGAGGTAGGAACTAAAATCAATTAAGATTCTCTCACAAAGTAAGCTCCCTCATTTGCAGTCTGCTTAATCGTCTCTGAAACTTCTGCACAGGGATGTAATGAAAATGTCACTTTTATTCCATTTGTCTCTTTGAGAAAGCATCCCCTGGTCGGAGCAGACCCATCCAGGGCAAGCTTGTGCTGGTATCTCAGCCACCATGAGCAGTTAAATCCCAGGAGCAGCGTTCAGCCCCTCCCAGCTGGGGGGAGCTCACCCCCGGCCCCAGCTCAGCCCACGCCTGTCCTGCCTCGCTGAGGGATGGCTCAGGAGTCGCTGCCCTGCCAGGCAGGTGTGAAACCCTCGGGCTCCTTTATGTCACTGGAGAGACAAACACCCCCGGAGTGTGACTCAGACTCCAATCTGCTAATTTTCTGGAGGTGTCTGCCTATCTGCATTTACTGTTGAGGGAGTACAAAATGACTAGTCTCCTAAATTAGGTATTCTGCTTAGATGTTTCAAGGTGGAAGAATGAAACTGTATCTAAGTCCTGAACACCCTTCTAAAGGCTGAACTCCTTGCCATCATTACCCAGCTTGGATGAAGTCAGCCTGGAGTGCCTGCACATCAATCTGATTGCAGCATGGAAAATACAAGCAGTGACAGCTGTGTGTCTATTGGAAAAGCAGGGTGACCCCCATCACAGGGAGAAATGATGTGCATCTGACTCCATGATATCAGAAGGCTAATTAATTACTTTATTATATTATTCTATATTACATTACACTGTATCTAAACTGAAACTGCACAAGCACTCAACCAAATCTCCTGACTGACCATCAGGACACAGTTTGCAGAGATTGATCAAGGAAACAAAACACTCACACCAGAATCCAATCAAGCAAATTCCTTCAGGTAAATAATCTTCCAACACATTCCACATGTTCCAAAACACAGGAGCAGTAAATGAGATAATTGTTTTGATCATTCTTTTCTCTGCTTCTCTCACTGCCTCTCTCAGGTTCAGAGAATGTGAATCCCACACATGTCCTTGTGGCCATGGCTGGTGACAGGCAGTGGTGACAGCCATGGAAAGGAGCAAAGTTGAGAATAGGTGTGTCTGCTGGTGCAGCGGGGCAGGGAGGTGAAAATCTGACATCCTGACATAGGTAAACCTGGTAACTCCCAAGAATGAGATTCTACCACATCATTACTTTGAGCAGTCTGTTACCTATGTCTTATTTCTGGTTTGTGATTAAATGCTCTACTTGTGAGGTGTGAACATAACTCTGTACTCACGAGGCAGTGGAAGGTACAGCCAGCTGGTGCTTTGAAGACAAAGACCTTGACAAGGTGCAAGGAATTAGCAGCGATTATTTCAAAATAAACTTTATTATGTGGGTGCTTGCTCATGGTTCATGCAAGACTTTCTCCTCTTATTAAAAAGGAGGATGTTGGTAATTACTGATATCATCCTTAACAAGAAAATCAGAAAAGTCCTTGATGTATGCTATTCTCTAGCTAGAGGGAAGTAAAATATGTATTTTAATATTGCAGTACAAACACTCCTAATCCTGAAGGTTAATCAAAAGAGTTGGAAGGTTTTTCAGTCTTGGTTTTGCACCAGCTCTAAAGTTTATCAGTTTGGAAGAGCAACTTGAGATATGCCTTGCTGCTTTGCAGAGATCATGGATGACATGGCTGATATCCAAAGCATTACTTGTAAGTAATGGCAAGTCTCTCACTTTAGTCCCTCTGTTTTCTCTTTTCCCCATCACAGTTGCTTTCCTGACCACACTCATTATGGGTAATAATTTTTTATCCTAAAAATGCTGACCAGGGAACTCTCCCTTGACTGATATAGCTCTCAAGTGACTCTCCACAGCGATTATCATGGAATTAATCATTTTAGTCTCCCAGGAGGAAGACCCCTGAGCTGTCTTTCAGCAGAATCCTGTTATCATTGCATGATAGCAGTAGACGTCATCTGAAAGTAGTTTGCAGTGCTGTTGCTTTTGTTTGATTGCTGTAGTGCTGGTTAAAATTCCTCTCAGCAGCACTATTGCCTGATTGCTGGGTGCTGCAAATTCTGGAGAATTAGAGCTGTTTGAGTGTTGTGGATAGACTGGTGATTCAGCAGATATTCTGCCTTTGTTCTTCTTGCAGCACCCCCACATGAAAACCTACTTTTCCTACTTTGTCCATGGAGAGACAACCTATTTTATTTCTTTTAACCACCTTCAAATGATGTCTCCTGAGACTTTAGGGGGAAAAAAAGATCTATTGTTAGTTATAACCTGCTCTCTCATGGAGATATTTTATGAAGTCAAGGGCTGATAGATTACTTCACTTACTTCTGTCTTACTTTTCAATCCTAGCTTTACATTCTCTAAACAAGGGAGGGGAGGAAAGGTTGAATAATGCTGCTTAAGTACTTGGGGAAGTAGAAAGATGGCAGTGCTCGATCCAGAAACTTCCTGCTGCATTTTAGATGTGCATGTGGAGCCTCAGCCTCCGAGGAGAGTGAGAGAGTTGAGGGTTGCTTCCATCAACATCATGCTCTCTTGGGAGGAATAGGTGTGTGTGGTCCCATGTAATTTCTGACTTGGAGCAGGATTTGACAGCCAATCTCAACACTCTGCTGTTGGAGGGGGTGGTCTTCTACAGCTCTGGGCTGGTCTGCACCCCTGTCCTGGCAGCTCCACTGCTTTAATGGCCAGATTATTCTGACCTGAGTCAGGTCAGCTCAGAGATCTGCCTGAAACTGAACCTGTGCTTTGGGTTTGGTTTCAGTGGTTGCTCACCCCCATGCTGGGGAAGAGGTGATGCTCTGCAGGTTTCTCCTGTGTGGTGGAGGAGGGCAGACTTGCCTGTTCACCAGGATCTTCTATCTGCTGAGGCTGCAGAAGAAATTGCAAACTGAGGTGTCTGAAGTGGGAATGCTGACTCTAAGTAGCCAGTAGGCACAAGGATTCCTTTCAAAGCTTTTCCAGTGTAACTGTCTTCAGCAGCAATCTATTAATAGTCCACTAATTTAGAGAAGTACCAGTGGCAATTAACATTGTGAAGTGACACCCATTCAAGGGTGGAAATGCTTATCCCTGCAGTGATGATGTTATTGCACAGTGCAGCTTCTGCTCATGTTGGTGTATTCATGGAGCACTGGAATTAATTGGGAGCTGTGAAATCTGTATCAAGTGAGAAGTTTTGTTAAAGCTTTGCAATTCCTCTTATTTTTAGTTGTTGTCCTGTGTTCTGCAGTAAAACTGCATGGTGAAGGAGGCTGGGCTGCCACACATCACAGGAGAGCTGTTCCCCTCACTCCTCCCTGTGGAATTAGGGGTGCTGGGCAGCAGGGCTCCTTGGAAAGCCTTTTGGGAGAAGCCTTTGTGGCCTGAGGGTCCCAAAGCTGCTCAGAGATGGTGTCATGGTGCACTGTGTGCTGCTCCCACAGGTTCTCACTCCTTCCAAATACACCCTGATCCTCCCCCTGCTCCCACTTGCCTGTGTGACTCTCAGAGAAGTTGCACACATAAGGAGACCTCAGAGTTGACTGGCAGACCAGATCCGGATTACAATGCTCTGTGGATTTTGCAGGCCAGATTAAAGTACTTGGAAGGATCAGTCTGGCTCATGGGCTATATTTTTGACATACTTGTTGTAGGAAAGTATTAGGAGTTGTAAGAAGGACTAATGTGAGCTTATATTCTACAATTTGGTGTGGTAACTGCTTTGTTAGGGAAAGCAGAATTTGGAGAAGTTGTACTATTTTTGTGTGTTGGGTTTTTTGTTGCAGCAAATGCCTGTAACATCTCCTACATTGAAAAGCAAACCTCATTTTCTCCCTTATAACCATTCAATTAGTGTCATCTCTGCTCCCATTTTCCAAGCAACTTAACAAGATGAGAAAAATCCTTCAAATTGCACTTATAATATAAACACTGCCAGGGAGCCTTTAGCAGGCAGGAAAGCCAATGGGACAATCTCCATTTCCAGAAAGCTGGTTAAGAGCAAATGCATTTCAGCTGATAAATGGCAGGTAAAGGCGTGTGTCTGCATAATGCAGTTATCACCTGAGAAACGTTTTCCATGTAGAGATGTTAATGTACCTTACAAGGAAATGTGAGAATCTTTCTACTTCTGAGGCACAAGGAAATTGAAGGACAAGTCTGGAGCAACATCCCAAGGACATGCTGCCATAAGTAGGAGAGTTTTGTGACTGTGTTGGGGATCTTCCATCTTAACCAGCATTGATGAATCAGTCTGGAATGGGTTTTATGAAATATTGTGTCCCCTTTGCAGTAAGGAGCTGTTACTGGTCTCACTGGGTGCAGTGAGAGGCTTCAGCCCAGTGTGGGTTTCAGGAAAGCCCTGTGGAAAGCTGATTCTCCAGCAGCATGTGACACTGGACTTCTTTCTCAGACTGAAAATGGGATGTGCTTAGGGACAGTGCCTGGCCTAGGGGAGAGAGAAATTTAATTTTAAGGCACCTTTCTTTCCCTCCTCTCTATTCTCTAGATGATAATTACAGCTTGGTGGAAAAGGCTTGCTTGGTTTTCTTAAATGTCTTGGAATATTCAAGTAGCTTGGATCAGTCTCCAGCTGGTTAATAGGCAAACAAGTACATCCAGCTGGTCAGTGAATATCTGGAGCTTGGAATGATCTGCAGGGGCTGCAGGATTGCCTGGCTGGAGGTTGTGGGTGTGCTGAGCAGATGGCAGCTCTGTTCCTAGGGCCAGAACACAAGAGAGGTAGAAGCACTAGAGGACATTGTAATCAGGAGGGACAGGAAAACTGTGGTACAAAAATGACAAAATAAGTTGATAGAGGTCAAACCCTACAGGTAATGAAAATTCATTTGCTCTGCTGTTCTCTCATACAGCAGCAGAATAAGTGTAGAATTGACCTAAATTTTTTGGATAGAATAAATGTAAAACTCCACCAAAAAAACCCCCAAAAAACAAAACACCAAAAAACCCCAAAAACAACAACAACAACAACAAAAAAACCACCAAGAAACAAAACCCACACTAAAAAAAGCTCAGGCTGCAATATGAGAATTATCTGTACCACCTATTCTTGTATTAGTTCTTCCTTAACTTTTATATGTAAATGTATATAGATATTTTGGGCAGAATTTGTAGGTTGGGTTAAGCGGGGTGAATATCATAGACAATGAGGATAAAATAGTATAAAAGGAAGGTTATCTTGATATTTGCATTACCATCTTATGTGGAACTTGGCATTGTGCTGGATTTCATCTTTGTCTTCATTGCTTCAGTCATCAAATTTCTACTTTTTAAAAAAAGAAATTTAGAGGGAATGTGGACATTTAAATTTAGCATTAGAGGTCATATACCAACATTTCTGATGACTTCAGCTATTTACTTTTCTGCTGTTAAACTTTTGGTTTAACACCTCTGAGAGCACTTGTTGCCCTATCCTTTGTAGATGCCAAATTTTACATGGGTTTCAAAACAAAATGAATTGCTCTCTGCTGATTTTTCTTCCTTTAAACACACAATTTCTGGTCCCAGAAGGCTTATCTACAGGCTGCTGGACTGTGGATGGGTGTTAAGGGGTGGAATTATGACATGGTTTCTTTCCATCAGTGTTGGTTTCCAGCACTGGCACCAGTTTTATCCTTATCAGTTTCTGATGAAACACTTTCAGATCGTGGTTAAATTCACTCATCAAAAATTTAAAAAACCCCAAACTGACCAAGAAATTGCTGATCTTCTTCCCCAAACCTTTCTGCTTCTCCCTGCTCTGTGTTTGGAGGAACCTCCTGTTCTTCAATCCAGGTCCCAAGTTCAGGAGCTGTTTCTGGAAGCCAGGGAAGAGGAACTGTCTGGTGTGATTGTGTCTCCATTAAATCTGGGGGATTTCAGTGCACTTTGGATCACTCTGTAGTTCCCATCCAATTTAAATTTGCAAAGTTTTTTACTTAGGTATTTTAAACCAAATACTTACTTTGCTGAAAGGAGATTGATCTTTGAAAAATAAAATGAAGTAGTCCACTGGAAAATCCTTACCGAAGCGTGGCACTGCCTTCAGGCCCAGAATTTGTTTTCCAGATGTTAATTTGATAGAGCTGGGGTTGGAACTGCTCAAATTGCTAAAAACTTACAGAAAAATTGTAACCCTTCAGGAGGGGTGTTCTAATGTGACCATTTCCTCTCTGACAATGCCCTCTGATGGGTTTGCCATTGCAGAGTTAAGTCTTTGCATTTGCATTCATCTTCTCATGAATTAGTGGCCATGGATGCTTTTTTTCTGTCTTGTAAATGAACACTAACAACTTGTCAAGCTCTTAATCTCTTTGCACCAAAAAATAGCTTTGATCATTGCAGGATACGATTCCTACTAAATGGATATTAATATCCTTTTTTTTTAATATGTCAATCTTAGCTAGAATTTCCTTGAGCAAAATGACTGGGACACCAATGGGGAGAGAGTTAGAAAAGGGAAAATTTCTATAGATCAGATGAAGTGCTTAAAATACCTCTTTAGGAACCTTCAAAAAATTTTAACTGCTGATCTGCATTTTCAGTGTAGTACAGGCATTACAGCAAGCCTTGTTGAAGGGCAGTATTAAACCTTTTATTTACAGAGAGCAATTGGGTCACTTCCCTCCTCTAAATATTCCAGACCAAATGTTTGTTGGCTTGATTTATAAAGAATTAGCAGGAATTACACATCAGTCAGAGTAGCTGCACACAGTTCAGTCTGTACCAGAGGTCTATCTGCTGGAAAATCAAAGCCAACATATTTTCAAGGCTGGTTTCAAAGGAGATGAGAGAAAATCTACAAAATGGGATTTTCCTAAACTAAGATTCAGGTTGGGGTTAATGACATTTAGGTTACAGCCTCAGGACATACCTCAAGTGTGTGCAGCCACTTAGCAGCTTAAGCCTTATTGAGGGTTATTCCTTCCAATAATGAACGTGAGTTTCTGTTTTTAGGGTGATAAACAATATTCTCCTCAGTGAGCAAAGAGATTAACAATACATGACATTAAACACAAGATGTGCAAAAAGGAACAGCACACTCACTAACTCCTCTGAGCTTTATATCATCTCAAAACATAAATTTTGTTGCCAATGGAACTCTATATAAGAATTAATTAGGGAACTTCACAAGCAGTCAAAACTCTTGTATGCCATTATAAATTTATCATTGCTGAAAGGATCTATTTCTGCTGTCAGACATCATGCTTATGTGGCAGAATATGGAATAAATAATCTTCTTCCTATATAAAGAGCCCTGGAAAAATGTTTGGAAAACTCATTTTTAAAAAGCCAAACGTGTTTATTTTCTGTAAGGCATTGCTGATGAAACAACCAGCTAGTATGCTGACATTCAAATATTCAAACATTTGCAGCAGATTCCTTGGTCTCCACAATCAGGGTGTTGAATTCTGCAGTGCTTGAGCCTATCTATAGGTGTTTCCCCCAAAAGAGGCAGGAGGTGTGCTGGGAGTAAACCCCTGACATCTGAGTGCTCAGGCAGTCCTTTTGCACTGCAGGACCAACCTACCTTTGCATTCATTTTCATTTGAATTGCATTAACCAGAAACAATTGCTCTTCTCAGGAGTTTTCTAAGCTTATCTCACTCATTCCAGTGTCAGTATTAGATGTGTAATAACAGTTATATATCTAACAGTATCAAGATACTTGGGAAAGCCAGTACTCTGTATTTCCAGTTATTACATGTAGTTAAACATTCTGTGCTACTTCTTATTTCAGTAACTCAACAATTCCACCCCTAACAGGTGTCAGAATAGGTGATATAGGCAGGGGAATTACATATGCTTCTCCTGTAGACATTCAAGGCCCAGCCAATATGAGAATCTGTTCCTAAAGTGACTTCACTTGCAACTGAGAAAAATTCTTTTTCCCATCCCCTGTGCACTCTCAGGTGCCTCGTGCAGCTCAAAGACCATCACAGCTAACAAGAATTCAGATTACAGGAGTCTGCACAGCACTACTGACACAAGCTCCTGTGGGACCTTGCCCTGGCTGTCCCCACTGTCTTCTGCACAGTGCCAAGAAACACAGCATGAAAGAAGGGCTGAGCAGTGGAGAAAGTGGGAGCAGGAAAAGGTGATGAAAGAACTGCTGAAGAGCCCAAATTTAACCCTCTGAGGGCTGAACTGGCAGGACTGGTTCTGCAGGTGGTACTGCAGAGCCTGGATGTGAGTGCTGGGTGGTGAAATGAGAGCGGGAGGAGGAAGGACAGGGGACCAGAGCAGTGAGGATGTGAGGGGCTGCCCAGAGGAGCTGACTCAGGGCAGAGCCTGGGCAGTCTCAGCAGGCACTGTCCCCACCAGGAAAGGGCTGTGCCTGGGTATTCACACTCACAGTGGCTGTAAACTGAGGGCAGAAACACTTCAGAGAAAATGATGTTCTAATTTTTTTCTTTGGCTCTTGGAATGGACAATGTGTTATCCTGTTGTTTTTAGCTTTGGGGACCCTCAGACAGGTAAGGATTTAATGCTGTCAAAACCTCCAGTCTGAGTCCTTCCTATCTCTTGGGTTCTTTTGCATCAGATCCTCTCATGTCTCTGTTGCATCATTTTACTGACAGGCCAGATTTGCCAGAAATTCACACTTTTGCTGCACATCTTTCACACACACAGTGTACTGTGGGTGTGATCCTCATCCTGCTTTGTCTGCTGTTTTTATCCATGTCACCTTAAATGCACAATATTAGACAAAACTGCTCAGGAGCAATATTTTTTTAGGTAGCAAATCTGTGTGGTTTAATGTTATCATTTCTAACTGAATGTGATATGTTGAGCTGTGTGAAGCTGTTGCCCCATAAATACCTGGGAGTGCCTGAGATGTGTTTATTTGTGGTTCAGCTTGCTGCCTGATGAGCAGGGGCTTTCTCACACATTCTTCTTGTTATTTTTTCATGTTTCATTTTCTTACAGGCTCATGGTCGGTTGTTTTATAATGCCATGCAGATGAAGTTCCTTCTGTGATAAAGAGCTTTAGAGCCATTTTCAAAGTGTGACTTTGCTGAAGTTAATCTGTCATATCACTCTTACATGTTTGAAATGTTCCCCTTTTATTGTAGTGAGTCCTTAACGTGGGTGTGATGTGCATGAAACAAATCCCTGAGAGGGACATCCTGCAGCCTCTTTGGGTGCTCCTGTTCCTATGGGCTCTCTACCCAGACACAGTGCACAGCCTCCCTTGCAAGAAATCAAATGTCAGCACTTGTGGGTACACCTGCATTGCTCAAAGTTAGCCCTAAAAATTAGATTAGAAATTTGGGTTGGATAATAAGACTGTCTGTCTTTCAGTGATGGTATTGAAACAGTGAAGTATTTTCTGGAAGAGATTACAGTTCCTTTTAAAGAAGAAAGGCAAGAGAAATTTCTGTTGGGAATGGTTAGGTAGAGTTGATTTGGATTTGGGAAGGACCTAGGTATTTTGGGAGGTCCCTTCCATCCCATAATTCTGCATTCTATGCTTCATCATTTCACAGACAGTCTAGCAAGATGCAAAAATCTTAATGGAGGTTGTTAAAATAGAAATCTGTCAAGTTTCTGTGAATTACAAGCCAAGCAGAAGATCTCCAGAGAGAGGGGGGAAACAACTCTGAAAACCTTGTACTCAAAGATGGGTCTACACCTGAGAACATTAACACAATGTGAAAGCCTGAAAACATCTGCCATCAAGTGAGATCCAGGAGATCTGTGTGAAACCAGATCTGTGTGAAACTCTAACTACAGCCTGTTCTGAACATGTAGGAGCAGATGAAAATGTGGAGATACTGAAGAAACTTAGAGTTAAGGGGCAATGAGCAGTGGAAAAAAGAATTCTGTACTTTAATTTATATATTATTTTCTAATGTCTGAGAATTGAAGTCTTGAGCAGTTTTCATTCTTAATAATATTTATGAAATGGGTTAATTGATTTATTCAAGTTCCTGAATGTTAAAAATGTTTGATTTTAGATTTTGATCATGTTATAGGTAAAAGCTATCCTGGCATGAAGAGACATTTGGGGGAAGAGCAGTGTGAAGGTAATTACGTTTAGGTGTTATATTTTAAACATGGTAGCATGTAGTGTTTTGACAATCCCTAGCTTTTATTAGTTTAGGTATTCAGTTCTAATGAAAATTTTAATAATAGACCATGACCACCTCTGTAGAGAAAACACAGAGGCTGTAAATGCTACAGAAATAGTGTTAATGGGTGAAATTAGAAAATGAATACTTTGTAGGGAACAGAAATAACAAGCACACCCTGCTGGCTGCTCAGTGAGCAGAAATAACAATTCAGCCCCTATAAAACAGATAAACAGGCTGTAGCTGGGCTGAGTTGGAGTGTGGAGGATGAGGGATCTTGCAGGATTTAGACAGCAAATTCATCTCTTTGGATGGTAGATGGAAATATGGCAGGCAGATCCAAAGCAATGCAAACTGGAAGAAAGAGTTTTAAAATGTTTGCCCATGAGGATGTCTTCAAAATTGTTGCAAGAGTCATAAGGTGTCATATTGTTAAGGACCACTTAGGTATGTTTGCTGAATAAGGAGATGTAAAAGAATGAAAAAAGCTATGAAATGAGGGAGAAGGTTGTATTAAGGAGATAAAAATGTAGAAAGTTGCTAAAATGAGGAAGTAAATGAATAATGCTATATGCTTCTTTCTCTAACTTATCTAAGATGGCAACAGAAATACTTGAATTAAAATGAATATATCTTTTTATCCAACACACAGTTCTCCAATTTTCCTTGCATAAAGCTCACTTATGGCATGTATCAGAGGTGATTTCTTCATAGTATTCTATACTGGCTTTGCCTGAGGCTCACTATTGAGCTTGAAGGAGTCTTTGGGATTGAACTTGATTTCTTTGGCAGTGGTAAATTAGATACTTCCATTGATGCATTTAAATGTGAAAGGAAAATGGGCTTGATGAGGATTTTATACTGCATGGCAATTTAGGACTGAGGTATGCACAATTCCTGTTTTACCATCCAGCATCTCGCTTGTACCATTAATGGGATCTCCAGAATTTCAAGTTTAATGAAGGTTTTGAATGAAAGATGTTTGGATATCTACAGGTGTTAAACTTTTACTTGATATCTTTGTCCCAGATTTCCTTTCTCTTAAATATACATCTACTCCTTACTGTCTTTTATTTTTTCCTCTGAGGTGGAAAATTTGTTCAAAAAATTCAACTGATGCTGGGAATACAACCAGAATCTGTGTCCAGTGTATTGGCTCAGAGGGAGCTTTGGCTGACATTGAACTGGGTGGTCCCTTGTGAAGGCCAAATGTGACTGCCAGGGGCTAAAAAGACCAGGCTTCTGTAGTGTGATTCTCTCTGCTGATTTTTAATACAGCTTTTTGTTGATTGATTGAGCTTTCAGGGAAACCACACCAATACAGCTTTTGGGCTACAGACTTCCCCAGCCTTTAAATAGTTACAGACAAAAAAATATCTGTTTAATCACTCTTCTCATGATTTGTACTTTGGCTCTACATAGAGCTGCTTTTAAATATTCCTGTGGTCAGAGAAGGATGAATAGTCCATAACATTTGTCTGATTCTAAACACAATGCCTTGTGAAAGCTGACCTAGGACAGAGACTAGACAGAACTAAAGAATAAAGTAGGGATTTATTAGAAGGCCTCTATGGATCCACCTTGGGCAGCACAAGGGCCCAGCCAGAGCTGCACCCAAGATGAACCAAAATGGTCACAAAATGGACGACCAGGCACGGGGTCTGTCACTGTGATCAGTTCTGCTCCATTTGCATCTTGCAGTTCATTGTCCAGTTACAGCTTTAGCCCATGCAGTCCCATCCTTCTTGTTTTTCTCTCTTCAGTCCATATTGTTTAGGCTCTTGGGCCTGAAATTTGGATTGGTTGTCCTTGGTCCCCAGCTAGAGAAGGAATTGTTTTGTCTTCAATGTGAAGAGAGCTCACCATCCCCTGATACGAAGCTCAGAAGTGCACACTAAAGCAGCACAGAATCTGGAAAATACAAAAGCTAAAACCTGAGGCATCAAACAGAGGAGTACATTATGATGTGCCACCAGCAGGAGCCCTGGCTGTGGGTTCTGCATGGGCTGGGCAGGGAGGTGTCACACCCTGTGCATGCTGAGGGGACTGCTCCTCCCTGCAAAGCCAGGGACAGACCCAACCTTTGGTCCTGCTCACTTGTCCCAAACAATCAATTTATCTGTGCAGCCACACTGATGCTCCAGCTAAGCTTGCTGCATTAATTATATCTGCCCTGAGCTTACAAGCTTTTAGAGCTATTTTGAACATAAATTTTGCAAGCTTGCAAGACAGCAAGGGGTTTTCTTCTTCCAAGGTACCCAACTTGCAATTAAATGGAACTGCCAGGTGCTGGTCATTACCAAAACTCTCCCTCAATCTGCAGATTTTGGATAAAGGATTGATAATTCTAAATTATTGAATCAGTACCAGGGAATGGTTATACTTTTAGACACTTTGTGTTGGAGATTTTCTGTCACTCTCAAAATGGGACCTATTCAAGTATGTTCTTGCCAAGGAATGTGACAGAGACATTTTCTTCAATGTACTCCTTTACAAGTTAAAAGCATGGACTGAGATGCATTACACCCATTTAAACCCACAACTGGGTCTAATGTGCACTCTCTTGGTGTTGTGAGTAGCTAATGATGGAGTATTTGGGCTCTAACAGAACTGTATAATTTAAAAAATGCCAACTAATATACCACAAATTCTGGTTTAGAATGTAACAGTCCGTGTAGTGCTGTCTGGGTGCACTTAAGGAGGTCTCTGTTTGCTCCCTCAGGATGAGGTGAAATGTGTAATTTGGGAAATCTGAACAGAGAATTTGTGAAGAGATGGCACAGAGACAGGAATATTTTTAAGCCCATGTTAGAAAGTATTTCCCAGGAAGCTGAGTGTAATTTTGTGAGATTCTGGATGCTTCCTCCTGTGTTTTCTTAAACTCAGTCTGTTTGTGGATAGCTTCCATCACCATGCCTGTGTTTTTGTATTAATAACCACACTTATTCACAGTAGTCTTTAACTGGAAAGTGTTCTGAAACTGTTAGGTGTTGTGATGGAGTAGGAAGGAGAGCTTTTATCTGCCAAGCATTGTTTTGGGTCAATAATTAGTTTGTGGTCCACCAACACAAAAAACCTACTGAGTGTCTATTTGATATCTACTTTTGATGAAAGATTTCATTGCTGGTTTAAATTCTCTGGCTTCTGTTTAATCTCTTCCAGTGGTTCAGCTGCTATAGGAGAAGAATGTAAGACCTGTTATATTGTTCATTACTTACATACATAAATATTTGAATATTTTGATATTTCAGTCCTATCTGTTGTAGGGGCTTTGTTTTGAAAAGTATCTTCTTCTAGCAAGCCACAGCAGACTTCCTGATTGTTCCAAAGATGAGTTCTTAGCAAAATAAATGGCAACAGAGCTATAAACTGAACTGAAGAGAGCTGCTTTTAATAGAAACCTTCGATCTCAAGTTTTCTGCAGAGTGCTCTTGGAAGACAAAATCAGGAAAATGAGCTAGGCTGGGACAGCCCCAGAAAACACCAGTTTAGGGACCCATAGCTTGAATGCCATCAGTGTGTCCTGTAAAACACCTGACTGAGGAGGGAGCCCAGCCAAGCCCTTGTGTGCCCCCAATGCAGAGTGGCATAGTTTCTTTCATATGGGCTAAACATTTATGTCTCTTTATGAAGGGATTTTGTGAGAAGAGAATGCTGCTCTCACAAAGGGCAGCCTCTGAATGTGGGCCATGGAGAGTTGCAGGAGTTACTGCAAAGGCAAGCCCAGCAATGGTTCCTTTTATCTCTGCTGGTTTCTCTCCTCCTCACCCCTCACTCCCAACGTAGATCATATTCCTTAAAGCAGCTGCTTGACTTCCAAAAATGCTCAACCCTCCCGTCTCCCACTGAGAGGAGGAAATGGTTACTATGGCTTCACTGCACAAGAACAGATGCATTTCAATATGTTGGGTACTAAGCACACTGTTAGTGCTCCAGGCTGTTTAAGTCCAGAACAGGATTGGCCCATGGATAGCCCAGATAATGCTGCCCTGGCTCCAAATTCCTTTTTGATACTATAGAGAGTATCAGTGCAAAATAACAGGGGAGGTCTGAGTCCTGCTTGTGCTCTTCCTTCCCTGGTGTTTCACCAGTTTTCAGACTTATTAAGGGCCCTAGGAGAGGGGAATGCCTTCAGATGAGCCAAAGGCTGCATCTGGGACTGATCCTACCCTCAGTATATAAGGAAACAGTCAATGGACATATGTGGGTTAAGAAAGTGGGGGTGGGAAGCTGTGGCAATTTCCAGCAAAGGGGAATTTCCAAGGAAGGGGATTTTGGTGTTTATGCTATCTACCTGTTAATATATTACAAGGTATTAAAGGGAAGAGAGTGCACACTGTACATTGGAGTTGAGAGAAACTAATTTTCAGACTTTGGGGAAATTTGAGTGGGGATCTTAGTGGTGTGGTTTGAACCCTCCTCTCTGTGCAAAGTTAGTGAGTGAATCATCAGAAACATTTTGACATTCTGCCCATGCAATTCTATTCACTTCAGCTCATTTCTAAAACCTGATTCTGTGTTCTGATGTATTCATTCTGAAGGGAGTCGGGGTGGACTGGGAATAGTTTCTGGATCTTTTCCTCCATCACTAACTTCTATAGGGGCTCTAAATAGAAATGTAGCATACTTTGCTGAAGCACATGAAATGTCAGTTCTACAGTGCTGTCATTCATAAGAACTCAGTGATGTTATGGTAGTCAGTTCCCTAAAATCACACTCATTTTGGCATTTCTCTATTTTTTCATCTTTGCAGAAAATGGTGGCTCTGAGAATCAACCTGTCTAATTTGAGTGAGACCTTCCATTAAGTGAACAAATAAGCTCTCTCTTTCTGATTGTCTCAGATCTTGAAAGGTTTTCAAAAGTCCTTTTTTTGCTAACATCACAAAGCTTTACAGTTTAGAAAGCCTAGAATTCAAAGCTTCATCTACATTTTTAATCTACAAAAGTAAATCTTCTGCACATCTTAGACTTCTGGCAAGTGGGTCTCTTATTTTAATCCTCCATTATTTCTTTTGATTGGAGTTTTACTGCTGTGTTTTCTAAAGTACTGCAATTCATATCTTTCATATATGAAATGTGTTTAAAGACTTGTCCATCTGCAAGGTCATTTATTTTGTAGGCATCTTTATAAATCAACCCAAGTACTCTAAACACAATAGCAGGGTAATTTATAGGTGCCCTCAGTGGGGATGCAAAAAGATTTGAATAAATCATTGGAGATCAGGCAGAAAATAGGTAATTGGAGTGATATCTCTAGGGGGGGAAATAACAGAGCTGTTTGCAAATAGCACAGAAATATCCCAGTCAGCACGTGGGACAGGTGAGCCCCAAGCAGAGTCACCTGTGCAAGGAGCACAGTGAGGACAAGTGCCCAGCACTCAGTGCCAGCGTTGGCACTGGGTCCCTGTGCTGGCCAGGATGGGCACAGCTGCCTTGCAAGGGATGTGTGAGCTTGGGCTTGTGGTGGCTGTAAGGAAAGGGAATTATTGCTCTGGTCTGCTCCTGACAGCTACTAAAGAGCCTGTCCTGAGATGCTCTGGGAGGTTGTGCTGCAAAGAACAGTGTCTAAATACAATTTATCACTAGGCTGTCCCCAAGACAAGGCTCATGAGCCCAGCAGGACCAGCCCTGAAGTCTGTGAGTGGCACAGCCAGGGCTGGGTGTGTGCAGCTCCCTGTGTGATTCTGGTCCTGTGCCACCTGTAATATATCCTCATCCTATGCTTCAGAGGCACGTGTTTGTCTTGGCTAAATTCCTCCTTCTACTAAATCTATATCATCTCTGAAAGGTTGGGGCAGAGCAAGAGTTGATGCTTAAATTTCTTTCTTATCTGGATACCATTTAATCGACTTTTGACTTTTTATGCAGCATCTCTTCCATGTGTGACTTTCTTTTCACTCTTGTTCTGAAGTGAACAGGATGTGATATGCTCAAAACAACATCTGAGGCTATCAAAACACAATGAATATTGTGTGAAAAATATAAAAGAAAAGGAGAAAACATTAAAAAGATTTAGTTCCAGTGAAAGAGCATCTCATCTTCCTACCTCATTCTTGGCCTCTGAGGCTTACCTTGAGGTGAGCCTAGGAATCATCAAAAGTTGCCCTTTCTTTGACAGTCAGGACTTATTTCTGTGTCTGTTAAAGCCCTTTGCACATTAATGCCCTGGCCCTTTGTTGGATTCCCTTTTTCTGTGGCTTGGGCAGGACAGCTGTAACAACTTCACTGAAATGTCCAAGAGCAGAATAAAATCAGTCTGGCAAAGAAATGTTAGTTTCTTTATCCTTGTGGGATTGTGTGTATATACAATAAAAGGGAGTTCAGTGTTCCTTACTGGTTACTTAGAAGATTACCCTTCCAGCAGCCTCAGTTCACTGAGGCACTTAAGCATGGATTTAATTTTAAGCACAGAATGAAGTGAGAGCCAGTTGTCAGCTCTGTGCTTTTCATCTCCCCAGCTTGAATTATCTTCCTTGCTGCTCTGATCTTATCTTCCACTTACATATTCTCAGTCCTCTATGGCTTCCTATCTTGTCACCTGTTTCACATACCTTAATCTCACCTTAAAAATGCCACCCAGTTCTTCCTATCTGCAGAGATTTGCCTCACACAGAGGCAGTCTCTCAATCCCACCTGACACTGGCAAATTCTCTTGACCTGCAGCACATTCTTTTTTTCTGAGCACAGGGCTGCTACTCTTCTTCCCCTGTTCCTGTCCCCCACCCCACCAGGGACCTTGCTGGTGGTCCTTTGCCACATATGCCAGCACTTTCCCAAATAATTCTCAGCCTTTATTCCTCTCACTCATCTCATTGTTCTTTACCATAATTTAATTTGAATGTATGGTATGGATTAAAAAATCCAGAACAACAGGTGTCACAAAGAATTATATTCCCAAACGACAGGGTCAATATTCTTTGTAAGAGCTGTGTAAATTCAGGTGCAAAGGTCAGGCATGGATCTGAGCTCCAGCTGACCCAGGGGGTTCATTCCTGGTCACTGCATGGAAAGACAAGTGGGTGATGTTTGAGGAAGGAGGCCCAGGAGAGATACCAATGCACACAGTGCCTCTCATTTGCATTTTCCTTGCATGTTAATGTCTGTGGATGCTTTATTTTAGAGCTGATTGGAAGGACTGATTACATTAGTCTGTTATTGAAGGAAGGTATTTGCAGAGGACAACAATAATGAAAGCTGTTAAAGCTTCAATACATACCAGCTTTCAAAATCACAAAAAATGTCACCCTTTCAAGATTTTTTGGTCTTCACCTTTTCAGTTCTTCCAATTTTAACATAGTAAATGTAGTAAAACCTCTGGTGAATGGCCATTTAAACTTTTCTTACAACTTTGATGCTAGAGGACAGAATTTGGTCACTCATGAAGTTGTGCTACTATTCACTGCCAGTAATATAGTAAATCAGTTCTCCCTTTTATGATAAACTGCACTTTATTTCTTATAAAGTGCTGTAATTTCACTCTACTGAAACACTTTTTCTCCCCAGCAAAATTAATTTCAAGTCATGTTTATTTACCTGACTAACCTTGTCTTTGCTTGTTGCATCACTTGTTTTTCAGTAAGTGCTGCTGGGATTTACTGTGACTTGTTAACTATTACTTCCACCAATTGCCTGTTTAAATTGTATTATTCAGATTGTAACATGGCTGAAATGACAGGAATTAAAAATAGATCCTTTTCTCTAGGGCTCAAGACATAGAACATAAAATAAAATGCCTTGAAAACTTGTTAAAAGTCCGGATTAATTCTAAAATTCATAAATAAAGTGATTGCAGCAATTAACTTAGTCTCTCTTAAGAGACTCTAACTATACAAGTTAATCTCTGAAGGTTCTTTGAAAGTATTGCCCACAGTCATTTCCAGGCATGAGGTCTCAGCAGAGCCCTGTCCTACTTGAGAGGCTCAGGCTCACTGAGGCAGGAGGATTTCTGACTGATGCTCCTAGGAGCCTGCCTTTGCTTTGCTGCAAATGTGCTCTGGGAGCAAGAGCCAAAAGCAGTGGTGGCATGTAATCATTAGCAAAGGCTTCTATAACCTTTTTAGAAGTCAGCTCTGACCGCATTTCCTAATGTGTCCCTGCCATGAGCAAGTTACTTTGTTTGTGAGAATTAATTCAAAGCCAGTAACAAACTACCGGGACAGTTTTGTCTGAGGTTCTGCTCATAAATTTGAGAATGCCCCATTTACCAAGTGACCAGTTTTACTTAAACATTTTTCAAACACTGCCTTAGAGAATTAGGAAGACCAGGAGAGGGAGAAGAGTTGCTGTTTCTGTTTAAAACACAAGCCAGAGGTTTTTAATGATCTTTAGTCTGCAGCTCCCACAGGGTAACTCAGCAATGTGCTGTTAATTAGCTAGGTTGTATAATTGGAGCCATGGCTGTGTGCAATTCAATGTGAGTGACAGAAGCTGCTCAAAAGGCAAAATAAAATGTATGTGATATGAAGTTGCTGAGCTCCCTGTGCCTCTTCAGCCTGCAATAAGTACTAGAGCTGGCTGTTTAAAAATTGGCCCACAGCTGTCCACAGACCATTGTGGTGGTATTGCAGTCCCTGGATGATACCTGAAAGCTGCTGGTCATATCCTTCACTCCAAAAAAGGAGTGAACAAATAAATCCCAAAAGAGCTGCAAAGCTCCATACTCTAACTGAAATAGCTTAATTGTTTTGTACCAAAGGAAAAAACACCTTGTTTTCCTGGCAGGGGCTGGAGGCAGATGCACACCTTCACATTTGGACTAAGCTGGCCAGTCCCAAAGCAGTTCTCATGCAGGAGCCAGGGATCTGCAATGCAGAGAAGAGTTTCTGATTTTACAGATCAGAAAACTGAAACACAAAAAGGTAAAATTAATTACCCCAGATCTGTTTTTCCCATGGTATTGTCATTTATAAAACTGGAGCTGGTCCATGCTAATTCTTCATCCAGTTGGCTCTGAAGCTTTTCTGTCCTGTTTAGTGCAGCACATCTTTAATCACAGGCAATATATTCTGTGACAGAGCCTTGTAGGTCTTGCATAGTGGGTAGATAGAGCAATAAAGTGAGCGTGTAAGGACTGAAGTGCAGCTTCTCATCACAATTACTTGGCAGTCATGCCTTGAGTTCAGAACACCCTGAACGATGGTCTAATTCTTACTACATTTATCACTGGTAAAGATGTGGTTGCTGATCTCACTGAAGGCTCCTTCTGGTTTTTAAGTGATTATTTTGCTTTAAGGCATGATGTGTCCCAGCACTTTCTATCAGTTACAAATGCTATTTTTCCCCCTAGGGCCCAGTGGAATTTGTCATGGATGTTTTTGCTGCTGTTGGGTTCTGTGAGGCCATTCTGGCTCACTGTTATCTATGGCACTCTCAAACTCTTGGGTTTAGTTACATTTCAAGAACAGTTTCTCTGTTTCTTGTAAACTGCAAATGTCCTTGAAGAACATTTAATTCTCTGCAGTTTTCCATCTTAGATTTTATCAAAATGTATAGCAAACTCAGTTAAATTCCTTTACAGATAAAAATGAAGGACATATGGTTGAAAAGGACATACGGATACAAAATGTGCATATTTATACAAACATGCCCTGGTCAGCTGAGATTATCCTTTTCTTTGTCTTGAGATCAAAATGCAGTAAGACAGAGAGGATAGTGCAGTTCCTACACAGCCAGATATAAACCTTGCAAAAGGCATTAGGAAGATTTCCAGTGATTTCCCTCAGCCTTGGATCAGATCTTTGTTGCTGGGTGAACACCAGTGAGCAGTTTGGGCTAACTTTAACCATGTGCAAACCCCTTGTGAGCAGTTAAACACACCAAATATTTTCAGTGTAATTTCATTTCCATTTTGAGTGTGTACTAAATGCTAAATAAATAAATAAATATAAAAAATAAGCTTAACCAAAGAACAACCTGCACAATGGATTCATAAGGAGGTGATGATATGGACAGAAAGGTTTGCCTGTTGTTTCTGACAGTGCTAATTACCTTCTCTACAGCTTCTGAGATGCTCAACTCCTGTGTGGGTAAACAGCTCAGCTAGTAAATAAGTGTGTAGAGTCTGTAGATCTACACCAGCTACATAAGATGATCTGTTCCTAAAGCATCTGCCTGTAACATCAAATATTCAGACAGCCCAAGAGTTTAGCTGTTTGAATTTCAAAATCTCATAAAGATAAATCTCATAAAGCGCTCTGCTGTCAGCTTATAAACATGGTTTGTGTTTTTCTTGTGCTGCTTGTGTTTTCTGAGAGGATTGTTTTCATAGTTTAATAAGAACATTCATGTCCATGACACACCTTCCAGCGATCCTATTTCAATATACTGAAATACCTCATCAGTGGCAGCTTTGGATTGAAAATGGGCTTTTGTGAATCATGGGGACCATTAAAAAGAAGACATTTTCTTGTCTGTATGTTCAACAGCTTTCTAATTTCTCTTGTGTCTTTCAAGTAGCATTGCAATTGCCTGTGTTAGTAGAGCATTTTACAAATCACTAAGATTTAAATTCTTTTCCTAGTCTCTAATGAGATCAAATGTAGCCAAACAAATCTGGAAGATTTGCACTCTGTTATGGGCAATAGGGAATATTTCCTATAGTAATTCCTGTTCTGTTAATATCAGGTAAGAGTGTCCATGTGTATATTGCATAACTCTCATTTTATTTCCTTTCTACCTTTAAATGTTGCTATATTTCATAACAAATATGATGTAAAAAGCCACTTCTCAGTAACAGAGAGAAGAAAAAGAAGATGCATTAAAATATTGGGTATTTCCTGGTGAAGCAGCTTGTGTTGCCAGCTCCCATTCCCATTCCATGGAAGCTGAGGGCCTTCCAGCTTTCTCTTGTTCTCAGCAAAGCCTGTGGGGCTCAGTGGCTCCTGCAGTGCTCTGTGCTGGAGATGTGCTGTGGCTGCTGGCAGTTATATGTGCAGTGCTGGGAGATCTCAGGGAAAATGGTTTTATGAGGAATATAAACTCCCAACTGCAACACTGCATCAAGGTGGTCTAGAAACTGATGAGCTCAGAGCTCATCTCAATACTTAAGTAAAGAGCCAGAGCTGTCAATTGGAAAAAGGGTATGCCTGAAAAGAAAAAGGCATGTGATAGATGCCATCTATCCTCTCTCTCTCTCAAACTGAAATCTGTATTTCCCTGTATGTCCCTCTCAGGCTGCAATGGGAAGGTTGCATGGCCTGGGGGCTGGGAGGCTGCTCAAAGTGCCACAGGTCAAATCTCACTTCTGCACTGGATGAAGATAAACCTTCCTTATCTGTTCAGCCATGAGATAGCAACAGCTGTCCTGTGCAGGGCCAGGAGCTGGACCTTGAGGATCCTTGTGGAGCCCTTCCAGCTCAAGATATTCCACGATTCTGTGATTCCAAGGGTCAGCAGTGGATTTATGGTAAAACAAAAGGGAGGAAAGTTGTGGAGCTTCTTTGCAGAAAGATGCTTCCAGTGCAAGCTTCTCCCTCCAGACCAGTACAGGGTAAGCAGCTCGTAGGAAGGATAAGAATTCCAGGCTTGAGAGGCCCCCCAATCCTCCTCCTCCAATGGGATAACTGCACCAGTCCTGACAGCTGCCTGTCTAATCTATCTTCAGAGATCCCCTCTGATGGGACCACTCTTCCTCCACGTAAACTATTCCTTTCATATCTCTTTCCATTAAATAATTTTCTTGATGTGTGTCTTGAATCTTCTGTTTACTGCTGCTCAACCTATTTGACATACAAAGGAAAAAGATTGTTCTTTCCTTGCTTGCATAAAGTGCTCCCAGTTAAGCACACCCAATCTTTTCCCGTTTGATGTTTATTTTGCAGTGCATTGTGTAGTAGTAAGGGTATGAAAACAATCTGAATCCACCAGCCGGCTCAGAAAGTGTCAGCCAAGGATGCTAAAAGGCCTGAAAGTTTGGAGAAGTTTGAACTTGAATTTAGATGACAAGCTTTGGCCAGGGTCCAGCTGTTGCTAAAAACCATTCTGCTGTGCAGACAGTAGCTTTAACAAGCTGGAGAGATGGGCTGCCAGCCAAGCTTTGCTGGGCACAGGCAGAAACCTGGGCCACGTGCTGAATAGGAAGTGCAAGAAAGACAAAATATTGATGTCCAGGGGCCCTGCACATACAGACAGGTCATTCTGGGGCTGGACACACAGAAGGCCAAGTAACATTTGGTAGCTGATGTGGGCACAAGCAGCACTTGAGCCACAAAGATACTGTGTTAGGGCCATCCCTACTTATAAAAATACCCCAAAAGGCCAAGAATCACTCCTGAGAAGTGATCTTGGCCCCTTGGGACTGCAGTGTGAAGCTGGAAAGTCAGCCTCAGTCCCACCTCTTGCCAGTCAAATATGAATATACAAAATATGTAGGCATATTGTCTGCTGTCACAACTCATCTGTAAAGCAGATGTTTCTTCTGGGGAATTATTCATGCTAAAGATCACACTTCAAAGTTAACAATAATTGTCATTTGTTCCCTTTAAAAAAAATGAAAGCTGGAAATCAAATTAATGATTACATTTTCTCAAGGGAAGAGACAGAAGAGGGAATATGATCCTTTTGGTATATTTGTAGCAAATAGTTTTAGGCAAACATATTGCTTCCACACTATTTTCACATGGATTTAGATAAGAGGGATACAAATAACAGGGGAATAAGAGAAATTGCAGAGGAGGATGGGACAGGAAAAAGAGTACAGAGGGGCTGAAATGAGAAGACTGTACGGTCTAGAGGGTGAATACATTTGGGCAACAAAGAAAGCAGCATCCTGAAGGGAAAAGCAGTCCATAAATGTGTAGAAATTGCAAAATCCTGCGCTAGCAGACAAAGCCAGGCAGGTATTTTTAGGGCAGTATGGTAAACATGATGCTGAGAGACTTGGCTCAATGTCCTGCATTGTTCCTTAAACCTGGCTGTGCATGTGACCTGTCTTGGTGTGGGCAGGCTGCAAGGAGAGGCTGCAGCCCATGAGGTTTTCTTATGGGTCACTGCTCTGCAGCCTCCTGGTTAGGACTTCATTTCAGTGAGCTCCTACGACTTCACAGAAGCCAGAAGCAGTTGTGTTTCAAATTACTGCATGCTTTATCACCCAGACAAATTTTTACCTACCTTGGGTCAGATACAGGATGAATGGCAGCCTCTAAGTGTTTATGAATTGCCTGGGAAGTCAGAGTCCTGTGTGACACTCTTCTTGGACTCACAGGCTGCTTTCCCATGAATAAGTTAAATGGTGCCAAGGCACATTCCCAGGCACCAGAGCTGAGCTGTGTGCCTGCATTGCCAGGATGGTCCTGACTGGTCTGCCATAGAGGTGCAGAACCCCCTTTTGGCTGGTTTGGGTCCCACAAGTCTGTCCATATAGAAATCTTCCACATGAAACATTTTGGACTCACTCACTGACCAAGATTTTCAACAATAATATTTTGCTTGGTAAATTTCTGATCTTAACTGACTATATGCACAATTTCAGAAGTGGAAAAATGACTATTTTGCATTTATGTCAGCCACATAAACACTGATGTATGGACTTATATAACTGTTTATTGTTAGTGAAAGTTAAGAAAATATTTTGAAAAATGATACCAATATTTTGATTCTTCATATTTATCTCTTCTTGGAAATTCCTTGGATCATTAATCAATATTGTTACTTCCCTTTACCAAAGACTATTCAAAAAACTATAAATGCATTCCAGAGTCAGGCTTCATCAAGATTTCTTATCATCAGTTCAGAAGCTTGTACCAAGGGCTAGTGCAATTGCTGTTATGAACTTTGAAAAGGGTAGTTGAATGCTATAGCCTTCATTAAGTTTTGATAAATGCATTCACTTCAAGTTTGTATCCCAAAGATGTTACTTTGGCTTGACTAACTCAAGAAAAAATGATGTGTGTTGGAATTTTCAGGATGAGTGTCTTACCTGGAAGGTGGGAAGGAAACACAGTTGTTATTTAGATATTTAAATGTATTTATTTTTAATATTAAAGCTGACAATTCATGACAAGTCTGTGCTCATTTTATTTCCAGTTCCTAAAATCAGCTCCCCTCTTGAGCCAGTTTGGGATTAAGGGTCTGGTGTATAAATTGTTACATGGCACAGTGCTGGATAATTAAACAGCTGCTTTGCACAGAGCTCCCTCCCTCTCTGACAAAGCAGATGTTTCATCTCTCTGATGATTTCCAGTGTTCCTCAATAACACACAGTGTAAATCAGCTTTGCTCACAGCTCTGATCTGTTGGAGCTTCCTGAGCACGGATCAGAGCCCAGCATCCGGCGCTTGGTACCTCAGGGCTGCCTGCATCTCATGGTACTGCAGAAAAGAGAGAGTTTGCAGCTTTTGTGGGTGTTTTAAGTACAAGTGCATATTCAGAAATGATCATCACTAGGAGAGTTTCAACTGTAATTTACTTTTGACCTTTGGTGTGAATCTACCTCCATAATTTTTTCTAAGAGCTGTGCACCTGTCCCAGTGAGTGCCCATCAATCAGCACATCCCCATGAGTGAAGGTACATCAGCACATCCCTGTGAGTGGTCACCAGCACTTCCCAAAGAGTGCCCACCAGCACATCCCACTCAGTGCCCATCACCCCATCCCAAAAAATGCCCATCACCCCATCCCAGTGAGTGCCCACCAGCACATCCCAATGAGTGAGTACCCATCACGCCATCCCAAGGGGTGCCCATCACCCCATCCCAATGAGTGCCCACCAGCATATCCCAATGAGTGAGTGCCCATCACCCCATCCCAGTGAGTGCTCATCACCCCATCCCAATGAGTGCCCACCAGCACATCCCCACCAGGCCAGAGCAGCTCCCCCCAGTCTAACACCTGTTACAGGTGTCAGACCCGGTGCCATCATTTGCATTCCAAGAGCTGTGAGTGGGAGCACAGCCTTACAGGAGGAGCAGGAGCAAGAGGGATGCACAAATGGGAGTCGCCTTTTGCCTCCCTCCTGCAGCTGGCAATGACAGTCTGAGCTGCTCAACTCCATCCTGAGCCCTCAGCAGCATCCACTCAGCACCCTGGGTGAGAGCTCACAGGGTGCGTGTGTCAGCAGGAGAATGTGAATCTCTCCTGTGTTTACCTTCTGGTCAGAAGCACCAAGCAAATCCCAAGTGATAGATGAGCTGAACAAAACAATGCATCAGGTCAAGTGGAATACATTCCTCATCAAGCTGGAAAGATATTCCTGCATCATTCTTTTCTGCCCTTTGTTATCACTTGATTTTTAAAAAGACTCTGTGTGCACAGAGCTGCAATGAGCAGCATCCTCCAGGTAAAGCCCTCCTGCCCTGCCCTGCTGCCAGGGTCTTGTGGCTGATGCTGGAGCTGTTTCCCAGTGTGTCAGGCAGCTGCTAAAATCTGTGATGAAAAGAGGAATATGATAGTATTATATATATTATAATATTATAAATATTGGGAAGTGATAGCCAGGCTGTCCCATGGAAGTGTGTGTGTGTGAGTCAAGCCAGACAGCCTGACCATCCTGTCTTCAATCAAACACTGATTTCCAAAGGCCTGTACTTCCTCAGACACATATTTCCATTTAGTTATGTGCTTTGCTAGGATAAATTTCATACAATGTGGAGATTTTTGGACTTGCAGATTTTTTAATTGGCCCTGCTAGGATGTACACGATGTTCTTATTCCTAATTTATGTTATACATATTTATACCCATTTCCAGTGTATTTATAATGGGAATAAAGTTTATACCTCAATCCATATTTACTCCCAGATGGGAAAATGCCCATGAACTTCTTATTCAGGGGATAAATGGGTATTGTAGTACATGGTCCATATTCTGCATTGTTATATGCTCATCCAACTCCCCAGATCCTTCAAATTACCTCTTCGGAAGTGAGTGAGGGAGATGTGCCAAATTCAGAGCCTGGCTGAAAGTCTGGCTTATTTTCTAGAGATGCTGAATATTCCAGGGCTTGCACAGTATCTTTCAGATATATAGAAGAAATAACTGCCTTAGAAAGCCTCTCTTCACAGAGACAACAATTTAAAATTATTGTATAACATGCCCTTTTCTCCATCACATGGTCCTCATTTTGTTCACCATTATTTTTAATTGACCAATTTTCTCTCTTCCTTTTCATCCACTGAGTCCTTATTATTATTATCATCATCAAATTCTTTGTGGGCTGCCAGCATTTGATATTTCATTTCACTGATTTAATTATCTCTGTGGCTTGTTATGGGCCTGATTATTTTAATAGATCTCCAAATCCTCCTCTTTACCAAAATGCTTACATGCAAATCTGTTTGCTCACTGTGTATATGGTGCTTGGTTCTTGGGCCCTTTTGTACCTTGCTTTTGTTCCAGGGAGGTTTTAGACTGACCAGATTTTACAGCTTCACCCACTGAACATGGGCAGACAGGTAACACAACAGGGCCTTCCCATGTGCAGGTAAAAGGATGTTACACTGGTTTAAATAATCTGATTTTGTCTTCTGAGCATCATCACCATCTTTGGAAACTTGGACAAGGGATAAAAGAAGCCACTCTGAGCTAAGGGGATTTTTGCTGTCATCTCTGCTGTGGATTAAACAGTTCCTTGTACGGGCTGCTAAGATTTTCTACCTGACACGATGCTCTAGGAATGACACAAAAGGAGCCCTCACTGTGAGAGCTCTTGCTACTGCTTTCATTGTGTTTCATAGGCAGCTCCCCAAAACATTGCCCTTTATGCTCTATCTTTATGTGATCCAGAATATTTGACTCATCCCTCAGCAGCACCCCAGTGGCTGGCCCCTCAATTCTCATTCCTCCTGCAAACCAGGCCAGCCATGTGCTGTCAAGAGAGATCTTGTAGCTGTTGGTCTTTCAGAGAACCTCAGCCCAGTTTCTGCATTGTGCTGACTGGCCTCCTGTAATTGCAATTACTTTAGGAATAATGATGGACACACACATGGACACGCTGTAATTGTGTGAGTTTCTTGGATCTATTATAATCAAGAGTCCATAAATAACTGCTTCTAATAGATTTGACTAAAGAAGGTAATTGCTACTTAAATGGTTAATTCATTGCATGTTAATAAAGTCCTCAATAGGTGAGAACATTTTAATGGAAAGTAACTCAGAAAGCATATTTTTAATAATTATTTGCCTGAAGGGGATCTGATGCAGAAGTCATGTAATGACAAGCTCTAATTGATGTTTTTAAAATATATTTATTATGGATAAATAGTTACTTTATTGCACATATCTCTTTCCTTCATATGCACAAGTTCCCAGCTGGAGGCCCTGTTCTGTTTTATTTTAGTCTGTTCTTCCCTGCTTTGGAAAATTCTCTCACTTGTGCTTGTAAAATAATCTCAGTCACTGCAGCACAAAGCAGGATGTGAGCAGAGGCAGGGAGCTGCTGGCTTCTCCAGAAAAAGTTCTAGTTTTAACTTCAATTGACTGTTCAGCTTTAGGTTTTGTGATGGTACTGGGTGCAAGGCCAACAGAATTCTGTTTTCTACACAGTTAGGCTTGGAGTGTGAGACAGAGAAACCCTTGGAAGCTCCAGAGATGGAAATCAAAGTAACAGGGCAGGGCAACTTTTTTGTAGACATCCTCACAACTCCCAGATCACAGAGGTGCACAGATGGTCCCTATTGTGTCGCATCTCAGAAGAGAAAGTTGTAATTGGGGTCCTCCTGGACACCTGGATGTTGCTCCCATGGTGATGGCACATGAGCAGAGACCTTCTCACCTGGGGAGCATGCAAGGTGCCAGGCCTGAGTAAAATGGTTGTGCAGAAAGAAAGGATAAGTTGCAATGTCCATTGTTGATGATTTCATTTGCCATGAAGGAATGAGGAATGGGAGCTGGACAGTTGGACTGGATGTGCTTCAGGCAATACAGCAGTGTCCCAGCTGTGTTTAATCAAATGTCCTGGGAGGAGTTTGAATTGGGAACAAGTAGTATCAAATTTAAGGGCTGGGGAAGTAGACAGCTGATGTTCTTTCCTGGCAAAAATATTATGAGAAAGTCTGTCCTGACCTTTCCTTAGCACTCACTTGCTGTTTATCTTCACATATCTTCACCTCTCTGGGATTCACTGGCATCTTTGGCATCACTGGGCAGTGATTGTTCTTATTTATTTGTGAATTGAAAGAGAGGTCCTCTGAGACTAAAATGAGCAGTGGACAGGAAATGGATCTGTTGGTAGCACTGGTAGGGTGGGGATAGCCTTTAAAGTGTCACTGCACTTCCCTGGATCTCTTTTTTTCCCCATCCATAAGATGGAGTTAACTATGCATATTTCCTTCATGAAAACCATTTAGTATTTTCTGTTGAAAAATCCTATATATGTTATAAGTGTTAATCATTTTTGTCACTCAGGCACTGATTTAGGAATTTCTGGAGTACTCCCACATGTTGAAAATCACACCTATCTTAAGGACGAGAATATTAGATCCCAGTACAGAACTGGGCTAATTTGACAATGACATATTTTTCTAGGATAATACCTCAGATAGATCTTATATAAGAAAATGAATTGCACTTATATCTAGAAAGAACTATGGATCATATGATTTTACCTGTTTAAATCCAGCACTGCTGCATTTATTGAAGGAATTTATGTATGTTTGTGGTGGGGTTTCCAGAGAGACATTGCATCCTTCTCTTCTGTTGGTCCTTTGTACCAATGCTTAATCAACTGTTTACTTATGTAAAAATTCTTGTTTCCTGGATTTTTTTTCCTTTTTTTTTTTTTTACAGGAAAAATAGCTAAATTACTGAGGGAGTTTTCTTTTTCCTTTTCTTGTTTCAGGGTGTAAATTGGGCATCAGGTTGGTGGTTGACTCAAAAATTAACAACCCTTGAGTCTTACAGCTCCTGGGTTCCTGTTGCTGAAAGGAGATGCCCATCATTATTTAATTAAGAAAGTTGTTGAGGTAGGTCCTTAGGATTTAATCTGATGAAGATGGTGCTTATTCAGTAAAGAACAAACACTTTAATACCAGGTACCATCCCAATGAGTTATCCAGCTCGACTTTTGAATAGTCACTATGAACTGGAAAGAAGAAATCATGGAGTGTCAATAGAGCAAGTTTGAATGCTACTGTCATAATCTGCTTATACTGATATATCAAAATTCATCTTTAATCCTTGTGTGGGCTTTGAAAGGTGTATTCAGAAGGTCCACCTTCAGTCCAGGTTTTATTAACCAATAGAGAAACATCTGATGGTCTGAGAATAGCAGGCAGTGAGCAGGAATCCACCTTAGGGCAAGAGTGAGAAACCAGTGGGCAATATCTGACACTCAGACCACTGGATGCAGCCTAAATTGTCAGAGTAAAAAACCCAGCAAGGCCAGATTTGAAGAGACAACAAATAACTTTCATGCAACCAGCTAACAGAGCTTAAAAAACATGGATACGCTTCCAGATGTAGAAGTACTTGTGCAGAGCTGGCAAAAAAATAAACTTCAAGTCTGGACCAATCTGTGAACAAATTACCCTAGTGTTTAACTTCTAATAATTAGCTCAATAATTGGGTGGGAAAAACATTAACTCCTTATCCATAAAGGAGCATCAGGGGATGCCAAAGTAGGTCATTAGCTAATAAACCCCTGCAGGCTCAGGAGAGGGAAGGGGAAGTCTGAAGAGGCTGTTGGGAAAGGGCAGTGGGAAAGCTGTACCACCAAACCTCTGCCTCTCCTGGTTTCACTGCCTGGGAGAGTGCTGACTTTCAGTTTCCAGGTATTTGATTCATCTTCTTTGGGGAGACTGCTAGATTAGGAATCAGAGAATTAATTGGCAGACCTTCAGCTAATTGTAAGCGAGAAAGCAATCCCTGAAACCACAGTGGAGATAGATTAATTCAGAAATGTCTCATCATAGAATATGAAGAACACTTTTCCCCTTCCTCTCAGCTGCAGTTTCCTACTTCAAGTGTTAGGGAAGAAACTATAAACTTGTTTGAATCACAAGCAAAACTGTAAGCTGCCCCCAAAAAGGGGAAAGAAAGTATATTTAATGCTTATACATTATATAACACATAAGCATATATCATTTAAAAGTACATTAGCAACCTGACTTATTTCCTCATTTTGGACATGATGCATTAAAAGGGAAAATGCCACAACTGCAGTTTTCTTCTTACATAAAGCAGATTTGTGTCCACAGGCCTGGTGCACTGGAGCAGCAAATCCTGCTTGCCAAGGAGTTGATTTCTTTGCTTTTCCTTGAAGGCCATTGCTGAAGGTTCTTGGGCAGTGTGGCCCAGGACATAAAGGTGGCAAAAAAGGAGCCTGGTGGACTCTGCTCACAGCTTCTTTCAGGTGTCTGACTTGAACAGAGTGGAGGCTTGTGGTAAGCAAGCAAGGATTTTGCAGAGATTTGTTAATGCAGGCAGGCAGTGCACACATCCACCCTACTCTTGATTTACACATCTCTGAAATATCCTTAGTAAAAATGTGGTGTCATGGAAGGTCCGCTTTGGCAGCTGAAAGCCAACTCCTCCTCTTGCACAAAGATTAATCTAAAAAAGTCTGTGGAGGTTGATTTGCACATTCTCTTACAGCCTGACACCTGGAGCAGTAACTAATGAGAGGTGCTGTGAAGGAACTGCCTTGTAAGGAGATGGTCATGGAGATGAACCACAAACAAAGTGCAGGAAAGTTAAATTGCAGCTGCTAAACGTGGGAAACTTCCCTCTATACAAGGTTTTCTATTTAATGGGATTGACTATTTAAACATATTTTTCAGGCCTCTTCCATGTGTTAGAAAACCTTGCAAAATGTTTTTCAAATCACTCTCCAAAGAAAATTTTCCCCCATTTTTTAATTTTTTCTGGTACCTCAGGGTTGCCTGCATCTCACAGTACTGCAGAAAAGAAAGAATTTGCAGCTTTTGTGGGTGTTGTAAGTACAAGTACATATTCAGAAATGATCATCACTAGGAGAGTTTCAACTGTAATTTACTTTTGACCTCTGGTGTGAATCTACCTCCATAATTTTTTCTAAGAGCCGTGTACCTCCTGTGAAGCCCTGTTTGTATCCTGATCCAAAGAAAGGGCTATAACTCTTCACCAAAGGTCCTTTGGTTCCTTTGGACATGACAAGGCTCAGTGCTATTCCTCCATGAAGAGAGCAGGCCCTGGGTCACTGCAGTGACAGGAACTCATTAAATTTAAATACATATTAATTTATTAATGGGTGATGGAGGGCTCAGGGACCTCCTGGGGCTGAACACCCCTTCCATGGTGGCCATCCTCAGGACATGCTGCACCTGCTCACTGCAGGGGATGGGGGGATCCCAAAGGGGATGGCACCTCTCCATGTGGTTCTCTTGTTTCTGTGGCTCCAGACAAGCCCTGCTGGCAGCCATCAGCACACCTGAGCTGGGAGCTGCTCCGGGGCTGCTGCCAGACTCCTGAGCCCATGCCTTGGGATCCTTGCACAAATGTTGCTCAGGCGTTGTGAGAGATAATAATAGATGTGAGTCCTACAGAAATAAAGCTAATACTGAGGCTGCTTTCTTTCTAGTAGGCTTTTGCATTTCAATTTTGTGCCACAGCAGCTCTGCAGGGAGGAAGACACTTTTCCTTGTGGTGTTTGTCTGCCCTGCCAGGTGTCTGCAGCAGGGGAAGGAGCCAGGGCTGTGGCCAGGAGCACCATGGGTGGTGGTGAACTGAACAGGGAGAAGATCACAGCTCTTCTAAGAGGTCACATATTTAGCACAGAAGCTTCATGGTAAGTCAGATCTCTTATTATTGTTTTATCATATATTTTGAGCTTCATATTTAATTCAGGTCAAATCTAAACTACTAAACAGAACTGTTATGCAGCACACACATCAGATAAATGAAGTGTGGGTTTAGCACAGCTCTGACCTAGTTACTTCATGCAATGTTTTCTAAAAGCAAAAATTGAAATCTTTTATCTGAACACGAAATGAGTCTTTGTTCCCCTGCCTATTGCAGCACTTTGCATATATTTGGTTTCAAAGACTGATGAAATTTGCCATTCTGAATCTTTCACAGGTATCATAAAGGCTTGTCTTTGCTGGTAACCCAACCCAAGAGTGTTTTGGCAAAAAGAATATCTGCCATCAGAGGTACACAGAGTGATCTTGACACATCAGATGCCAGAAAGACAAGACCAGAGTTGATAAACATTAATAAAACATTAAAAATAGCTAGATGTTTTTAAAAAGAGAAATTCTATTTTTGTTACTGTTTTCAAAAAGTAAAAAAGAAGATATTTGCAGGAAAGGGGAGGTAAACCAAAGTATGAAATGCCAAGATATTTGAGACTCACAAAACACAGATGTGATTTTCTAATCTTCCTGAAATAAATACATACTTTCTACCATCCATAGCTCTATAAAGATTTTGAGTCTGAGAGACAAAGAGAACACAGATTATAAAATTTTCTTTAATTTCTTCAATTTTCAATCTATGTTATTTAAAAAATATATCTGTTTTGAATTATTAAGAAATCTAAAAAATAGCTATTTGGGGTTATGTTTGTAACCAAACACGGGGTTTAGTAATTCATTTTCATTATATTTGATTTTCTAAATCCTCACAGGTTCTGGTTATTATTAAAATGGGAAAAGTAGACGTGGAATGAAAACGATGAAAACCAAAATGCAATTTTCTGCATTCAACCCCCAAATGAGTTATTGAAAAAATTAATAGTTATTTAAACCCCTGATTTTAGAGAAATAGCTGGGGTTTTGTTATAAAAAAATGATGGAAAATTGCCAGCTAGGCTGTATTAGTGAGTTTTACTCAGCAGTTCTGGAGCGGATCCACCACGACAGCTCAGAGCTGCTCATCCCTGCTTGGCAGGAAAATGCTGCTATTCCAATGGGCTGGTTTGAGAGACACTGGGGGATTTGTAGCCCTTCTAGATGCCCAGTAGTTGGCCTCAGAAGAGATATAAATGGGAGCTGGGATGAGTGCTGATAGGTGGAGGGGATGAAGGTTCCATCATTCCCATTGGGGTTCTGCATTCATGGCAGGAGCACCTGTGCCTTTGCAGGACAGCACTGTGTACCAATGCAATTTAATGCTTCCCACAGTTTCCATTCCAAGCCTTCTGCTTGGCCAGGATCTCCCTCCTCTTCTTTTTCAACTCTTCTTGCCACTTTCCTCCATTTCTGTTTTTTATTCCCTGCTTCTTCCTGACACCCATGAAAATGTAACACTTGTTAATCCAGTGTGTGAAGCCCTCAAACCTGAAATTACACCATGGTTCCTCTCTTTTATCTATTATTTATCAGGAAGGCTTTTGAAAGCGATGATCAGTGTTTGACACAAAGACTGGATAGCTCACAAGACAGCTCAGTTCAGACAGGTACCAGCTCAGGAAAGCTGCAGTGGCAGAACAGCAGAGTCACAAGTGAAAGAGAGAAAAGCAGGTTGTGGGAAGTGTAAAGTGCAGGAGCTCTGCCCTGGCTCAGCCCTCATCTGCTGGATGTGGGCTCATTGATTTTACACTTAAAACTGAAGGGAGAAACAAATAATGTACTCAATTAATGGGAATTTATTAATATTTAAGTCAGTAGTGCGGGATTATTTCTGTGGTAAAGTAAACTTTCTCCAGATTTATCTGCTCCCTGAAACTTTAGGTAAGGGGGATAGTCAATAAATAGCTCATGAAGAATTTCTGCCTGTGTTAATTTAGACTGGGCCTGGCATTTTCAAAGGTGTGGTCCGATGAGAAAGATCAGGAGCCTGCCTTGGATAGTGCATTGTGGTTCCTGGCCCTCTCTTATTCCCAGCAAGAGAACCAAAATATAACTGTGCCCATCACCCTTTATTGCTCCCCTCTGGCTCCATCACCTGCTTTCAAGGGCAGTAACAGAGCCTGGAGGGGAATTCTCCCAAGTATTGTCCTTTCCTGAACTTTCTTCCTTGTGTATGGAGCTGTAAAACCTCAAGCCAACCAACAGCAACCAGAGATGGGCAAAATATTGAATGAGTCACTTGAAACAACTGTCTCCAGTTCCTTGCCTTACCAAGCTGCTCTTAGACTGTGCTGCCATTATTCCTTCTCCTCTTGAACAAGGCAGAGCTCTATAGAGAAGATATAAATTCCCCAGAGGTCTCTTCAAATCTAGTTTTATTTGAACACTAAACCTCAGTAGAACCCAGGTTGTCTGAACTACTTTTTATTGGCTTCATCCTCACACTTCTTTCAGTAACTCAGAGGCGTGTCCAGCTTGGATATGGAGAGGAAGTAATGAGTAAGACCAGACTGAGGGACTACTCCATTGAGATTCTATTTTGGCTTCTAGCATTCATGGCTAATACTGAGAAGTTAGTCAAGTTGGATTTTTACACTTCATGTGTGATTATGCTGGGCATAATTCTGCTGTCACTCATGCAAAAATAAATACTGAAACTAATGGAGTTATATGAAAATAAAACTGATGTAAATGAGAAGAGAATCGACCCCCCTGTGGATATGAGATCAGATTACTACCATACTCTTATTTATCCTAAAACTCCTTTATACCTCTGGCAGTCAAAAGTGGTTTAAAATTGGTGGAACAGTGATAACCACTCATTTTAAGATGCCTGTGTGCTTTATGAGCAGTGGCAAAGGCTTTATTGTGAGTGTGAATGGAATTCCCTGTTACCAGAGGAATGTGGGAGCATGGGTGCTCCTGGTGCACTGCTCCCCTCCTGCCTCAGAGCCAGCTGGAGGTGAAATGCAGAGCAGGAAAGCGGCTCTCACTGGACCCCAGGAGACTCAGGGACAAACATGTGTCTGTAATTGTTCCTTTGATATTTCTTGGCAAGAAAATATATAACCAGATTTCTTTTAAAATATTGCAAATACTTCTTCCCTTTGATTCTGTGTATAATACCATCAAACTTTGGATAACATGCTGATATGATGACCGTTGATATTTAATGCCAAGATGAACTCTGAGATAAGGAAACCAGAAATCCTGACACCTTGGAAGGGTCAGAATGCAGAGCTGAAAGAGTTCTCTGTCTCCTCGAGGAGCAGCCCCAAAAGGAGCAGCAGGTTGGGTGACAGTCATGGTCTTTCCCTGGGGAGGATGACACAGATGTTTTTTGTTTGGTGCATTGGGACCCCATCCTTGACCTGAACACAGATTAAGAGCAGTGAAAGTGTGTTTTGTTGTTTTGTCACCTCAGGGCACCTTTGTAACCCCGTGGGACCACTGGAGTAGATAACTCAGGTGAACACGTGGGCAGCTCCAGGTGATTTATCTGCACAGGCAGAGAACAGCTCCCGCTGCTTCAGGATTGCCTCCAATAAACACTGGCATTCCTAATGTTGTGCATCAAAATTGCTGAAGTATGAGATGGGCAGCAAAAAATGAAAATTGGATCAACACATCAGCACATGACTCTGCAGAGCCTTGAAGCATAATTAGCTGCAGTTTTTTAATGATCTCTTTACAGAGTATATAGAAAAAGCAGCATGTTCACACACCAAGTTCAGCATTAGGAGCTCTGCTGTGATTTGTTCTCTGGAAATGCAGTGCTGCAGCCTCTGATTTTATAATCTGTTAACTCATGGACTGTCAAGTATGTCTCAAGATTATCCGTGTTTGGATGTCAGATTATATTTTTTAGGGAACACAGCTTCTATTTATTCTTAACTCTGTTGATGATTTTCCCAGGTTTGTGCCATATGCTACATGTCACAGATGAGTATTTTGCTGTCTGAAAATGTGACAAGTCTGTATCCAGTTTAATAGTTCTGTCATGTCAGCATTGTCATTAGTGCTGAATTACAATACTGGGTACGTAAGCACCAGATTATGGCATCCAATATTTGTGAATATAACAAATAACAAGGGCAGACATTTTAAGAAGAGTCAGTTATATTTTAAAAACATAAGTCAGTCAACAAAGTCATAAAGGCTGATTTAGTGACTAATTAAACAAAGTTTGCTGAATGGTTATGCCTACCTAGATGAGCTGCAGTTTTATGCATCTGTCTCACTGTGGGCTTTATGCATAATTCACACACACTGACAAAACTCAGATGCAAAAAGTGTGTAGACAATATATTTAATGAACATTTTTAAGAGCTTGAAGATTAAAACCAGCAGAAGATTTGTAAACTCTTATTCAGAGAGGATGCAAATGTATTTTTGTGCACAAATTCTATATGAGCTGGATCTTTAATATAGGTTATGCAAAATATATATAATGTGTAGTACTGTGCAAGGTTAATATTGATCAATTCTTTTGAAACCACATTCTTATCCTGCTGAAAGTAAACACTCTTCTTAGATTCAGAAGTAGAGAGAAAATTAGTGGGTAGTTAGATAAGTACTATGCAAACCACAGCCTTTTAAATTCTGGAGTCAAATAAATGTGAACTGCTGAATGATAGCAGTCATTTAGTGCTACCATCTCCCTGGTATAATATCACCAGCCCATCAAGCAGTGAAATTTAAATCCCTTTAAAATGGGGATTATTTATGTGCCTTAAATGACATACTTTATTGGATTAGAAATTCAATTCCAAATAAGGACTTGATTTGAGCAATAATTGCAAGTTCCTTATTATTGAAACGGCAGCTTTGTTTTTCTGCTGTTTTGCTTCCAACTTTTTTTCCTCTCTCTATTTTTATAAGTTTTTCTCTTTTAACATCTTTCCAGTGCTTGAACCAGGACCAACCCAAAAACAGTAAGTGAAAGAGTTTCAATCAGCTGGTGGAAATTCTTGTTTTTTATCCTTTTGAACGTTGTAACCCAAACCCAATCATGAGCAGTCAGAGCTCTTTCTGTTTATTTTCACACTGTGATTTTTAACCAGACCTAAACATTTAACTCATGTGAGTGAATGTTTTCTTATGGAAGCAGCTCTTGTGATGTGTTAAAGTTATTAACTTTGCTTACACCTTTGTTTGGGATGATTTATCTGCCTTTGAAAGCAATGATCAGTGTTTGACACTGATCTCACAGGCTGTTCTCACAGGCTGCTGGGGGATGTCCAGCCTCTTCCTTCATGGCCACGTTGTGTTGATTACAAAAGCTGCAACAAACAGAGAAATCTTCCACACAGCCTTTGTCTCAGTGCCTTTGACATGGCTCTTCCCTAACATTGCAATGAAATCTAAATATTGGTTCAGTCTTCAGGTTTCCAGGCCATGCTTGGCACTGTAACCTACTTTATCTGAGCAAACTGCCCTGATGGAATGTGGGGACAGAGAAGGGAAGAAGAATCAGTGCTGGTGTTGCTGCTGTCTCCTCTCCTGGGCAGCTGAGGGATGAGGTTACTGATTCAATCTGGAGCCATCTGACATTTCACGTGAGCCAGAGCTGGCAGCACAGTGGGACAAGAGATTTGCAATTAGCAAATATTTTAATGTGCACTGGCATGTCCTTTAATCAGCTGCTCTCCCAGCCTTTTCCTGTTTACTTTTCTGTGAATAAGGTTTGTTCTTGTGAGAAGGTTTCTCTGAGCAGATTTCTCTGCTGGCAGAAGGGGATGGAGCCAGCAGTGTTTGTCTGTGTTCAGAGCTCAAGGACACAGGGACAGACAAACCTTGCACCTCCTCCCAGGCAAACCCTCCTCTCCTTACAGAGTGACCAGACCCAGGCAAGTGCAGGGGACAGGACTCTGTGACTGAGACAGCCCCAGCTTTGTAGGGACTGAGTGGCACTAAAGGGACTCTTGTGAGGAGGATGTGAGCAGGACAATGAGAATCTCCTCAACCATTTCTCTGCTGCGTTTGTTGGCGTATCATTTTTCAAAGTATTTGGAGAAGTGAAAATATTTCTCTAAGTCAAATCTATTTCTGCATAAAACATCTGTGTAGTACAATAAAACAACTTGTAGCTAGGTGAAAATTATAAACTCGCAATCTTGAATTGAACAATATCCTACTTCCTATAAACTGTGTGGTTGAGGAAAACACGTGCTGCTTTTTTCTGGCCTCCTCTAACCCCACACTGCAGGGATCAGTCCCAAGAGGGGATAATGGAGGCATAAGATAGCAGTGGTCTGTCTCCATGAGTTACCTTTCCTGGACATTTCTTCCACTGGGGGCTTCAAGGTCCTGGCAAAAGCAAAATTTCTCCCCATTTCACTTTTCTCTGTGGCTTGTTAGGCTGCTGCTTTCCCTGTACCAGGACAGGCTGCACACTTTATTGATCAGGCTGCCTGCTTTTCCCTTTCAGTGACATCCTTCATTTGAATATGTATCTGTTTTGCTGAATCAGCTGTGTATTGAAATGCTGGAGGGTTCAGCTGCTCCTCTGTTTGAGCTGCATATTTGGTTTAATCCTCTTGTGATTTTTTGCTTGTTCATCTGGCTCCTACTTTAGCCAAGTAATTCTGGGGGGTGGAGGGGTTGCACTGCCAATTTCATTTCTGACTGGGAAACGTATTCTAAAAAATGAGTTCAGTCATTCAGGGCTGCAACTGTATGTTGTTGGAGTTCAATGCTTTTTAAAAGAAAAAATTAAAGATTTATTTAATTTCCAATGTAGCAACCCAGTGTTGGGAATACCGGGGGAGTTCCTCACTGGAAGATAAAAATAAATAATCAGGAACAAAACCTAAAGCTGGAGGGGCTGCAGTGAGGCTGGGAGGTTGTGTCAGTCTAAATTGAGATTTAAGAGGATCTGCTCATTTTCTCCCTTCAGCATCTATGGGAGTTGGGAAGGCAAGCACACAGCCTGGCAAAGGGAGCACAGATTCAATCCCATGTCAAGCAAGCAGTGTATTCCTGTGGCAGTATCTTCCCTCTGAACTGAAGTTGAGTTCACAGATAGATCTTTGTATTTATTTATTTTCTATGGCTATAGATCCCAGACTTTAGGGGGTGCTTTACAGTGCAGGCCCAGAAATGCCAGCTGCCCCAAATCCCAATCAATTCCAGCTGCAGGAATCACTGTTTGCTCCAGCATCATCTTTCCTTTGTCATGGAGCTCCTGTCTGAGACCTTCCAAATGCTGCAGAAGGTGCTTCCTGCCCAAGAAAAATCAGTGATCTCTCAGGAGGGCCCGGACTGCAATCTGTGGCACACAAACTGGTGAGTGAGAGCCAGACCTTGGGAGAAGAGTGAGCTCCATTGCCAGCAAAGGGTGATGCTGCAGCTCAGCACTGCTGGTAGTGCCCTTCCACCTTACTCATCTTCTTCTTTTTGGACAACAGGCAATGCCTGAAGGCACCTGAAATCAGCACTGGATTCCACAAACCTTTGATGCATTTCTCCCTCCAGGGAGAGCCAGGGCTTCTGTGTGGAGCACAGCTACAGGGCGCATCTCCTGGGCACATTAGGCTGGATGTGAAATATGGATACACTTAGTGTACTGCTCCTAAACCTGCTTAATGTCTGCCTTGTCTCCAGTTGCTCTTTTTTTTTTTTTTTTCCAGTTGCTTTTTTTTTTGTCCTGAACACAGTCTGGGGCTGTATGTATAACCAGAGCCCTGTAGAACTTTCCTTAATCTTTTACAGCTTCTAATTATCAATTGATATTATGGTATTGTTTCTGCCAAATCATTTACTTACAGTATTTTGGAAATGGACATGATAAGAGAGAAGTGTTATCAGCAAACCTTGTGTTTTTTCAGTAGAACTAAGCAGATTGTTAGCTGGGAAAAAATACTTCTGGGAGATTCACAGAAAAAAAGCTTTTTGGATACTCCTTGTGCTTAAAGGATTCTGGTGCAGACTGAGGACTGCACTGGTAATTCAGTGGAATTTATTTCAGTGTCTGCACCTGCCTCTTCTGTTCAAGCAGAGGCAAGTCAGGGAAATTATTACTAGAAATTCTGTGATCCTCTTCATCTAGGCTCTGCATTTAACAGGGAAATTAAACAAAACTCAAAACAATGCAAAACATCAGCTATTGGAGAAAATGGCAAAGTTGCAGTAAAGTCTAGCAAGAGACAGATGTTCAGTGCTGGTGAGCAGAATGTGCACAAATGATGTTTACAGCCCCTGTCTCAGGACCCAGCTCTAGCAGCCCTTATCACCACAGGGAGCATCCCCTGCAGTTTCCTTACCATTATATCCCTTTCACATATCTTTTGTGCCCACATTTCCATTTACTAAGTACATTTTCTGATATTTCAGTACTGCTGCATTTTAAAGGCATCCTCCCCCAGGGCCCAGGGCAGTGCCAGTGCAGGAGGAGCTGGCTGTGCTGAGGAGATAAAGGATGGATGGAGGCTGGATAAAGGCTGGGTAAAGGCTGGATGGAGGCTGAATAAAAGCTGGATAGAGGCAGGATAAAGGCTGGATGGAGACTGGATGAAAAGGCTGGAGGGATGCTGGGTAAAGGCAGTATGGAGGCTGGATGGAGGCTGAATAAAAGCTGGATGGAGGCTGGATGGAGGTTGGATAAAGGCTGGATGGAAGCTGGATGGAGGTTGGATGGAGGCTGGATGGAGGTTGGATGGAGGTTGGATAAAGGCTGGATGGAAGCTGGATAAAGGCTGGATGGAGGCTGGATGGAGGCTGGATGGAGGCTGAATAAAAGCTGGATGGAGGCTGGATGGAGACTGGATAAAAGCTGGGTAAAGGCCGAATGAAAGCTGGATAAAGGCTGGGTGGAGGCTGGATGAAAAGGCTGGGTAAAGGCTGGATGGAGACAGGATGGAGGCTGGGTAAAGACTGGCTGAAAGCTGGGTAAAAGCTGGATAAAGACTACGGTGGGGAAGGTGCTGGGGCTGCCTGTCCCTGTCCCTGTCGCTGTCCCTGTCGCTGTCCCTGTCCCTGTCCCCAGCCCAGCTTTGCCGTTGTTGAGCATCCCCGGGGATCAGGGCAGCCCGGCTGCTGCAATCAGCCTGCGGAGGCCTCTGCTCCAGCAGCGGCTGCCCCCACCGTGACCTTGCTCTGCTGAAACCACATTGGGCTGGATAATTTTCTTTAATTTTCTCTCTCCTTTCCCCCCTCCCCTTTTCCTTATTCCTTTCCCCCTCCCTACCAACATGCCCCCGCCCCCGGCCTATTTTATTTTTTTTTTTTTTATTTTGTGTGGATTTTGCTGTGGATTAGAGTCTCTGCTGTACAGGAGAGGGGCTCAAATGTTATCAGTGTTATCGGTTCATGTGTAAGCGATGCCTGGGAGCCCGCAGCCTGGAGCTGAGCAACTGTGCCATCACCCGGCTGGGATGGGCAGAGCTCTGCGGGCCGGAGAGCCCCGGCAGCTCCGGCTGCAGGCTCCCAGCAGCCCCGGTGCTGCACGGATCTGGAGCTATCACAGCAAATTCCCCTCTGAGAAATTTCCTATCGAGTGCCGGAATTTCTTTTTTTTGGAATCAAAAGCCGGGAAGAAAAATAAATCTGGAGGGAAAGGCTATTATTGCAGTTCATGAGCTGATATTTTATCTGGAAGCGAGAGAGATAAAGAAAAGCATTAGGAAAAAGTCATGCAGGGAAGCTGGAGCTGGCTTCGGCAAACACTGTTAAATATTTGCAGGAGAATTCTGCAGATCACCAACTGCTTAGATCTACAATCTCCCAGGGCAGGAATTAAAATCCAGGTTGGATGATCACTCACATACCATTTGATTTCTTGGGCCCAGCCAGCTACCTAGGGAAAGAGGTAAAACTGAACAAAAACTGTACATAAAGCATGAACTGAACCCAAAGTGATCCTGTAAAGCTGTAAAAAGTCTCTCCTCTGAAGACAGAGGTGCTTTTTGTTCTTATACAGGAATAAGTGCAGCAGTGTTGGGATGCTTTTGCACCCATATGTTTGGTGTAGAACCACTGCCTTGGCCCAACATGAAATAAAAGGCCAAATTCCTCCCCTCTCATTGATCCTACATATTCCACTGTTGGTCTCATGGTTATTGTTAGCCAAGATTTGTTGCTTGTTTTTGTCCCAAAACTGGCAACTTTCACCAGCCCAAACTCTGCTTTTTGCTCTGTCTAGGGTTTCTTTCAAGGCATCTAATGAAGGGAAGAAAGCCTATCTTCAGGATATCAGAGCTTTTAAATAGGGGTTAGCACCTCTGTTTCAGGATTTTCTGTCAGAGAGAGTCTGAGATCTGCTCCTTTGGAAAAATAATTTCTTACTGACCAGAGCAAGACAGTGAGTTCAACTAACAAAATGAAAGCATGAGCCTGCAACCTGACTGGTATACACAATTTCTCTTCTTCTACAAGGTTAAATGCACTAAATGCATAAAACCAGGAAACTGCTCCCTCTTTTGATCAAAACCTTTCCTTCAGGGATCTTCAGCCCGCTGGAAGCCATCTGAGAACCCAAGAGCCCAGAGAGGTTTGGTGGCAGCCCCTTGCTGGGACTGCCCAGGAACCAGGAGACAGTGGTGAGTTTACAGACAACTTACATCATGTAACTCATTATCAGAGTCCACAAGAGTAAACTGGGAAGTTTTCAATGGAAATGAGCTAATTTCCTATGAATATTAATCCTTCCTGAGGTATGGATGCTAATTACCATAATTCACAAGGATATTCTTAGAAGATATTGCACCTCCAGGGTGGAAAGGTCTCAGCTGTGGCACTGAATTCTAACAGTATCATATTTGATTTACCAGTGACCATTAAGGTTTACATCAAAGGTCAGGAATAACTCTGCTATTTGTAAGCTGAGAAAAAGGTATAAACACTTTAATTTATTGCCCTGTCACTGTCAATTCACTTGGTATTCACTGTGATAGCACTGCTGTTAATGAATGTATCTGGTAATAATGTGGATGTCATAGATATTCATGCTCTCATCTCCTTCAGTGGCTCAGCAGGTGAGGCAAGTTAGGAGCTTTGCCATTTTACATTTTATAAATAAAAGAGGGAAAAGAAATAATATTTTATCTCAAAGAAGTACTTAACAAATATCTATCACATTTAGCTATATCGCAGAAAAATCAGTACTGCAAAGAAAGTGATAAGTGTCTGGGATTGCTGGAAGCCCAGGAGGAAAGCATCCCATGGCTTTGAGAGGAAACAGGTCAGACTCTGTTTAAAACATGAAGATTAACTGATATATAAATGTAGCTAATAAATACAGCTAATAAAGAAATATTTAAAATTATATCTTTAAGTTCTGTGTATGAGCAAGACTTTAATCACGAATGGGAAAAAATACCCTTGGATATGTTTCAAATCCTGAATCAACAAGGAAAGGAACCAGTAAAGGAACTATAACCTTTGCACAGTGGAGAAATGTGTGTCTGAATGGAGCATATAAAAGAATCTCTTAAATGTAAGTTAACCTTGATTTTTGAACAGTCAGATGGCACATGTGCATTTGGCTGACTCTGCATTAATGTGATTTTCCACACATTTTAAAATGAAACACAAATACTTTGTAATCCCTTTGCACACATTTTTAGCCTGCTCTCTGCAGATCACCCAGTGGTGTCTCAAAACCTGGATATTTTTCAGTGAAGGTCAGCAGAAGCCTGACCATTGCTCTCAAAGGCTCTGGCACCCAGATTATAACAAATTCATTCATTTTGCAGTCCAGTCATAAGCCATTTCATAATATTAATACAGATAAACAGCAAATGCCTTCTTCATTCTGAAATATTGCCTTGGAGCAGGAGGCCCTGCACTCCTGGGCTCATGAGATCATCATGGAGCAGCTGCTGACAATTTGTGCATGGCATCCTAAAGGAATGCCTGGGAAATGTTTATTCACCTTGGCCATGGCTATTGCTTTATTATCATGCAATAAAACATTCTTGCTCATATTTGAAGAGCAAATGCTGATCAGACAGTTCTGTCGATGTGAATTTTCATATCTTTTGATGATGGAAGTCCTGCTCCATTAATGCTTTGAGACCAGCTCAACAGAACTCAGCAGGAGGAGGAAATAATTGACAGCAAATACACTTTAAAAACCTCTGCTCTGACCCAAAGCACCTTATCCATAAACCAGGATCCTGCAGTTTAAACCCTGGGGTGGTACCAGTGGGCTGATGAGTCCCTGCCCTTCCCAAGGCCTCCTGGAGCCCTGGTGTGCCCAGGGACAGAGGATGGGCTCTCATCCTCTCCACAGCCAGGGTTCTCTTCCACAGCTGCCTGCTGTTGCTGCCATCCCCTCAGCACAGCCTCTGTGGGAGCAGGGAGCCTGGCAGGATGGGTGCCAGCCTCAGAACTGCTGTGCCTGGGGGTGTGCTGCCCTCCTGCACATCACTAATGGGATTGGGCCCAAAACCTCAACATTTTTGTAGGGAGAGGTAGACAGAAAACCTATTTTTTTTTCAGAGCCTCTCAGTGTTTTCTTTTGAAAAGATCATTAGTTTGCTATGCAGTAATTTGTTCCATAGATTAATTTTATGCTTTGATAACAAAAACTTAAATGTTTCCTTGAAGCCTTTTGCAATTTTTTGCCTTTTAATTAAGATGGAAACATACCTAAACGCCTGAGTGGTGTCTGTATTATGAAATAATTTGATAATTTCCCATTGAAGTTGTAAGTCAGTGTCATACTGAATCTAATACCTTCCTTTAGTGATGCTCTGAATGCCTGTGGAGCCCTTAGCAAGAGCTGGATGTACAAATAGAAATGGGGAATTCACAGCAGACTCAGTTGGAGGCTTATGAAACGTCAGCCTTGTCCTCAGTGCAGACGTGACTCGCTCTGAAGGAGTCTTCTGCCTTCCTTTGTTCCTACATGAAGAATTCATTTTGGCATCTCCCTTTAGGGCTGGTTCCTTTTAGGCCATGATTGCATTAATAATATCAGCTCATGCTGTAACTGATTGAATCCCCTTCATGCTGGGGAAGAATTAAAGCCCAATCTAATTTGTACTCACCCATAATCAGCAAAGCCATGAAGTAAAGGGCACTATTTTCCCTCAACTTTTCTGTATGGATGTATTAATTTTTATACTTCATACTCCTGAAGTAATTAAATGCCCCTAAATGAGGAAATGCTTCATGTAAATGTGATTTCAACACCAAAGATTGAGCTTGTTCCCAGGGAAGAGTTATTTAACTAAAAAGCTGGTTTCATTTCCTAAAAGCAAATACATTTTGAGGCTGAAATTATTGTTTAATTATTATTAAATTGCTCAGATGCAAAAACTGGATTTCTAGCTGAAGAATAAAAGGACACCTTGGTTTTTGCAAGTGTATACACTGTAATTTTTTTTGCATTGTTCATCTTGCTGCCTCCTTAGACCTCTTTGCTTTAGGATTAGCAAGATAACAAACATGTTCAGGTTCTAAAAGATTGGTTTTGGTGATGCCCTTTGAAGTGTTGCAAAATGCAAGCTTAGCCCCAGCTTTACAAGTGAGGCTGCTTCCCACAGCTGAGCTAAACACAAACACATGTGGCAGGTCATGCAGGAGCAGGATTGCTTCTCCCCAGTGGCATTCCCAGGAAATCCCAGAGGACCCAGACATGAACATTTTCCTATCCACACCTTAAAATAATCAGTCTTACAGGCAGAATCTCTGCATTTTTTTCATTTGTTCCTTGGTTTACCAATAGCAGGAATTCCCTCCAAGCTGCCCCACAGAGCAGGCAGAGGCAGCAGCAGAGCCTGGGTGTGAGCTCTGCCATCACCCATCCTGTTGATGGAGGTTAAATGTTCATTTAAACCTGAAACTTGAGAAGATTCTTTGCATTTCTTCAGTATGGTAATTTATTTCCCCCTTTTTTTGGTAATATAACTGATATATCTGATCTTATATATATAACTGATATGTAAATAACTGATGAACTTATATCTGTAACTGATCTTTACTGAAGCTTTTAACATTTCTGGATTCTGTGGCTCCCTACAATAATGAGTCCTTCAGGCTAATTGAGTGTCACGGAATATTTTATGAAAATCCTTTTGCTAGGATTTTTCTCCTGAGAAGCTGAGAGGCCTCAGAAATGAAATGTAGACAATAACTATCTGCTGGCTGTGGGATGTGCTCTGGAGATGGTTTACCAACAGGTGCATCTTGGATTGGTTGCATGTGAATTGTTTTTAATTAATGGCCAATGACAGCCAGCTGTGTTGGACTCTCTGCATCTGCCATGAGATTTTATTATTCATTCCTTTCTTTGCTAGCCTTCTGATGTCTCCTTTCTCTTTCTTTTGTATAGTTCTAATATATAATTTTCTTCTAATATAATATATATCATAAAATAATAAATCAGCCTTCTGAAACATGGAGTCAAGATTCTCATCTGTTCCCTTATCCTGGGGACCCTCAAACACCACCACAACTGAGCACCAAGGAAAATAATCTTTTGGTCACTTGTGGGGATTTTGGTAATTTTCACAATATTTAATTCTTTGTAATGAGTCCCCTAAAGACTGTGTTCATACCCCACTGAGATGGAAGGTATCTCTGCAGCTGGGATCTTCAGCAGATGCTTTGCTGAGCTGTCTCTGAGGTCCTGCCAGCTGAGAAGGCAAAGGAAGAGGAAGGGCTGGACCACATTGAGAAGCAAGAAGTCCTTTGGAGAAGGGTCAGGGGTGGTCCTGGGACACTCCAGAGGCTCAGAGAGCCCCCCTTGCCCTGCTCCCTGCGCTCCTCTCCCGAGGAAGCCCTTGAAGTGAGCAGAGAGAGGGCTCTGCCAGCCTCCTATACCTGAGCCAGAGCAGCTTCCCACCAGGCTGTTCAGAAGCAGGAAAAGTCACCTATGAATGTTAAGCTTAAAAAAGCAGCAGCACTGACGAGTATTTTTGGCATGAACTGAAGAATCCTTTTGTTCCAGCTACAGCCCACATGCTGATTCAGCTCAGCAGCTCTCCTCTTCTGTTCTCTTCCTTTCCCAGGGCTTTCTTAAACACCACTTCTAGGCCGCTGTTTTCTTCCAGCCTGCTTCAGTAATGTTTGGTAATGATGGCTGATAAAAATATTGGCACATAGTCTCAGCTGGTGGCATAGTCTGTAGGAGCATGCTATCAGTCAGGATATGACTCTGTTCTTTTTTCTTTTTCTTTTTTTTTTGCTATATTTAATTGATCTCATCTACAATAAAGCCTTTTGATACTGCTGAAGTGATAGAAAGGCATCATATGGTAAATGGTAATCAGGCTTTTCAATATGAAATGGTTGGAATAAATTTGCTTTGTGGAGTCTATCCAGAGCTAAATTCTGCTGTAATTTGCCACCGAGGCAGTGCCCAGACTGCTGAGCTCTGGCAGGTGAGATGTTCCTGGGACAGAGCAGGGGGTGTCACCCCCACACACTGCACCCAGGCTGACTCGCTGACCTGCAGCCCAGAATAAAGGCAGTTTTAAGTAGAAAGGTTCCTGTCTAATTTCTTCCCACTTAATACTCTTTATTTACAAAACTATACATATACAATAGCTGAAACTATAATTTTATTTATACTGAATATACCAGTATTGCATATAGAGCCAGAATCACAACTCACTGCATGCTGAGGTATCCAATACCTTTTCCCCAATTATTTGTGCCTAAATAAGTGGGAGAAAAAATTTAAAAATTAAGCCAAAAGATTTTTGACAAGAGTATAGGGGAAAGGATAAAGACAATAGTCAGAACATGCTGTAGAAAAAAAGGAGGATACATGTTTAAGAACCCAATCTTGACCAGAATTTAAATATCCTCCCAAATACTCAAAAATTCCCTGGGACAGTCCTGTTTTCATCCTCAGGAGTAATTTGTTTGAACAGCACACATGAAGAAGCTGCATCTTTCCTGGCTGGGCTCTGTATAAGAACTGAAGGGGGAAAAGCACTAAATTACCAAGGACTGGATCCCTGAAGTGATGAGGTGAGGGCCCTGTGAAGGTTGCTCAGTGCCAGCAGAGCTGATGTTTGCCATAGAGGTGTCCTCAGCCACTGTCCAAGAGCATTCACAGAAAATCAGGCTGGGTTATGTATTTATATATTCACACCATCACACGAGAAAGGAATTTTTAGAGCTAGTTTACCTCACCTGGCCTGGAGCCTCAAGAGAGATGTTTCCTCCATGGCAGATGGCATCAAAGGAGCTCCAGGGACATTCACTGCATTTCAGGCCCCAAGTGATAATGTTGTGATGTGTTTATTTGATTGCATAATGCAAACCAAAAATCATCTTCTACAAAACTTCAGTCTGTACTTTTTATTTTTCCCACTTTTCTGACCCCAAACCTGCAAAATTACTTCCAATAATTACCCAAAATGGAACTTTTATTTTTGTTCTTCAGGTTCATTAAGCTCCTTTAGGAGTATACCAGAAGTGTTAAACACTACCATAGATATAGCTGTGATGGGTTTCCTTGTAGTATTCTTATTTCTTATATGGAATATTTTGTATGTTGAATAATGAGCTCTGTTCTGTGGCTGGCAACACTTGTGTCCATACACTCTCAGCCCAAACCACAATGACAGAGCATTTCCACCACATCCTCCTCTCACTCTGCCACTCAAACCCTCTGCTGCTGCTAATTCAGAGTGACTTTTCATGGCCAGTGGCCCTGGAACCACATTGTGCCTCTTCTGCAAGGAGGTAAGTGCTGGGTAATTTCACCACCATCTGAGCCAAAAGCTTAGGGGAGGCTGGCAGAAAGTCTAAAAACCAATATATCAGCTAAGATCTCAAACAGAAAGGAAGTTATTTTGAAAGCTTGACTAGGAAAGTTTCAATGAAGGGGAACAAGAAGTGGCTGTGGAGGTGCTGGAGATCTTCCACTGGCCAATTCCTGGGCTCAGCTGCAGCTGCCTGGAAACCTTGGGTGCCTTAAAGCAAAAATTGCTGCTGATTCTCTCTGTGAATTCCCAGAAGCACCATGGAAGCCCTTGGGTCGCCCAACTTCTCTGGCTGGGCTGAAGGGCTGCTCTCCATGGGCTTCCAGAGAACCCGAGGGGAAAAAATGAAAATACTGGTCCAACCTTGGGAATTCAGCTTCTGAGGACTTGTCTATTCCAATTTCCACACCCTGAAGGACATTTCCCCACAACCTCCTGGATGAATCCATAAAGTCAAAGCTGAGCATTTGCTTTGTGTTGACATGCTGTTGTTGGGGTTTTTATTTTACTTATTTTCTGAAGAAGGATTTATTTTTCTCCTGAAAAATGTTGTGAGGAATTTGAAATGCAGATTTCAACCAGCTGTATTCCTTATCTGATGTCCCTTCACGGCACTGCTGTGCTGTTGTCAGAAATGTATGATCACATCTTGAGGGAAAAAACTGCCAGAGTCTGTTGATTCTGTGGAACTATATTAAAATACTGGAAATTACCTTGGCACTGATGACTGGTTTGTCTGTTTGTTTTCCTTTTACAAGCTGGAGAAAGGGTAAAGTGGACTGACTATTTTCTCCTTCTATTGTTTGGAATAGTGACTGACCTTTCTTTGGAATGGGAGATCTAAAAATGGCATTCCCTGCTGGTGACAGGAGGTGTTTGAGATGCAGGCTCCAGCCCAATCCTCTGCTCAGATGTGGGAGTAAGCTATTTCTATTGAGCAGGAAGACAGATTAGATGCAGAATGGCATTAAAGGGAGAGAGTAATGCAGAAGCATCACTGTTGTTTCTTGAATGTAATTTTAAGTAAATGACCTTAAACTGCTCACATGCTTGAAAATAAATCTCTGTTCTGCTTGGGTAGTGTTTCCACAGTGCTTCTTATTTGCAAGTGGATAAGACAGATCCTGGATTTTAATTTCTTTTTTTTTTTCTACTTTCTGTCAAGCTAGCAGTTCTTTAACAAACAAGGCAGAAGTGGCAATGAAGACATTTTCAGGAGGGAAATGACCTGCCAAGAAGCAGTGGTGGCTGTGCTGGAGCCCTGGGCCTGGGGAGGGCAGCGGCAGGGGCATCCCAGAGCAGCAGGTCCCCTCTCAGCTGTGCCACAGCAGCAGGTGACACACGGGGTGGGCATGGCCACAGCTCTGCAGGAAGAGGCTTTTCTCCTTTTGGGCTGCAGGAAGAGGCTTTTCTCCAGAATCACAAGGATTGCATTTATTTTCCAACACCTGGGGCTGTTCTTCTCAGGTGGGAATGCCAGGGGGGTGAGGAGAAAGGCCAGGCCATGGGGAGGGAGCTCACGGTGCCCTCGTCCCTCTCAGATGGGGCAGGAGCACCAGCCACTGCCCAGGGGGAAGGGTGCAGACCAACCCTGTCCCACAGGGTGCCCTCGGGGTCCCCTGTGCTGGCTGGCACCCATCCCAGCAGGGCTGGAAGCAGGAGATGGGACACAGAGCTCCCAGAGCAGCGGAGCGGGCCGGGGATCCATTCCAGCTGGCAGCAGGGGCTGCAGCCCCAGAGCCCCCCAGACCCCCAGAGCCCCCCAGAGCCCCCCAGAGCCCCCCAGAGCCCCCTGACCCACTGAGCTGTTCCCTGCCCTCAACTTGGACATGCAGGGACAGCAGCACAGCAGGTGCTTGGCAGGGGCTGGAGAGTGTCACTGTCACATTTTCTGAAAAATCCCTTTGCCAGGATTTCGTCTCCTGGGAAGCTGAGAAGCCTCAGAGAAAAAGGAGAACAATATTATCTCATTTGCTTCTCCTGTGTTTTGCTGCTTTGGAATGTGGCTGGAGATTGTTTATCCAACAGGTGAATTGTTTTTACTTAATGACCAGTCATGATCAGGCTGTGTTGGGACTCTGAAAGGAGTCATGAGTTTTTCATTATCATTCTTGTTAAACCTTCTGTCTGTATCCTTTCTGTATTCTTTAGTATAGTTTTAGTACAGTATTCTATAATAATATAATATAATGTAATGTAATGTAATGCAATGCAATGTAATGTAATATAATTTAATATAATATATATCATAAAATAATAAATTAGCCTTCTAAGAACATGGAATCAGATTCTCATTTCCTCCTTCATCCTGGGGACCCAGCAAATCCCACAGGGGAGGCACCCAGCACATTCTCCATGATGAGCACACCCACAATGTGCTCCAGGAGAGCACAGCCCAGAGCAGCTTAGGGCTCCAGCAGAGAGCAGCACTCCCAGACAGCAGTACCAGAATATCCTCTAAATGCTTCTCCCCAGTATTTGAGGTTTTAGGTAAAACTACAAGAAAAAAAATAAAATAATCTGTGGAAATAGAAAAAAAAATAAAATAATCTGTGGAAATGAATTAGATGTACAGAAGCAGGGCAATGAATATATTGTGATGCATTTGAGGACTCCAATTTCTTTTCTTTAAGGAAAAAAAGAGAACAGGTGGAGAAAGGGAACTGAACTAGATTTCCAGGTGAGGAAGAATTCAGTGATCAGGTTCAGTAGAAATAATTGTCAGCCATACTTTTGAAACTGTCTTAAGAGTTCCATTTCTGTATTTTCAAAGTGGATAATTTCAATTATTCAAATTATTGAGCATAAAATACCTTGACATTTAACTAAATGTTAAGAAGATGGTTAAAAAGAACTTAACTGGATTTCTTTTTTAGTTTGGAGATGAGAAGGCTCAGGAGGGACCTCATTGCTCTATAGAACTACCTGAAAAAAGGTTGTAGCCAGGTGGGGGTTGGTCCCTTCCACCTTGTTCCAAGTGAAAGGATGAGAGGAAATGCCTTAAGTTGCACCAGGAGAGGTTCTGATTAGATATTAGAAAAAAGCCTTTCACTGGAAGAGTGGTCAGGCATTGGAATAAGTTGCTCAGGAAGGGGGTGAGGTCACTGTCTCTGGAAGTGCTCAGGAGCCTCTGGATGTGGCACCCAGGTTTAGGGGTGATGATGGTGGAGATGGGTTGGTGCTTGGACTTCCTGATCTTGATTCTGTGAATCTGCAGGTACTGTGAAACTAAAATATTCTGTGAATCTGCAGGTACTGTGAAACTGAAATATTCTGTTCAGGTTGAAGGCGACTATCAGGCAAGTCTCAAACTGTTTTAGAAACATGTATGGCCAGCTGAAACAAAATACAAATTTTGGTCAATATTCTCTCTTAAAGAGAACAGAAGATTACACTCCCATCCCTGTCCTGCTGATAGCTTTAGTGTCCCTATCTCAATAGGTTTTTAGCCCTCCCCAGGGAGCCTCAGCTCTGTTCCCAGTAAGCCCTGGCAGGCTGCAGGAGCTGGGGTGGCCTGAGCTCTGTGTTTGGGGTTTGGTGTGCAGCGGGAGCCCAGCTCAGAGAGCACAGGTGGATCCATCTACCATCCCCTTTTGTGTGAGGAATGCAGAGATGCTGCTGCCTTTAGAAGCCAAGGGATGTTGTCAAACTTCCTGGGGGAATGTGTTATGCAATGAGAGCTGTCTGGGTGCAGGGTGCTGGCAGCAGAGGCAGATGGAAACAGCAGGGAAGGCAGAGAGCAGCTGAGTCAGAGCTGGATCCTGGCTTCCCCTGCTCCCTGCTCCTGTCTGTGACAGGGTTTGCACAAACCAGAGATGGAGACTGGCACTGGTTAAAGCACCATTTAAACTTTTCTGCCTCTGGTTTTGAGAAAGGTGGAGCCTGTGCATGCCCAGAGCTGAGCCTCTGAGGGGACATTTGGCAATGACCTGAGTGCTATTCCTGCTGCTCAGCACAGACTTGAAGTGCTTGCAGCCCATGCAGGGCTCCCACCACCCTTCCTGTCTCCTCATGTGTGTCTGAACTTTTCTGTGCTGTGTTTGTGTCATTTAAACTCAGAGAATGGGGTTCCAGTGGCACTCAGGTTCTGACACACCATGTCAAAAGCAGTTACCAAGCAGGACACAGACACAAGCTGATGTTTCAGCACTTTGCACCTGCCATGGCTACAGGAGCTGGTGATAACTGAGACACAAAAAGCTTGTTTTTCTCACCATTTTTCAGTTCTTCAGTCAGGATATGTAAATATTCTTAACAAACAGGACTGATTAGGAGTGAAATTTTTAGCAAAATAGAGCACCCATAGTGCTGCAGGCAATCATGAAGCATTAGACACAACAGGTGAGTGATCAGTACATCAGAATAATTTTTTTCTGTGAAAAATTAAAAAAAAATCTACAGATTAAAACTACCCTGATCAGCCAAATAATCCTTAAATCTGACCCCAGAGCAATGGGGTCAGCTGACCCCAGAGAAAAATGACCCCAGCTCCCAGCTCCCCCCCCAGAGTTTCACACAAATCCCCAATTTATATGATTTTTTTTCATATTTTTCCCAAGTTTACTTTTTTTTTTTTTACCTCCAAGAAACAAAGCAGAAAATATGGTGTTATTGTGGCATTTAAATTTTGTCACAGGAGGAATTTTTACTTGCTGGTTGGCAGATAGCAATGTAACAACATCATGATACATTGCAATAGATGGCTTTTACTGCTTCTGTTCATCTTCTATATGATATTTTTCTTACTACCTTTCAGGAGTCAGTCACAGACCCTCAATGTTTATTTCAAGATGAATTAAAATGTTATTCTTTGGAGAATTTTCTGCTTCCCTCTCATGTCAGCTGTGGTGCCTGTTCTCCCTGCTGAAAGGAAGAAAGCTGTGCTGTGAAAATGTTGGATGGAGTTAGTCATTCAAACTGACTTTGCATTTCAAACTTAGACACTCTCATTTCAAAATTTATTTCCAAATATGTTTTAAACCAGATTTTTTTCTTACTTGCAAACATCAGTGGGGTTTTTTGATGTATTTCCTTACCAAAATCCAGTATGAGTTTGTAGTATTTCATTACTGACAAGTAAATAAATAATGCCAATTTGTCAGACATAAGAAATTAAATTAATTTGAAAATAAAATTACAGTGCTTTGAAAAGGCAAATTCTGCATTAAAACCCAAATATTCTAAGTATGTTACATGCAGAAACTTACATTTCAATGCTTTTCACTTTGTAGGGCTTTTTTTCCACTGCAAATTCCAGAGGACAAATAAGAAAAATAAAACAGCAACTGCTAGTAGAAAATACTTTCAACAAAAATATTCAGCTGATCTGAACTTCCAGTTTATAATATCAGAAGGTTTATTTGTTTGTTTGCCTTTAAAATTTTTTTTTTTCTCAGTGAAGTTCCTCACACATTCAGTCAAGGAAATTATCTCCATAAAAACCCTTAACCATCTCCTTACAGTCCATACACAGATTTGACCTGAGCTGGCACCAATGAAAGCCTGTGAGAGCAGTCATTAGTCTTGTACAGTTAATAAATATTCTCATTCTCTCCAGGCTGTTGCAAAGGCACTAATGATTCATGTCTTTTGAATAAAACATGTCACTGCTGTCCATCTTGGATCACAGGTAATTACAGCTGTCATTGTCACCACACCAATACTCTTGTAGGGCAGCTCATGTATTGTGAAGGATGGCTCAGCATCCATGTCAACACTTTCTCTGCAATTTTAAAGCACATCAAATATTAAAATGCAATTAGAGTCATTACAAAGTTTTAGAAGAATGGCTTTCCATTCCCAGTCAATCAGACAGGCTTTGGAATGTGAAGAATTCCATGAGGTTTGGGCAACTTGAGGTCACAAATTTGGGTTTCAGCAAATATTTTCTCAGTGATAGAAATCATGGCTTTATCTATAGTTTAAAAAAACCCCAAAACCCCTAGAAGCTTCAGAAGACTTTGCAAACATTCTGCCCTTGCCATTTCATCCAAGAGGAATTATTTAGAGATGAAGTTCAATGTGTGGCAATAACAGACTTATGGTTTTCTGGCTCCCTCCCTGAAAATGAGTGCAAGGCCAGTGGTGGAAATTGCAAGAATCAAATCTGGAACCAGAAATTTCACAACAAACCCGCAAAGAGCAGCAACCTTTGTACACTGCCTTCCCTTGAACACTGATAATGCACTGGTAATTGTTAGTGAGAATGAGAGGCTTCCCATGGCTGGGCTCGGCGTGGCCAAGCTCCAAATTAAATAATTGTTTATAATTATTTATATAATTGTTAAATAATTGCTGCAGCATCATTGGCTCCCCTGAGCACAGCTTTGGATGGCCAGGGAAAGGTGAAGGGGACAGCATCCCCATCCCTTGGCTCTGGGGATGAGGCTGAAGCCAGAGGGACTCAGGTTCCAGGGCAGGAGCCCCTGGGGTGCTCAGGCACCACCTGGCTGTGCCATCCTGTGCTGTGCCATCCAAGCAGCAGAACCAACCCCTCTGAGCTGCTCCTGCACACTGCTCTCCCTGCTGAGGGCCCCAGGCTGATCCTGGCGCCCCAGGCACAGGCACAGGGGTGTCTGAGGGCAGCAGGATGAATAAACCCACTCCTGAGGGCAGCAGGATGAACCCACTCCTGAGGGCAGCAGGATGAATCCACTCCTGAGGGCAGCAGAATGAACCCACTCCTGAGGGCAGCAGGATGAACCCACTCCTGAGGCCAGCAGGATGAACCCACTCCTGAGGGCAGCAGGATGAATAAACCCACTCCTGAAGGCAGCAGGATGAATCCACTCCTGAGGGCAGCAGGATGAACCCACTCCTGAGGGCAGCAGGATGAACCCACTCCTGAGGGCAGCAGGATGAATAAACCCACTCCTGAGGGCAGCAGGATGAATAAACCCACTCCTGAGGCCAGCAGGATGAATAAACCCACTCCTGAGGGCAGCAGGATGAACTCACTCCTGAGGGCAGCAGGATGAACCCACTCCTGAGGGCAGCAGGATGAACCCACTCCTGAGGCCAGCAGGATGAATCCACTCCTGAGGGCAGCAGGACGAACCCACGCCTGGCCGAGTGCGCGGATCCGCGGTGGCCTCGCACGCGAGGCTGGGCCAGCCCGGGGTGGCTGCTGCCCTCTGCCCCTGGCCCTGCCAGGGTGGCCCTGGGCTCACAGGGCTCTCCCCAGCCTGGAGTGGCAGGGCTGTGCCCGAGGCTCTGTCTGGAGCTGCTTCTTGCTGACCTCCAGGGAAGGGGGATCAGCCACTCTGTGAAAACTCAGCCCCGGGACTCGCTGCAATTTCTTGCATTTTCATGCTTTATGAAACCTAAACTCCTTCCTGAGGCAATTCCCACACAGGAGACAGTGAAGATCGAGCTGAAGGAGATGTCAAACACTGTGTGAGCCAGGAACCGAGTTAGTGCAGTCAGAGGAAGAAGATGACCTTCATTCTCTGTGCCATTAGGCCACTATTGAATTTCTATTCCTGTACTATATTTTTTCACCCAGTCAATTAACAGAAACAGGCAGACCCTGATTTCTCATGCTTTTAAAATATTCACAGGCCTGTGACACTTGGTTTTCAACAGCTACATGGGGAGGGTGGCCTGTAGGTGTGATATGTACCATCTGAAGTTCATTCCAAGCCCATCCAGTATGCAGTGGCAGCTTTAGGTTTTGCCATGGAGCAGCCTCACAGGACACAGGAAAAGAAAGTGAGAAAATGATGAAGTTTGACAGTGACTAAAAGTTTTAGCTAACCCCTTCCTTTGGAACTAAAGAGCCATTAATCACAGCTGGGTATGGATTTATGTAGTGCTCAGCAGTGACCATGAAGGAAATAATGCTGACCCTCCTGAAAAGGATAAAAATAAAAAATTACAAGGTTAAGGATCCTCTCTGAAGTGCTCAGGGGATCTTGCAGCTCCTTGGCCCTATCAGTCACTGGGAGAGCGCTGCTGCCCTGGGTGCTGCTGCTCCCACCAGCTCTTCTTTCCCTGGGAATGGGGGTGGGCTGGGCATTGGGTGCTTCAGCAGCCCTGTCCTGACAGCTGCAGTGCAGCTCCAGTGCAGCTCCAGTGCCAGCTGTAATTCCAGCTCCAGTGCAGCTCCAGTGCAGCTCCAGTGCCAGCTGTAATTCCAGCTCCAGTGCAGCTCCAGTGCAGCTCCAGTGCAGCTCCAGGGCACCACTCCCTTGCTGCTCCACTCCCCTGGGGCTCACCCAACACACACAAAAGTGCCTTCATGCTCAGAGGTTTTTTTCCATGATTTCTCTTACCTTGTATTTTACAGACATTTTTTACATTTAGGAGAAGTTTTAGCAAGGACAAAATAGCCAGGCTCTGCCTTTGACCAGGCTCCAGTGCTGTCCCTGCACTCCAGGCTGGTGTTTTCACAGGTACAGCATGTGCAGGGCCCTGCTGCTGGTGCTTCAAAGGGCCCAGCCTGGGAGATAAATGAAACCTCTCATCAGTGATAATCATCCTCATCCTTAAGAAACCCAGTGAAAGCTGAGGGCATGTGGAACCTGAGTGTGATGAATTGGGGGAAAAGTTTGTGTCAGCTAATTAAAATCACTTACCCTGGAACAGGACTGCTGTGATAAGTTAACAGTTGATTTAAAACCATATCACAATTCTCTGGGTTTGATGCATGAATTTAGCAGAGACAGCTTGGAAAACTAGTTAATTAGATTCTCTTTCTACCTCCTGAGTACTTCCACCCTCTTTTGCCATCAAAGGCTTTATGTATATCGGACAATTAAACCAAAAATTAACTGTTGTTACATAATCTATGTAGGCATTTTTATAGAAGTCAGAGTATATTCCAGCTTATTCTGTCAAACTCAAACCCAGCTAATTCCAGTAAACTATTTTCCAGAAAGCATCCAAATAGGGGGCAGTGATAACATCTCATTGGTAATGCTGTTGTTTGGGGGTTTGAATTTTAAAGTGAACATTAATTTAAGGTGATTACATGTTCATACATTTTTCATTTTTAAAATAGATTACTATTGCTAACATCAAAAAATAATAACATTTCTGTTGCTTACAGACTCATTCAGCAACACTTTATTTTGCAGCCTTACAAAGGGGGAAAAAAAGCCTCAGCTTTACACAAATACTCAGATAGACTTGCATTTTGCACTGAATGAAACACTTTCCCTGAGAGCAATCTGTGGTTCTGCAACAGTGATTATTTCACCTTGGTGTTTTCAAAAGGTGCTGTGGAAAATGTTAAGAACATAAAGTACCACTTAAACCTTGAATGACATCATTTGGCTAACTCAAATTCTGAAATTATATTTTGCTGCTATGGTCCTCTTTTCAGTGTCTAATTCAGCTGAGACTGCTCAGACATTATGAATTCACACCAATATATTTCACAGACCAACTTTGCTATCAGGCTTTTAGAGCAGCTGCCTTTTTACAACCTGTTTATGCCTGCTGTGTTTGGATTGAACACAAAACATTTGGATGGGGAGATTCCACTGCCCTTATGGCAAGGACAAAAGACTCATTCCTGCTCTTGGTCCATCCTGGTGCTCTGCCTGCAGAGAAAAACCTCCAGGCTCTCACACAGCTACACAGACTGATGGGTGATGGGTGCCTTGAGGGCAATTAATGTTTTTTTTTTTAATAATGCCCTGCTGTTTTCATAGAAGAAAACTTAGATTCTTCAATAGACACCAGTGAGTGCAGACATCTGCTTGAAGTAAAGTAGGTAAGGCCTTTCTGCACTGAGATGTTGATAGCCAGAAGGGTCTGAGAGGTTTGGTCTGAAAATGAAAGAGAAATCTGCATTTTCTCCTCAGACACACACTGCACTGCCTTTCAGTAAAGTTTTTGACAGAGATAAACTCTGGCACATGACCTGTATTTCAAACTTAGGTATAAGGTAGTTTTATGAGAATCCAGGCCTTCCCTGAATCCAGGGAAAAATGATCTCAGCTACTGTCTCCAGAGCTCCAGTGGCTGATTTTGAATGTGAGATTAAAAAGTCTCCAGAAGTGGGAGAGAAATGTTTATGAGAGCAAATATCCAAAACAAAAATGAAACTGTGTCACAGGACATAAAGCCAAAAGGCTGGGAAAGGCAGGTGATCTGCAGTATAGTGTTCATTAACTTCTGGAAAATAGAAATTAAAATTATAAACCCAATCTAAAATGCTGTGAGTAGAAATGTCAGGCATGGCAGATCCCCTGCCACCCCCTCCAGGCAGTGTGCATCCAGAGGGGGTGGATCTGCATGGGGACACTGGAGCTGTCCCCAGTGCTGACCAGAACCCTCTCCATGCCCCCAAACCAGCAGCTGCCAAGCCCCCTGCCCCTCTCCCTGCCCGTGTTTGCTGTGTGCCCTGCAAGGACTCATTAACACAGAGCTAATGATGTCAGGCTCGTAGTAGAAAATCTGAGTGGTCAAGTAATGTCAAAATTAATTTGTTCCTTTATATGATTCATCAGATGAATCACCAGACCTTTCAATTTACAATTCACCTCTATGATTTATTTTGGTTTTGTCACAGTGCTGTTAAAGACACTCCTGCTCCCTGCACACACCAAGCTAAAAAAAACACATTACAAAAGCCTCAGCTGTTAAGTAGTAGCGTGTTGATAAAATGACTGGGGAGAGCAGATGGGTTCCCACCACTGTGCATGTTGGCCCAGGGCTCCTGGTAAATATAGAAGAGAGATTTCTGTCATCCTGTCGGGGTATTTATATGCTGCCAGTCACCATCCTATCAAGGGCAGAGTAGTATTAACATTCTCCCCCAGGGTGGTTTTTCTTGATCGCTGAAAATCTTTGCTGTGGCATGCCAAAAATGTCATGTAAAATGTTAGATGGTAAATAGCTTAAATAAATAGAGGGTAGTGACCCACCCAGACACAAAACACTTGTCCTCTCTACCTTCCTTCTGCCAAGAGAGAAATCTGAGCTTCTGAGGGCTTACCTTCAGATATGGTGTTTATTGGAGAATAATGGGGAATGGCAGAAGGAACTACTGCTGTAGAGAAAATAAACTGGAAGTTTTTATTCATTAAACAATCACATAAATACCATTTTAAAACCAGATATTCAGCAAGATTTCCTTTCACCGTAACCTTTTAGCCCTCATAATATCTATGACCAGGTAACAGCCAATGTAAGAGGTCAGCAGAGTGCAAGGAGAGCTAAAACTGCTGCAGCAACAAGGACAGGCCACAGAGCACCCACAGCTCATGAGAGATTTTTCTTTTAATTAAAAAAAAAAAGAAAAAAACATCACTGTGCACGTCCTCATCTCAACACTTAATCATATTACTTTCAAGTTCGCAAACATCCAAAATCCCCAGAGACAAAAATAAGGAGTCATAGACTTTTCAGAAGAAAAATCTCAAACAAGAAAAGACACAAGTGCCTTCCTGTGCTCTCTTCTGTGGAATGCACAGAGACCTGAATTTATACAAGGCTAAAATAATAAAGATTGAGCTCTAGAGCTGCACCTAGAGCCTTCTGCAAGAGCTCCAAGAGCTTTGCTCCCAGCTGGGCAGTGGAGCAGTGCTGGAGCACAGGGACACCAGAGCAGGCCCTGCCAGCCCAGCCCTGCCAGGGGCAATCCCTGGAATTCCTGTTCCTCAGACATAATCAGGATTTAGATCCTGCCCAGTGTCCTGCTGGCAGCAGCACTGCTGGCTCAGGGAGCACAGCCCCAAACCGAGGTGGCACTGCCACCACCACACCTGGGGGTGCCCTTTGGGACTGGCAATGGCCCCTTCAGAGCTTTGGGGCACAGGAATGTGTTTTAATTGTGTTTGGCACAGGGATGTCCCAGCGCTCCTCCCAGGGGAGCCATGGTGCCTGGCAAGGACAGCGTGCCCAGGGCTGCGGGGAGGGACGAGGTCAGGGGTGACAGCAGGGTGGCCCTGGGGGAGCTGGGCAGGGTGCTGAGTGCCAGGGCCCGGGCTGAGGGGCAGGAGGGGCAGGACAGTGAGCCAAGCACTGCAGGGCTGGCCCTGCTGTGCCCCAGGGGCTGCAGGCAGGGCAGAGACCCTGGGCTGGCTCTGCACACCCTGCCCGTGGTGGGACACGGACTGGGGTAAATGCGGGAGCCACCTCACCTTGCAGGAGCAGGGGGTCAAAGTGCTGCCAACTCCTCTTTGGGGCCATGGCTGGGGTCACTGTAAATCAGATTGCAGAGATTGGAGGTTTAACAAGCCATATGTGGGTTTTATTTTGCCCTGCCTGCCTTCTCCTCCCTCTGAAGGAAGCTGCTCTCCTGGCCCTGGGCTTCTCTTCTCACTCGCCCTCTGTGCAGCAACTTTGTCCTGCTCACAGCAAACTCCAGAAGGGCCTTTTATTTACTGACTCCTGAAAGTAATTTCTCAGGACTTTTACTCTCTTGGTATCTTTTGTGTTGGTGTTATAATGAGCAGGAAAATAAATCCTCTTGGGTACAGGAAGATTTTTCAACAAAGCCTGATAACCCTTGTATATGTAAGCATTGGATTCTTTTTTGAACAGGAAGACCTATAAACTATTTTCAATTTTGATGACAGGCACGTATAAAATCAGTGGCCCCTTATCATTTCAGGACTTCACTCTGCTGCACCTTCTTCCTAGGGCAAATGTTTATGAAATAAGCTTATCCTTATCTTCTGGAACAGGCTTGCTTGTTGCAGGAATCTACTTCCTTTGCTTTTGATGACATCTTTCCATTGGCCCTAATGGAGAAACACAACTTCTGAAAGTTTGTAACCTACTCAGGCGTGGCATCTCTGAGAATCCACTTAATTCCTTCCCTCTTTTTATTTTTTTCTTTTTTAAACTTATTATAACTTTGCTGTAGTCTGGTCTGATATTATATAAACCTGCCTAAAAGGACAATGGGATTAGAAAACTTTTCTTAGCTGCAAGCCTGAATACCACTCAATTTTTCCTAGCTATTTCTCAGTAAGAATGTTTTCCAGCTTGAACTTGCCATGCTGCCTTCCTCTGGGATTCAAAAGCATCTGCTGGTTTCTACAAGTGAAACACAGGTGCATCAGCACACCCACATCTCCCCTCCTCTGAGAAAAACACTTTTCAACAAAACAAAATACCAACGAGACAAAACCAACCCCAATCAGGCAGGAAAAGGGAGGAGTCTTGTCCAGGCAATAGAACATGAGTCTGTTCCTCTCCCCCACCACCCATGTACCCTGAAAATAAACCCAGAGTGTTTCTAAAGAGGATACTTGCACTGCAGTGGAAGAATTTGTGCTGTTTTGAGCCTATGCAATGAAAAACCCTTCTCATAAAACTGTTTGCCAAGGGAGGACCAGAAAAATGTTGGATTGATGTAAAGCACATGATACAAAAGTGCCAGTGACACTGAGATAGTGCAGTGCCAGCCCCTCAAAGGTAATTTCACCTGGATCTGCAGCAGGGGCTGCCTGAGCAGCAGGGAGGCTGTGGGAGAGATTTGGGAGCAGCTGTTTAATGACAGCCAGGGAATGCCTGGATGCTGCTGTCCCCAGAGAATTGTTATCCATCTTCACAGCTGCTACAGCACATTCTAACTTCCCAAAGGAAAATTCCTATGGTCCCAAGTGGCAAAGAACTGTTGAATATCATTTATCTGTCTGTGTTTTTAACTACCTGTCAAGGACAGGTGAGGGAGCAGACATGCCCAGTGCTTATGGAAACATGAGAATCCCTTTTCTCCTTTGTAAAAATGACAGTTCCATTCAAAGGAGGGTGTGCTCTCCCCCAGAACAACTCTCAGCTCATTGAAAGGTAAAACACAAGAGGCTGAGGGATCTGGTGTGGAAGGAGAGCCCAGGGTGGTCATGGCAGCAGTAACAGGGGCAGGGAGGGAGCCCATGCCAACCTGTGCCTGCCAGCAGAGCTGAGCTGCCTGCAAGGGCTCCTGAGGCTGGAACCCCTGGGACCTCTCAAACCTGCTGCTCTAACACATGAGATCACTTGTGCTAGCAAAGCAATGGGTCAAACCCACTGATGCAGCCCCAGGGGGAGGCAGAAATCCCTGCAGCCTCACCAGTGCCCTGTGCTCAGACATGGCACTGACCCCTCACAGCATTTCAGAGCAATCATGTTCATGAACAATGCTCTATCTAGAGCTAGTCCAGCACTTGGAAAGCAAATCCTCCCTGTGAGTGCCCAGAGAAGGGCACAGGCTAATAGCAGGAAGGGCAGGGTGCTCAGCCCTGACCCTGTGCCAGGCTGGCACAGCCTCACACCTCTGAAGGCATCGCTTGGGACAGGCAGGAGCCAGAGCTGAAGCTGTGAGCAAGCAGAGCTCAGCAAAGTGTGTCAGCCCTTCATGAGACTGACTGGCTCTCAAAAGACACAGCATTTTGCTTGAAACATGCTTAAACTGAAAGCTGAATTCAGTATTTCTTGATCCATTATAAGTGAATCTGCTCAGACAGAAGTTTTATGAAACTAATTACCTACTGTCTCTACTGGAAGTAAATATTGAAGGCAAGAACAATAAACATGGGCTGAAGTGTGCTATGCAAATAATATGTATAATTACCAGTTAAACCCATGCAGTCTGTTAATCACTATGTGGGTTTAGATGGTATTCACAGCAAAGCAAAGGCAATATGACAGGAGAAGACTCTCTGTGTTTTTTTTCTCTCATTGCAAATAACACTTCATGAAGAAATATATTAATGTGTCTGTATCCTGTGTCTCAATATTGCAACATGAATAATGAGAAAATGTCTTCTTTACCAAGTCCCAGCTGCTTTAATCTTCCCAGAGACTGCTTTTCTAAGAGTACAGAGTGAGGCTTGGGTCACTTGTACAATGCATAAAGCAGAGAGGCTTTTCAGAAGCAGCGGGCTTTAAAGAAACTCTAATCCTACCAATGATAACAAAGTGGAGGCAGTTCTGAGTGCTTCTTAAAACCCTAATGGGTTTACTATTTGTTTTCATAGAAAAAAAAAAGATGAAGAATAGAGCTGAAGGAAAAAATATTGTAAAAAGTAAAGATAATCTGAGAAGTAGCTTCATAAAAGCATTGCTCTGTAGAAGAGACAAATGCAAGGTATCCCTGGTCTATTAGGGTTAAATCTGGAAAGTGATCTGAGGTGAGCAGGGAGATTCTGCATTGGGAAAGCCAGAAGGGCAAGGGCTGTGTGTGCTGAGTTGGGGCAGCTCTGAGCTGTCAGAAGTGCTGACTGTCCAAAGTTTGTGGGGATTCTTTCTTGGAGGAAATATTTAGAAAAGGGATTCAAATAATCTTTTTCTTTTTTTTCTTTCCTTTTATTTTCTTTTTCTTCTTTTTCTTCTTTTTCTTTCTCCATCCCTTTTCCTGATGGGAAATGTTTTTAGAGCTGCTCGAGATCCTGGCATATATTTCCTACCTCCTCTTGTTCCAGGAGGTTTGGCTCAGCTCTTGACCTCTTCTCAGAAGGGCTGTGATTTCAGTTTCTCTCTTGAAAACAGCAGAGTTAAATAAGCAAACCTTCCTCCCCACCAGTGCCCCACACTTTGGGCTGCAGCTCTGTTTCATGGCTGTGCAGCAGCTCCTGGGCAAGCAGCACAGCTGGGATATTTTGGGCAGCCCAGGGTTCCTGCTGGGGGGCTGGAGCCCGTTCCCCAGTGTGGAGGGGAGCTGGGATGCTGGGCCTGGGTCCTGCCTTCAGCCCCTCTGGCAGCTCCTAAAAATACCCTAAAGGAGAAAAGGGGCTAATGCTGCTGGCTTGTGAGCTGGAAAGATGCATTATTCATGGTGTGCAGAGACAGCAGAGGGAGAGAAGATGCCTGGCAGAGCCCCCAGAATGGCTTATTTACCCCTGAGTAAAAACTTAGGTTTGTTGAGTAGACTCCATAAATTCAGGAGGGCTTCTGAAATGTCCAGATGTTCCTGAGCAGATGAATAATGTTCTCTTTCTGAAAGCTTACTAAATCTTTTATCATTTTATGCACTATTTGCATGGGCAGGTCTTCTGAAGGAATAGCAGTAAATAGCAACCTCTGGTACTGCCAAAGGTACCCAGCCAGGGAGGAGAGCCAGGGACTTCCACAAAACCCAAGGATGTCCTAAGGGTGGCTGGAGTGAAGATCACTGTTAAACAGCCAGAAAATAAACTTTAAATTAATGAGTTAGACCTGTCTTAGGAGCCTGAATGTAGCTGTGCTGTGAGAGGGTGGTTGAGCAGCAGAGAGAGGTGCTGCTCTCTTGGGCAGCCAGGCCTCCAAGCAGGATCCTGGAGTTAAGGCAGAAATTGAGTCAGCTCTCTCTGTTGAACAGATTCCACTTTCTTGTCAGTTTGGGAATAGTTTCTTCTCCATGGTAATCCTTCAGCAATGCAGCTCCACTTAGACCAGTTTAGACTGGAGGCAAAAGATTTCCCAATGAGAGCTCTGCCAGCAGAGTGGGACAGCAGGACCAGATTTGGATCTTTACCTGGTTTATTATCTGCAGGGTTTGCACTCTCATCTGGTTAGGCTCTCTCTTGTGAGAGTCCCTGAGTGCTTGAACCAGTAAATGTCACCAACCCTGCACTGCTGGTAGGACTGGGCTGCCTCTTGGGCAGTGTCTCTCTGTGTTTATTGTGCTAGCTGGGTTTATTGTCTCTGCATAAGGCAGCCTTGCCTCTCCTCTGTCCGTGGCTGCACTGCTGGGTTAGTGCCAGCCTTATGTTTTTAATGAATTGACCTGGCTTCCATGGCTTTATAATGGATGTTAAATTATTTTGTGGGTGCCCTTCCACATTCTGTTTCCCTCTGTTCTTGCCTAAAGACTCAGTTTACTTGAGTTCCCAGTCTCTGTGTGTGCTTTCTTCACTGATGAAAAGAGCCTGTAATGACTCTGGGTGTATATACATTTATATATTGCTTGTTCTCTTGGTATGTTCGTGCTTTCCTACAGCTACTCCCACATGCACATATATAAATGTATATACACACAGAGAGCTCTGTGCACTCCAAATGAGATTTATCTCCCTTGCTAAAGCCACCAGCAGGCATTACAGTGCTGCAGCCTTGACACACTGGTCACACTGACAGTGACAGTGACACTGTGACTGACTCCAGCCAAGCCTGAGCTGAGTGCCCAGCACTGATACCCCAGGAGCTGCACATGGCAGAGCCTCTGCCCTCCGCCCCCAGCTCTGCCTTTGCTCTCATGTTACATCCTTGCACATCAACTGGAGCAGCCACAAGCTGGCTGCAACCTAACCCCAGCTCAAACCGTGCCCAGGATGCAGCAACAGCATTTTATTTGTTACTGCTTTATTTTAAAGCATGGCTGCAGGAGGGGGAGATGGCACCAGCATTCATCCTTTGTGACTCAGCTGGTGCAGCAGCACGGGAAGCAGCACAGCTCCTCCACAGCTCCTCTTCCTCCTCAGCTCCAACCCAACCCTCCCAGCTTCTGATGGAAGCTGGGAATTGTCCATCACACCAGAGCTTTGCTGCCATGACCAAAGCAAGTGGACATTCACAGGGCATGAGGAGGAGCTCATGGACCCAAAGGGCAGGAGAGATTCCCAGGGCAGATTTTTGAGGAGCCCAGGTGGGTGGCTCAGCAGGCAGTGCACCCTTCAGGGAGCAGGGCCCTTGGGCTGGGCACACTGTTTGTTCATGCACATCACAAACGAGCTGCCAGCTAAAGCCAGGAGCCAGCCTGGGACGAGAGGCAGCACCTGCAGCCTCTCCTGCCAGCTCAGCTTCATCTTTCCCTGCATCACCACTGACACCTCTCCCTGTTTCATGCAATAACAACCAGGATATCTGTCATTTTTATCAGTTCCTGCAGCTCAGCTGCTCAAAACTTCCTGCTAGTGTCATTTAGCCTCTCTCATCTCATAGATAGCTCCTAGCTGCTAATATATACTAACAATTTTCACAGTCGCCTGCTTTCCATCTGTTACAGCTTCACTGCTGCTTTTTTTCTAACTTCCTCTATGATCTCAGCTTGCCTTTGTTGAAGTTACACACTTTTTCATCCTTACTGTGAATTTTTGGTTTTTTGGACATCAAATAAAATGTCTCTTAACAGTTTTCAGCTCTCAATCATATTTCCTTTGATTTAAATTCCTTCTTGCAGATGATTTGATTCAGAGCAGCTTTAGGCTGGTGAAACTGGTGTTTCAGAGGTGCAGAGATGGTGGCTGAGATATCTTTTCATGGTACAATATGGATGTAATGCAACCATGCTGTCCTGAACCCAAGTGTTTTTAACTTTCAACCCACGTGGTCAATCCTTTAGCTGCCAGTGCAGCACTCCCAGAACACTGGGAGCAGCACCTTTAGAGATATAAAATGTCATTTATCATTTCAAACTGTTCTGACATTTAAGTATTATGATGTGAGTCCTCCAGCATCTGCCTCCCACTTGCTAACCTGCATGAGAGCTCCATGGTACAGACAGGTGAGAGGGATTCTGTGTGATTTTCCTGTCCTTAGGAGGCACCAGGTAATACCTGACCTTGTCTGTTTTCCTTAGGCCATGAGCTGTGTGCCTCAGTGCTGTCTGACTCACATCTGGGTAATACAGCCTTTGCTCAGTTATCTGCTGCTCTCTTGTTTTTATCCAGCTGGTGTTCCCCAGGTCATCAGAACCACTTTGTGCAGTTGAGTCACATGAAACTTTTGGGTTTCACCAGCAGAAAGGTCACATATATATTCATAAATTACCAGCTCCAGCTCTTTGTGTTTAATCACCAGACCTGTAGCACCTGTGACTCACAATAAAAACAAAACTCTTTCACTCCCTCTTTTCACTTTCTTGACCTCAAGCAGAGTCAATGCAAACTTTAAATTCCTCCCATGTCTCAGGTCTGCCTGTCCTCAGGGGCAGAAGGTATTCCAGACTTGCCTGAGGACATTTGCATTCCTGGCTCTCAGGAACATCTCAAGAGGAACATCCCCAGGTGTCCCAGTCTTCAGGGCCCATGGACCTGATGTTCTTCCACCTGAGTGAGGCTCTGCACACCCTGGGGGTTTCTTTCTTTGCTAAATAAGGAAGTGATGCTGAACAGCACCAGAAAAGAAAATTACAGTGCTGTGATCAATGCCAGCTCGCCCAGTGCCAGACTGGACCACAGATACAGATCTAGCAATGGGCAGAAGAGAAGCACTGAGGGCTTTGCAGCACTCAGTGGAAATCCTGCCTCTTTTTTATTAGGATGATAACAGAAATGAGGTGTTAAGTGAGAAGAATGTGAGCTGAAGGCATCAGAAAACCCATCAGCTACTTTACCAGCAGTAATGGCTCTGAGTGAGGGCTTTGGGTGCTCAGACACAAAGGGTCACTAAGAGATCAGGCCTGTAATGGCACGGAGGAGCCTTTGAAGATAAATGGCAGATTTCCTGCAGACTGCTGATTTCCTAAGACAGATTTCACTCTTAGGCACTGAAAACAAAATTTTCATAGTCAGAGAATTTTTTACAGAAGTGCAAATTGAAACAGCTAAACGGTGTTTATGCATGTGTGTGCATATAAATATGTATCAACTTCCCTTCCTCACTTGACATGATTGCAAAAGAAATTCCCATTCTGACTTTTCACACCCACATGAGTACAGGAAGAAGGAATTTAAAGGTTGCTTAAATTTATGTATCCACTGTGAAATTCCTGAGTACTGAAAAGTACATTTTGTTGAAGATATATGAGTGCTGTGTAATTTATTTTTTGAGGGCTTCCAACTGCAATGTTACTGTACATGGTACAACACTTCTCATTGAGTGGGAGTTCACCTTGCTTATCTCTGGCCAGAAGTTTGCAGTGTTATTCTCTGTGCATCAGCTCCCCTCCACAATGGAATTAGGAGCATTTAACTGGTGTTACATAAAAGTCAATTAATGCCCAGCAATCCCTAAAAGAGCATGAAGGAACTTTTTGGCTTCAACAGACAAGAATGTGATTGTTTGCTATTAAATATTAATAGTATTGCTGTGGGAAATAGATCTTTGGGGATCTCAGAAGTGAGATGGGCAAAATATGGAGGTATAAACCCAATGCATGAAAGAAAGGAACAGAAAATCCACAGCTGTGATAAACCTTTGTCATCAGCACCAACAGCCTCTTTTCAGAGAGTTGGTGGCTCAGGAGATGCAGCCACATCCCCCTGCCTGCCAAATCAAATCCCTGACTGGTTTTGGTCTCTCTCTGGTGAAAATGCTGCTCTGACCCTGTTCCATGGCCAGCCCTGCTCTGTGCTGAGCTCCCAGAGCTGCTCCTGCTCCCTCCTGAGCCCAGCACAGACTGATGGAGCAGGACCCCTACAGAACAACCTTGTGCCTTCCACAGAAACAGGCTGGGAAAACTCAGTTAGCCAGGTCCTGGTTTCTCTGGGCTCCTGCCTGGGCCAGCTTTGACTGTGGGAATCAGGGGCTAATGGAAAAAATATGGAATGAGGATGAGCTGAATTCAAGGCCAGGGATACTCACAAAGGATTTCCAAATATGCAGATTGCATATATCAAATTGAATTTTAACTTCCTTGCTGGTTGGCACAACTGGCTTTTCATTGTGAATGTGTAACTATAAATAAATAAATAAATTTTCCTTATGCTTTGTGGATAAGTGTCAGAAATTTGTCCCAGCAGCAGCCTCTGCCAGATCACCCCTGTGATCGGAGTAGGGCACTCTGCTCTCAGCTTGGGCACACATGGGCAGATTTTGGTCCAAAATTGTTCCTGATTTCTGTGAGTAATGTGTTTTCTCCAGGCTTCAGCTTGCAAAAACTGCCCCATAAATCATGTTCAAGAGAAAATGTTTAGAAAAGCAACCAGAAGCTGTACAGTTTAAGGCTTTTGCTAGCCTTTGACAAAGATCTATAAATGTCCAGCAATACACAAATGCTGTATCTTTAACTTAGTTAATCATCGAGGAGTGGGCACCAGTTTGGGTAAACCTTACAAAGTTTTGGTTTGGGCATCAGTTTTGGTGAACCTTACAAGCAAAGGTGAACTAGCCAGCTTTTCTGACTGTGTTTGCATCAGATCACATCCTGCTGCAAGGTTTTGTATCTGTCATTAAATACATGATGAATTCACAGCATTAAAACACAGGGCAGTGATCAAGAAGTTCATGTTGGGGAGAAACTGGATGGCTTGAGGGCCAGTGGCAACAAATGGGGATATTGATCAATGTGACTGCTCTCTGATTTTATTGATATGGACACTGAAATAGCAATAGAACACATTGTCTTCCATTAATTACCAGGATTTTCCTTTTGCTAACAGTGAGTTATCTTTTTATTATTGGAAGACTGGGCTGTTCATGTGCTCCTTGTGCTTGTTTGGAGGGGTGTCCTGGTTTTGGCTGGGGTAGGGTTAATCTACTCAGTACATTACAATTACAATCAGAGCCCTAATTGCTTCAAGTCAAGGAAAATACCCAATTCTGCATTGTCAAAACTTTGCTCCTTTTAAAAGAAGTAATGGATCCTATTGGAAAAAGACCCATTTTGCCTCCTCAAAAACCCACAAACCAACAAGTGAAAAAAATCCACCCACTAACAAAACATCTAAGCCAAATGCTCTCAGTTCAGCTCCAGTCTGTGGTTCAAATGATCAGGAACAACAACACCACACATCTTCTGGTCTATACCTCCCTGGCTGTCCTAATTAATGGTGGCCAAAGGCAGTATTTATTTCTTAGCTCACGAGATAATAGGTTATTGATTGATCTGGGAGCTAATAGCCAAGGTTATGTCTCACATAAGAAGTGATTGTGTGGATTGAAGTTCATCATTGATCCTGTTCCCACACACTCAGGGGGATCCTACATTTCACTGTCACATAAATAAGAACAAAAGACCCTTAATGACATTTATTGACTTGTAGAGATGTGATTCCTCCGCACTTGCACCCACCACAGGAACTATGGTCAGCCCACAGCTTGCCACTGACTCAGGTCTGGTATTTTCATTTCATTTCCCTGGCTCTTCCCTGTCATGAGCAGGGAAATTGGGACATGCTGGAATCCTCTGCTCCTGCAAGGAGGGGCTGGATTCCACTGCCTGTTCATCCTGTGGCATTGCCACCTCACCATGGTGAAACTCAGGAACCATGAGAGGAATGAAATAGCCAAAGTATTTGAAAGGACAGTAAAAGGTCTGGAAGAGATTAAAACCAGAAAAAAATGGAGTCATAAATGCAGTGTGGAATTGAATGTAAATATTGAACAGCAAGCACATGATTGGAACTGCAGAACTGGGCACAACTTGGAGCACCCATTCTGATGAAAGCTTCAGGATCATAAAATCTGGTCTCAGTGCAGAATGAGGGAAACATTGAGGGAACCATTTGTTTCAGTTATACCACTTTGATTGTTCCGAGTCTTAAAATCCAGAACAAAAAATCTCATTAAAACATGTTTCTAAAATGTGTTTCACAAACATGGAGGTCTCAATGATTTGATATAGCTCTTCAAGATGGCTTGAGTTCCTCTGAATTGGGATATTCAGAATGAGAAATGGTCTATCAAAAAACCCAGCAAAACCAAAACCAACCAAAAACAAACAAACAAACAAACAAACAAACAAACAAAAAACCCCAAAACCAAAAAAACCAAACCAAAAGCAAAAGCAAGAATGAAAATAAAAGGAAATTGAATAAATCTAAATATCTGCTTTGTTTAGATGGAATCCAGAATTAAACTGGCTATTTTATATTGAAAACATTTTGAACTGTTCTAATCACTGCCAGCACCAGTTCCTCTACTATTCATTTCTCTACCCATTCATATCTGTATAATTAATTACTTTAGTTTGCTCTCTATTAGGAGTCACCTGGAGACTGCTACTGAAAACCAAATGCAGAAAAGTACCTGACCCTCTCTGGTAACCTTATGTTAGTGTCACTGAGAATGCCATTTGTTTCTTGCTGGCCATTGATTTCTCAGCCATGTAGAAAAGCAACCAGAAGCTGTACAGCTCAAGGCTTTTGCTAACCATTGACAAAGATCTATACATGTCCAGCACATTCACAAATGCTGTATCTTTACCTTAGTTAATTATCCAGGAGTGGGGGCCAGTTTTGGTGAACCTAACAAGCAAAGGTGAACTTTGTAGGTAGGTCCCTTTCACACAATTCTGGCTGGCCCTGCCCATCCCCATGCTCTGTGTGGATCCACAGCCTTTTTGAGACTGTCTGCTCACTTATAGTTTTTAACCTGCAACAGCAGCTTGGGAATTAAGTTCACCTCCCATTTCCCCCAAGCCTTTTCTAAGCTGGAACTGAACCTCTGCTTTTCAGGTGCTTGCCCAGCTCAGTCAGGATTTGCCAGTGTGCTTCCTCACCTCCATTTAATTTTCATGGGAGACACAGCTTATGAAGGTACATGATGGCAACCTAAAAAGCTATTAATTTATTTGACATAAAAGCATTTTGGAACTGTGCTGCTCAGTGCCACATGAACCTTGTTTTTATTAAGCCGTGTAATGGGGAAAAAACTAGCATCAAATCCAAGGAAAAGCATTAAAAAGCTGTTTTGCCTTAAGGAACAGAAGCTCCTGAAAAGCATGGTATTTTCTCCTCTTTCAACTATTACAGAGAAATAGCATTTTTATTCTCTCATTTATGTCAGTTAGGATAGCTAATGATATATATTATTACAAGACCCAGAGCCAGCCTCATCTCACATTGGCATTACATTCTCTTCTTTGCATCCAGTGCTGCTTTTCTGACTATTATGTGCCATCCAAACAATTTCAGACACAGTTTCAATTACAGGAAATAACAGGATCCTTGAGGAGGTGTAAATGCATCAAGTATTTTAGCAGCCTGTCCTGCTTGGCAGTAGCTGAAGGACCTGTTTGTATTTCCAGGGAAGGAGATGGAGGTGCACATCTGCCTTCCACCAAGCAGACTTTGAAGTTTCTGTGCAATGTAAGAGGATAAATATCATCTACAAGCATGGGAGAGAGCATGCCTTGCTATTTAATTGTGCACTTTCACCAGAAGTGCCCATTAAGGGACAATCTCTGCTTTTATTCCCTCTGAATTCAATACAAATTCAACAGTAGCTGCAACATCTAAGCCCAGCCATGGTATATGATATTGTATTTTTTGGCTCAGTTTTGAGCAGGCCGTGCTAGCTAATGAAGAATTTCCAAATGGATGTCCATGATTTCAACAAAGCCAATGTTCTGGGGGAAAATAGTCTGCAGTGTGGAAAGAAACTAGATAGATTTTTTTCTGAGTAATTAATTGAAATGGAATACTTAATTGAAATGAAATGCAGTGGGTATTTGTTACTTGCTGTGCTGTAGCCTGATTATCAATTCTCTCTGCAGAACACCAAGACTACAATTTTTAACACTGAGGATCTTCTTAAGAGCTTCCTTTTGAGTCTCTAATAATAAATTTAAAATTCCCTTTTTGCTTTGGGATCTGGATTTAAATGAAGTAACGTCATAAAAGAAAAGTGCCCTGAAACAGATGAGCTTAATTTAATTTAAGGCTAAAAAAACTCCTGCACTAAATTTCATGATTGGGTGAAAAGACATGTGTCAGCACCAAGGCACTGGGATCTATTCAGGGATACATTGAAAATGTAAAACTATTTCCACGAGTGCTTACGTTGCTAATAGACCTCTTAAAAATAGTGTAATGGAGATGGAGGTTTGTGTCTGAACACATGGTGCTATTTATCACTGGCAGCTGCACCTGGATTTTACATTAATCTTCTTGGAGAGCATGCACCACAGGAATGAAGGCTCCAGCTGAGGCTGGCACCTCTCCCAGAGGCTGTGGGACACAGCCCTCCAGGGGTGCCTTGGAGAGCTCATCCCTGGGTCCCCTTTGGAGACCTGGATCCCCCTTGGAGAGATGGATCCAGGCATCCCCTTTGGAGAGCTCATCCCTGGATGCTCCTTGGAGAGCTGGATCCCCCTGAGAGCTGGATCCCTGGATCTCCTTCGGAGAGCTGGACCCCTCTCAGAGAGCTGGATCCCTGGATTCCCCTTGGAAAGCTGGATCTAGGGATCTGGATTTAGGGATCTCTCTCAGAGAGCTGCATCATTGGATTCCCCTTGGAGAGCTGGATCCCTGGATCTCCTTTGGAGAGCTGGACCCCTCTCAGAGAGCTGGAGTCCTGGATCCCCTTTGCAGAGCTGGATCCCTGGATCTCCCTCAGAGAGATGGATCCCTGCATCCCCTTTGCAGATCTGGATCCTGTGCAGCTCAGGGACAGCCTGAGGCACCCTGACTGACAGTACAGGCCTGTGCTGCCTGTGGCCCTTGGAGGAAGGGGTTCATCCCTCTTTCTTTCCCAAGCATTGCATCCCATACTGATGCCTTTAGTTTTAGCTTTTATATTTTTCCGATCCTGCACTGCATTAGTGTATAACTCTGAACTCCATATAAAGCATTAGCCAGCTCTCTTCACATTTTGGTCAGACAAAACAATCCTTCCAGGCCTGAGAACCAAGGACAGCCTCAGCCTCAGGCCCTGAAAAGTATAAATAAAAGTGAGTTGGGGAGGAGAAGCAAACTGGAAGAATATTACTTAATTCCCTGAAACTATAATTGGACAATTAACCTCTGATATGCAAATAGACTAAACTTCTATCTGTCTGAAAACCTCATGAACCTCTTCCATCCTAGGTGCAGCCCCTCTCAGAGGCTTCTGACTGTCCAAGGTGTATCTGTATCTGCCTTTAATAAATACCCACTTTTATTCTCTTAACCTTGACTAATTCTCTGTTCTAGGTAGGCACTCCAAGGCACCAAGCAAAGCAGTCACAGAGGTGCTGGCAGTGAAACTCCTGGGCAGTGCCATTTCCCTCCCCAGCTTTGTTTTGCATGGCTATGAAAGAAGAACTGCACTTACATATGTTAAAATAAATAAATAAAACCCAAAGAATCATTGCCTTAATTTGAACTTCCAACTTATTTTACATTATTGCAACTTCAGCAAGTTCCTGTGCAACCACTGGGACTTTTGACCAGCTCCTCCTGCCTTCATCCCTGGGTTTATTTGGAGGGTTACGAACACCAGGAGTGAGGTTGGTGAGCGTTGGGCCAAAGCTCTCCTTAGTCCCAGCCTTACCCTCCCAGCTGGAATGAGTGCAGTAGGGCACCTGCATGCTCCCAAAAGGGCCAAGCCTTGTCAGGGTAAGGCTTTTTTTTTTTTCTTTTTTTTAAGAAAAGCAAAGAGAAATCATCTAAATGCACAAAGCATCAGAGTTTGCACAGAGAATGAGAACAGCCAGGGTGAGTGATGTGATTTGGTACCAGACAGCTAAATCAGCAGGTATTATTCTTACCTCAATTTCATGTTCTTCTAAATGGAAGGCCCATTTCTGGATGCTTTAAATTGCTGGGGAAAAAAAAATCTATGTTTATAGAGGTAAGATGTGCCATGTAGAGGTAAAATATGTCAGATAATAAAACAGCAAAAGACCAGCCTCTGCTATAAAGAAAAACAAATCTTTTTTTTTTAGAGTAAGCAACTTGTTTTTTTCTAAATAATGCATTAGCTGCTTTTCATTTTTCAAATTACAGTTTATTATTTTCAACTTGCTATCACTCAGTACAGCTTGGATATTTTAAAATACTTTTAATCACGAACCTAAAAGATGTTGGCATGGTAAGAAGCTTAGCAGCAATAAAAGGAATGTAAGTGGAAAGGTAGAACAGATGAGAAGCAGCAGCAAGGCTTTTTATGATAGTAATCTAATTTTAAAATAGCTTCTCATTTCTATGCAAAAAGGCATTTGTGGAGCTGCTTCCCACACACCTGCAGGGCTGTGGAGCAGGAGCAGCTCTGGCTGAAGGACAGGGGAGCAGCCTGGGGGCCCCTGGGCTTCTTATCTGCAGGGTGCTGAAGAGCCATTGCTGATAAGACAGTTTTCACAGGGAGAGGAGCCATGCTTATTCTGCCAAATTCAAGAGAAAAAGGTTGTTTAGACATAAATTAACAAACACAGAAGGGAGGAGCCTGGGCTGCAGCATCACCCCCACCCTACAGCCCCAGCCCCTCGCTGGCTTTGCTGCCTCTTGTCAGGTTTTCCTTCCTGTCCCCATCCCAGCCCTCCTGCTCCGTGCTTGAACACCTGGCACAGAGAGCCCTGGCCTCAGCTGGAGAGCCCTCACAGCCAAAACAGATCCAAGTGCACCCTTCGAGCCACTCTGCTTTGTTTCTGTGGCAGAGTCAGCCTTCTTCTGCAACGGCACGGGGATTTTCAGTGCATTACACTTCTTTATATTTAACGATAATACATTACTTACTTACCTCATGTGAACTTATTATTTTCTATCAAAAATTATTCAATAGTGTGATTTAAGAATTCTCTTCTTAGATGAAAACCATAATTTTTTATACCTTTATTTTAACATTGCTGCAGCAATTGCTGAATGAATACATTGCAGTGTAGCAGAAAGTAAAAATCCTCAAGTGCATTGGCACACCCCAACAATAAGATTTTTTTTTTAAGAAATGGGGGGAAAAAAGTCTTCAATAATTTGGAATCAACCTTACAAAACTGGAAAAAATCCTTGAGATATAATTTTAGGAAGGAGGAATGATAATAAAACAGTTCATTTTGCTAAGGATCAGGGAATTTTGCAATCTGAGAAACAGTCATGTAACTATGACAAGGAGAAAATGTTTGGTTTTTTCCCTAAGAAAATACCCAGAGGTGACCTCTTTGTCAGATTGAGGGCTGTATCCTACACTATAATGTGATTCTTTTCTCCAGAAAGACTGAAATCCTTCAGAGCAGTGCTTGTGTCCTGCTGTGCAGAATGGATCATTTTGACCACAGTAACCTTTTCATAAATGAAAGCACTCCACCATTCACAAGGGAATGTTTATGAGTGATGTGCTTCCTTCTACCATTTATTACTAAAGGCTATTCTGTAGTAAATTCCTTTCCAACTGCATTTCAAACCTAGCAGGTAAAACATTCTGCTTTATTTTATTACATGATTTACCACTTGTATCAAAATTGAATGTATTTGTACATTTTAAAATATGATTAATATTTCATGCTCACTTTAACATTGCATTGGCACGTAGCTTATTAGGTTTTACACATGTGCCTTTTTTTTTGCAATCATTTTCTGAAATATCACAAATCCTGAATTCTGATGCTGTCTCTGCTCACCAACTTGATGGGCAATGGTATCCAATTGCAATGCTCCTTCTGAGCTCCCAGATGTCCTCAATCCTGTGTGCCTGTACAGCAATGTCAGTGTGATCCATGGGCTTTTGTTGACTTCATTTGATGAAATTTTTTTCACAAGTCCCTAAAAAATGTCCTGCACTGGGCTCCCTTGTTCCAGGGCAAGGACAGCTGCAGAAGTGCTGCCAGGAGTGACAAAGTCTGCCACCTGCAAACCCTCTCTGAAACCCCTGTTTCCCTCAGCTGACCATCCCTCTGTCCATGCCCTGGGGTCATTCATATTGGGCCCAGGGCTCTCTGTGCTCACAGTGTCACCTGGGGCTCATCTGGGAGCAGGATTTACCAGCAGCCCCTGCCAGGACATCAGTCAGATCAGAGAGCTGCTGTGGGGGGAAGAATGGCAGGACATCTCATTTCCCTGGGTTTATTTGTCAGCACCTATCAAAGTCCTTCTTTGGAGAATGCCCATGGCAAAAAAATACCACCCAAAAAGCACCTTATATTAGGTAAAGAAACTAAAATCTAACTTTGGTATTAACTGCAATAAAATCTAGGAATAACAACACAAAGAGTTCATGTGCTTCTGCCCCTGCCAGGTGGGGTTGTTGCAGCTGAGCTGGGCTGGCCAGGTGCTCCTGGATGGTCCAGAACCTCCTGGATAGACCAGAACCTCCTGGACAGACCAGATCCTCCTGGACAGACCAGATCCTCCTGGAAGGTCCAGGTGCTCCTGGATGGTCCAGGTGCTCCTGGATGCTCCAGGCTCAGAAGGACCCAGCAGCCTGGTGCCCCCCACTGCAGACAGATTCCCCAGCTAAACTCTCCCCTGCCCAGCCTGTGCTGAGAGCAAAGCTGGAGTCACCATCTCCATTCAAGCACTGCACTTGCTCAAAGGCACAACACAATTAGTGCACTGTCACATGCAATTAGTTACCACCGTGTTGGCACATATTGTAAAGCTCTTTTTTCTGGAGCTTATGTGCAGCTAATTGGAGCCTGGTTCTGGAGAGCTGTACCACAGGCACTTCTGCTGCAGGACATGGTGCCTTCCACCCCCACTGCAGCAGGGGAGGGCATTTCCAGCAGAAACTTGGAGGACAGTTGTGACATCTCAAATTAAGGATGAATTATGTGACCAGGACTGAAAACAAAATTATCAGAGTCCAATTTCTTGGGACTTTCTTAATGACTTTGAAGTGCTTTTTCTCCCTTCTCTGCAGTGTGGCCCCACTCTCCCTGTGTCTTCACAGGACCAAAAAAAAAGTGCATGGATTACTTACAGCTTTAGACTTCTCCTAGGAATCAATTACTGCACATGCCAAGGAGTTCAGGTGTTCTTTCAGCTAGCAAGTGTTCATCACATGTGAGCACTCACAAACTTTTCTCAGGACTGCCTGAGCTGCAAAATCCCCATGGCATTGCCTCATGGTGCAATTCATAGGAATAAATTACCTCTAAGATAAGGCAATATAGACTTTATTTGACCTCAGCATATTAAGATAATGTTGTGATGCTATTACCATAATAACACTGTGGTCAGGTTGTTATCACCATGTAACAGCAGACAATTACTACCTGTTGTAACCTGCCAGGCTAACCTTACAGTACTCATTAAAACAGCTGTGAAACTCTCATTTCTCTTCTGAAGTGGCTTCACTGGAGTACAGAGCAGGTGCACACCAGCATTTCTCTGTACCAGCAGCAGAAATTGAGAATTCAGCTTTGTGTACAAGAGCAAAGAGCAGCAACTGCAAGCTAATGGGGTGGTGCAGGGGGATCAGACACATACCACAAAGCAGTGAATCTATTGCTAAAGCTGGGCTCAGTGATGGGCCAAAGCACAGGGAGCTTTAGAAATGAAGGAGAGGGATGTGGGACAGGTCCCTGCAGATGTGCTCACTGTGGAGGTGCAGCTGTGAATTCTAACCAAAATGTGGGGTATGATTTAACAAATGCATGGTACTGTGAGACATGAAGTGCAGTGTTGGAAGCCAAATGGGAAGAAAATAGTCAGCATCTGCCCCCAGTGTGGCTTAGATTGTCTACAAAACTTCTAGAGCATGCTGGTTTGGATCACAGCAAATAGTTAGATTTCCAGTTCAGTATAAATTGTGAGGTTTTTTTGTTTTGTTTAGTTTTGGAGGGTGCTTTCGTTGTTTTCTTGTGGTTTTGGGTTTTTTTGTTTGGTGTATTTGTTTGGGGTTTTTTGCTTTGGCTTTTGGTTGTTGTGTGTTGCCCTGATTTTTTAAGATTTTCTAAACCTGATGTTTACATTCTTGTAACAAACTTTCTCACACACTTTCTGTAAATAACTTATTGTTTTGCATTCTTTTGTATAAGAGAAGAAATTTGATAGACTATTAAATTGTCCAGTGTCATTGGAGAGACGACACTTTCCCCCTCCAGTCCACTGTCACTTTTAGAAATCCATAAATGTTAGAGTCAAAAAATAAACTTCCTTTTTTGCCTTAAAACCAGCAGTGTGTGCGCGTCGTGTTATTCCTACAGTGTCCTACAGTAACAGTTGTGGGTTTTATGATGAAACACTGATTTATTTAGTCATCCAAAGGTATTTGGGTTGCTTTTCAGGTGCAGTCTCACCCCAGCAGACCTGGGTCACCTCCCTCTCCCTGAGCAGCTCAACAGGGAATCCACCCAGCAATCAGCTGCCTTGCCTTGGAAAACACAGACTGGTTTGATGCTTTCCTCAAATCCACTGCCCCCATTCCTTGAGAGATGACTCCAACCCGTGTTCTTTGTCTTCTGCACCATGGGCAATAAAAAGGCCTGCCAGGATTCTAATGGCAGAATGGGGGGCTGTGTTTCCCATTGTTTTCAGCCCTGCTGTACAAATCCTGCTGTTGTGGCCACTCTGGAGCTGGTCACAGGCTGCAGGGGTGCAGTGTGCGTGCCACAGGCAGGCGCTTCAGCTGCTGGCAAGGAGGCAATACAACATGACAGAGGGACAGAAAACTGATTAGAGACCCTGTTACTGGATAAAAGCCCTTTTTTCCCAGAAGGAACAACCCCTTTTAGACGTGCAGAGGGCTCTGTCAGCGTTGTGAGGGTGCAGATGTCTCCGTGTCTCTCTCCTGAAACACTCCACAGTCTGTCTTTTGTCTTTCAACACTTCATTGTAAGTGAAGATTGACAGGGCCTTGCTGATGCCTCTCTGCAGCACCTCTCTGCCTGAATGCAGAAATGTTGGGGTTTTTTTTATGTTGGATAAAACCTGCTGAGTCTTCCTGAGGAATCCCAGGTTGGGGGATGTGACCCAAATAAATGTTCTCTGGAAAATGTATTCTGGCAGAAGACTCTGCACATTGTGCAGATCACAAATTGCACCCAATTTTCTGGCTTAGCTGCCTGATTTTTAGTGCTGGAGCTGTTGATTGCCTCAACTGTTGCAGTTCAGAGAAACATTTTTCATGCAAAAGGAAAAGCAGCAGTTGATAGCATTTAAAGAGTGCTGAAACACAATGGTTTGCATGGTTGTTTTTTAATCCACACTCCATTGTTCAGTTTCCTGTTACTGACTAATATCAGTGACATGAGCCCTGATCTCACATGGGATTATGTGTGGAAGTTTTGGTGCAGCTTCAATTCTGAGCAGAGCAAATGAAATAAACTCAAAGGTGGTTATGACACAAAGCTGTGAGAGCAGTTTCTGCTTGCCCAAGATACCTGTGGGATCATGACCCACCTGGATCTCTGGTTTTGTTACTGCCTGAAATTTCTGTAGGGTTTCAGTATTGGCAAATTCTGCAGTGTTTCTTCCAGAACCTGCTGTTCCTGAAGGGCCAGGGAGCTGGTGACTGGAGGGTCAGAGCACAGGATTGCACTCAATGTGCTTTGGCCCTGATGTGCTCAGCCAGTGCTGCCCTGGACCCTTCCACAATGGTCATTTTAACAAAATTAAACACCTGGGAAACTAGGAAAGAAAGAAAGGAATAATTTCAAAATTAACCTTCTAAATGTTGGAAACCGTAACTCAAGGATCCCCTAGTGCAATTTTCCTTCCTCTGCCAGTGATGCCTGGCCCATGGAGCAGCACAGCCCCCAACATGGGCACCCACAAGCCCAGGGGACACCACCCAGCTCTGTTAAACACCAGAGGAGACCTGTCCAAGCTCCCAGCACTTGTGTAAAGGGCTTATTCTCTCCCTTACCCTCAGTACTGCAGCCCCAAAGCTGAGCCATGGGAAGCTGCTGGCTCATACAGAAGACTTTGTGTGTTGAACTTATTTCCAGTTCCTCCAGCTCTCTCCATCCTTTGCAAGTCCTGTTTCCAAGGAGGGGACTGAAGCCAAAACAGGCTCATTCACAGGACACAGCATCTTGCAATGCTGTGAATAAACAAATGTGGGAGAGTTTTCAGCACTTAATGGTGTCAGCCATGAAGCAGAAAGCTGTTCCCAGCCCGGCCCATATGGGAGCTGGCAAGCTGCACTTGTCTCTATGTGGGTAAAATGAAGCCCTGTGTTTAATGAAGGTCTGGAGAAAAATCCCAACAGCTCAAGACACCTGTGGAGGAGGGAGGACAATTTTCTTTTGGGTTAGTACAGTTTAACATTTTAATTGGTTGTTGCATAAGGAAGCCCACCCATTTATGACAAATCCTTGTTTAATGAATAGTTGGCTGTTTCAGACCTAAATATGCCTATTCAGGTTCCTGTTAATTTAAACAAACTCCTGGGAGCCTGATCCTGACCCTAATGCAGCACACAAAGGAGGAGAAGGGCAGTCAACACTGACTTTTACAGATCCTCTGAGGGAGGGGAATCCAGCTCAATGATCTGGTAATTTCTATCAACACAGTGGAAACCAGATGGATACTCTCTGTCCTGTCTATCTCTTAGCTAAAACACTGCCTGGCTTTAAAAATTTGAAGACATTTTGGCTCAAAAATTTGAAGATGTTTCCCTGAAATCAAGCAGATCTGATCAAAGGGATTGGGTAAAGAGAAAACTGAAGCCCTGCTTTATCTGCTTTTCTTTTTATACCTAACATTAAATCACTGTTTTTTTTACAATAAAGTTTGAAACCTGAATATCTAGTCATACCTAATCTTTTCTTAGCTCCCACCTGTCTGTCACTGGAGCACCTTACATTCCCACTCAGACATGGAGACAGATCATAGAAGACTCTGGGATAGCAGGAAATTAAACCCAGGTACCCAGACAGCTCCATCCAGGACACCCCTGTGGTGCTTCCCCTCTGTGTAGTGAGCAGGAGCTTGTGGGGTCACTTTTCCCTTCCTCTCCAGCTTTAGGAACATCAAGTCCAAGCATGATGAATTTCAGCTTCTCAACTAGAGTGGAAAAACCTCTATAGAAATATATTTTAAATGTCTGACATCTAGCTTCAATTAAGTTTATCTGCATTAATAACATACATTTCTCACTCAGTGGGTAAGGATATTTTTAATCTTTTATGCCGTCATCCAATAAGCCTGAAAACTGATAAAAAATACATTCATGTGCAAATCAGTCCTTTTTAATTTCCTTTCACTTTTTTTTTTTTTTCATCCTACTTCAATATTTTAAAATCCAACCTCTTTGTGAGCCCTGAAAATATTTCCTATTGGCCTGGCTAACAACAAATGCTCAGAAGGGACCTGTCAGTCCCTGCAGAGAAGATGGGCATCAACGAGCTGTGCTCAAATCAGAGGCCTGAGAGGGACACATGGAGCCTTCCAGGCCTTGATCACCAGTTTGGATCTGCAACACCCAAACCTGACCACAGTTATGACCATGTGGCAATGACCTGGCTGTCTGGACATGATTGCTGCTCCCTTCTCATCCCCTGCAGTGCACAGGAATCCTGCTTGCTGACAGGAGCTTTCCTCTTGCAATCAACCTCAACCCTTCAGCTAAAACTAAAGGAATTATTCTCCTCTCCCAGGCTCTCTTTTCCCAAAAGGGCTGTGACTCAGAAGGTAGCACTTTACAATGATAGCTCTCCATCTTCCCCTTCACTTTTACTGTTGTCCTTTTCCCTCCACTGTAATCCTGAAGGAGAAGGAATTCCTTCAGCAGGAGCCAGGAGGAAAGAGAATTCTTTCTGGTTAGAGGCTTCTTGTGTTCTCAGGTTCTTGTAAGAGACCCTGATGACCAGAACACCAAAAAATGGGAGAAAATCTTCCCAGGTTCTTTACAAACACCTGTTCCTAATATCCCACAGCCACTCTGGGAAGTCCTCATGGACCTTGTTTATAGGGACATGTAAAAAAAAAACAATTGTGGTTGAGCTTATGTCTGCCAAGATAGCTCAGATCAGGTTTGTGTCATGGCTCTCTGGAAACATCACCCCTTGAAGACAGCCCTGTCCCTCAGGGTCCCTCCTGTGTCCTCCCTCCCCCAGGGAGGGGCTCTAGCTGACCCCTGGCTCTTTTCTGCCCACATTCTCTGAAGGCTTTCATCACGTAACTCAAGCCAGGGGTTAGTTCTGAGTGATTTCCTCCACTTTGACAATTCAAATAAGAGAAGTTACAAAGGATATTCAGATCACCTCACTCCCATTACCTTTGCCCTTTTCCCTTGGAAACACAGCTCTTGAGGAACATGCAAACTGTTCCTTCAGATCTTCTTCTAGTAGTAAATATACTTCTCTTCATGATTTTATTTCCCTGATCTTTGTTCAAAGAAACCTACAAATGCAGTGAAGTGTTACCTGTCAATCAGGTCATCAGCTTAGCAAATGTCTGGCAGCAAAGAAACATGAAAAAAAAACCAGCTACAGTATAATTTTCTGATCAGTCTATTAGACATTTGTTCATTTGAACAGTTTGTGCCTCTCTTCTGCTATGTCATCTGGCAAGAGCTGACATCTGAAAATTATATTCTTTCACCAGATATAAAGTCTATAGCACTCATTAAAATATTCATGACAAGAAACACTCTAGTCAATTGGTGAATTGCTGTTACAGTTAAAACATAAATCACCACCATGCCATTACTGTGGTGTGGGAGAACTTAATGGACTTGCAGTAATTTGTGTGTAAATACAAAGAACAGGAACACTGTGATAAGCTCAAAGCAGCCAAGGGCTTCTCCTGTGTAAATGAGAATTTGTGTGCAGATAATTCTGTAGAGAATTTTGTAAAGAAATTCCCAAAAAGTGAAACCCCCTCCAATTCCAAATGAACTAGCTTAGGTACAAGCTGCTGCAGGGGACACAGCAGAGAGTGCAAAACCCATGCAGGGCTGTAACTCCCAAGCTGTCAGCCCTAGCTGGGCTCTGCCAGCTGGGTCTCAGATCAAGGAAATCTGGACTGGTTTTCTACAGGAATGGCAATCACTGCCATGCACACCCTGCATACCCCACCCCACCTGGGAAAATGCTTACAGAGGGTTAATTGGAACTGCCACTGGGTATTTCAGGCAAAAGGACCATCAATCTGACTACTGCACTTAAAATAAAGATCTTCTAGACTGGAGACAGCATATTCTGGAGCAGGAAAAACCTTCAAATGTGTATTTGAAAGAAGCAGAGATGACACATGAGAAAGATAATTTCCATGGCAAAATCCAGGCATTTCACCTGGAACCAGCCATGTGGGAAAGGCCAGGACTGATTCTTCTTCCACAAGTGCATTTTGTAATCTCAGTATTATCAGCTATGAGAGACTCAAATTAAAGCCATGAAAACATGAATGAATCCATGTCCTGGGTTTGACCAAAAGCCCAATGAAGTCTGTAAAATTGCTTCATGGGCTCCTGGTGTTCAGCTCAGGCTTTTGGCAAGGCTGGTGTTGGATAGATATAAAAATTGACTCAACAACCTCATCAAAAAGGACCCAGAAACACTCAAACCCCTCTCCCCAAACAGAATAACTTTCCATCTAGTTTTCCTTCAGAGTACAAATGCCTTTATAAACAATTGTTTTTATAATTTTATCTAGCATTCAGCTATCACTATCCTGAATAGTACTTTAAAAATCTCACCATTTTTGTCTGATTTATCAATTCGTCACATCATAATGATCTATAGATCATTTCGACTCCCAAATTAACCTTGGGAAACATTTAGATACTCTTTGGGAAGTGCTCAGCTGACTATGGAAATCTCTAATTTCTAGATCAACAGAGGGCTCTGCATGCCTGGTTAGGTCTGGAACTATCTGTTCCTAATTTGGTTCTCCAGTTTAATATTTATTTGGTTCCCAGCCTGTTTCAAAGATTCTTTTATACATATTGTCATCAAGGAACTGGGATGAAAAACGAGAAACTCCTATTTTGTCTCGCTGTGTGTTGCCACTAAACCACTCAGTTATTTCACCTTCCAGTTCTGCTCTGAGGAGCAGAGAGGGCCTAACCTTGGAAAAACCCATTCATTCATTTTGAGGTAGCTGTTTAGTTGCTAAAGAGCAGCAGCCTGCTGCAGCACTACCGTGGGTGAAGACTTTGTTGCTAAAACCATTTCTTGCATCTCTTTCCACGTTGAGTGGTGAGTTCCTAACCTTGAACTCTGCCAGGTAATTGTAGCAGAAGAGTTACCAATTTTTGGAGGAAGGCTAAGTGATAAAAATGAAAAGATCACCAGGGATGGAAAGAGAAGTGGTAAGGCAGAAAATGCAAATAAAATGGAAGAGAGTCTTTAAAGAGAGCTGGTGCTGGATTAGGAGTGGCAGAGTCAGTGTGGTCACCCTGCCTGCACCCTGCCCTGCCTGTCCCTGATTCTGTATGCAAAGGCAGCCACAGGCAGCTGATTAATTCAGCTACTGCTATAAACTAGAAAATAAATTGTTCCATTAAAAAAAGATATTTTAGCATCAGCTATGATCAGTGAACCTCTGGCTCTAATTTTTCTCCTCTTTCCATTTGCCATGAGTCCTTCCCCAGCTCTGCCCAGGACAATTTAATTACCCGCAATGAGCGATTGCCACGGAGCTGCAGGCAATGTGAGGAATCACTTTAAAAGTACAGTGGCTCATGTGCAACTTCTGCTGCTGCAGATTACTGTGCCAAAGATTACAAGTCACCCAGAAAATCCCAGAAGAGAGCATCATCAGGGTTTAAACAGAGTATGAAAATTGTAGGTTCACATTCGAACATGTTTCTTATTGGATTTGATTTGCCACGAGAGACCCAGCATAACTCGTGTCTGCTGTTACCTCCCAGCCAGCTGTGGAGGACTCAGGCTCTGTTTGGAGGAGGGTTTTTAATAAAGCTGTCAGAAGTCTGTCCCCACAGGGCCATTCCTTTGTCCATACAATGACAATGGTAATACTCTCCTTTCAACAGCTTTTTTCCGTAAACGTGGACATGATTTTGAGCTCACATCAAGTCCAGCCAGTCAGAAATCGTAGCCAGGTCCTGTGGTGCTATTTATCCTTGTCACTGCATCCTCAGCAGTTCAGAAGTGAAGATCCAGCTGCCAATTAAAGTAAGAGTTACCCTTCAAATTACCATGTAACCCAAGTTATCTCCACTTGATGGCCTAATCCTGTTCCCAGGGAACTCCGTGAAAGCTGCCTGACTCCACTGAAATCCTCTCCTGCCCAAACCTGGCAGCTGCATTAGCACATTTGAGGCCACATTGGGGGCAGGAGAAAAATCCAGGTTATTCTCATCAAGGTTTTGAAGGAAGTGCTCAGGTTCTGTAAGCTACAAACTGGGATGTAGCCAGGAATGGCAAATAAGGATTTGGCCCTATTTGAGTAGGTATAGGTGTGTTTTTGAATTTATATTTATAATCAAATATAATGAAAGTTGATTAAAAGAAAAACAATGTGGTTTTTTTTCAAGTTGGCATAGCTGTTATTCATTCTGACTGTCTGGATTTGTGATCAGCTTTATCAATTTGATTTCATTTAGAGCATGGTTTGTGGCAGCACCTTTCTCAAGTTCAGAGACAGCTGAACTCAGTTAATTAAAGCCCTGGATGTTCCTCGTGCTTTATTAATGCAAGTATCAATATATTAGACGGAATTCAGAAAAAGCAGGAAATTGAGATTTTTGGGAATGTAGATATAGCTGTTAGACCATGTAGAGAGGACTACTGACAAGGCTAGGAGAAAAGCCAGACCAAACAAAGCTGAACTTGCCAAGAGAGATCAGTGAGGAATAAACACTGTTTGCCTGATCCCTTGGAAGAAGAAGTCAGACAGCACAGCAGGCTCTCTCCAGCAGTGCATGTGCTTCCCAAAAGCTTGACAAAGGGCTGGCAGTGCTTCAGGATTCCCAGAATATGCATTAATAAATGAGAAGGTCATAGACATATTTAAATCAGTTTATCTGTGGAGGTTCCCTGTTTAGGAGCAGCAGGGCTCTGCTGCCTGGCTCAGGTGTGTTCCTGAAGGAAGAGGAGCTCCTCTGCTTCAGGAGCTTCATCCCTCCCTCTCTAGCCACTACTGCTCTCTCACCTTGGATTGTTTGGGCTAAAGGAATTGAAGAAGTCAAGTTTCCCTGGTTGCAGACCCAGCCATCTCCTACCCAACTGTTTCAAAATTAAGAACCATGCCCTAGTGCCAGGGAATGCTGCAGGATGGTTCCTGGCACACAGTCAGTGTCAGGGGCACCCACCTCCATGAGAGGAGCCAACACAGCTTTGATCCACCACCCTATTCCCTCCTGAAATCCACACATCAGCCACTGAGACCTGCCCAAGTGCCTCTGAGCAGATTTTAAGGGAATCTTAAAACATCCCACATCCCCCCAGTCCCCTGCTTTCTCAGTGGAAGACAATCTGGGATTGCCTCTCAGTGGTCACAGGACATGGCAGAAGTGATGGGGAGGACAAAATGACAAGATATTTCACATTTCCTGGGATGGCAGAGTGAGCTGGGGAGTGCTGGGCCAGGATTCTTGGCAAAGCACTTGGCCCATGTGCCACACTAAGCTCTGTGAGCTTGGCAGCTCTGGTTCCTTGTTCTGTGCCTAATGACTCTAATCTCTGTTTGTCACTGCATCCTTCACAGCAGGAAATCTCACAGCCCTAAGTGACCTTTACCTTCAGCCACGTGGATATTGACAGATATATTTTTGAAATGTTGCTGTTGTAAAACAAGGTCAGGGATTATGTTACCAGATGAAAAGGAAACCACCTCTGAAATGCAAAGCCAAAGAATTCCCACAATTAAGCCAAAAATTCTCATTTATATTTATGGATTCAAAACTAATCACACACCCTCAAAGCCAAAAATCCTCATCAATATTTGTAGATCCAAAACAAACCCTATTTCTACGATACATTTATTAAAAGGAGAAATCTAATCTCAAAGGGATGCAAATGCCATGATTGTTAGGACATTGAACTTTCCTTCTTCTCCAAGTTCACCCATTTGACCTTCCCTTGCAGCACTCTTAATCAGTGCATGCAAATCCTTTTTCACAGCTCTGTTCCCACTTAAATCAATGGCAAAACTCCCACCAAATTGAATGAGGATATAATTAAGCCCTTCACATTTTTCTAAACTCCACTCAAGTAGCTCCCAAACCTACAGACTGAGTAAAAATTTGTTATGTAGATGGCACAAAGCATAGAGAAGAATGTGGAAAATTAAAGAAAAGCCAGTTTCACATGCCTTTTGGCCAAGTACTAATCCTGTTCCTCCAAGGGAGTTGTGGAGAGTCCTGTTCAAGCAAGTCATCACAATTCAGACCTGTCTCTGAACATCTTCCAAATTCAGCATGACTGGTCTGCACAAGATCAGATTCTGTCCCCTTTCTCCATGCTGATGCTAAAGAAACCTGCCTCTACCTCCAGCTGCTGACTTGGGGATATAAATACCTGCTGAATGTGGGCTGCACAAGGTCCAGAGATGACAGATAACTCCAGACTGCTTCAGCAGAGTCACTGTGCAAAGTGGATGCCCCTAGCAGTAGGAAAAGTTAAATCTCCAGGATGCTCACCCTGCAGATTCAGAAGACATATTTAAAGGTATTTGTAGCATATTGGAGGGGAAAATAACTGGTCCTGGTTTAACATGTCTGTGTGAACAGCACAGCTGGAGGTTTTCAATCTGGATCAAGCCCAGCAGTGTGTGTGAAGTGCAGGCAGGCAGAACCCAGCCGTGATGAGGTCTGCCAGAGTCACTAGAGTAATCCTTTTCCCCCAACTCCATAGTTAAAAGTGGCATTTCAGGGGAAAGAACTGGCTTGCTGTGCCTTGGAAACCACTACAAAACCATTGCTTGCCAGAAGCACAGGCAGCCTTGTAATCCTTTTCTAAGTATTAGTTTTGGAAAATTATTTTAGAGCATCTTCCAAATCTTTGCAAGCAAAGGTTTAGCCCTAGAGCAGAGTGCCCTGAGTGCCCTGCCAGCACCCTCCACATTTCACCCCCCTCTGCAGTGCCCAGCCTTGCTCTGTAAAGGCTCCACCATGAGGTGCCACATCTGAGAGGCAGTGCCATGGCTGGTGGTGAAGCTGCTTTCCCCAGGGGTGCTGCCCAGCCTGAACTGCAGAGATGGGATACAACTCTCCTCAAAGCAATAAACAGGAACAGGAGTCAATAATGCTGCTCAAATGAAGAACTAAAAATCAGATGAAAAGGAGAAGGGAGATGCTCTGCTGGAGGGTTTGCCTCCAGACAGGTCCCCTGCAGCACCAGCCTGCACTGGGGGCTGTGCAGTGCCCTGGGGGGTGGCAGGAGCTGTGCAGAGCTGTCCCTGCTTTCCAGCCATGTGCTGCCAGTGCTGGGGCTTCCAGCAATGACATCCAATAAACAGCTTCTTCACACTGGAATCTGGAAATCACAGCAAATCTTTGGGCAAGTCCTGCACTCAGATTACCACTGTTTTCAGTCTAAATCTGTTTTTCTTATCTTTCAGACAGGAAACAATTTGCTGGAGAGACAATTTTGTCATGAATATGTAAAATTCTCCATAGACCCCTGGGGGATGTCCTATATCATAATAAGCAAAAAAACTTTAATTGAAGTGTGAAAGTCTCACCTCTCTAGTGATGTTACAGGGGTAAGTACATTTGTAATGCATGTGTTCATATTTATGAGTTTGTATCAGGACACACAAGCATATCACAGAATCACAGAATAATGAGGTTGGAAGAGACCTCTAAGATCATCAAGTCCAACCTATGCCCTGACTCCTCAACCAGACTATAGCAGCAAGTGCCATGTGTAGGGTAGGGCAGGTTTAGGCTGGATATTGAGAGGAAATTCTTTAATGTGAGGGTGGTGAGGCCCTGGCACAGGGTGCCCTGAGCAGCTCTGGCTGCCCCATCCCTGGAAGTGTCCATGGCCAGGCTGGATGGGGCTTGGAGCAACCTGGGACAGTGGAAGGGGTTGGAATGAGATGGGCTTTAGGGTCCCCTCCATCCCAACCCCTTCCAAGGCTCCAGGATTCAGATTTCAGGTCTAGAGGAGCATGTAGGTTCCCTGGCAGGAGCCTCCTGGGCCGTGCCCAGCAGTGTGGAGGGGCAGGGTCAGCCAGGGCCTGTCCCTGCTCAGTGAGTGGCCCCTGGGAGCTCCAGTGCCACAGCAGGGCAATGTCCCCCTCAGCAGGGACACAGCACTGGCCAGAGCTGAGCACTGGCAGAGCAGCAGCAGCAGCACAATCCCTGCCCTCATTATACACAGATCCAGTAACCTACTTTGTCAAAAAGAGCCCTGAATGAGATGGGGTGGCTGGGGACCAGAGCAGCAGCTCTGTCTCGTCCATCTTTGCCTTGTCACTTCACCCCACTGAGCTGCAACATAAGAAGCAAGGCAGGGAGGAATTTTTCATCTGCCTGGCACAGAGAGACCTTGCTGCTGCTGAAGCCTTTGATTTATCCCCTGCATGAACACCAGCTTCTTTTCCTGTGGCAGAACGGCCTACGAGCAAAGTTCTGCTGTCCTGGGGCTGTCACCCTCTGCTGTCACCATGCCTGCTGTGAACCCCCTCACAGGGCAGGACACAGCTCTGGATGGCTCTGTCAGTGCCATTCCAGCATTCCACAGGCACATCCTGCCCTCAGCTTCCAATGGAAATCACTGATGCTCTGTGACTTACATCAGCTACAGTTTAGGGACACTGTTTCTGGAGAGCTGGACAAGATGCTGGGAACAAAGGGAGGAACTCCCAAAGGCCAGAACTGGGATTGCCAGGGAGGTGAGCCTGGGAGAGCCTGACATCCTGGCCATTCAAGCTGGTGACCCCCAAGTCTCTGTTTCCAGATGAGCAGGCAGCTGTCACCCCCATTTTATTCAAATGCTTGAACCTCTGCTTCCTGAAGTCAAGCAAAAGAAAACAGAACTCACATTTAAGCCTCTTCTCTGGGATGAAATGACTTGCAACCTGTAAATGACTTTTAAGATAACATCAGTGTATCCTGAAATTGAAGGATTCAAACTTAATTATACGCACTGAGGAGCAAACAAAACTGTCTAAACACAAGTTCTCTCACACAGTTTCATTTCCCAGGGACTCACACTGGAGGGAATATTGTTTTCTTTCAGGCATTAAGTCTTGAGATATAAAATTTCTGGACCAAAGCATCCATGCCAGAGAGTGGATATTGTTTGTGAACAAGAAACATATTGCTTGCTTCATTGGCGAGATCTTTCCTATTACAAAAGGACATTATGATAGGTGTCCCAGTGGCAGGCATAGAGCTCACATCCCTTTCAGTGTGTGAGCACTGGGTCAGCTTCCTCTGGAGGTGCTCTGTGCCTCCCAAACACCACAAGGGCATTGCTGCTGTGCCCAACACACAATCACACTCACAAAAACACATTTAGCAGTCTTAAGGCCACAGAGAGAGCTGCATTTCCACTACAGCTACACCAGTGCTTCAGCAGAGAAAAAGGCTTTCAGAGGGCCCCACCAGGTCAGGGCAAATCCCTTGGCAGCTCTGGGTCTTCCCTCTGCTGACGTGGCAAAGTTGGAGAGCAGAGGGTTCCTTCTCCTGGTGCCTGGGTCAGCAATGTGAATGGTGTGTTCTCTGGGATTTCCAAGAGACTCTGCAGGGAGGAGAAAATTTCTGGTTTCTGGTGCCCTGCCATGTGCTGCTGGGAGTTACTCTCTGCAAGCTTTTGGCCTATGGCCCACTTTCATTTTCCTTCTGTCACAAGATGACTTTCTTGAATTTGCGAACATCTCCTGCACAGGCAAAATTTTGAACAAACATTACTTGAAAAGATTTTCACCCCATTTTACTGCCCACATCTCCTGTGATCAGAACAGTCAGATGTCTATTTTACAGTAAACTGCTGTTTTACAGTAAACAAGTATTTTGGTGTAAAAAGAACTCCACAAAAATCATCCTATTAGATGCACTCCACTGTACGTAGTAATCCCTTTTTGTTGTAGTCAAGCACAATCACTAACTTTCCTAACACCAGAGATCAGGTTCAGAAGCTGTTTGACCTCGTGTTTGTGGCCTAGAATACAGCCCCCAAAACTATTTGGTTTTATGCATATATTCTTTCATTTATGCTGGTGATGCAGGAAGCCAGAAGGATCCCCTTCCATGCCTCAAAGTCATGCACTACGTTTGGCTTTTTCCACATCCCTGCCAGTTCCAAATACAAGGAAATGTATCAGAAATGTTTGCTAATCAGTTTTTCCTGCAGTGCCTTTTCAGAACAAGTGATCCAGGACAGTTTTTGCCCATCTGGCTCTTCATGAAAATGTCCTTCCTGGATGATGGCTAATTAGGCAATATAATAATTTATCCTTCTAATGAACTGATTTACTCAGCAAAGCAAACAGTATGCTGGTGTATTTATTCATGGCATTTATGTAACTGTTTGCACATAGGTATTTCAGTGACTGTGAAATAATTATGATATTGAATTACCATAAACATTGCATTTCTCAGCTCACAAAATGTCTCCTTTTGATTTTGGGGCAAAAAGAAGTGGGAGGATGCTTAAACATTTGAGAATGAAACACACTCATTAACTGTAGCTCAGTTTATGAACTTCAGAGGTTAAGCATTAGCTACAAAAAATCTTTTAATCAAGATGGATCAAGCTTCTCCACTTAAACGCATTATCCAAATTTGCAGTCTTCTCTAGTTAATGAGTCAGTCTGAATTAGCCTTTCAAAAGAATTAAGGGAAAAGAATCAACACTTTGATGGTGTTTGAAGCACAAGTTGAAGTAATTGAATCAATGTGTTAAATCTTAGATGAGATCTCCTAATCCGTAAAGCAGTGATGGAGAGCTGTGTGACTGAAACCGGATGCAGTGGCTAATTTGGATGAATTAGTCTGTGCAGGGAGGTCCCCCTCAATAGCAGCCTGCCTGAAAGCAGAATTTGCTTATATTCACCCTACTTGGAAAAGGAACAATTAGGGTTGAAATGTTCCAGTTGTTGCTGGTGCATTCCCCTGTGACTTTGAGACAGATTTTCAGTTTTTAGGTCAAGGCTCATACCTGAAATGATGTTGTGAAAACAAGACTTAGAATCTCCTGGGAGTCCACCAGGGAGGGAAAATAAAACTTTTATCTTTCCAGGTCTCTGGAGTGAGGCCAGTGAACAGACAGGTTCTCTGCATTCACACTGCAAACCTACTCTGAAGTTTGCCCAGATCATTAATTTGGGAAGTTCCTATAGCAGCACATGAGCAGAAATCCTGTGTCCTCAAAGAGTAGTTTAAAGGGACCCATTTAAACTTATAATGGACCAGATCTCAACATTCTGAATGTGTAGGTATAAAAGGAGATGTTTGAGCATTTTTGTCCCAGAAGAGGTTGAACAAAGGAAAGTCCTCAGTCTCCCGAGTCCTTGTGTGAGTCTTTGTCCCCTGGCTGCCCACTCTGTGTGTGAAACTCCCTTTGAAGCAAAGACCACATTACTTTTGTTTGAAATTTCATTAGTGGTCAGAGTCAGTTTCTGTAATTAAGATGTGATGAAACAACAACCAACCAAGCATTTTCTTCCAACAAAGTATAAACTTCAAAGCTATTTTTATGCTTAAATGTGACCTGTAAAACCACCCAGAACATCCTTTGATGTTCTCCAACTGCGAGTGACTCTACACAGTGACAAAGCTCAAAGGACAAATAAAAGTGGGCATCAAAATCCAGCTCTGAAAAAAGTACAGCTGTGTTCAAGGAGGGAGAACAGTTCTCTTTATGGCTGCTGAAAGCTGCAGAAATTCACAAAGCCGTCTGAACTAGGAGCTCCTTAGAAGCAGCAAGTTAAACCTGCCAAGAGGGGCTCTTACCCAAAATGAAATACAGAAAAGAGCTGAGTCCAAAGCTGGCCAGGCTGGTTCCAAGCCACAGGAGGGATGAGGCACAGCCCCACCATGCCCAAGGCCCTGCACACCTGGGAGTGAGCCCAGGAGCTGAGGAATGACCCCAGGGATGTGTGAGAGAGCACACTGAGCTGGTTTGAGTTCTCCTTCATTCAACAGGGGCATTAATTTCCTCACTTGTTTCTTCTATTCTTTATTCCCTCCTCACTGTCTGAATTGTACCTGGGCACCCAGGGGTGCCTGCCCTGGGCTGTGAGCCCCTGCTCCTCCTGTCCTTGCTGGGGCTCAGGGGATCTGCTCTGCAGAGGGGATTTGCTGTCCTGGGGACACGAGTGAAGGACAAAGACAAAGCTTCAGGCACTGATAAAAACAATTTTTCCTTCCAGCAGAGAGAAGGAAAAAATAAAAAAGGGGGTGGGAAATGCCATGCAGAATAGAGAAGATCTGAAGAAAACATCACATAATGTAAGCAGATTTTTGTGTGGGAGAAATGAGCATTGACAAAATTCACGTCTGAAGGGAATTTAATTGAAAGATTAAATGTAAGTCAAGACTCAGAGACCCAAAAGCAAAAGATATCATGCTTTAAAAGTAGGAAGTCATGCCCTTGCTTAGAAGAGCCTGTGTTTAACCACGTGCCTTCTACTGGCACAGCCTGATTAAACTGCTTATAAGAATCTGAGGCCTCATTAACTATGAATTTTTAAAGTTTGTTTTTTATAAGAAGACAAAGCATATGTCAAAGCAAGTACAAGATGCTTATAGCCAATCTCTTTTCCAGCACACACAGATATGCTCCACTGATCACTGACAAAATAAAAAAATAGACTGCACTGGCTTTTAGAGGTGAGAAATGGAAAAGATCTATTAGGTCAGCTTGCCCAGCTCCCAGCTAAAGGACACAGCTTTTGCCAGGGATTGTTTACCCAAGTCTCTAGAAAAATTTCCCTTGGACTAAAGAAAGTGTTGTATAACGTTCTTAGTAATATCAATATTTCCCTGTGCTGAAATAGCTGGATCCATTTCTGTGTGTTTAAAATATAATTTCCCTGGTAGATATGGGTACAAAGTTCCCAAAGCTCACATGGTCCCTCTAAGAACTCAGCTGGCACTGAGATAGCCTCCATCCTGTCTCCTGGAGGAGAGGATTTGAGGGATGTTTGGAGCTTGGCAGCTCAGAGAACCCTGAGCAAGGCAAAGGGAGCAGACTCTGCCTGGGGATGGGACCTGCAGCAGAGCTGCTCTCACCCAGGACAGCCCCTGTCCCCTCTGGGCACAGGCAGGGATGTGTTCAGGCTCCCAGGTGCTGCAGTGGGCTGAAAACAGCCCCAGAGCCAAAGGAGGAGGAAATCAGATGATGAAACCTCCACAAGCACATCCAGGGGCTTTAGCAGAAGCTTTGCTGGGCACAGCAAGCGCTGCTCAGAGAGACAAACCCCTCAATATTAATGTTATATCTTATGGAGTTTTCTTTAAAGAAGCATTGTGCTTCAGAGTCAGTAAAAGTATTATAAATAACTGCTGAGAGATGCAGGCCACAGTCTGAAGCAGGGTTGGATGCCTGAGGGAGTTTCCAACAGCCCCGGGTGCAGCTCCACCCAGCCCCAGCAGGTTCCAGGGAATAGCAAAACTGAAATTCTGTTTGTTTCAGATTTCTTTTTGAATAAGGACAAGGAATGAGATAGAAGTTGTGAGGGTAAAGAGCTGAACTGTTAGCATGACTTCTGTGATCAGATTGATGAAATGCCAGAGGATCCAGGTCTGGACATAATAAGAATACAGAAATTACAATCATGCTTCATGCTGTGAGGGCAATTAGAAAAGCAATGACATATTTTTACAAATATTTTCTTTATCTATAATGAGAGAAAAAATGGTAACAAAACAATGCTGTCTCCCTTTGAAAAGACTGAATTGCAATGAAAATGCATTTCAGGATTTTTTTTTTCAGCTTTGATGAAGTAAAACTAGTGGTAAATTGATATGAGTACAAGTCTTACCTTTCTTTTGATCACAGGAGACTTGTTTTTAACAGTGAAAATCTAATATATTTGAGTGAACTAAGCAGGAAATTATTGCACTGCTGATTGCATATTTTTATAAATAGCAGTTATTAGTTGTTTTCTGTCTGTTTTAACACTGCCAAATTAATTTAACAGTAGACAAATACTGATAGCAGATAAATAATGACATAGTTACAATACAAATGTCACTGTGCAATGACACAGATACCTGTAATCCTAGAAAGGATATTTATGTTGCTGAAATAAATCATTTTAAGGGTGAGTGACTCTCCTCCTGGCCATAGATTTCCCCCCCCGTCGTAATATTCTTACTAATTGTTACAATTTAAAAAACTCTCACCAAAACATCCACAAAACCCCACAGAATTTTCACACCAAACATTTCACAGAATGTTCACACCAAAACTCAGAACTGAGAATTTCTGCCTACCTGAAAGAAAATAATTGTGGGATACAGTGAAACCTTTTGGCCTATCATACCAAACACATATTAATAGCCCATAAAAATAACACCATAAAAATGGGTTTGTGTTGCTATTTTCCCTTACAAAGAAGCTCCTCCCAGGTCCATGTGGCAGCAGCTGATCCCAAGGGATGCAGCCAGCAGGCAGATCCAAGCTGGAGCATTCTGGCAGAGGGAGCAGCTGCTGCCCCACTTCCCCCTGCAGGATCAGCAGGCTCCACCTGGGAGTCCCAGGCTGCTCTGGACATGGCTGATGCCATCACTCTGTTCCTACACTGCCAGCGCCTCTCCTTGCCCTGCCTGGGGCTCTACTGAGCAAAAATCTGCATTTCCACAGCGTCACAACAACTGGGTTGCAAAAAACCTTTTGAGATCATCAAGTCCAACCCATGACCTAACACCTCCTCATCACCTAAACCCTGGTACCAAGTGCTCTGTCCAGGCTTTAATCATACACATCCAGGGACAGAGACTCCACCCCTCCTTGGGCCGACAATTCCAGTGCCCAATCACTCTTTAATTAAACACATCCAGTGACAGAGACTCCACCCTTCCTTGGGCACACAGTTCCAGTGCCCAATCACTCTTTCAGTGAAGAATTTTCTCCTAGTGTCTAACCTAACCTGTTGTGCTGCTCCAGACACACTGCATCCTCCTGCTGTCCCTGGGGTCAGAGGAGGGGACAAACACTCGGGGCTCTCCCCAGGGCTGCAGGGAAATGAAATTTGTCACATACCAGGTGCTGCTCACCTCTTCTTAGTGAGATTTTGTGTCCCTGGTGCTCTGCAAAGGTGCACAAGAGGGGCTCAGAGCTCACCAGGGCACGGAGTGTGCCTCCCTCACCACAGCACAAATGCTGCCAGCTCCTGAGCAGCACCAGAGTTGCTGCTTACACTAAAGAGCTTCTTCATTCAGGATGCACCTGATTGCTGTCCCCTGGCACTGCTGCACAAAGTGAGGCTCACCCTGCCAGTCCCTGGGGGTGAGAGGGGCCAGCAGAGAAGCTGCCAAGGTCATTCAGTATCTCAGTCTTCACTCGTTCAGCTTGGCCAGGGGGAGCAGGCAAAATAAGGGATGGGAATTATGGTCTTGCCCAAAAAATAAAGACTTTAATAGCAAAATAACAAACATAGAAACTGCAAATTTAAGGGACAAGATCTGAAGACCCAGGGGCATGGCAAACACCACAAGATATAGGGGTCTTCTGAGGGCAAGGGTCCAACCACGAGCACTAACTCGGAATGTGACCTTACAGGTGACAGGTGCTGAACGAACTGAGAGCAAGAGCCAGAAACCTGACCACATGTAGGATAGTTATATGAACTTATTGACTCCCATGACCTGGCCAGGTGTCCCTTTTCCAGTGTCCTATTTGCCATGGTCACAGGTTGATGCTGTCTGTGTATGCCACTGAGCCAAACTATCATTTATCCTAGCTGGATAGGACTCCACACTTCAGATGCCGCTCCCCTCACTGAATAGGGCCCTTAAATGCAGTGTCCCAGGATTCACAAAAGCCTTGGACTGGTGTTAGGGAAGGGTTATTGTTGTCATCTTATTGCAGGGGTTCCACACTGCTGTCTCCTTATCACAAAAGTTCCAAACCTTCTTGGTGTTTCTCATGGGCAGCTCCTCAGAGCACTGACTCTTTCTTCTTCCCAAAGCAGCCACTGACTCCAGTTCCCTTCTCACCCACCCACCCCACTCTTTTATAGCATCTTCCTCTCATTGCTTACACCTGTGGCCTGTTAAAGTCAGGCCTGTTCCTAATCTTTGATAATTGGCCCAGCTGCAGCTCCTTAGGGAGTTTAAGATTACTTAAGAAAGATTACTTTCTACACTATCTTTATTTTCTCCTATTCTATCCCCCTACAGGTTATCTCTGCACTGGCTCTCCTGGCCCTGCAGGGAGGGCAGCCTGAGGGAGCCCTGGGTGTTGGTTTGGCAGAGGCTGAAGGTTCAGCACAGCTGCAGCCATAACTTGGTGCTGGAGCCAATGCTGGTCGTGGCAGGGCCATCAGTGCTCTACAAATACTGTCATCATGGCTCTGGGAAAGTTTTCTTCTTAATCATCTCAGTATCTACTAAAATGAGAATTGCCATGGCAATTAAGACTAATTAAAATAAATAATAAATGATAATAAGAGGCCAACATGATCTATTTCAATGCAATGAAGGAGAAGGTTTTACTTATTACTCATTATGGCCTAGTTAAAGATATTCATTTATCTGGAAATGTAAAAGCTCCTATTCCAGGAGGATTGCTACCTCACAATTTTTATCTCCTTTCTTCCTCTCTTGAAAAGATAAATGTTGTTGTACTCAATCTCTTTGAAAAACTGCTGAAGAAAAAGCCAGGAATAATTAGATCTGATGGGGCTGGCTGTAAACATTTTCAGAGAAAAATAGAATCCCCTTCAGAAATCATCAAAGCAATTATTACACTACAGGAGCTGTAAGCTTGAGAATGAAGTAAGAGAAGAGTATTTGTTTTGGATGTTATTCTATTTTGGTCAGAAATTGCTGCATAGCCTGTTTCTTATTTTCCTTTATTAATGTTCTTTGCAGCATGGTATTAACCTCCACTAAACAGTTCCTTCTCAGTCTGCTCTTTGCTGTTCAAGATAAACTCCACCTGTTTCTACTCACATATCACAGTCAGATAATGTGTTGCCTCGATTCCAGGTGGATTTTTGGGTGCAGGGCCTCTACCAGAGCCCCAGTGACTCCCAGGGCTGCTGCTGGGCCTGAGGATGCTGCAGGGCTCGGGGTGAATCCGGGGCTGCAGGATGCCATCAGCAGCCCCTGCAGGCAGCTGTGCAGCCACAGCACCAGCAGTGCCATGGTTCCAGGCTGTGGCTGCAGCTCAGCACGCAGGGGCAGCCAAAGGAGCCGTGGAATGAGCTTTTCTCCCAAGATCAAGAGATTTCAAGGTTGTTCAATTCAAAATACATTTTTTTAAATGTTATGAACTCTCTCACAAAATGTGTTTACAAGCGACTTGCCAAATATTCAGCATATTTCTGATATCAAGGACTCCAGGACAGAATTTTCAAACAAATGACAAGTTCAGCTATCATATTCAGGAGGAGCCACCTTCAAAGCAAGTTTCTCAGAACCTTAGAATACAGCCATTGAAAAGTATCTAAGATCAAATCCACTTTGTCTCTCCCCTAGTGGTCACATTTGGATAATACTTTGGGGGTTTTGTGATTTCATTCCCACTTGAGCTGAGCAAATATGCCCAGACAGGCCTGTCTGAGCCCTTGCTCTGGTATCAAAGGGTCTGTCTGCCTGAGCTTATTGCAACAAATAAAAATCAATGCATTTTAAATGGAAAATCATTTCCACCTGAATTGCTGTAGATACAGATGTGGAAACAACATTAGTCACAGCTTGCTGGATGACAGGCATTTTTGCCTTGCTGCTGCTTTGTGACTAACACTTCATGAGCAAATATCTGCTTTCATGCAAATAGAAAGCCTCAATCTCCCCAAGTACATGGAAACCATCATTGCAGAATGGAAATGACTCACATTAATGTACTGCACTTCATAACAGCCCTGTGAGATACAAAATTGTCAGATGATAAGGATGTGAAGCGCAGAGATTAAATGATTTAACTAACTCCTCTAGACTGCTTTTTGACAGAGCCAGAAAATGAACTCCAAATTTTTCAGTCCCCGTCCAATATTTTAATCTCAACATTAGTAGCAGCAATATTAGAATAACCTCTCTCCCCAGCACAGTGATAGAGGATGCAACGGGCCATGAGGGATTGCTGCAGACACCAAATCCCCTCTCCAGGAAGGGCTTTGCTTCTTTTCTTTCAATCTGTGCACACCAAGACCAGGCACATAAATACAGAACAGCAGTGTCAGGCCTCCAGCTCTTGGGCCAAGTGTTAAACAATTTTTAATATGTAGATGAGGCTTTGGCTTTCCTTTGAATCTGGCAGATGAGACTTTCAAGAGCATAATGTCCAACAGGATTAGATGGGGCTGGCTCTGCCCTTCACCACAGAGGAACTTTCCAGCTGCTCTCTCGTGCTCCCAGGAGCTCTCTGTGCCTGTCCCAGCCTCACCTTTCCCAGCTGTGCAGCAAATTTTGCGTGACACCACCGTGTGCCTCAGACCATTTGCCTGCAATTCCCGGGGTCTGTGCCACATTTTTGGCTCCTTCACTGATTTTTCTGAGCCTTTCCTCCCTCCCTGTTATTTGTGGGGAGGCAGAAAAGCCCCATTACCCTGGTGTTCCCTGTGGTGAGGGGCCTGGCAGCCCCTGCACAGCACAGGGCATGTACAAGTTATTACAGAGAACCCCTGACGTGTTTGTTTTCAAGCCAGTCATTTGGAAAAATAGATTAAGGCTTTTTTCAGCTGAAATAGCTCTAATTTATTTCTAGATTGGAGTAACAAGTAAACAGAAATGAACCTGCCAGGTACAATCTCTTCAAAAGAGGTTCAGAAGCTGGGTTTTAATTGTTTTAGTTCTTAAGCAGCAACATTGGCTACATAAAACTATAAATCACTGGATTTTAATGACTTATGTAATATTTTTCCACAATGCATAGAGAAAAAGGCAACAGCTAAAATAACTTCAACTGTGGAGCAGCTATTTCTTTATCCCATTTATTTCCACTCTTCAGCAAAATGAATAAAATTTTCCAGACTAGCTTGCTGATATCACATTCAAGTTTACTGAGCTTTTCTACCTTGAACTTTTATCAGACCAAGAAATATTTGTAGAAACCTTTGGAAAACAATGACCTTGTTTCAGTGCATCTACTGAAACCAGCAACGTTTGACTCCAAGAGCCACAGCTCAATCTCACACTGATTTGAACAATGTTCAAGTAGTACCAGTATTTATCAGCCAGTAAAAAACCTCTTTTCTTCTAAATTATTTTAATCAGTGTCAAGATCTTGGTATTTTGCAGCATTGTTGGCTGCAACACCTTCACAGCTGCACTGGTTTGAAGGGCTTCTTTCTTTTTTTCTTCAAGTAAATAAGCTGGTTTGCTAAACCAGCCTATTTAAAAGGAGGGTATTGATTCAAAGTTTCTGATGGAAACGTTTCTGGGGACAGACTAAGAAAAAAATTTTAAAAAGAGATGAATAAAAAGTCTGACCCTCTTGAGTTGCAAAATGGGCGCTTTGACTGAATCCTGCTCCAAAAATATGTTTGAAAGTGTGAGTGGAAAGTGGTATGGAAGTAGAAAAAGTAAAATCTACAAAAGATGTCACAAATTGAAATTGCCATTCTTCAGCCATCTCTGCTTCTGGAGGCTGCCATATGTGAACTAAAGAATGACATTATGAATCATAAAGGGCTTAGAATAAAAATATCAAAGAATTCAGATAAAATAAGTGGTAAGTGCCCTCCAGTAAGATTAAATGAAATTCTCTTTTGACAATTACAGTTCAATAGTACAGCAGACATTTTATGTGATTCTATAATAATTTTTAATTTTGCAGTAGATAGTTATCAAATACATTTTTCTTCTCTAGATAAATTGACTTCAAAGAGATTGTTGCCAAAACACCTTTTTATTTCCTTTTATGCTCACTTCTAAAGAACCCCAAAAGATCCATTCATTAGACTTAATCAAATTGTTCAATGTTGAAAAGGAATCAGGAAACAATTCTATAAAATGTGGGATTAGTTATGACTAATAACCTGAACAGAAATTCAAAGTGATGAGCCACTGGTATGTCTTCCAACATGTATGAAACCTCCTGTCTGAAGTGCCACAGCACTTTCAGAATGATGCTGGTTTGGGAGCAAACCTTGCTTTCTAAAAGGCACATTTAAAGACATTTATAAAGAGCATATTTTAAATAAGAAACATTCATTAATTACTTATAGTACAATTTTCTATGCCATAGTCTGTTTGTATGGAGCAAGATTTTAAATCTAAACAGTTGAGGAACTTTGTGGTATCCCAGTTTTGTGCCTTTATTCTCAGCTAAATCTGTTTGCATTAGTGAGGTTTGGCTTATTTGATCAAAACAATTGCAATTTATAGAGGCATCTTTTGTTCAATTTCTGGAGAAAAGAAATCAACTTGCAGTAGATTAGAAGGTTTAGGTGTTCAGAACTGTCCATAGTCCCAATGGAGAAACAGTCTGCATACCAAGATAGGAAAATATTAATAATTAAGGGAACCCACTCCAAAGACCAAGGTGCCTGCTACTTTTACTGTTACAGGTGAGCAGACTTTGAATAAGTTGAATTCATGCTTAGAAATCTGCTTCAATACTTCAAGATCAGATGGCTGAAATAAAAATATTGTAATCAGCAATAAATAAATATAAAAATATTTTAACCAGCAGTAGGTTACAATGAACTGTCTTTCATTAGAATAGATGAAGAGGTTACAAGTAAGTCAGATCTTACACTGAAATGTCAAATCACAGCTGACATCATTCACCACAGAACTGAGAGCTGCTCATAACACAAGAACAGAAATTTAATTTCAATCTATTTCAATGTAAATTGATCTTTAAGGGTCATTACATAAAATAATCTTTAGAAATGGGGTTCTAAACAGGCCCAGAAACAGCTATTGGACTCTTTGCAAATGACATCTTTACTTGATGGAGGGAAGTTTACATAACCTGAAACAAGAGCTGTTCACAGCCCTAAAATTAATGCACAGGGGTATCATTTTCAACCCAAAAGGTTTTTTAATTGTTTGTATATGCAGAGACAACAGTGGAGGATCTGATTAAGTTAGTACTTTACCATCTGTAAAATAAGGATTTGAAGCTACATCCTATGCACACACATCCTGCATAATCTATAGCAAAGGCATGTGGAAGCCTGACTGAAAGACAGGAACTCTTTTCTCAGGAACCTTTGAAGGGGAATTTTGTCCCTTCTCTAGCATATTCTGACAGTTTTCAAACCTTCTGATTTTTTAAATGAACTGCTGGAAGTTATGCATGCCAACAATGTTTACACCATGGAGTATCTTCCCTTGTTATGACTTTAACTCAGGTTTGGCTGTGTCCCAGAAACAGACCAGGCCTTCCTCCCTGCCCAGGTAATTAGCAGCAGCTTAATTTCTCAGGAGAGCAATCTGTTCTTGGTCAGCACTAGGACCCACCAGGGCATTTCCTCACTCCAGACACAGACAAGCATGTAACCCTAGAAGACATCAGAGGAATGGCTGTCACATATTGTTCTGAAAACTTAGCAGGAAGCCCTTGTTTACCTCCCAAAATTAACAGAGGAGAGCCCCTGGTGGCTCTATCACACTGCTGGCAAATAGAAAGAGAGAGGAGAAAATAAATCTGCCCTGCATGTGCCTGGCATTGTGCAATTCAGAGCTGAAAGCAGAGGCAGAGGCAGCAATGAACCATCAGGTCACAAATGAGATCTAAACGAGAACCACTGCTGGCATTTTTAACTTTCTGAAAAAGAGGACAGAAAAGACACCAGTCTCTAAGACAGCTCCCAGTCTGCTGGATCTGGCCAGCGAGCTGAGCCTGGCATGGAGGCCACAGCTCCCTGCCAGAACTCTGAGTCCTTGGCACTGCCCTGGGCTGGGGCAGCCGGGCATCCTCGGGATGGGGCTCGCTGCACAGAGGGGCAGGGCAGGGCAGGGAGGTCTGTCTGTCAGTCCTGCTGTAACCCAGGACAGCAGAGAGGTCTGTCTGTCAGTCCTGCTGTAACCCTGCAGGGCAGGGAGGTCTGTCTGTCAGTCCTGCTGTAACCCTGCAGGGCAGGGAGGTCTGTCTGTCAGTCCTGCTGTAACCCAGGACAGCAGAGAGGTCTGTCTGTCAGTCCTGCTGTAACCCTGCAGGGCAGGGAGGTCTGTCTGTCAGTCCTGCTGTAACCCTGCAGGGCAGAGAGGTCTGTCTGTCAGTCCTGCTGTAACCCTGCAGGGCAGGGAGGTCTGTCTGTGAGTCCTGCTGTAACCCTGCAGGGCAGAGAGGTCTGTCTGTGAGTCCTGCTGTAACCCTGCAGGGCAGAGAGGTCTGTCTGTCAGTCCTGCTGTAACCCTGCAGGGCAGGGAGGTCTGTTTATAGGTCCTGCTGCAGCCCAGCCCTGCTCACACAGCCCAGCCTGGTCCAGCCCCAGCTCTGCCCAGGTGCTCTGGGAGCCCTTTGGGAGCGCCCTGGGCACAGCTGTGGGATTGCAGCAGCCACAGCTCCTTCCCCTGGCTGCCCAGGAGGGGATGGTGCTTCTGCCATGGCCACATGAGCAAACACGCTCAGGCTTCCTCTGGGGGCACAAAGGGATGGTCTGGTTTTGCCAGGTTATCTCTGACAATCCCAAACATTGTTTACTGAAAGGCTTCTCTCCTCTGAGCACTCTGATTTCACTTCCTGGAGTCCAGTTAAGAGTAATTTTACCATCCATGAGTGTTTGCTTCAGCCATTAATGTCTTGTGTGGCAGTTTGTCAGATGCTTTCAAATTAGTAATTTTTAAGTCTCAATCATCTGCTTGGTTCCACTTCTGTGGCATAACTGCAATTCAAGGATCAAATAACAGGAAATCAGGAAAGACAAGGCTTGTGGTGCTTGGAGATTAATATTGTTTTAGGGATGTTGTGCATATCCACAGTCACCCAGATAACAAATGAAAGCCAGTTCTGGGATGTTTGGAGCAGAAATCAGTCATGAAGAACTGAAACACTGAAATAAAGATTTCACCAGTGCTATTTTCATTAATTTGCTGCTTAAAAAAAAATTAAATGGAATAAGAACAAAGCAAGAAAGGGAATATTAACTTAGAAGATTTCAGACTGTACTGAAAAAATAATAGAGTGGTGTGAAAGACTGATAAAGGCTGAGCTTGTACAGCTCCAGCACACCAAGCTGTGCAATAGAAGACACTGAAACACAGAGAGTAAACCAAATAACCATGTAGGAACAACACATCCAGCAGCAAAGTGATCTGCAGTACAGCAACACAGATTATGCTTAATGAAAACAGGGGAGGATGGAAAGCAGGAGAAGGATGAGAGGCAGAGTAACACATTCACCTCTTAGACTGTTTTAGTCAAATCTGAATTGCTAACACGGAGAGGGGAGTCATTCTCTGCCTCATTCATCACCATTCCTGCCATGCTCATTGCGTGTTTTAACTGCTATTACAGTAATTGAACAAATGAGGCTGTTTCCAAAACACATTTGATGTGTTGGTGCGGGAAGCTGAACAGCAACAACCCAGCCCAGCACACTCAAAAACGGGGCTGCAGAGAGGGAGGGCAAGGGCCCAGCCCAGTCTGGCCCAGCACAGCACAACCCAGCCCAGCCCAGCCTGGCCTGGCCCAACACAACCTGGTACAGCCCAGCCCAGCCCAGCTCAGCATAACAGAACCTGGTCAAGCCAAGCCCATCCCATCCCATCCCATCCCATCCCACCCCATTATCCCATCCCATTATCCCATCCCACTATCCCATCCCCACATTGACTCCTACTGGCCACCCCCACCTTCAGCTCCAGGATTTCCTTGTTCTCCTTCTCTTTTTCCCAATTCTAAACCCCAGGAAGCATCAGGTGGGCAGATAGGATCCCTGGGGTGCTTCTTTGGCTTATTTCTTTTTTTTTCCCCTTCTTTTCTTTCCCCCCTGCCTGCCCTGCTCTCACAGACACGTCCATGTCACACAGGTGGCAGCTGCAGCCCCGCAGGCTGGCACAGAAGGGCGAGAGCAGCTCACTGTCAGCCTCTGCTTCTGCCACCTCCTGTGATCAGCACTGCTGCCACAACCCAGCACAGTCTAAAACAGAGAAGAAGCTGAAGTCTCTGGTTTTGTGTGGGAGGTTTCTTGTTTTGTTGGTTTTTTTCTTTAATTGAAAACACTGCATGTGAAGCCACCAGAAACTAATGGAAACCTTTGAAATCGCTGCAACATTACAGACAAGAACTGAAGTCCGGGGAACGCTCACAAGCTGTGCTGACATTACTTTGTGCACTGGTTTTCATCTGTTTACTGATGCTCTCTGTTTTGTTGATGCCCTTTCCACAGTGTGGTTCTGAACAGAGGAAATCTCCAAGCACCCCAGGGAAAAACTCTGAAGACCGTAGATTTCAAAAAGCTTTTTTAAAATCCCTCTCCCTCTGTCCCTCTCCCACCTTACCAAATGCTTTTTACGAGTCTATTAGCTTCATTAAAGAGTCAAAAGAAAATCCATCAGCACACTGTTTTCTCTCTAGTGATTCTGAGATATTTATGGACTTGAAAGATGCACATTTAGGACACCCCAGATAGTGATAAGAATGTATAGACTTAAAACTCTCTATATTTTTTCCTTCATGAGTTAGAAAGAATTATCTAGCTGATATCTATTAACTAGTTGATATCAATTAACTAGTTGATATCTATTAATTGGTCCTGCAAAGCACAGTAGTTTATGCTCTTTTCCAAATCATCTTTAGTTTCAGCAAAGTTTGTAGCAGCTACTACGGCACCTTCTGGGAGAGAAAGGTTTTTAGTGCAGAGGATTGTTGTGTCTCAGGAATGATGCCACAAGAACCAGTGAGGGCTCTCCAAGCAGCCTGTTAACATTTGGCATTAAATCCTCCCAACTTCCAAAGATCAACTCTTCTCCAAAGGTGACTGTGCCACCAGTGAAGGGCATCTATGATTAAACCACCAAACACTGCTTGTCTGTGTGAGCTATGGGTAGGAGAGCAGAGCACATGGGAGATTTATGATTTTTCTCATCTCCCATGTGCCAGTTGCCAGAAGCAAGAAGGGTTCAAGAGAAAACAGCCTGGCCTTTGCCAGACAAACCTGGGATGGGTTCTGCCAGTGCTGAGCAGCTGTTTCCAGACAAGAAAGACAGCAAAGAGCTGTGCTCAGCTCTTTCACTTTCTGGATCAATGGATTGTACAGAGGAGTGATCTGGTTCACAATGTGGCTCTAGAGCAAAATGAAAATAATTATTTGACCCAGTGTTCACCAGGGAAATTGTTAGTCCATGTCTTGGAGAAGGCATTGAGGACACCTCCTGTTTATCAGCTCTTCCATGTTTGATCATTTGGATATTTATTTGTTGGTACAACAGTTTCCAGTTTCCACATGAAGTGTGTGGCACAGAGCTGGGAACATGGGGTTTTGGCTAAGCTGACAGCACTAGTGCATTTTTCCTTCTCTGAGCTCACATAATTGCAGCCTGTGACATTTTCAGTCCCTTGACAAATAATCTAGCATGCTTCACAACTTCCTCTTTAAGAAGTGCTCAGCTATATTGAAACATAAATATATCATCTTCCATTCACATGAAGTCTGTCATTGAAGCAAATCCTGTAATGGCTGAGAGATTTTACTGGGAGCACAGATCTCTTGACATTTATGCCCTGTATGAGCAACTTCACTTACATGGATATGCAGACGCCTTTTAGGCTGCATTAACAGCACAAAGAGGGACTTTGCAGGAGGGAGGAAACACAAGTTAAGTGACAGGAATCATCTTGGCAGCACAGCATCCTGCTATTGCCTGAAGTGGATTTCATGTGGTTAATCCATGGTAAGAATATTCATTTTAATGCTACTTCGAGGATTTGAATGACAGCAAAGGATCTTAATCACTTATTTGTCACTGAGAGACAAATTCCCTGCCTGCACCTTCCCTGCACCAAGGGGACACTGCAGCTCCAGCAGGGCAGCCAGCACTGCCTGCCTCAGACCTGCACAGTCACACAACCTGGTGCTCAACCACTCACCTCTGCAAAACCTGTTTATCTTGCCATGTCTGCCACAAATTGCTGCTTGAAGGGCTGCACCAGAGCAAATCCTCAAATGACATTAGCCTTGTGTCTATTTAAGGATTGAAATAGGAACAAACTTGTAGTGCCATACACCACGGACAGGGGCCAAGGTCATTTCAGAGGGAGCTGCTCTGAGCATAGACATAATTCTAATCTCAATTGACTCTTATAGTGCATATCTTAATGATTAAAGTGCTGGAGTTTTATTGTAATCACTAGTATTGCAAGGAAAAAAAATAATATCATTAAGCTCTTTGCTGTGATAAGTTGTTACAACCTTACCAGGAGAGATTTTTAATCTACCTGCAGCAGTAATCAGAGAGAAATTTCAATTTTTAAGATGAGCTTTCACCTCACTGGAAATGAATTTCAAAGCAGCTTTGCAAGTTCCACTGTTTTCCCTTGGTTCCTAAGTAGAGAGCAATTATTGATTGAACTAATTTCTTAGGAAGACAGGTCAAGTTTCAGGTTAAACTGCATCTTGTAGGAGATGTAGTCTCATGCAAAAGAGACAGAGAGGGATTAGCAACTTACAATTCACTTTCCTAGAGGTACGTGCTCTGTGTCAGCAGTTGCTCTCCATAAATCTCTGTGGCTGGTGTGTAGCAAACTCCATTTAATTCCTTGTTGATTTAGAAAATGTGAATAACAGTCCCACTTCTCATGGAAGCACAGCTTCCTCAGGAGGCCTTTCTGATCAAAGCTTCTCCTGTATCACAGAGGCTGCAGGGGAGAAAGTGCCCTGGGACAGGGGCTGCCCCAAAGGACCCTCAGGCACTGGAGTCCCTTGGCTTTGTGAAGCCCCTGAGCACAGCTTGACGTCCTGCTCCACCCCGTGTCCCACAGCCCCACTGCCCATCATTCCATGGAAACCAGGAGCTTCACAGGCAAAAACTTCAATTTGAACCTGTGCTTTTTCACTAAGAGTATGAATGGGATCCTATCACTGCAAAATGTTTAGGTCTTGTTAGGTTTCAGAGCAGCATGTTCACTACTTGATTTCTAAAGGCAGTGTCAGGAACTAATAAGAATCTTCTGACCATTACTGACATCATTATTGACACCATTGGCAGGTGATCTAATAATCCATGTGACATTCAGAGTTATAGCAAAGAGTAAAGACTTCAGTAGGGTTGTCCCTGGGCTGAAATGTGGAGGCCAAATGCAAAGGCTGGGAAAATGTTCCCTCTGTAGGTGTATGTGTGTGAAACCCACAGGTAAAACACTCTGTAAAAACAGCCTTTGAATTTTATTACCTTTTTTTTTTTCTCAAAGTACATTGTACCTATTCTCTAGGGCTGAGAACACATCCAACCAAGAGTATCCATTTATACTGCTGAAGGGACAAATTCCAGTGAAAAGGGATCACTGTGGCTTTGGAGAAACTGGCTCTTTTAAAGCTTTTTCAGAACTCTGGAAAATTGCATCTCTTGGTTTTCATTTTTGACCCTCAAAACAGTCTGCTCTGAAAAACAGGGATGTTGGAAGACATCCTTCTTCCTGGATATATTCTCTAAGTTTTCTTTCTTGACTAACCATAATCCAGCAATATTAGAAGATCTTTGCTTATCTTTCTGCTGTGTGCCTCCTCTCAGAAGGATATTTAAAAAAAATTGTCTGAAGAAGACAAGTTGCCTCACCCACTGCCATTATCCCTCCAGAAGCCAAGATAATACCAGCATCAAGGAAAAACACTTGGAATTCAGGTGGCTGAATGGGTGTAGGAAATCAGCAGCTGTGGACAAGGAGGGGCTCCCTGAGAGAGAAACAGAGGGGATGCAGAGAGGGGGTCCTGAGCCACTCCTCCCTTTGGGCCAGGGAAAAGAGCACAACAGGGTTACCCCTGACACCTGCCAAAAACAAAGTGGGAAGGGCTGTAAGATATTTATGTATCTGAAGTCATGGTTCTTGTACTCGCTAGTCCCCAGTGTAGGGAGTTATAGGCAAATATTATCAAAATATCAAGCTGTCTACTGGAGGAGGATGTTGAGTCAGGCTCCAACCCATATTTGGAACTATTAAATTATGGAGTAGCACTGATGTTATCTGCTGACATTTCATTCAGCAGAACTTAAGGAAAGAAGTAATGCTGCAAAAGCCATCGAGGTCAGCGTGACTAGAGACCTGCAAGGGGAAGTGTGGGAGCAGTGTGGGGTGCCAGCTTCCCGTGGGTCACATGTGGAAGGACTTCAGAGATAACTCTGAATTTAAATTGAGCCCATCTGACAGGGACAATAGCACCTGGAAAACCCAGCAAGGTGGGAGCTGGGAGGCCCCATCAGCCACACAAACTCCTGCAGCCACCTGCAGAGGGAAGCTGGCAGTGCATTAATCTGCTGCAGATCACAGCAGCCCACACTGAGCTGCTTTTTATAACCAGCTCCAATCCAGGTCGCCCACTTCCTCCTAACAACTTCAGCTTTCTCTTTTTCTCTCTTTTCTCTCTCCCCTTTCCTGCTCCTGACTGAAATGTGCTGTACTGCCACAGATCCAGTCTGGAATCAAAGCAGAGGCCGTTTCTGCCACGTGCACATCAGAGCTCCACAAAGGCAGGGAGATGAGGGAGCAAAGCTGATATGACAACAAAGAGTAGCATCAAATCTAACAAGCCAGTGGGCATGGGAAGCGATCAGAGGTAGACACTGTAAAATGCTCTCTGCAGGTGTGAGTTAGACATGCTGAATGTTTTGACTCCTGAGTGTTGGCACTACAAACATTTTGAATTATAGCCACTTTAAATGCCACAGGAACCTCTCAGTCTGACTCTGAAAATCCATGAATTTAGGATGCTTCAGAATGAACCTTCAGAAACATCTCTGTTCCTTAACTTTTAGAAATTAAATCTCCTAAGCAATGAAAGATTATTTTGGATCTATTGTTTTACAGAGGATGTGAAGCAGCTGGGCAGCGTTTCCCAAAGCCCTCTGAAGTTTAAGGTACCTCAAAGGCCAGAGTTAATATTCCAGTCTAGTTTAATGCTGTGCCATGGAGGGTCACAGCCCCAGCTGTAATCTTTCATCCTCTGCACCGTGTGTGCTGTACCACAGCCCTGAGCTGAGTCCTTGCCACTGACAGGACAGGGTTTTATCAGTGCTCTGCAGACCTTTGCCTGTGCTGTGTGCTTGTACAGAACAGGCTCCCTGTGCCCCACACCTCACACAGAGCTGCCCTTCATGCAAAGTGCCAGTTTAAGGAGCTCCTGTGCTCTCAGGAGAAATTGCTTTGCTGCCTGCACTTGCACTACAAACCTGGTTATTGTAGCTGTTACAACCTGTACAAACAGCCAGGCTCAGGCTGCATCCCCAAGGAGAAAAACCATCACAAGGAAGGGTTGATTCATGCTGCTTTATAATCGAATTATAATTAATATTTTTAAAAATAGTTATTTACTTCCAACACCATTATTTCCCTTAAATCAGCATTTCTTGTAGTATCACATACCACGGATCTCAAATGTCAAGTTGAATGTTGTCTTCAGCTATAGAAACAGCAGCCTAAAAAAATCAAGTTCCTAAATAGACCAGGAATTGTGTACATGCTTATGGCAAAGACATCCAAGCACGTTAGACACAGCAAGCTTGCAGTGATACAAGAGTTCCATTTACAGAAGTATAATTTCCTTTGATAACTTCTGCAGAATTATTTCCTACCCTGCAAGTGATAAAAGCACATTTGAGACCTCCAAAATATTTATGTTGTTACCCATTAGGGAAGAGATGAGCTGATTGGAAGCTTGCATGCTTTCAATTCCCAGCTGTAGCAGTATTGTATTATTAAAGAGTTCTTTGAGGACTTTGTGCTTTTAAAAGAAAGAATATGAAGAACCTTACTTATGATATGAAAGTTTTTATTTCAAGCATTCCATGGTTTTATTCAATGAAGTTGAAAGGTAAATACTGAGTAGTGTTCCATGGTTTTCTCAATTTAATACAAGGTGTGAAACCAGACTCGTTGAGGAAATGGAAAGCTCCTTACAATTAATATCCCTGACCCCTCTGTGCTGACTGCCTTGTAATAAACCTGCTACTGACCCCAAAGTGAGCAGTTCTCAGTCTCTGTGTAGAATTCTACAAGCCAATTTTCCACTTACAATACTCTGCTGCTAATTTAATTCTTATCTAAGCTCGCATAGTAGGATTATATGGATTATAACTGTGAGAAAAATGTAGTTTCAAACCTGTGGAAAGGGTGAGGGTTGGCAGGAGCAGAAGTACTCCAGAGAACTAATGTTTGGTGTAACTTCAAGAGAAGGGCTGGGACAAGAATATTTTCTTTATTCAAATGGTTTCTCCCATCCTCTATCAAAAGACTGATTTGGTTCAAATTCAAGTGTTTCTCACCATCACTAGAGGTGCTGAGAGGTTACAGCTCTTAGACAAACCTTGCTGCAGCTTCCACTGCACTGCCAGGCTGGGCAGGAGTGGATAAAGACACAGATTCCTCTGGTTTCTCAAGCCACACAAGGGCAGGACCACCTCTGCACACCCTGCTCACAGCCACCCTGTGCTGTACTTGTGGCAAGGGGCAAGAAGAGTTTTTGCTCCATATTTACACTGTTATTATTTTGAACTTCCCCTAAATCCCCAGGAAGGTTTGCATTGTCCCAGCTTACTCATGCCCCAGCAGCCCAGTGCCACATCACACATCTTGCAACATGCCATCCTATGTGCCCATGTTTTCCTAGGAAAGAGTATATTCAGGAGCAGGTTTGACAAGTTTGAAGTTTACCTGAACAAAATTTTAATTCACTTTTGTATCTTGTCCCCATCAGCCTTTCCTTGTCCTCCCTGCCAGAGCTGCCTCTCCATTCCATGGATGAACTGCCACAGTATTTCTGCATTTTCAGACTCATCACCCCTTCCTTTCCCTGGTAATTATCACACCAATGTCAAACTCAGACTCCACTTTTCTACATTTACAGCTGGCTCCTAACCAGCTCCTTGCCACCTCATTTGTCTCTGACCTCCTACAAGCCCTGCTCCCTTTCTTCCAGTGCTGTTCCTGCTGAGGCTGACAGTGACTCCTTGTAGATCTCCCCCATCACAGCACCAGTCTGACCCTGGGTATCTCCTCCTGTCACCTGATAATTCTGACTTCATGAAAAAACTGAATCTGTGTTCCACATGTTTAATTGCTGACTAGTGCTCCATAAAATTTATTATAAATATTTTAAATCAATTATTTTTCATTATACATGTACACACACCATTGTACTCAGTTAATTCTAGAAAGGAGGATGTAGGAAGAGATGATCTGAATGAATGAGAACACAATATAAAGTGGCATAGGATTTATAATGGCAATGGGACAGGCAATGGCATCTTACTGGATGGGCAGATGAAGCTGCAAAAGGAGCAGCCATTGTGAGCATACAAAACCTCAATACACATTGAGCTTAACTTGATGAGGTTAATCTGCCAAATCCCCTGAAAGGAAAGGTCAGGAAGAGGGAGGATGGGAAATCTGAGTAAAGAGAGAACTGCAAATGTGTTCCTGTGTTGTTTCTGCATGAGGACTATTTATGGAGCTACATGAAACGTTGCTGAATGTAAATGTATCCTCCAACAGGATCTATTAAAAGAATTTTATTTTGAATTCTGGCTCTTAGTAAAACGGTTGGAGCATTGTGTTTCCAAGCAGACATTCAGCCTTTGGAAAGACAAGTTCTCCAGAGGTGCTGGTCCTTCCCAAGGCTCCCTAAAGAGGTGTTGGGGCCATCAGCAGTGCCCTGCACCCCAAGGAGGAGCTGTGGGATTTCACAGAGCCCCCTGAAACCAGCCAGCCAGCTTCATGACACCTCTAGTGCACTCACTGCATGGTAAGCACTGACTGCTCTGATCCTGAAATCCCTTCAACACTTACAGACCTGTAAATCATGATATTTTGCAGCCAAGGGTGTACAATCAACCTGCTGAGTGGGCCTGACCCAAAAGCAGCTGGGGTCAGCAGGAGAGGCCTTCTGGCCACAGCTCAGTTGCATAACATCTCCTTCAATCAAACAGGAGAGTAAAACACCACCACCTGCTTTGCTTTGTACACCTGGGGTTTCTTTTCCCCCTGAGATCAGAAGGGTGAAAATCTTTCACCTCAAAGACAGGGCTAGGATCAGGACAGATGTGCAGGGGCTGTTCTGCCTGGCCATGACCCAATGCATTGCAAATATCTTTTAGCTACACATATGTAATTAAATAAGCATTGCAGGCATTTTCCTCCTGCAAAGGCATATTAGTGAATTGCAAAGAGGCATTAAAATGGAAATCACAAACATGTTTAACCTTTACCTTTCTGTTGATGTGTATTTTAATCATTGTTTAGTTTCCTATAAAAAACTGTGACTTCAATGAAACCAATGGATGCAGTTTCAGATTTTCTCTTTTTAAATTATACCACCTTGACTATACTTCAATGCTCATAATCCTATATTTCTCTCTGATATTAACACCATAATATACAAGCTGACACTGTTAGAAGTAGGAAAAGTTGGCTTGACAGGAGAAGACATGAAAAAAATGCTTGGATTAACAAGCACTGTTTACTCCATCTGTTAATATTTACATTATTTGTAAATTATTGTTTTGGAAGGAGGCTCAGATAACCCAGGAAACACGAGAAGAAAAGCCATTTTTAAAGCCAGTGAGGCAAGCCTGAAGCCACTGTCAATTACCAGAGCCCCACTGTCCCTGTGAGCCTCAGCCATGCCTGCTCTCAGCTCCCCCTCTGCTGTTTTCCTCCAGGAGCAATCACTGCTCTGAGAAGAAACAGCTGCATTTGGGTCTTATCTGGATTGCAGCTGTGCCTGGAGGGCACTGTGCCAGGGAAGAAGTCTCCTGGCCTGAGCTCTCAAGAGGATAAACGTGATGGAGGTGGATGGCAACCAAAATGGAATCGGTAAGTGAAAGAAGATTTTCCTGCTTTATGCTTCCTAGCAGGCCCATTCAGCACTTTCCTATTTCAGTTGCTTCTCAAGCTCATAATAAATGAAGTTTTAGTGAACTGAAAGCCTTTTATTTTGAGATGTGCTTCTCTCTTTTACACTGTGTTGTCTGGGCTTTTGACTAAGTACAATTTAGGTATAGCAGATAAAATATTCATCTTTTACAGCAGCGTTTCTTCCCCTTCTGACCCTTCTCTTTTCCTACAGCTGCCTGTGCCTGCCATATAAATGCTCTCATCTCTATTCTAGTGATCCAAGACCAATCCTTCTCATAACTGGGCAGAATATTCTTAGCTGGAATTAACTTTACTCAATATCATGCAAAAACATATTTCACTGTTCCTCCAGAATGTATCTCACAGAGATGAGCATTCCTCCATACTACATAAACCACCACAACTCCAATTCCACCTTTTCTGAGGCAGAGAAAGTGCTGCTGCAACAGCAGAGAACCAGAACTCCTGGAACTAGAAGTGTAGTCTACCGCCAAAGCCAAGAGAGAGCCTAACAACAAGCACAAAGTTCTCTGAGTGTCCCAGGAGGTGGTGAAGGGCAAAGCCCTGACATGATGGGAGGAGCAGGACTCGTGGTGGATACAAGAAGTCCCATGGCACGCTCCTGACCACCCACAGCACTGTGCTGGATGCACAGGTGTGACCGTACACCTGCTCTGGGCTCCTGTTCCACATTGATTCCATGCTGAGCAAGTGCTCAGCCAGGGATTTGTGTCAGAGCCCCACCAGAAGCACATGAGGGTGATCTCCAACCCCTGGGAAGAGTTTTTCCTTGTTGCCCCAGGACAAAAGGCTGGGAAGGAGATTTCAGTGGTTTCCATGAGCTGTGCTGGACATCACTGCCTCACAGTCTGCAGTGCAAAGATCACCTCCACATGCTGGGACTTTTTGGAAGCTCTGGCACACATGCCCCAATGCTGGGACAGATAATCTTCACATCACTCTGCAGCATGTGATTTATAACTTATCAGTATCCCTAGACAGGAAGCACAGGACAGCAAACTCTGAGATAAGCTTCTCCAGCCCATCTACTCCTCTCCTTCAATCATTGCCTGGATTTATCCCTGTGAGTTAAAGGATGGATAACTTGGTGACCTTTCCAATCTTGTCTCCTTGGCTAAGGTTGCCAATCATAAGGCATGCACCAACCAGAGCTCTAAGTCACACAAATCCAAAAAAATCAATTTCTAATTATAAATCCGAAATTTGATTGTGCCTCGACTGCAGCCAAAAGTGGCACAGAAATGCACTTCTGAAATTGTGACACAGAGTACAGATTCCTGGTGGGATTCTGTTCTGTGCAACAAAGGGACACCACCTCCTCTGTGCCATCCCATCTCACAGGGCACTGAAATACCTTTCCATTTCATGGCATCTGTCCAGTGATTTGATCATTAATGTCCAACATAAACATGACAACAGCATTCCATGAAAGCTTCTCCATGAAATTAACCTTTCTACTCATCTAGGCTCTCCTTTTATTGTCAAAGCTTTGAGTCACTTTGCAACAGTGTTTACAATAACACTAATAGGCCTATAATCTGAAAAGCCTGAGGTCAATTTCTCAAACCTTATAAATTGCACAATGAATGCCTGTATAAAGAGATATTTCTTTCTAATTTTAAAGCTTTCCTTAGTACTTAGTCTAAATGTATTATATACCACTTTTACTAGTTTTTTATTTAAAAACAAACAAACCCCCAAAGCATAAAAGTCAGATGGTTTTGCTTCATTTGACTTGTGAGATGTAAACAAGAAAGAGCCAATTTTGCTATGGCCTTATTTAAATACTATTGCTTTGCTATTACACTCCACAATTTTCTCTTCAAATTACCACAAGCACCCCATTCTCAAAATAGTTATGCAGAATCTAATATTTACCACTACATTTACTACAGTTGTTAATATCAAGTGGAAATTGAATATGAGGAAGTCGAATGTGCCATTTTGCTATCGATTAATATGATGAAGCCTAGAAATCCATTACTTTAACATTCAGGATATCAAAGCAGATAAACACTGGCAATAAAGTATTTGAGACTTACATGGAAAAAGATAAAAAACCTCAGTAAACAGAGAGAAAATCACATTTGAGTGAGATGTAGACCAGTGGTTTATCTTTAGTCAATACACTTAAATCAGTGCTGCATCTTCTGAGAACCACAAATGGCAAATGTGTCCAACCAAAGCACAGTGACTCATTGAAAGGGAGAATTGTTATGAATTATCCCATGTTTCTAAAGCTACTTAAGTTTTGCTACTTCTACTCTTCATCCTTCTAACGATTCAACAAGTTGTGGAAGCAGCTTAGAGGGAAGGCACTTGGAACTCAGAATATAGCACATTCCTTGGCTACAAACAGCAGCCTCTCTTGGTTACTTCAACCCCATTAGCGAGAAAATGCTCTTTTGAGAGGCCTTGTTTGGGCTGTGGGCAGGGCTGTGGTGCCAGGGTGTGGTAATCACATATCCTCTGAACAGAGACAGACATAGCTCTCTCCCAGGATTTTGCTGGGAAGCTGGAGAAGCTATGAGAAAACTCAGAGAAAAGAATGAGAAACAATTCTTACCTGCACTTGCTGCACCTGTTGTTGTGAACATGTGGAATGTGTTATGGAGATTTGTTTACCAAAGGGTGATTTCTTCATTGCCCACTGGTGATGATGTTTGGATTCAATTGACCAATTAGGTCAGAGCTGTATTGGACTGTCTGGAAGGGCAATAGTATAATTAATAGTATAGTATAAAAAACAAAATAAATCAAAATAAAACAAAACAAAATAAAACAAAGTGATTGACCAGCCTTCTGGAATCATGAAGTCAACGCTAATTATTACCCAGTAGGGATCCATGCTATGATACTGGGGCAGGGCAGGGCTGTGGTACCAGGGCAGGATAGGAATGTGCCCCCTGTTGACAGAGTGACAAAACTATCCTTTGTTCCCTTAAAAAGGAAAGAAGCCCAGAAGTTTCTCTCTTCGATTAGGTGAAAAAGGCATTTCATAGACTTGGGGAACTTCACCTCAAAATTAAGGAGAGCTAATTGGACAGGAGCCAAAAAGTCCTGCCTGGGCAATTTACTAGAAAATAAAGAGAACAAAGAAACAAATGGCTTTTGTGAGGTGTTTTACCAGGAGCAAGAACCACTTGCACCTGGATCAGTTTTTTTTCTCTCTAAGGAATTTGTTATTTTTGCCTTTTATTAAAACCTTTTCGTTTCCAATACTGCAATACAAACCATCCTGCTGATTTTATTCCTCCAGAGGTAGCTGAGCTGTCTTGGGTGAGAAATAGACCTCCAAGAGCTTACGAGACCTGGCTTGAGGAGGCTCCTACTGCTGGAGCAGGGCAGTGGGAGCAGGGCAGGGCTGTATTCTGATGTTCCAAGTGCCCGGCCGGATGCACGCTCCGCTCCGTGCCCATTCTCATCCCGCCGGGAGCTCCGGGGAGAGGCAGTAATGGGGAAAGCTGTCAGCACGGATTACTGCCAGCACCCTCAGCCTGATGCCATCCCCCCTGACATTGCCATGGGCAACCTGCCTCCATTTATAGCCAGCTGCACCATTACGGTGCTGCTGATAATTTGGAAGTAAAAGTTTAAATGATTGAGCGCTCCGCCTGGGAAGAGAAGGCTTTTTGGTACGTCATTAATAATGCAGGGGTTTAGACACTTTATTGTCTTTAGAGATGTGCTGGTTTGAATAGCACAGGGAGCTTTCCGTGCCTCCCTTTTACACTGACACGTCTGTCTTGGAAAGATGGACAGCCAGTGCTCTTCCCAAACGAGGTATAGCTGTGATTCCTTGCAGAGAAAGGAAAAGATGGATGTCATCCTAAGAGGTTCACGCTGCAGACTGCTGTGCCTTATTAACTGCAGACTGCTGTGCAATTGGACCTCAGAACATTAGGAGCTGTTTTCAGTGAAGTAATTCAAATTACTTGAAGACTATCACGTTAACAAATGCAAAGTGACTGTTTACAAAATTGGAAAAATGCCCATTAACTTGCCTGAAATGGAAAAAAAAGGAAAGAAAGAAAGTTCTTGAAGTTTGGACAACTTTTGAGCAACAAAAAGCACATTCTTATTTCTGAAATATTAGGGAAATTACTTAATTTTTCATAGATTACTCAAAAATAGTTTTCTGTCTGCCACTCTGGCACTACAGCACAATGCATTTGATTGCAAACCCAACAGAATCTGCTTGACTGTAGTTCATAAAAATATTAGAGGGAAACCTCATTATTTTTCCTGTACTGTAGTCATGGATAATATACCTAGAGGAAAATACACTTCTTTGTATAGCAAAAGCATAAAACATGGTATATATAATTGAGATGAATACAAATACACAGGAAAATTACTTTCTCTGATAAATTCTACATTTAGCTTAAGTAGAAAATGTGCAGCTCAGTATGAAGTCTCATTAATAACCTTCTAAATTTCTGCTGGTCACAATTGAAAAGTAACTTTCACAGCATTTAAAAAAATTCTTCTACATCCCCTTCTTATTAGTCTGTAGCAATCCCTCAATATGCACATTAAAAATCATACAATTATAGGAGAAAAAGGCAATTTGGCAAATTATGTGATATTCCTCTATGACTAACACAGAAGATTTTTTCAGTTTCCCTTTGCTTCTGTTTTGTTTTTTAAGGAAAAAGGTATTTAAAGATAAAAAGAGAATTCCTCAGGAAAAGGGGCAAGTACAAAAGCCAAGGACCTGAACGACAGCCTCGCTGTAGCAATAATTTAGCTGTAGCTGCACACAACCACCACGGCAAATGCACATTCCAAGTATTAAAACAATAATGAGCAGGTTTTAAAGAGGTGGTTTTATGTCTATTCAATCTAATTATATGCTTCTCTCCTATCATCATATTCAGTAAACCAGCTAATTTCTTTCTATTTTTCACCTCGGGCTATTAAAGCTTTCATATATAACTCAAATCACTAAACCTTAGAGCAAATCATTTAATTTAAAAGGAACAGGCTTCTTTTTCCCTCTCACCAGCTGAATTGCTGACATTGAATGCTGTGAGCTCTTGATGTGATGAGTGTTCTCCGAGTGGGGAGAAGCTGGTACAGGTGATCTAAAGAAATGTAAAGTGCATATTCTTATTGAAACCTGCTCAATTTCAGGGGTAATTGGCATGTTTTTACTGCAGTCACAGATCCTGACAGCTTAGCCAAGGCACAGGTCCCATAAATTTACTGAATTGTGAGGAAGATCTCATGGTCTGCATGGAAAGAGTTGGTGAGAGGAAGGTGGGAAGTGAGGGGCTGTGAGATGCTGGAGCACATCTGCTCCAAAGCCCAGGAAGGAAGGCACTGCAGTTCATCTCTGCTGCCTACAGCTTCACGTCTTTCACATCTGCAGTATGGATTCTGGAAAGACATGAATTACAATAGTGTGGAGCCTGTAATTGCTCCCATTAGCTCCATTAGTTTACTTCCAGCACCAGATACAGTTTCAAAGCACAGCTTGTTCCAGGAGGAGCACGTTCATTCACCAATGGCTGACAGAAAAGCTTTGTTTTCCGCCTCGCAGAAAGCTGCTACAGAATCTCTGCAAATGTAAATATCTATTTTTGTTATCTCTGCTGGCATATGACTTGACATATGCATTTGGTGAAATGCTGTCCTCTTCCCATGCTTCTGGAAGCCACATCCATCCCATCTGCTCCATTCCCAAATACTTAAATTTGCTTTGTCTTCAACATCAACAACCCAAAATAAATAACACATATCCTTTGTCTGTTGATATGGCTGTCAGCCATTTACTATTTCTTACTCCATCTGTGTCCTCCCAGCTGCTCAATCCCAGCACTTCTTTCCAACCATGGCATTCCTCAGCAGCACTTAGAGCATGACCCATTAACATGGAGCCTTTCCCATCGTGTGCTGGGGCAGGGAGCACTGCCCATGGCTGGCAAGGATCAAGGATTAGGGGTTTACAGGACATGGATTATCCATGGGATGGACAGGCTGCATGAAAGACTGCTCATACATTTCATTCACGACAGGTAACATTCACATTTGAAAAGCTGTGGCAAACCATCTTCAATAAAAGGCAGAGAGATCTACAGATGGGGCAGTTTAACCTCACTTCCCTGACAAAACTGTGCAGCACATCCTCACAGAAGCCACTGCCATGAGAAGGACAAGACATGAGGAGGAACAGCATGATTTACCAAGAGGAGCCTGCTCTTTCTCAGCTCAGTGTTGTGAAGCAGCCCCCTCTGAGGAGATAGGAGATCACAGGCACCTTCCTCCTTAGCAAGGCGACACATGAGATGCCCAAAGCTCCCCAGGGAGATGTGCCCAAGATGTCCCTTTTCAAACAGGGACAAGCAGACTGGCTGCCCAGGCTGCAGGCAGGCTGAAAACCTCTTGGACCATTGGTCTCAAGCAATAGTGGCTCTTGGTTAATGGTGAATGTTTTCCTCTCCAGGAGCCAAGTTCCTCAGGGGTAACATTGCCTGATTATCATCTAAGCCTGAGAAAACGGGGTGGGAGTGACCCACCCCAGAGGAGCCTTCTCTCCCAGTGCTCTTAATTTTTACAACCATCAACCTTTTCATACCACAGTAACAGATTTGTCTTGAAGTTTTAAGACCTTTCAAGAAAAAAAGTACATTAAAAGGAGCAGATGGTTTGAGTGGGGTTGTAAATAAGTGTATTATCTAAATGCAATTAGTCCATTTGGGGTAACAAAAAAAAAGCTCAGAACAGTCACATAAAGAGGAAGTTTATTGTGCTAATAAGTTGTCATCTAGAGCAAAAAAAAGAAAAAAAAATCAAAGCATCTGTTTGATTTTAAACTAAAGTCTTTTGGGAATAGCACAATGGAATGCCACTAAAAATTATATGGATTTTTCAAGTTTCAGTGGGAAAATAGAATTCCAAGAGCCCATAAAAAAGTGAAGGAGTTTTAAAATTTTACAGACAATTGCATGTAGGTGAGGGGTGGTGGGATAGTTACACAGTTTCTAGTCCAACGTTTCTCCATCTGTGATCCACAAAACACCAGAAAAGCCTACACAACATGGTTGTAAAAGCAAATAAAACCAGGCATATTCCTCTCCATATGCAAAAATGTTATTAAATGAAAGGTGGTAAAAGAAATATAATGCTTAAGTATAGAAGGTTATGTTTCATCTGGTTGTAAATGAAAAGTATTTTAGCAATGCTGTTTGAGTTAGTTCATTCTTTTTTTTTCCTCACCAGATGTTTTTTGTGCTTGTTAAGACAAGTGTAAACCATCAAAGGGAGCTGGGTCAATTAACATATTGCTTAAAAAGCAGTTTAAATGTTTTTACTGCTGTGTCTTCTACTCAGAAAGATATGAAATAAATGTGTACCCTAAAGAACTTCCTGAAGGGGAATGGGAATGCAGGCATTGAGAATTTTTGATAGAATTTTGAGCTTCTAGGGAAGAGAAATTTCAGCTTGAAGAACTGAAATCTGACCATTACTGCTAGTGCAGGCTCTATTGCAGTGCTTGAAAAGGCAGGAGAAATTACATTATTCTACTGAGAACCTTTGTGAAACAGCTTCAGGTTCAGGTTCTGGGTACAAACAACAGCCAGGGAACACAGGACTACAATTTTAAAAGGAATTGAGTGTTCAGAAATCTTAGCAATTCCAAATTCTTGGAAATTTGGTATTTCCATACAAATGGGACCAAAAAATAGCGTGCCCAGGAGGAGTAAAGCATATGAAGAATTGAGGAATAACAGTGCCCTGCATGAGGGAGAGCAAACTGGAAGGATCAGGCCATCACCAATTTTACAATGGAAAATACATTTTCTTCATTTGTTACCAAGTCTTGAAATTTTGACAGAAAGACTTGAAAAGAACTAAAATCCATCCAAGCCAGTGATTAAAATGACCTACTTGATATCGTTTACTCAAAGCCAAATTTTGCATGCATTATGCTTCTTAGTTAAATGATACATTTGCATGCATCTATTTTTGATGGTTCTCCTTCTGAAAGACTTGGAGAAAATTAATAACTCCAGACAAACTCACTTCAAGCATTACAAGCTTCAGGGGTAGGAAATTATTGAGAGCAGGAAACTTCTGCTTTTGACAGGAGCCTCCTAGAGGGATGCTATCATCCTTGGCTTTGAAAGAGACAAAATTTTACAGCAAGAAATATTGGATTCAGGTTGTTTTGCTTTAGTGGCAGTATTAAAATAACAAAATTCCACTACTGATAATTCTCAGGGTTTTTTTGGCAAAATGGGATAATTCAAGATTTTTTGTTGCGTTAACTTTGTTTCCAAGTTTAAAATTTTGGGTGTGCATTGATAGCAGCGGTGTCTTTCCATTTACCCTTTTGAGAAACAGGGTTAGTACATATATGGAAAATAACATTTTAAAACAAGATCACTTGCTTTGCCAATGAATTGCTTTTGAAATCTGGAGGTTTTGTTCAAATCCTGGTTTTGTGGAAGCTCCTAGAGAAAGCCCAGCCAGATTAAAACCATTTTTATCCCATTGCCTACAGTTATTTACTTTGTCAATGACAGGATTCTGTTAGCCCTGGCTGTTCAAGAGCCCATTAGTGAGGATGCCCAGCCGGTCCTGCACACCTTCCAGCTATCATCCCAGAAATCCATGTTTATCCCACAGTCTGAGTGGATATTTCTAATGGTTCTCGAGTTGAGAGGACAAAGAAATCCAGAACTGAATATTTGGGATGGGAGGGAGGAGGTTTTCCCATTTCAAAAATCTAGGGCTATAATTATTAATCCTTAGACTATTCTAGAAAACCAGATGAGTCATTTTATGTTAGGCTATTATGAATAACTAATCTTCATCTTTTCAGGGAAAATCCCTCAGCTTTGGACATCACTGCTTATATAATCTCTTTAAATATTTTTCAGAATAAATAGGTTTTACACATCCCTACAGTGTCAATCTAAATATAATTTTGATTGACATCAATACTTCAGCAAATTATACTGAGTTGAGCAGAAAACTACAATTACCCAGTTTTATTTGCTAATCACCACCCCATATTTATTGAAGTGGCTAGAAAATTGGATCACTTGATCTCTTGCCTTCATAGAAATTACTTTGAAATGCTGCTTTGACTTCTTCAGTTATTTTTATTGCGTATCACCAGCCTGGCCACTTTGATCATGGAAGAATGACAAGTTGTAATTATTGGTATTTTTCTCTAAGGGCAAAACAGTGACCCTGGTAGCAGCAAATGCCCTGAGCCTTCCCCTCTGGGGGCATTTGGGGCTGTGCCTGAGGCAGCTCTGCAAGACAGAGCTCCACAATTTGGCCATCCTTGGGGTCTCTGAGAGAGGTTGGGGAAAGATCTTCCCACACCAGGGAGCTCTACCAGGCTGCAAGGTATCTTTTCAGAAATCCTTTAATTCTTCATATCTAAGAAAAAGAAATATCCCCATCAGTTTCCCTCATGGGTACATACTCTAGGAATGAAGGCAAACAGGAGCAAAGCTAAAATCTGACACTACAAGATACTGCACACTCATTTATGATCCATAGATCCAGGGATTCATTTAAAAGTTTTACTGTTTCTCACCATTTAGAAAAAAAATATATATTACAGCAGCATACCAACAGATAATGAATATAGCTGACTTGTTTTCTCCAGAGTAAAATGACTTAACCTCTGAGTCAGGCTTTGTCTACTTGGCTTACTGATTTTAAGGCACTTTGAGCACCTGAGCTTTGTCATGATGCGTGTAGATAGTAAATGGAAGGGTCTTTGCCCTGAAATTTAAAGAAGCAAATGGATAAATAAGTAGGAAACTTCAACAGGAAGACCACAGTAACAGTAAAATTACCAAAATTTAGTCAGATATCTCCTTGCTCTGGATATTTCCAAAATTTCTGTGAAATATTTTACTTTCCAAAGCTGCAAAGCAACAAGAGCAGAAATGAGAGATTGTGTTCCAGGCACAAAGTGACCTTTTCAAAAGGGAAAGCATATGTCCTCAAATTCAAGTTGTCTAGTCTTGCTGAAATTCCACTTTTAAGTCAGCTCCCAGGATGAATTATGTCTTCTGGTAAAATAGGAAACAGAAGTCTGACAGCTGACTGCAATCTTAAATTTCATGGAAAATAGCAGAGCACACTCATGGCCTAGGGTATCTTCAGCTTACAGCAAAACCCTTTTGGTGCAGGACTAAGACTTGCCCAGAAGAAAAAAAATATCCCAGGTCCTCTTTCATCTGAAATAAATGGAGTGGTTTGGAAACATATGAAAACTCCTAATGATACATTCAAAGCACTTTTGGCCACAAACATTACTGAAACATAAAGCTTGCTAGAGACTCTTTTCTTGGAGAAAAGCTCTTTCTTTTCATAATTTTATCCATCCATCAAGCAGTTTGCATTCCTAAAATGTTGTCATAATACCAATGTGCTGGAGAATCACTAAACAGCCACCAACTTCCTCCCATTTGGGCTCATCATTGAAGAAAACTTCAGGAGTGGGGAAAAGAAAATCTTGTTAAGTTATCCAGAAATCCAAATGTGACCTTTATTAAGAAGATTTTATTTGGGCCACCATTTGTTTCTAAATCACATCCTGGGAGCTTCATCCTCACACTGGAAGCTGTCACCAGGGTGTTGGGCCACTGAAGAGAGACACATTCTTGTAGAGCACAGTTCTTTCCTTGTCCTGCTTTTCAAACCTTTCAGCATTTAGGAATGGAGTTTTCTAGTTGTCCTTATTGCTTTTCCATCACATTAATAATTTCTGTTATTTTTGCAATTTTGCAATAAGTGTAGTGTCAGGAATTCCAGGATGGGCAGGGGGAAAACGGAAAGATCGCAAAATTAGAGACCTGGAGCTTCAGAAGGTGCACTTTTAAACTTGGGAGTTGTTCCTTAGTTCTGAAAGGGAAATTAAAAGAAACAGGGGAGGGGTGTCTAAAAAAGGCTGTGGTTCCTTATTAAGCCATGAGGGATGTACTGAACCCTTTTCTTGTCTCAGGAGATCAAAATGTGGGTACTGGTGAAGGAAAAGCAAAGACCAGCCTTTGGTGTGTGCTGCTGTGTGTGGTCAGTCACTAGAGCCCATTCAATGCTAATACACAGGGTGGGAAAAACTGGGCATGGAGAGCAACTTGCCCATGGCTGGCAATTTTCTCCTAAAACGTAGGCTTTAAATATAACTTTATTTAGCCAAAGTAGCATTTCCAGTTTTCTCCTTTTCTGTCTTCCTGGACAATATTTACAACTTTGCCACCATTGCCCACCGAGGGGGGTGCCTCTCAGAGCCAGGCACCAAATCCCTGCTCCCTTTGCACTATGTCATTACTGGATGCCACTTTTTCCTTCTCTCAGAAGCTGCCTTTGTACAGAGACACTGTTAGGAACACTTCAAGGCTCCAGAAAGGGAGAGTGACAGGCACTGGCAATCCTGCTGCCTGTCCCAGCATCATTCATCTCCTGCCATGCCCTCAGGGATGAAGGCACAGCCCCAGCTTCCCTGAGCATCTCTGTGCCTCACCCACAGGATGTGCCCCAGCAGAGCAAACCTGAGGCCACACCAAAGGAGACTGCAAGGGACAAATGCAAAAGAGGAGCAAACACGTTCGTTGTTTGAAAGAGAAAGATGAGAACACCTAACGAGATTAAGGGTGAGGACAAATAGAACATCAAGGGTAAACTTCAGTCAAGCAAACAAATGAAATGCTGAAGGGCACTTCCATTCATGGCAGACAGAGGAAGGAAGAGATCTGATTTCAGGGCACAGAAACACTGTCAGCCCCCAGGAAGAATTCATTCCTACTGGCACAATTAAGAAAAAATACCTGTACCTACCTCCCATTCTAATCTTAAAAGATCTAATATACAACCAGTAGCATTTTCTTTCCCATAACTTCATTGAACTGTTACAAACAGTAACAGGCAAATAGCAGAAGTGGGCTGCTTATCTTGTGGCTTATAATCACATGGAAGTTATTGACCACATATTTTTGTGTCCTCGAATAACATAAAAGTGGCTGTTTAAATACTCACAGGTCATCAAGCACAGGCACAAAGTCAAACTTGCATGTGACAATTTAATTTTAGGCAGCTCTCTCTGATCATTTTTCTTCAACACAAAATTAGCTAAAGCGACCTTAACTGGACTGGTGTTAATCCCTTTGTTCAGGAGAACCTATACATAAGGGAAACACAGTTTAATATTTACAGGTGCTCTGAAGAAGACAAAAATGACCTTTCTTAATTAAATGTCATGACATGAAGGGTAATACTGGGATAGAATATGCAGCTAAATAAAGTTAGGGTCCCCATGTCTCTGGCAGAGTTAAGTATTCTGGGCTCAATTCTCTGACTTAACACTGGTGAAAAAACAGGATTTGCTGGTTTGAGATAAATGGAATTACCTTGTTTTATATCAGCAAATCCTGCACAAACCCAAGCTCTCTGATCCTAGACTGGCTGGGATAAATACATTTAAAGAATTTATAAAGTTCTGTGGGGGAAAAAAAGTGTTTTCACAGACTTGTACTCAGTAGGAGGTGCAACTCTATATTAACTTTCTCTCAGGAATGCTTCATTATCCAAGATTATAAATTCATTTGACATAATGGAAGGACAGGATAAATTATTCAGAAAAGATGTGAATAGTTTATATGCCATCAGTAAATTCTCAAGGACAGGGAGATTTGAAATATTTTGTGGCATAAGGTTAATTACCTATCTGATGTGAATTCATACATAGATATTCTCATTTTGAAGTATGATTATGCTTTTAAAATACACACAAAATGTTATAGTCTCCTTATTTCTCTGTCTTAACCAAAACTTTAGTACCAGTAAGAATATACATTTCTCTGGTTATTTCTCCTGCTGATAATTTTCAGGGCAAGCTGTGATTTCATTTGTTTCAGCCATGCTGGAGCATTTTTAGTATTTACACTAGATTTTCTCCCTTTAAATTTGTGGGTTTGTTGTAAATGAGGGAAGATACAGCATGAAGGCACAAATCTCTAAATACAAAATATAAACTTAGAAAATTTAGAGGATGTTGAGAACATGCAAAAAAAGAAAAAAAATGTTTCACACGAAAACATTTTTTTAAACCTTGCCAAAGTAATATGAGCTTGCTCATTGTCTTACTTTAGTTCTATAGTGAGGACATACATAATAAAATGCAGATGGAAGGACTGCTAATGAATCTCACTCACTAATTCACTTAAGAAATATTTAAGAAAAGGGATAAGGCCTGTTCCAGGCCTGGTGTTAGACCAAAGATGGGTTTGAGTCCCCCTGGAGCAGCCAGAGCTGCCCTTCCTGGCACCTCCTGGAGCTTCTCCCCCCAACCCCTGTGCACAGAGAGGAGCACACACAAATCTGCTGCACAGACAGTGGGGAAAGGCCAAAGGCAATCAGTGCTGCCAGCTGAAGGACTGCTCGCATCTCCACATCCCTGAGCCAGGGATGAACATTCCTGGGGCTTTTCTGGTGACTTTAACCTGCCAGGAGGGCTCCAGAGGCCTTTGGCTCTTATCCAGCAGGAAAGGAGGCACAGTTTGAGCATTAGGGGAGGCCAAGAAGGGCTAAAGATGAGGCTCTCCTCTCTACAATTTAGAGAACTGACCCAGCAGCTATAGTTCCCCTAATCCTCTCCAGCATAAAAATAAAAAAAACACCAAAAACCCAAAAAACAAAACAAACAAACAAAAAAACCAACCAACCAAAAAAAAAAACCAACCAAACAATGGGACAAAATATAAAAGGACAAATATCTCTAGTACTTAGAAAAGACACCATCACTGCTATTTTATAAGTAGAAGCACTTGAATTTTATGGAGTGCATTTATGGACTTAACTGACTTGCTGTCCTCTCAGCCTCAGTGCATGCACAGAACAGCTCGGAGAAGCAGGGTCACAGAACTTGGAAATATGCCTTAACACATAGCATGTATTTCTGACACTGCTAAAAACCTGACAAAATAAATTTAGAAAAACTATTAATGTTATATTACATGATTCAACTAGCAAAGCTCTCATAACCATGACATAAATCCTGAGCCAAAAATCACTTTACCCTTTAATAATTACTTTATCTGCTATGACTAATGCTGATTATTTTTCCAGTGCTTATATTTTGTTTCACTTTTACAGGATTTCTGCTCAATGCTATTGAAGACTGTCCCAAATTCGTTCAATACTCTTAATTAATATTTGTGTTTCCAAGATATTCTGGTGTAATTACAGGAACATTAATCTGTCAGCAGTAATTTCAGAAAGGTTCACAGACTCTCTGCTCTCAGTGCACTTAATGAGGCCACTTTGTCAGAAGAAGCCAATGGGAGAGATGGGTTCAAATTCAGGCTCTTCTCTGATAAAATGTTCCTGCCAAGCCAGTAGAATAACAAAGGAGAATAAACAGCTTATTGAGTCAATTTTCAGTGACAGGATGTAGACCTAGTCCAAATTCCCCCAAATCAATAAAAAAAGAAAAATCAACTTTCCCCAGGCTGAGAGGCTCCCAGAGCTGCTGGGTTTGCTTGCAATGCCAAACCAGGAGCAGCCAGCCCAGCAGAGCCTGGCTGGTCCTGGGGCAGGGGAAGGGCTCTTGCACTCTCAAGGCTCCATTTTTTATTGTTTCACAGGCAAAACTCTGTGGGGGAGGGGATTTTCCTCTGTTGTATAAACTCCTGAAAAGATCAGTTCCATATTTAAATGCCTAATTAATATCCACCCAAACATAGCCCAAAGCTGGGTGTTGGGATCCAGATCTGTCCTTCTGTGGGTAGAGTTACATCAACACCCACCTGCATTCTGATACCTGAGGCATTGATGCCTGGCCCATGGCATTAGCAGGTGTCAGCTTGGTTAGGCTGATGTGGGGGTCCCAGCTCTGGGTTTCCCTGGGTCTGGGTTGAAGGCACTTGAGACAGTAGCTCATGTTCACACTCAGGTGTTTATTATTTCTTATCAGTGAAACAGTCTCACTACTGTGAGTTTGGCAGCTTTTCATTAGAAGGCACAAAATGGCCAACAATCTCTTGTTATAAGGTCTTTTAAGACTAAACTATCCAATTAAGAGCTGACACCTGGATTATTTTCCCTTTTAACCCAATAACTGATCCCAAAGAGCCCCAATGGAGACTTTTCTGCCCAATTACAAAATTGCTTGTTTGAACCCGAGTGTATTGTTAATTGTTTAATCCAGCTGTTTGTGGGACCAGCTGCCATCCCAGCAGGTGACAGTGACTGGCCCACTGAGGCACACATCTTGCTTATCCTCTGGTAATTGGAAATGGGAGAGGGCTAAAATCACCTTTCTCCAGGAAAACACTCTGAACACTTGAAGGGGGGACAGGCAGTGGCTGTTTGCCAACTTTTATCAAACCAGTATGGTATTGGCAGGCCCATGATCACTATGGCGTGACCTGGATCCTCCCACCTACCCCTCCATGATGCCTGCTGCCATTCCAGCCTGTCCCTGACACCAAGTGAGCCTGGTTCCCCAGACAGGGGCAATCCCCGTGCCATGGGCTTGTCTGGCACACCAGCACAGCTCTGTTGACTTCAGCTACGTGGTTTTCTAAAGAACTACACTAATTTGTACCAGTTGAGGCTCTGACCTTTTAAATCTGAGATCAGTTCAGTCTGCATCAGTGAATAGGTTATCGCCTTAATTTAAATCATTGCTGCATATGAAATTACTCAGTATAATTTGATGGTTGGCTAAAATTAATGAAAAATTTGTCTCACTAAGGCCTTGCACAAAGTTGAACCTTGCAATATTAATCTTAGCAAATTAGGGCATAGGAAAATGTGCTTTGTTAGCAAATGACAATTTGTGTCACAAAGTGTGTGCTGAAAGAATTAAGGCTCACTGCCCAAATTGGAGGCTGAATTAATGAATTGGTGTTAAGGACCCTCACAGTCATAAGCCCCCAAGAGGGGCTACACCCAGGATGGACAAGGATCATAGGTTTTTCAGACAGATATAAGTTTGGTCTATTTGCATATCAGGGGTTAATCCTCCAATTACAGCTTCAGGTAATGAAGTAATTTACCTCCAGTTTGCTTTCCTCCCCAATTCACTTTTGTTTAGACCTTTTGGGGCCTGAGGCAGTGAGGTGTCCTTGAGTTTCAGGCCTAGAGAGGAATGATTTTATCTGACCAAAATGTGAAGACAGTAACTAAGACTCTGTAAGGGATTTAGAGTTATACCCTAAAGCAGCCCAGGATTTGAAAGGTATAAAAGCTAAGATCCTAAGGCATCACCAAGTCTGCAGGAGAGGGGCTGCTTGTGAGCCCCATGTCTGCTGTGCAAGCACCGTGCAAGGGGAGCTGGAGCTCTGCAGGCTTAGTTACAGGAAGGTGTTGATGAATTCACATTTATTAAACCACAGACAAAACGTTACCTCTTGTATTACTAACACTGAATAATTTGTTCATTTATTGCCTGTTAATTATGTGCCACTAATAAGTCACTAAACCACTTTGATCCTAATTTGCTGCAAGCTGTGTGAGCTGAGCAGGTTTTCCCCACGATGCAGCATTGCAGCCAGACATGGCAGCTGGCCCCACACCCCCCTTTCCCCATGGCATCTCCGTGCTGGGTGGCAGCAAAAAGAGACACTGACACATGGGGATGAGGGAAGATCACCTCCAGCAAAGTTATTTCTGTGGGAAGGAGTAATTTGTAATATCGGTGGAAGTTGTGGTACATGTGCTCTGAGCTAGCAGACAAGGTGGAGGCCAGGCTGGTGCCCACGGCCCCTTTGTCATCCTTCACTCCATTAAATACCATCTGGAACACTGCCATGTCTGGAATTTTTGGCACTGCAGTGGGGTAACCATGATCACTGAGGGAGGAGCAGAGAAATCTCCTTCCCTCCCGTTGCTCCCTGGCACAGTTAAACCAGACTGCAAACCCCTTGTCTATCACCTCCCCAGTTACAATATTTTTGATTCACAAATGCAGCATGTGCAGATAAAAGTTTCCCCTGGGAGGATGCCTGTCCTGCAGCCATTTTGCTCTCTGTGTGTTTGCTATAAATTATAAAGTGAGATCTGCATGACCTCGTGCATCAAAGCCAGGACCATATTGCTTCTGCTGCTGTAATTCATCAATACCAGATTCTTTCAAGGGTTCTTCACGTGTTCATTCATATTCTACCAGACAGTCTTTCATTCACATCTGCTGCCAGATGCAAAACAATCTCTGAGCCAAAGGAAGGGTCCATACAACACACTGGGAGATTTCAGCAAAGTGCCCAGCTAGAGATACACGATAACAATTTTGAAAGAAAATGATACCTATAATTTTATTGCAACTGCAGTGCCCTAAAGGTTTGTAAAATCTACTTCTAAGGGAAGAGATACTTCTTTAATAAACCTGAAAAGTTTAGCAGAACGTGGTCCCTTGAATGTTTACCAAGGTTCACTGGTTATAATTTAATGCTTGGCTGATACCACTGTTACAAACATGAAAATAAAAACAAAAATAATTTAAGAGAGAAAACAACCAGCTGTTTTTTCTATCTGTCAGGGTCCAGTAGCACAGCAGAGGCTTTTTCAGGAGCTACTTTTAAACAAAAGCAAGTGTCCTGCCTAAGGTTTTACCTCAGCAGTGACTCACCAGGCAGGGCACCAATATTTCTAGATGTGAATTAACCCCTTGAGATCGGGACCCTTGAATCCTCTGGTCTGGCTACACTACAGCCTATGCCTGAAGCAAGAGAAAAGAAGTTCAATTGTTGGTTCAATTGTGAGTTTCTATGTGCAAACCCCAGGGAAGCTGCTGTGCCACCTGACCTGCAGTGCTGCTGTTCACTTCTAAACCCTGCATTACAATTCTTTAGCCTGGAAAGCTCAGTCCCTGCCTTCATGGAGGCTTGCCCTTCCCTTTGGGCAAAGAGTAGAATCACAGAACACAATCTCAATTTAAAATTTGACTGCATTGGCTTTCAACAAATTTGTGAAATTTCATGGATTATCCTCAAAAGTCTCAGGGATGTGAATTTAAGCAGGAATGGGTCATCTCATATTTCTGTAGGAAAACTTCTGAGATCAATGTGAATAATATTTTAACTGTGAGACATAGAGGGCATGAGAACTAGAAACATGCCTTATTTGCTATTTATCTAATTGGGTGTTCAGTTTTCACCCAGCAGAATCACAAAAAGCAATCACCTTTGTGTGCACCTGCTGTCCCCAGGCACCTCCAGCTCTGCCCTGAACAAACACTTCTCATTTCTCTCTGTCCAAGTGCACGAAGCTGGCAATTGCATCCAGATCAGAAAGCCCTGAAGGGTTCTGCAGCTGCTGAGAAACCATTCCCCACCCCTTGGCAACCATGTCCTGTTTAAATGCAAAGGCACGGAAGTTTTTGGTCTCCTTCTCTCCCTTTGCCACCACCCCAAGTATTTACAAGCCCTCCTGGCACTGCAGACAGCAAACTGCTCCTGCCTCTGTCTCCCCCCTCCCTGACTGCCTTGGTGTTCAGTCCCAGGAGGCTGGAGGGATGGCAGGAATTTGATGATGCAGTTCTCCAATAAAAGATTCAGATCCAGCCAAAAGGCCTGTAAACAAATGTCTGCAGAAGCTTTTATCTTCTGAACAAACTTTAGCTCACCCTTTCTTTCTTGGTAAGAAGAGGAGACTGAATTTAGAGAGTTTGTTATGTAAGGCTGATTATTTTTACCACAGAAACACTTCACAGCTGGACCCCACATCTACCTGAGATTGAGCATACAGTAGAGGAGCAAGGAGACCCTCTGCATAACCTCAAGATCTGTTTAAAATAGATGGTTTTCTGCTGTAGGAATCTTAAAATGTATTTATTCTAGTCTAGATAGAGCTTTAAATCTGTATGAAACAAGTTTAAATCAGGACTCATCAGGAACTGCAATGCTTTATGAATGTGCAAAAGCCAATGAATTAAGGCACAAAATGTTCTTTATTTGTGTCCTAGTAGTGGTTCCTTCAAATAATCCCATTACAAGTTTCAAGGAACGTCAACATGCAAAGCATAGACAGGCTATAAATTATTCCTTTCTAAATATAAATCTTATAGTGCACCAATTAAAGTTATCTAAATATTTAATAGCAGGTTGCTATCAATTAAAGACCCTGATCTTCCCTGTATACTTCCACCACTACCACAGGACTATTAATCCTTTCTCCTTGAGAGAAAACCAGTAATTTATAGCGTCATTCTATTGGTCTGTTGGAAAATAAGAATGAGCATGTGTTGCTTTGTTCATGCATGAATGATTTTTTAGATGTATAAATTAATAAAAAAATGGTGCCAGTGTAATGCTTGCATATTGATAGGATTAATTTTTTATTATTTTCCTGATGTAAGTTTTTCTTTTCTTCTTGGTTTTGTACTAGCGGTAATTTCTGGAAAATGTCATAATTTTCTTTGCTGAATTGGTTAATGAATGTGCCAGAGCAGCTTGTATTACTTGCATTCAGAGAAAAACTTGCATACTGCAGAACAGATGGGTATTGTGAACTGTTATGATGGCAGTGATTTTAAATAATACATGAAGAATTTTTCTATCTCATTAAGTTTCCAGTTTCTTTAAGAAACATCTTTAAAACAAAAGCAAAATATTCTTAGTGGGAGCTGTTCTTGTTTTGTGTAACTAGATGTCTTTCGCCGTTATGAGGAGAAATGTTGGTACAGAACAAAGGCATCACAGCTTTAACTCTGATTTACAGTTTTAGTGCACACAGTTGTACAGCAAATGGACTCAGTTCCTGGTGCTTCTTCAAAACCACCAGGGCCAAACACAAATCTAAGGAACAAATACAAAGGAAGGTGCTAAAAATACCTTCCCTTCTTCCACACAACTTTCTAGAATACTTACAAAAACTCCCACCTCCTCAAAAGCAGCTCCCTTCATCTCTTTTTCTAGTCCTACATTACCAATTTTTCCCCCTATGGTTTCATTTTCAAATGCATACTCCATTTATTAACAGAAACCCTGCCTGTTTACATGTTTTCTGCATTCTATTAAGAGACAAATTGGTAAGCACAGAAATTTCTTATAAGTTTCACTCACAGGCTGCACAAACATTATTTAGCACCATTTTGAACAGAGAAAAAGACTAGTGCTAAAGAGGAAATAAAGGCAATTATTAAAATTTTCACTTAGAATGCTTATTTGCTGTTAAAAGGATAATAAGGTAAGATAGTTTCCAAGTCAAATAGTTTTGCTAACATTCAGACCATAAATTTTCGATTTATGCCAATCAAAATAATGAAGCAGATATGCCAGTTGTCAGAATTCATTTTCCCTTTGAATAAGCTGAGCTGGAATGCAATTTAAATGAGATGAGCCAGAACAGCAGACCAGCACAGAAGGACTATGGCCCAGTATACAAAACAAACACGTTATGAATTTGAGCAATGAGAATAAATTCATTTATCAAGATGTGAACTGGGGGAGGGGAGACTGAAAGCTGGCAGGACACAAAAGGGCCATCAGGATGGTCAGGCTGGGGCACCTCTGAAAATACACAATTGCCCTGAAAATACACAATCCTTATTAAAACATGAGCAAGCTCTGCCTTTCTTGCCACCTGAGCTTCCTTTGCTGTAAATGTGATCCGAAGATAAGGGCACAAAAAAAAAGATTGTTGTGTCTTGTTTGCACTGTGAAGAGACAAGATTTAACTCTTGGCATTTTAAGGCATCACCCATATGTGATATCTGCTCACAATTTAAAGACTTCTTTTCTGCTGTAAATCAAAGGAATCCAGTGCCTTGGATGCCTGTGCCCACTTGGAGAACAGCTTGAACCCAGGCACTGACAAGAGGGTGATCAGGGAGCTCCAGCCCCTGCAGAGCCACTACAGCTCATCTGTGTCAGCCACAGCCAAGGGGTTTTACCTTTCCTCCAGCCCTTTGGCTTTAATTCTGCTGTTGGACTCTCTGACTGCCCCTACATCAACACCACCAAGGTGCTTCCTCCATCAGATTTCTGGTAATGCCTTCTCCTGCCTTCAAGGATCTTCAAATGCCATTCCAGAACTGAATGGAGACAGTAATGTGAAACTGCATATATGGGAAATGATATCCAGTGATAATTTAAAACAACAACAAAAAAAAGAAGATAAAACTTCCTAATTTTAATAGGAGCACAAGATTTAACAACTCAAATTCCTGATCCTTTGGGAGTTTCTGGAAGCCCTAGCATCACACAGCACTCTATTGGCTACTAGGAATAAAAAGTAACTCTATCCCAAACAAAACCATGACAAGCTCTTTATATTAAAGGCACATTAAACTTTTTTATAGACAGCCTAAATCTCCCCATAGCTTTGAACCACCAGCTGGACAATGTGAAACCAGATAGTCTCCCTTCCTAAGGATTTGTGAGATAAAAAACCCATAATCACCTCTATGGTTGTTAATTGCTGCTCAAGACTCTCTAATTCCCACAGCAAACACGGATACTTTGTGGCTTAGAGCTGAGTAATCTGATTGGATTTGTTTGCTTGTTTCAAATATGCCTACCATTACATCCCCAGTTTAACTGCCTGAGTTTCCTGCTTCTGAAATATTTATGAGCTGACTCAGGTGACTTTGGTTTACAAGTATCAGCAATTTTGTCACAAAGTGGTTAGTTTTGCTTAGTCTTCACAGCTCCTGAGCAGATTTTAGTTGTTTCTGCTTGTATGTTACCTGCTTCTGCAGAGGGATGCACTTTTCTCAGCACTGATAAGTGAGCTGATGTTTTCTCTAGAATTCCTGGGCACTAACTCCCTTTCAAAACAATTATCCAGAGTATATCTTGCAAAAACTTAATCACTTGGCTACACAGCTCCATTTGAAAGGCAAGATACAGGACAAGATGTAGAGGTAATTTGAAGCTCCCACCTTTTTTAGGCTTTTTTTTTTTAGGGTCAATTATGACAGTAAATAGGATTAGTCACAGCAGTTAGTGCAGCTGATAGTGTTTGGCTGCACATGAAGGTCTGTGGCATGTGGCCATTGCTTTTGGCAAGATGTGGATTATAGAATTGTGCATTCAACTCTTTCCTTCTCGTGTTAGTGTTCTGCCAAGTCTCTCAGGGCTTATTCATGCTCTTCAATAGCATCTGTACCTCCTACTTCCCATTACAATATCCTAAATCAAAATGCAATGAGATGTCCTCAGCATTTCCTGCTTCAGTTAAGAGCTTGGTTGAGTTTGATTAAAGTTGTTAAGCAATTTTAATTGGAGGGCTAAAAAACTGAGGGAATGCAGGAATAGTCATAATAGAATTATATGCCTCAATTAACAGTTAAAAATGACCTATGGGGCACCACCAAGACATGATGGCTGCCAGCCACAGTGAAGGCAGCAAACGGAGCAAATTTAGGCACAGTCAGGTGGGAAGGGCACCTGCAGAGAAGAATGGAATACAGTGATGTGGCTGTGGAAGAGAACAAGAGGCACTTAATGAGGCAGAGAGCAGGCCCTCCACTCCTTTTCTGCCTCTGGTGCCACGTGCATGCATGCTCTTCTCCAGGCATTCCATCCCAATCCTGAGCAGGCCCTCTGACTTAAAAGGGAAGGGAACTAAGACAGATGGGACAGACTGACTGCATCTGTGTGGGAAAAGAATGGAGAGGGAGCTGTGGGATGAACCACAAGGTGTTTGCTTTGCTGGGGACTAGAGGCCACTGGAGGCTTCCCCATGCCAAGGAACCTTTCAGCCAGTAGCATAAGAGAATTGAGAAATTCATTAGAATACTCAAAGTGGTGACCAGAGAGGAGACTTGTGTCTCCACACACTACTGGAAATCATGGGTAAATTCTCTGTAGGGTGTAGGAGATCAGGTAGGGGTGCTGGTGTAACTCATGAAGGCTTCCCCAGTTTCATTAAGAGCAGCTGACTTCCATCACTCCCTTTAGTGTTAGTTTCATAACAAAAGCCCCTGACACACCTTCCATCCTATTTTATGGTATAGTTCAAATACATTTTAATATCACCTGAATGTATGGCTCTTTCACTGCTCCACAGAACAGACTATCAAACAGTCATTTACAGCTTTCTTCCTCTTTATAAGAACTAAAATATTCTTTCTTCTCCCTCTTATTTGAGTGTGGATAAGTCACCAAATAAGAATGAATTCTTTCTGCAGGCACTGCCTAACTAATAACTGGGCAGCTCTTGGCAACTCAGACCATTGCTCCAATTAATTTCCTAGTGAGTGATCTTATTATCATTGTGCTGGGTTCAGCTGGGATAGAGTTAATTTTGTTCCCAGTGGCTGTTCCAGGGCTGTGTTTTGGAACTGTGCTGACCACAGGATGGGTCATACAGAGATGTTTTCCTTGTTACTGAGCAGGGCTCACACAGAGCCAAAGACTTCTGCTTTTTGTATGGCCACTCTCTCCCTGGTCCCACTGATGGGGGAGTGAGAGAGGGGCTGCCCGGGGCTGGGCTGAAACCATGGCATCTGTGAAAAAGGAACTGTGTGCAGTCTTTAAGACTTTTGTTGCACTCTAGTCAAACCCTGCATATTTCCTGCTCTTCTACTCTTTTCCAATGAAAGCTGAGCAGGTAACAGCCTTCAGAAGGAACTGCTCTTTCCTTCTTCCCAGCAGTGCTCAGTGATTTTACTTCATGTAAAGGACTGAAAGCCAACTCAGAAGTATTGCACTTCCTCTCCCTCCCCACCACCTTCCCCAAGAGTAATTTTAGTGGAGCTTTGATTGATGTCAGATGAAATTAACTGGAAACATTTAATGTGTTTAACATGTAAAGGCTTAGGGCTCTATTCACTCAGAGTTAGAGACTTTCTGTGCTTCATAAACTCAGAGGACACTGAAGCCTGAATTTCAGCTCTGCAGCCAGATGACTTATTAAACAGCACCTTGACTCCTGCCATCATTGCTACTTTTCACTCCATTATTAATAGAAGGAGGACTTGAACTGATGGCAGCAAGAATGGATTCAAAAGTCCTGTGGCAGAGATGCTGTTAATTTTAGTATTGTGTCCATCATTAAGCATCAGATTAAATCAAGCTACATATCCCTCAGCAGCTGTTGAAAATCCTCATTTAACCAAGTGAAAAGGAATATTGTGCTTCAAATGGAAGGATGAATGAGGTTCCTGCTAACAAATAGCTTTGAGAAGGGCTCTGAATAGACAGGGAGGTTTAATGAGGCTCAAGAGTACAGGCTCAGGTTTCTTAAAACTAGAAAAGTCTTTGGTCATTTAAAAAACTGAAAGATAAAAAATTTTTTGCTCCCTTCTCATACTTGCAGCATACATGGAAAAGACAGGTTCTTTTCTAAGTCAACAAGTTATATCAAGTTCAAAAGAAAATAATTTTTAATATGTACTTCCCCTTGGACCATCTATCAAAGGCAGATTAACCCTGCCAAGGGATAAATGTGGGAGGCTCTGGGACTCCTGAGGGATGCCTCAGCCAAGCACAGCTGAGCAAAGGGAAGGTCTCTGTGAGTGTGCAGGGCAATCTTTGCTCCATTGAAAACTGGTGGGAGTCAGAGGGTGCACAGGCTCTTGAGAACATGGAGAATTCAGACTTTCCTCTGGAGGATTTACTTGCACCTGCTTTACTGCTGGTATTCAGTATTACTTTATTGATTTGTAAGCAAGTCTATCAAGCAGCAAAATTCTTTCCTAAGTGATAAAGGGGCTTTGAAATGTCTGTCCATACAAATAGCAGACATTACCCTTTCTACTCTCTATTCTTTGCCATTTCTAAATACATTTGTTTGTGCCATGTATTACTCTGTAATTATTTACCAACTTATCTTCAGCACACACTCAACATGCCAAGCTCAGAGTGGCTGGGCTGTTAAAGTCCTGCTTCAATGAGACAACTGGACTCCATCACTTAGATATGGCTTACAAAGCCTGTCAGTAATTCTTCAAAACCCAGCTCCAGTCATGACTCCAGCAGCTTATTTGCTGCAGCCATGGCACTAAAGGAGCAGTTACCACAGAGCCATGGCTCCTCTGTTACTCTAATGCAGATTATTGGCTTCCTGATCAATTCCTCCCTCACAGGATCTCGATAAGAGCTCCACAAGATAGCATTATTACCTCCTTTAAGTATTAAGCTCACATCCTCCACTCTACCAGAAGATTTTTCATTTTCATAGCTCCTTTTACATCTCATTTTCTCCCAGAATGCAACAAGAGTTGAGTTTCAGTTGCCTTGCACTGGAGTCAAGCAGCAAGTGGTGTCAAGGCTGAAATTAGCCAGACTTTTGCTGCTCATGAAGGATTAAACCACTCGATGAAACTCTGCAGATATCTTTATCTCAGAGTGTCAGAGAGGAGGTAAGAATTCAATTTGCTGAAGCAGAGAACCAGCTGAGATGAAGTCAAGGCCCTACAAGCATGTTAGTCTGCTCCACGTGAAATGAAAGGAGTCCATAAACTACAGGAAGAGCATGTATATAAACAGATCACAAATCATATCAATTTCTCAAAAGTGAAGCCTTCCACTAACTTGCTTTAAATCTTCCAGAAAATTAAACTGGAAAATTAAGAGCAGCAGGAACCCATGTATTGTACTGACACTTTTAAACAATACCATTCATTTTAGTTTCATCCTTCTGCAGTAGTTTCAAGTATGTATATCATATAAGATTTCTGCTGAAAAAAAATATATATATTGTATATATGGGGAGATAGGGATATATACATATATATAGTTTTTTAATTTATTTATGGGGAAAGCATATAATTTTTTTCTCAAACACCTGTAAGATACCTCAGATGCATATGAATAACTTTGAGAGGTTAATCAATCAGCAACCATTTTCTAGGCTGTGTGTGAAGCCAGAGCAAATGAACACAGTTGCGTTGTCTGAGACAATTTACTTTGCTGCAACATCACTGCAAACAGCCAGTTAGAAGGTATCAAGAAGGGCCCATGTAATGCAAATCCCAGGTCATCCCCACTGAGCAATGGGCTGGCAATTCCAGAGGGTCACAGGGTCAGGTTGCTGCTGTTTGTTTCCTAACAGGACAAAAAGCAAAAGTTCCTTTGCTGTCTGTCATGTCTGCAAGATCAACCACACTGTGCAGCCACTGATGCTGCTACAGTGCACTAGGAGGAAATCAAACAGCCTGCACAGATCATCATTGATGTGTGTTTGAGGGGACTTACAGAGAAAACATCAGAGCTGCCACATTTCTCCAGTGCTGTGTAAGCAACTGAACAGTTTTTACATTTACAGTCATTGCTGGGTCTGTCTGCAGTGATAGGCCACAAAGCTGCCCATAAGCCAGTCCTCAGGGTCAGGTTCTTCTGTCATGGAGAGGCTTTCAAAGCATATCCGAATGTCTCCATGTGCTAAATACTCATATACAGTATAATATGTATAGTAGCTATACAGCATGATCCCCAGGTCATAGTCTAAAAAACACTGTTCAACATCTTAGCATAAGTTAATTACAATATTTCTTAGATGCTGAAGAAAACTAGAATGCATTCTGACTCAGGTTAGGCAAAAAATAAAGCAGCTATGTGATGTATTATTTTGATTCAAAAAGCATGATTTACTAAAAATCATATGGTCTTTCCCTGAAGCAGCCAAAGAAAAATAGGAAATCATTAGGTGTTTAAACATGAAAGGCACAAAGATTGATCTCATAGCTAAATTGCCATAGGAAAGAGCAATCCACTTCCTTCAACATGCACTGTTGTCATCTTATTGCAAAAGTTCCATACCTTCTCAGTGATTTCTCATGGGCAGCTCCTCACAGCACTAACTCCTTCCTCACAGCCCAGCCAACAAACTCCAGCTCCCTCCTCACCCAGCCACCCCATTCTTTTATAGCACTCATCCTCACTGGACACAGCTGTGGCCTTTAAGGGCAGGCCTGTTCCTAATCTTTGGTGATCAGTACAGCTGCAGCTCCTCAGGGGTGAGATTGCCTTCTGCACTGCATTTTCTTACATTCTATACCCCCACAATGCAGGGTTATAATATGAGTTCCTAAGAAACATAAAGACATGAAACAAAAATGATAGCAAGACTGAAATGTAATGTTAGCTGGAGAATTCCATTTCCCCAAATTGGGTCCAGCACTTTAGAAGCTGTGTGTACACATGGCAGCTCTGAAGCATCACTGGGTCTGCATTCCACTTTTGCAAGCCTCCTATTCCCAAAAGAGAACTAGGAATTTTTCATCAATGCACAAAATCAAATATTGAGGGTTGAACTCCTATTTCCACAGAAGTCAACATTCCCATTCCCTTGAACTCACTTTTTATATTTTTTTATTTTGTTTTTTTTTTACTGGGTAGCAATAAAGCAGGAGTTCAGGCTGAGAAACTAATAGCGAGCACAATCAGACCACACTGAAAAGACAAACTGCCTAAATGATAGGGTAAAAATGGTAAATCACTCTCCTTATAGACTTCAAACCTGAACCTAACAGCCCATTAAAAACAGAGAGATGGCTGAGGTCACCAACTTAATGGTTTGCTGAAGAAACCAGGGTGAATGTGAGGAGCAGGATGAACACCCATCTCAAAAAGCTTTTCATCAGGATGTGCAGGGAGTGGCTGACTCCATCAGGTCATGGGGCAGGGAAACACGGAGCAGTCTCCACCTCTCAGACTCGATCAGAGAGAAGCAGCACTAAATTCAGAGTGCCTCTCCTTCCCAAACCCCAATTAATTTGACAAGGCAGCATTTGGCATCTCTGTGGAGCTGAGACCAAGCACAAACCAAGGCAGGGCTTGGAGCATTATGAATTGTGATATATCAAAGGTGAAAACGCACCCAGAGCTGGGCGTTGCTGTCTTTTAAGTGTGATTGAAGCTGATTTCAGGCAGCAGAGTTGGAGCAGGATGGGCAGAGCTGCTCCCCAAGGTGCCCACACTGGGCACAGTGCCCCAGTGAGAGCAGGGAGCTGCTGCCTGAACCCAGGACACAGCTCCCCTCAGCCAGGCTGTGACACACAGGGCTATGACCCACAGGGCTGTCACCTCACCAGGACACAGCTCCCCTCAGCCAGGCTGTGACACACAGGGCTGTGACACACAGGACACAGCTCCCCTCAGCCAGGCTGTGACACACAGGACACAGCTCCCCTCAGCCAGGCTGTGACCCACAGGACACAGCTCCCCTCAGCCAGGCTGTGACACACAGGGCACAGCTCCCCTCAGCCGGGCTGTGACACACAGGACACAGCTCCCCTCAGCCGGGCTGTGACACACAGGGCTGTGACACACAGGACACAGCTCCCCTCAGCCAGGCTGTGACACACAGGGCACCGCTCCCCTCAGCCGGGCTGTGACACACAGGACACAGCTCCCCTCAGCCAGGCTGTGACCCACAGGACACAGCTCCACTCAGCCGGGCTGTGGCACACAGGGCTGTCACCCCTGCAGGACACCAGGACATTGCCACTGCCACTGCCAGCCCAGGGAAGCAATATTCTGTCACAGGCCTGGCTGCAGGGAAGGCAATGCCAGGCCAAGAGCTGCTGCCTCATCCTATTGCCTTGGGAGCTGCAGAGATTTATGGCACAGAGAGAAGCAGAATTCTCCAAAGTGTCCTAGGGAGGCCTGAGGAGGGAAATTGGAAATTCACAGCCCCTCCTGAGGCAGCAAGGAGGCTCCAGGACACAGACATCAGATGAGATGGCAGTGCTGGAGGAGAAGCTCAAAGTAGATTGTGTTCAGAAAAAGAAATTTGTATTTGCTGCCTCCAGTCGCTGGAAGTGGAAAAATATCTATAGTCCTGTCTTTGACCCCAGTAACTCTTCTTTTTATCACAAGTCCCTGATTTAAAACTGTAACAGAGACTACAAGGTATGGAGTTAAATACTTTGGGATTAGAGATACAATCTGAGAAGCAACAGTAAAATAGTTCATCCCACAAGAGATTTCTCTCATCTCTTCCAGAGATAAGTACACAGGGAGCTGACAAAATAAATTTGCCCTTGATATCTTCCTGGGTAACCTGAGAGGAAAATTCAATCCAACTTCTTTCCTGAACATGACATTTATTTTGCTTAAGGCAAATCATGTTTATCAATTAGGTGTAGCACTTCTGATTAACCATTAAGACTTAGGGGAAAAAACAAAAAAGTTCTGAAGGCTTAAAGTGAGTATGGATATGGAGCTTGTCCTGGTCTTGAGAGGGGCAGTCTTAGCTAACCAGTACAGTGCTTTGTGATGCCAAGACTTCTAGAAACTCTCTCAGGATCAGGACTTTTTCTTGACCTCTTAAAGGCTATAATCCTGTTAAAATTATGAATCAGAGCTTTGCAATTTTTAAAAATTATGTTTAGATAGCATTTTACGTATATACAGTCTCCTATTGTCTCAATATCTTTCCAAAATTATTTTCTTCCCTTGGTGAGAGAAGTTAAAGTCATCTGCCCTAATACATTATTCAGGGTTATCTCACAAAGCCTTATCAATAAAGATCAACACCTTACAGAATATCAGCAGTTCCCAAATAGTGACAGTTCTGGGGTCAGGTGGGGTATGGCAAACCCCTCATGCTTCTTCTCTGCAGAAAAGTCTTTCCTTAATGATCTGCTCCTTTTACTTTGTCTGAAGCACGCAAGTCTGAAGCACACAACAGAACTTTTTGGTGTTTTGGTTTGCTTTTCTTTAAAGTTTTCATAAATTAAGTGGAACTTCGGTTGCAAAAAAAAAAAAAAAAAAAAAAAAAGAAAGAAAAAGAAAAAACCCAACAAACCCAAACCACCCAAACCTAAAGTGAATTTGCTGACTTTATGCTAAACTCCTTTTCCCTCCCAGTTTAAAGTGACCTTTGATGGAAACTAAAATGTGCAGGTGTCAAAGTGTATCAGTATTGTACACCAGAGATGTGCACAACTGAGGTTTTTTTGGCACTTTCCCCTTCCAGTTTATTAAAGGTTGTGTCAGAATAAATTTATGTAAGCAAGGATCAGATTTTATTAGTGGAACATCATTAGCTTTTAATGAATAAGAGTAGTTTAGGAAAAGAGCTGGTAACATTTAGAGCTGAGCTGTTTCTCCTCTCTCCCTCCACCTCTCACTTTAACCCTGCCAGTAAGGTGGAATACAGCAATGGAGAGATGCAGAAATGGTTGTGTTAAAGCTGTTGCTCAGCAAAGCAGCTGATACTGTTCCAGTGTCTATCACTTTCCAGCACAGCAATATGTGCTAAGGCTCTCTTACTTTAATGGAACTTCATCAGTTATGCAGATTTTTCTCTAAATAGAAGCCAATTAAGCAGGGTCCAAGCCTGCAATCACTGATGAGGTTATAGGAACAGCTGGCAAACAAGATGCTCCACAGTGGATGAGGACAGACAGAACAAAGATGGCCCCTGGCCCCTAAGACTAAACTGTAAAGCCTTGGAATATCCTGGGGATTGTCCATCAGGAATGTAACTGATCCTCACCAGCAGAGAGAGATTTGAACTGACAAGGGAGCTCTCCAAGCTATCACAAAGGACAGAGATGCTGTTGGAGCTCATCTCCCACAAAATAACTATTCCCCCCTTTTCTGCAGACTTGTGGGGTCTGCCTTCTCCACCACAGCAGGTAATTTTGGTTCCTGCTTGTTTTATTATCAGAAAGATTGGAAAAAAGAAAAAGCGTTCCACAGTTACATAATCCAGCTTCAAAACCCAGAGCTGGACGATACCAGTGCACAGGTTTTGCCCACTCCTACTAGCATGCAATAGTGATGAAAAGCAAGACATCATTGCAAATTGCCATTAGCATTGAAATGTCTAAAACCCACTGCAGGTACAACATTTAGAGTTCACTCTTAGAAGTGGAGATCTCTCTGCTCTCCTATTTGGTTGTGAAACATGAATTTTTTGGATTCCCTCCAGTCAGCAAAGAGTCAAACACACCCAAATTTCTCAGCACTTTCCATTCAGTTCATACAGCAGACTGTGGGGGCAGCAGGGGCACTGACAAAGCCCTTTCTCCCCCACCAGCTTAGCTGGGCACATCTGGAAGCCAGAGGCCAGGGGAAGGGAGGTACCACCCCTCAGTTCAGTCCCAGAAAGAGCAGCTCCACCCCAGAGAAGGGCACAGAGCTGCTCCCCAGCAGCTTTGCTTTCTTTTCTGGACAGCACAGCAGAAGGACATTACAATTTGACATGGGCAAATCAGGATTTTGGGTCTTGTTATTGGATTAGCAGAAGTAGGGCAGCTGGTGCAGAGTGCCAAACCCATGCAATTGTATTTTGCTGCTCCACTTTGGAGCAGCTCTGTGTGCTTTACACTGGACCCTGTGCCTTTAGTGCCTCTGCAGACTGCCCAGACTAGGCTGAAGGGAGCTCCACCAGGCCCCTGCTTTGGTCACTCTTGGGCCTTAGCAGGTTTGTGACCCCAAGAGATCTAGTGCACATAGTCCTCTTTTCACAGCCTCATCAAAATCCCTCTGGAATTCGGGCACAGATCTGACAGTCACACTGGGTAAGTGCTAAAGGACCATTAGGTTTCCTGTCCCTAATCACTATGGACTACAGACATCATTGACTTCTTGGTCTGGAACTCTCAGAGGTTTTGGGGAAATACTGAAATTTTTTTATCCTTTACATTGGGAAGCTTAAAATAAAGATTTCTAGAGAGCTAAGACACAGATATTGCCAAAATGCACCAGAAGCACATTAAAGATTTGCATGACCTTAGCCAAGAAATGCACCCCACCTGCCTGAGACCTGGTAATACCATCAAGCCTGCAATTGTATCTTTGCTAGGCAACAGCCACCAGCACTCCTTAATGCACTGAGCCCCTGCTTAAAGCCAAATCAGCAAAGTTCTTATAAGGATTGCAGTTGCTCAGTTTTCCCCAGAGTAGCCCTGCTCATATTAGAAACTAACAACAAGGATTTAGAAAAAAGCACATTTACATATTTTTTCCATTAAAGAGAGATGTTACACACACAAGGTTGTATCTACTTATAAAGCTGAAAATCCCTTGTGTGCACAAACAAACATAATTTGAGAGAATTTCAGAGTCATAAGCAGTATGTGCCTATCAATTCCTGTTAATTTGAGGAGGCTGTTGATGAACTGAACAGCCACTTTTCTCTCACAAATGCCTGCAAAAACAGGAAAATAGACTCAACTTTTCCACTTTTCCTTGTATGCCCACAAGATAAAAGATGAGAGACTCAGTAATTCAAATCCCTGCTTTTTGAGCATGCAGAACACAAGCTAAAGCACACATAAGCACAAACTAAACTGCCTCTTCCCCATTTCACATTTTCACAGTTCATTGGCCTATAAAGTAGCATCCAAACAGCCTGAAACAATTCCATCTCTGCTGTAATTACAGGATCCCACTAAAAACACAGGATTCCACCACTAAAAATGTCTTAACTGCTTCCATAGTTTTCCACAGTATATTGCATGTGCCATGCTGCTTTCTTGCCAAATATGCTCCTGAACACAGAGAGAAAACATCCCCCATCCCCAAACTGTCCATTGCTCCAGTGCTCAACACACAGATTTATTTTAGTGGGCAAACAGGATCCAAAGGGTGGTGGTTGAGCCATGGAGCAGCACTGCCCTGAGTTCAGCTGGCAGCAAACAGCTCCAAGATCTCTCCCAGAGAGCCATGGCAAGTTCACTACCTGACACTCACTTCATCCCTACAGATATTTATCTCCCCAGACTGAGTCCATTTGGTGTATTAGTCACAGATTCCCCAGCCATGCTTCAAGCACAGCATAATATGGCATGAATCACTGTGCTGAATAATCCAGAAGTGTGTTTCAAGTATAACTTTTACCATGCTCCTTTATACTGATCTTTCTTTGATGGATCATAATATGATCACTTTAAAAGTACTTCAAATAATAGCTACACTTCAAAGCATTTTTCTCTTTTATCTTATTTGAAACATTACATCAATTGTCATGTATCATGATTCCACACAGTTATTATCATGCTGACATTTAAATATTGCTTCCTTATGGATCTACCTGTGAAGTATCACTCATTGCATTCACCCCTTTAACCAGAAATATTTATTTCCCACAGCAACACTCTTCCACTCTAACACTAGTTTCTGCTTTTTATTCTCATAACTGTGTTCTTCACTTTTATTATTAGATCCTGTGGACACCAATGGCTGTTTTATATGTCCTACATTTGAAAAAACAACTGCAGGACTCAACAGCATTGGCAGGAGCACTGATTATCAGCCCTGCTAATCTGAGTGTCATTCTGCAGCCTCTGGTTCTGATGGTGCCAAGCTGTTACAAGGAATTCATAGCCAGGGTCCAGGTGATACAGGCTCCTTTTCCAGTTCTGCTCCTCAAGAATTGATTGATTTCTGAGAAGCTGCTTGATTTTCCTCCATTAGGAAGCAGAAGTGATGGTGCCAGGTCAAACTCAAAGCAAAAGAACATTTAGTTCTTCCCTTTGAATTCCTCTCATCCCCTACTGTTCTCACATCCTGTCATTATGTTAAGGCATGGGTTTTATTCTGCCTGATCTGAAGCACAAAAATTATCTCATGCCAGGCACACAAGTTTATCCTATGGGCAGTACCAAAGATTTAAATTTCAATAAAAGCATTTAAAAAGTTTCACTTTTTCCTTCTCACTAGCAAGCACAGCTCATTCTTGTCCTTTCCTGGCAGTGACAAGTGTTCTTTTTATGAATGATTTTATGCTTCCATCCAGCCTTCACTCTTGGTGGAAGGGTACTCATCTGGAGCTCAGCCAAAAAGCAGAGATGATGGAGAGTAGTTTTCTCAACTTGCCTTAAGTAGTTCTACTCAGAGAGGCTGACTTACTCCATAAAAAATGGGAGTTAAGCCTGGAAAATGGCCTTGAGTTGAAAAACCAGCAACGAGTTTCAAAAGCCAAAACTTACAATTAAAGCAGTTGCAAGGAAAAATCATAGTTCACATAATGCAAGTGAGAACTTTTTGGCAAACAGCTGAGTGCATCTGCACAACATACAGCAAACTAATGACCTATAAACACAAACATCAAAGCTGGCTTTAATTAAGGGTTTTTTACGATCCAACTTGCTCATGCATTGGTTGTAAACACTGACACCCTTGTTTAAAGCTGCATTTGCTGTGTTACTTTTGTGCATTATTTCAGCCATTTTGCAGCTTTGGGAGGTGAGCTAATCTGAGCTGTGTGGTCACATCAGTGACAATTGTTCTCTCAAGCAAAGCAGCTGCAGTCCATCCACAAAATTTAACTTAATGAAAGAAGGTTACAACATCCACAAAATTTAACTTCATGAAAGAAGGTTACAACTTGAATATACCATAAACTCACAGTTTAGTTTTTTTATACAATCTCTTGCAGCACTCAGCTTTAAGTGATGCAAGTGCATTTCTGCTGTGACAGCTTTACTGGCTTTGCATGTTTGATTGGTTTTGGGAGTGGTCCTGCCCCATTCTTTTTCTCATAAAAGTATCTTGTCAATCCACAAAAATATCTACTTTTCTGAAAGTTCCACTACTCTTTATGTGTGAAATAAAGGATGTAAAGACAAGACTTGAGGCTCTATTTCATAGTCAATGTGCTTAACAAAAGTATGCTGCCCTCTTTAGTACCCCAAATTACACGCAGTTGTTTTATTTAATTTTCAAGTAAAACTGCTTCATAGAGCAATCAACCTAAACTTCCTATAAAAAACCCTAAATCAGCAACAACAAAATATACACACAAACCAAACAAATAAAAAAAAAAAACAAACCAAATACAACACAAATACAACAACCCTTCCCTGCTTGGAAATAAAGTTGTTTATTGCCATCAAGGCACTGCACACACATTTCATGCTGACCTGGCTACATGTCAACATCTCTTTGTGCATGGAGAAGGTGATCCCTTTAAGTCACAACCATTTTATTATTGAAATAGAAAAAAGAAGTTCCCAGTATATTATCTAGCACCTATAATTCCTGTAAGTCCACACAGTACATCACAGCTACTGATCATGAGTGACTTTGTTTTCCAGGCATCAAGTTTCTCTCACTCCCTTGTCTTCAATCACAGATTGTCTCAGTAAGAAAAGCTCTAAGTGAAAGAGAAAATAGAGGAGAAATTCAGAGAGAATAGAAAGAAAATAATAATAATAATAATAATAATAATAATAATAATAATAATAATAATAATAATAATAATAATAATAATACAGAGTTTCTTTAAGAAATGAAAAGGAGTTTTGCTGTGACTACTTCCAGAGCCCTGCAGAAAGGCTGCTCTGACTCAGCTTTGTTGGGTGATGAAGCAGGATAAGGTTTGTCAGTGAGAATAAAGCCAGGGCACCAGGTGTGTTCTGTCCTTTCTGGGAGCCCCCAAAGGCCACAGTGCTCCCCTGCCTGCAGAGACCTCTCTGCTCATCAGCCAAGGGGCAGAGCATGGTTATGAGCACAGGATTTTAACTCTGTTTGCCCCTTCCTCATTTTGGGGCCAGTTTAGGTCCAGCCTCCAAAAGCTCAATGCTGTGGTTGGACATGCCCAATTTAAGCAGCATTTTCCCCCTCAGATGAGCAGATGGCATCCAGTCAGAGGATAAAGGCTTGGTCCTAACTACCAGGTAGTGATTAGCTATGATGAATTAAGAAGCAGTGCCTCTAGAAAGTATTCTATATGTTCTGCAGTAATTAGGGTTATTTTTAGGATAATATTCTTACAAATTGTTGAGTTCCTGGATACCTGTGAGCAAAAATCCTGGCATAGTTGCATTTGTTCTTTTAGCAAGAAAAGAAAGCATTATTAACTGACAAGCCTTTTTCTCTTTCCATTTACAAAGCCTTGTTTTTTTCCCTTTTTATAACATATTAAATTAATTGGTTTCCACACTGTTTCCTGCTTGTTTAGCATAACCAGTAAGTGGATTAGTCCTTTATCTCAGCTATCCACAGGTTTCTTTAGGAACAAAGGTGATTATTACTGTGGTCACCCCATGGTACCCCGTTGTTAATCCCCTCACTGGATCCTTGATCCAGGTGCAGTTGAATGTGTGTCCAGGGCATGCTGCTGTGCCTATCTCTAATCCTCCCCAGAAAACCAGAGGGTTAACAGCTCTAGATGTCAATGTACTTAGAATTTGGGAGCCAAATAGCAGTCCTGAGTCAGACTAGGTGATACAGCAGGGACCAGTGGGGTCTGAGCTGCCCATTATGTTTTGTTTTCAAAGAGGTAACAACCTGTGAGTGCTCTAACAATGCTGGCAGCAGCCTCATCAATGTATGATCACAGCATTTTCCCCTCCATTAAATAATTTTCATGTTATGTGAAAAGCAAAGTAATGCATCACAGGTTTTAAATAAAAATAAATCAAGTACACATCCAGAACACCAATGTTTTGAGAAAATACTTGTTCAGGTTTTTTCATAGAACAGGCTGCAACCCAGGGCTCTTTCACATCGTGATTTACTTCAGTCCACTCCAAGATTTTTAACAAAAAGCCAGAAAGTCCTAAAGACAGAATGGCTTGAAACACCCTGATGAGAGCCTCAAGTGTATTTTAATCTATTGGAAGCAGTTTTCTCCAGAGTAATACATGCTTTCTCTGATGAATGGAAAGAACATCTCAGTATAATTATGAAAATGTGAGGTTTCTGTTCCAGTACAGAATCTTGGGTATTTTGCATTAAATGCCAACAAATGTTTTATTCAAGTCACAACAGCAACACAACTCAAAAAAAAAAGACACACTGGTAGTCTTGATTCCCTCTTGTCAGATCCATTTTGTGCTGGTGAGATGCCATCAGTTTCCAGATGGCATCACTGTATAGAAGTGATATACAGAAGAATTGCTGTAGTAACAAGACAAACAATCAGGTTTAATGAACTTGACATCCTGGGTTGTTTCTAATTATCACAGGTAACAAGCTAAGGCCAGAATGATCAGTTTCAGCTAAGCTTACTTATGCTTACAGCTCTTTGAATTTCAGCAGTAAATGAGATCTGCTAAAGTTCTGTTTATCTTCTACACAAGGAACTGCATGTCCCTAGGAGTCACATAAATCTGTGTCCTGAAGGGAAATCCTAAAATCATTCCTTTCCTTCTGCTAAAAGTTAGAACTATGCATTACAGGAACACTGTTTTTATTAATGAGCTGTATTTCAGGTCTGTCTTCTCAGAAATGCTTTCCAATGCAGCTATGTTTATGGCTTCTCCTGTGCAGCATAACTCAAGATCCCTGTTATGTAGATAACTCAGATTTATGCCTCTATCCTATGAGACATTTCACAAACTCAGGCTTGGTGTTGTCAGGCATCTTGATGGATGTCAAATCCTGAATTTACCCAAAGACATCCGGATAATGGCATGGCAATGGTTCCAAATCCAAATGCATCATCATTGCAGTAAGTAATTCCCTGCTTTCCCACCCTCATTCCCCCTGTGAGAGCAGTCCTATTGCTGGAGAGGCACAATGCATCAGACATCACCTGAACATCATCCACAGCACTGCAAAACCACTTCAGACAGGCACTTCATTGAGCCCTGCCTAAAGGAATTCTGCATTTCTTCCCCAGGCCTCATGAATGCTGTGATCATGTAGTAAAAAAAAAGCCAGGAAAGACATTAAAAAAATTGTTTTGCTTCATTCTGATTTTAAGAGGACTCAACAACACTAGGAAGTCATGACTGCATGGCAACCATTCAATACTGACTAACCTGATAACATTTTATGTGACAACAGCCAGTAACAGCCCTACCAGATCCCCAAACAAGAAGCAATCCTGCTGGTAAATTTGCAGTCCTACAACTCCTGAAACATCTGCCAGGTCAAACTAAATAATTTCAAAGGAATTCTGGAAGCCCATGAAAAATAGTTTGCTCAATAACATCCCATCCTTATTGTGACTGCAAAACCCTCTGTGCAGCAGAGAAACAGAAGCTGGTGATTTGAAGGCAGGCAAAGGGGCCTTGTGCAGTAATTTTGCAGGGGATAATGTGTGATGTCATGTTGAAAGTCTGTAATGAATGGAAGCAGTGGGCAATACTGAGGAAGAGGGGTGCTGCCACAAGGAAAAGGACCCATTTAACCGGCCTTCTGCTTTTCTGAACAAAGAGACTTTGTTCAGACTTGGATCTGCTGAGCCCAGTCTCCAGGAGTAAAAGGGACAGACTGCTAGACTGGCCTTCTCCTATTCTGCTTAGACACAAGGTCTTTAAAAGAATTTTGGACACTATTACAAAAACAAAAATCTCACAGTTGTATGAGCAAGTGTCAAAGTTCCCAAATAGAAACTTTAATGACCAGTTGAGTATGAGGAAGTCACTGAGGAAAGCAGTGAATATTTCATCTTTCAATGGAATGTGCAGCTTCTGGGCAGACAGTTTCTATGAGCTGAGCTGACCAGATTTTTGTTCTTTAATCCTTATTTTCCTGGAGCAGCCATTTCCCTTTAGAGAACTTTCCGACCATTGCTGTGTGGCTCAGACCTGGAGGTCAGAACTCCAGGGAGAGGCTTCACAGAAGGAATCCTGCAGTGCTGTGAGACTCAGGACTGGTCAGTGTGAGTGGAGGTGTGGTTCTGGGGATGAACCATGAAAAGAGCTGGGAAATTCCTTGTGAAAGCTGTTCTAGTGCAAACCTGATGCCTGAATCTAAGTAAAAGAGCAGAAACATCACTATAATACCATGATGGATGGTGTCACTCCTGCCTGCAGACCTCAGTCCCTAAGCCAGATATCCACAGGTTAAAATCAGTTCCTTTTGTAATAAAATATAAGACCTGCAAAGAATAACTCAACTAATGAGCAGTTCTCTTGAACTTTGAATGCAAACTATTATTTCCCATGATGTCCTACACTCCTTTAGTTCTGATGAATTATTTATCCATTTAGCCATTCTTGGTTTAGCAGAGGCATCAACAGGAGGTGAAATATGAGGGAGATGGTCAATATTAGACAGACATATCAAAAGGGTCACATCTCTGCAGGGCTCCTTCTGGAAAGCTGTTCAAAACAAGTTCTGAAAGAATAAGTGTGGCAGGAGGAAGATAAAAGTCCAAATTAGCACAAATAGCTCTAGGCAGCATTGAAAAAGTAGGGTACAAGGGAAAGTGTCCAGCAGAAATTCAGACCACAGAGGAATCCATGATAAATGATTCATGCACTGCAGAGTTGATAATACACAACAGAGCCATTTTAGCAACTGAATGGAGACATAGCTGAAATGAACAGCCTGAGTTTGTGACTCTGTAACAGAACAAGATTTTACATAATTTTGCATGGTTCTTTCTGACTGGAGTGAATACAGAATATTTCCCTATTCCTTAGGCAAACCTGTTAAACAGCATCAAATTCACTCAAAACCCAACATGTTTTCCAAACCCCTGCCATTGGCTTTTCTAAATCTGAACTGGGGAGAAGTAAAAGCAGCATTACAGAAAGCTTCAAACCAAAACACGATCCTGACTCAGGACCACCTGTCTCACTTCCACTTTGTGTACTTGTATTTTGCAAAGTGCCACACATTTATTCTACAACCAGAAATTGAGAGGAAACTCAGAGAAGGAGGAATCTCTGTGTTAGAATCAACTTTCTTATAGGTCCTGGACTTTCCAGTAAGTCTAAACTCCACATTGCCCACAGTGTTACAGCACCCATGGGAGCTTTGCTTTGCCATGGTGCTTCCACAGGACAATTCCCCCTACTGAGGTTATTAGTGCTGCTTTAGAGTGAATGGAATGCAGATAAGCTGTTACCACCAAGAAAGGACAAGCAGCAATTTTGGCAATATATTAATCTTGCAGCCATCTGGAATGAAATTAATCCAGAATCTCCCACAGAACTGATAATACCCTGTAGTTCATTTTGCTGCTAGGTTATATAGTATACTGTTTGCATGAAGAGGCACCTATAAATCATGGCCCAGCATCTTCCTGTGCATGCCACATTTTGTACACAGTATCAGTGTTGACTGTAGAGTAAAATAGCCTTGCTTTAGCCACTATGAAGTGGGAAGCAAAAGATATATTTTTTTATATTTATACATTAATATATACATAAATATATGTATTATATAGAATATATGAAACATATATTTATAGAAATAAATATATATGTATATATATGAAATAAATATATATGTGTATATATATATATGTATGTACGTATAGATATATATATACACATTTGTGTGTATGTGTGTGTATTTATCCCTCTGCCAATATCCAAGAATAGTGGCTTTCTGCTGCAGAGGATTCTGTTCTGTCACATGGCTTTGCTGCATGTGACATGGCATTGAATTGAGTCTTGGGAAATAAGGGACTAATGGCATTAATGAGATCCTGCCAGGCATTTACTGTTTGGAGCAAAGATCTTCTTATTTTTTTGGGAACTATAAGTGGGACTTGGAAAATCTGAGTTTAGTTTCAGTGTGTCTTAGCTTCCCTGCATACTCAGCAGCACAGGAAGGCATTTCAGTCCAAGAGGCTCCATCCTGTGCATGATTAGTAAGAGATCATTCCCAATATCACCACAGTGTAGGGAAGATGAATATTTTAAGGTGGGATTGTGCTCCAGTGCTAGAACTCATGCAACAGGACCAGAGCTGAGGAGGCAGTGGGGGTTATTTATGGAGTTAGCATGGTTAAAAGCATGTTTGCAGGTCACTTTCCTTTACCTCAGCCATTCCTGCTTCCCACTGCCCTGCCCTGCCAGCCTCCCTGGCCAGGAATGTGCCAGCTGGTCTAGCATGGAGCTGGTAACAGCATGTGTTGTTTGGAACAGCAGGTACCGCCTTGGAAACATGATGGATTTAGCAACACAGGAATGTAGGATTTTTTACAGAAACAGGAGTTTATTGCCAGTCCATTTGCTTTAATGCAAAGTTTGCATGTGTGATATTATAATGCCAGTTTTAACAAGATTTTTTTCATCAGGAAAGACTCATCTTTAAGGAAAAAAAAAAAAGAATAATCACTACTGGAGGAGGACTTGCAGGGAAACAGGAATTTAAGAACTCTTATATTGACTTCTCATGACTTCATACAAGGAAGGATGCACTGCCCTTCTCTCTTGCTGCATAACATTTAGGACAAAGCCAGCCTACATCTTAATAAAGTAGCAGTTTATCCAGAAAGTCTTTTTTTTTGGAGAAAGCAGGGAGTAAGGGAATACAGAGAGATGAGTCATACTGACCAAGCCCTGTTATTCCTGACAGCACTCTGGACTCCAAGACAAGGTAGGAGTTTGAACATTACAGAAAAGCACTGAGGTTCATGTGGTGCTATGCTAGGAGAGATATTTTACCATTTGAGGTCTTCAAAGACTTTTAGAGATCAATTTTGCTCCTTCTAATGCTAATGAAGCAGCACTAACTGTTGGGCTCCACACAGGTTCCCTCCTAGGCAGCTTCCTACCCTATAACTGGGCTTGCAAGGATTTCCCAGTCCTCACCTCAGGCCCTGTTTTGCATCTGCCGCTCCTCAGAGCAAAGCAGAGCAGAACTTGGCACAAAAAGTAGAGACAACAAAGCAATTAATAAAGGTGATAAATTTGTATATATTTATTGTAAACAGTCATGCATTACTACACACCACATCCAAAACAAATGCTGTTTCTTGCCACTATCTAAGAAAACCCAGTGTGACTGTGACAGTACAAATAATTCTTTTTTATTTCATTAGGTCCTGAATGCAGAGGAATTGAAAAAAAAAAGTTTTACTTGAGAGAAACAATGGAAAGATTTATAAACAAAAGAAAATTAAAAGGAGGTTTAACTAGATAGAATATCACCGTTTTTACAGCTGTGACAATGAACATAGTGCTTTTTCTACAGTAAAGCTGGTGGCATTTCTCACGAAAGGACAGCATATATTTTCAGCTCTATGCTCCTCCAAAATGTGGTTTTTTGTGGGAAGGAAAGTTTGTTCTTCCTTATTTCAAGTGCTGAAGTAGATATTTCTTTAAATCAGTGCTCAAAGATCCTTGGCACTTCCTTAGAAGTGTTACCTCATGACAGATTGTCAAAAAAGGTATCAATCCTGCTTACATAAATGGATGGTGAAAGGCAAGCTCCGTTAAGAAAACACCTTCGGTATTTTATCAGTTCCTCAGCAGAGGAAGATACCTCCAAAATAGATCCCTCTCCTCCTACACAAAGAGAAGTCATTCCAGTACAGCTAAAAGGTGAATTTGACCTGGTTTACCCAGGGAGATAACGCCAAGAGTCCTTAGTCTTGATTAGTTTCTATATATTAAAATCTTATTTCTCTGGAGTTTTTTGTTTGTACCTTCCTTTCCCTTATTCCTTTTTTAACCTTAAAACCCAAACATGATACTAAAATGTGCATCCCATTCAACAGAAAATGTTGCATTTTCCACAGCCTCCCTCAGCTGAAAACTCTGAGGCCAAGACTTCTCAGGTACTTTTTATCAGTGTTTTCCCTAAAATGATGTGTGCCTCTTGTTTCTACCCCACAATAACTATTCCTCCAACAGTAACAGTTTTTTGTAGGAGACATTCTAACACCTTTCAGGTATTAGAAGTGAAATTTCCAGAAAAACAAAGTTAGGGAGTTCATGGTCATTCACACAGCAAAGTAAATAATAACTGAACAAGGGATAACACAACATGAACAAAGGCATCCAATTATTGCTAGCAGGTTTTCCATTGGAGTGAGAAGATGAATTTCTCTTTCAAAGTTATGCTAATCCTTTTGCTAGCATGTTGCAGGTTCTTTGTGTTTCACTTGAATACTCAAAACTCAGAAAGAAGGTTAAATAAGGTTCCATCAAAAGAAAAAGCTAGTTAAAAAATTAGGAGACTTGAAGCACAAAAAAGAAAAAAAACAGTAAAAACAACCCCTAAACAGATGGAAGTCAAATATCTCCCTTTAGGGGTGAGTGTTATTCCTGACAGTCCAAACCAAAGATTTTCAATGGTTTGTTTCAAGACAAGAAAAAAAATGTGTATATTTAGGATGGCAATATCAGAATGCTCTCAGCATTATTTTGGGAGACATTTATAGACTGTGATAGGTTTCCAGAAAGACAAAGTATTTTAGTAACATGTCTTTATATCTGTCATAAAGAATCTTTCACAAGTGCTGTTAAAAACCCCTGGCTAAGAAACAGTGTTAAGACTTCCTTTTATAAACTTCATTTGTTTGAATGATAAGATTTAATATACACACTTTGAAAAGTAACATCCAGCAAGCAGTAACCACATCATACAATAATGAAGATGGGTAGAAAAACTCATTAAAATCACATCTTACCATATGAAAATTATGATAACTTATATACAGGCTAATTATTTAATAATGTACAGCTGTTAAATTGACTACTACTAATTACTATTAGAAATTACTGCCACAAGTTCACAGGGTTTTAGAAATGCAAGATATCACTGTGGTGTAAGTGAAAGTAGGAATACATCCCCAGTTTTGTCACTAATCTTAATTTGTGCCATTTTATCCATGAAGACATACATTCTCATTAAACACTCCACTATAAATAGTCTGGAGGTTTGGTTTCCTCCAAGATGTCCATCTTTAACTGAAGGAAAACAGTTAAACACAGTCAGTGTTTTAATTTAGCAAAACATTCTAGTGCATGCTTAATTTTCCCCCAGTCACAAAAACTCTCAGTTTCTGATTAACTTTGATTTAAGTGGGACAGATTTGTGTATTTAAAGATACCTCCATGCCCAAGACTGTCCCAATGGGCTTCTCTTTCTTAATCACTCTGGGTTGCATCAGCCTTTTTTTCTCTCTCCTCCAACACCCAAGACCATGAACAGGGACTGAATTTTGTCAGCTTGGAGCAGAGCAGAAGGCTCAGTCCTCTGAGCAACACAACATCACCATCTGTGTACTAAACCCCCCTCCTGTGAGCAGACCTACACCCCAGATCAGGCACTGCACACCAACATGGGAACAGTCAGGAGCTCATCAGGAATGGTTTCCTAAAGCAGTAAATACAGGGCTGTGTTTGCTGAAGCACTTGGACAAGTTGGAGGTGTTTCAGGGTTTCATACCTTGAGGGAATTTAAACCACCTTCTGTAGAGGTGTAGCAACCAGGAACCTAAGAGTCTGCAGAAAGGTGAAATTAGACCTTGACTTTCATCTGTAGGGAACAGGAGACTCCTGAGCTTGATTTCTGCTGCTTTGGTTTTACATCTACAACGGCTTGGTATGAAAAGAGTAAATTATCTTGAAGGCTAAGACCTGAAAGACACTGTGGGACTCTTTCAGTACTGTTTAAAACATATTAAATAGTTTGCTAATAAGTGAAGAAATTCTGCAAGAACACTAATATTTTTGAAGTGTTGATTAGCTAGGAAAATCCAGCCATGATTAATTTAGTGTTTGATGACTCCCTATCTGCTCTCTCCCCCAAAACCACTTTGCTGTTCTTTTAGCACACAGTGAGATTTCATAAAATGAGCTTACTCAAGGCTATTTCATGAAAAGCATGACATTCATTTTGCATTTATGGTAATGTTTAAATAAATACTCTCTCCAAAGTGTTTTGCAAAGCCCTGGAGTGCTGCACTGAGTGGATAGATGGCTTCCAGTCATCTCCAGAACAGAAAACAGATTAACATGGCAGAGCAGCCAGGGAGGAACGTGTGGAGAACTCACTGGAATGACACTCCTGATGTGCTAAAGATGCTAACAATAGCTAATAAAGAGGTCAAAAAAAGAGAGATTTAGAGAAAGAAGTTGCACGAGATGGAGACTTAGAACTGCTCCCTCACTACCTCTGAGCCTGTGCTACCACAGGTGAGCAAACTTCCATTGAGGGACCTGTTTGTCCAAGGGAGGAGGAAAAAAAAACATTCTCAGAAGTAATTGTGAATGCACAAATTCATCTGAGGTTGAAATAAATTCTCAAAGGATTTGTTTAATCAAAGGCAATGAAAGTACATCAGTGGTTCTCCTTTAGTTCATGGGGAGGATTGAAGGGAATAGGGCTGAGGTGGTAATTAATGCAGTATTCTCTATATCTCAAGGGATGGTAGCCCTGCAAAACATTATTTATTTAATAAAAGAAATAAAATATTAATTTTCTCATCCTGGCAAAGCAAATATATTGAGCATTTTCTGTTGCATTTTGAGGTGAGCCAACAGGACTGGAGATTCAATACTATTAAAAATAGATAAATATGAGATTTTCTTGTATATTTTGAAGAGTTGCACAAGGACTAACAAGTACAGAGCAACACATTCCCTCCTGTTATCATATAAGAGAGAAAAGAGGGAGCTGTGACATTTGCAGCAGACTGGGAAAGAGGTTCTCTGTGCATACAGGTCCTCCCTGGCTTTAGGGACTGATCAAAAGCCACAAAATGTGGGCTCCACTTTGACTCAAGCCTCAAAAAGAGGAAAAATAGGTGGGATGTGATGAAAGGTATAAGAAGAACATCACAATGAAATATTCAGTGCTAGTGAGAAAGATTGTAGTGAACCTCAGATTAGTTTTAAAGAAAGGGAAGTTATTCAAGAAAAATTAAATTTGGTATACAAGGTTTAGTAGAGGGTTTTCTGCTATTGTTTTAGTCTTCAAAAAATAAAAACTAAAATAAGAAAAAGACTGCAGTTGTCAAAAAGACTTGCCAAAATTCAGGTCAGGATTTCAGAAGCATGAAAGTGACAAAAGTGTGGATTTAAGGGGCCTGAAAGATAGAACAGAGATTTACCACTTGAAGGAGAATGAAAAGAGCCCTAACTATGAACACTAAGTCAGAAGCCAAGAGAAGACCAAAGACTGACATTGTAATCAAAAATAAGGAAGTGAAGAAAAGTGCTTGAGACACTGCGATTGATGAGGAAGCAGCGCTTTAAAACGGCTGAAAAGTACCAGAGGTTACAGCAGACAAAAAAGTGAGGAAAGAAATTCCAAGCCATGAAGTGAAGCAGAGAGACCAAACCCTCAGAAGAGAGATTTTCCAGGAGTTTTTGCTCACCTGGAACTCTGCTTTACCACATTACAGCCAGGAGTTAGCACACAGAGCTGGTGAGCAGCTGGCAATGCTGCATTTATTGCATTGCTCATCTGTGTCACTGCTGCTCGTCACCCCCAGCCTCACCTGCAGCCCCCAGGGACAGCAGGACAGGGCTTTATGGGAGATTCCCTGCTCCAGAGCTGCAGCTGCAGGAGCCACAGGTCTGTGGGCTCAGCCTGCACTTCTTACCCATTTAAGGCAGAGATTCTGTTTCATTTTCAGTCATTCAAGCCCCAGCAATTTCCAGTGACACCGGGTACCTGCTGGCTGCAGCTCCCAATTAATCTGAGGAGCTGGAGAGCTTGGCTGTGCTGCTGGTGTAAACAAGGCACTTAGGAGCATGTCAGGCTTTGTTCAGCCAGGAATCACATCCTTGTTAGGAGCTGCAGCATCACACCTGCTCCTTTTTAGGTTAGCTGACAAATTGCTGCTATGTAAATCTGCAGTTTGAGTGTAAAACCAAGCCTCTCCTGAGGCTAGCTGACAGTGTGTGAGGAAGGGAAATTGAAACAAAAAACAAACACACCAAACTTGTGATAGCTCACGTGGCAAGATATCCTTGCACCAGGGAATGCAACTCTGTGAGGCAGGATCACTCACAAACACCAGGTGTATTTTGTATATCTGTACCCCAACACAGTCAGAGAAGGTGTTCCTCTAAACAGTCTTATTGATTACAGAAGCTGAAATAGAAGAAATTGTCAGTGCCACCTCTGATTCCTCAAAGAAATGAGTTAAATAACATCTGGCAGTCATTAGAAATTCTGGACCTTCATTGCAATGCCAGTGCCATTGAGGAATGGCTGTTGTCACTAACCACACACACTCTTGTGCTCTGTGGATGTGCAGCGGCAGCAATTCCCACAGGAACTTGCTGTCCTTCTGAAAAGCCCAGCCATGCCACCAAGGAGCTACACAAGGCTGATCTGGCATTCCTGAGCACACAAACTCCCAATATGGGCTGGGCTGTGACAGCAGTGTCCCTTTCATGCTGTGTGGCCCCATAGGCCCAGACAAATCACACGGTCCCAGCTGAGGAGGATGCAGATCTGCTGCCTCTGGGACCAGGAGGTCTCAGCTCATCTCCCTAAGCCCCCTGACAGCTTTGGGGGTGCAGCAATGGAGAAGAAGTCCTGAGACTTTATCAAAATGCTTTTGACCTCTTCAGGCATCAAAATATTCAATACTCTATGGGGGTGTGAATCAGCTGAGATACCTTTCCCACCTGATTCTGAAGGGATTGGCTGCAAATCTCTGGGCAACTTCTATTTTACAACCTTCACTATAAAAATCTCCTTCCTTATATCTAGTCTAAATGTAGCTTTGTCTGATTTTCTGTGGCAGTCCCCATATCCTCCAAGAGTGTTTGTGTCCTGCCTGGGTGATTACCTGAGCATGGGCACGAATCACATCTAAATCTCCTTTGATATTCAACATCACTCTGTTTCTTTTTACAGATTCTATGCCCACTATTAAACAATTTACGTCACAATCAGCCAAACAACATTTGCTGGGGTTTAGCCTTCAATACTTTGTCAAAGTGCATTATGCTGAACAGGAGAAGGTGGCTGAAAGCATCTATTTAAGGACTTTTAAACTGAGCATGGACAAAGGCAGTGGCACACAAGCTGCAGTGCCAAAATCCTTCCTGCTCCTTCTCATGCCAAAACCCCAGGAACCAGCATATTCTGTCCAGTCTCTGGGTTATGCAACAGTGTGCAAAAGCTGTTGCCTTCAGAGGTGTCCAAGGATTTCTAGCTTGATCTGGGACACACTGACCATGACTTGTTGCCTCAGGAAGGGAAGGTTTTCCTATCATCTTCTGGTGCACCAGTATTTTAACACACCTGCCCAGTTGTATTGCTCAGCATGGATAGTTGAGCATGGTATTCCTCTGATGAGAATTCAGGCTGCAAGGTCCTCAACAGCTATCAAACAATGATGTGTACACAGCTGAGTCTGAGGGGAACAAAACCAGCATTTTTCAAAAATTTTGCAAATTGTAAAACCTGAATTCCAAAGTCCTGTATTTTTGCACTTACTTTAAAATCAATAGCTCTAAGAAGGCAGGCAGAGAGCAAGATGTTCATCTAACCTCTAATAAATCATCATTCTCAACTAAACATTTTAGATCCTACCTTACCAGAGTGGATATTTAAGAATTAAATAAGCAGTCAAGACGAAACCAAAAGAGTTTTAAGTATGACTATTTTATATATGCAGTTTTACTTTAAGATTAAAGTAGGATAAATCACTTAATCCATCAAAATCAGATAAGAAAGGAGCTTCAGGTTGCATAATTCAGTGAGTTTCAAAAATAGAATTTAATTGCCTGAAATTGCGCTCTGATCCATATGCTTCCATGGACAAATGCAATTACTGCCTCTTGTAAACAAGCTAATTGATGTGAGAGAATATAGTTCAGAATATCTTATAAGTGAACAACATTTCACAAAAAGCACAGAGGCTTGAGCAATAATCAATAGTAATCATCACAGCCCCACTGGAACAGATAAAACTACACTGCTCTGTTTGCATCAGCTGAGCATCTGCTTCAGTTTTCCTTAAAATTATAAAAACCTTTCCTCTCACCTAGCAAAATAAATAAGCTGTTCAAGCTCCTGAAAAAAATTCTCACTAGCACAAAGGTAAAAAGCCTTTTCTTAGATGAGGCAACCAAAAATCTCAGGGCAACTCCAAGATCTGAACTCTTATCAGTGGCTGCTCAGTCATTACCCAGACACTTCTCAGGGCAGAAACATCAAAATGGCAGCAGTTATATTGCCAATAAAATGACAAATGCCAGTAATTCCTGATTTTTGCCTCAGACTCATAAATTAGGATGGCACAAGACCTTGTGATCAACCAGTCAGTCATTTTCATGAAGAAAAAGGTCATGGGATTGCAATTAATTCATTCGTCCTTGAACTGCAGGGCAACAGTAGCAAAATACACAATTTTGAAGATGTTTTTGTATACTTTACATTATGTCTGTCTACTTCTTAAGCCCAAGAGCCACATGCCCTCCTATGCCCCCATCTGATATCACCTTTCCTGTTGTATCAACCAAATTTGTGTATTATTGCTCTTAATTATAAAACTCAATAAATCAGTCTCCTCCAAGACCAAAAAGAATTTCAAAGTTCCTGTTTCTTGTTAAAAATTAATTTTTAATTGCATTTAATATGATACATTTAATTTCTTGCACCTTAAAAATGTTGGCTTTCTCCAAAATGTGATTTGCCCAAAAGTGACACCCACACAACAAGTGGGTGGAAAGGTTAAAATTTTCTGTTTACAAACTGTCTTGGAATAGTCAATACACTTTACAAAATGTGTTTGGCACTGGGTGAATACAATGTATACACATCACAAAATGAGAACAACTTGTCATGATTTTATGGAACTGCTTTCACATAAATTATTTGTCAATTTTCTTTTTCCTTGTAATACTTGGTTCAAATAAGTCATTAGGAAGGTACTGACTCCCCTGAGTTTTGCATCGGGTTTTATACATTCAGCATATAGAGCTGGCTAAATAAATCACAAATATCTTCAGTATACTGGTCATTTGTTACATGCTTTGTTTTAATGCCTAAACTCTGAGAAATACTATTGTCCCTTCTTCATTCAAATCTAAATCCTGCTCACTTGTAAACAAAACAGAAAAGTAAAGAAGCATTGGATCAAAATTACATTTCTGGATAATCATGGAATTATCAAGGTTGGAGGAGACCTTCAAGGTCATCCAGTCCAAGCACCAACCCAATCCAAGCACCACCAAACTCACCCCTGTTCCACCTGCCCAGGTGCCAGTCCAGAGCCTCCTGAACACTTCCAGAGACACCGACCTCACCACCTCTCTGGTGGAGTTTCTTTCACTTATTCCAATGCCTCACCACTCTTTCAGTGAGAAAAAAAATCTTCAAATGTAATCTGAACCTCACCTGTGTCATCATTTCCCTTGAGGCACGGCAGGAGATATCGACCCCCGCTGTACCTTCACTTTAGGGAGTTGTAGAGAGACAGGATGCCCCCTGAGCCTCCTTTTCTCTGGGCTAAACACCCCAGCTTTGTCAGCCACTCCTCATAAGCTGTGTTTTCCAGACCCTTCCCCAGCTCCATTCCCTTCTCTGGACCTTCTCCAGCACCTCGAGGTCTCCCTTGCACTGCAGGGCCAGAGCTGGGCCCAGCAGTCCAGGTGTGGCCTCAGCAGAGCCCAGCTCAGGGCACAGTCACAGGGCACAGTCACAGGGGACAGTCACAGGGCACAGTCACAGGGCACAGTCACAGGGCACAGTCACAGGGCACAGTCACAGAGGACAGTCACAGGAGACAGTCACAGGGGACAGTCACAGGGGACAGTCACAGGAGACAGTCACAGGGGACAGTCACAGGGGACAGTCACAGGGCACTGTCACAGGGCACAGTCACAGGGCACTGTCACAGAGGACAGTCACAGGGCACTGTCACAGGGCACAGTCACAGGGCACAGTCACAGGGCACAGTCACAGGGCACTGTCACAGAGGACAGTCACAGAGGACAGTCACAGGGCACAGTCACAGGGCACTGTCACAGAGGACAGTCACAGGGCACAGTCACAGGGCACAGTCACAGGGGACACTCACAGGGGACAGTCACAGGGCACAGTCACAGGGCACAGTCATAGGGGACAGTCACAGGGCACAGTCACAGGGCACAGTCACAGGGGACACTCACAGGGGACAGTCACAGGGCACAGTCACAGGGCACTGTCACAGGGGACAGTCACAGGGGACAGTCACAGGGCACTGTCACAGGGCACAGTCACAGGGGACAGTCACAGGGTACAGTCACAGGGCACAGTCACAGGGCACAGTCACAGGGCACTGTCACAGGGCACAGTCACAGGGCACAGTCACAGCCCTGGTGCTCTGGCCACACTAGCCATGACACAGAGCACATGTCCTTGGCCTCGTTGGCCACCTGGGCACATCTGGCACACTGTGGCTCTCACCTTTCAGGACCTCCTGCAGCTCAGCCCACCCACCCAGCCTGTCAAGATGTCTCTGCAGAGAGAGATCAAAATGTGATCTCATACTTGGTAAAATATCAGGGAACAATAACATTTCTTGGGTTGGCTGCCATGAAACACATCCCACTGATGACTTCCTTGCCATTCCCTAACTGTGTTGAGCAGCAGAGCAGGCAGTTTGTGGGAATAGCTGCTCACACATCATTTCAGAGGCTCAGGTGCTACCTGTTCAGGAGGACATTTCTGGCAGTCAGAGGCAGCTCCCTACCCAGGCAGAAGGGCTCACCTTGCCTTCACAAGGATGGCCCAGAGACCTGCAATATAAACCAATAAACAAACACTTTTAGTACCCTCTAAGCTCTCAGCAACTTTCTTGCTCTCACCTTGTGAAAGGATTTTCCTGATGTCCTACTGCTAGCACAGAGCTGTCTGAAAAGGGAGCTGCTGTGCACTCACAAGCTTTTGTAAAGGAACAGTTTCCCATGAACAAAACTGCTGGCTGGGATTATTTATACTTGCAATGGCCCACTGCACAGTATCAAGGGCTTTTAACTGTTGTTGTGAAGAGCATCTATTCCATGTGAAACCTCACAGAAGGAACCTGACACTTGGTATAATTTCTTACAGATATTGCAATACTCCCCCTGTACACCCTGCCAAAATATTTGCAACCGAGTGCATTTGACTGAACACTTGGCGTAGGACTTCTATTAATTATTTTCAATTCACTGAATAGGTAGATTAGTCAGGGAAAACTCACAATATATATGGGCAAGTCAGTGAGCCAATCTCTTGCCTCAGAATTAAAGTATTTTCACCTTTCAGGGCAGGGAGTTTAAGGAAAATGGAAGTTTAACAACAGTGCTGCAATTGTTAAGATGTTGCAATCAAGCCACCACAGGTGAAGGCTCTCTCACCAAATGAAGACACTCTCAGCACACTGAAATGACAAGCTTTTAATACAGACAAGGCAAAGCAGATGTGTACTTTCACATTACATTGCACAGGTAAAGTGAACATCAGGGTGTTCCTCCAAATCCACAAAGAAAATCAGATGGAGAGGCTGCAAGGAAAGGTCTGGCAAAGCCATTTCTTTATCTTTACTCACCCTGGATCTGCCTGGCCTCTGCCTGCCCCAAGGACAGACATTTGCTGAGGGAAACTGGCAGGGAAGATCATTTCACCAGACCTTTGGATCCGACAGCATCACAAGAGGGCAAACACTACCTAACATCAATGTAAATTCAAAATAAAACCCTTCCCAGTGCTTAAACACACGTTGCATTTTCTAACAAGTGAAGAAAATCTTTCTTTCATCCTGGATTTGCTCCATGCACAGGCAGAGCAGTGCTGGTGCTGAGGAAGTGCCTGTGACACGAGCACAGCTCTGCAGTGGCTCCTTGGCATCCCCACATCTGCAGATTGATCTGTTTGCTCTGAGCAATGCTCAGCTCATGCCACAGCTGTATTTCACTCACTGCTGTGGTGGTGGAACTGCTGTTACAGCCACAATATGAGCTCTGACTTATGAAAGCAAGATTGTAGAGCAGGGTCATATTTTATGGCTCAGCAGTTAAAACAGCTGGGAAATTCAGAAACCTGATAATGGGACTGTCAAATGCCTTTCCACATTTCCCAATTTCCCTTTCTCTAATGAAAAATATTCCTTCTGCATTCACATTACATGTCTCTTATTCTTTTATCACTTCCTATAAATCACTCTTCCACTCTCTGGATGAATCAAACTTTTTTTATCTGTGTACCTGAAGCCTGTCATGACCATCTAGTGCAGGAATGACAAGCAGAAATGCAGCCCAGGACATTGCACAGACTGGCACACACTCAGCTGGAAGCCCCTTCCAGCCCAGGCTGTTACATGATCTATGGTCCTCTTGGATTTGTTTTAGTTTTCATGGAACCTGACAGAAATTTTGCCTTTAAAAAATATTCACCAGCTTGTTAGGAAATATTAATCAACTAATTTGAATCATATCACTGGCAAAATATTCACACTGCCTTTTAAATGATGGAAACTCACCTTTAAGTGGTATACATTCAACAGCTAAAACATTATATTACACTGAAATACTTTTAAAGCAGGAGTTGGAGTAACCAGAGGCTGTTTCAGTTTATGTCAAAATAGCTTGAAACAAACTAAACTGTAAGATATTGCTCAGGACACAAGCTTGCAAAGCTATTTCACTCTAATCTAGTGGATTCTTACAAACCTAGACATTCTTTACAAGAACAGTCCCAGAATTTTTTAGGTCATTTTGGATATAAATAAGTGCAGCTTATATAAATACTTTGGCAATTCTGATAGCCGAATAATCTTTCCTCAATTATTCTTTTTATTGTTATTTTTTCAAATAATTAATGACTGTATTTTAGCTGTTTTTCTACTCTTATTATAGGATGGTTAGATGCTCCAGCATATAAAGGATGTTATGTAACACTTCTGTGATGTCAAGTAGACTCAATGGATGTAAAGAGGCCTCCCTGGATGGTTTAAATCTCTATAAAGCAAAACACCAGCCCCATTCTAACTGCAGTACAAAGGGAAATTTGGATGTGATTGAGATCATCTGACCAGAGATGCAGAACAGTTGTATTATATAATGCATGTGAGCACAGCTGCTTGCTTATCACAAGACCCAGAGGAGTGCATCACACATCAAAGGGCAGAGCTGCCTTCCCTCCTGCCTCCCTCAAATCCCCTGGGTGGGGGCACTTCCCCAGGGCCATTCACAGCACAGAAACTGCCCAGAGCCTGAGACACAAGGAGCTGGTACCCAGCCATCCCTCCCTGAATGTTATTTTCCACAGGGTAGGGCATTCACTCTGTTATATGGAATAACACCATCAATTTCTCTAAAGAGCTAAAGGAGTGCAGCCAGTCAGACCCTGGTCGCGGAGACCCTGGGGTGCCACACACAGGGAGAAAGCCTTTTCTAACCTACTTTTCACCTGGAACACCATATCATTGAGTGAGCTCTGCAATTCAGTCAAGACCATTAGGATGATATCAAGACCTACCCAAACACACCAAAATTTCAGTGTTACTGGGTACACATGACATACACAGTTTGATCAGCATCAATCTTCTAAGAGAGGGTGCAATGCAAAGTACCTAAGCAGAAGGAAAGACATTTTCAGCAAGATTTTACTAACTTTCAACATGTGATCACCCTAATCCAGTTGTTCTTCACAGGTTTCCATTTTGGAACCTACTTCAATACTTTGCTTCTCAGAATACATGTGAAAGGGAAGAAGTTCCACTAATCAAGATTTTATTATTTGAAAATTACAGTGTGATAAATAGAATTTTAAACCAAATTTTACAATAATTCTCGCAGAATTTTCTGCTTTCTGTGTGAATATTCTCCAGCTCACACAATGATCATCTTCCACACAACAAGTGCTTATATATTTAGGGGTTGAATACAAGAGATGTCTATGTCCAAAGCTGAGAGAGTGAATGGCAGCACAACTCCTTCAGCCTCTGGGGTGCTCAGCAAACTGAAAAGAGTGAAGGAAATGGGCTGGTTCTAGCAGAAATCAGATGTTAGCACTGGACTAAAACTGATTCTCTTGACTGAAGGCTGGACAGCACAGAGTGACAGTGAGGAGAGAAGAGGAAAGGTAGATTTCAAAGACAACCTCTGCTGTCAGAAATTCAGAGGGTTTGTTCAGAGACAGGGGAATCTGAGGGAGCAAAGGTGGGTCAGTGATCTATGAAAGAAATGGGTTTGGCAGGGGCTTCATTTCTGTTCTCACGCAAGGCTGGGAACTCTCAGAATTTTTTTCTTTTCCCTACAAGGTGACTTTCTGTAAATTATGCACAAGATTCTACCCTTGTGGCCCTATCAGAAAAATACAAAGCCTCCATCAGATTTACATTAATAGGAGGATATCAGGCTGCTGTGCTCCTTCAGGTGCAATAATATCAGTGTATCTAAACCATTCTCCCCAATCTGTTACCAACAAAAGGCTTATTTACAGTTCAAGTCTTTGACTTTAACTTGTCTAGAACAATTTTCTTTCCACAACTCATAAAGGTGAGACTAGAAGGTATATAGGGTACAGGAAACTGTGATTAAAAAAACTCCAGTTTTTTTCTGGAGAGGTGTTTGCCAGAGAGATGTTGCCCTCTGGTCTGGTTTCTGGCAAGCTGTAATAATGTAACCTGACTGTCAACTTCCCTGACCTGTGGCTATTGTCACATACTTTCCCAAATCATCCACAAGATGCTGAATGAACTCGTCATAATTTATTTCTGTTATGCAACCACATGAAGAATACAACTCTGTATCATGGTCTGGCAGCCCAGAATAACTGCAGAAATGACTCAGTATCCAGGAAAACTTTCAAGCCTACAAAAAACATGACATTTTCCTGGAAAGCAACTTTCAAACTCTGACTAATGCATTCTCCTCTTTTCTTTTTTTTATTTTTTTTTAATCTGTCCGTACAGGTCTGGAAGCTCTGAATGCTCCTGGGCACTGAGAACAATGTGAGGTGAGGAGATGAAGACTGTCTGAGCAAGTGGGAACTCAGGCAGGACAACACCCTGTTATGTGATATTTTGGGAACATTTTGAGGAAATGCAGCATTCCAAGGGCCTAGAGCCAGACACCTCCTTTTTGCCCAGGCAGTCCATATTGCCAGGGCACCTGTTCAGGTGTCCTGGAAGGACTGGAGCTTGGCTCCCCAGGGATCTCGTTCTGCAAGCCCAGCTCAGACTGGAGGAGCCATCCTGCTGCTGGCTCTGAGTCCCATGTGCTGCTGGCCAAAGCAGGGAGAGCAGCTCTGGGGGCTTCAGGACACAAACGTAACAAAAGCAAAGCTCCTCTCTCTCGTCCCTCCATTCCAGCTGGAAAGCCTCCTAATACCACATCCAGAAATGCACCTGCAGTGAAGTAAAACCAGGGGAAAGTGGACCCTAAGAGTAACTGAACATTAAGAACCAGGCTGTGCTTCCCCACCATGCTAACAATTGTGGTTGACTACCCAAAAGAGGGAAAATATATATCACCCCCAGCTACAACTCACCTAGAACTTTCCCCTAGAAAGATAAACATCAATGAACGTGACAGAGGAAGTTTAAATTAGTTCAAAGAATTCTGATATATAGTCCTCATTTTGTTCCAGGCTACTTCACACTATTCCAATGTCCTGTGTCAAACAGCCCCCACATTCCAGGTACACATCATAGAAATGACACAGAATTGACATAAGAAACTTTGATGTAGAGCTTAACACAAAATAGTACCAGCTGAGCATGCCGCAGGAAGGCATGCACAATCCCATTGTGTTGGAAAGAGCTTTTCAGCTTGTACTAAAGAGGTCAGCAGGCCTGAGAACCAAGGTGCTCTACTCTGGTTTGTTTGCCATGGAGGGAGCCTTGGGCACACTCTCTTCCCTCTCTCTTTCTCAGTGTATGTGCTCCTGAGATAGTTAAACAGAATCAGCAGCACAAAGACACAGAGAGAATTTCTGCGACTCATAGTGTGCCCTGAAACATTCAATAAAACACCACTACTCCAGCCCTGACTTCCACTACCCACAGTGAGAAAATTACCATGTATTATTATCAAAGCCATGGAGCTGCTAAAGACAAGATGTATTGCAATAGATGAACTGGAATTTTAACTGCCTGAGCCAGCAAGGGAAACTCTTTTCCCACTGACACGGCCTCCAGCTATGGATGGATGCTGCACTTTGTTTTCTCCAGAGCAATGGTGACATTTGAGATCATCTGTTGTGCTATAAATACTGTGATCTGCTGAACATTCTCTACCTGGAAGGCCATCTCCTGGTGCCTGAGTCATTAACTTCCTTGGATGACATTGCCACATCTGTAATGAAAGGCTGTAACATGCTAATTTATGAGGCTGCTGTAGTGCAGGTATTTTAAACTGCTCAGGTGTGAATAGCAAAGGCTGGCGGGGGTTTGAATCCCTCCAGCACTATCAGCTCACTGTGGATGGTATTAAATACTTGTCTCTGAACTGGAGGAACATGGGTTTGACAGATGGAGCACTCAGTGGCTCAGGAGCTGTTTGGATGGTTTCACACCAAGAGTTGTGGTCAATGGCTTGATATCCACAGGAAAAGAGCAACAAGTGCAGTTTCCCAGGGGCCAGCTCTGAGACTGGCACTCTTCAACATCTTTGTCAAGAAACATACAATTCTGCTGTACTGATTTTACAACTATAGCTATTAAATTATTCAAATCTAAACAAGACACATGCCAGACTGTCAAAACACTCAAGAAGAAGCCTTTTTTTCAAGTTCAAGTCTGTAGCTACATGTCCTCCATGTAGGCTGACAATCAATAAACACAAGAACAAGAAATTGAGAAGTGTCTTGGGTAACACCTCACACCCCAGTGCTCACCCTTTGGCTGGGAGGAAGAACAGTCCTCTCCTAACTAATCCCAATTCTCTTCTTCCAAAATATAGAATGTAAATGAGTTTAGCTGCAGATAATGATGTTTCTGTTATTAGTAACACCCTGAATAGCTTCAAACCCTGACAGGGAATTTAACTCCTGGGGACTTGGCTTAGCAGGATCTCCTTTTATACACCCTGCTCAGTGTGGAGTGTAAAATGGCTTCAGAGTCCTCCCCAGGGACACTGATAGGCCTGCACGCTTCATCACAGGCTATTACACACTCAAATTCACTGGGCTGAACATCTGTGGACAATATTTATAACTTCAAAACATCCATGAAGCTCTTCAATCTGTCTGCAATTATTCAACTGTAGTTCTGAAGGCACTTGCTGACAGAAAATAGGAATTTGGTATAAAATCCTTTTCTTCTGTGTTGTTTCTCTGTCTGTCCAGAGGGGCTGAAACAGAGGCTTTCAGTTTAGGTTTTAAGACACAATTTTATGGTGTAAATGAGCGGGCCAGCTAGAGTTGCAGTGGAAGCAGCCTCCTGATTCTGTTACCTGGGTAGGAGATTTTTTTATTCTCACAAAAATGGCCTCATTCCTAATGGCCAGGACTTGCTGGAGTTAGCAGTAGGAATAAAACCCCCAGTCTGTGCTGGGGTTCCAGCAGGAATAAACCACAGCTCTTCCCCCTGATCACCCTGGGGTTTGTGCCCCCCATGCCAACCATTCTCACACTGCCAGGGGTGCAGCCCCCTGGAGCTGCTTCTCTTTCTGCCACCATCACAGAGGCTCCTTCCCCTTCAGGAAAGCTGTGAAACTTGGAATAAATCTGGGCCTAGCTATTCCAATTTGCTGAGTCCCAGAGCAAGGTAATATTAAAGGAGATAACTAGTCTTGACAGGACTTGCAGCATGTTTTCACTTGATTTTTTTTTTCTGTAACAATGGGATATTCACAGAAATTGAAATTTCATTTAAATATGGATTGTGGTGAAAGCAATTTTTTTAATTATAAGCACTTGAATAAGTTTTAAATATTTTCAGAATAGTTCCTTTTATTTCATGAAATTAATGTTATACTTCCTTGCATTCAATTTCCATTGAATAACTTAGACATTTCTAAATAGAAGGTGGAACATTATATTTAAAACACTCATAATTTCTTTCTTCTCAGAAAATCTGCTTGGTAAAATTAAAAAAAAAAAAATAGCTGAGCTCTGTGCTCATGCTGGCTTTGGAACACAAAGTTCTCCAACTGTGGAATTTCCTGAAAGCCAAAGGAAGTGCTGCCAAAATCTTCACTGCCTCTTTTGAAAACATATAGTTCATGCAGTTCAATAGATTTCCATCAATTTGATCAGATAACATTGTCATCTAATTAATTCTAGACAAATTCATGTGCCTTCAACAGAGAATTGGCTGAAGATTGAGGCTTTCTTTAGTTAATATAAAGAAAAACCAGTTTATTATAATGTTCCTTGGGGTAATAAATCCACAATGACCTTAACCATGATTTTTTCTGTCAGTTCAAAAACACAGTCTTCATTCTTGGTTAGCCAGGTGATTTAGTGTGTTCTTCAACTGCCCAGCAACAGATTATTTCATTTATGCCTTCCATTTGTTCTTCCAACATTGCTGATCCAGGTAATAAAGAACCAGGTTCACTGCTATTATCCCTGCTTAATCCTTCATAATTGTCTACATGTTAAATCAGGGTTATTATGCTGAATAGCATTTAATACAGAACATTCCCTGTGTGCATCAGGCAAAATGAAAAAAAAAATAAAATGACCTTGACTGACACACAGACCATTTCAGATCCAATTCTCTAAAAATACCTCATTTAGAAGCATTAGGTAGGTGCAGATAATGACCCTTATCCTTCCATGTAGCTGTTGGTTTCCACAACACATTGATGATACTTTTTAAAAAAATGCACTCCCTCACAATAGGAAAAAACCCCTAAATGTCAGAAGTTGCCCACAGAGGCTGTTTGCACACAGGCAAACCTTGTTTGCATACAGGTACCTTGTGTTGTCCTTCATTACTCACCTAAATTATGTTCTGCTCTACTTGACCAATATTCAATGCCACAATTGGTTTTCTCCCAAGTGATGTTTCTTTTTTAGACCTTGTTTCTACAGATAGTCTGAGGAAATTGAACCCTAACAACAAAAGAAGGCAAGAGGGGTTGTAGGTTTAGTTCAAAGCTAAAGAGATCCAAGGCTTTTATTCCTCGTCATTGTCACAGATGGCATCAGAAACACTGAGCAGCAACGGCTCAGGCTCACAGAATCCCAGAATGGATGAGCCTGGGAGGGACCTCTGGGGACAATCTTGGCCAACCCCAGGCTCAGGCAGGGTCACCTGGACCAGGCTGCGCAGGGCTGTGTCCAAAGAGCTCCTGAATATCCCTGAGCATGGAGGCTCCACAGCCCCCACTGCTGGGGCACCCTCACAGTGAAAAAGGGATCCCTGGTGTGCAGAGGGAGCTCCCCATGGTTCACTTTGTGCCCAGGGCCTCTTGGCCTGTCACTCACAGCTAAAAGAGCCTGTCTGCTTTCTCTGGACATCCCCAGAGATATTTGCACATGAGGGGATCCCCCTGAGCCTTCCCCTCTCCAGGCTGGGCAGCCCCAGCTCTCCCAGCCTTTGAGAGCTGCTCCAGGCCCTGCAATCCTCTCAGGATCCTTCATCATCTTCAATCATCTGGGATCCTCTGCTGGACTCTCCAGGAGCTCTGCCTTGACTAAGGAATTTCAAAAGTTATTAAACTTTTTTTCTGGCAGTCAGAGAACACAACTGGAATGAGTGACTGTGATATCAAGAGCACAAAGTAAAAATTCATTTTAAAAAAAGACAAAGAAGAGATACAAACAAAGGTGAAGCAAATTCGTCAGGTGAGACCATCCTCTTTTGTTCTACCTCAACAAGAAACTTAACATCACACAAAAAATTTTACTTTAGGAGTGTCCTCCAGTGCCTGCTAGGGAGTGACTATTGGAAGGTGACATTTTCTTTTTCTTGTGACTGGTTATGTGCCCTGGGAAATGTAAAAATATCACCAAGGTATGCATAAGAGCGGAGTTAATTAGTTTAACTTCCTGATGGGAATATATTAACAGTGTAATAAGATGCTCAAATACTCTTTTTATGATTGTCCCTGCCAAAATAGTTGTTGGAAAGATTTTTGTAATACAAAAACCTTCATCCTCCATATGGAGATCCAGATGCTGACTCTGATCTTTGCATGGCAGAGGTCACTGCAAACATTCAGCCTCCTGATCTCAGAAGTGGCACCTCTGAGCCTGGGACTGAAGGATCCTGTGTCAGGATCAATATCTATAGACAGCTTTCTCCTAAATTCCTCTGCAAACCCAAAGGGAATCATTTCCCTGGATCAATACACGATCCTTTGACAGGAAGAATTTTTTTTCAATGCCATCGAGTGTTTTCATTTTTAAAACTCTTTTGTAGCTAAGTTCAAACGCAATTTGTCCTGCACAGTCATTGCCCCATGTGGACAACATAATTAATCATCTATTCTTATGTATTTGTGACTTAAAATGACTTTTAGCTAAACACTCTTACCCTAAGTCTCCCCTTGATTAAGCCTGAACATATAAGCATGAATTTTATTACTGTGCCTCTCCTTCTGTCAGGCAGAATGTCACTTTGGAATTTAATCTAGTGAAAACAAAAATAATATGTTGATTTCCCCACTGTTCTAAAATATGTGACCTATTTTCCATTTGAAATAATTTTTAAAATATATTTTCAGATAGATGGAATGAACAGTATATTTTCCTATTAATTGCTTTCTAGAATCACACATAAAATACCTTCCTGCTTACATACTGAATATGAGGGATGTAGAATTATATTCCCTACAATAAAAACCTAAATCAACTTCCACCTTCTTTTTAACTGTCTAGACAAGAAAAATCTTCTCAAAAAGTCCCACTAACCTTAGGATCATCACTTAAGAGGACACTGTCTCCTAGGCTATTTATATTTTTATCTGCATCTGATAAAAATCTGGGTAGGACACACAGTTTAGTTTCTATTTCCCTGCTTTAAAAAGCCAAACAATGGCATTTAGCTATTTTTTTTCTGTCCAAAAAAAACCATTTTACAAACAATGAAAAAACTAATATTTGAGCAGCATAGGCAGCACTGTGTTAAGGTACATTATTTCAGATTTGCAAATAGGAAGGACTGTAAAACCTTCTTTTCTTCAGGTGACAAAGGAATGATGGCAAATTTCCAATTATTTCAGGAGATCAAGCATCCCTTTTCAATGCCAGGGGTTTTTCACATTTCTGTAACATTGTCTTGGCTGATACAGCCACCTTGTAAGTAATTGCTTGCATTAAACAATTATAAAAACTTTGGAAGATACCAAGAAAAATGTCTGGGGAAATAAAAAAAAAAATCCAAATAAAGTAAAATTTAATAAAAAAAACCTTCTATCACTGCACATTCCCAAGTTCCCATATTATTTTGCTGATTCATTTATAAGATTATATATTAAACAGCCATCTTTTCAAAAGGCCTTTCTGGTGCAAAATAAATTAACTTGTCACATAAATTACTCTCATTTTGCAGCTTTTCTAAAGGATTAAATCTTGTTGCCAAAAAAGAGACCAAATATTTAAAAATACAGAAGAAAACCAAAAGCATAACAAAATTACCCTGTGTGGGGTAGAGAGTTTTTCCCTGAGCTTCCCTGCTTTCCATCACCCACCAGTCATAGGAGATGTGCCCAAGAACCAAGATCTTCAAGGAGACCCATATCTCATTTTGGGAAAGTATCTTTTCAAAGTGAGCAGGTCAGTTTTAGAGAGCACCAGGCTGAGGTACAGACCTGACACTGGTTTGTTTTTTTTGTTTTTACCACAAACAGTAAAAATGCCGTCATGGGCTCCTTGGAAAATCTCTCCCTTAACTGTCCTACAAGGAAAGAAGCTGTAAGATGAATTTCTGGTCATCTGGTCACTGTTGGGCTGTTCTAGAAAATCAAACCTGGTGCTAGAACTGCAGGGAAAATCCTCAGCAGCAGCAGCAGCCTGGGTGCTCTGTTCTGCAGCATCCCTACAGCTGCTCCTGCTGAGGATAACAGGACTGCTGTGCCAGTGCTGCTCATCTCCTGAGGTTCTGCTCATCTCCTGAGGTTCTGCTCGTCTGCTCATGCTCTGCTCATCTCCTGAGGTTCTGCTCATCTCCTGAGGTTCTGCTCATCTCCTGATGTTCTGCTCATCTGCTGAGGTTCTGCTCATCTCCTGATGTTCTGCTCATCTCCCGAGGTTCTGCTCATCTCCTGAGGTTCTGCTCACCTCCTGATTCAGGGATGGGTTACAGCCCAGGTACAACAGCCATACTCTGGATATTCCCTTCCAGCAGAAAACCAGCTTGATCTGAAATAATTAAAGCACTGCTACATATTATTTATTGTGAATGAAGAAGTTCAGTTCCTTAACTTCTTCAGGAACGTTCAGTCTTTACTATTTTTCTGGCAGGTTTTGATCACTTTATCTTGCCAGAATTACAGTCCCTTGGCTCCCAGGCTGTCTGGTTCTAATAACCAGCTAAGCTGACAATTAACACCTTGTATATCTCCTACCCATTTTGGTTCCAATGACTTTTATACAAGCTCTGTTTCTTCCCAAGCACTATTCTATTCGAAACATTGACACAATTAATATCTTTTCAAATCAATTCATGTCTTGCTTAGGCTGATGAACATATTAATCTATAAAACTGATGCATTTAATATGAAGTCTTTGTCTTTTCTTATTGGTTATTAACAAATTACATGTTACTGATGCTTTTTTCATTCTGAAAAAAATTTAAAGATAAACAATAGCTGTTGTGACAGCCAACTTAACCATCTAGCACCATCTTGAGGTTAAACTGCTCTTGACATTCTAAAATAAATGGACATTCCTTGATTAGCTCACCAGAAGCTCTAGAGTGATGCAGATATTTATTTTTTACAGACAAAAATTTTAAAAACCCAGCAATTGTAAGACAAACATTTTATAGATTTTTTTCCTTTGCTTCCTTGCATAGACTTTAATCCAATTCTGTTAATTCTGCTGGTGATTCAGCCTAAATTTATATCCCTAAGGAAGATGGATACTTCATATTTTTGTAACTTCTCTGAACACTGCATTCAGAATGTTATAAGGTTCAGACCTTTATACACCAGTTCTCCCACAAATAATTTCCCTTTCCCCTGGGATTAATTCTAAAATTCACTTCTAGACAAAACCATACTTTTACAAAGTATCCTTATTCTAAAGGCTACTCGTCCACCCTGGCACAATCACCTTTATTGCATTTCCAACTGAAAATATCTAGGAAAGACTGGATGTGATATTTTATTGGAGCATAATGAACATGTCAGATAATGCTGTTCATTGTATGTTTGAAGTTAATCATAAACCAGAATATTGCTGCAATTATGAGAAGGGGATGAAGGCTGGGGCCTTTTCAAGAATCTAGGCAACAAACAGAGAGGAAATTGTGCTTTCTCCACACGGACTTGCCAACTTTGACACTTTCTAAAAAATACAAGCATTCCCTTGTATGGTAATGAGAGGCTGAAATACACATTGGCTGTATGCTTATTTCAAACAATACTGATTGTGAATCCTGTACTGCTGGGCTGAACTCCTGAGGAAATTCATGAGGCTGTCATGAGAATTCAAGTAAAACACAGCCCCAGTTTTATGAGCACCTCACATCAATAGCCACTCAAATAATCTTTGCTGTGTCCAATGTTGCTTTAGCATGTTTAGAGACTCAGTGTTAGGAAATTGCAACACTTCCAAGAGCTCATATTTTCATTCAATTCAGGATTTGGGAAAGATAGAGAATCCAAACCAGTTTACCTTTAATAAGGAATTAGGAATTTTCAGAACTCAGAGGACTGTAAAAAGATGTGATTTCCATAACACTAGATATCAGCACTTTGTGCACTCTGCTATTTAAGCCTCAAAACCTGCCTGCAAATGCAGACTGAAGGAAAAGCTAAAGGATCTAAAATACCCATGCCCTTCAGGTGTCCACATGGTGATGTTCAGTTCTGGAAGGGTGACATTTCACTGTACATGGAAGGATCTCATCACATGTGAATCTGTGCATTCCCAACACGACACATCAAACCTCAATGTTCATTGCTGTACTCTCATTTTCTACCTCATGGCCCTGGGAAATGCCCTTCCTCTTGCAGTGATGGACACTTAGAACTGGAGGGTTGATCTTGCTAAAACACTTCCAATGGTTTGGCTTACAGGTCTCAGTACAGTTTAACATGAATTATACCTGGACATTTTCCACAACAAAGATAATTGCCTTGTAAAAATCCATTATAGCCATTGTCAATGTCAGGGGATTGATTTAAAGTCAACCTTGGTGGTAACTACTGCATTCCAGAAAGACAAATGCAAAGCAAATGCAAATCAAAATACACCACAATCAATAACAGCAAGAGACAGTCCCTCCTGGGGAATGCAGCCCCTGGAGACAGGTACCCATTTTCCTGAGGCAGCAGATAAGGGACACAAGGGAAGCAGAAGAAAGAATGTCTAAGTACTCTCCTGCCAGGGCTTTTGGAAGTTCTGTCAGGATTTGTGTCAGTGCTTTGAGGAAACTGAGCAGGGTGTCTCTCAGATCACAGCAAGACATGAAATCCATAGGGAGAGCAAGGAAAACTTCCAAAGAAAATACAACTCTTGCTACAAACCCAGAAACTTACAGGGAAAGTGACCCCGACACTTCTCTTGTGAATGTGAAAATCCACTTCCTGCTTAGCCCTAATCCCAGGACCCAGACCTCTAAATGCACTTAAACAGCTCTATTTGTAGCTCTTCTAGACCTAGGTTAGACAGCAAGAGAAACTGAATGGAACTGAAAGCCCTTTTTGATAGGTTTTATCAAAATACCTGCAGCAGCATTTCAAAAATTCAAGTGACAGTATTAGGGAAAATTCCATGAAAGCCTCTTCCCAAAGGAGCTCTTCAAAACATCTTGGAAATGACAAGCAAAAGGACAAACAGCCCAGCATTTTCAGGGACAGAAATTGCCTCTCCTGCTAATTCACACACCAATCACGGGGGAAAAACCAGGAATGTGGGGCAATGATTGAGCCAGTGTCAGGTCTTAAAGTCCAGAAATGTGCATCTGAATCCACACTTAGCCCATCTTGCAACATTAGCCTTGAAAGCCAGCACTGTACAGGAACTTCATCTATTTCTGGCTCTGCCCTGATCTCCTTTTAACCCCCCACACCTCCTGGCTCCCTCCCTCCCTCCCTTTTCTGTCACATCCATGTTGGCTGTGTATTTTTCAGAACAGCAGCTGTTTGTGTGCTCTGCTGGGGAATGGCCCTGGCCTCCAGGATCCCTCACACACTTTGACTGTTTCATCTTGAAATCCCCAGTTGTGAGACTGGAGGAATCCTCGTGTAATGTCTGTCTGTGTGTCTTCATTGCATCAATGACTTATAAATTATGGATGAGGGAGTCAGGGAGAGAGCAAGCACATTTAGAGACTAGGCCAAATTACAGTGTTGACACTTGTTACCTATTGATATTTCTTGGTTATGTCCATGCCAATCTAATTCTTTCCTAATTGATCAATTCAGACATTGAAAATTAAAATTACTTTTCCTGTGCCAATTGTTCTTGTTCCATCGTTGTATTTGACAACAAAAATGCTCAATATTTTAATTCCAAACAGCCACTAATCAGTGTTGTTTTCTTTTATGAAGAAAATCATTTTCAAAGCAACAAAATGTTGTCTGAGACAACAGAAATTTGAAGCTCCCTGGTCAGCACAGTAAAGTGTTATTTAGCCTTCATTGAGATAATTTATTTGATGCATATTATACTTGCTGAAAGGCAAATGCACTTTAGCATTGCAGCTTGTCTCTGAACAGATCACTTCATTCTGCTGAAAGCCTTAGACCACCTATTTTTAGCAAAACAAAAGAAAATGTGTAGGTCAGATCAAGTGCAGGAAGCAGAAGAGCAGAGACTCAAAGGCAGCCACCAGGGTTAGGTACCACCAGAACCTGCAGCCTGCTTTAAGGAGCAGTAACAGCTCTTGTGGGGACAGCTTCTCACTGAAGGGATGGGGATGGGTGGCACTGAGTCAGGCAGCCAAGGGCACCTTCTGCCCCACAGGCACTGTGAGAGGGAGCTGGCACTCCAGAACTTTTTCTCTTCACTTTTTTCGGTGATAATCAGAGCTTGACCACAGCTGCAGCTGGGCCACCAGATCAGGTGAATAACTGCTATAAGTAAAGTAAAATCACTGACTTGACACCCTGCTTATTGAGCAGCTCAGGATTACACTGGTCACCAGGATGTTCATTGCTTGGTTGGTGGCTCTTTAACAATGTATGCCTCCAAAACCAATGAACAAGGGAATGTTTCATGGCTAGCCCAGCAAATTTCACCTGATCACCAGGAAGAGCACCAAGGTTAGTACATCTCCTTCCTGGATGTGCACACCATTCCAGAGAGGTCAATACCTGCTTTCAGTACCTGGGTCTTGCACAGTGACAGATATCTGTGTGAAATGCAGCACACATCTGGCACACAGGTGGTCACATTGGGTGGTCTGACTGCTTTCCCTGGGACTTGAACTCTGATTCCTGATCTAAGAGGCTCCACTGGCTGCAGCTGCCTTGTCATAATACCCCATTACACCGAGATCCACATCAGTAGGAGGGACACTACCCTCCTGGAAACTCTCCTGTGCTGAGGTCTGAGGAAGCCCATTTATTTGGGAAGTACCCCAGGAGTACATTTAGGAAACCTCAGGATCCCCGTGTACCCCTCTCACAGAATCACAGAATAATGAGGTTGGAAGAGACCTCTAAGATCATCGAGTCCAGCCTGTGCCCTAACACCTCAACCAGACTACAGCACCATGTCCAGTCTTTTTTTAAACACATCCAGAAATGGTGATTCTACCACCTCCCTGGTGATTCTACCCCTCTCCCAAGGCCCAGCCACAGCTGGAGCTGGAGCAGCTCCTCTCCTGGAGAGCAGCAAGCACACAGGAATTAGGCACACCCTGGTGCAAGGCAGCCTCTTAGTGAGAGCAGGCAGGAATTTGTGTGCTTGTTCAGGATCATGTCCTAAAAATTGCTGCAGAAATGAATATCTTGGGTCTGATCTGAAGCCCATTAAATGTTACTGGGTCATTTCCATGGCTTTCAGCAGGCAGCAGCTCATATCTCATTGCCATTTGGAGAAGCAGATGAAAGTTAGCTGTTTTACACGATCTGTATAAATTAACATTATTTGTGGGATAACAGTCAGAGAGCCCAGACTGTGTTTTTTAACATCAGCATGAAAGTCTCCTGTCCTGGCACCATTCTGGGGCTGTGGCACAGCATGAGTGGGAGACACAACACACTTTTGGAGGAGTCTTTGTGAAAGGCCTCCTCCGCACTCACCCACACACCTGACTGTGCTGTGCCCCACCTGGCCAATCCCTAATTGGATTTCTGCAGGTAATGGGTGCTATTTTTACTGGCAATGCACCTTTCCTCGGGTCTGACTCTCACCTCCATGAGCCTCAGCTGCTGCCTGCGAGGAGAGGAGCAGGCAAGGTGAGGCTCAGATGTTCCCCCAGGGAAACTCTCATTAGCACAGAGGCACGAGCAGCAAGCTGATCACACAGCCATGAACAGCCCTGAAAGCCCCCTGCCAATTACCTGCACGGGCAGAGATGGATCTCCTGTGCTAACAAAACACATCAGGCAACAATATCAGGCTCAGCAGAGAGAAGACATGAAAAGATGCTTTTCTCCTGCCAACTGTTTTCAAAGCTCATCTTGAAACAAGTGACAAAGCAGTAGTTATTGTACAACAGATTGTGTGGTTGCCATGAAAACAGAAAGTTTCAGCACTCTCAGCTATCATTAGGATGCTCACTGGCACTCTGAATCTTGATAGTTCCAGGGTACAAAACAGGAACCCCAGTGGGACCATCTACCCAGTAATTTACATGGAGCTGTGTAGGAGGCCAATATTTCAAGCAGACTTCGTGTATGTGTTCAGGGTAAATCTAGGAGCCTAATAAGCTGTAAAAATGTACATCATCTGTCCTTCATGGGTAAGACTAATATCCTCTGATGATAATTTCTGAAATGGGCTCTAAATACTGAAATTTTAAATTGTTGGGAAAAGCAATAAAACCACTCAGAGTGAGCATATCAAATTAATGTGTGATAATCCCTCCCTTGCTGCAGCAAGATTTTATTTTTAAGTGGCATTTTAAAAATGTCTTCTGTGAAGAATAAAAACAGTAGGGATGTGATAATACCCCACCAACTGAGGGAAAAAAAAATCCCTGTCCAAATTTGCAAAACCAAAATTTCTTATTTTGGGACCAGGATGCATCTTTAAATGACAACGTGCACAGGAAAAAGAGAAAAGGCTGTACTTGGGGCAGTGAAACCCTGAAACCCATTCCCATTCTTTACTGGCCTGTGGAGAACAGCACCAACTGTGTTCCCATATGTAAACCATGCTGCTCCTCTATGGGAGAGGTCAATAAGAGAAATACATATTCCTGACCTTCAATTATTTCTACTGCCTTGGAAGATGGCACCACTTCTTGGCTGCAAAGGAAAGTGATTTTTGAGGAGGACCTGGATTCTTGTTTTCTCCATAAATGACTGGCTAATATTTCTTTTCTATTCTGATTTTGTTTCAACAAGGTATAATAAGAGAGCTTTGAGAGCTTAAATTTCCTAATTCCAAGGGTGTTGTAAATAAAACAAAAATCTGAGGAAGTTGTGGGTGAGTGAGCAACATGTACCTGGTTTAATTTAAAGAGTTTAATTTCCACCAAAAATCTTAGCAGGAAAGCATCAGGACATATCTAACAGTCCTTACTGGCCTGTGGCTCCAAACAATATATTTCATATATCTCAGCTTTTAGGCTGGGTTCTTCACTGCAGTTTGCCACTGAAAATTTGGCACATCTTCTGTTTGACATTTATCAGACATAAGCTACTGTTTCTCATCCTCAAGTACAGAAGACATTATAGAAAAATATCTAATATGAGAAAGATGTTGCACTCTAGAACAACTGATTCTGTATCCTTTTCAGAAGCAGAAACTAGAGATTTCCCAAATATGTTGCTTACATTGAGAAAACTGCAAAAAAAGATGGAATTACCTTTCTCTGATTCACTGAAAAATAACATGAAAGGGATCTTGAATGCTCAGAATGATAACAGATAAAGCATGAGATGGGATATAAATGACATTTTTTAGAGACCATAAAACCAGAAAAAGTAAAAGATGCTTGAGTTCCTAATACCAATTTATAGTTTCTACCTGGAGAAAAATGTTGCATTAACACACAGGCTGCAATATGAAATGTGTATCTAGTAGTCCACAAGATCATTTCCTAAATCAAAAGGCTTCCATCCAGTGTGCTAGGAAATCTATGCTACACTTTACCTTGAGAGATAGAGACTAATTCCTCCTAGAGCTAAAAAAGTGATAAGTGGAGGTAAAACCAGTCATCCCACCGCTTTCCTTATGTGCAAGCAAAATAAGATCTAAACCCCAGTGCTTTCAGAGAACCAGTTCCAAGGACCCAGAAACAATTGCAGAGCAGATGGATTGTTGATGTGAATTCAACAGAATAGCATGAGTTACAATGCCATTATTTTCCCAAGTGCTACAAAATAATAATCAAGGAAACCTACTCATTTTTAAAGCTTCCTTGTAGAGACAAAAGAATCTGTGAAGAAATAAGAAAAGAACACTTAATAAATTACAAAAATAGGGCAGTTGATGATAACACATTATAAATCAAGAGGCAGAACTTGCAGAAAACTGAGACCAGAAGAATACAATTGCCAGCAAGTACAGTCAAGGCTAATAGCTTTTTAAAACATGTAAAGCAACAAAACTAACATTGCTTCTCCATTTTCCACATGCCATTAAAAAGTGCCCCATGCAAACTAAATTCTGTTGCTTGCTTCTTAATATCCTGATTTATTTTCCAAGACTTAAAGGAAAAAATGCAATGTATGAATTTTGCTGCCATTTTAATATTTTTTTAATGACAGATCATTACCATTATTGATTGTTGGTTTGTCTCCATTCTGTGATATTCTCCATTGCTAATGCAACCACTTTTATCAGCCTAGCTGATGTATCCTGCTTTGGAGCAAGAGGGAATTTATTCTTGGGAATTAGAGGCTGTCAAGGGCTGTGAAAGAGAAATTGTGAAAGTAAAAGCAATCAGTAAAAAGCACATATTTACCAAGAAATGTAACTGTACAGTTGCCTCAGTGGTGTTATTGCTTTCTCTCAGGTAAATTGTTTTATGACAGGCAGCGAATTTTTTTTATTTCCAATCATGTAAGCAAACATCAACTACAAATAAAATTGCCCCCAAGGAAAATAAATCCTAGAATAACAAATTCAAAAGAGATGGGACATGTGACAGAAAGCAATTCTCAGTGCAGGCTAAGCAATTATGAGATGGATAACATAAAAAGTTATGGGAAAGGTATTTCCCTTTTTTTTTTCATATTTCCTGTTTTAGCTCAATAGTGTTTGAGCCTTTGGACTACTAAATTCAATTAGCAGTAATTTAATTACCACCATATATTTTGAGGTGCAGAGCTCTCCACAGCAGACACTTGCTCCCTCAGAAGGCTCTCTGGAGATTTAGAGATGTATTCTGCTATCACCAGAGGCTCCTTCCCCTCGCCCCATGCAGGAATGGGACAATAAAGAACAGATGTGGCCTCAGCTCCTTCTCCATTTAAAACTGTCCATAGTAAGTCAACTTTCAGCTTTGACAGTCAAATGACAAGCCACAAAATTCTTTCTCACTAAGCTCCTAAGGCAGAAAAATTATTCAGGCCTGGCGAAATATTTCTGAGTGCAAAGCCCTGGTGTTCCAGCTCTGGATTGAATGCTTTGCTTTTGAAAGATTCTTCCCTGTGGCAGAGAAGGGATCATATCTAAATCACCAGATTCTGAGCTTCCAGTAGCTTTTAGGCTAACTCAGGCCTAATCTGAGCTCTGAACTGCATACGTGTTTGTTTTTTTTTCTCCTGTGTAAAGGGCTTTGACCAATTCTAATAAAAGCTCCTATTAATTGTCCCTACCAGCACAAAGGAAATAAGTTTTTCTGGGTTCTCCTTCTACTACATTGGAAATGATTCTATTTTAGTCATTTAAGAGAGAACATGAATTCTTTGCAGATGAACTAAGACAGGTGTGAGAAAGGCACAAAAAGCAGCAACCACATTATCATTCACTAATTCATGGCATTGTCAGAAAGGGAGAAATGTGGAACTTGCCAGGCCAGGAAATACTGCACAGTTGCAATTTTGGCAGCCCTCACTCTCCAGCTAAGCCTTCAAAAGCAAAGGAACAGAAGGCAAATCTGCAGCAAAGCATGTGCAATTTATTGAAATGACAGAACTGGCAAACTCCTCTTCAGAACAATAAGACAAAATATCCAAAAGTGGATGCAAATGGACCAGGTATAAATGGACCATTTCAGGCAGAATGAGGAGAATCTGAAGAGACAGAGCAAAGCAAACACCAGACACAAATAGCTATTAGCTCTGAAGGACCTAAAACACTCTTACCAGGACATATCTTCCCACTCATTCACCAAATAAACCTCTCAAGTATAAATAGAGCAACTTCAGCCTGACTTTTGGTATTCAAATGAGGCAGTTTAGGCAGGAGTTTAGTCCTCCCTCTGTTCCCTAAGCATTAAAGTAGAAATACTGTCTCAAGAGGTGATTTACAGCAGCCAGGCACTCACTGCCTCATGCAGAGGCATCTCATGGATTTTTCTGCAAGGTCTCAGCACAGACCCACATTTTGCATACAAGAATTGCCCAGTGGGGAAGTAAAACCCTGGGGTGGCCTTGAGTCCATCCTTGTGGCTTTGATGAGAATGAGGGGGAGTTTCTGTCAGCCCCGTCCCCAGGAGAGCCCTGCCCTGGCACTGCGGGTGTTGTGTGACACAAGTGCCACTTTGGGCTGAGCACAGGGGACAGGCACAGCACAGGGCTCTGCTTGGATTGATGAACTGTCCCTGGGCACAGCCTTGCTGGAGGACATCAAACAACTTTCTCATGAAACCCACGGGGCTTGGGCTGCCTTTATCATGGGCAGGGAAGAGCTGCAGTTTCTGTCTCTGTAGGATAATAATTGGGGCTTGGTTTTGCTGCTCTGCTACTGGGAGGCTCTTCTGATCTCCCTTTCAGACAGAAATTTAATTCTTGGAAGATGGAGCACTTCTTAAAGCAGTACTTATTGTTACTGTCACTGCACACAATCCCTGGGATGTTTTTCTCATGCTTTAGAGCTTTTTCTATCAGCACAATGTAGGGCTTTTAATGTAGAGTTTTTAACATCTCCTGGTTTAATAACTAGCAGGTTGATCTTTTTCTCAGGGCAGCAATACAGTTAACAGGCTCCTTGATAGCTCTGGAAAAGGCAAACAGGCTGTCAGACACAATGTGGAGGTAAAAGGGAAAGACTGGAAAAGTGTTTTGTTGTTCAGTGGTGTTAGAGCCACTTCTCCCTACAAGCCTTCATCCTTTTCCAACCTTAAATCATCTCAAATGCAACAATACTTCATTGCATATTTATATTCAGGGTTTTAACTCCTAGAGTGGGTGGTTTATTTCCAATTTAATCAATTAAGTGTCTTTAAGGCACTTTTGAAAATGTGGTTGGGTCTGAAACATTTTATATCACCATCTCACAGGATTTTTAAGATAAGCTAAACATATTAGATGCTTAAACTTCATTAGTTCCAACTTGCTCAGGCACTTTTTAAAATCCCAGAAGCTATTCACATCTATCATTAGATGAATAAATAATTTTTGACAAGCTATTCCTTAACTGCATTTGAAAACTACCACAGGAGTAATTTGAAGCACTGAAGATAAAAAAAAAATTGAAAAAAAAACCCAAAAAAATTGGCAATATGCTGTTCCTTATCATATCTTAGACTTCACCTATTATCAATTAGAATAATGCAGAAAGTAACAAAAAAGATGCATTGATAGAATTATAAATGAAATTTCTTTCTGGATCAAGAAAAGAGAGGCTATTCAGGAGGAGTGGTGTAACAACATTATAACAGAGGGGGTTATTTATGTTTAATACATAGATGATGAACACAAGAATAACTTCCAACCTAAAAGGTTATAAAAGTAATAAAATGTATAAAGTAAAACCTTTCCCCACACGCATGTAACCTTCCATATCATTTATTTTTTTAGCTGCAAGGCAAAGACTGGGAACCAGACTTATTCAATACTCTTAGTTCTGCTGGAAGTGGAAGCTAAATTACTAGGAGGGATATTTTATACAAACCTATTTTACACATAATTGATGTTTTAAACAAATATAATAGAGGTTAACTTCACCAAATGCAAAATAATATTGGTTTGGGTTTTCATTAGCACTGCCTATATAAAATTAATGCTTTTTTAAGAGTTGTACTGGTAGCAAAAGACAAACCAGAATTATAATGGAGAGTCATGCACCCAAACAAAAAAAGTAAGGCTCCCCTGTAGTGTTTAACAAGACTGCACCATAGTCTATTGAAAACACTCCATTTAAAAAGTGATTGTCCTGTGTTTGTATGAAAAATCCATTCAACAGAATCCCTGTAGGTCACAAATTGTGCATAGTCATACACTATTGTCAGGAGGAGGGAAAATCACACACAGGGCTGAGAGTGAACAGGACACCAGAGAGTGAGCAGGGCAACCTGTGCCAGCTGAGACAGAATTGAACAGGGCTCAAACACCCTCTAGGCTCAGCATCACAGAATTTCTAATTTGGACACAACACATCTGCTGCAGAGGCACCAGGGGATGAAAATGTTCATTAGGCACCATCCTAAACTGGCCATGTGGCCATCCAGTACCAACCAAAAGTGCTCACAGAAGTCCCAATATTGGGAAGTGCAGCTGTCCATAGTGACTGGGGGGAAAATAAAAAGGCTCTATAAAGAATTAAGCACATGGAAAAATAGTAAAACCCAGGAAGCCACTTCAGCAGCAGCAGAGCTTGGTGAACACAGTGACAAAACTCTCTGGACTCAAGACAAGAAACCAGAGAGAAATCTCAGTGCTGTGTGGCCATCCTGGGATCTATTTGGAGTTCTGGAAGTTCTCTAACCAGATTTGTTTGTAATCAGTGGTTTTACATTGGAAGGATGTGACCATTTCAAGTTACACTGGAAAAGGTTTTGATAATAAAACTTTAGTGCAACTGAGGCTGAAGCAGTTGTGGCTGCACCAAGTGCCATTTGAGTTTGTAGTTCACACATAAAAGTTACTTTGGCACCTAAAAATCCAGTCAGCTCTTCTTGTCCTTTTATTATATTATCTCTCCATGGCCTTGACATGAGCAATTTTTTGCAATATAACAATGGTTTCATTTATTTGGCTCATTTCATAGGGAGCATTTAAGAACATATTCTTTCTCAGCATGCATCCTGAAGTATCATCTGAATACTACCAAACTGACTAGCACATTAGTAATATAAAATTAGCCTAATTTTACCCTGGTTAATTAGCACCACATTGTTGACTTATTCATATAGAAATGGTTTTGACAATGTAGATGATTCTTTGTCAATTTTCACTGTCCTAAATGAAAACAAGATAAATTTCCTCACAGCAAAAACATTCCCTTCTTATTCATTTCTGAGTATCATAAAATGATACCAATTATTTCCACCTAAAGGCACAGAAACTTAATTCTGATACTAAGCAAAGTGCCATTTTAAAATTTCAGGATTTGTTTCTTTGCTGTAAGGGAAATTAATAAACAAAACTGCTAAGAACCAGGTATTAATAAAGCAAATTGTTCATTCTATACTGACAGCCTATCTAGTGTAAGATATTACAGTTTCTCAAAGAGTGAGGATGAATCATTCCTGCTGTTGCATTTATTTATATTAACTCATAAAGCTGTAATACATGCTTTAAGGATAAAGCTATGCTAGAGTATTCATTTTATTTGGTCCACTGGCCAAGGATAAATGGGGTGTAAATCCTGTTGAATGCACAGAATCCCACAGCAGCTGAGGTTGGCCAGCTCCTCTGGGATCCACTGTCCCTCCACTCAGGCAGGGCCAGCTAAAGCAGCTTGCCCAGAGCCACATCCAGCCTGGCACTCTTAATAAAAAGAGACAGAAATCAAATTATGTCATCTGTATTTCCAGATCATTTGATCTTTGAAAAAGGAATCCATCTCTTGCAATATGAATTCAATGGAAAAGCTCTCAATGCTATAACTTTTCAATCTGCCTCACTCTGACCAACTTCAGCACTTGAATGTCAGGGTTTACTGACAAACTAAGAATCTCTTTAATTTTGCTGCTGAAAAAAGGTTTGGTGTAGAGAACAGGGCTTTTATAATTGCAACTGTACAGTTAAAACATGAAAGAAAAGTCTCTCCAAGCATTCAAAAGTTGCTGTGTGAACAATTTTGGACTGTCACTTTGAGCCTTTGTCATGCAGCTCTTTCCACACCGGGCTTTGACAGGTGCAAAGGCAAGTTCCCTGGCTGGGGCAGAGCCAGGGCATGGCACATGCTGACACAACAGACCAGCTCAGTAAGAACAGTTGTCTGGAGAGGAGAAAAAAACCCCATGCATGTTTTTAATTGGTACAGACTGACTGCCAAGTTCATAAATCAAAATTTAAACTTATACACTGCAGAATCCTTCCATTTCAGCCTTTTTCTTCCACATTAGGCTGTTTGAACAAATTTTGGAGGGCAACTGGAGCTATTAAACACTTAATTGAACTGTTCTCTGTACTTTGAAAATGCAGAACTCTTTTGTGAAACAGACATAGCAAAGGAAACAAATCAAGATGACTAATTCCAGTAATGATTTTAACTCCTAATTGCATTAGCACTGTCAGCAGAGTCAGCACAAACATCAGCAGATCTGTGTGTGTAACTTTGTGCTGCCCCAGTGAAATACACCAGGCCAAATCCTGCTCTCAGCTCTTTACATCTGGTGTGTCTCTGATCAAATATGATTTGATTTGCAGCAGTTTAGCTGATGGTGGGGTTTGGACCTGTGTCAGCTGGCTCCAGGATAGCTTTACCTGTCCTTTGTGTAGACTGACAAAATCAGCAGAACACAGCCCATAACAGCTCCAACAGGAATTGATATGTCCCAGCCTGGCCAAGAAATCAAGCAGCTGCATTTGCCTAATTCTGATGCAATTCTGGTCCTGTCTTAGACTTACACCTTCAAAGTTAAAATTTTAATTTGATTTTCCTGTGTTTGGGGGTGAGGGTTGGGGTTACTAATGAGGAAATTTTACAATTTCCTGTCTTTGAAATACAAATATTCCATCCTCCCTTATTTCTTCCATCCTCAAAAACCACGGACATATCTCATCTATTATACAAACAGAGAGGGACAGAAAAGTCATTTGTCATTATAATCACATAAATGTGTCACTAGCTCTAAAGAATGCCTGACTGAAGGCCAAGAATGCCTCTATTTCCCAGGATGATGAAGCACTTTCTTTTTAACAACTACTTTAAACTCTTTTGAAATGATTGAAATGATTAGATTTCTGGCAACCACCCTGAAATTGCTTGCATCGGAGTTTGACACCAGCACAATGGCTTTCATCCTTTCCCAGTGTTTGTGATCATTCCCATACTGATGAGATGTTGCTTGGTTAATCACAGAACAGAGTGAGCCAAGAGAGTAAAGAAGGGATCCCTGGCACAGACAAATACAGGAGATGTGGCACAGTGTCACACACACTGGTGCTTGGGGTCCTCTCCTCTATTCAGGACTGGGTTATGGATCAGTTATCATGCTGAGAGCTCTCTGTGACAGCCCAAGTCCTTATTTGAGGGCACCCTGCTCTCACAAGTGGGGATGGCACCCTGTGCCTCCACAGCACAGGTACAAATGGGACCCACTGGCATTCAGATCACCAAGCAGTTGCAAGTTTTGCTAAAGTGGATCCTTAAATAACAGCTCATCTGAATCTCACTCTAAAAACACACCCAGGCTTGGGGAAGCCAAATCTGTCCCTCACCCAGAAGTGGGGCTTAGACATCATTCCTGGAGTATCCCAAAAGGGCTGTTGTTGGTCTGCCTACACTGGAACTGCTTCCTGTGTTTCACCTGCTCACAGCAGTCCCTAATAAGAGTGGAGGAGGATTCAGTGGAGGAGTCACTGAGGGTTGAGGGCTGCTTCATCTGCCTGTGGCTCCTGTGGCACAAAGAATTCATTTCACCGTTTCAAATGCGCATTGGCCTTTGTATGCTGCAGCTGGAGGGGCAGAATCAGAAACTTGAACAGGAGTCCCTAAGGCAAAGGAGTCCAATGAAGGAGCCAGCATGAGCCATGAGGACAGCACTTGCTATACACAGCTTTTTGTTTTTACCTCTGCAAGTTGTGATTCCAAAGGAACGGGACAGCCTGAAGGAGTGGTGGGTGCTGGTACCACTACAAATGGCCATGACTGGGTGCAGACACCTGCAGGGACCTGTGGGAGTCACAGTGTGATCCTAAAGCACTGCTTTCTGTCACAGTGATCCTGCTGAAGTCATCTGGACTGTTGCTACACAAGTGAGCAGGAACACAGTGATCTGGTTTTAACCAGAAAAGGCTCCAAGGATCATCTCTGCTAATTCTCTGTGCCTCAGGGTGTGAGTCAGCTGGGGCTTTGTTCTTACCAGGTATCAAACCATCACCCTCCTGATGTGATGACACCATTACCTCAATGGGAGTTACCTCAGATTGTCCTGCCAGTGACCTTCCTGTGCCCAATCTCATCCTCTGGAAGTATAATGCAACCAGAAAATACAGCTCTTGGGAGAACAAAGAGATTTATGCAGTTAATAGAAATGTACTTTGAAATAACCCGTTGGAAAAAAAACACACAAAAGAAGAGCAACAGCAGGAGAAATAACACTGAATTTGGGTGTGTGAGGAATCTGAAAGGGCATCTTTACACATTTATACTTCAAATAATTCAGGACATTGGTTTGCTAAGATCATTCTGCTACAAACATGTGCATTTTAATCTTGTGAAAGTCTCAAGAGTGCTTTGGCAACATTTATCAACTAAAATCTCATTGCAAAAAAGTCATTATTTTCATTTCCTTGATTAATCTTTTTGGGTACGTGGCTTCATGACAAAAGGGATTTTCCAAGATGAATTTTAAAATTAAGAAGAGAAACAGCTACACATTTGAATTCATATTTTATAAGTTTTCCCTTCCTAATTCTTTCCCTTTAAATGATATTAGTATTTATACACAGAAACTACAGTTTGAAGGAGGACTAAAATACATGGAAAAGAAGGAGTAGGAAAGTTAAGTTGTGACTGATTTATGTGTCTCTGATCAGGCAAGAAAACCCCAGTTTATCTCCAGGCCTAATGACTTTTCCCTGTGTGGCCATATTGCACCAACTGGTATGAGATAATAACAAGAAGCATGACTGGGTTTTGTATATTCAGGTCAAGATGAAAACATCAGCAAGGCAGAGGTGCTGGCAGAGTTAGGAAGCATTGCAGTCATGATCTGCAAGCCCACATAGTTCAGAGTGTTGGAGCAGATTTACCTCCTTCACAAGCACTCCATGTTTTAAATTGATTCCTTCTAACTCTATGGATTTCTTGAGTCAAGGTCAAAGCTTTCACTCCTTAGCCAGGAATAGGCTAGACAATAAAAGCTGCAGAAATTAATTCATCTATAAAAGATGCGTGTCATTGAGATTTGAGAAGAATAGAAGCGTCTTCCAAAAGTTGCTGAGTGTAAATATTACCCTGTGTTTGCTCAGCTCTGCAGCCTGTGGGGACCTGGGGAAGCTGCTTGAAGGTCACATTCAGCTGTGCCATGTTCAAGTCTTGGTGCAGGGTCCAACTCTCACAGTAAATTCTGGGTGGACATGGCTCAGCCGAGTCCAATTTACCCTCCCACACTCTGAGGTTGTGCTGGTAGGAAGGACCTGGTACTCAGGTGTCTGTGGCACTGATGCCAGCTTCCACAATAGCCAGGAATGTCTAGAAATGGTTCTAGAAATGTAAGAAGTGCCAGAAGTCAGACTTGTTTATAGGCTGGTTACAAGGGATCACAAATTGCCATGCAGTGAGAGGCATGAAAATTACATTTCTTAGCAAAGAATTCTGGAAGAAAAGAAACTCTGAGGATTAATCTCAGGATTTACACTTGAAAGGATGAATCTTTATCAATGCTTATCCCAGTGAAGGGCAGATGAGTCTGACAAATTGCACTGATTATATTTTCAGTCTCTGAGCAAACTGGCATTTTACCTTCATTACTTCTCCATTGTTCTATTTCAAGCTTTCCACAAGGTATCTACAGGACAGAACTGAGCTACAAAGCACAAAGACTACTGTAAACTTATTTTTGTCACTGAGAAAAAGAGAAAAGAAAAATCAGAAATAGAATTAGCAAGATGAGTAGGACTCCAGTTTATTTGATTTTTCACTCAATTTTCATCTCATCTGGCTAAAAAGAAAATAATTTCTGGTGATACTTGTTGGAGGACTCAAAAATTTATATTTTCTAAATTTACTGCCTCAACACAAAATTTCACACTACATTTTTCTACAGTCACTCCTATCCTAATGCAATGTAGCACTTAGTCATGCCCTGTAACTTGCCCATATTCTTGATGAGGTAAGTTTACCCCAGTAAGACACTTGAGCTTTTTTTACATCTTTCTGTAACAAGATATCTTTTACACTAAGAATTACAGAGCTTCAAAGGAACAATTTAACATCAACAGGACTGTTGCTTTGATTTTTTAAGATTTTCTAAGTTTTCTGATGCTTACATTCTTGTAACAAACTTTCTCACACACTTTCTGTAAATAACTTATTGTTTTGAATTCTTTTATAGAAGAAAAATTTGGTAGACTGTTGGTTTGTCCAGTGTCATTGGAGAGGTGGCACTTTCACCCTCCAATCCACTGTCACTTTTAAAAATCTATAAATGTTAAAGTCAGAAAATAAACTTCCTTTTTCTCACCTTAAAAGCAACAATGTGTACGTGTTGCGTTGTTTCATGTCCTATAGCGACACAGGGCCTTGAAAACACACCTAATTTTCTACTAATTGGAAGAACATATTTAAATTCTGTAGGGCACCAAAACCCTCCCAGATTCTGCAAGCTGCCATGCTCTGAAACAAGGCAGCAGCTCAGTTTCCAGTGAGTGCTCAGATGGTTTCAGCTCTGGTGTCACTGGGGCACAGTGATGGAGTCTGAAGGGATCCCCCTTCCAGGGATCCCCCTCCAGCCTCATTTATTCAGGGGTTGAGCACAGGACTGTCACCAGAGCTCCATCTTGCCACGACTTTTACTGAGCTTGCATAAGTAAAAACCTGTGGGACTCAGGAGGATCCATTGGAGAGCAAAATGATTCTCCAAGAGTAATGAGAATCAGGCCCTTTGTCTTTTAGGGTTGTTCCACAGCTTCTGTTATCCTCTAGCAGAAGAAAGCAGATTTCTGCTCTGCTTTGCCCCCTAATGAGACTGGACTGTGTTTGCCCTTGGTCCCTGTGGTTTTGGGAAGGACAGAGGTGGTCCAGAGCTCAAAGCAGATGCTGAGAAGGCAGAAGAGCAGAGGGGGCATCACTGCCCACGCCATCTGCTACCAGCAGAGACCTTCCCTACTTAAATTGCTGAATGATGTCAGAGAGAGCTGTGCCTGGACACCTCACACACACTTTAACACCTCCAGACACTAATTGAAAATGTGGTGAGAGGCACCCGGTGTGTGCTTTTAGTGTCAGCTCACAGTTTCCTCTCCATCTGCCCAAGGATCTGAGAACTTCCACGGGAAAGACAATGGCAGCTACAGCACTCATAAAAATAGCCACTAATGTGCCACTTCAGCTTCCATCCTCAAAGCTCCCAGATTACAGAGGAGCAGCTTTTATCACTGATGAATTAATTAAGAAATGTAAAGGGAAATAACGGAGAAGTTTTGTAAATTAACTGCTGGTAGAAGACACCCCCAGGGATTTGCATGGCTCTCTGGTAACAGGGGAGCTAGAGCTACATGTCTACAGTCAAGGGTTTCTATTTGGCTCCAGATTATGGAGAAGGTCCATCTTTGTTTAAACTTGCAATAAATGAAATTTAATTGATCCTTCATATTATAAAATAAAAGATAGAAAGACACTTGCAATTCTACCACAATGGGCTGCTGGTTGTTCTACCACAATGGGCTTGAATTGTGTATTCAAATAGTTACATTTTATGGGCAGGGCACCAAAAAACTTCACACAGTTTTCCAGAGATTCTGGTATCTTTTAACTTTAACGGGGGATAAAAATCAATTTTAAATTCATAGATATTTTTTTCAGCCTTAAACACAATTTGCATAACAAAACAATAGATAGCATGTTCTTTGAAACTGAAAGTTTTATAATATTATTTTTAAAATAATGTTTCCAGTTTTCAATTTCAGCTTAGCTCTACTGATTAAAAAAAATCAGTACATAGGGGAGCTTGGATTTGCTATATAATTTTTAGTTTATAGTAGCTTAAAGACCCAGTCTTATTGCACTAGATCATGCAGCTTTTACCCTTAAATTCACTGAAGCAGCCAGTTTTTGCAATAGCTGAATTTACATGTCATGGTCTGTATTAAGAAGTGCCTCAGCAAGTTAAAACTATTAAATTTTACAGTGCTTTTTGTGCATCCTTACCCTGATCTGGGCTATTCAGCTACATTTCTGCTAAACAGGTCAAAAGGAGAAGAATGCCTGTATTATACAATATTTCTGCTGAATAGAGCTTTAATAAATTGACCAGGCTTCTATTTTAATCAAGCATTGTGCACACAGAGAAAAACAGTATGTGTGGAACAGCCTCTGAACAATCTTGCTCTCTTTTCCATAAAGAAAATGAGCAATATATAAAAATACAGCCGTTTTGAAGATAATACAGATCTTCTGGTATTCTAGAATGCTGAATAATATCAATAAGCATCAGAAAAGGGATTGGAGTAGGTCAACACATGATATTAATAGCAATTAATAATAATGACAATGATAATAAAAGCTGACATTACTTTAACTCTGATCCCTTTCTCTTTACCACAAGCAAATTTGTGTTGTACCACTGGAGCTTTTGGCTGTGTGATTTATGCAAGATGAGGTTCATAATCAAGGAATGACAAGAGTTTCCAAAAGCTGAAAACAAAATAAAACAGTCTCTAAGAGGTCAAATCTTCTGAAATCAGATATGTGGTGCTGCTATTCATTTGTTAATATCTGTAATTTTCAGATTAGCACAAAGGAATGCAATTCTGGAGCTCAAAAATTACTTAATTGATTTCACAACACAATCAGCAAATCAGATTTTCTGGATTCCAATATTCATTTGAATGAAACTTGAAAAAACAATTTATTTCAATATCCAATATCAGCTACAAAACATGTAACATGATGATCTCTAGCAGCAGAATATGGATATTTCTTTCCCTATCATTTATTTGTATTTGCTCGTGAGTGCATCCTTAATGAATACATCTACCAAGAGCATTCAGAGGGAAGCCAAGGTGAAAGCAAAGAGGAAATGAAACCACTCCATCTCTTTCAGTTTAACATCCAGGGAAACAACAACACATGAGCGTTTACTCCTGCACCATGATGGACAAGACAAATGTGAGGCATCCCCAGGAGCACCAAGACCAGCTGAGAAGAGCTGATACTCACAAAATGTAAAATAATTTGGTGTTAAAAGCCGGGACAGTAGGGAGAGATTTGACACAATGTCAGACAAGGAGTAACAACAACATTGGGGAAACACAGCAGATACTCCAGACAGAAATGGTTCTTCTCTTGTGTGCATGGAGGCAGCCACCATGGGGGTTGTGCAAGGAGCATCCAGCACAGAATTCCCAAACTGCCAGGAGACCTCCATTCCACCCTTTTCCCTTCTCCATACACTCTGCTTTTCACAATGTCAGTCTCATTTAAGCATCAATATCTCTGCTTCCTCCAGCTCATGACTTTATCTCCATCTCTCCCCCAGCCCTGGTGTCTCTGGTGTGACATGTGGCAGCTTCTCTGAGCCATGGAACATATTTTTAGTTTGCCTTCCCATAATACCTGGCAAAACAGAGTTCAGCAGATTTGGGTAGATGATGTTACTGAAAAGCTTTTGAGTCCTCTGCAAAACATGAATCACAATCAAATTAAATGCAGAGGGATACTGGACAGGGAGCAGATGTTCTGCTGACATCAAGTGAGGAATCTGTCACAGTCTGGAGGGAAAGCAGAAACTTGCAAGCTCCTTAATTTATTCTTCCATACATCTTATAAAGTCCAAATTTAATTTGGAAATCTTATTTTGAGTCCTTTGCCATTCTTGTCTACCAAGCTAAAAATAATAATTTAAACAAAAAATACTAAAAAATTAACATAATTCAAGAATTTTGTCAAGAAGTTGCCCTTACTAAATTCAGCTTTCCCTTCCAACACAGCTCCTTTATGCCATTCTGTCACCTCAGTATTTTCAAATCCCCACACTCCTGCTGAAAGTTTGAGGCACAGAAATGAGTGTCACTTAAATGTTTTCACTTGAGCTATTCTTAAATTCTAGCAATCTCTACCAGAGCATCTCCTGGTCTCTTCTAGCTAAAGGTGCTCAGTAAGGAGTGGGAAAAGGATGGAAATTATTGGGAGGAGCTTTCTCACTACAGGAAGCCACAAAGATGCCTCAGTGTCTCTGTGGAGTTTCCATTGCAGAAACTGCCAAGAGCTCTTGAACTTGGGAATTTAAATAAATTCATTTACAGTGTAAAACACAGGCTAAGGCCATAATTCCAATGCAGAACATTGTGATACAGCCAGAGCTAGCTGACAAAATTACATCCAATAAAATAGATGTCTGGGCCTACAACCAGAATGTTTATGGGTGAAACATCACTCAACTCAAACCTTTTGTGCAGGGGCAATGGCACTGAACAAGATCTGAGATGAATGTCACACGTGTGACAACCCATGGCTTGTCAGGGAGGAGGTTGGTTGTGACAGAGCATGGCCTGGCAGGGGTAATGGAAAGGATGGAAGGAAAAGGCCTTTTGTTCACACAGGGGTCAAATTGACATCCATGTAAGAGTGACATCCATGTAGGAGTGCCCGGTTCTGGAAGAGAGGTAAAAGGCACTGGTTATTTGGTCCATTGGCCACATACATCCTTCCTCTGGGCAAGCCATCCTGCTGCTTTGGTGGGGATTCAGCATTAATCAGTGGTTCATAAAACAAAAAATGTTGATCTGACATGGGAACATAGAGGAGAAATTCAGCATTTCTTAACTGGATTCATGGGATGTAGAGCAAACTTCCCAGCAAGGGGGGCTGCTCAGTGGGCTGAGGGTTTTCATCTTTGGGGAGCTCGCTTGGGGAGCACAGAGTGGAAGCAGGGGTTACATGCCCCGAGGATGTTTGCATGTCACAAACTCACCCCTAGTTCAGCACCACCGACAGCTCCCTCTGACTAGAAAGTCGAAACAAAACCAGGAGCGTGTTAGGCACGAACTGCACCAGCACAGCTGAAGGGAGAATTCTGCAGACACATTTTGGGATGAAAAAAGTTCCAGATTTCTGATTCATTACGCTCATAGAGGCTTGGGAAAGGAAGCTTTCAGGTTCTGTGGGAAGGTTTTGAGAAGGATCATCTCGGTATGCCGGTGCATGACAGACAACTTTAAATTTTTCAGGTAGGAGAATCTCATGTGGTATTATGTGTATCTCTAAAAATTTATTAAAAATAGACTGTGCTTAATACACGAAGCAAATAGATAAGAAAAAAGTATTCTCTAACCGATCATCTTCTATTTAAAAAATAGAAAATATGAAAATTCCTACAGCAGAGTGAGCTGCTTGTTTTAATGACACTGGAAATATTATGAAGAGGTAATGTGAAAATTCACTTTGCTCTGGATTATTTAAGAAATGATAGCTATCCTGTTATGTATTTGCTGAGTCCTCTGGAGCTGGGATTTAGAACTAGCATTGATTTTGCACTGGGTAAGACAAAAGGTTTCTATCATAGGAACACAGAGCTAACACATCAAAGTAAAGAACAGCAGTTAATCTAATTCAGCTTCTTCCCCAGATCCCTGTTTCAGGTGCTGATATACCTCTGTAATTACAAGGAACTATAGAACCAAATGGAAAAAAGGCACAATGGAATTTGAGCAAGATTTGAATGGGTCAAAGGGGGATAAGGCTTGTGAACATTATATTCCACACAGATTTTTTTGTTGTTGTTTTGTTTTGGACAAAATATCTTCCTTATACTCTCTCTTCTTCTTCTTGGAAATCAATCTAGCATCATCTAAATTCGTTACAGAAAGTAAACTTCATCCTTTTTAGACACCTATCTGAAGGAACTTACATCTGGAGCACCTGACTCAAACACTCCCTTTCACTTTGAGTCTCTCTGTTTCAAGGACCAGGACAAAAAACATTTCTTGATCCAAGAGATTAAGTAAGATTTGAATTATTGCACAGGTTTTTTTGTACAGAGGTGAATTTTGTCCCTTGGCTTCACCTCATTCCATGCTGGCACAACCCTGCAGAGCTGCAGAAGATGGCAGAAGTTGATTTACCCCCCATCACAGGTGACTCTCAAAGCAAATCAGTGCCACAAGTGCCCCATGCACAGGCAAGGGGAGCCATGCCAGGTCTGGTAAACCCTGGGGGATTTGCAGAATGACTGGAATGCTTCCAAACCAGCACAGCAGAGGAGGCTGGGGTGCAGGGAGAGCTGGGATTACAGAGCAAAGCTGCCAAGGAGAAGATGCCTCCTGGCTGGGACAGAGTCACCCTCACTGTGTCCTGGTGAGCCTGATGCACCTGGAAACCACCACAGGAGAAAAGGAACATGGCAGAGAACTGTAGATCAGCAAGAGGGAGGCCAGACTGCAGTGAAAGAGGAGTGGGAGATGTTTAAAGAGGAGTGGGAGATGTTTGTGTCACTGCCTTTTCCAGCTTGCAGCCTTGCCAGGGGTGCTGATGCACAGGCTGGGCTCACCTGCAGCCAGAGGAGCCCTGGATAACCCAGGAGCTGAAAATCCTCTCTGGGGACCTGGACCAGCTCTCAGCTGCCTCCCTGCAAGTGCACAAAGGGATCATCCAAGGAATGTACACTCAGGGATTGCTTTAAATCAATAAATGCTGGAGAGCAGAAAACCAATGGCCTCAGTGTGCTTTAAATCAATAAATGCTGGAGAACAGAAAACCAATGGCCTCAATGTGCTCACTGCTCTGCCCCTGCAGGGTGGGCACTGCTGAGTTTGTGCCAGCTGCAAACCACCCAAAACACAGCAGCTGCAGCCCAGGCTGGGGGGATGCAGTGTAAAACAGGCAGCTACAGGCTGGGCTTTGCTGCCAGCTCCTCTGGAGGGCAGGCTGGGGAGGCAGTGGGAAGGGCAGCTGTCAGAAATGCACACCAGGATACTCCTGCTTCCCAAAGGTCCTGGTCACCACTGCTGCTCCTCCAAGCCTGCAGCTTGCTGCACATCTCTTTTATTGGATGGAAAGCCAGGTGTGGTTTTATCCCAGCAGGAGGCACCACAGGAGCAAGGGGATGTGGTGCTGCAGAGCAGGTTTGTCAGCCTGGGCAGACACAACGTGCAGGATCACAGTAATTCTGAAATAAATACACACATCAACTACCAAAAAATATAGATGTGCTTTGTTTACTTGCTCCTAGTCACAGCTGATTGCCACAGGGTATTGCAGAGAATGAAAGTCAGGCTGTTGAGGAGGAGAGGTGTTCACTGATGGTTGCCAAAGCCAAAGGAGCAGAGGCAGCCTCTGGCTCAGGAGGTCCTGAAATTGCTGACTCTTAGAAGGGAGAGTGGAACAAGCAAAGCACAAGAAACATTTGCTTTATATTTCCATGCTCTTTCCCATAAGTATCAACTACTGCTGCCATTGCCAGAGCTTCAACCATGCACAAAGGACATTAAAAATGTGTTTTTTCGTGTTTTATTAGATCAAATTTTTAGTCAATCTGATAGCAACACAGCAACTTGGTCTAACCTAGTTTCTCCTTTCATTAGGAGAGTTGGTGAACACTTCTATTTGTGAACATTGGGCCTTTTTTAGAGCTGAAAAGTTTTTAGCTGCGTTGGTTTTTTCCATACTGTTTCAGAAAAGACCATTTAGTTTTTGTGGTTTTGTTCCTATATTTTTCCTCTGTTTCTTTCTGGCACAGAATAAAAGAGAAAAATTTTAATTATAGGGGTTTTTTTCCTCTTTCATTTTCTTCTGACTTAGTAAAATTTTGGAAAGCAAAACTTTCAAGTTACTGAAGAATAAAAAGAAAAACCTACTTCCTCCAGCTGGAGAAATGCCAAATTTTAATACTAAAATTTTCATATTAGAGGACAAAAAGTTTAAAAAAATCTGAAATCAGTTTTTCATTCTTAGCCATTGCTAGGCCAAAGATAGCACAAGCACTAATTTTGATGGAGTTTTGCAGTTCCCTGAACCAGAATATTTTCCTCTCATCACTCCATGTTCCACACGAGCCCTGTACCAAAGGCAGCCTCAGTCACACAGAATTCACAAGCAAGATCAGATACAATTGAACCCATTTATAAAATGCAGGGTAAAGGCTCAGCAATTGGAGTTTCTGCCAGAAATTCCTAATATTCCCTTTTTCCTGCTGGGAAAGGAGCAGTTCCCAGTTCACCAGGCAAACCCCACCTGCCCAGGCTGATAACAATGGCACAGGTCACAACTGAGCTGGCACTGAACTTTTGGAGTTCCCAGAACTTTTTGCCTCTCTGGTTACTCCAGAAGACAGAGAAAATGTTCTATCAACCCTCCTGCAAGCAGATTGCATTCCTTCTTGTCCTCACAAGAGTCATCGTGCTAAAATTTACCTTTTCACAGCATGTGCAGTAAAACCTATTTTGCCTTATCAGCATTAGCAGTCTCCCAGCAATTGTGGGAGTTCTGCTTTGTGGTTATGCAAGTTCCATCTCCTAATAATTCCATTTTGTTTAAATCAAAATAATTTTATTTCTGTAATAAAGGGCAACTTATGTCAAATGTCATCCTTTCCAAATGAAACCCTGGCATCCTAAGGAAACCCTGGCATTCATCAGCCACAGAAAATCTGGTTTTAGGACCAGAAGGTGTATAACATAAGGAGAGCTTTTGTCCTAGATAAGTGTACAATTTCTACTTGTGTGGGTGGATTTCTGTGATGTGTTTAACCAGAGGAGAACAAAGTCCAGTGCCTTGGCAAGGTTTGGATATAATAAATGCTGTTCATCACTTCCAGACTGAGTGAGACAACTTTAGTACAGCTGCAAATCTCTGGTTGCAGGAGGTTTCTTTCAGGATTAATTTTGCTCCAGTGGAATCCAAACCATGGCTCAGCAGCATTAAAAAATCACTGTTCTGGTCACTTTATTAATGGGGAGAACCACTGCCTTTCAAATAATGCAAGAGAATTTGTTTTTACTGATTTATAGCCCATTGGAGTACTTTTAATTGGGCTTTGCTGTTTTCCTGGAGCATGACTAGTCCTTTCTTAACTGTTTGCTTTTTCCTAAGAATTGGAGCCCTGAGAAAAATTATTTTAATGATAATGTGGGCAGGAAAATGCTCCTTGGCAGATTTCAAATGCTGTTAATTATAGCCCCTTCTGGAAATACCTTGCCAGATGCCTGGAAAAGAGTGCCTATGAATACCTTAAATCTGAAATCTGTGTGATTTTTCCACAAAAATATTACCTTTAGAGGAAAAAAAAAAAAGATAAAAAAGGGTGAGCTTTTCAGGTAACTTTCCATTTTCCAATCTGTGGATTAATCCTTTGGGTGTCAGTGCTGGAATTGGGCTCATCCACATTCCTTAATGGGGTCATTTTCCCATTTCAGTGAGGATACACACACATGGGCCTGAAAAACCTCTGCTATCTCCCCTCTCCATTTGCTGTGTTTCCTGTCAGACCACACTGTGTAGAAAATTCAGGGGTACACTCTCCCACATGCAACCCCAACTTCAAGGTACATAAAAAATTATGCAGCTTGACCCTCTAACACTGAAGCAGATAAGGGGTTTCTGCAAGAGTTATTTAGGAAAAAATATTAAAAGCCTTTTAAATAATTTAAGCCTTCAAAGGGCATAACTTATTTCTATAAATAATTTAACATATATATTCTGTGATTAATTAGACACAAAAAGCCTCAAAAATTCCAACAGGCAGTGCCTGGGATCCTGACTCTCCCACAGAGCCTCCAAGCAAACACATTTATTGACAATGTAAACGCAGATAATGTCAGAAGGCGCCACTGAAATGCTACTGCAAATTCAGACTGCTCTTTGCTGCCATGCCTGGGGGAATTCTGCCACAAACCAGGAGCTGCTGTGCTGGGAAGGGGAGCTGAGCCCCCAGGCCAAAGGGCTGAGGTTTCTCATCCCCACACCAGGAGAGCAGGAGAGGAACTGGATGAAAGCAGCAGCCAAGCTTTGCCCTCCATGGGGCAGGCACAAGCCTGGAGTCACTGAATGGAGCAGTAAGGATAATCCTACATTTCACATCAGGGCAGTAATTCTCCTTTCTGAGGGGAAAAGAGAAGAAAAAGGGGAAAATAGGAGGATTTGTAAACTAGCAGCAGGTGATTGAATGAGTCAATGTGATGTTTCTTGTTCACCTTTAACAAAATCAGTTGATAAGAGATGCAAGAGAAAGATATATATTTCATATTTTGACTTAAAAACTAGTGAAATTCTTAACATTCTCTTTTTTAAATCATCATATATACCACTTGCTTTAGCTTATTGAATTTATTTCTTTCTCCTCTTATCACAAAGCAAGATAAAAACCTCAGCTTTGAAGTTGGAGCTCAGGTGCTGTGGCAAAAAAAAAAGTTGGAGTGTTCAGTGATGAACTTGGCAAAAGTTTGGCCCTTTGTGCCAAGGACCACAGAGTTGAGAGGAAACTCTGTCACTCACAATTTGTCAAGAAAATCTTTCTGCAGGAGTGAATCCCACCTGGTGGCTTTGCAAAACCCTGCCTCCACACTGAGACAGCTTCAGAGAGGAACAGCTGATTTCAGTGCTGCCTCTGCCTCCCTGCTCCTGCCTGTCCTGTGCAGAGGGGACAGCAGCTTGGGAGATCCCTGTGTTTCCTCATTAAACTGCTCAAGTGCTGCTCTTGGCTACTTCCTTACCTGGGCTCTGTCACAGCACCCAGGCATTGCCAAGATCTGTTGGTGCCAGGAAAGCAGGGCTGGGCTTTCCCAAAGAGCAGCAGCCAGTGACTCCTGAAAATGGGCTGGAATTGGGCTCATCCACATCCCCTGATGGGCTCATCTTCCCATTTCAGTGTGGACACACACAGACATGGGCCTGAAACACTGATCCCTGCTCCTGGCACTGCTGCACACTCACACTGACTGTGAAACACTGATCCCTGCTCCTGCAGTGCTGCACACTCACACTGAGCCCTGTGAAACACTGATCCCTGCTCCTGACACTGCTGCACACTCACACTGACTGTGAAACACTGATCCCTGCTCCTGGCACTGCTGCACACTCACACTGAGCCCTGTGAAACACTGATCCCTGCTCCTGACACTGCTGCACACTCACACTGACTGTGAAACACTGATCCCTGCTCCTGCAGTGCTGCACACTCACACTGAGCTCTGTGAAACACTGATCCCTGCTCCTGGCACTGCTGCACACTCACACTGAGCTCTGTGAAACACTGATCCCTGCTCCTGCAGTGCTGCACACTCACACTGACTGTGAAACACTGATCCCTGCTCCTGGCACTGCTGCACACTCACACTGAGCTCTGTGAAACACTGATCCCTGCTCCTGCAGTGCTGCACACTCACACTGAGCTCTGTGAAACACTGATCCCTGCTCCTGGCACTGCTGCACACTCACACTGAGCCCTGTGAAACACTGATCCCTGCTCCTGGCACTGCTGCACACTCACACTGACTGTGAAACACTGATCCCTGCTCCTGCAGTGCTGCACACTCACACTGAGCTCTGTGAAACACTGATCCCTGCTCCTGCAGTGCTGCACACTCACACTGACTGTGAAACACTGATCCCTGCTCCTGGCACTGCTGCACACTCACACTGAGCTCTGTGAAACACTGATCCCTGCTCCTGCAGTGCTGCACACTCACACTGACTGTGAAACACTGATCCCTGCTCCTGGCACTGCTGCACACTCACACTGACTGTGAAACACTGATCCCTGCTCCTGGCACTGCTGCACACTCACACTGAGCTCAGTGAAACACTGATCTCTTCTCCTGTGTCCTCACTGCTGTCTTGTCACCCCTTGGGGTTGGCCCAAGTCCCCCCAAAAGGAAACTCAAAAGTGCTCAAAATCTCCTTGTGCCACAGAAGGGGAAAGTTGTGACCATGATAGAATCATGTAGGAGGAGAAGTCCTGACAGAGTGAGAAATCCCCCCTCTAAATTTGTCATTCCTATTCCCTTCATCTTAAAATTCAGCACAGTATATTAGAAAGGCAGATGATAATACCTTTCTACCACTAAGAAAAAAATCAAAACCAAATCTGGAAATAATCAGAGAACTAACCAATTCACATCAGTGTCCGTCAGCTGTGGCCTTTTTCTAGAAACACCAGCCAAAAAAAGTTATTTTGACAAAAATCTCCTATCCACCTTCAGCTGAAATTGTTTGGTGTCAGTGGAAGTGACAACTCTGCTCAGCATCACTGCATTCCCTGTTAGTCACCACTCTCCAGGCTTTACTACATCTTCTGCTCTGCTGGCTCATGGCCATCTCTAATGTTCTGTCCTTGAGTAACAATTTTCTGCTTTCCCATTTTTCCCCTCAAGCACAATGAAGAGTTTCATGGCACTCAGTGAGCAGAGATTCAGCTGAACAATCCCCATTGATACAATCTGAGGAGAAAAGTCAAAGACTCAAAACCAACCCACATTATATTCATCTATTTTTCTGACAGTTATAATTAAAAGTACTGTTCAGGGAGCAAGGGGTGTTTTTATCCAGAACATTCCCCACATATGATAAAGGGAAGCTTCATGTGTGCATAATGTACTTTGTTTCTAATATAAATGTTTGGGGTTTTTAAAAAAAAACTACATTGTCAGACTGTAGTATTATTTCTAAGGAAATTTGTTCTCATTTAAAAAAGAATTAATTCTAAAATGAGCTCATTACTAAATTATATATATATATATATATATATATTTACAAAAACTCTTTAAAATACTGATCTGGAAGAATCCTGAGGTTATACCAAAGATGCCACTGTACCCTAGGGTTAAAAGCTGCCCATGATGTAGAGGACTTACAGGAATTCAGTCCTGCCAGGGCCCATTCAGGCATTTAAAAAAGTGTAGAAATATTTTGGGCATCAAGAGTCAAATTTAGCACCAGTGTTACTCCTCAGAGAACTCAGTGGGGCCAGCCTTGGAATTTTTAAGTGCCCCCTTTTTTGAACATCAGAGAAACTGAGTCTCAATAATGACATTTCTGAAGGACTTCCCACATTGTACAGGAAGTAGTACAAGTTGAGGTATTGTATTTCCAAGTTGAGGCTTGGAAATATTAAGGACAATTTCCAGGAATGCCAGGCTAAATTTTATTTGCTAAATTTGTGGAGTGCTGGAAATCAACAGGTACCTCCCACTTGACTCCAAACCTGCAAACACAAATAACACCCCTGCTAATCTTCTAAAATAGCTTCATAGAAGAAAACCTGCTTTTATTCATGATATATTGTAAAGATTTTTAATTATACCTGTACCTGCCATAATTACAAAGCCTCATTATATGATTATACAGCTTCCATTATGAAAATGCAATTAAGAAAATCAAAGAAGAAAAACATCACATGCACCTTCCAAAACCCTGAAAAATAACTTCTGAGAAGGAATAACTGTGCTGGCTTCACCTGCCTGAGCAGCCCCAGAGCACAGAAACTCAAGGTTTAGCAAAGCAGGCATTAGGTGTGACAGCATCTCTGTGACTCTGTGTGCACCACGGACCAGGGAAATTAGACAGAAATCATTCCAACCTCTCCTTGCACTCCTGCTTGGTACCATCCTGCTCAATTGCTTCCTTCAGCACATTTATCAGGTATTTCCTGGCATAATGAATATTTGGTGGAGATGGGCAAACCAATTTCTCCTGACAATAACAGCTACACCCTGCCAGCAGTTCTGTAGAAACACACCATCATTTCCACAGTTATCCAAAAGATTTTCATTCCACTTCTGGAAAAAAAACTTTTGTCTCCCAACACTGAGCTTTCAATTTTGGCAACAGCCAGGTTTGTTTCTCCTGTAGTGCTTTGCTCTGCTCCTAATGGAATATTGATCTTTCTAAGGAAGTGTAAAGCAATCAATACACTACAAAGAGGAGAAGCAGCTAAGAAAAAACATCTCCTTATTCTCTTCATACCTAATTAGAACAAAGAGAAGTAGACTGAAACCAACAAACCAGAAATGTTTGGATACTAAAGATTATTTGTGAAGTCTCCACTCCAAGGCAAAGTTTTGGCACAGATTGGACTCACAAGCTCCTGCATGTGGGACTGATTGAATAGGGCCAACAGTTTTACCTGTGCTGTGAAGTTTCTGGTGTGCATTTATGAACTTCCTTTGGTTAATTTTGGTAATAAAACTACAGAAGTCCATAGTGTGCACCTACCAAGAACCCACAGGTGTCTCTGTGTGTGTAGAAACAGCCTCCAGGAGGCACCAGGTAGAGTTAGGAGGGATGAATTTGGCCACACCAGATTTATCTCTGTGTTCAAGTGAGAGGAAAACCTGAGGAAAACAAAGAGTGCAGAGCATGATGGGGAAAAGGCTTCCCTAGTGCTGTCCTGCAGTACCATGGATAAAAGCAAGCAAGTTGAAATGAATCCCCCTCCCCTTTCTGTCCATGTGGGCCAGAGCAGCACAGAAATGACCCCTTATTCTCAACTGAGGCAGGTTTTCTGTTTGTCCAGACCACTGCCAAAGTCATTGCTCCGCATTTACAAATGACCAGAGGGATTCACTTGGGATTGAATACACTTGCTTGGAATCCTCAGCTCCCCTGGACCTCTAAAGTAACAGAAGTTCCACAGGCTTTTGTTTTGCAAAATAATATTTTATGAATTATTATAATAAATAATATATTAAAATATAAAATAAATAATATTAAATATGAGAACAAATAATAAATAATTACAATAAATAAATACTATATCATTTATATATATAATTTTATATTATATAAAATTATATTTTATACAATTAGATACTAAAATATAAATTTTTTTTTGCAAATCCAGTGTGAGCACTGAGATATCTCCCCCCTCTTTGCATTGTTACTGTGCTCAAACCTCATCAAGGCAAGGATTCTTTGCCCAAACTGTTGTTCATGTAAGGGAGACACACAAAAACTGTGTACACTCAATAACTTAAAGAGAGATGAATTCCCACATTGAGCTCAAGTATTACTGGTGCCTCTTTTAGAGTTCTCCATGAATTAACATTTCTGGTAAGCAGCCCTTACCTAATGTTTGAGTAATGTCAATTTAGCTGAAGTGGAAGATTTAAACACCAAGGGAAATACACAGGCATAAAGGAATGGATACAAAATGAATCATTAGTCAGGACTATTAGAGTATATTCATAATTTAATTGTTTTTAAAATGCTACCTGTAAGTAGACATAAGAAATTACTGAAATTAACAAAAAATTAAATTTAATGTTTCTGTGAATTGACCCAAGGCATAAATATGTATTTGCCAAACTTAAAGAAAAAGTCCTCCATGAAAAAAATAAAAAAGGAGTATGAAAAGGTCTAAAAAAACCATTTTTTAGCAACACATACAAGTGCTGGAGCAAGTTCTGAAATATCTCCTGGAACACAAAAATTTCCTCTTTACAGAAAAGCATGAGGACTAGCCCTCTTTTTGGAGCATTAACAAGTAAGAATAAGGCACAGAAAATTCAAATGGAAAACAAATTTCACAATAACTCTACTATAAAGCATAATCCTGATATTTACAGGAGATATATTTTCCCCCCTTATGTGTGGAAAAGAAGCTGGTAGTGAGAATCCAACCATGTAAGGAAATGCAGAATAAGAGGAGAAAAAACTCTTCACTGAGTTCATATGCCACAGCCACAGGGAGGAAGAAATGGAAACCAGCAGCTGAAGAACATCTGCCATAGAGGTGCCAGTTTTGTTCTTACACCTTGTTTTGCCTTGCTCTGACTGTGCCACAATCCACGTGCATTCATTCCCTCAGAGATCAATGAGCCCAAAGTTTCAGGCTAATTACAGAAGCTGAAAGCAGCCCTTTCTGCACAGAATAACATTTTAAAACTAAAAAATCCCAGCAACTAGACTCTTGTTCCCTCCACTTCTTTCTGTGCATTTCCCTATTATTCTAATAGATATCCCAGCATTTGTGTCTTGCTAGTAAAAAGGATGAGAGATCATTTTGATACAGTCCAGCTGAATGATTTACAACATAAGAGAGGAGAAAGATTGCCTTATCTCCATCTTTCAAAAGATGCTGAGTGTGGAAGTGACTGAAATTAATTTCTGGTTTTTTGCTTCTAATCAGATGACTGCAAATCGTCACAAATCCTTCCAGTCTCTAGGGTTTTTGATATGGCAAATATGATTTTAAAATTCTTTGATGAGAAGAGGCAGCAATAGCTGTTTCAAATTGCCTTATAATTTTATATATATCTAAGAATGGGGAATAAGCTGCAGGAACCTCAAAAATACAAAACAGAAAAATTCCACTGGGCACTTGCCTTGGGATTCTATCTTGCTATCAGTTTATGTATGCTGAATTGATATCATAGGTTTTCACAGAAATTTGATCCATTTGATCAAGAGGCAAAGAAAGCCATTCAAGAACAGTGAATAAATGGAAGGTGAAAAGCAAAAAGAATGAGCATTTCTCAGTAATGGAAATGCTGGCAAGAAGTGGAAATACCTTACAGAGCCCCCATCCAGAAGAGACACATGGTTAATTTTAATTTTAACCTCATTTAGAGCATGTGATTCACTGCCCCATTTAGTTCAAAATTAAAATTAAGCATGTGCTTAAGTGCTTTGCTGGACTGAGGCCATACACAAGAGTACATTGGTCATGAATCCATATGCCATAGGTTGATTTGGAATTGAAAAGTCAAAGCTTTAAAGTAAAACCTGAAATGCTTTACTTTGTTTATTTTTAGTGCAGGAGAGCATTGGCAGCATGGACATCCATAGCAGTTACACAGTTCTTTTGAGAAACTAATAAAAACCAAAGAGAAATCCCTAAAAATTAAGCAGATGAAATGAATCTAGAAAATTCCCAGCAAGCAAAGCAGCTTTAGAAGACTGAGAGCAGTGTCCTGTGTGTCTGTGCCAGGTTTCCCTGTGCAGATTTCCCCATCCCACAGCTGAGGAAAAGCTGCTCTGACCATGCCCATGCAGCACCCTCAGCACCATTTCTGACTGATTTAGCTCCTGCTTATCCCCTAGCCAGAGCCTGAGGAGAGGGACAATCCCTGGGCATGCTCAGGGAAATGTCACTCCTAATGTCACCTCTTCAGCACTGCAGCCAAAATGCCTTTCACTGCCCAATAAATTCCCCAGGTGAATGCAGAGCAGAAAGGGAGCCACAATTCTGTCTTCTGCTTACTCTAAGTGATTTGTTACCTGGGAGTGCAGAACAGAGCAGGCAGAGCAGGAATTAAGGGAGGGAAACATGCCCTGGGTCCCCAGGAGCACTGTTTTGTTGCATTTTATTTTATATTTGTGCAAGCAGCTCTTTGGGTTCAGAGTAGATCCTTTTAACACAATAAGGGGAAAAGAGGCAAGACATACCCACTCAAAAATAAGCAGGAGTCTCCTGCCAATGCCCTTGCCTGACCTACTGCTTCAGTTTCCCCTGTTTAGGTGCCCTGTTTGAAATGCTCCTTAGCCAGGCACAGTGGTGCCCCTATCCTGGTGCTCAGGGCACACATCTGCACACATCTGTCAGCAGTGCAGGATCTTCATGCCAGCCAAGGTCTGGGCAGGCCAGGTAAGAGCTGCCAGCTGCTTTGGGAAGGTTTGCTTTCACTATTAACAGTTCTGGAAATACAAAAATAATTTTCATAGATTGAAAACTTACTTCTACCCTCCCCTTTGTTTTTTTTTTTTTTTTTACAGAACATACTCTGTCTTCATGAAAAGTTCTCATAAAATTTTTGTCAGTCCCAAAATTAGGAATTTAAGCTTGAGAGAAAGTAAGACTTTCTTATTCCAGAGGACATCAGCATTTCAGATAAAAGACACCACAGTGCTCTGTGATGCTCTGTGCAGAACTTAACCACCTTGTCATTAAAGAATTTTTTTCTTAATATCTAATCTAAACCTCCTTTCAGTTGGAAAGGTACACAGACTTACTTCCTGTATCTTGGAAAATAATGGGATTGGGGAGTTTCAAAAAGGTTTGACAAGGAGGGGATTGAGAAAGGAAATGCTGGACTTGGCATAAAAGATCATCAATATCAGACCCTTTTAACCTTTAATTTCCCTTAAACAGGACTGAACTCCCAAGTCTGTAGAGTATTTTCTGACTCGAATACACATATGCTTGTTTTTTTCATCTTCAAACATGACTAAATATTCAACATATACTTGGAAAACATAATTATATAGCTAATGTAAGTCCCATTTATTGTAAAGCCACTGGCACAGAAGCAATAGAGAGAAGCAAATGACATGCAAAATAATGCTGTGGGCAAAGCAAACTTGAACCATTGAAATGGGATAAAGAAAGAGGTAATTATCTAAATGGAACAAAACAGCCATTAGTCAAACATTCACAGCTTGATCTAAGCCCCACTGAAGTTAACAAAGAGCTCCCCTTTGACTCCAGCAAGTTTTGAATTAAGATTTTGAACATTAGGGAGAAGAGTGTTTGATGAGATTTATGTGGGTTTACTTTTTTTTTTAGCATTTCACTCTCAAACTCTGCAATAGAAAGGCCATGAAGTAAAAGCTCCTCTTCATTAAGCAGACAATAAAGAGGCTGGCTTCAGAAGGGCAATTGATATTTAGCAGTTATTCCAGACATATCTGGCTGTACATGAGTACCACCTCCGTGGCCTTGGATTCCAAGTCCTTGGAAAACTGTCACAGGTTAAGATTTCATTTAAAACCCAAAGTGGGCTCATTTCAGTGATAGTTTAGAAGCTTTTCTGGACACATACCAGAAGGGCAGACTCTCTGCTTTGGAATGTAGAGAAACTGATTTGCTGACGTTACAATTCCTTTCATACTGACATGAGTAAATAAAAGTTTGTCATTATCCTTTGGATGGAATGGGTGACCCACAAAGGCTCTGCCCAGTCTGTAGGTGAAATGTGGCACAGCACAGCTCCAGCTGTGTCTCTGCAGGGCTGTGGGCATTTGCTAAGTCCCGAGAAGAAACAGAAAATATTCAGGGCAGGTCCCTAGAGACTGAATCACCTGGAGCATCCACCAGGTACTCCCAGACCAAGAGCCAGATGGCTGCACTGTATTTTACACTGAAAATCCCTATGTTTGATTTTAGCAACGTTTATAGCAGGGACAATTGATCTATAGGGGGGGAAAAAACACTTTAAAAGAGTTCTAATTACATGCAGCCCTGTCATGTTGCTAAATGAGGCCCACTGCTGTTTTATGAATAATTTGCAGAATTCATTGTCAGTAAATTATATTAGGAATTGGGAATAGGCTCTGAACTGCACTGCAGCAGGTTTTTCCTTCCCTACTGCCTTCTTGTAATACATTCAGAGTATTTGCCATAACTACAGAACATAATTGCAATTATACTCAAAGACAAGGAACTATAACATATAAACAACAGAGTTTCATTTCCCACCAGACTGTGATTTATACTTAAACAAAGAAAGTAGCTGAGTAACCAAGAATGGGGACTCTTTCCAATCAATGAACCAAACAAAATGGTTTACCCACAGGAGGTGGTAAATGGGAATATCAAAGTTTCTTCTAAACACTTTTAGGCTGATGCTAGGAAGCTCCCATGGGCTTCTTTTTCTCTTGGATCCAGTACCTGTAGCATATCCTGGGAGAAAAGTCACCCAAAGTCCAACACAACCACAGAAGAGAATTTCTGTCATACACATGTAAGGAAGAAAATCCAAGAACAGAAGAGCAAGAGTCAGGGGAAGGTAGTCTTTGATTATGGAGGTAATACAGTCTAGAAAGACAGCTCTGGAAAACAAAATCTCTCACAGGTTCCTTCCAACTCAGCATATTCTGTGAATTTTCTTATAGAAAGAAAAAGTCCTCAGATACTGAGTTCACTGAAGTTCTGCCCTGCTGCATAAATCAGAGGATTACATGCACAGTTGTTGTTTTCTAGAGCCAGTTCTGCAGAAGCCATTCAAAGCTTTCAGAGCTACAATGGGATAAGTTCAAAGGCTGTCAGTCACCAAAACTGAAGAAAGCTCTTGCATTTATAGAAGAGTTAGGCAAGAGCTGGAACCTGGTCATAGCATTACCTATTCCTGGCTGCTGCTAACCTTGCAGCTCCTGATAGAGCAGGAAAGAGAGAGGCTTTGAACAGAGCTGCTCAACATCAACAGTTCTGACAAAGCTTGAGCCAAGCTCCCTGCTCTGCCCACCACACTGGGCTGAGCAAGCAGCTCTGGGCAGCTCCCTGTGCCCACAAATGAGGGACTGTGCCTGCAGCCTGGGCACTTCTGTTGGGCAAGATCTGTTTGTCATTGAGAAAGACAGGAGGGCCACGAGGGACAGAAGGTGACAGGACAGCTGCTCTTCACTGATGCAAACATCTTTCCAGCAACCTGGGAACAGGGTGCAGGCCTTATGTCGATTGATTCCCCCTTTGAGACACAGATCTCAGGAACACTGCATCCATTCTTTTTGGTTTGAGTCGATTTTTGGTTTGTTTTTGTGATGTGTTTTTTTTGTTTTGTTTTGTTTTTTTCTTTTGTCTTTTGAAATCTGTTTGGTATGCACATTCTCTGAACAGAGAGAGACGTAATTCTCTCTCCCAGGATTTTTCCTGGGGAAGGCAGCGAGAAGTTCAGAGAAGAAGAGAAAACAATTCTTATCTTCACTTGCTGCTCTTGTTGTTTGGCACATGTGGAATGTGTTATGGAGATTGTTTACTCAAAGTGGTTTGTTAATTGGATTCTGGTGATGGTTGCTTGGATTGATTGGCCAATTGGGTCAAAGCTGTGTCATGACTGTCTCAGTCAAGGGTTTTTCTTTAGTATCTCTTTAGTATAGTATTTTAACTTACTAGTATCTTTTTAGTATAGTTTTACTACAGTATTAGTGTAATATAACTTATCTTAATAAAGCATTTTTCCAGCCTCCTGAATCACAGAGTCAGAGCACATTACTCGCCATGTCAGGGCCACCCTGCACTGATAGCTCAGGGATAAGAAGCAGATTTCTGCTGAAATGACAATGTCTGCTTGACTTCAGAACCAGTTTGGAAATTTTAGTGGTGTGCCTGTTTAGCAGCTCATCCCATTTCCTCTGAAGAGCCCATTACAATGCCTGTTCTGTGCTAAATTACGTGGGAATGCTCTGATCACCTGTTGCTGCCCTCCTTGATTGTCAGTACCCTGCTGCTCCAGTCCATCAGCACAGCTCCACTGCACTCTCAAGGCTGTTATTCTCAGAGAGCTGTTTTTCTTCTGTGCAGACTATTCAGATTAAACCAGGCAATTCTTTATGCATAAAATTCTCTGTGAGGATGCATAACAGAAATCATGGCTTTTATATGATTAATAGAGCTGTCAGGACCTGTTTGAGATTTAACTTCCTTATTGTGAAAGTTTAACTTACTAGTTTCAGCATAAAAACCTACATAAATCACAATGTTATGGCAGTTGAAAGCAGGGTTGAAGTTATGTGGATTCATAGGAGCTGAGGCAAAGTATAGCCACAAAGAATCTTTATTATACTGAACCATCATGAAAAAATCACAGTATTTGATATAATATATGTAACCAGTGTTTGATTTTTTTAATGCCATCTAAGCAATTTGAACCTTTAATCCAGTTATAAAAAACGTGGAACCAATGTGCCTAAATTCTCTGAGTACCACTGAAGTCTCTGCCTTCATGTACATTGATCTGCTTGTAAATTGAGCAAATCATCTGAAATTTTATCAGAGTTCAGAATGACTATTTAATATTTAAGCTACAAGCATTATTTCAAGGCAGTATAAATTGGTATGCTACTTTGCAAAATATTCTAAACATCTAAAGGGACTTATCCTGGTGCCAAGCACAATGCCCCACATTATCCAATTAAAAATGGCAAAGCAAATCAAGGCCATTTCCCAGAAACCATCACTCAGTGCAGACAGTTCAGTCAAGACTTAGAGACATCACTGGACAGGAGGCAAAGGTGATGTCTGAGTGAGATTTGGGAAGGAATTCCCAGTTGAGCCAGAAATCTGAGTGCATCTGAGCACTGCTCAAGGAACAGGAGGCAGCCTGGATTGGTTATTAACTGATGAAGGGAAGCTCAGAGCTAACCTACTTCTTATGCTTGCTTGCAGTTATAAAACTGGTTTGAGTTTTTCCTGTGAATGTTCTTCTAGGTGTTGGAAACAGCAGTGGCAGTAGCAGGACAGGGATAAATCCCCTCTCTGACTTGCCACAGGTCCCAAACTGTTTCTCCCTCCTCCTCAAGGCCCTGTTCTTTGGTTGTATCTTGAGATAAGTCGGACAAAGCTCCCCAGCTGGATAGCAGACAGACTCCCCATCTGGACAGCAGACAGACTCCCCAGCTGGATAACAGACAGACTCCCCAGATGGACAGCAGACTCCCCAGCTGGACAACAGACAGACTCCCCAGCTGGACAACAGACAGACTCCCCAGATGGACAACAGACAGACTCCCCAGATGGACAACAGACAGACTCCCCAGCTGGACAGCAGACAGAGTCCCCAGCTGGACAGCAGACACAGCTCCCCATCTGGACAACAGACAGACTCCCCAGCTGGACAACAGACAGACTCCCCATCTGGACAGCAGACAGACTCCCCATCTGGACAGCAGACAGACTCCCCAGCTGGACAGCAGACAGACTCCCCAGCTGGACAGCAGACAGACTCCCAAGATGGACAGCAGACAGACTCCCCAGCTGGATAACAGACAGACTCCCAAGATGGACAGCAGACAGACTCCCCAGCTGGATAACAGACAGACTCCCCATCTGGATAACAGACAGACTCCCCATCTGGATAACAGACAGACTCCCAAGATGGACAGCAGACAGACTCCCCAGCTGGATAACAGACAGACTCCCAAGATGGACAGCAGACAGACTCCCCAGCTTGGATAGCACCAATTCTGCCATGAAGGGCAGGGTGGGCTGAGCTGGTGCTGCTGATGCCTGGTGCTCAGTCCATATTCCCAGGTCTCCAGCAGCCTCTCCACCCGGGGGAGATGCACAGGGTGCACACAAAGTGTTGCCAAGCCCCTTCCTGCAGGAGGTGCCTGCCTGTACCATCATCAGCCTCACCTGCTCTCTCCCAGGTGTGCCCTGCTTTCCCCCTAGCAGAGCACAGGTTAGGGATTAACAAATCCCTGTCCTGATCCAGCATTTATGTACACTATACCCTAAACCACAGGCACTGGCTCAGTGGAAAACACTGCTGTGTGTATGTAAAAAGCCACCTGAAGGTGCTGCCTGCTCCCTGTCCCTAATTGCTGCAGTGTCTGACCGTGCTGGCTGTGCCGAATACCAATAAGAATTCACCTGACTTGAACCCCAGCCAGTAATTTTCGGATCATTAAAAAACCTATTCAATCTTTTTTCTATGTCTTAAGCAGGTTGTTTTGCCCAGAGGTATTCTGTGACTCATCAGGCTTACAACTGTACCTACATTTCCAGACACATTCAAAAATACAAAAGTGTGGTAAATCAGCAGTTCTGCCAAGAGTATTTTTTTAATTTTCTAATCAGTTCTTCTGGTTTTCCTAATTTTTTTATTTATTTTTCTATACAGCATTTAGAGTAATCTTCCTGGCATATTTTGAGGGCAGCTCTCCACTACTGGGCTAGAGCTAGGAGCTTTCCTCTCTTTCACATAAAGCAGATAAATATATAAATTAAACATTTAGCTTTAGCATGCAGTTGTTAGAAGTGTCTGCATAGGCAAGATTTAGGTAATTGAAACTGCATAATAACATTCAGCTTAATGAAATGTTGGTGTTATAACTACAGAAAAACACTGCAGAGTACCCATATGACAACATTGAGTAATCTCATATTATAGCATTAAAAAACGTCCACTTGATTAGAGGCCAGGTTTCCAATTTCCTTGGAAACAAATTCTGTGCTCAAGAGGCTGCTTCTGCTGCTGGTTAATGAAACTGCTGCATGAACAACTGCCCACAGAACAACAGCATGGCACTAAGTTTTATATATTTTTGCCAGGTACATGAGAAGTCAGTGATACCCAGCATAACCCACTCTGTTCATACACACACCTCTGTCCTCCTGGGAGGTGGCAGCCCTCACACTGAGCTGTGCCAGTGTGGATATCCTCAGTTCAGCCAAAGAAAGAACAGAGACAATTTCTCCCAGGCTGACCCTGGGGATCTTAGACAAAAGAATTCAAACATTCAATTATTATCTCTCTTTCTGTAACCATTGTTTATAGCTATGGTTCTCCAGAGTGTGCTATTCATAGTACACCACTAATGTGAGATTGAGACCAATCAAGTCATTATAAAAAGACCTGCTACTCTCATTGAACAGAGCCTTCTGATCCATCTGAAGACTGGAATCTTTCCTTCCATCCCTGACTCAACAGCATCATGCCAGCACACCCTGACCAGCAGGGTTTGTGCCATGATTCAATTCAGTGCTACAGCTCAGCCACAGGCTCAGGCTCGGCCAAGGCTCCCTCCAACCTGCACTCTTTGTCCTTGCAGAGCAAGGGGCAATTCTGTGCCAAAGTTCAGCACCTGAATGGAGGATGAGAGGAGAAACAGAGGCAGGCAGATGAAGTGAGCTGCTGTCAGGAGCAGCACTGTGGGTTCAGGCCCCCCGTGCCCTGTGCAGCATCCTGTGCTCCCTGCCATCAGCGCCGGGCACGCAGGGCAGGCACGCTGCCCACTGGGTTAAAATGGAAATGCCACACTGCTCCAGCTCCTCTAAAGAACAAAGGGCTTATAAATGTCTTCTTTCTTATCTTCTTCCCTCCATAAATCAAGAAGTTCTCCAAGTTCAGAGTTGTTGCTGTTACAAAGCGCATCTCAAAGAACTGTGAAACCACACAGCTACAAACCTAAGCAGAAATTATATGGAACCTTTGTGTAGCCATTAATTTACTCCAGCCTTCTGGTCAAACCTCCTGCTAGGATAACAACAGACAATTTGGAGGAAGGATTGACTCCCACACAGCCAGGATGTAGGTAAGATCTCATCAGAGCATTCACAGAGCCCAGAAAAAAAGCACAGGAAAAATTGAAACAAAGTACTCAAGATGGCTTGTTCCTGCCTATTGGCCTCATTAACATGTAGGCACATATTGTCTCAGGCAGGTAATGAACCTCTGTACAAACTATCTTCCACAGTGTTCATAACTCCTTCCACTTTAATCTTGGACTCTAAAAGCAGCTCCTCAGTGTTGATTCTAAAGCAGACATAAAAGTGTGTAGTGGGTATTTTTAAAATGTTTTCTAAACAGCCACTAGCTTGACTTTCAAAGAGCTGTGTTATCTCCAGAATAAATTCAAGTCTTTTTTTGCATGAAAGCAGTTCTGTGGAAATCAGTGGAATTGCAACCTCCTAAGACATGGGTGATGTTCTCAAACCCCAGCTTTGAAATGCAATTGCATCAGGAAGAGAGGACAGCAGAAACAGCAGTAAGAGCCCAAGAGCATTTCAGAAAACCTGGGGCAGCCCAGGGTGTGCTTCCTGCCAAGCCCTGCATTGTCACAGCCAGTCCCATCAAACAGCTTCATGCAGGCACCAAAGCCAGGGGTCTGAGCAGTGGTGGCAATCCCTGCCACCCATCTGCTGTACAGCATCTGAGCAGATCTATTCCCATTGCACACACATCTTAGAGATCATGGAAATAAATCTTGACACCAGAATGGAGCAGTGTTCTAATGCTATTTGAAATAGGGAAAGGAGAAAAATTATGTAAGAAAGATCAGTTTGGCTGAGTTGGTTTTTCACTTTGGAAAAAAAAGTACTGGAGTCTGTACATGAGGTAGGTCTTTTTCAGAAAGGACTTTCAAAACCAAGTCAGACTAGCTTATGGGGGAAATGTGGTTCTGAGCAAAACAAAATACATAAATAGATTGGCTAGATTTGAGAGGGTAAGGCAATAAATCAAACCCCCATAAATAGCATCTAGAGTCATGTACCATACAAAGTCACCTAAAGCAGTGCAGAAAGAAAAAACCTTTGGAAAGCATAAAACTCAGAAACCAGACAATTTCAAGAGGGCAAACAGTGCATAATTTATAAGACAGGTGAAACTGCAGTGGTAGCAACAAAGAAGTGAAAAATATAGAACTAAAGTTTTTCACTTCAAAGTTTTCCCATAAAGTACAGTAATTCTGCTGCCATCGGAGGGTTGGAGGACACAAGCAGGACAAGGGCACAGCCCTCTGTTCTCCTGACAGCAGCTTCTGGGGGACCTCACTGGTGTAAGCACAACAGCCATGTCCAGTCTAGAAAATGTCTCTCCACCAAAGGTACTTCAGCCACCATAAATCCTGACATTAGCACTGTCACATTGCTCTAATCTGATCTATCTCAAGATATTGTACACAATTTTGCAAAAAACACAGGCAAAATTCTTGCTGGCTTGGAAAACAGCTGAATGCATCTCACATTTTAGCTTCAGCTTGTTCCCATTTCCTCACAGCAACACACGTGACAAGTAGAAGGCACAACAAACCCCAATCATTTCCCCTTGGTTTCATTCTTTTCCCTGGACACACATTCCCCTCTCCACACAGCCCACACAAATATTGCCTTCCAGTCTAGGGTGCAATTATTTGGAACTTCTTGCTCTGGTTGATCTGAGGCTCTTGGCATTTCTTTGAATGTTTGGCAAGGCTTTGAATCAGCAGTGGGACAGGGATGAGAGGCAATCAGCTCAGTCTGGCTCCCACAGCCAGGGGAACAACAGGAGCAAATGGAATCAGAAAGTTCATGGTTGGAGGTAAAGACAGGAACACTGTTTGCCAGCTGGGTGAAACAAATTCTGCTTGGGACAAATTATTGTTCATTCCCAAAGGAATAAGCAAAGGCAGAGCTCCCAGCCCCCAGACCAGCACTGCTGTGGTCTGTTTCCAGGACTGGGACAGAAAAAGTAAAACCATTTTTCCATGCAAATAAGCCATGGCACAAATCTGTAAAAATTGTGGTTTTAACACTTACTGGATTTCATGGTTTTTATTGTACACACAGTGCAAGAGAGGCAGAACATTCTTTGGGAGTCCAGAGGAGAAGTTCTTGCCCTCTCCACCTCCATTTAATAACATTTGGTGTTAGCTTGACACTGAAAATGCCAACTGAATAGTGCACAGCAATTGCACAGTTAACTGTTAGTTTGCTTTAAAGGACACCTCTTGAGCTTATCATCTTAGGGGGAAAAAAGAGCTTTTATTCTCATGGGGAAAATGGTGCTGGCTGCTACATAGCAATCACTGCCAGTGGGAAAAATACTAGGAAGAAAAGGCTGCATTATCAACAGTGTATAGAGGGGAGAAAAGTACAGCCATGGCCATGCTTCAGCTGCTGTTAGTGTATCTTTCTGGGAGAAGATGGAGCCTGAGATTCAGCCATGACTTATATGATTACCTCAACTTTTATAGCTTTTATAACTCAATGCAATTCATACAGGTTACCATAAGAAGCCCCAAGCTAAGCTTTGCTGTATTTGCAAAAAAGAAGATGAAGTCTGCACTGCCAGTGCTGGCTTTGGTGCTCCAGGTTTCCCTCTCAGAGGAAGGATTTCCTCCTTGCCCTTCTCCCATGTGTGCCTCAGCTCCTTGCAGCATTTTAAGCAGAGAGCAAGATTACAGCCTACAAGACTGCAGGAGGAGAGGTTTAGCTCAGTGTCACTGATAATTCCCATCACAATTACTGCCAGCATGAGAGAGAATAACAAACACCACTCAGCTTTTATGTCCTGTCTCCAGTGACTGTGAGCTGTAGGGCTCTGAATGTGTCCTGTATCCTCCACATGAACACCTTTATCTGACCTCTCAGCATTTTCTATATCAGGACCCTTTCCCTTCTTTCCCCTCCCACTGCAGACTGTGACAGCTGTATTTTAGGAGACACTATGAAAAGGCCAGCTAGTTTTAGTAGCTTTGATTATAAGCAGAGCAATTTCTTCTCCTGGGCTCCTCCTGTGAACCTGGCTGAGTCACTCACAGTTTCCAGCAGTGATGGATTGGTTCACTTTCCTCCAGAAGAGGGGACACTGAGGAATTAAAAGGACCAGAAGTAATATCTACACCTAGTGTCCCTCCCTGCATCTTCCCCCACTCTGCCCTGCATGCTGAGCCAGCCTCTGCAGCAGGAGCCTCTGCTGCCCCAGACAGGGCAGGGCCCAGAGGATGGCACTGCAGAGGAGCTGGGTGGGCAAAGAGCTGGGTGGGCAAACAGCTGGGTGGGCAAACAGCTGGGTTTGGAAATAGCCTGCCAGGCTGGCCCTGCTGCCAGCAGCCTCCATCTGAGGACAAGTGGCAGCAGTCTATATAGCAGTCAAGGAAAATTAAGAGGCAAACAAGTGCCTGCAAACCTTGTTTCCTGATGTGTCACCAGCAGGCAGCTTGCATTTCTGGGAAGGGCTGCTTGAAACCCGACCAAGGAGGAAGCTGTTGTCACTGGATTTGTATTTTGGCTTAGCTTTGAATTAGAAGTCAAGGAAGTAGGAGCAGAATATTCAAAAAAAGAGCTACTAAATGAGACACTTGTCAAGCTAAGTTAATTTCTAACCTACCCACTTTGACAGCATCTCCTTAATCACAAACAGAACAAGGAGATGATCAGTGCCACTGAATTAACTTCTAATTTCTTCTGAAATATTTAATATAGCATTGCATAATTCTGTCTGATAAAGTATGACTATGAGCAAGCCTTTTGGAACACTGTGCTTCTATGTTGAGAAGCCCTAGACATGAAATATCCGTGGTGTACTGCAGGGCTGTGAGGCAGCATTATTGCTGATCTGATAGAAAACACACAGGACAGAAACCAGCACCTTAATTAAATGTATAAAGCTTAGAAATTCAGAATATTTTTTCTGTGTAGGAATCACTCCATCATGGGGTGTTTCTGCCTGTGTGAGGGGAACTTGGCCTTTGAGCATGGCCACAGCTCAGAGCACAGGGTGTTATCAGGGCCCAGTGGTCCTCTGGCTAACACACAGCACTTCATCATCAGGGCTCTTGCTGGCAGATGGAAGAAACAGCATCATGTCATGTAGGAGTGGAACACCGTTGTAAGGTTTTGTATAATCTCTATGTTGTTTATTTTGTTTCCAAGAACTTGAGATATTATTGAATTGATGAGACCTTAACACCTTTTGTATCTTAATTGCCTCCTCACTGAGGAAAAGTACCAAAGAGCAATAGGAGAGTATGTGAACTGTCCAGGTTTGGTAGAGTCAGGATTAGTTTGGGGGCACATGGCAGCCAAACATCTTCACATTTGATTGCCAAGCTCATGGTAAGAATTTTGATAACTTTTCATAGATTTTATTGCAGGTGTTTTACTAACTGCTGAAGCTGTCTGGCAGCTTGATACTTGGGACAGATACTGTAAAAATAATACATGGAGCACACCCACAGAGCTGCAGTCTCCCACACTCATCCCAAAATAGCATTTCCTTTTCCCAGATAAGACTCTCCCATCTCCTTTGGTGGAGACCCTGGGCACAGGTAACAGGAGAACCAAGCACAGCCTACTGCAATTGAGGTGCTTTGAAGACTGGACTGATAACCAGGTACAGGGCTGGGATTTGATAAAGGAAGGCTTTGACAGCAAAGAACAACCTGAACAGACAAAACAAAAGGGTAGGAAAAGAGAAACGCATAAAATCCTTAACAGCAGAGAAAGGAAGGCTGCTGTGTAGCCTCAAGGTTTAAACACTGCCTGAGAAATCAGCCTCTTTGCTCCAATCCATTAACAGTGCATTTCAAAGGACTGGAATAGCTTCTGTCTATCAAAAGCTTTGCCCACCAGCAGTGAAAAGCCCATTCTGCACATTCTTACACCAAGAAAGAAAATGTGGAGGGAAGGAAAACCCCCTGCCAACAGCTGTGTGTTGTCAAATCTGAAATACATTTAATCTGGGACCATAAATTTCTCCAACACTTGCATGACAGAATGCCCACCTTGATAATTGACCTTAATTCCTTATACAGAGCTTTTGAACCTTCATTACACTTACAGATCCATTTGCACAGCTTTAGGAACTGCACAGGGCACAAGGGAAATGGGCTGCAAGGAGAGCAGGGAGAACCTGCCTGGGAGCAGCACTGAAGAGGGGCAGAAGATGATCTGATGCAAGGAGACATTTTAATTCCTCCTTTTCTGAAGTATATTCAATAGAACTGTCTATTAATATAAAGACCCTCATGTAATCCTACAAACATTGTGTTTTCTTGATGGCTTTTATGTATTGTAAGAAAACTGATAATGATTCTGTGGGGAAGAATAGCAAAAGAGATGGTGTCTAAAGGAAATACCTGGAGAGCAAGTAATGCCACTCTGACAGTGCAATTTGAGATGTCTACAGAGAGTGATTTGGTTCTTTCAGTGTTTCAGGCTGCTGGCCCTCAGAATGGCATAACTCTGCATTAGCAGGCTGAGGAAAATCTGTATCCTAGTGGGCAAACCAAGCTCATGTATCAAAGACATCCCCGACTAATTTCATATCCATAAAAACAAAAACATAAACCTGCAATTACCCCCATCTCTCTGTCACAGTGAAAGAGCAACAATTCCCAAGCACAGTGTCTGCATCGAGGAGCTGCTGCTGCTGCTGCTGAGCTCTGCAGCACAAGGTGAGGAACAGAGCAAACCTCCCCACCCCAGGGCATTCAGAGAGCACCAGGAAATGTCTGTGTCACTACTGAAGATGCAATCAGGAGCAGAATCATTCAGAGAGAGCCTGGGCTCCTCCTGGAGGGCAGTGCCAGGAGACAGAGCCTGCCTGGCACTGCCACAGGAGGAGGGGACATTGTCACACCTGGAGGACAGTGGCAGCTTCACTGCTTCCAGTTCCTGAGCTCCCTCTGCCTCTCAGGCTGCTTCTGCACAAAGAAAACTTTGACAGCTTTGTCATATCCCAAATTGGTCCCAAAGCCACCTTTCTTCTGAACACTTCAAATTAAACAGATTAAACAGAACAAGACCTCATGCAACACATACAGAGGAGCTAAGTAAGGTAGGAATAAAACTGGGATGTGCATGAAGGTAAAAAGGAGAAGGGGACTGGAAAAGAGGGACTGATGTGCTCCTTTGACTTTTGGGGGCTGCAAGGCACATTAACAGCAAAACAAACAGGAGTGATTTTCTCTGTTATTGATCTTTTACTCACAGGGACTCCAAGTATTCTCAGGAAAGAATCTACCGGTATGACTCACAGAAAAAGGGAATCTAAATCAGGAGAGCAAAACCTGAAAACACAGAGCCAAAACAAAGTGTACTTCTGAAGGACAACATCTACTTTCTAATTTTTGCAGCCTGCACCTCTCAAAGGCCTGGCTTGGCTTTCTTTTCTTTCTTTTCTCTTTCCACTACCACTTCCAAAATTGTCTATAAGCTCAGTTCCAGCTCACAGTGTGGAAAGGGAATGCAAATCAAAGAACACTGATCAGCTTTGTTACAGACAGCTTGTGGAACAGACATGTCTGAGGCATCCTGGCAGGTTGGTGGCTTGGTTTCCTGCAAGTGAGTTTCATTTTCATCAGACTCCATCCCAGCTGTGGATCCCCACACATCTGAAGGGTACAAACACCATTGTTCTCTAATCAGGCCCACTTAAGACATATTTTAAAAAAAGTATATAAACATAAATACATTATATCCAGCAATTAAGAATTTCATCCAGCAATTCTTACATCAAGCCCTAAATCCTATTTAAGCAAAAGTCTATTCTTTACATAAAGGTTGCTGCATCAATACTGACACCATGGAGCTCTGCCTGATTCCCTTTATAAGTTCTACATTTCACATCATGGAGGCAACCATGACAACAAACCCACTGAAAAAGCAAACTATTTTCTGTCTCTAAAGGGAACTATCATTACATCTCACTCTAAGAGCTGATGTAGGACTAATAGCAAGGCACTGTGGAAAACTTACATCAAAGCTGTACTTCAAAATTCTCTTTTTTCCCTACCCTGGGAAAAATTAAGCTTTAAATTCATAGTAGGTGCTTCTTCAAAGGACATAAAATGAACACACAATTCCAATGATTCCTTTATACTTTTACAGTCCTTATTAGATGTCATCAATTAAAAATCAGCACTTTATTTCTTATGGATTCCTACAGGGGCTGCAATAAAAAGAAATTTGATAATAGACTTATTTAATTCTTTTCCATGGCCAATGTCATTGATGGGATTATGGCTCTGTCCTTTAAGGGAGTTTCATAACTGTCATTTTAGGCTCTTTCTTCACATCACAAGCTGGCCTGTGGTAATGGCACTTTCAAGGTGGTACTTCAGGGTTTCCCAATTTCTTAGATCATCTCTCTTCTTCAGCTACAAGCTAATGGTTTATTTCAGGAATATGACAAGCCAGATAATCACAGATTTACAAGAGGAGGCAAGAACATTTTTGGAAGAAAAACAGAGCCTCAGGTATTGGAAAGAGATCAGGAGAGAAAATATCAAGTCATTACAGGAAAAAAAAACCAGGGATATGATCAGAGCCTTCCAAGACAAGAACAAGGTTGCCTGGGAGGAGAAGATCATTCTGTGGGGGAAAAAAACCCCAAACAATTCCCCTTGGAGAAATGTCAAGACTCTACTAATGGATGAAGTGGAGGGCTGGGAGAGAATTTGGACTGGTGGAAAATTGTGCTGGACCTTTGGAGGAGGGAACTGGAACTTTGGAAAGAAGCACAGGAATTCCCTGGACAATGAAATCATTCACAAAAGAAAATAGCTGAAACCAAAGATGAGGCACTCACACTCTTACAGTGAATTCCACCTGGCAAAGCTTTGACTGTCTTTGAAATCCTCAGTGCTTTTCTGTCAACAGTCTCTGTTCCTCTGATGTGACTGCACCATCTGCCTGGTGCTAACTCACCAACAGGTGGATAATATTGCTAAGGTTTTGTCTCTATCAAATATATTAAACATGGAATTCCTACTTCTCTTAATGAAATGCCACCATATTGTTGTTAATGTTAGTAACTCTCTTTACCTAAAAATCAGTGAAAGTGGTGAATATACTTAGTCTGCTTTGTTTTACACTGGAAAAGAAAGTTAACCACAAAAACTTTTGGATTTCTGATTGCTGTTTCACATGAGGTGGGCTGGGGCACTGTCTGTACATGAGACATGTACATAACTTCTTACTCAGAGAGGGGCACAGGGATGGACCCCAGCAAACACTGGGAGACTGAAAAGGAAGAGGACAGTGCTTAGAAATAATCAAGATTTCACTGCTCAAAGTCCCATAATGGTATTCATTCTCTAGGAGTTACCCAAATACTCACTTATGCATTCATTCAGTTCCAAGGAAGTTACAGCATTTAGGTTTATGAATCCATGCACTCCCTACGTTTTTACAGTTCCTAGGTCTGACAAAATATTTTAGAATAAATGAAAAGTGGAGAGAAGAGGAGAGAAACTGCAATGGAAGAAGGATGTAAGTCAGTGTGGTGAACACAAAAATGACAGAAACCATTTCTATGGGGCAGCTGAGCTGACTGCAGAGGGTGCTTTGACCTTGCAGTGTCTGGATGCTCACAGATTCATAAAAGTGCATGGTGTATTCCCCTGAAATCACATTTATTCTTTCTAGAAAGGAACGCAGCTGATTTTCCCTCCCTCATACTCCACATGAGCTCTGATGATGGAGCATTAATACTGAACTTTGCAGAGAAATCATCCCAGATGCACAACAGACCACTTGCTCTCCTGTATTCATCGTGTGTCTCTGAGATAATTCCACAAACTGTTGCTCTCAGTGAGGGAGTCAACCCCTGATTTTTAGTGTTTGTTCACTGATATTAGCCTGAGGTGATGCAGATGTCAAACCCAGTGACATAACCCAAGCCATGCTCTGAAACCTCTGTGCTGAACAGCTGCCGCAGCAGCAACACTGGGATCAGCAGGTCTGTGATGGGCACAGAAATATTTGGCATTAATATGCTGCAGAATATTTTAAAACCAACACAAGAATCATTAAATACTTTAGGCTAAGCCCTTTGGAGGGCATCTGGCCCAACCCCATGCTTAAAACACGGCTGACTTTAAAATTAAATTTACACTAGAATTAGAGCTATGACACCACAGGAAAGATTTCAAAGGACTAAAAAGATTCTCCAGATTATCATAAACAGTTCATGAGTTTTTGATTATGCTGAAACTCCCACCATGTACATGCACTGCAAAATATGAGCACACTGGTTTATTTCCTTCAGTCTTTCTCCCTTTGCTTCAGGAAAATAAAAGTGACTCACATTGACTTCAAGACCTTAATGGATTTCTTCAGTCTTCTGGGAGAGAGAAAAATTAATTCCTGAATGTTAACATAAGAAAAATTATGTATTATCAACTGTTGGTAGGTTGTGAAAGAGAAAAAAAAATGGAATTAATGAAAGAAAAAAGATTGTCCCAGATATACAGGAGACTATGGACAATGCTGTGAATACTTATGTTCTGTGGGAGTGAAATTAAGACATAAAAGATACAAAGAAAAAGATATAAAAAATTATATGCCCAGAATGGGTCAATAGTGCATAACCATAGAAAATGTTAAGACTTAAGCAGTTTATAAGACAGTGAGAACATAAAATACAGGAAATTAATGCATTGAAATGAAAAAAAAAGTCAGTCTGGTTCAATTCAAAGCCAAAAAGAAAAAGCATTTTAAGAAAATCCCCATTTAGCCCTGTGGACAATCCAAACATCAAAGGAAAACAGAAAGAAAACCACCAAAATAGCTGAGAGCAACTAAGATGAGAAATTTTATAATCAGATCTACATGATCATATATAGTAAGAGCTTTTATTCCTGCTCAACTCAGCTCAAGGAAGATCATTTGGAAAACTTCTTCAGCAAATCAGTAACTGGTATGGAAACAAAGCCTCTCTTTAGAAAAGAATTCAGCCTGGAAGTTTCACTCATGAAAAACCACGTGTTTTGGCTAATGCTGAGTTATTTTGAGAGTATACCTCTTGTTTGGTGAAGGAGATATCCTGATAAATAGCCATGACATCAACTCAAGCAAATACAAATTCCTGAAGTCATTCTAAAATACAACATCTCATAATCAGAATTTCAGCAGAGGCAGGTCCATATAAGAGATTGAATTGCTGTTCACTCAACAATGTGAATTTTCAAAATTAGTCCAAAAGTGACATAGGGAGAGATTCATTATTGAAGAATCTGCCTGTTTCACATATTTCTTGATCATGAGGGTATCATTAACATGATTGAAGAAAATATTTCCCTCCCTCAAATATATTTAGCAGCAAATTTCTCATACTAGTCCCAACACCTCCACAGCCTGCACTGAGTGAGGACGTGGCTCCAACCTCCAGCTCATGGCTGCAGCTTCAGCAACCAAAACCAATGCAAATGATTCTGTTTGCAGATCCCAGATTATTTACTACATGGACAGGAAGAAGGCAGCCCAGAGGAATGGAATAGTGGTGGGTGTTTCATTAATGCTGCTCAGGAGCAAGGAGAGCAGATGTGATGTCTGACAGGGGGAGATGGTTTGATGGAGAGAGCTCGGAGCCAGACAAGAATGAGGAGCCACAAACAAGGCCAGACGTAAACAAGGCTGCAGGAATTGCCCTATAGAGCAATAATATACCCCAAAAAAGAGGACATTTAGTAAATTATGCACAGGATGTGACTTCTGATTTGACAGGCATTCAGGAAACAAAACAATTTCAATTTTCAGACGTTGTGAGTCAAGCTGAGGACTGTGAACTCATCTGTGTAGGAGAGGAAGCTGAGAGAGGAGCTGGGGGATGAGTGGGATCGCTTCTTTGCTTCAGGAACTGCCTTCTGGATATTCCAGGCTGACACATTTTGTTTTGACATGTTCTGTCATTTTTTGTCACTTGTATCATGTTGCATTGTCTCCTGGACTGTAATTAAGTTTGACAGAGGAAAACAGACCAGCTGAGACTTAACATGATGTGGCAATTAATAGATATGCATATTTGTCAATTGTTTTGCTAAATAAACCTCCCTGACAATAGATTCTGGAAAGGACAAAGGAAAAAAAAGATAAGGAGTTCTCTCCTGTGCAGAGAAATAGGAGAAGTGACTGAAGTTGCTGGAACTCTCTTGGGTCTCCATGTTCCATACACAAAGAGAGGCAGGTGCTGCTGCCTGGATTCAGGGCACAGCTCTTCCTAACTGCACTCCACAGACTTAATTCGTTGCTCCCATGGAAGAGAAAAAGGCAAGTAAAGCTGAGGAGTCTCATTGCCTTCAGCCCTGCCAAGCCCATGTCCCTGCCATGCTGCACCAGAGAATCCATCAGGTGTGTGCAGTCTGGAGGAGATGTTCCTCTGGAGGGAAACCTCCTCTGGCAATGACTCCCTGAGCAGTGAGCACTGCCCAGCCAGCTTCCTCTGATCCCACTGGGAGGATGCCCTGCCTCAGGAGAGGCTCCAGGAGCAGGCAGGAGGCACAGGCAGCTGCTCTGGGTGCTCTGCTGTGCAAGAGCTGAGCTGCCCAGCTCGGGACACTGTCCCCACCCAGGGGAGCTGCCAGGGGTCCCAACAGGCACCTGGGGTCAGGAGCACTGTGCTGCCCTGCACCCCAACAGGGCTGGAGCCTCAGCCTCACAGCCGACAGAAACGGGGCTCAAAACACAAATCAAGAGATGGATTCTTGCTTTGGGTAGAACAAGGTGGAATTTTGAGTAACATCACTGTTTAGCTCAGAAATTCAAAGACTACAGTCCACAAAACACTCAGCTGCAGTAGTTTGGCTCAACTCCGCGAGCTTTGATTGCACATGGCTAATTTACTCAGCCCCAGAGGAAATCTCACTCCATGCCATTCTAAGGAACTGCACTGTTTCTCTGGGTCTGCTCAGTAACATTTCTCACTTTAGCAGGACAATAATCAGATCTAGCCTACAATCTATTAACTGTGACTGGGAGGGACATTCAGAGTGTCTCTCACAGGAGAGAGAGCCATGCTGGCCACTGAGATGGCCCTGCAGTGATCTGGGCATCAGCAAGGGACAGAGACGTCCCTCCAGCTCTTCCCAACTTTTTCTAGGAACTGATTATGTAGCTGGTATAAAGACAAGGTATCTTTTACAGTGAAGCTATTCCACTAGGAAAACAGCCTTCTCCTTAGTGTAACAGATTAATTCTTTCATCTCTCTCAACTCTTGACCTTCATTCAGACTTACATGTTCCAAGTGGTGCCCAGAGCAGCTGGATACAGAGGATAGCAGGGTGTTAATAGGGAATCCTACAAGGCTGTGTTTGGGCAGCAGTGTGTAAACAGTGCAGCTGGGGGAGGAAATCCCACTTGTTTGCTTGAAACTTCCATAAAACTAGACAGATTCAGAAATCATTTAACACCAGTTTTATCAGTGCACCATCATCACATTGCTTGCAACAAGCCCATGCTCTGAGAAGCTGAGGTGCTCCTGGAAGGTGCTGAATGTTGGGAGTTCTCTAGGGATGGGGGCTGGTCTTGCACACTGTGAGAGCCAGAATCTCAAGAGACAGTATCAGAACTTAATTTCTGCTATGTAATTAAATTGGTGCAGTTTAAGTTGCAAAACAGTTTAAAATGAGCAGCAGTGAATTTTGCTATAAACATTTGTGCTTCAGCACTAATTGCTGCCATTATAAATACTGCACACCAGATTCTCCTCAGTGTAACTCCAGGGAATACATAGAGTTGCCCTAGAGATAAATTACATTTCACTACCTTTGCATGGTCAAAGAGCTCCCATTTACTACTGTGAACACTGTAAAAATGGTCTAATCTGCATTATTGCTGTCTTGCAGCAAAAAGGAACACAGTGAATGCAGTACAGGTGAGATGTGGCCACATCAGCACTGAGAACCCTTGTCCAGGTACCATTCCACCCTGGTAATACAAGGTGTGGACTTCAGAGCATCTCCTGATGGACCTCAGACTCTTCTCCTGCTGGACCAAATCTGTCCATGACTGGGATCTGACACAGAGTTTATTTTAACAGCTGTTTATCTGACACCTAATAGAGCTGTTTGAAATTTGTTGTGGGGATGCAATAAAGAAGAATTGTGCCTTATCCCACGCTGAGCTGTACTTACAGATGATCTCTATGTAATTCACCATAAAGTCAGGCCATAAACTGTTTCCCTTGGTTATTTTCTGGTTTTTTTTTTCACACTGTGCCTTCACAGAGCAGCTCAGCACAGACCTGTGCTGCTCTGTATATTGAACAAACCTTGAAACCCTCTGGCTTCATTATTCTCCTCTCCCTGATCTCCTTGCTGGCATTTCCATATTACTTGACACGATGTTCTTGGTTTCTAAACACTTCCTCCTCTCTCCCTCTTCACAGATCTTTTGCCTGTGTGTTCCTTTACATCTTTTCCTGCACTGGAGCCCCACCTCACCCTGGGCAGGTTCAGGGCTTGCCCTGTCCCTCTGACATCCAGCACCTCCTGGACACTCCTGCCTTGGGCAGGAGGTTTTTTCTGCAGCTGCTGCCAAATCTCACAGAGAGGCAGCTCCATGCAGCTGCTCTGGGACAAGAACAGCTGAACTTTGCCAAGATGTGTGTTCTGAATTAGCAAACTTGGAATTTTGAAGCACAGCACTACAGTGAAAGCAGCTCCTCTTGTGACACAGCTCTGATAATTTTCCTCTTGTAATTCCTTGACTACAGTTTGGTTGTGGCACTATGCAGAAGAAAACTCTCTAATAAAGAGCTAAAACCACAAATAAAAACTGAAGAACTCTTACAGATAAGAGGATTTTGTTCTTTCCATGCACGTATGTTAAAGGTGGTAGACTTTTGTTCTGCTCGATTTCTAGGAGATGAACACGATGTAGTTGTCAAAGATAAGGAATTGTATTCTGGGAAATGAGATGCTGGAAGGTCAGAGGAAGAGTTCTTGAGAGCTTTGGCACTTAAAAAATCCATAAAAAATAGAAGAGAATGCAAAGAAAGCTTCAAAGGAATAAACTGAGGGGCTGCAACTGGATGTAGACCAACCCAGCAGTGAGCTTTGTTTTGTGTTCATGACTCATTCCCAATTTCAGACTTGGACAGATGCTTTGCTTTCCTAGGTCCTGCTCATTTCAGAGCTGAACCCAGGCAGAAATGGCCCTTCCTCCTTCCTGGGTTCTGTGAGCTTTCCCCCACTCCCCAGGGGCTCCTTCCAGCACATGGGGAACACAACCCTCATCACTGGAGATAACTGAATAATTCAACAACTTTGTTGATTAGTAGTCATTTTCCTGAACTTTTCAAATTGCCAAAGTATCACTTAATGAATTCATAGAGGAGCCAAGGCTTTGGAAGTAATCAGCCTCTTCAAATGAGTTCTCAAAATGAGGTTTCTGTCATCATAGCTGTGGAGAGCAGAAAGTACCAAAGTTTGGTTTCACCTTTTCACCTGCATAAAATTTATTCTGTCTGCTCCAGACAGCCCCTGGCCATTCCCATCCCACTTTGAACCAAACAAAAATCTTCCACTCAAGTTTTTTCCAGTAAATTTTGATTTTGGTAAAAACCTGGAGGCAGTACATTTTCAAATGCTTTTTTTTCCTGCATCCTGAAGAACAAACAAAAGAAAACAAAGAGGAACACACATTTTGAGGAGAATAGATAGGACAGCTCAGAACAAGAGGACTAAAATAATTTCCTTGCCTGTGGAAGTCTATGCTATCAGAAAACTAAAATCTTACTCTTAAAATAAATGCAGAATAAGGCATCTCCTCACACTGCAGCACCTCCAGCCTCAGATCAGACTTGCATCCAGTCTGTTAACAAATGAGATTCTTACTTCTCTTAAGTGATAATGAAGCAATTTGGCTCCAGCCCTGACAGATGTCTGGACCCAGTTCCACTGAAGTGGAAAGAGGAATGGCTGAAACTCCAGCAGGCTGACCTGAAATGTCCAAGAGCAGCCTGAAGGATCCACCAAGCCCTGGGGAACACCAGGGGAGTCCATCACCACCACCCTGGAGATGGGCATGGAGCTCACGAGATGAAAGCAGGCTCTGCACAGAGCCTCAGCCTGAGGGTTCTCTTTAGAGCCACTCAGGTGCAGAGATGCCCCCAAGCACAGAACTCCAGCCAGGACCACTCTGGGCACTGCCCTGGGCCCATCTCACTCAGCACCAGCTCAGGCTCTGGTTTCTGCTTTTCCTGCAAAGAGGAACAGATCCAGCTCTTCCAATAAACCTCCCTTTACCAAGTTCAGTCTATGTTTATTTAAATATCACTAAGACCAGGTTGCCACTGTTTCCTTCATTGCTTGAATTCCATCCTTGCTTTCTGTGATCTGAAATTCACAGTTCCCGAAGCACTGCCTTTGAGAAATATGGTAGAAATTCCAACAATAAGGACAGTAGGGTAACACAAGCAACAAAACTCACAGTTACAGCTTCATGTACACCACAGCCCACAGGTTCTGACATGTTACACAGGCCAGTGAGTCAAATACAATGGTATTTTTATTATAGATCATACTGTCCCTTTGCCATTGACAAAAGATTGTACCCTGAAAGGATGTTGAAAACAATTTAACTTCTAACTCCTGTTGTAACTGCCTTCTGTAACTGCCTTCTACCATGAATTTACAATTGTCCATCTGTTATATTATTCTATTAAAAAGCAAAAACAAAATAGGGTATTTGTTTTCAAAGATTGAATAAATATGTCATGTTACTTCTATTTATTTAATTTGATCAAAATATTTTGAAGCTAAATTTCAGTCAAACTCAGCTTAAACCCTGTCATGTTTATAACAAGTTTGAGAGGAATGATATGCATACAGTAAAATAAAAATATTTAAGAATTTGCAGTGTGAAGAGAGAAGCAATAGACCTGACTGAACCCCTCAGCTGGGGAGAAACCTGGACTTTTCCTCTCTTGCCCAAGAGTTAAGAGAAGTGGAGTGGTATCTGGTTTTCTGCACTCCCAGCAAAGGATGTTTGCAGCTCACCTTTACTCCATCATTGCCACATTAAATGAGCCATGAAAGAAGCTGAGCTCAGCTCACACCCAGGCAAGCCTCAGCAACAACTGCATGTATTGACCCAACTGTACAGATTAATTTCTCTTTGGATCTTCAGGCTCCCCTTTCTCTGTCTCTTTGGGACAATTCAGGGCTGGCAGAGACTTCCACCAGTGCCTTGCATCAAATGCTGCCTGGAAGCAAAGTGAGACCTCCAAGTGGGCTGGGGACTTGGCAGGAATGAAGAACCTGAGACCAGAATTTCAAGAGTTCATTTTAAAGCAAACCCACCATAGACATGAAATTTATTTAAAATTCTGGTTTAGAGAGAAGCTTATGCAAATAGTTTGCATATAAAGCAATTGGCATGTGAGCTCTAAGATTTGTGTTTAGGTTCATTTAAGACTATAAATGGCTATATTGCACACCTCCCCAGAATTCTAACTGCTAATTCCTTTATTAATTGTAAGAAATGTTAATATGAAGTGCTAGGGGAGATTGTGAGGCAGCTTGTGGATTTAGGGTGATCCCTTACCCCAAGAATAGAGTTTAGCCAGCTAAGCACAGGGTGCTTATCACTGCTCTCCTTTCAGTGCCTATCCTGCAGGCCTGCCATTGTTTAATTATGTTTGGCTTTCCATTTGCTTTTGCCAGGACAGCCCATGAGAAATGAATGCAGGCAAGTCACTGCTTTTACTGAGATAAAACAAAATTTATGCAATCAAGGAATCTGAGTCTGTTACAAACACAACAAATTTGTCTCCTGAGAACAATCCTTCCATAAAGATACAAATAAATAAATATCCTCTATTACTTTTCTGAAACAAGCATGTTTTATTTACTGATGGATGCTTAATCCTTTTGCATCCCTTTCCAGCTGCAAATCTTCTGCAAGACACTGGGACAAAGTATCCCTGCCATCCTTCTTTGTGATTCCAGCACGAGGCTGAATGAGTCCATCATGACCACCTTGTGCTCTCCAAACTATTCACACTTGTTTACTGGGGTACACAGAGACTGCCTCTCCAGGGAAAATTACCACTCCCTACCTCGTGCATCAGATTACAGCTAAATTATTGTTCTCATAGTACAAGGCTCATGTTTTATTCAAATTCTAACCAGTGCATTAACTCTGCCACTCAGCCAAGATTACAGCTAAAAATAGAGAGCACATGTCCTACTTCAGAATATGTTTAACATTACTACCACCAGCATCTCAGATTTCACATGTGCTCAGGTTGCACAGCTTTGACCTTCAAGAGAATTTGAAGAGTGAAAGTCACTAATTGCCCTGAGAGTAAAGGAAAGGAAATTACCACGTGGTACCAGCTGGCACATGCAGTTCTGCATGATATAACCTGCACTCCTTCAGAGGAGGAGCTGGCTGGGTTTATTTGGATTCTTAGGAATTCTTTGACTTCTTAGGAATAATGGAGCACATAGGCAGGAATCACCATATTCCACAAGCAGCCAGGTCAAAATTTGAATATGTATATTGAAAACTACAGATTCACAGTAAAAAATTGCACTTAGCTGTATCCAACTTTCACCCTTGATCTGCCAGAAAAGTCATGCTTCAGGTACTGGGAGTACACACAGAAGGAACCAAGGGGATATGAACCTTTCTCTCTCTTGGATACAGCCAGTGGTGTTGCAAGCACTAAAACTCAGCCTTGTACTGGCCTTGTTTCCTCACTTGTTGCCTCCTGCTCTCTTCACTCAAATCAGCACTGAAGACTTTGGAGCAGGAGAATTCCAGCCCTGTTCTCAGCTGGTCCTTATCTGATTTACACCATTTTTACACAATATTTACCCCATATCTGATGAGGGTCCTTTTGTGATTTACACCATTTTTACACAATATTTACCCCATATCTGATGAGGGTCCTTATGTGATTTACACCATTCCTGATGGAAGAGCTCCCCTATGCTATGGGTGCCAGCCCATTCAGTACAAAGCCAGTTCCACTGACATTCCAGCCTAAATTCTGAGCCATCAAAATAGGGCTCAGACCAGGGTATGAGCAGAGACAGGCAAAGAACATTTTATTATTTACAAATTTTATTATTCTCTCTATTATTGATATTCTTCTCAACCACTTCTGAAAGGAGGAGAAATTTTCTTAACTCTTTGTTTTTCTACCATCACCCTTCAAATCACAACTCAGTTTTTGGCACACATACAATTCCATTTTGACACTCTCTGCACATCAGAAATACACTCATTTATTATTTAAAATATAGCTCCTTTTATTCACTATTCAAAGACTTTTTTCTTTGGCTTTCTCTGGTGTAAAGACTTGGACATAAATGACCTGCAAAGTGTCCTAAATTGGCTTTACATAAATAAGAATTAAGCCTGAAGCATTTGAAATAAATGCTCATCTAGAAATGGTTCTACATTCATTAATCAACCTCTTCAGCTCCCAGTTTAGACACATTAGAGGTGCTCTTCTGAAGATGATATTGGCCTGTAATCTGTTTATAATCCTTTTTAAGTTTCTTTTGTGCTCATTTTACTTTTTCATTCTACTTCCTTGGCATTCTGAAAATTAAGGGAGAATTAATGAGGCCTGTCCCACAGTGCTTCCAAAGATTCCAAAGCCAACACCTCCTGCCAAGGTTAAAGATGAAAAGTGAAAACAACTCCATTGTATTCTCACCTTCAGAGCCTCTTCCTGCCTGCCTGCTATAGTTCCCCACTGTATAACAAGATTTTTTTGTTTTTATTACAAAACTCAAGCTTTGTTATCTGTAATTCTATACTTTTTAATCCACTGTTTAGGTAATAGATAAATAAAAGAGAAGAAGTGCATGTAATATTAATGCTGCCCTCTCTAGCAGTGGTTTAAATGGAAAACAGTTAATTAAGCACCTTTTAATATTATATAAGGCACCTGTGTATCCATTGGCTCTGGAATGTGCCTGCATTTTCCTCCTGCAACATGGAGCACACACATTTCTCTTGGGGGGGAAGGGTTTATTCTGCTCATTTCAGCTCACACAGCATGAATTCTGCACTCTTCATGATGAATAAATTAAGAAGGTCACTTCCTGAGCCAGGACTTATGGCCAAGAGCAAAGCCATTCTTGCTTGTGACAGATAAAGAAAGAGGTTATTATAATTTACTGCAAATGGCAAATGAGAGCTTCCAACAGGAAAATCTCTTCAAATTTTCATGATGCCACTGAGGGGCAGCCTTTTTCTCCTCTTTGGCAGCTCCTTTCCTAGAATATTACTCCATCTCTGGTGGAGGTTTTCTCCAGCTTCCAGAAATGCATAGCAGTAAAGCAAAAACCTGACTTAAGTTAGGGGTTATTGAATAATAAAACTGATTTCCTAACTTCTAATATTGTCAAAGAGCAGAAGAAAGAATTGAAAGCTACAGCTGGCATTAATTTCTGTGTCTAAAGCCTTGCACACCAGTTCCTGATAGTGTGAACTGCAATCCATGCAAGAACACGTTCTGCACAAGGGATGTTGAGATGCACACAGTGCTCAGCTCATCCAAGATGTGTTTGAGTGGATGGTGTTTATTGGTTTGTTCTGATTTTTCTGAGCAAAAGAAACTGGCAAAAAAGATACTCTTTCAAAAATCAAGGTTACTTCCAGACAGGACAAAGGGTTGTTTAAAAGCAATGACCCTGAGGAAGGTAGGATTCATTGCCAACATTGCAACAATTCTTCTAAAAAGAGCTGGATGTTTTTAATATCCATGCTCAATACTAGTACTGCAGGTATGCAAATCCACATTTTGGTTACTCTGAAACCAGGACAACTTGCTTGGTGGAGTGACTGGGGCTTCTTAATGCAAATCAACAAGCTCTCACTGAATTCAGCACAGCTATCCTGACAAAAGCTTCTCATGGAGGGAACCAAAGCAACAAAAGTAAGTGCTAACCATGACTTATGTTATCTGGAACCTCCATAGTCCAGAAGCCTGCCCTAGAAAATAATCTTTTATTGAGTTGTAGATCTATAAATAAAAAAATCAGATTTTTTTCATCAATATCTCTTACATTAAATGTCCCACCACCTTAAAAGGCTAAAGTGTCATAAAGAAATTAGCAAGAAGCAGCTGTTCATGCACCAGTGATAAAGAGGAGAGCTCTCAGCAGCATTTTCCACTCTTCAGGACAGACAAGCAAACTAACTGATAAATACATTATAAATTAATGGTATAATTCATCATGTAGGAAGCAGGGCCTTCAGAGCAGGCTGTTGCAGAGATGAGGGCAGGGTGTCTGCAGAGCTGTAGATGGCACTAATGAAATGGCTGATGGCCAAGGGGCAGGCAGGGCTCCCCTGCAGGGAGCAACAGCCTGAAGAGCCATTTTCACCTGCTGCCCATTTCATTGGCAGCCCTGCTCTGAAATCCCATTGCACTTGTTCTCTGCTCTGAAATGTGCCCAGGAATGAACGCTTCAGACCCCTGAGAATGAGTGTGGTGTAGGAAATAGAGCTAAGTATAAACAAATACCTGTCCTTCTACCCTGAGCCACATGAAACTCAGCTTTGGAACCAAGCAGAGCTCATGTGTACAAAAATAAATGAATAAAACATTATATTCACTACTGCAGAACTGCTCATTGGAGTAAAGTTCACTGTCTTTGAAGTGTTCATAGCATTTGTACTCCCAGTAGTATATGTGTGTATATATGTATATTGATCTTCAACATATATGTATATTGATAACTTTGAGGTATCAGGTAGGATTACACTATGGGAATAATTTCAGAGTTTCTCACCTAATTTTCTACTAAATATCTTTTTGGCCAATTGAGCAAAGCTGCTGCATTTCCAGCACTGTCTGATCTGTGTCAAATGCCCACCCAAGGGAAAGGGCAGCACCCTAGAACTGCCTGCTTCTTCCTCAGTTACAAAGAGAATCCTGCTTAGAGAAAATCAGCTGAGACAAATCCTTTTCCAGCTGACTGAGAGCACAGGATTCAGCAGAAGTCAATGGACTGTGCCCTCTCTCATTAATCTTTTTTTTAATAGGTAGCAGGCAAAAAGTATCATTGTGATAGCAAGCAAATATATAGACATTTTATTATGAAGGTTAAGAATCATGTCTGCTTTAAATATTTATCAAAATTAATTAAACTAAATATTTACATGAGAAAGTAGAGATTAGTCCCCAGAAGTACTATAAAATCTTCCATTTACAGGAAGAAGAGATAGCTCTGCACCTGTGAGCCTGGCTGCCTGTTCCCAGCAGGACAAAAGTCACATTTATTTTTGAGCACCCTTCTCTGAGCAAGCAGGATGCCTCCAAGATGAAAGCTGCTCTACAGGTACAAGGTGACATTATTGCAACATTCATCTTCTGCTGAAATTTGAGCCCTAATTATCCTTTAAATCACACAGCATCTAGAGGCACAAGCACAGCTAGCATGAGTTATTTGCAGGGTTGTGTTGTGGCTATATATTACAAGGCATCATCCAACAGGGGGAGAATGAAGAAATCCTCTCTCAGCTTGCCATACACTCATTTGTTACCTGAGAGTCAGATCTGTGCCCACTGTCCAGGGAAGTGGGCAGGACATAAATCCTCAGGCACCACTAAGCACATTGCAGACCAGATCTTTATGTGATTATGAACCAAATGTGAAGTTCTCCACTTGGGGAGGAGTCACACTCCCTTGCACTACAGCCTTGCTGCAAATCAGCTCTAACAGAGTCCAGCTGCTGGGAAATCCTCCCCAGAGCAGGTCTGTGGGCAGAGCTGGGCTGGGAACTGCCCATCCTCCCCTGCTCTGCATGGTCTGAGCCCTCCTTGCATCCCCCAGGGAAGGGTGCAGCGGTGGAAAGAGCTGCTGGGGCCAGCAGGAGCTGCCTGTCAGGACTCACACCTGGGGCCAGGGCGGCAGAGAGCACAGAGGGCTCTGGCCCCAGGGCAGCCAGGCTGCAGGCACAGGATGGGTTTGCTCTGAGTCACAGGCTGCAAGCCAGGGTCACTGCCAAGGCTCCTGACAAAAGGAGCTTTGTCTCACCCCACAGCAGCCTCCTCTCCCTGATAACTAGTGATAACTAGACACCATCAAGGCCAGGAATGAGCTCTGTCTTTGAGGATTGTATTTTTCTACTTGCAGCAACAGCAGGTTCACTTTGTGGTGAGAGTGGAACTCCTTATTCACAGTCACGCAGTGTCTGCTATAACTGCCTTTGTCACATAAAGTGTAAATGCTAACACTGTGCTGCAGTCCTGATTTTCATAATTCAGCACAAGATTTACAAGTCCAAACCCAGCAGCCATTAAAAAATATCCTGCACAAAATCTGTCCCTCCTCAATTCTCTCTCTACGACCCAACATATATATTGGTGATTTTATCACACCATTAAATTAGTACCACAAAGTTTTATAGCTGGTTCCAGTGACATTTAAAAATATTTTTTAGTAGTATGGTAAATAACTGAAAGCTGTGCTTATTATATGGCTTTTTCAGTCTTTATCATTGCAGTGATTTAGCATTTAAAGCTTTATAGAAACAATATATGGAGCAGTGTGAGTCCCATGGTACTCACAATATTCACTCCCCAGCTGAGCCAGTGGCTCAGCAGAGCTGGATAGCAGAGCTTAAACTGGAAGGAAAGGATTTGTAAAAGAGCAGAAAGCCCAGGTACAGAGGGGTCAATTTTATACCCTGCAATTAAATAAAAATTGCTGTGCTGTGTTTTTCCACAGTTTATGCACTCCTATAATCTGTGCTCCCTGTTCCTTCAGTTTCAGCACTGCTCCTACACAGAGTTGAAGACACTTCTGTAAACTTTGGCTTATTTGATGTTCCAATTTCCTTTGTATTGCAGATATTCCTTCCAGAACATATTAGTGCACTCAACCTGTAAAGCACTTGTCACCTCAGCATCTCTGTGCTGCATCCCACCAACTGCTGGCCATGATTTGCCAGCTTTCCTGCCTCTGCCTTCCACAGCACAGAAAAACTTCCAAAAATTAACTCCTTTTCTTGGCAAACATCTATAGTCCTGCTTCTGAACAGTCACTCTGCAGAAGCTGGAATTGGAGGAGAGAGGCAGCTTCCTTTCCCTCCCTGGAGGCTGTCCCAGAGCCTCTGACTGCCCTGCAGCCAGGAGAGGCAGCCCCTCACCTGCTGTGCTCACTCACTGCCAGCAGACAGAAAGGAAATATCAGAAACCAGCAAATATCTACAGCCACCCTCCACTTTCAACAGTTTTTAACAGTTTTACCCACTAGGTTTGTAAAGGGCTCCCTGCAGCCTTCCACACCCCCAGATACCCCAAGGAAAATGTTGAGTGCTGTCCTGATGGCTGCTCTTGTGGTCCCAGCCTGCAGCACCCACCAGGAGCTGTCATTGCCACTGTCCTTCCCTGCAACACCCCTGGCATGGCTTTTCCTCTCTCCATGGCACCATTTGTGGGAGACGAGAACATTTTATGTTCTATTTTTGATGCTCATACAGTTGTGCTGTGCCAGGCTGCCAGCCCTGCCCTTGGCTCCTCAGCAGCAGAAGGGAGCAGGGAACACGAGGGACCCCAAACATTCAGCACCAAGCCTGGCCCAGGGTGTGTCAGGGTTACCCTAAAACCCTTCACCCATTCTGTGTGAGCCTCTGCTGAGGGATTGTGGCAATCTGGCTCCTTGTGCCTGCTGCTTTTCAGCTTCTTTTTTTCTACCTCTGTGGATTGAAGGCACTTGAGACAATAGTTCACCTTCAGGCTTAGATGTTTATTTTTTCTTATCTATGTCACAGTCTCACAGCAGTGAGGTCTGCAGTATTTCCCTAACAAGGCACAAAATGGGTAACTATCTCTTGTTACAAAGTCTTCTAAGGCTAAACTATCCCATGAAGAAATGACACCTAAAGTATTTTCACTGTTAACCCAATAACTAATCACTTGAAATCCACAATGTGGTTACAAAATACCACCCAAACCCATGAAGAAGGAAGAAAAAGGAAGGAGAAGGAAGAAGGAAGAAAAAGGTGAAGAACAAGAAGAAGGGAGAAGGAAGAAAAAGGAAGGAGAAGGAAGAAGGGAGAAAAAGGGGAAGGAGAAGGGAGAAAAAGGGGAAGGAGAAGGGAGAAAAAGGGGAAGGAGAAGAACCAACCTCCACCCTAAAACCTCCATCTTGCTCTTTCACCCTGTGACATTGCACACTTCTAACCAACTCCACACCTGTAATGCCAGTGCTATCATTCCATTCTGGAAGCCTTTTCCATGGCCTCAGGGGAAATGCAGTGCTCTCCTGGGACTCAGAGCCTGTCAGCACAGAAAGTCTGGAATTCCCAGCGCCCAGAACTCCAACAGAGCCTGCAGACCCCACTCAGTGCCAAGGGCACACACAGACCCAGGGCTGGGCTTGACCCCCCCTGCACAGGGCACAGGTCAGACCCAGCCTCTCACTGCAGCCCTGGCAGGGGCTGCTGCATTCCCTCACTGCATCCAGAATTCCTGAATTCCCAATTTAAAAAAGTGTCAAGCACAGACTTGGTTTGGCATGCTTCTGCTCAGAACACACAGGGTTGAGCTAGGATTAAAAGAAGTCTCAAGGCCTTTAAGAACTGATTTCCCATTACTTTTCTGACTTCCAGACAAAAGCAACAGCTTTTGACATCTTTGAAAAATTCAAAAACCTGTAATTATTGCTCATCAGATGGTGGCTAGCAGCTCTATGACATTGCATGATCATCTGAATTTAAGAGTTTATAATTTGATTTTCCACCCAGAGGTATAACACCAAATTAAATGTGTTAATAGACACACCAAATGCCTAATAGCCATCCCATCTGCTTTTACAGGTGAATAGATGACACTGACAACCTAATTTTGTAAATGCTTGGAGTAAATGAAATATGAAACACAAATCATATTTTTATATCTAGATAAATGCTTTCCATTCAGGTCAGAAAAGAGGATGCCATATTCCTGCCTGATCATCTTGCAGAGAGACAAATAAAAGCAGTCTAGATTTATTGAGACATGTCCATTCTTCTCCCTGCCTGATAGCTGAGCTGATCCAATGAGATGCTGACTTTCCAGTTACAACTTGTATCTCTGGGCATTAGGACCACAACAATTTTGTGGATTGTATCTCCCTGACAAAGGGCATCCTATGTTCTTTGGAGTGTAGACTAACTGGCAATAACAAGCTAAGGTAAAGGAAATTTTAAGATATTTAGATTTACAAGATGACATTTCTGTAACAGTGAGAGCTGCAGTGCATTGAGCCCAGGAATGTCCTGGTGCTGCCAGCATTGCAGGGTGATAGGAGAGAGGACAGTAGGAGGTTTTACATTTTCAAAGCAAAATAAACAAACCAGTCAAACACACCTTGCTGCAGGCACCCTCCATTCTTACAGTAAAACTCTGCTTACACAGGAAAATCCCCACTTTGCACAGAGGCCCAGGCAGTTCAGATAAAGGGAGGGTTTGTCATTATCATTTCCCCAGGCAGCAGCTTTGGGGCATTGAAAGGAGTTTCACATGAGAGCAAAAATCCCTGTGTTCCTTGGGGGTGAGGTAAATCACATCACTGGCAGTGCAATCTCTTCATTTTCATCCAGTTTTGGAGCCCAGCATTTTAAACCACTGAAAGACACAGATAGGCACCCATAAAGGGCAGATAAAAACAAAACATCCACTCCTCTATTTGTGTGAGAAGAATTGCACAGGAAGATTCCTCTGAGCTCCCTTGCAACACACAGTCACACAAATCTGCCTCTTGGTCTGGCACAAATTGCAGTTTTGGAGCTCCTGGGCTTAATAAGAAGACAAGTGGCAAAAATAACATACAAAGAAAAAAAAACCTCTCTTTTGGTTTCAATGCATCTGTCTCTCATGAACTCAAATTTCTATCGAGTTATTTAGACTAATAAATCTTGCAGTGGGTGGATTTCTCACCCCTGACTGCTGCCCAGCGTTGCAGCCTCTCTGCTGCTGCTCCAGCTGTGCATTTCTCTGGCCAAGAGGAAAACACCACCACAGAGCAGAAATGTGTTTCCCAAGAGACTCAGCTCTACAAAACTTCCCTGCTCCTGGTCTCCCTTCACATTTCAGTGGGTAAGAGCCCCAAAGTCCTGAGCATTTTTGCCTGTGATTACTCCCAGCAGTCCTTTTCTTAACTGCCCTTAGGTGAAAGAGGTGCACAGAATTCTGCTGTGCTTGGTTATTAGTGCATGGATAGATCTGCTCTGGCTCTGCTGAGTATCTTGCAAACTTCATCTTTCTTTTTCAACCTAAATTTGATATCTCATGGGATTGAGAGCATCTCACCGTATGTTTTTATTTATACCTTGCTTTCTCAAGCTTTCCTTGGGATAGGACTTGCAGACAATGGCTAAAAAAAAGGTGGGGGTGCATGGGAAGCATTCTCAAGCTCTAATAAAAATTAGATTTATCTGAAGAAGTTTGCTACTACATTCTATTACATTACAATGCCAGATAGCAAATAGCCATGTTCCATATGGTTCACTGCTGTGTGTTTGCTTGCAGGTTTGCTTTGGATTTGAGAAGCAACTGCAGCACAAACCCAGCTGAATACCTACACCTACAGAGATGTGTGACCTGTGCAGGAATTACAGCTGCTGCTGTAGCTCCACAGGTTAGCAAGGAAACCTCCACTGAAATGCTGGCTGGGAACTGCAGCAGGTCAGGGAACAGAAAAGGTTAGATCATAAACTAACAGAACTCCCTGAAAAATAAAAATTGCATTCGTCTTCTCCTGACCTTAAGATGTGAGATGCTTGAGAATGTGAAACTCCAATCTCCTGGAGTAGATAAAATGTTCTGATGAGCAGTATGTGCTCAGCCTCCTGCCAGATGGGATTACTTTTTCCTCCCCTGTTTAAACTACATGTACAACCTCTGCAGCCTCACTGTTTGCAGAAGGATTTTTAAAAAAAACTACTTTATTGTAAAAAACCTGTATCTGTTTCAGGTAGGTTCTTGAAATTCAAATGTAACTACACCACCAGATCTTTAGCTGGTGTAAAGTAACTACCTGAAAATTCACTCTGATTTTTAGCAATTGAGAATGTCACTTGATCAAAGAAATTATTCCTTCTGAGAAACCAGAACTTTGGAATCATTTCTCTGCTTCTTGTCCCATTCTGCTATGTATAAGTCATTGTACTTATAAAGATAAAGTATAATAGATAATTAAATCTTTAAAATGTGTAGCTGTGAAAGTTTGGACCCATGAACACCACCAGATTTCAACACTACTCCATCTCCATTTCCCTGTGAACCCTGCACAGAAAGCTGGAACAGGGGCAGTGTCCCTGTGGATTGCAGCAATGACACTGCTCTGGGAGCAGCCACCTCACTGTGGGCTCCAGAAGCCACCCCCTGCAGTCCTGGAAGGGGACACTGCTCTTCAAGCAGCAATTTAAATCTTGTGTCTTCTGCTGCATATTGAGCTCTTTACATCAAGCAGCTTCTCAGCAGTCAAATCCTTTCACCAGCAAGGTCCCAACTGGAAAGGTCAATAAACAAGAGGAGTTACAGCTTCAGTGGGCCCAAAGCAGCAATGCAGGAGGTTCCTGATGTGCCTGATATATTGCACCCCACTGCTACTGGAGCTATTCAACTGGAAAGTCATAAAATAGCATCAAATAAAGCACTGGAGCAGAAAGGATTCAGTCATTAACACCACAGACTGTCAGCCATTAAATCTCCCCCACCAAACACAGCAGAGCCAGCACAGCCAGACCTCTCCATGTGTGGGGAGCCCTGACAGCCCCATGGATTCTGACTGGGGGCCCTGGTACATGTGCCAATGGTATTTCCATCAATCACAGGGATTTGTCACAATTTGTCACCTAGGATGTGAAATCACATTATTATTTTGCTGCCAGCACCACTGGCTGCTTTGTTTTAGGAAACCTCTATGCCCCAGGTGTAGGTTCCAGGAAAGGCACCCATAGTATTTTTTATACTACAAAATAAATTTGGATTCATCTCAGCAGTTTGATAAGAACTGCTCTGGAACCAGAGCTGTAACAACTGTGCAAAGCACAGAGCCCCTCTCCAGTGGAATCCCTTCAGCCAGCATCCCTCAGCCACTGCTGCAGATCCAAACATGGAATTCAGCAATGAAGGAATTCATTGCCAGGGAGAAATGTCAGTTTACCAAGATGAGAACCAGGGCTCTGAAGAAAAAAAAAGAAAAAAAACCCCAATTTCTCATCTCCTTGAAGTCACTTCACTCTTTTGTTCTAATGCAGAGGTTTGCAAAATACTAAATAAATCAGAATGAGAAATCATTGCTGTGAAGATGATGCAAGGACAATGAAAAATTGAGCCCAAGCCTGAGGGGGAGAGACTTAGGGAAAGCTATGAGGCACTGAAGCAATGAGGAAAATTGGAGGAGTAGAGAGTCCATGTAGGAGCCACAGGAATAAAGGAGGTTTTATAGCAGGAGAGACAGACCTCAGAGCCTCTCACAATCCTTCATTTCATACAGCTTTGTTTATTATAGCATCTTTCTTTCCTAAGGCTGGAGCTTAAGACTTTGATTCATATTTCAGAGCTATTTTTTTTCTGACCTTGAAACACAGAGGAAAAAAAAAACCCAAAAAGATTTTTCAAAACAACTGTGGGGAAGCTGAAATGCAGCCCTTGCTTGGCTCCTCCAGGCTGGAGGCATTTCAGGCTCCAAAGGCAGCACAAACATGAGATGTCCCAGGCCCTGTCACTGTGCTTGGTGTGAGACACGGCTCTTTGCTGGAGCTTGAGAAAAGGATCAGCACAGCATCAAAAAACCTGCACAGGGTTCGCACAGGAATTCAAAACTGCCTCTGCAGGCACCAAAAATAAAAAAAAAAAATTAAAAAAAAAGGAACTTATCACATTAAGGCAACCTGACTTTTTTCTCCCCTCAAACTAATCTCAAGGCTTGTGCTGGTTGTTGAGGATGGGGCTGTTAAAGAAAGGGTCTGAGCTGAAGAGAGCACATGAGAGACTTCCCAACCATGCAGAATCAAACCTGTGTGCAAAAGGACACGAGGAAGCCTGGAACATCCATCCCACAGCAAACCACACCAGCAGAATCCTCATTGCTTTAAATCATGGATGGGTTAAGTGGGTGCCTGCTGGGAAGCAGCACCAGGCTGGTGTTTGTGCCACCAGTCCAGGCTGTTCACATCCATCCCACCAAACTTCAGGGCCACAAAGAGCACAATCAGTGAGGGGTTAATCAATGAGCAGAGACATCTCCAGAGGGCAATTCAGCCCATGCTAGAGGCAATCACCCTGCTGTACCTAGGGGAGCACAGGTTCAGTGTGCTCCAAGTGCCTCAGTGAAGTGTCTGAGGCTCAGTGGAACAAATCTCACCTAAGAGGCTTTCAAAGACCCTTAATGGTTACTGAAAGTAATCACAGATTTCACTGAGTATGGGTTAGGATTTAACTTCAGCCTATTTTGGTAAAAAAGTCAAATGCAGCCTTAAGCATTTAAAAGAGAAAAAAAAAGTCACAAGTGAGAATTTTTTCTGAGATTGCGATCTCTCCCAGTTTATCAGAGTGAAAGCTTGTGATAGTCTCTGTTAGATCCTTTAGTGCTGTTTTCAGAATTCTCATTTCTCCCTTTTAATTCAAATCTAAGATCTGGACATCAACTTTAAAAAACAATAGCCTGCTAAAAAAGGAATTAAATGGTAGCTTTAATTTCTGGCAGGAGAACTTGTACTTTCCTCCTGCCCAAGTTTAATATCAATGAAAGAGATGAAATCACATTCCCTCTCACAAACAATCAAACATGATTTCTTTTGCTTTTATGCCTTTTGTCAGCAGTGCCAACTTTTTTGAGTTCCTGTTAAACGCAGTCATTGTAAACAGAGCTAAAACCTGTCCACTCCTATTATCTCACTGCTCCATAAATTGCCTTGGTAGTGAAACAACAGCAACAGGACTGCAGAGTTCTTGCTAACAATGCCTGCTGTGGCTGGAGTGGGTGGGTCATGTGTACAAAGCCAAGAGCAGGCTCTGGCCACAGCAAAGTGTTCAGGGATATATCAGTGAAAGGGATAAATCATTTATGCAGTGTCAGACACAGAGCTGCAGTTAGTTATTGTCACCATGATATTTCATGAAAAATCCCTTGTTAGGATTTTTTCTCCTGAGAGGCCTCAGAAACAAGATATAAACAATAATTGTCTGCTGCTGTGGAATGCAACAGGTGCATCTGTGATTGGTCTCATGTGGTTGTTTCTAATTAATGGCCAATCACAGCCCAGCTGGCTCGGACTCTCTGGTCAGTCACAAGATTTTATTGTCATTCCTTTCCTTTCAAGCCTTCTGATGAAATCCTTTCTTCTATTCTTTTAGTATAGTTCAATATATCATTTTCTTTTAATATAATATATATCATAAAATAATAAATCAGCCTTCTGAAACATGGAGTCAAGGTTCTCATCTCTTCCCTCATCCTGGGACCCCTGTGAACACCACCACAAATTATCTGTATTATTGCAGCACCCAAAACCCTTAGACCCAAACCCAAATTCCATCATTCAGAGTGACAGACCAGTAGAGAACATCAAAAGGGCTCAGTGAGACAAGAACTAAAGGCTGCTGTGGAACAGACAGGGCCCATAACCCCAGCAGAGAGGAGATGCTGGTGGGGCAGGGAGCCCCCAGGCTCTGCTTGCCCAGCCCCTGCCAAGTGCCACAGGAACATTTTACAGGAGGAAAAGAGGCTGGGAGGAGAGTTTGGATAGAGAGGGCTCCTGCTGAGGGCAGGAAAACCTCCAGGATCCATCTCTCAGCATTGAGCAGCTGCACTTTTAAGGGTTTTAGCAGGGCCCAGGGGAGAGCTGGTAACTCAAGAGTAATAAAAAGGATCATGGGGAGGAGGAGAAGGGAGCAGCACCACGAGCAGTGCTGCAAATGGGAATTGCTCACTGATCCCTGACCTGACTGGGAAGGGAGAAGAGTGAAGGAATGAATACAAAGAGTCAGGGGCACAGACCAGAGGAAATCACCTTTGCAGAGGCTTCCCAATGCTGTGAGGAAGGCAGACACAGTCACCAAGGTGAGAAGAACAATTTCTCCACTAATTGAAATATGATAACACAATGTTTCACGCCCTGTTTTTATATATGATTGTGGGGGTAGTATTTTGCAGCAGGAATCAGCAAGATTTAGACATTGGCCAAATAAAAGCATCCACATGAAGGTCTTGGTCAGGGACAAGGCTTCAACTCCACAGACAGTATTTTGTCCTTGCTGGTCTAGTGGGAATACAGATTAACCTGTCTGCAGCTCCATGGAGCTGGACCTGGCAGCTCCAGAACTCTGAAAAGTGTCAGAAATTCTTAGCTATCCTCTTCAATGTGGGTCAGGCAGTGGGAAACACCAGCAGAGAGATGGAGCTGGATTTATTCTTGCAGATGGTGTTGCAAGACAGCAGGTCTGGGTCACAGAGAGGAGGAGGTGGGGAAGGGTCTGGAGAAACCCCAGTGGGAGGAGAATGAGGGGGGTCAGGCTGACAGAGCACCCCAAACAGCAGGAGAGAGCCCAGTGGCTTTCCCTGGCCTGCATGCACTCAATCCCATGGACAACATAACCTTTGGGACCTATTTCAGATGTAGGTGGGTTTTACAGACACTCAGAAATGTTCTTTGTGAATAGAGGGATCTCAGTGCTCCTTGCAAGTGCAAACAGCTTTCCTGAAGCACTCCAGCCTGCTCTACTCCCTCATTCAGCTTGTAATAACCAGCCAGAAACTGGAGTACAAAGCAGTCATAACCAGTGTTTCTCTCTCCAAAACTCCTGTGTTGCAAAGAAAGGAATTTATCCGAAGCTGAACTTGTGTGCATCATTCATTTCCATTTGCACCAATACTTGCTTCTGCAGGCTGGGAGTTGCTCCTTGTCCTGCAGAGCAATGAAAAGCAGGCCAATAATGCCACCCACAGGTGCCTGCGTTTATTGCTGCCATGGATTGATTTCCAGACGGGTGCTGGGATCCTGCAGTCACCTCCACAGTGACACAGGTGCCTCTAAATCCACCTGCACTGCCTGTGCTGGGTTAGGGAACTCACAGGTTACTGTGCAGATGGCTTGTGTTCATTACAAACAATTTGTACCAGGAGAAACAAAACCTATACAGGTTACAAAATAGAAATTAAAAATAAAGAAATCCCTCCCACCTCAGTACTCAGTGATTTGGAGACCTGGTGAAAGCATTTCAAGCAATCAAATTCACTTTTTGAATTAAAAACATACAACAAGAGCACTCAGGGATAAGCTCTTGCCTTTGATCTTGTGTTAGGCATCTTATGTTACACTTTCCTCAGATACAGTTGTAGATATGGCAGCTACATTCCAAGTCAGCATTATCTCAGTATTAATATCATCCTAGTTTACATATAGCAGCAAGTCTTTGTGTATTAATTGCATAATCATTATTTGAACTTATTTATTGCACAGAACATAATCAGCTGAGGGCAGATTCAAAGTAAATTAGAGACAGGGAATGAAAAACATGAAACTGTTCTAGCCTAAGCTCTTACTAGACACACTCACACTTTACTGATGAAGATCATCAATACTCTTATTTAAAGACCTGGAGCTCTGGAGGAACCACTGCTGTGCTATCACTGCTGGCACCAGAGGTAAGAAATTATTTCTGAAACCTACGTGCTCTCAAAATGCCCCCCAAGTTATCCAGTCTCATTAAAATCAAAGGCATTATCTACTATCCTTAAATATTTGAAAGAAAAAAATACCTCCTATGGTATTTTAGTAAATGGATTTTTTTTTCTCATTAAAATCAATATTTAAATACTTACAGCCTTATCTTAATTACATGAAAGATGACCCACCTACCTCTCACCACCCCAGCCCCGTGGGACAGAGCCCATTTAATGCGATGTGGGGACGTGGCAGCAGCCCCAGACACATCCCACAGGGCACCCACAGGCAGGAATTAAACAGAAAAGGGGGCTGAATCTGAATCCCACTAAAAATATTCATGGAAGAGCAATAAATGATAAAGCTTTTGAGCAGCTACAAGAGAGCAGAGCCCTAATTTTGGTCTGTGCCCATTGCAGAGGCTCTGCTGTAGCAGCAGTTCCAGATGTTTGGAGCAATTGCACAATGCTTTTGACACAGAGACACCCAAGGAGCCCAGCTCAACCAAATTCAGCTGTCCCCCAAAACAAACATTTTTGTCTACAGTTCTTTTTATGCAGTCATTAAAAAAACAAACCAACAAAACAAAAAAAAACCCACCCAAAGCTTTCGGTGTAAAGATTCAGTGACAACACAAGACCATTCAGTTTTCCATCAGAAGTGCTGCATTTGTTGTCATCCTGGTGCCACAAAGGATTTCACCAAGCAGGCAATAACACATCTCATGATAAATAAGACCAAAACACCCTCCAGGCAAATTTATGGAAATCATCACTCACAGGCAAGTGTGATGAAAAAGCACCAAGCTAACTCCGGAAGCAGTGAGGGATCTGCTCCTCAGTGCAGCCCCATCCAGGGCTGGCTGGGTGAGCTCCAGGCCAGGTTCCTGCAGCAGGGCTGGGCCCCTGCCCTGTGCTGCCCCTGCTTGGCTGCTGGCCCTGGGCAGCTCCCACAGGCTGCTCCCCTTTGCCTCCATCCAGCACAGCAGCACCATTTGCTGACTGGCCAAAGAAAATCCCTTTCCTGGAGAAAACACCAGAGCTGGGGCTGAACCTTTGGTGCTCTGGGGGTGGGAGAGCCTGTCAAGGTGAGTTTGTGACTGGGGAGACTGGAAAAGCTGCTGCACCTGTAAAGACAGCCAGACCTCCTGAATCTGGGCACAATTAACCAGGGAATGGTGCTCCCCCCATGGGGGACAAGAGCACAGGAACAGCAGCTCCCTCCACAGAAAGCCCTGCTGGATGTGGCCCCTGACAAAGGTAAAGGGCTGCTATTGAATATCCCAGAGCTCACTGAAAGCAGTGTTCCACAGAGCTCTCTCACCTACTCACAGATTCCCTCTCCTCTGGACACAATCTGCACCCAAACACCAAGCCAACATGGCTTGGGGCTTCATTACTCTTTCATGGGAGAAGAGAGGAGTAACACAAAACAAAAGTTTGAAAGAGTTAAATGGAGTGGTTAAATAGGTTAAATCTTCAAAGATTTTCAGAAAATTGATTGCAGCTGTACCTGGAACTGGACATTCTGTAGTTATGCTTTCACAAATATATCATATACCCATATTTGCAGCTAAAATCCTCATATATCTAAAAGAAACACTGTACTGCAGTGTAGGAACACCAGCCCCCCAGTGTGCCACATTTCACTGCAGGCTCTGAGACAAATCATGGCAAGCAGTAAGGGCTGTGCAATGGGACAAAGCTCACACCATGGAACCAGAGCTTCCCAGCAATGCTGGGAGAGAGAGCTACTCAGAAAAGCAATAATTGATTCCTTCTAGAAAGCTGCATAGTGATACCATTTCCTTTGGATTCAGCAGAAACAGCACAAGAAAAATAGATACATATTAAAATACACCAGAGGTTTGCTGAGGAGAGGTGGTGAGGCCCTGCCCTGGGGTGCTGATGGCACCCACACAGATCCAGAGGAAGTGTTGCCATCTTATTGCAAAGCTCCCATACCTTCTTGGTGATTTCTCATGGGCATCTCCTCACAGGTCTGACCCCTTCTTCTTCTTCACAGCCCAGCCAACAAACTCCAACTCCCTCCTCACCCAGCCACCCCACCCTTTTATAGCACTCACCCTCACTGGACACAGCTGTGGCCTGTTAAGGGCAGGCCTGTTCCTAATCTTTGGTCATCAGTACAGCTGAACCAGGCCACAGGGTAAAGACAGGCAGCCCAAAGTGAGCCACTTATTGCTCAGTCACACACACAGGAACACTCTGTGACCTGCCCAGCCCTGAAAGCAGAACCTTGGCAAAATCATCCTCCAGCAGAGACCCAGCAGGATCCCACAAACACACAATGCAAAGATTTACAGTTTTAAAAGTACAGCAGGGATCCCATCCCAGACCCACACCACCTCCCCAGGGAATCAGACACTTTGCACCACCCAGGAAAACCTGCAGAACTACACTGCTGATACGCTTTGCTGCATTGAAAGAGAATTGCAAATGTTGTTATTTGCTCCACCAGAATATCAAAAAGGAAACACAGCCAGAGCTCCAGTGAGAAACAGATCCATACCTTGGCAGCTGTCCAGCAGGGGTGCAGCTTGGATTCATTCACAGGGAGGCAACGATGGAAAAGTTCAAGCACAAATTCTTTTTCCAAGTATTCATAAACCATTAAAGTGATATTCAGGGGAAAAAAAAAAACAAACCAAGAAGTTTTCTTCTGCAAACAGTTCTTCTGCCCCAGCATGGCTGGCACCACATAACTCATAAAGGATGAATATTGAGTCTGCCTCCTCTGCCAAGCCCACACAGCAGCTCCCAGAAGCACGAAGAGAGTAATTAGCAGCAAATGATGACAACATGAAGGCAACAGGTCAGAAAGAAATGCTCCAGAGCAGATCTAGGGGCTGGATTGCTTCCCCCAGCCAGCCTGGGGGAGTGCTCCCACCTGAGCACATGGTAATGAGCCAAGCTTCCATCCACCAGCCTTCCTTAAATACACTACAGAGCCTTCACCAGCAACAGCTTCTCCCACCTGTTAGGGAGAACTCACATTTTTGAGTCCACTGAACAGCAGAGTGCCCTGATTCCCTCCCTTAGGAGCCCCACATGAGCTCAGTCCTGCTCCTGTTAGGGAGAACTCACATTTCTGAGTCCACTACAGCAGCTGAGTGCCCTGATTGCTCCCTAAGGAGCTCCACATGAGCTCAGTCCTGCTCCTGTGGCCCCTCCCTGTCCTTCCCTCCTCACCTGGGACACATCACCACAGCCAGCTTGAGACATTCATGGGTCTAGAGGGTGATTTTGACCTCCTTGATCATAAAGTGATGCCACCTGAGCTGATGATCAAACCTGAAGTGCTTTTAGTGAAGTAAAAGAAATATTTGTGTATTGCTGGTCTAGTTTAGGGGCTGGCAATAATGATATAAGGTAACAAAAAAAAAAAAAAAATCTACAGACAGCTACAAATGGTGGTGGGCTCAATGAACACCTAAAAATCTGGGGGATGGATTTGTCCCTAGTGGGAGTAAGAAGGAGGAAACAGCCTGTCCTATCCAGCATCCTTGATGTCTATACTAATGCAAGAGTCAATAACCACAATTCTGATTCATTACACCAGGCAAATGGAGGGGGCTGGTTCCAATGGAAAGGTGAAGTGCTCACAGGTGTGTGTGAGCCCTGCTGACAGACAGGCTGAAGAAACATCAGCATCATCAGTGATTTCTTTGGAGGAGGATGACCCAGATGGCCTCTCCCCTCCCCTGCCCTGTCTGTGAACTGGGTGGGTTTATGTGGGGCCTGGACTTGTTGGTGCTCAGCCATCTGAAAAAGAAATAGTATTAAACCCACACAGCTTTGGGGCATTTTGGTCTTTATGGCATTTGCACACACAGAGGTTTGTCTCATTCCTTTCCATTTGGGAACATTTGCTCTCCAGACTTGCAGATGTTCAGTGCCACCTTTGTCACTTCTCTCTTGTCTTGCAAATCATGGAATAGTATGAAATCTTGTAAAATTCCCCTTCCCTTTTATGAGTTTGAACTTGTCATTTTAATAACAAATATCTGTCCACCCTTGTATAAAACCACAATTACAGATTTCTGAGATGTTTAGATAAAGCAGTCATTATTTTTATCATGACCCCTCCTTTCCCAAACAAGCATGGCTAATCTTTTCAAAGCAAGCATGCCTAATCTTTCCAGGCTCTCTTCAAGGCACTGCATTATCATGACCCAATTATTCCTGGAAAAGATAGCTGGGAAATTTCTATCAGGATGATTTGCTCACAGAAAATGCAGTTACCACAAATACAGGGATGCCTTCATATCAGCTAGAATGGTTTTCTGTGGAGAAAATTCAGATCAAATCTTTCCTGGCCTGTCAGCTTGATGAGATCTTGTTTGTTGCCCCATTCTTTCCTAATTGGATAAGCACAGAGCTGCATTAACCCAAGGTGTGCTGGTGATGGCTGGGAATTGCAGGTCATGTATTTCATTTCAACAGGGCAGAACACTGTTTCAGTTTTCATTTTCTGACTTTCACTTTGAATTCCCAAAATAAACAAAAGTAAATTTCATTTAATTTCTTAATTTCTTGAAGTCAACTGAAGAGAAAAAGAGTAAGTGATCAGTGGCACTCATTTCTGCACTTCTGCACCATTGTGAATGCTCTCAGCAGAGGCTGGGATCCCCTCTCCCTGGTCTGTCCCAGGAAAACAAGGTCTCATCCACTGACAGGACAGGATTTACAAGAGCTCAGCAGGGCTTTGAGAAATTCTAGCTGCTTGGAGGTGTCTGAAAGGTTTCCAAAGTGCAGTGAGTATATTTGGGACTATTTCTGTTTCTCAGTGTTCTGACTTTAAACCAGGCATATTGCAAACAAATAGACACTCTCCAGAAGTTGTGTCACCCCTATCAGATTGCTGTGGCATTAATGAAACTGCCTTCTGGAGAGACTAGGAAGTTTGACATGAACCTGTCCAACCTCAAAGCAACACCAGGGTATGTTGAAGGTAATTTTTCCCATTTTCAAGGCAGCAGCACAGCCTTCTGCCAGAGACTCAGCCCCAGGGACTGCAGTGGTCACTGTCTGTTCCTGAAAAAGGAATGTACATTTTATCCTGAGCACTGAATGGCCATTCACTTTGCTGAAATGTTATTTCTTTTTATAACAGCTTAAAGGAAGGGAAAAAGGAGAAGAAACCCAGTGCTGCCACTTTGGAAAGCTTTTATTGTAATCAACCTTACAACGCTTTTTGCTGTACAATACAAAGAACATTTAATCTCTCCTGGCTGGCACATTCCCTCCAGGGTTTTGCTGCTGACAATGGGAGCTTTCACTTTGACCGTGGCAAAAATAGTGTCAAACCCACTGCAAGGCATTGCTTTTGCTCTGGACACATTTGGGAAATTCTAAAGAATCAATGACTTTGTTACATGAGGGAAAAAATAGGGGCTACAGTTGGAGAGACTTCATATATTTCCTATAGGTTGTGCTGCCCATGAATATCACCATCCCTAAAATGTGGTTAACTTTGGTGTTGCAAATGCATGTATGGTTTGTTTTAACTGTTTGATTAATTTAAAGAAAAAAACCAAACCAAAATAATGAGATAAGATTTCCACAGCACTTGTTCTTCCTAAATTTTCCCAAAATCTCTGAATGTGTGGTCTCAAGGCACTCCAGGTAGAAAGGGAAGAGGCAACAGAGGAGTGGAGTGGAGCCACTGAGCCAGCACTGAACTGTTTGTAGAACTGAAACTCAGCTTTTCCTTCTTTTTCTCATGTCGCTTTAAAGGAAAGGGAAACAGCTTGCACCTAACAAGTTTTTGCCAGGATATTTTCTAAAGCTCAGGCCAAATTCAACCTATGAGTTTTGGAAAATGTTGTTAGAAAGTTGTAATTCAAATTTGTACTTCCAAATTTGTGCCAAGCTTTTAGATGGCTGGATGGAAACTCCCCAAAAGGATTTGGTTTTGTTCACAGAGAGCCAAACAAGTGATTTCCATCTGGGTGACTTCTTTGCAGCTGGGAGAAGCTAAGAACAAAGTGCAGGTGTGGATTGAGGCCAGCTGAGAGTGAAGGCACAGGCAGTGAGCAGTGTGCAGGTCCAGCCCCAGGAGCCACAAACACCTTTTCTGTCCAGAGGAGCCCCTTCAAACTCCACAAACTCACTCAGCTGGTTACATCATTTCCTCTACTCACAGCAGCTGTGTTTTCCACACTAAAGGACATTTCAGATCAGCATCCAGATTGAATCTGCAAACCAGCAAAGCCAAACAAAGCTAAGCTGATATTTCCATTCTCTGCCAGAGTGGCATAAAAAAGGATATTAGAGATAGAAGAGTAAATTTGTTGAGATGTGCGTGAAGCTCCTGGTGAGGCTCATGGAGAGGGTCCCAACAGATCCTAAGGCCCCTCCCCAACATTGCCCTGCAGGTCAGAGTGGCTGTGGCACTTGTCTGCCTTGTGTGGGACAGTCCTGCTCTGAGAGCAGCAAATAATCAGAATGAGCACAGAGTTAGACAGCCCAGGGACTGACTGGTTCTGGCATAAACTGCTCAGGACACATTTCTGTATGTGGCACACACAGCATGTCAAAACCAGGCATGCAACTTCCTAGCAGCATACAAATAAAAAATAGGTCACAACACAGGTAAAAAATAAAAAAATCCCTTCTGCTGGCTACTGTCTCCTTCAGTGTTTTGATGAACCTTGATTGGGATCCTTATGGAATAAAGAAGGCAGAATAAGCAGACCTGGGAGAAACTGTGTTGGATAAGCTCTCATTGCTCTGAGAGGTGCTAGATAGTAAACAATCCATCTTGGAGAAGCTTTGAGAGGCTGGAGAGTTTTCCCATCTGCTAGAGATGTTTCTTGGTCCTGACTTGGATATAAATGCAGAAGGCAGGTCACACTTAAGCTGCTGCTCTGTAACCTTCTAGATGATAGGTAATTACTCATAAATGTGTCCTACAGATGCTCCAGGGATCCATCTGCACATGCCTGCCTGAGAGCTGATGGTTCTGGTTGAGTTCAGAAAAGACCAGAGCTGTGTGAGGAGTGGCAGATTTAGGGGATGCTCAGTAATTCAATTTTGGAGGCTCTGAATGGAAAATAATAAAGCAATGATAAGGCAGCTAGTAATAAAATTACATTTATTTTTGGAAACCAAAGAATTGTACAACTATGGAAGAGCAGGTAGCTTGCCAAGTGGGCACAGCCAGCCCAGCCTCCAGCTCCAAGACTTATGGCCACCATGGGGCTGAGACTTGCTTGGCCAGCCTAAAAAGAATCCCACCCAATGACATATCCCTGGGCTTCAGAGCATTTTTGAGTGGAAAGTGGATTTTTCTGGCCATCCACGCTCAGTCTGCTCTGGTAGAACAGCAGAGCTTGCCCATCCCCTGGCACTGGTGAGCAGCCTGGTGGCTGCTGTAACTCTGCTGGTCCCTGCTGAGGGCTGCAGCCCCCTCAGCAGATGGGCTGGGCTGGCACAGCCTGCAGGGACCAGGGTGGGTGAGATGCAGGAGGTGTGTGGAGGTGGGAGCACAGAGCATACAATCATCTATTTCGACTGACTGGAGACAAGCAGAGGAATAAAGGAGCTCCCAAATCACCCAGGATAAGTTAGGACACTCTACTGCTTTCCCTGAAATTAGTAAGGAGGCTTGCAATTAATTCAACACAAAGAGACTTGTGCACTGACCATCATTTCTCTGCTGCTGGAGAGAACTGCTTGGCAGCTTTCTGGAGAAGGAAAACTCTGTAGCTGAGACAAAGCACACAGGTGGGCAGGCAGTTGTGATAAAACCACAGGGAACAGGGAAAATGAGAACCATCTCATGCAGGACTTAGAAATGGAATAAACAGGTTATTTTTACAGGATGGAAATGAATATATAACTCCAGGGATGAGGAAAAATACAGCAAGCACCAGCATTTGCAGTTTAGCATATTCCATTGCTATTAAAAATAAAGGAAGAAAAAGGCAATGAAAGGAGTATTTTGAGAGGCAAACAGGACTGTGGTATGTGTAGTTATGTACTCTGCCTTCTGCATAGCCCACAGTAATGAGAGATGTGACCCTGTAACCTGCTGCAGAATTGCTGGGCATTTTCTACTGCCATTGTGATGCAGAATGGGAGCTGCTCTTGCTCTCACATGGACACTTGGACAATTTTTCTTTCTTTGCAGCTTCAGCCAACCCACACTAACAGTCTATTGGACTGGCATTTTCTTTGCCCCTCGGGATGGAAAAATGGAATTGATTCCTCTGAGAAGGAAGGGAGCAGGTATTCATTATCATAAGGTGAATTTATAAAGTTCTGGTTGGTTCAGCTCTTTCCCCTCATTTTTTCAGCTCACTCCAAGTCATTGAACCTCTTGCATCTTATCCCGTTGGATGGACCAGCACATCAACTCAACATTATTAACCACAGCCAAGATGATTCTTAATATTGAAAATTAGCAGCAAAAAGTGAGCAATCACCTGAGAAAGCATTTCTCCACTCGAGCTTTATGACCTGCAACAGAAAGTTTTGCAATGAACAACAGCTCTTTGTCACTTGGAGTAGTTCTAAAACTGTTGCTGCTGTACTTTTCCACCACAGTGAAATCAGTGGTATTAACCTCAAGGCACCCAGAGAGCTCAGGTCAGAGGACCAGACCTCCTGCACCGGTAAAGCACAGTAACCACACCCATTTTAACACCCCCAGTGCGCTGATCTGTTCTCATAATCAGCTTGTAGGGATAACTTCCCTGCAATGTGTAAGTAGCTACTGCTGGATACTGAGTGGCCAGAGTGCTGGAGATGGCATTTGGTGCTGGCATGGGGCTCTAAATTAGAAACTTAGAGAACCACCTGGCTTTTCTCATCCCCATTTCTTTTGTTTTTCAGCGTGTGGAAGATCAGATGAGCACCCACCACCCTGAGAAGACCCAAGCTTTCTGCCCAGAGCATTCTCTGAGGTCAGAAGCAGAGCAGCAAGCACAGGGCTGGGACTGCTCTGAGCTCTCAGGGCTCTGAGCCTCTGGAATTCTTCTCTCCTGATAAGCAGAGGCTGCATGGTTGTACCCTATTCCAACCATACTCAAGTGTTGGCAATTGAAAATGGCCATCTCAAAAATAAGACAAGATGTCATTAAGCCTCATATGCACTTTCTTTTCAGATTCCTACCATCAATTATTCCACTTGTCTGTAATGGCTTCAGACTCTTTTATCTTCCCCTCAGTGGATTTCTCTGCTGCTTTGCATTTAAATTCACCTTGTCTTCCTAAATACACAGACAAACTGTAAACAATAAATGAGCCAGGCAAAAACAAACATGCTATTATTTTCTTGGCTTTCTCTGCCATCCTGAGCAAAGGATGTTTCTATATCCCTTTGAGAAAGCCATCCAATGATGAATAGTTATTTGAAAACAAATGGGTAGGATTGTACCAGCCACCTACTTCTCAGCCTTAGAAAGAGTAGGAAAATCCACCCATCCATAAATATTTTTTAGGATGATAGTTGTGAAAATAAAGTAGGCTGGAACGTTCCCTATCAGGCCAGGCTGCAGCATTCAGCTTATATCAATTACTGTCTATTTGACATGCTTCATGCTCCCTTCATTAAGAGGATGAAAGGTTTTATGGGATAATAACCCAGTTCCAGTGAGCAAATGTATTTGTGAGACCAAAGGCTGAGTCCTTTGTCCTTGCAGAAGGAGCCTTGAGACTGCAGCAATTGGCAATGGTTTAGGATGATAAATCACAGGAGGAAAACTTCCGTCTCACAGAACACTGTCCCATCCATGAATCACTGGGGACAAAGGATCCTCACTGCAGGAAAGCTGAGGGAGCAGAGATCATCCTGGTGAGGATGCTGCTACAGGAGGGAAATAGAAGAGCCATTGGCTTCAGCTGGATATTGATGCTGCTGTAATTGGAGTTACTGTCATGTTAAATGGTCCCTCATGGTTTCCTCATCTCAATCAAGGTTTGATTGAAAACCTGTGACCTGAATTTGTGGTCATTACCTTACCAGAACTTATTGGTTTTCTTGCTCTTCAGGCAGTAGGCAGATGGTAATTGTTTCCTAAAACATTTCTCAGCGGAACAGCAGTGACAAGCACTCTTCTCACCTCAGAAAATCACAGAGCACATTACAAACTGCCTGGACAAAGAGGACAGATGTGTTTTCCTTGGATCTGGCAGGAGCCATGCAATAGCCACTCTCATCAGGGAAGAGGAATGCTTGGCTAATGGAAAATAATCATACCTGGCTTTCCACCCCAGCTGTCCCACACTGTTAATCTCATTGTAGCTGCTCTCAAATTACCAGTAGGCATCCTCTTCTCCTTCTGCCTCAGCTAATTACATGGAAAATCTCCTGTCCCAACACAACCAGAGCAGACTGTGAGTAAGGATGGAGGAGGGTGTGCACTAAGGGATTGCTAACAAGAGGCAAACACTCTTTAATGTCCTCCAAGTTCTCCATTGCTCCACTGGGGCCAGCTGAGTTAGGACCCAATGTGTGTCCCCTCTTGCAGCCTGACTTTGCTGGGTGCAAAGAGCACAATTTTCCCTCTGACTGTGGTTTCTGGCTGTGTGGAACAGGACTGCAAGTCAGGCTCTTGCTGCAAGGCTCTATTCCAGTTCACACAATGCATGCACCATAAAAAGAACAAAAACATCCACACAGATCAAATATTATCACACAGTGGCATCAACATATCTCATTGTACAGTCCTAATCTATGTTCTGTATAAAAATGTAGCATTCAACCCCCCCCCCCCCCCCCCCATGTGAGATATAACCTGAGAGAAATTACAGTAAGGACTTAAGAGGGGTCTGTACTCATGGCACATGAAATCAAATTAATAGTACAGAAATTACTTGTTTTAAGCTCAGACCATGGACTGAATTTAGAGCTCTAAATCAGTGTTTACCTTGTTGAACAGTGGGTTCTTGCAGAAGAGCATTTACTACAAAACCAAAGCTTTTTATCCAAATCAGTGAGTGTCAGAGTTTGAATTATGGCTGTAAGAGAAAATCTTTTGTTTCTGTCACCTCCTTAGTCAAAGCTAATGTGACCAAGGTGTGAATGAGTTAGTGCTGCTCCCAAAATTCTGTGATGTGCAAAGAGCCACCTTTCCCCAGCACAGAGCCTTTGGAACTCCTTTTAGACATCCCCAGAGGGTCTAGATGAAAAATCTGCCTTCAGATGATGGAAGACAGGTTAGTAACTTGCAGGATATTTATGTCAAGAAGCAAAGTCATGGCTACAACAAAACAACTGAAGGAAGGAGAGATGCACAGTGGACACACACTGAAAGTTTCTACTAATCTGCTCCAAGGTGAGACTGAAGGGCAGCAACCATGGCCAGCACAGCTGAGGAACAGCATGCCAGGAGATGGGGACAGAAGATTTGGGAGACACAAGGGCATTCTGTACAGGGGTGGTGTGAATTGCAGAGCCACCTCAGGTGGGGTGAAGGTTAGCTCACTGCAGCACTTGCTCCATGCAGCAGGGTTTACTAAAATACATATTTTTTCAATTTTTCTGGTCTGCGGTTATTTTCTGCAGACCCCACGGTCTCACTGGAAGCTTCTGCTTGAAAAGTCTCCTTTAGCATCTCTCAGAATTGGGAGAGATGCTAAACTGGCATGGCAAAAAAAATAACAATCATTTGGGAGCAATTTATATCCTGCTGTTATAGAGTCACAAACACTCATTTCCATACCACCTACAGTTATGTGTGCATCTCTTTGTTCTGATATTGAGAAAAAGCCCATTTGTATTCTCTCAATGCAAGCAATCCTTGGCTTGAATTTTTAGTTGGTCAAATAATGCTAAAGAAGGAAATATTGGAATTTCTGCCTGTGCCATGGGACTATTCAGGCAGGAAACTCTATTACAGCCATGGTCTTATCAAAGGAAAGCTAAATCTCCTCATTAAATCTTGGTTGTTGTTATTTTCAAGAAGAGAGCCTCTCTACTGCAGGCAAAATGATGGAGAATGTGAAAAGCAGAGGTGGCAGCCTGCAGAGGAGCTGTGTGTGGGGCCATGCCAGGGGAAGGGGACAGCCACCACTGCTGCTCAGCATCCAGATGTGGGGACAGCCACCACTGCTGCTCAGCATCCAGATGTGGGGACAGCCACCACTGCTGCTCAGCATCCAGATGTGGGGACAGCCACATCTGCTGGGCCCCAGCTCCCACCTGCATCCCCTCTGGATTCTTGGGATTAGACACCAAACCCAGTGTTTGGCTCATGGACACAGTCTGGCTCTGTCTCACCCGCACAGAAACCAATCAAGCAAAAAGCCACACATATACTTTTACTCCTGCCTGTGAGGGACCTCTGGACATCACAAATTCAGCCAGGAAAGCTTCATTTGACAAGGACCATGCCAAAGCTCACCTATCCAGAAGGATATCCAAATTCTGAACCAATAAGTTAAAAGTAAAGCAATTAAGAGCACACTCCAATGGAAGTGGCATTGAACCTGATTTTGTGTAATGATTTTTAATTATTCTTTGCATTCTTGGGCAAAATACTTCAGCCTGAATGCAGCAGAACATCCAACCACCTAAGTCCTACAAGATTTGAGGTGCAATCTAGAACAGAGCCCCCACAGCATCTCCACCAGATTTTACCAGTCTGTCATCTGTTAAAATGGATATAAAATTAGCCCTGCTTTCCTACTGTCTCACCTGTTTGGGGAGAAGGGGAAAATCAGGAAACACAGAGAGAGGATGAGGTCCAAATCTTGTGACATAAGGATAATTCTGCTTATTAAAAAAAAAAAAATCTTAGAATATTGTGAGGGATGCAGTTTGAAAGCAGTCTAAGAGGTTTTCAACAATTATGGTTAATGTATCTAGAAATAATCTAAATGGTTAGTAAAATGTTGACTGGAAGATAAACATATTTATATGAAACTAGATATTAAAATTGCTTTATTGCTTTTTTGACACTTCAAATGCAGGAAGCTGTCTAGTCCTTTTACTAACACCCTTCAGAAATGTTAATAAGACTTTTTCCTGCTATATTTTAAATGGAAGAGGTGGTGTAAACAACACTGCAGATGGGTTTCTTTGCTCTGCTGGGGTATCCAGCTATCCTTCAACCCACCAGACAGACTTTTGTTTACACGTTCCACATAAAATTGTTCAAGAACCTTTAACTCATGCCAGGATCCAAAGCTCTGTGCATTCAGTGGACCAAGAGCACATTCCCTGACACCTCCTCCCCCTGCTCTAAGCCAGCTGGGGGACATGAATCCTGTTATAGGTGAGTGAAGGATTTAGGAGTCTAGGAAGTTATACTGAAATATATGTTTTAAACTTTGTTGGCAATACCAGAGGCTCTGTTTCTATGCCAATCCAGCTGGAATGAACCTAACTCTGCTTCCCTTCTCTGGAGGCACCAGCCTCTGCCTGGGGACCTGTGGCACTGCTTGGCCAGGCTGGGAGGGACAAACCTGCTGCTCCACAAACCCTGGGGCAAAGGCCTGGCTTTGGCTTTTGGTACTCTGCTAAGCAAGGGAAACCTGGAATCAGGCAGGCCTTACTGAAACTCATGTCAAAGTAAGCTTTTAATTTATCCTGAATGATTTCAAATACCCCACACCCCTCCAAAACAGCTGTAGTGCCCATTGTACCTACACAGGCTCGATTGCCAGAATATTTAACTACATGTATAACAGAAGACACAACCTTCACTATTCATTTCATTCTGAAAATAAACTACTGAGAAAACATTTAAGTCTTTGCAAAGTGAGTTGGATTGTTTTCCTTTTGCTGTTGTTCCTGTTTGGTTGCTTTTTTCTGAGAGCAGACTGGATTGACTACAAAAGAGGAAGACAAGGAAAAAGTACAAAATCTATAAAAAGCTAGTGTTCCAAGGAGCAAGCACTTGCACCTAAGAAATCTTTGTTGATTGTTGCTAATATCTATGATAATTAAGCTAAAAATACCCACAAAGCAATAGAATTTGCAGAGATAAGTCTATTGTCTTAAGCAAATAATGAAGCCAGGAACAGTTAAATTGATCTCATGACTCTCATTTCAATAATAAAGCAGCAACAACTGTTAATCTATAGCACTCAGTTTAAATTACAAACCCAGCGCTGAATGGGCAATTTCATTAGAGAGAACACAGCTAAGAGAGAAACAGCTGGCAGGGAAAAAGAGTCATCCCCATTGAAATCCAACCTTCCTGAGAATTTCCTGTTGCTCTGTACCAGACCCATCATCAGGGAACAGTTCTCACAAATACCAGGTGCACCTGATGGAAGCTTTTGGTGTCCAAGCAATTCCCTTTTATTTCAGCCCCAAGGACCCAGAGGGGTCCAAGGATGGCTCCAGGATGGACACAGGGATACCAGGAAGGGCAGGGAGAGGGAGGGGAGCAGGTCACCCCACATCTGCCTGGAACCACCCCACAGCACTGTCAGAGAGCTCCAGGACACGAGCTGTGTGTCCCCAAGGATAGGAGCAGCTCAGTGAGCAGATGGGAACTGGCTTTTTCCTCTTTTTATTCTTGTCCCCAAAATTAACACATGGTCTGCAAGCCAATCAAACTCACCCACGGATACCAGCACTGCCTAGAAGAGACAGTTATCTTTTTAAATTAGATCTTTTCAAACACTTACACAGATCCTTGGGTATTGCAGGGGCTGTGGAACTGAAACCAACGAACATCCACAGTAGGTGAGGGGAGGAAAGGCTTCCACCATCTCTCCTGGCAGCTGTACAGAGCTCATGGGAGGAAGAACGTCCTGTTCTCACTGAAGGGAGCAGGCAGGACTATAAATATCCACATGGAACATATTTACTGAAGGATGGAGTGCCATACTAACAACCAGTTTTTCATGGTAGGACCAAATTTCACAGGTATTAGCAGCTTCCTGAAATAAATTCAGAGAATCAGAGGATAACTGAGGTGAGAAGGGACCTATGAAAGCTTCCAGTTCAGCCTCCTGTTTAAAGCTTGGACTACTTCTATGCTAAGGGAGGTTGTTGAGGGCCTTTCCTGTTCTCTTCTGATAAATCTCAGGGATGGAGAGCCCACAGCCTCCCCAATATGGTTCCTGTGCTGCATAACCCTTATTCTGAGGACTTTTCCCATATACAAACAGAAGGAATTTCCCTTGCTGCAGTGCATGATCACTGCCTTGTCTTTGTGCAGCACACTGTGACAGTCTGAATCCATCCTGTCCCTTTCCATTAATGGTAGACAGTGATTAGATGCCCCCTTATCTCCTCCAGGATACACAAACCCAGCTCTCAGAGCCTCTCCTGAAACACCACGTGCTGCACTCTCCTGAGCACCCATTGACTTTCTGCTGGACTTGCTCCCCTTGGTGACCTCTCTGTGGCCCAGGCACACACCAAACCCAGGGTGTCCACTTTGGTGACCTTTCTGTGGCCCTGGGACACACCAAACCCATGGTGTCCACTTTGGTCACCTCTCAGTGGCCCTGGGACACACCAAACCCATGGTGTCCACTTTGGTGACCTTTCTGTGGCCCTGGGACACACCAAACCCATGGTGTCCACTTTGGTCACCTCTCAGTGGCCCAGGGACACACCAAACCCATGGTGTCCACTTTGGTCACCTCTCAGTGGCCCTGGGACACACCAAACCCATGGTGTCCACCTGGAGCTGCAACCTCACAGTGCTGAGTGCAGTGTCTGACCTGTGGCCACACCTGAACAGCCCAAAACAAGTGACAGGCAGGTGTCACCACCTCAAATACACCTGCAGTGCCCCAGGTCCTCTCTGCAGAGCTCCCTGAGCTGTCAGTCCCCAGCCCATGGGGCTGATGTGTCCCCAGGGCAGGACTGGCTGTGTTTTACCTCACTGAATGTCATGAGGTTCTCATTAGCCTGCTCCTGAGGATTCCCAAGGTTTTTGCCAGTCACTGGAAATGGACCTAGAAGGTTTGGTGCCATATTTTGTGTGCCTTCACAAAAAAGAGCAAGGGCATATCCTGTGCATTCAGCCTGTCTCCCTTGTGCCATGGTGGTTCACAGCAGCATCACTTTCTCAGCCCCCAAATGCCAACTGACATCACCAAGAGTTTTTAGAGACCGCAGTGACCTTGAGAATGCTCCTGCACAGCAGCAGGATCAGGATGTCAGCATTACTGCTGGAATGGGGTTGTTTTGAGAGGACTTTGCTGAAAAGGAAGGAAGATTTAGTTGCTGTTGGAGCGGAGGTGGGGGTGGTGTTGGAATCCATAACCACTATCCCTGTTCAGGATTCTGTTAGCTAAATTTATGACACGCATTGAAGCCTCATTTTTCCCCTAGTAAGAATATTTCTTTCAGCTATTTATTTTGCATTTCATGAGACCTTCTGCAGTGAGCTATATCACTCTATTCTGCTCATATGGCATCCTGAGATCTAGATGCTTCAAAACTTGGGTGTATTGTAACGACTGTATAAAATATCTCAATGAAATTCTACATCTGCACCCTTGATAATTCATTTGATTTCAAGGGGAAATATTCATTGCAGCTTTTGCAAATGCTGATATAAGCCATGGAGTGAATGTTCACAAAACTCAACCTCCTGTGCCCAGATTCTTCATAGAGTTCATCCCATACATGGGATCACCTTTTTCACAGGAATTGTGTAAAACATTGCCTCTCCCTAGTGAAATTTTTATTTTTCCCCTTTCTTGCTGCAATTACAAATGCATTGTACAAGTCCACCATGGTTGTGCTTCTTTAATTTTGTTATAACACCCAGGGAATAATTCTGTATCTTCTAACAACAATCATATTCATTCAAAAATTAAATATTTACTTGCCAAAGAGCGATTACAAGTTGTCATGTGTGCTTGTCTTCATTATGTGTGGGAAATTAAATGGACTTTGTACCATAATCTGCTGGTATAATAAAGGATTATGCTCAACAAAGGAAAAGTGACCCCATTTGGTTGGAAAGTAACACTTCCTTCTCATTAAATTTTACTTCATATTGCAACAAGCTCAGGTCTTATCAAATATGACAAGTTCAGACTTTACTGTGCTGAGACAGCCTGTCTGCTCAGGAGGTACAGGACTAACCTAGTTTAGATTTGGAGAAAACCTTGGGTGGTACCAAATATCCACTGTTAGGTGAAACATATGCAGCCAGAAGAATTCTCATTCCTTTCCCATCTGCCAACACAGAACTGATGAAGGGGGAATGCTCAAAAAAAAAAAAAAAAAAAACAAAAAAAAACCCAATTTTTTTTGAAAGCCCCAGAATCAACATATTGAAAGCTAAAGGTACACAGGTTGCCCAAATGTCTGCACCCAACTGCAGCTGCTTTGCCCTTTCTGGCCTGGTGGGGATAGATCAGAAAGCATCAAAGATCCTGCTTTGAGTTTTGTTTTAACAGATCATAATTGTGCACAACCCATTGTCTACAGCTGAAAACAGCATTGGGACAGATTTTGCAACAGAGATGCATTAGGTAAATACATTTCCTTAGCATTTACTGGACCCAAAACATAGAAGTCCCCTAATTTCTCTTTCTTGGATGCATCAGTTGTAAGTAAAACCCTCTGCCCTGTCGCTGGGGCACAGAATTTCCACTCCCACACAGCACATTCTGTTATCCTCCACATTTGTTTGCTGGCACTGGGGAATCTGATTTTTCCCCATCTCCTTTGGAACAACATAAATGCTGGAGGTTTTGCATTTTGACCCTTGTCTTTGGGCTATTAAACACTTCTTCCAGTTCTTTTAGATTAGATATCCCAACTTCCAACTGGCTTTAGGAGGTTAAAACACACAGAGAAGACCTTTAGCTTTTTACATCAACTAATCTATTGCTAAACCAGCAGTAGTCTCCCTCTCTCTGTGGATATGCTAACCTCCTGCCCCTACATGAAAAGGTTTAACAGTTTCTAGGGCACAGGATACACTCAAGCACAGAATTTTGAACTTCTTTTCACCATGGATTTCATGTACAATTTGAGGCTTGCAAGGCATTACCCAAATGAGACACGACAGTTCTGCTTTTCCAACAAAAGTAGCAATGGCCACAAACACATGGCCTGGTGTCCCCTGCATGGTCAGATAAATCAGGTGTACCCCAGTGCCACAAAGTGCCAGAGCTTTGTGCCCACACCTGGGGCTCTGCATGGGCACACCTGGACTCAAGGGCACAGGCACCACCCAAGAGCTCTGTGTCCCTCCCCACTTCCCTGCACTGCAGCCGTGATATTTTATGGAAAATCCTCTTGCCAGGATTTTTTTCCTGAGAAGCTGAGAGGCTTCAGGAACAAAATGTAAGCAATATTATCTGCTGCTGTGGAATGCAACAGGTGGATCTGTGATTGGTCTCATGTGATTGTTTCTAATTAATGGCCAATCACAGTCCAGCTGTCTTGGACTGTCTGGTCAGTCACAAGATTTTATTATCATTCCATTCCTTTCCTTTCGAGCCTTTTGATGAAATCCTTTCTTCTATTCTTTTAGTATAGTTTTAGTATATAATTTTCTTTTAATATAATATATATCATAAAATAATAAATCAGCCTTCTGAAACATGGAGTCAAGATTCTCATCTCTTCCCTCGTCCTGGGACCCCTGTAAACACCACCACACTGCACTGCAGGCTCTGCAGCCTCTCCAAACCTCTTCCACACCTTCCAGGGAGGATGCTATGCCAAGCTGGAGAGCTGATCTGGGCCCAGCCAGTGCCCCATGCTGCCTGCAGCCCCCCAGCCCTGACTGGTGACTGGGCACAGCCTGGGCCAGGTTACTGCCCAGGGCATTGCCAGTGTGTGAAAAACCTTCCTAAGCCACTTTTAACCACGTTTAGGATAAGGGTTTATGCCCAGGCTTTAGACAAAAAACATGTTGTGTGTTTCTAAGCATGTTCACAATGCTGAAACAGAGGGAATCTCACCTTGGTGATCCATGGCCAGGTGATGAGTTAAGGACTGCATGTGGCTGGACACACAGGGAGCTTTTCCAGGAGCAGCAAACAGCCACACTGTCAGATTTTGCTCTTTGGGAAGATATCTGGGAACACTTTTCCAGCACTGCCTCAGTCTTCCAGAGTTGCCTCTTCTTCTCCTTGCCTCTCCCTGCCCAGCTCTGGATTCAGTGAAGTTTAAAAGCAAGCACATGTAAAAGTTCTTTGATCTCACCAGTTACACAGAAAGCTAGAAGTTAGGCCCTCCTCAAATGTACTCCAGCAGTGATTTTCTGGAAAAACAGGAGAATTTTGAAAGTGAGACTTGAAACAAACAGCTGAAAAGCAGCAATTTCACCAAAGAACTGCCTGTGCTCAGACAACTCACAAAAACAAACCTGACAGAGTTTGTGCTGATGTCACTTTGGCCCTGAACAGATAGAAACCTGCAAACCCAGGACACTGTGGAGCAGTCTTTCTCCTTCTTCCAGAACGAATAGAAAAAACTAGGTTTGCTGATGTGCTGAATACTGAGCAGTAGATACTCTCAAATAGCTTTCCTGGCCAGGACCCTTCAGCAGGGAGTTGAAATCTGCCTCTTGGTCCTGCAGAGGAGATCTGTCATGAAGGAACAGAGCTGCTCACTCACCTTCTCATATGTCATCTCCAGCAGCTCTCTGACTGTCCAGAAGATTTCTATTATCCACCTGTCAGTGCTAAAATGGAGAAAAGGAAAAATATGGTGTGTTCTGTAGACTACATTTTACTGAAAGGGTAAGGAATGGTTTCAATAGTGTTTTGATAAGCATGGTACATTTTCTATATCAGGATAATTTTTATCTCAGGGCTTTCTTTTAGGGAAATAAGCTATCACTGGAATGGAAAGTCTTAATTTATTGAATATTTGTACTTAGATATTTGATTATGTTCAGTATACAGTATCTTTTGATGTGCTAGCAGCCAAATGCTGCTACAACCAACACACTGATGATGACTAGTCTGTCTTCCCAACAGCAGTGTCACCCTCAACTTAGAGGCTCTACAACCACACTTAAATTCCTTCTCAGCAGATGGACACAGGTTTACACATCCTCATCACCTCCATGTGCTGTGTCAGGACTGCAGAATACACTCTGGGGTGGGCTGTGCTCCAAAGGGATGCATTGACACCCCCTGGACAGCACCCACTGGGCTGGTTCATGCAGCCCTACACATGGACATGTGAATTATCTGAGGTCTGTACAGCCCCAGAACTGGTCTGGAAAGATGTTCAAATAAATCAGAATTGTCATGAGCAGGCAGCTGCTTGCAATGCCTTGTAGTGAGCTAGAGCCTGGGCTGCCACCCAGCAGGGGTGACAGCCTCCTCTCAAACAGCCCTACCCCAAAAACACCTTCACATCTCGGGATCTGGCCCTTGGGAACCCATAATAACTGTGGATTTTCCAGCTCTGCAGAGGGATTTAAGCATCTTGCTGGGGAGCAGACTCTCCTGAAATCCTGCATCTCAATGCTGACATCCCCTGGGGGGAGAATAAGTAGGAGTTAAGACTTAACCTTTTGGGATGACAGTATGTGGCATATGCTTGAGATAATCAGTGCAATTGCTGAGTGAAAAGCTGTATTATCTTGAAATAAATATGGCTCACCCAGAAAGGTATTAAAACTCAGCCTCATGCAATATGAACAATTGTTCACATCCTGGAGCATGCAGCCCTGAGCAGTTACTACAACAAAAAGGGATTAAGTGCCTCTAATTATTATTACTGTTATCCAAACATTTTGCTATCAGTGAGCCTGTAATAAATAACCACGACATCTCATGGGTACAGCTATTAAATTTACTGTCACTAGCTGAGCTGTTCTGATTAAGAGCCAGAGTTTTTCCAGTAAACACACAGATCCCTCTCCAAGGACTGAAGAATAAATGAGAACTGAAAATCTAAGGGGGAGAAAGAAAGGGCTCCCACGTGAGCCTCATTCTTTGCTCAGAATGTCATGTTTGTGTAAATATAAAAGACAGTGGTAACAGAGTCCTTACCCCACTCTTGTGTTATCCATCAGTTATTGCACAGGCTGGAAGCAGCAGGGTGCTGTGGTGCTCATGGCACGTTCCTACACAGGAGAGAGACAGTGTGTCCTGTCCAGGGGACCTTCAGCAACATGAGCAATCCTCCTGTTCTTTTCCAGGCTGCTTTAAAACACCTGTAAAATAGGCTGAGTTACTTAAAGCTGCCCTGATGCTTAAACTTACAGCTGAGCTTTCAAAGTAGATTTTATGACCCTTCAGAGACAGACACTTAACACAGTTAGTTTATGTTTACTCAGGTTCCCCCATTTTTATTTTGGTTCACCAGCAGTTTCTGGTCAAGTTTCCAGCCCAAGTCTGTAAAGATTTAATCTTTGGTAGTGAGCAGGACTAGAAGCAATCAAGGGAGAGCCACTCTCTTAGATAAGGTTTTTTAAATTCTAGACATTCAAGATGCAAGTAGGTGAAATAGATCAGTTTTCATCTGATAGTCTTTCTTTTCATGTTTTGGAGACAATAAATGCTTTTCCAACTTCCTCTGAGGATTTCAGCATTGCCTTAACCTCTGTTTTTTCCTGAGAAATATGATGAAACAGAAAAAGTATTCCCATTCTCTTCTGACATGTCCTGCTGGGATATAAACCCCCTGCTGCACCTCAGAGCCTTGAGCCACCCTCACTGGGACCCCAGACATTCACTAGTGCTCTTCCCTATCAATGTTAAATGTTCCATTGCCATGTTCCAGTGCTGCCCTCACTCCTGTTCAAAGTCTCCCTTCTTGCTGCTGAGCTGGCATCTCCCTCCCATCCATTCCCTCCATGGATCCTCTGCACCGGCCAGTGAAGCCTCATGGCAATTTTACTGATTTCACCAATACTGTGCAGTCTTTGGGAACTTACACTAGAACACAGAACAGCCCTGTCATCCACATCTGGAGCTCTACAAAATTCCTTCAGGTCTGGGAAGGTACAAACTTCAGTGGGAGCTTTCTCTGTGCCTGGGGCACTCACAAAATCCAGCTGGACCCTCCAGCATCAATGGAGACCTGGCCCTGTGGCATCTCCTCCCCTCAGGCAGCAGAGATTTCACTGCCCATCTGTGGCTGTGAATCTGACAGGAACCAGGTCTGTAAGCCACCATCCCTCTATCCATCTGCTGAAACTGTCTGACAGTGCCAGAAGCTTTCAGGAGGGACGGACAGACACACAGAGTGTGGAGAAGCAAAGTCCAGATCTGTCCTTTGAACCTGAACTCAAAGTGTGCTCTGCCTGCGGTGTAGAGAGGGGTCTCAGGGGTTTCAGCTCTTCTCTGGGACTCAGCAGCCCTGAGGTGGTTTGCAAAGTGGTCGTTTACTGTTTGCTCCTCCAGATAAACTTTTCCTTCCTTGCTATACTGTGGTAATCTCCCCTCAGCAGATAAAGTGGCTCCTGCTGATCTCTCCACAGGGCCATTGGTTGTTGCTGTAACAATCGGAGGAGCAGCAGGAGGGGTTTAAAAAGCACACACAGCTCAGAGAAGATGGGAAAAGAGAAGGACAGGGCAGAGGGAGAGATAAAGGAGAGCACAGAGAAAAAAAGAAGGGGAAAAAGAAGATGAACAGGCTTGCTTCTCCTCAAGGTCCACAGTTTCCCAGGAAGGATAAAAACATTATCCCAGCTGCCCCTGCTAAACACAGCACAGGACAGACACAGGGATGCCAGACCCCTTTCCTGCTCCAGGCAGCTGAGTAGAAGTAGCTATTCCCTGAAGAGCCTTAGGAACTTGTGGGGCTGTTCCCCCTAACAGCTGAAAAGGACTCTCACAGATCAGAAAGTGTTTCCAGTCCCATCTCACTGATTTTCCAGGAAGTTCTCTGAAGCATCCACCAGCAGTACCCAGAAAATCATTCCTTGGAGCCAGAGCAGAGCAAAGAGAACACAGAGAGGCAGGAGAAAGTCAAGGGGGAGAAAGGCTTGGCAGAAAGTAAAGGAGCTTCTTTTCTTGCTGGAGTTCTCTATCCTGTAATTTACCTACAGCAGAACAGTGCAAATTTGCAATAACGGCTGGGAGACCCATTGTGAGCTACTGAACCTTATGAATTACAAAGTAATTGGAAAAACACAATGAAAACAATGTTTTGCTCCATAAAGCATTCCTTTACTGGGATGGCTACAGGTCTAGTTATTTAAAAGCACTTTTCAGTATGCTGCCATACTTAAGAGGGGATGGTTAGCAAAGAAACAAACAAATGATAAAGTCCTAATAAAGAGAGATTTCACTGTGAGCAAGCAGATCAAAACTATTACAGCAGTAAAATTTAGGTCTAGGAAGAAATATCCAGAACCAAATGAGCTGTACTGGATTTTACAAGAGTGCAGGTTGATGAAATTACATTTGGGGCTGTTGTGCAAACCCTCAGTCCTCTCTGTTTCAGGGGAGCCCCTTTGTCCACGTGCAGGTGGCACAAGGCAGAGCTCAAACCCCTGTGTTCTGAGCAAGGAGCCTCCTCTCAGCCTCTCCTCTCCTGCAGTCCTTGGGGCACTCTGGGACAGGCTGGGCTTCTGGGAGCTGGCTGCTGCTGGGATGCATCGTACAAAGTCATGCAGAGAGGACAAAATCCTCTGCCAGAGCACTGGCAGACCTCAAAATTAGTCTGGGAGTGGACAGCAAGAGGTAGAGCTCACCCCACGAGCTCTGGCTGGAGCACTGAGGGGCTGCACGGGCCAGGCTGCACCTTCAGGCCCATCCTGAGCCCCTGACAAGCTTCAGAACTGTTGCAAAATGAGGAAAATGTTGCTCTCTGCTTTGTCATTTCTCTCTATTTCCAACTATAATACTGAAACTCATCTTTATGTGCACAGCAATAAATGAGGAACACATACAAGATGATAAAGATGGTTGTTTTCCCTCCCTTTTTTTTTCCTCTGTATTTGCTACAGATGTGCTAGTTAGTGATGAATGAGTTTAATCCTTGCTCTTTTTCTTTGTTGATTATTTACTGTTATTTGATTAAATCTACAAAAGGGAATTTTCCAATATGTAAGGTCTGTGTTAATGGGATTTGGGGCATGTATAAATCATCTGACCCTGATACCCATTGTTGAATAAGTATTTCTGAGATGGATAACTGCCCACAGCCCCCTTCAAAATCCACCATGGTGCTCTTTAATGCTCTTATTTTGTTGAACCCTCTATGAGGAACCTCCCTTCTCCCATTAAAAAACCTGTGAATGCTTTCAGAATTTGAAGAAACCAAATCCTTCTAATGGTTTTGCAGATTATTTGCTTAGGGTTGCAGTTCAGCTGCCTGAATTTTAAATCTTGATGTTATTTGCATTTGTTAATCAGAACAACAGGCTGGCCTTACCCCCACAGATGTCTGATTCCCACAAAGGGGGGGGGGGTTTCTTTGAAATTGTTAAAAATTCCCATAAATCTCTATCATTGAGTATGTGACTACTAAATTTCCCTTTTTTTAATAAGATTATAAGCATAAGAGGTTCAGTATTTGCAGTGTTAGGATACACCTTCCCCAACCCTTTTCAATCAGCATTATCAGTATTTGGCCACAAGCCTGGTCCACATAAATCACATGAGGCAGGCAGTCACCCCCAGTGCTGCCATACAAATCTAGCAGGCTGACCTTTAAAATAACACTGCAGTGATCCCATTTTACATGTCCAGAGATGTGTTTGTCCTAAAGGGATCCCAGTCCAGCACTGACTGCCTCTGGGAAGCCAGGATCTCCAGTGCCCAGCTAACAGGCACACAGCCTGCACAGCTCGGACTGAAGCAAAATTTGGGGCATGGAAACAGCACAACCCAAAGATGCCTGTGAGCCTCTGATTCAGTCTGAGCAGAATCAAATCCTCAAAGTTTCCCTGGGTAGCTCCCAGTAAACTCAGCTCTGTGGAGCACAGAGGGGGTGAAGAAAAAGAGGTGAAAATGTTGGGCACAAGAGGAAAACAGTGGCAGTTCCTTGAGTTGAGGTAGGAAAGGAGGAGGGAATGTAGGTCTTTGAGATAAGTCTGAAGAATGGGTGCAAGGAGAGAAGAGAAATCAGCTTGGCAAGTCGACACAGCTCTCCTACAAGTTGCATTGTCCCCTGAGAAACTCTTGTGCACCCAAAAGTTTGCCTATTCTTTCTAAATGTGACAATTAGAGATATTCCCTCTTCCCACACATCTTACTCCAAATAGAAATTAACTGAAATTGAGTGACAAGGGATTTAGTTCTCTGACAAGATCAGGTTTTCTATCTGACACATGAAATGGCAATACATCTTGGATAAAAGTTTGGGAAGGACCAGTTTCTGCCAGATGGAGAAAATTCCAGCTCAGGAGTCTGTGATGCTTCTGTAAAAGCCCTTTTAACTTTTAGAAAATTATTAATGTTTAAGCACATTTTGAGCGAGGATGACCTTGGAGATAACAAGATATTTCTTCTGCTGTGTTTTGCTGCCTTCTCAGAAAGTCCCCTGGACATGCAGACTCCTGATTCACACAAAGACATTGCCCTTCAGGCAGAGGCACAAAGGATGCTGTGAGGGTAAGGAAACCTCATTGCCAGGCACCCACAGGGAGAGGTGACTCAAGACACCCACACCAGAAAGCAAGTGCAGGGCTCCCATGTTGGTATTGATGGTGCATCTGAGGGAAGGCGCAGGGAAAGCTGTGATGGGGACAGGCTACAATAAACACCTCCTCAGGAAGCCCCTGCAGCATGGGCTTGTACAGAGCTCTGACAGAATTAGCCTTCCTTAGAAAACAAATATCAAACAAACAAACAAACCAGGAGTGGCACCTTCTCCTTCACCACTGACATTTTGATCCATGAGACTGTAAGCACCATCCCATCAAACTCACTCAATATGTGTGTTTTGGGTGCTCCAGGTGTTCCCAAAGTTCCCTCCAAACCTCTTTATGTCTCCTGGTGAACCAGGTTTTGTCCTATCACAGCAGTGCAAAATGCAGCTGACAGCACCATCACACAGATCAGGTTCTTAGAATTTAATCCAAGCTGTATAAAATAAATAGCATAAATAGTGCTGCTTGATGTGTGCTCTTTGGGTGGAAAACATATCAGCATCAAGCACAGAAAATTTTGATTTTGTCTGACTGGAAAACAGCATTCATAATAGAAGATTAATTTTAAAAAAACATGGCAAAGCTGGGTATATTTTGAAACATCTCCCAGGTGTTAAAAACTGTTTGAGGGTTGTAATTTCCACAGATCTAGACTCTAACATAAAACACAATGTTTTTCTGCCCCAAGAGAACAGGGTGGCTGGATGAGACAGCTACACCCTTTTCCATAGAATATTACAGGTGGGAATGCACTGGTTTTTCACCAGAGTAACGCTGGTAGCACACATCCTTATTACCTAATGAATATAAGGAGAAAGTAAACATTATTAAAGGGTTTCAGTCTACACTGCAAACATTACTGGTCTTAAAAGTGTTTTGAATGTTTGTACATGGAGCTTTGTTCATATAAATAGGCAGCAGAACTGTGGTAGTCAGTACCTGTACATAAACACACATACAGAAAGCTTTGCAAGGTCTGGGTCTGTTCTTCCCAGCTCTTTTCAATTCATGTTAGTAGAAGGCAAGGGGTATTTTTGACCCAACAGGAAAAAAAAAACATTTCTTAACTTTGACTGAACCAATCACATACACTTTTGGTGAGAAATAAGTTTCACTGGTAACAGAACCACTTGTAATTTTTTCAGTTCTGGTGTCCTCTCATGAAACTTCAGCTAAAACTTCATTTTTTAGGCTGAACTACCAGAGAAGACACAGAAATTACAATAACTCCTGTTTGTTAAGCTCACAACTGCTTTCAAGATGCACAACTGAACAAAATGAAAGCTGCCTTCCTTTACCACCCAAGATGCTGCTGCATTTCAAAGGGGTGATAGCCAAATGCATTCAGATGATAAGAACAAACTGTTCAAGGAATGATTCTCAGCAATGACTAATATTCGATAATAACAGCCATGAAATGAAAGCAGCCCTAAGTTTTATTAAATGATTTTCCACTGCCTCCACACTGAAGCATTAGCCTGTGCAGCAGAGAGCTCAACCAAATTAACAGTTGAGAAAGAAGTGTCAGGAGCTATTACAAAACATCCCCAGTAATGAAATTCAAAGTCCATTGAGAGCAGTTGTTTTATAGATGTGGAAGGGAGAAAGGCAATCCTTGTCAGTAGCCCATGAGAAGTGGAAGTATCAAACTCTCCCACTTCACCCTCCTCTGCAGAGTCCCTTGACCATGTCTGTGCTTACTGTGCTGGGAACGAGCACAGGACAAACTGGGGCTGAAAGGCCAGGAGGATCCAGGTTATGTCCCACTGCCATCAAACCAGAATCCCTCCAGTACTCATTCCCACAGAGGTGTAAAGTGCTCATTGCTTATTCTGCAGGTGTGGCCTCAGCAGGGGCAGACCTTGCAGCTGAAAGGTGCTTCTCCACCCAGATTGTGGCCTAAGTGCAAGTATTTCACAGCCAAATGGACTCACTGCAGATGGGAGGGGACACCTGGTGTCCCCATGGTGCAGGGGTGTTGCCAGCCAGCTCCAACCACAGAATGTGCCACCAGCATGTGCTGTGGCCCCTGGTTCTCAGCTCAGCTCCCAGAGACCCCAGAGACTCCAGCCCCCCTTTCCAAACAAGAAGGGAAGTGTTCCCAAAGCACCTGCTCTAGGTAAAACACCCAGAGGTTTGGCCTGCCCAGATGTCATCACCCACAGACAGAGGTTTGGCCATCCTGCCCCAAGCCTGGGAGTGTCCCAGGCCAGCTTGGACAGGACTTGGAGCAGCCTGGGACAGTGGAAGGTGTCCTTGCCCATGGCATGGCTGGAATGAGAGACCTTTAAGGTCCCTTCCAACCCAAACCATTCCACGATGCTCTGTCCCTGCTGGTACAGCCCTGTAGTGGGGTGAGTGTCTCACCCACAAGAAACCCAGCAGAGCTACAAGGACTGAACTACTGCAAACAGTTTAGAGTTCTCCCAGTTCAGACAAATAAATAACATTAATTACCATGGTGGAAACAGAGTGACCCAACTCCTCCTGTTCCTTCCTGTTGGGCCAGTGCTGGTACCTCTGATGTGCTCGAGCTCCCACTGTTCAGTCATCTCAGAACTAATTATACATCTACTCCTAAGTTTCTTCTATCCATTATTTTTACAAGGAACTGAAAGAATTCAGTCTAGGAAGATATTCAAAGGAAGATACCTTGTTCATGAGCTATAATTATCAGCCTAGAGAAGATATTTCTGAGACTAGAGAATTTCAGGGGAAAAATCAGAAAATTGAAACCAAGATGCCATGCCTGAAAAATGACACTGGGTAGACCGCTCATGGGTATTGTAGATTTATCAGCAATTGAGCATCTAAATTAGAAAGCAAAATTTTCAACCACAGGTTCTCAGACTCCATGTAGGAAACACTGGATGAAACTTGTGGTCTATTAATGAGGAGGTCACACAAACTCCTGATCTTAGTACTTTTAAAATGTTGACAGCATTCCCTACCCAATGCTGCCACCCTTACTGAAACCTCAGCAGCTGATCAGATGAAAAAAACAATCCTTGCATGATAAAAAGTGAATTTACTACCCAAAAAGATCAATTACAAAGGCTGGTAGGTCAGAGACACGACAAAAGATACGCAATTTGAAATACAGACACACTTTACTAAAATATGAAAAGCCAATTACTTTTTTTTAGCTGTTCAGCTTAGTCATTAATACCTGCTCTGGGATCACTTTATGCCAGAGCAAATAAAGGAAAGATGACAAGGGAGCTCCAGTCATTGTGGCTGTAGGATTTGCATCACCAGCTTTCTTCCCCTTCCTACTCTGCCTCCAGGGATCTGAACTCCCAAACCTCATTCTGATTAAACTCCATGAGTAAACTCCATCAGAAATATCAGTTTACTTATATTTTCTTAGTGAAAGAAGGGGAAGACAAACCAAGATGCACCCTAATTCATGTGAGGGTCCTGCTGTGGCAGATCTGATGAGACAGAGAACTCCCAGATGTGAACATTTCTGCCCAGCTCCCATGGCTGGGCACACAGCCCAGGTGACTCCCTGAGCTCCCCACAGAAAGGATGGATCATTCTGCTGCCTCATCTGAGCCATGACTCTGCCTCATACAGTTATGGGGCAAATTGTCTCTGCAGTGCTGCCCACAGAGCCTGCACAGTCACTGGTGACAGGGAGAAAGCATTAACCAGCCTTGGTCACAATAAAGAAAGCAGCAGCTGCCCAAGTGTGTTTCTGTAACAGGCCTAGGGATGCCTCCATGGTGTTAAGAACATTTGTAAACCTTCTTCATGACTATTAATTACTTGGAAATACAAAACCTAATCAGCTTTCAGACCCAGGCTGCCCTGGCCTATTTACACAACACGTTGTTTTGCTGCCAGTTGTGCGCCTGAGCTGTCAGAGCACATTTCCTTCCCCTGCCAAGTCTGGATGTGCAGTGATGGGCATGTTTGTGCTGGAGCATTACTTATGCAGGCCAGAAGGTCTCCTTGTCCCCTCCACTTCTTCAAGGGCATCTTCCAGCTATAGCTGTGCTATAAATACTCCAGTCTGGGCTCTCTTTCCAGCCCAGGCTGTCAGGATACAATAAGAGCACACAAAGGTATGGAATGCACTCGGACTAGAACAGACCCCCAGCTCCCAGAATGGCCACAGATCACTTGAGAAATTGTTTCATGGTATTAAAACTTTGCATCTCATTCCCCTCAACTCCAAAGCATCACAGCTTTTTTTCCAGCATTGTATAGCTGGTACCATCCTGTTCCAAACAGCATCACCACCTGACCTGATCCCAGATAAGTGTGCACTCCTGCTGGGTGATAATACTGGACTGGACCCCTCCTGATTCCCACTACCTCCTTTTAGCTCCAAATCCAAAATATAAACAAGAAATCCAAGCTAAGAGAAGATTCAAGATCTAAATCTATTAATAAGGACTGGCAATGTTGGTTATGCTCGGCATTAAGAAATCTAGAGCTTGGAGATTTAGGTGTGATCTTGGATTAAACCTGGTCCTGGTTTGATTCTTGAGATACATTAGAGATTAACTGTGAAAGAAGTGACATAAATAAAATGGCTTGGCTTTAGATGGAGGACAACTCCAAGATTTAGATGAACTCTACAAAAATAATGGGACTCTGGGTTTTTCTTTTGTCTGGCAGCTCTCCAGTCTGTTTTTCTTGCACTCCTATTGTGTTGCTATTTTCAGTAGTTCCTTGGAGGGGTACAGAGGTCTCTAACTAAGGTACATGAGGCTTTTTCAAGCACCTAGGTGAGCCAAAACATCGCCAAAATAATGTACTCTGATTTACCTTTCTGACATTTCCCAAGCAGCTACTTTCCTTCTTTGAGCACATAGGAGGATTGCAGTGCTTAAATTCAATGTTTAAAGTGAAGGCACAAAATTCTTCCTATCCCCCTCCATGCCTGGGAGCAGTGAAGTTTAAGTATGGATCAGGATCTCTCAGGCACAACTGCATTCTTATTTCCACCAAGCCTGTTTTTCCTTTCAAGGAAAGATGGATTGACAAAATTACAACCACACAGAGCCATTCATGAGAATCAACAAGGAGTGATTTCCTCCCTTTGCCTTGGTGTCCTTGCTCTTTCCAGGGCACTAACACACATGCCCAGACAGACTGCATGGTCACTTCCCTCACACACCCAGCTCAGCAGCCACCAATTGTCCCCCAGTGCTGGCTTCAGCTTTGCCCTCTCTTCATTTTATGACTCTCCTTCTTTTCTTGCCTTCTTTATGCCTTCTGAAAACAGCATGCAAATTTCTTCAAATCTATGTCCCAGTTCTATCTGAACTCATCAGCAGGCTTTATTCTGTTAGTTTGTTTTTCCCTTTTGGAGAATGGCCTCATCATACCCCTCATTCATGAAACAGATCTCATCTCCAGTCCCAGAATGTCTTGACAAACACATCCTGTCTCCTGCAGAGCTCAAACATCAGGAGCCTTCTCAGGGAGGTTTGGAGTGGAGCTGCCCAGCTCACCCCACTCCTGCTGTGTTCTGGAGCCCTCACCCTGTTCTGAGCTGGGGCTGGCACATGCTGAGCCTCTCCTGTGTGATTGTGGTGTTTGGTGTCATGTGTGTCAGCTGATTCCCAGGTACCTTTTACAGGCAGAAAACATCACCCTTGAGAAAGGGGGAAATGAAAGGCTGACACAGATAAAGCAGCTCCCAAAGTGCTCTGGAGAATCTGTGAGTTACGTAAATGTACTGACCTGATCATTTGGCTCCTAGACAGCTGTGGACTCAAACTTCTCTGAAATCCAGTAATAGCAGATGTTAGTTCTTATAAGAACCTTGAAACCACTACCTAAAACCAATGTAAATCTTGTGAACTGACAAATTGATGGAATATTATGAAACATTTCAATATCTTGTGCATCTAACTCTTCCATCCTGTATCTAGCAGAGTGCAGCTTATCCCCCATCTACTCTCAACAGGCAAATGTCTGCAGCAGCTTTTAGTTGACTTCTACAAGAAGAGATGGCACTCTGAGTCTGTCTACATCCTTCATCTACTCTGACCAAATGCATCTTTCCACACTGCACCCACAAGAAAAGTTCCCCAAAAAGTAAATTCAGCACATCTGAGAGATTAAAAGAGCCTCACATCTAAAAGCTGCTGGAGGTTGGTACAACCTGTGGCTGGGAGATGTTCCATGAGTTCAAATATCTGAACTCCACTCCTAGCTTTACTACAGATCCTCATGACCCTGAGTAAGTCATTTTGCTTTTCTTTTTCTGCTCTCCTGGTTTGTTTTTCAGGTGAGAGATCCCTTGGGAATGGCTGTGTCTCACTCAGTGTGCTGAGATAGCAGAGCCCTTAGATGTAGCAGTGCAGACTTGGCTGGGCAGTACACCTGATTAACAAAGGAAATAGCTGCAAGGAATGGTTCCTATCAGGACTTACTTATCAATTAAAATTCTATTACACATGCTTTTTGCATAAGAACTGTCTTTTTCACTTGAAACTAGACATAAGAAAAAACTGTCCTGAAGCTCAAGAGATTTGGATTGATTTGTCATTAACATCCACAGGGACAAGGTCTGGTTCCTGTGCTGCCTATCATCTTCTGGCTGCTGTCCATTTACAACAGATGGGCTGGACTCCCTTGAGACTCACAGCTACCTATCAGGCCCTGATATAGCTGTGGAAATTGTTCTTGATCCTCTAGCATAGCTCTGCCTCTTGTTTTCTAATGTCTTCTGAGAGAACACTGTCCCTGCAGTGCCCTTTCTGATCTGACAATTCAGAGCAGCAGTCCATGTCCTCCCTCCTGTTTGCAGAGACTTTGCTCCGAGGTCAATGTTCTGTCTGGCAATTTGCTCCCATCAATGCTTTTTTGTTTACTGCCTAGGAAAAGTGTCTCTGGCAAACCCCTGGTATTTCACAAAAATGCAGGGAGCATTAGACAGAAAAGGGCACAGTCATTAAGCAAAATTATTGGAAGTATGTTCATCTCTCCCAGATGCACTGTAATATTTTCTTACTGTGACTTACACATTGCAACAGTGGCACACAGAACAGGTTCACACTTACATATTTTAAGGCATGTCCTCTTCTAGGTCACTGCAGGTGACGTCTAAAGCTCCTCAGAGAGAAAGAAATTAGATTTCAAGGACACTTTTTGAAGGTACCCTGAGTGATCTAAAAGGCCTCCTTTGGATTCCCATCCTGACACCAGAGACTGCAGGTTCATGGCATCATGCTCTCCATGAAGACACATTGGTTGCAGCCTGACCAGAAACAGGCAAAACTCTGCATAAGAACATGCTTTATTGAACATGAAACGAGCAGTTCAATGCATAGGAACAATCAACATCTAAGAATGAAACTCTTGTTCAAACAAGATCTTTCTTTTCACAGATAGGGCAAAGTGCTGGTGCTTTAAAGGACTTTCCATTGTATTTCACCTCCAGCTCCCAGTACAGCCCCAGCAGTGACTTTGAAGGTGACTGCTCTTTCTTCCTTTTTCTTTCTATGAGGATCCCAATGATGTGTAGAACTTTAGTATAAAAATCAGGTCTTTTTCCAAGATGTAACCTATAAGAGCTTGTATCTACTCATAAGGAGCACTTACACAAAACTAAAATAATTAGCAAGCACATCACTGGGACTTAATAAAACCATCAGCATTAACCACAAACACAAACTCTAGACTTGCCTGCAGAAGCAGGTGTTATCTCACTGAGAAGTCCCTCAGACATATCCACATACATCCCCAAAGCTTGTACTGCACCAAGGGGACAGCAATAACCAGTTTTGGTTATGTGCTTTGGTTATTTTCATTATTGCACTATCTCTGAGGTGTGTGGAGCATAAACAGCTACATGAAGCAATTGTATGTGGGCCTGTATGTGGGCCAGTAGAGCAGCAGCTTTGATGAAACCCTGAATTCAAGATGTGGGATCACACCTCTGCAAAAGACTCTTTGATCATACACAAGCCAAGGAATAACCACTTCGAGTTCTTTCCTGCAGCTGGTAAATGAGGAAAACCCATGTTTAGATCCTCAGGGACTTTCTTAACTAAAAACAGAAAAGCTGCAACAGCAGCATGGCTGCACAGAGTGTGTAATCTGCTTAAGCACTGCACAGGGGGTGTCTCTGATTCCAAGAAAAAAACTCTTGACATAACCTACAGGTGCTTTTAAGAGCAGTGGCAATGTTCTTGAAAGGATTGTAAACCATTGCTGCTACAGCCCAGCATTTACCCCAGCCACATGGGAAATCTTTTTTAACTGTCTGAAGATTAGGAAAGAATTAGGAGCAACTCAGCTGAAACATCCAAAGCTTGTGCAAACTGGAGTCAAGTGAATTCAGGAGAGCAAAGAGAGCCCCCAGCAGGTTCTGAGCACTCACTGCTGTGCTCTCAGTGCACCCACCCTCGCCCAGCTCCCTTCAGAGCGACCCAACATCACAACAGTGCAGCTCCTTCTCCTCACCCCTGCCTTTCCTGGACACATTGCAGAGGCTGCTGAGTCCAGTTTAGTTCTGTCTCACCCCACCAGGTACCTCACCTGTCTGGGGCCCATCTCCCTGAGCCATTTTCAGCCATGCCCATGCACACACAGATCCATCAGCTCAGCAAGCAGGCAAACACCCAGGCCTGGCTCACCACAGCCCTTGCTAGGAGACAAAAATGTGCACAAGATACTAGGAGATACTTCACCTCCCAAATCCCCTCAGAGCACATCTTCTGCCATCTAACATCACAAGCAGTCATTCTGTGCCCTGCTGATGGCAGCTGAAGGTGTCCTGCAAGAGCTCTTCCCTTTGTCTGACTGGAAGGCTGCATTTTCCCAGCACCTTGGAACAAGTCAAAAACCATTACCTCAGTCCCAGTGCAATTACACCTGCATGGAATGAGAGCTGGAGGAGCTGAGAGTGAAGTGGTTCTGTTCCAGGGGACAGCCTTCAGCAGCTTTTCCACACAGGGATGTTCTGCACAGAAAATTGCCCAGTGGCCACAGAGACTGGAAACTCCATTTCTGCCTTACTGCATAGAAGAGATGAATATCATAAGTCTGGACTATTAAAATAAGCAAAGCCCTAAATTGTTCAATTAACATGAAGTAGTCAAGGTGAGAGTTCTCTGGAAAAAGCACTGAGGCACAGCTTGAGTTCCTAGCAAGGATATGATGGAGTGAAGGTATATGCCCCATTTGGAGGGAAAATAAAACATGGAGTGACTTCCCAGAGTGTGCAAAAGACATTTTGCTCAGGCTCCAGAGCTAAATACAATACATAAGATTGGTTAGATCAGTCTTTAACAGCAATTCTGGATAGATGAAGCCTTAGTACCTACATTCTTGAGAAAAAAAAAAGCTTTTGCTACAGTCTAGATCTTAAAAAATTATTCTACTTCAGATTCTTAAAATTCCAGTTGAATTTCAGACATTTGGAAAGTTGAGTAAAATTATATTGGTGCACTTTCAGGTTGAGAACAAAGGCTCAGTTACAAAGAGAAATGCTGCAGCAAAATTGACTTGATGTCTTCTCTTGTATACCTGCTTTTAATGTAATAAACAGCAGCATCATTAATGCATTTTACTGAGAACCATAGAGATTAACTGTGCTGGGGTGATACAAAATCCCAGATTTCTGCAAAGGCAAAGCAATAAATATCATCACTTATTCTACAGAAATACACAAGAATTCCAAGTGTGAGAGCAATGAATATCTGTAACCAGCTTCCTTACTCTAGTCTGCTCTTTAAGGTAAAACAACGATAAGAGAAGGTTCTTTACTTGCAGTATCCCCAAAATGTGCATCCACATTTCTCCAGAGAAGGTGGATGGGGATGGAAAGAAGACAAGGAGATGCAGATGGCAAAGTGTTCCCACTGTTGTTCTTTATTTGAGCTGCTCGTGCCTGAGCACAAACAGGTCTGGCAGCTGCCCAAACACTCACCTGAGCCCAGGTACAGCCTCACAAGGTGTTCCAGCAAAGCAAACCCTGAGTTTTACCTGCTCCCAAACCCAATTCCCACTGGCACAGCCAGCAGTAACACCTCAGTCTCAGAGAACTCCCTTATACATCTGGCTGCCTCCAGAAGGCAGGGGCAGCTCATTCACCTGCATGCTCAGACTTCAAAAAAGGGATATAAATTCACATTTTAGCCCTAAAGACACAATATTTTCCTTGAACTACTGAATGCTTCAGTGGCTTCACTTGAAATCCTGAGCATTCAGCAGCATTCCTCTTCCCAGGGTCATGCAAAGTTTATCTTTCCAAATCACTCAGTGCATCTGTAATCAAGCTGTATCTTGGCTGTAGTCCTTAGGTTTACATCTTGCTGTCTGTCACTTCCTTCACAGGTTCACAGGAGGTCAGAGGCCCCTGTCCTTCACATCTTCTCTCACTGAAAACACATCCAGTTAAAGCCAAAAGACAACTGATGGAGCTTCTCACGCATCACTGGAAGATTTAAGATCATTTCCATAGTGGAATGTTTTCCATAGTGTGTTTTTTTCAGCTGCCAAGTGGTTACTCATGCAAATTAGCTGTCTCATAAGTGAAAGCACTTCAAGGGATGCTCTCAGTACCCCTCCAGAACATTATATTTAAAGTTGTTTTGATATTTCTGATTTAATTCAGTTCTTACTGTGAATGATACCAGGTTAATCAAAATATGAGGGAGCCCACCATCTATTTTTAATTAATAAATTACAAGCTATTGTGGAATCAGTAAGATTTCATCAAGGTTAAAATGAAGTGCTCATTGTCCATGAGCACAATTTTCAGCTGAGGATCATGCAACAATGCCAGAAGATGAAGAATGGAATTCCAAGCACAAATGTGACTGTCCCTGCAGCACTGAAATACGGTGGCCTTGAGCTCATCAAAAGCTTTCAAACAGTAAGGTTGCACTTTTTCATTAAGTATTTTAAAGTGTGTTTAAAATTCAGCACATCTTTCAGTTCCATTAATAAAAGGAATGTCTTTTAAACATATCCATAAATCTAAATACAGACAACAATTTTTCCTGACTAGATGATTTAATTAAACATTCATTTTTCTGAGCAGGGGTCTGAGCACCTCAGGAAAGCAGCAGCATGGGCAGTAGCACCCAGAGACACCCACAGTGCAAACCTGCTCTTTGGCCACGTCCAGGTCCAGCCCAAACCTTTGCCCAATCCTGGAAATGCCTCCTCAGGATCTTGTTTTGTTTACATCAGCCTCCTCACCAGCCTGAAGAGAGCTGCTGCTTTCTGTGAAGTGAATGACAAGCCTGTAGGCTGGAGTCTGATGTTTATATTGCCTTCAGGGGACTCACAGGAACAATTAAACATTCTGTCCTACCATGGCTTCACCTCTTTGACTCCCAGTGTCAGGACAGGGCTCTGCATCAGCCACTCCCTGCAGGCACTCCTCAGGATCCAGGGTGGCTCTGGACAGGTCTGAAGTGACTGGATTTCTTTCAAGATAACTCCTAGCTAAGGAAAAGCTTGTAGTTACTCACACTGAAAATGTGAGGCTGTGATCTGCACACAGGGAGCAGGACAACATCAGGATGCTCTGCAGGATGATCAGTTTTGCTGAACAACTGGATCTTGTTGTGACTCCATTTTAGATAACCAAAATACTTGTTCAATGTGAGAACTGGAGCCCTGACATCCATAATGTGACAAAGCAGCCTCGTGGTGCATCCTCACAGCACTGGCTGGTTGGGCTGTACAGCCCCCTGAGCCCAGCAGAGCAAGTTCTCCACCACAGAACGTGGTACTCCAAGAACCAGCCTTAAAAAAGAAACTTGCATACAACTCCCATTCACTACAAAAGGTGTTCACACATCATAAGTGCATTTATGGAGTGTGCTGAAGAAGAGAAAAAAAATCTTATATTTAAAAAAAAAAATTGAGTTTGAAAAATTTAAATTGCTTTGAAAAGTAAATCAGGTTCTGGGTCCTGATACTGAAGGATATTTAAAAATTAAAGCCAACAGATAAATATTGCAATTGATTTCAGTCATGGGCTAAAATGTCTCTGATGTCTGGGGGAACTTAAAACTCACCAAGTCTTTTGAAATAAACGCTGATACTTTTCCCCCAGGTTCAAAGCAATTGGAGAATGATTCCAATTCTGTATTCAAATCAGCCCATGAGGATTAGGCAAAGGTAGCTATTATCTCTGCAAAGCATGTGCATAACAATGAACATTTAAAGAGAAAAATCTTCCATTTCAGTAAAATTTTATGAGAACACAAAAAATAGTAAAACCTTTATCTCAGACACCTTATGCAACATCCTCCTCCTAGCAGCACTTTTCTCTCTGATGGCTTTTATAATATTCTTATTCGAGAAACCACTTTTCCCAAAATGCTAAATTTGCAGAGGTACATTCTCATTTCACTGTGTTTTAAAAAACAATAATTCTGCTTGAGAGACATCAATGCTTTTTGATACTCAAAATGTAGATACGGTAAGATACAGCATGTTTTATTGATTCAGTTTTAAAAGTCTTGAAAATCAACAATTCTCACTGATTACAGCTTGGTTTGGGAAAATGTGATTTTTATTTAAGGCAATGGGTAATTCTCCAGCTACTTTGCAGTGTAATATTGGGATTTAGCTCTGACAGTGGGTCCTTATTATTAGGAAGTTATTTGGACAATATGGATTATTCTTAAGCTAAATCCAAACAAGTGCCAGGAACAAGTCCAATTAATTTGCAAATATAAACAAACCCATACTGCAACAGCTCCCAGGAGCTTCCAGGACAGTGTCATGCATTGCTTCCATGTCTCAGCACTGGGAAAAGTATTCTGTCACCTGTGATTGCAAAGACAACCTTAAAAATACCCCACAGCAGAGCAGTAAGTGGGTTTAAACCCAGAAAACTGCTTTTATTTCTAAATTTGAATTGTTTCCAGTCAGTTACATAATTCCAGTGTCTCACTTAGAACAGGTCAAAGGTTTTAAAGCAAAAGTTTCTCTCCAAACAGTTTAAAAAAGCCCAGATGTGGCACTCAGAGCCATGGTTTAGCTGATGAGGTGGTGTTAGGTCATAGGTTGGATTTGATCACAAAGGTCTTTTCCAACTCAGTTCATTCTATTATTCTGTTACAATAAGACTTCTTGCACCACACTTGACATTTTTTATATTCCAATTCTGAAAAAACCGTAGCATCAATTCAGAAAAAAAAAAATTACTGAAATCCAATCAAATTTCCTGCAATTTAAAACAAAGTGGGAATTTTCCAAATCCCAAGCTTCCAAAGAGTTTCCCTGTGGCACTGAGTGAGGCTGACACTTCTTAGCCCACCCCCCAGGAACACCAGCACACAAACCCCTCCCCACCAGCCCTGCAGTGAGTGCCCTCGTGCTCACCTGCACTTCCCAGCTGCTCTGATGCTGACAGAAAGGACAGCCCTGCCAACCCTCTGTGAAAAACAGCATCAAATTATGGACACATGAGAAAAGCTTCGTTTTTTTCCTGTTAAAACTTAACCTGTTCCTTCTTTTACATTGATTTTTCCATTTTCCCTCGGTAAAGTGATCAATCTTGGCTGCCCAACAGCATGTAGAGCAAATAAAAACCCATTTGATCTACTCTGCTATGGATCTGCTTGTTAGAGTACCTTTGGAGAATGTTTATTTCTCTGGAAACATAAGCATACTTGAGAAGATGTTTTTCTGCAGAATCTTCTGCTGAAAGGTCAAAATCCTGCCATTTCTTCATTTCCTGGATTCTCTATCCCATACCCCAGGAGTGCAGATTACCATTGGTACATCCTGGTGTTGGCAATTAGAGGCATGGGATGGGTCTGAGTGGGTTTGATTGCTTTAAAACAGATTTCCCTATCAGCTATTGAATTCAGGATTCAAATTTTTAATCCTCTCCTGGAAATTGCCTATTTTGGGTTCTGCTTTCCAAAAGCAATAGAGAATATTCCTAAACTGTCCTTCCCTTCCCTACAGCAGGGATTGCTCCTTTTTTGAGGAATTTGGTCTGAAGTTCAAAGGTAAATTGTCATGGGGATGGTACCTGCAGGAGTTTGCTCTGAGCTGGACCCTGCCAGCTCCAAAGATTCCCCACAGGATTTACTGAAGGATGATAAATGTTTGCTCTCTCCAGACAGGATGCAGAAGTTCTGCAAGGAAACTGGGGAAATTGATTTCCCCTTTACAAAAAAGGCTAATTACAGAGCCTTGGGAACATGTTTGTTATTTACTACAAGCAATAAAGAGACCACCTTTGACTTGGGTAGCAGTTTAGCCCAGACATTAAGCTTCCTACTATTCCAATTTTGCAGCTGAATAAACTGAGATGTGGAGAGGGGACAGGGCCATCCCACCTGCCCCCAGTGACCTGCGTGAGGAAGGTGGTGTTCCCAACACCCATCCTGTCTGTCACAGACATGTTTTATGAAAAATCCTTTCTTTAGGATTTTTTCTCTTGAGAAGCTGAGAGGCTTCAAGAACAAAATGTAAATAATTATCTACTGCTGTGGAATGCAACAGGTGGATCTGTGATTAGTCTCATTTAGTTGCTGTTAATTAATGGTCAATCACAATCCGGCTGTCTCAGACTCTCTGAGAGACACAAGCTTTTTTATCATTCCATACTCTGCTTTCTTTGCTTGCCTTCTGTTGAAATCTTTTCTTCTATTCTTTTAGTATACTTTTAATATAATATATATAATAAAATAATAAATTAACCTTCTGAAACTTAGAGTCAGACCCTCATCTCTTCCCTCATCCTGGGACCCCTGTGAACATCACCACACCATCCTGCCCACCATTCCTGATAATGCACACAAGGGGATGCAGCCAGCCCCAAGGCATGAAGCCAGCTGAGGGCACAGCCCACTGTGACCTGGAAATCAGCAGCAACGAGCACAGCTTGTCCCTGGAGGAGCCACTTGGGCACAAAGGACCATTCCTGGTGCCAAACACAGCCTTGGCTTTTGCCAGAGCGTGTAGGGCTGGCTTGGTGGCACTGCAGCATTCCCAAAGGCAGCCAGAGCCCTTTGGCATGCACCCTGCAGAGTTCAGGACCAGGTTTTGGGCCAGCTAAGCAGCAGGAGGCACTTGAACTCTTCAGCCAACATGTTTGACCAAACACCACCCTTCTCTTTCTCCCTGCTCTGTGCTCACATTGCTTCTCAGTGTGGCTGAGTTTCATGGGGAGAAGATTTGATTTGTTTGGCTTTGTTTTTTTTCACAACAATCTTTAGGAGCTGTTGAATACAACACTTCCCTTGTGGCTGTGCTGACACCCATGGACAGGAACCCTGAGGGCAGATGGGCTGCAGGGACTTCAACAGCCTGAGCGTGGGTTGTTCGTGCTCCGGGGAGGGAAGGGTGAGAAGTCCTGCCTCCACTCCTGCAGCTGTGGGCAGCTGCTGTTTCCATCCTTGGAAAGGTCAAAACCTCCTAACAGGAGTGCTAGGAAGTGAGCAGCACTCTGCAGAGCCCAACTCTGTGCCCACACAGCCCTGCTGTCCTGGGGAACCTCTGCACAGCTTTGGGCCTCCTTGCCCTGCCACTGCAAGGATGAAACCCCACACCCACAAAATCAATCCATTCCTTTGATGAGGGCAATAACCAGAAGAGAAAAATGGGAAAAAACAAACCTGACCTTATGGCATTTGTGACATTCTGACAAGAACACAAAATGGCAAGAGGTCCTATTTTTAAAGGCCATCATCCTGCTGCTGTTGGACAGAAAGCTGCCTCCACAACATGCCCTCAGAAATAAAAGCTGGGCTACCACCAAAAATTGCTGTAACATGCCTCTGTTTTAAGGTCTCTCTCAGGGAAACTGAAGTCTGTGGGGGAAAAAAACTATCCAGTATTTATTTTATAGCTGTGTGCTTAAATTTAGCCATGACTGATCCTGCAGAGGGACTCTGGATCTGTCCAGGAGAGAAACAGAAAGAAGAACCAAGATGACAATAAACAGACAAGGTGTAAATAGGACTAACACACTCACAGAAACTTGGAAAGAGTAAAAACAATTTTTCTATGAGTAGCTTCATGGTCTTACATTGCAAGTGAACAATTATAAGAAAACTAGTGGGTTTTTAGGCTCTCCAGGTGAAGGATATATTTTTAAGACTTCAGATTAATGAGACCTAGTGCACTCACTTAGAGCAGGAAAAATTCTTTAATTATTCAAAAGAAAAACCCAATAATTAATATCTACCAGAAATAATAAATCAGCCAGGGTAATCTCATTTTCACTATGTTTATTAGCTCAAGAGGTTGGTCAAATCAAACCCAATTTCATTTTGCAGAAATAAATACACTATTATTTTTAGCTCATTTCCCAAGACTGTGCAGTCACTGTCCTTGGGCTGCCTGCCTGTCTGTCCACTCTGATAAGTCTGGAGCCTGCTGGCCAAGTTCAACTTGAATTAATGACAACATAGCAGTCTCAGAGATGTTCTTGTCAGGCCTGTTTTGTGACCAATCTCTGGCCAGGAAGGACTCAAACAAATGCCCCTGCTTTGGCAGGCAGAAGCAACATGGTGTGAAACCTCCTTACCTGATTGCACAGGAAAGGGTGGGCACAGGGAGAGAGAGGGAATGCAGAACCACACATGAAGATACAGACAGGTCATAGAGGCACTGCAAGGAAAGCCCACACAGTCACCAATAGCCAGTAAATCTATCTGTGATTTCAAACAGAATCCCTTATCATACCATATTTATTTATCCTCCAAAAAATCAGATCTAAATACTAAAATATTCCATTACCTATACAGCAAAAAATATGTTAGAAAATTTCCTGACACTGACCCCAAATTCCCACAAACTGGGGGGGGATAATCCTTAGCAAGCTGATGAGCAGACTGTGTTCTATGAAGGAAATTCCTAACCTGTTGCTTATAACCTATTTCATGTTATTACTAAAATATTTACTGAACAGATATGATGCAATATCTCCTTCTCTTTGCAAAATTTTCCTAAGGCCAAAAATAGGTAATGACTTAAAAATAACATACACCACATTGGAAATCAATGAAATACTCTCTGACCAAGACCCAATAACCAAGTCATGAGCTGTCACACTTCTATTTTTAGGAATGGATTATGTTTTTTCCTGGGCATTGGCAATGACTGCTTTCCTTATGTATCAATTCTGTAATGTGACCATTTGCTAACTGAGATGTTTGACACACAACCTTGTGACAGTGTTTATGGCAAATACTGCAGAGTAAACAACCAGCATTACCCAGAGGCTGGGCTGGAACACCAAAGTGTGCCTTAGGAAAACACCAAACTCCTCCCAGGTGCCTTTTCAGCTGGAGTGAACCAGCAAAAGGAGATGACACAGCAGATCACAGCCACAGGAACCAGCTGCTCCTACAGCCCATCCATGTTCTCCCTGCCCAGAGCACTTGTGGACAAGAGTGCTGGACTTGTACCAGGAGAGAAAAGTCTTTGATCAGCAGGAAGGAGTGAGCAGAACCCACAGAACATCTCAAACCTGAGCATTTAGGGCAAAGACAGCACCCACCTTGAGCATTGTGTTCACTCCAAAGGAACAAATGAGGAACAGGAGCAGTGGAGCAGCCAAACCAACTCAACAGCAGAGTGGCTTGGCTCTTACCATTCAGCAGTAGAACAGAACTGGCAGTGAAAGGGTATAAAAGGCCCTAACCAGCAGGAAAACTTAACAATCCCAGCATCAAGGGGATTCCCATCCTGCCTGGCAGGAGTGGTCTGGGAAGGGACCATGCTGGGGAGAGTGGCTGGCTGGATTTCCTGCGCCTTGGTTTGCCACAGGGAACAGAAAGCCACTGTGAACATGGAGTGAGAAACTGCAAGAAGAAAGAAGAAAATCAGTATTTACAAACTCACAGGGAAATTTTTCATGAGGACCTGTTACATTTCTGCTCAAAGCCTACTGCACTATGCAATGGCCTTTTATGTTTGTTTTTTTTTTCCTTCATTAATTCTGATGTTGACCATTATCACATCCTCATTTCTGTAGTAATTACAGCAGACAAGAGACACAAGCCTGAAACATCAATGGATGCAAGTAACACTTGACTTTATGGTGTTCCAAATCAATTCTCTCTAGTGTGGGCTTATCTTGAGCAAAACAAAAGAAATCTGTGAGAAACTAAGTGCAGCAGAGGGTGAGATGCAGGTTGGTAAGCACTGCAGATGAGGCCCCTGGTAGTATTTTGAGGAGGATGTGACACATTAAGGTGCAGATACCTGAACTCTTGCTGAATGCACTGGACTGTGTGAGCTCAGTGTGATTCTCAGCCCAGACCCAGCATGATCAATCCCACAACAGTTTAAATATATGCTAAAGGGATTACCTGGGCTCATTTCATGTGGTGCCAGCTCACCTTCACACACATGGCAAAGTGTGGGCAGTAAATTCCAGGATGCTGGCACAACATCCTGAATGCCACCACAGCACTGAGCAGCTCCAGCTCTGTCAGTGTCACACACTGTGACAAATTCACACTCAACTCTGTTTGCCTTAAGGAGCAGCTGACAGCTAAACAGCAACGTGCTGAGATGCCCTAAAGCATCCTAGCCAGGACTGGGATGGGGCTGTGACTGAGAAGTCCTCCTTTCTCCAGGTTTTGGGATTTCTCATAGACCCTTACCAGCTCTGCTGTCAGAGACCTGCCCACATGTGACAAAGCTGGCACCAGCAGCTCAGCAGTGCAGCACTGTGCTGAGGGAAGAGTTCATGGCTCTTGGTTCTGCTCTTCAGCACCTGAATCTACAACTTGCAGTTCAAGGCTCAAATCTAATGATTTCACTAGTGACTCACCAGCAAACAAGCATTTTCTGCACTCTTTAGTCCAGCAGGATAGAGACTTTTCAAAAAAGTAAAAACTTGTCTTTCCTTGACACAAGGGAGTTACACAGTCACTTAAAAGTAGATAAACTCTAAAATAGTGCCTTTTTTACAATTGCTGTGCTGGTTTCTCTAGACTGATGTACAATGCCTTTGCCAGCTGATTGCAAGTAAGATCTTGTCTAAATGGAGAGGAAGATGCATAAGCATTTGCCAGAAAAAATGCTTTTTGATTTGTCTTAAAACTCTCATTTATCAATATTTTAGTCCATGTTCAGCCTTATTCCACATAATCTTTATTAACATTTGCCACTATTTCATTATCTTTTACTACTATCACTATAGCTCACCAAAGCCTAAAGCAAAAGATGAACCTGGGAATGGAAAACACTTGTACATTTTTATCCCTTATGCAGCATGTATAGGAGAAGTGTGGTTTCTGTTTCTCTGCCTCCCTGGAGGATTCACTGCTCCAAAGAACTCCACCACCTGGTGAAAATACCTTATTTCCTACCTTTCTTATTTGCCTGTAACTCTGAGAATAAAAGCAACACACTTTAGCAGGACAGCCAGACTTCAAAGTGACCTGGTGGAGGGAGCAAACTCCTCTGCAGCACTTCTGCTCCCTGTGGGAGAGATTTTGACTGCATCCTCACCAGCAAAGCCTTGGAACAATTTCAGTGTAGCAGAGCTGTTATAAATTCATGAGAGCACAGCAGAGCTGAGTGTGGGGCCTGTCTCAGAGGGCAGTTTCACACAGCATCCTTGTATTGCTCCCTAAAGGCTGTGAACAAGAGCACACTGCCACTGTCCCCCTCAGATGCAGAGTGATCCCTTCTGCCTGCTGCCATTCCCCAGGAGTGCAGGAATTCCACCTGCCAGAGACTGCAGCTCCACCTGCCAAAGGTAACAGGGAAGGTACAAATTAAACTCAGCAGCTCTGGAAGTGCTTCAGCATCCACTTGCAGCAAGTCCTAATAGGATACTTGTAAATGGTTTGGAGTTATTTTAGGAGGAACGATCTAATAGTCAAATTGGTTTTGCACAGATCATTGTTATAATGGGTAGCATGAAAAGGAGGGAGAATTATGCTTCCTCCTGAGCCTCCTGTATTAAAGTTAATTTCATCAGGATAATCATTGCCTGGGAGTACCCAGCCCTGTGAAGACCTTTCTTTTCATGCATTAGTGAATTATGTTTTAATTCCTCATTATCAGTGATGGAAATACTGTGCAGAAAACCCATCACACACAGATTATTTGGGACCATGCACCCATCTTTGCCAGCTGCCTCCAAGGAGGAGCTGCCATGCTCTACACTGTCCTCACACACCTCAATTAACAATTCTGTGTATCACTACCTGGACTGAATTTATTTTTGATCTTTGACTCCTTAATACAGAGAAATGCAATAATAAAGTGCCAGCCAGAAGGCTGGCTTTCCATAGATCATTCAGAATGTTTTTCTATTCCAAATTTGAAGCCTTTAAAAACACTCCTACTCCACTGCTTAGTGAGTCCTGTGGCTGTTTCTTATCTCATCTACTTCTCCTTGTCTTATTCTGTTAGAGACCCTCTCTGTTGGATAAAGTCATCAGGTCTTTGAATAAGGAGAAACAATTTCTTCCACTTGATTAACTGCATGACTTAATGCTATCAGCTCCATTAGGGGACAGGAGCATGAGACAGGCTATCAGGGAATCAAAGTCACTCACAGCAACACAAATCTCTGCAGCAGCATGAGGTTTGAATAATCAATTGCACATTCCCAGGGAGTTCACATCCAATAATAAAAATATTTCTTGCAGCTTTCAAAGGTATTGTGCTGCACAGGAGATTGACAGTAAAAACAAAATTCCTACAGCATCACTTCTTAGGTTATTTGCAGAGCTTGACATGGGTAAGGTGCAAATCTGGGGCAATTCAGATATGAGAATATGACATTATGATAGAGATATCTGCAAGTAACTGCAATTATTAGAACAAGATAAATGGCTCTATCTGGGTGCTACTGGTCAGGAGAGCGCCTATGGCAGAGTGAGCTGCCTGAAGGCTGAGAGAGTCTTGCCCAGGTTTTACTGACTAATACCTCAGTAAGTGCTTCTTGGGAAGTGTGAGGTCTGGGGCAGTGCTAACCTGCTCAGGGGCTGTTGAGCATTTGAAAGAGAGCTGCCCACTGCACCAGGTGAGTGCTTTCAAACCCCAGGGAGCCACACAGCTCCACCACAGTGGAGGCACCACAGCTCCTGTTGGATGTGGCACACAAACCCTGAGCTTTCCTGGAGCCCAAGGACAGCCAGTGCAGCTCCAGTGCAGCCCCAGTCCCTCCTGCCTTAGCCAAGAGTTCCTGTGCCTCCAGCCCATGAGCTGCAGGGAGGATTGGAAGTTCTGCTGGGGAGGAGACAGAGTGCACCATGCTGGACAAGTCAGACAAGGCTTTTGCTTTTAAACCAAGCAGTTTGGTTCAATTGCTGATACACACAAGCTATTTTTATCTGATGGGATTCATCAGTCAGTCCTGGCTCATCAGTATCCACATCAAAACTGTCTCATGTGGTAGATGTCTCAGGAGAAGGAACTAGGACTGATAAAGTCTCATAAGGCCAACCAGGACTTCAGAGAAAATCTGGAAATTTGGAGCCCAGGCCAAGAACCCAACTTGTTTAGTTCCTGTCTGAAATTAAAACCTTTGTAGCACCTCAGTCCCAGAAGCTTCCCAGAATAAACATCACTACAGGTACCAAGAACATGGAGTGAACTGCAAAATAATTACACTCATCATGTGCCAAGGGAAACATGACTGATTGCTGCAATGCTGATTAGTTGCCCCCCCTGCTCTGGAGAGCATTAGCATGAGAGCAGAAGACACCTTTGATAGGCACTGAAATATCAAGGTTATCTCTTTGGCAGTGTGGCTGAGGTTATAGTCTCAGGAAATCCTTGTTTCATCTCATTGTCACAACCCCTTCCCCTCCTGCTGCCCATACCTCTGGGAGGGTGAGGCATGACCACCCCAGGCAAGAAACCAGCCCAGTCTTGGGCACTTCCAGGCAACCAGAATTCTTCCTGCCTGCTGAGGACACTGCTCTCACACAGCTAGATGGTACAACAACTTACTCCACTCTGCAGCAGCTGCTTGCCAGAGATTAGGACTTCCAGTACTTTTTTTTTTTTTTAACTAAAAGAATTTACAACTTCAATTCCCAGTCAATTTTCAGCCTTGCTGCAGTTCAGCCTTCTGACAGGAGCACACCAAACCTCATGTTTGCAAAATTCATATACATATATATATATGTATATGTGTAGGATATTAATATATCCGACTTGGGAACTTATATATATATATAAATATATATCTAGATATTAGTTCCCAAGTAGGACATAGCAATTATCTGAAGCCCAGCCTCCAGGCCTTTTTCAAAGCTGCTCAGCTCCAGCCATCACATGGTGCAGGAGGAAGCAATAGGTCTCATACCCAAGAAGATTAACTCTCCAGAGCTTTTCTAATTAGAGACACCAGCTCCTTGCCAAGGAGATGTGCTTGCTGCAGCTTATTTTAGCTCTGCAGTTCTGACAAACCAGACACTTTTCTTCTTATGATCTTGTGTAATTGGAAGACAAACTTTTTCTGAATAATGAATGCTCAGAGACACCACAGTTCATGAAGCAGGGTACTCTCATGATAAAAACAGACCTACAAAATGATAGCTTAACTGTAACAGAATTTGCCCCTGTAAATCCCAGAAGCAGTGATCAGTTGGGGTTGGCAGGAATCCCCACTCCTGCTCATGCTGGAGCCAACCTCAGAATCGGGTCAGGCTGCTCAGGGCTGTGCCCAGTGAAGCTCTGAGTGTCTCCAAGGACTGAGGTCTCCCTGCCTCTCTGGGTCCCCATGGCAATGCCTGACCACACTCACAGACTAAGCAATTTTCCTACCTAACAATTCCACTTGCTGCAAACAGCTCATCGTTGCCCATTGCTACACAGCTCAGAAGAGAGTCCATCTCTAGTCTCTGCAATTTCCCACCAGATTACATTTTATTTATTATTTGAATTGATCTTTGGTGCTCTCCACATTCTAAGCTTTTCAAAAGCAGGCCTTATTTAGTTGTGAGAACTACTGGGAAGAAAGGGGAAGAGGTGCCTTTCTACAGGAGTGACTCTGGAGTATGAGGGTCCCTTCTGCAGGGAAACAAGGTGAGCTAGGATCCCAGCCCGAGCAAAAACTCCTGCTAGGCAAAGGAATGTGCATTTTCCAACTTACCTTTCCTTTCTGCTTTACTCTGAGGGGTGTTTGTTAGAGGTCCCCTGGAGCAGAAGCACAGCTCCTGTCACCAGGGAGCACCAGAAATTCAGTGTCTCATCCAGGCAGCAATGAGGGTTAGCATGACTTCCTAACTCCTTTTGAGCTTCTTCCTTGTACTAGGACAGAATTCTCAGAAGTTTCTAGTCCTTTGTTCTTCCCCATAACAAAGGGGGGAAGAAAAACCAGGTCAAAAAATGATTTTTCTTCCTCTTCCATCAGCTGTGAGCAGCTCCAGGCTCCCTGATGTGCAGCATGAGCAAATGGAGGGCTGAGGAGCCAGCAGACACAGGGGTGAGGGGTGCACTGGCTTCACAAAGGAGCAGTACAAGGGCAGGACAAAGCCAACACTGTGGTGTTGTGGAGAATCCCAGCACAGAAATGAGATTTCCATTTGCCCTGATGGCTTCACTCCATGTGACACCTGTGTGCCTCAACCCTCTGAGCTGAAATCAAGAACAGGACCTGCAGTGCCCACCCTTCCCCACAGCTGATGTGTGTCACATCACAGAAAGCAGGAAAAGATGGGAGCAAACCAAAGGTCAGTGCAATACAGAGGCTTTAATAGAGTTTTCTGTGCTTTTTCCCTTGGACAACACTGAGGGCTCAGCCCTTTGTCTTAACCCAGCACTACAGGTTTTGGCAGGTATGTAATAGAAAAAATACCACTGGGACATTCTATTTTGTTTCCTTTTCTGCTTCTCTCCTCCCGCCCCATTGTCTTGGGAACAAGCAGGTAGAGGAGTTTCAGCCATTGCCAACTGCTGCACTAAAACAATAGAATTTTGGGATGGCCCAAAGCATTATTTGTAGCCACAATAAGCACAGTTTATAACTAAGCCTTTCACATCAGCAGATCACAGCAGGGCACTGAAGAACTGATTGTGTACCTAAGCACGTTTGCATCCCACCTAAATATGAAGCATTAATTTAAAGTGTTAAATGCCCACAGCCCACACACAGCACCCTTCAAACTGCAGAGGGAGAAAGAGCTGAGGTGAGCTGAATAACAACCCAGATGTTACCTTGGTCTCTACTTCCTGCAAAGTGAGCCCACAGGGAATGCTGTCCCATCCCATGGAATAAATGTCAAAGCTCAGGTGAGATGAATCCAAATCCCCCTCCTAACAGCCACTACTGCCACCCACAGCTCCCCAGGAGTCAAACATCAAGGCTCTTCATCATTCTGCATTATTTAAAAATTCAGCTGTTGATTCTAGCAGTCTCTCACATCATGGCATATTGCTCTTCTCTCTTTAGAACAGACAGTGTGGGGTGTGTAAAATAACAGACACCCCCTCTTCTCCTCCATTCAAGATTTAACTCCACAGAAGAAGTCCTTGCTCCCCAAACCTTTGCACTTTTCTGCTCCTACATGCAAGGGACAGGCTAACACACTGACCCTGAACGAGTTCCTTGTAGCACAAATCCAGTAGCAGCACCAAAGCACACAGCAGCTCTTGTAATTGCTTTCTACTAATTTACATGATACATTAATCTAACATTATACATCAATCAATAGGTTTCACTGCTCACTGGTTTTGAGGAACCAATTAAAGGAGTGATAAAGAAGATTAATTTATTACAGGATCTGCTAGGAGGCTAAATGCTTGCAGGAGGAAAAGAATTATTGACTTAGATTTACCAGAGGAATAATTCCCATTCATATATGTGTACATATATACAGAATAAGATGTAGGAATGGATGCACCAAACAGCTTTGGCAGGTGCTGTGGAGTGGGTTTGCTGGGCACAGAATGGAGATGAAGGATGGAGAGAAGCAGCACATGGAGCTTCCTTCTCTTGCAACCCTCTGCCCTGCTGGAAAAGCACTGCTGTGATTCTCAGAATGCAGAGACTCTGAAGCCTTTCAGTGTTAAAAGGTGATAAAATGCCCACCAGTGAGCCAGGCTGCCATCAATGCCACTGGCTCAGCAGGGGCATGGCAGGGGACCAAAGTGCCCCTGTTTGGGTGGGTGGCAGCAGTCAGGGCAGCACAGCAGGCACAGGGCACAGCCCCAGTGTGACCAGCAGCAGAGCCCATCCAGCACTGCACAGCTGGTGTCACCACCTCCAGCAGCCAGGGTGGCTGTTCAGAGTGCTGGGACACAGGTGTGCCCCAACAGCATCTGCATCACTTCTGCTCACAGTGCCAACCTCCAGGACTCCCTTCTGCATCTACCAAGCCATGGTGGGCTTGCCCTTAATTCATCTACCTAAAAAAAACCACCAGCTTTCCATTGTGATTTAACTGCAGCCTCCCAAAACCCTGACACACACGTGGTACAAGTGCCACTCATCACTGGGAGTTTGACCACAGCAGCTCAAGGAGGGACATCCCCACCAGAGCAAAGAATATTCACACACAGAGGCTGGGGGGCCACGCTGGGCAGTGACCTGCCTGTGGCTGTGTCCCTGCATGCCAGGCTGTGGGTGCCTGCAGATTGTGCACAGTGCTTGTGGCACAGCCAGGATGGAGCGAGAGCCAAGTGTGACAGGATTGGCATCCACCCAAGGGGCTCTGCTTAATGGACTGGTTTAGACACACACATCTGGGCAGGGAGCAATCAATACTGCCCAGAACAGCACATGCATTGTCTGCAGCCAATTGTGCTGCTCTCTCTGCTGTACCATATTCATTTTAATGTTAGCCTGAAAGGAGGGAGCACAGCAGGTCAGCCAGGGAAAGTGGCACTGCTGCTGTACAACCCAGCCCTCATTTCTTTGAAAACTCATGTCAATCCAGTGCAAATCCTGTCAACCAGGCCCTTTCAGAGCATGGTTCAAGGAAATCCTTTGAGCCTTCACCCTGTTCACCATCACTGCCATTTTGTCCTGCCAATGCCACATGTGCCTTCTGGGCTCTGCTCCACACCCAGCACAGCATCTCCTTCCCATCAGCAACAGCTCCTCAGCGAAAAGCAGGGCAGAGTCCCAGGGAGTCAGGTCACCCTCCCCTTCCTGACCAAGCACAGGTTGTTTAGAGCAATATAAATGCCCAAAGTGAGCCTGGATACCTGGGGGCCTTAGCCTGTGCCTCGGTATCTGACCATTGATTCACCCAGCACAAGGCAGCACCATAAGGAAAGTTGTATTGTGGGACCAAGGATGCTGCTCTGAGCCAAAGAGCCTGTCCTCAACACAGCACTGCAGCTGGGTCACAGCATCCTTCATCTCTTTGCACATCAAGTCAAAATCTGTGAAAGGCTGCAACAATCCCTTCTCCCAACCTCCATCTGACTCCTCTTCAAGGCTGAATCTTGAAGATTCTGTAAGGCACTTACAGTATCTTCAGTGCTTGAAACTGAGCCTCATACTACCTGGCCTCTGTTTCAAAGCCTCAAAATGACAAAAGGAAAAAAACACCAACACCTAAGAAAGCAATTATTTTAATTACTCATTCTGGGTGCAAAAAGACCCTCAGTTGTTTGGAGCCCTTGATTCAAAGGAATGGCTGTTATAGGCAGCTGACCAGCACAGCACACACTGCTGCCATGCCCTCTGCAGCACCCAGAGGTGCTTCTCTATCCCAAATTACAGGAAATTAACATTTTCAAAAGCTTTTAAGTGTTCCCAGGCAGGAAGCATTACAGGAGGCAGCAGAATCAGTGTTATTTATATAGATCCCATTATTACAAACTTGAACTCCAAACTGTCACTGTAATAAAGCATTACCCAGGAGGCCACTGAAAAACCTGAATAAAATCCTGTAATACAGGATGAAATAAGAACAAAAAGGAGGCAGCCTTTCAGATGCCTTGATGTTAGCCCTTTAAACAGAGCTGCCTTGACATATGCTGTGCATCACAGGGGACTGGCACATCAGCAGAGTGCTCCACGACAGCCACAGGGCTCAAAAATCCACCTTTCCCTCCCCACCTGTATTTTCAGGTTTAATTCTTCATGTCTTGTTTTTCTACTGATGTGAATAGGTCTCTTCTGTTGGGGGATTTGGCAGTAAGAAATCCCAGGGGATAGCCCTGGCAGGTACTGCCTGATTTGAAGGCAATATTGTACAATCTTCATGCAGAAGATCCCTAACAGGGACAGATTGAGGCAAATTCCTCCTGAAAAACCAGGCTACTGCTCTGCAGAGCCCCGCAAGCTATGATGTGCCCTCTCTTTTTAAGCAACCAGCTATAGAAATGACAGCAGCAGCACGTGCTGCAGAAACACAGCCAGGTATTGCCCTGCTCCGGACCCTGCCCAGAGGATGAGCAGCTCCTACCGGTGCAGCAGCCAGGGTCTGCACTGTGGCTCCAAGGTACCAGTGCTGCTGGCTTGGGCACAGCTGCAGGCTGGGCCAGGGGTGGGTTTACACCTATGGACCAGGTGGCTCTTATTTTTAGGCACAGGCTTCTCAAATGTGGTGCTCCAGGAGGCCCAGAGACCCCTTCCCTCAGCTCCAAGTGAGCATTGCAGCACCTCTGCAACAGCCAAGGGACAGGGAAAGTCAATATTGCTGGTGCTCTCACTGAGGGAGCTGCAGAGGGAAGCTTGTTAGTATTGATACAGAAACCCAAAACCAGGACACTCTGCCCCTCCTATTTGTGGAAGCAGTAATTCTCTGGAGGTGCTTAGAGAACACAGAACAAACCACTCATAAAGTAACCTGATTTCAGATCTGGATCCATTCCAGGACAGTTGTGGCCAATTATCAACATCTGGTGATTTGCAGCAGAACTTTCAGTCAGCATCTCCATCCATGCCCATGTGAGAGCCTAAGGAGCAGTGCCAGGGCTGGCCCAGTGAAAGGCTGAGCTGGAGCTCTGCAGCACCAACACAGCCCCAGCCCTGAGCAGGGTCTGCCAGCACTGCCCTCCTGCCTGGCAGACAGGCTGGGACACAGCCAGCTGGGACAGGCACAGCCAAATTAAACCCGTCCAGAAGCACTCACTGATTTGGGGCCAGCTAAAGCTGCTAGCTGCCACCAAGGGTCCTGCATTTTAACTCTCAGTGTGTTCCACAGCACTGCTGGGACCTGCACCCCTGGCCAGGACCCCTTCTCTTATGGCAAACTCTCATTAAACAAACTCCTAAACAAGCAGATTATGACTTCCCAGCAAGCGTGTGGAGACAAGGTGCCAAGGAGACTCCTGAGCAGTTCAAGCCAACTATTAATACATACAAAAAATATAGCAAGATCCACCTGAGGACACTGGATAAAGCTCACTATAAACCAATACCTATAAATAAATGGGGTATTGGGGAAAGATCAGCTAATCTGCATGTCATCAACCATAGAAAATAAAATGTCAAGTAAACCAGGTGTTTGGGTTGCATCAGTATTTAACAGATCTAAGCTTAAAGCAGACTTCCAGGTGCAGCAGCTTTTCAGTCTAAAAGTATTTTATAAAATAAAAAAAGGCACTCAAATTATTTTAAAGTTAGTTAACCAACAGGTGTCATCATCTTACTGCAGGGGTTCCATTCTGTTGTCTCCTTATCACAATAGTTCCATACCTCCTTGGTGTTTCTCGTGGGCAGCTCCTCAGAGCACTGACTCCTTCTTCCCAAAGCAGCCACTGACTCCAGTTCCCTTCTCAAGGGCCCACCCCACTCTTTTATAGCATCTTCTTCTCATTGCTTACACCTGTGGCCTGTTAAAGTCAGGCCTGTTCCTAATCTTTGATAATTGGCCCAGCTGCAGCTCCTTAGGGGTGAGATTCCTTTCTACACTGTCTTTATTTTTTTATATTCTATCCCCCCACAAATAGGTACTACACAATAAACAGCCACATAGCCAAATGGTTTCTGTCCTTGATCCAAGCCTGTTCAGGCCCTTACTCAGTGATGTGGGGAGCTCACAGAGCCACTGCTGATGCAGCACTGGCTGCCAGGAGCAGCATTAATGACGGGAACAGATCTGGGAAGCCAGGCAATATCCGTTCATTTGAGCAAAGAGCTCTCAATAGCTGCACATGGCACAGTGCCTGTCTAAGGACTGATACAGGATCATGCTAATCACACAGATAACAGCAATTAAGGAAAGGAAATGAGGAGGTTTGTACAGAACCAGCCGTACGTGAGTTCCTCATGTGATGCTGTTACTGAGGGGAAAAGCAATCCAGGGCTCCATAAAGAAGGAGATTAACCAGCAAGCACAGGGAAAGGGTGTTATTTTAGCATCCAGTATCCAAGATACCACTGCTGAATGCTGAGAGCAGCTCTGGTGACCATATTGCAAGGATAGGCCTGGAAATATATGAAGGATTCAGACAAGACTCTGAAGTCATATTAGCTCTGGAAGTTGCCTCATTGTAAGAGGCTTTTGTGGCTCAGGCTATGCAGCTTTCCCAAGAGGTGGCAGGGATAATTCAGCTCCAGTCTGCAATTACCTCTGAGAGGAAGAAAACCTGATAGCGGGTGACTCCTGGCCCAGCCAAAATGGACACACTGCAGAAGCAGCTAATGCAGCAAACATTCTAAAGCAGAACCCTGGGCTGTGATCAGCTCCACTCCACTCAGTGAGAAGCATGAGTGACGTGTGGATAAAAGGCCAGGCTGAAATCAGGAGCCCAAAGCAGAAGGTGCAGGTGGAGTTTGGATGTGCAAGCAGCATCTCCTAGGCTGGACACACAAGTGAGAAGGGTGTGGGGGTCCTGCAGGTGACAAACCCCTCCCAGTTGTGTCAATGGCCCTCTCTAGCTGCCCATCTCTGACCCATGTGTGACACATCCCCTAACAGCATCAAAAATTAGGTTAATGGCAGTGGGAAAAATTCCAAGATGTTCCATGGAGTGTACCTGAGGAGCCCACAGCTCAAACTGCCTGCCAGGGCCATTTGCAGCACAGGACACTGAGATCTTTGGGGCTTATTCCTCATGTTGATACATGAACAACCTGAGCATGGTTTGAGGCTGTGTTACTGTACCTTTCAACTGAGACCATTGCAGGATTCAATGAATTTAAAAAATGACAGATCATACCCAGGACAGTGCCCCCAGCTGCCGCAGCAGAGCTGCCCAGCAGCCTCACAGCCTCCCCCCAGGTCCACGTGGTTCACCCAAAACCCACAGAGCCTCAGCAAAGTCACCAGGAGGCAGGAGCAGGACACCCCCCTCCCCACTGGCCCCTCACAGCTGCAGAACTGCAGATTCTGATGCCAGCCCGAAGGCAGAAATACTCATTTCTGCTCACTGAAGAGTGCACTGGGGTCAGGTTTCATGCACAAGTGGAGCACAGGAGGGCTCATCAAGCCTTTATGCCCAATTATACATAAATGAAGCACCCTCTGCAGTCACACCTCTGTTGTGCTTTCCAACCCACCACAAGCACTTCCACTCAAACCTGTGCATGGATTAGCTGCGGGGGGACTCCGCCCATTATCTAATTAAAAGGAGGGGGAAAAACGTGACAAAGCTCCAGAGTGATTAGGCAATATTTCACACGTCAGAACAGCAGATTTAATTCAAGTCTGGAATTTGTTAGAATGCTGCAACTAAAAAGAAATACATGCTGGCATTATGAAAGAATATGCTGTAATAGAATCTGCAGCATCAGATCTTTTCCAGGCAAAAACTACTTGTTACAATAAATGATCTAAAAAATCAGTATTCATGTCAGAATCTGTGTGCATCCACAAAATAGGAGTTGCAAATACATTAGGTTTAAAACAATCTCAGAAAAAACTCATTTTCAGTAAAGTTCCCCCATATCCTGCCCTCTCAAATGACTGCAAGAGCATCCATAGTGTCTCAGAAATCCCATTATCTCCCTGTTCTTGTCATAAATTCAGCAGTGTTTCTTTGATAAATTACATTCCTTTCTATGACATTATTTTAGTTAAAAGTACACACCAGAGCTCTTAATTAAAGCCCACACCTGTAAATTGGATTTTTATCAATATAATTGGAATATATACATGTGTAGAATATAAATATAGTTCATGTACATAGAGATGGGATCAGGAAGTTCCATTACCAAAACAGCACTATCATTTCTACAGCTTTAAAGGAGCCTATTGTGATCTGTGATTTATGTGTTTGTGGGAGCTGTGCTTGTCACCCAGAGCTCCATGCCTCCTTCATTCCTCTGGTTAAAATAGATTTTTTTTTTTTAGTTTGTCTATGTGATAAGCTATTCTGGAAGAGTTATTCTTGTGTGAATGCCCTCTGTCTGAAATGAAATACTTTATCATTTTGATTTAGCTTTATCCATATGCTCAAAATTCCCCTATTCCACACGAGGAAACCAAAGAATAAACTGAGCATTGAGTCTGCTTCCAGTCCAAATGTCCTACCATCGGTGTTAGGGTGGAAAAGCTCCTCAGTGACAAAGTGCCGTCACACACTGGCTGTATGTGTGCACCCTCCTGGGGAGGGACTGCTCCAGCCAAGAGGAGAGGGGTGCAAGGGAAGAGAGAAGTGTGCACAAACACCATCAGGGGATACAGGATGCACCATCACCTTGTGCTCATCACAGCTGTGAGGCAAATGCTGCACTTGCACCTTTGGCAGAGCAGCTGAGGCACGTGTGGGAACACAGAGAATTGGTACCCAAGGGATTTGGGTGCTCTCATCACAGACTTCCATCAAAAGCCCACAGTAGTTCCAGTGACTTGTCCAGAGGCAGGAATGAACCTGTGGCAGTGTAGGAAATGAACCCAAAAGTGGTCTAAGTCCAGCTTTGGAACTGGCCTTTGCAATGCTCCCACGTAACACAAAATTGGCTTCTTTAGGAAAAGTGACACTACAAGAATTTCATTTTATGTTACTTCACTCAAAGTTAGCTTGATGCCAGGCATGTAGGAAACAGGAAATTAAGGAAAAGCATAGAAAGGCCAGCCATGCAGTTTAGATTTACTTAGCAATAGATGATGGGAGGGCGAGTCCTGAGCCTGCAGAGCAGTGGGGCTGCAGTTCCCCAAGGTGTGGCTGGCACAGGGACCCCTGGCACACTGTGCTGCTGCATCCCCCTCCCCATGCCAGCCAGCAGCCAGGGCAAAGACTTTGGCACAGATGCCACAAAGCTGCCTTGCCCTGCCAGCAAGGCATAGATTCACCTCTTCTCCACCAACAGCAGGTTTGGCCAGGCTCGGTGCCAGGCCGGGGCAGCAGCACGGGAAGCAAAGCAAACCCAGTGACCCTGGGACAGAGCAGCACAGGTGACAGGGCTTGGGATGGGTGTCCCAGGGATGGTCCAGGTCCAGAGGAAAAACAAACCCAATGGCCCCAGGACAGAGCAGCACAGGGGACAGGGCTTTGCATGGGTATCCCAGGGATGATCCAGCTCTGAAAGCAAAGCAAACCCGGTGGCCCTGGGACAGAGTGACACGGGTGACAGGGTGTCATGCATGGGGTGTCTCAGGGATGATCCAGCCCCAGAGGCTGCAGGAGCCGCCCCACAGCCCCACCTGCCCCATGTCCCGGCCTAGGTAGGTCAGGCTGCAGCCCAGAGCCCCTGAAGCATCCCTGCGGGAGACAAGCAGCCCATTCACCTCTCTTTTCCCAGCCGGCAGGAATGAAAAACCCAGCCGGGAGCTTTACAGCCTCTTTATTTAAAAGATCAAATGGAAATAAACTTTAGAATGACGTTAGCTCAAACTTTCTAAAATAAAGCTTCCATTGAAAGGGGAGGCTGAAAGCAGATATTTCTGAAGCTGCCGCATCCTCCACAGCGCTCGCGCTCGGCGCATCCCGAGCTGCCCCCGGAGGAGCCGCTGCCTCCCACGGCTCCAGCTCGGCTAGAAGGGAAGGAGCCCTGCCTGCACACACAGGCTTGCCCGCAGCCCAGGCTCCCAACCAGCAAGTCGCTCTGTCAGGTTAATTAGCACATAAATTAAGAAACGCTCTGCTCGCAGTAGTGCCAGGCACAGCCAGGGCCCTCCTTGACACGGCACAGAAGGAAAGCTGTGGGCATGGAAATGAATGAAGCACCTGGGAGCCAGGACACAAATTTTTGTCATATCTATGGCCCGTGGTACAGAGTCGCTCGATAACCAAAGCAAATTTAAAAAAATCACCCTGTTTCTATCATAGCAGCTATTTCTTCCTTGATTACATTTCAACTTTTCTGCTTTTAAAGTTAGGACATATTTTCCAAATATTTCCAAAATGGACATCTAAACTCTACTTCAACCACACTCTTTCTGGAGCCAGACTATAGCTGGGAACTATCCTGAAGTTCCACCACCAGGTCAACCCCTCCATTTCAACCCCTGCCACCACACCAGAAGAAATTGGTACATCTACAACCATCTTCCATCCCACATTGCCCCCTTCACACCCAGGCAAGAACTTTGGACAATGAGTATATCTTATAAATACATTTTTTAAAATGATTTCTATTATTTTTATGAAGAACCATTACATACATCACTTAAAAGAAACCTAGAAAGCAAGGAGGTCAAAATGTCAGTGTTCACAATAGTGAGCAATTCCACTCAGCTGCCCAAAATTTTCTCAAGATTCCTTCTTACCTGAGGATGGCACAGTCACAGAAAAGACTTGAAGAAACTTATTCTTCTGAATGGAGAAAAATATAAAAAACAACCTTACCAGTAATGCTGAGCCAGCCTGCCAGAAAATGGAAGACAAAAAATATGATTAATGATGCCTTAATCTTTTAATGCAATAATTTCTGCCTTCAAGGGGTTTCTGGTAAATAGCACAAAAAGTCTCACTAGGAAATTCCCAGACGCATCAATCTTGCTGCTGGGCCCTGGCAGGTTCTCTGTGCACTCAGAGGCTCCTCAGTGCAGAGAGGGTGTTGCTGGGCCAGCAGACAGACATGAAAACCTATTTCAGCTCTAAAAGCAGCACAGGTTCAAAGCCTGCTCTAACTCATACCATGGGGGACCCCATGTGGAGCTCTGCCACCCCCTTACACACAGTCAGGATCCTGGAATTCCTGTTGTCCCCACGTCAGCAGCTCCTCCATGGAGCCTGAGCTTATTTCTGGTGCTCTACCATGGCGTGCTCAGGCCACCTCTGAGTCACCACCCCTGTTTGCTCTGTGTCAGGACAGCACAGTTCCTCAAGTGACTCACATCCTGCGTGACCAAGCCTGTGGTCCATCCTGGTCCACCCTGTGGTCCATCCAGTCACACCTCCCAGCCACCATGATGAGTGACAACCCAGCAGGAGTGTTTCCATCACTCTCCTGCCTTCATCCCTGTGGGACAAGTAGGCCTGAGGGTAGCAGATACAGCAGAATTTAAAGCTGTCTAAAGCAGGGTCAAGCAGCTCTGAAGAAAGTGTGGGTTCATGTGAAAACACACCATGAATTATGAATTTCAGAGCACTTGTTAATTTTAGGAGGATCATCGAGTGATGCTGCTGAGGGTTGGAGCTGCAGGTCAAAGAGTCACACAAAACACAATGTTTAGTGGAAGGGACCCTGGCCAGGGAAGGGAAGGACAGGGATAGGGAGAGGATGGGCCCGTGCACCTAGATAGATGGATTTTCTTTTGACACATCTTTGGTCAATAGACACCAGAAGATTATGTAACTTAATTTACTTAAATCTCCTAATTTGCACACATTTTACCCTCTTCTACCTTGCTTCAGATAGCAGGCCTTGAGGCCATGGATTTGAAGGACTGGGCAGCAGCTTTACAAAACCATTCCCCAGAGATCCTTAGCCCCAAACAGGCAACAATCAGGTGAACACTAAACAACAAACGAGGCACACCTCAGTCTGGCAAACTGCACTCATGCACGTGGACAAGAATCAGCTGTACAAGAGCTGCCCACAGAGGGGCAGAGATTAAAGAGTGGAACTTTAGGAAGTGCTTCCAGGCAGGCAGGTAATCACCCAGACATGAGTAACAGCAGGGACAGGAAGCAGTGGGAGCTGGTACAGGAGCATGTGAGCTGTGCTCATACCATCACCCCAGGTAGCACACATGGGCTCCCAGGGCAGAACCACACCTGGAGACAATGGGCACTGGATTGGCAAACCCTGCTCTGAGAGCTGCCACCCAGCAAAGAGCTGCTCCTGGAAAACATCTAAGCAATGTGTGCTGGGGATTTGTACTGGCACAAGACCATGGCCAAGTGCCCCAGCGCAGGGAAAGGAGGGTCCCTGCAGCAGCTTGGGATGCTCCCCAAACATCCTATTTAAGCCAATAAACTCCATAATTTTACAATAAGCTATATAGGGAGTTGCACACACATATTGCATATGTGCCCTGGGCATCTCCAGACATCTGAAAAGATTGAGGAACTTGACTGTCTCACATTCTGAAATCCATACATTGAACTCAGACATTGGAAAAATGGCACCAGTGGCACTCTGCTTCTGTTGGGGATGCTGCCATTTCAATGCAGTTTAAAAATGCATGTTGCTGTTCCCACCTCCTCCATCTCTCTTCATACTTCCTCACTGCACTTCCCCCAGTCATTTCAGCACATCCCCATACATTCATTCATCATCCTCCCCAAGCTGCCTTTATTGGATCCTGCTTTGTATTTGGTGCCCCCAGACATTTCTCTTCATGCCCAAAATGAACCAGAAAAATAAACCTGTAGAAGAACATAAAATTGCCCTTAAAAGTAAAAATGCATTACCCTGAGACAGCTCAGCAATATGTCAGTATATAACTAATGAGCATCCTTATTTTCTATACTTTGCTTTATTTGCAAGCCTTTGAAGGCCAGGCTGTGTGGCCTGGGGGACAGAAAGGGTGAACAAGCTCAGATGGGCCCAATATCCAGTACCAGAAAGACTCAGAAGCACCTTCAAGGACAAGAAATATGCAGGTGAGAGGTAGAAGTGCTTAAGGAGAATACTCAGCATGAATTATCAGGTGAACATTAAGGCACCAGCATCTGCTCCAGAAGCAAAGACTGTCCTAAGTTCCCAGAGCCCAAACTCTAAAAGGTTCTATGGATGTAATTTCTCTCCCCTCTCTCTCCTCCCTTCCCTTTCCCTTCCTGCCAACTCACAGAACCAGAGTTTGACAAAATTGCAGCTCGAGTTCCAGGCAGTGGCTGCTGAGCCCTCCCGTCCCTGCTCGTTTGCACAGGCTTTAGCAGACTGCAGAGTGCCATCTAGACGGAGGAAGGAGGATGTGCTGCGAGCCAGCCAGCTGGAGGCAATAAATCCTTCAGGGGTGCATCACAGAATGCCTACAAGATGCTTTGCAGAGCAGCTCTTTGCACACTGCAGATGTTTTGTGGCAATTTTTTTAAAGTACTAAAATCCTCCCGTGGCTGAATGAGCAATGGTCTCAAACGGTTTGTGGGATGAGATGAGAGCCCTTTTAGTTTAGTATTTGAATATTTATGCATTCTCATAGCATAGAATCATTTTAGCTCCTTATTTTTTCCAGGCTATTTGAGGTTCAGATGACCACGGAATCAGGACAGTTTTTAATGCTGGGCTACAGACAGAGCCTCATTAAAGGACAGATGGACCTGAATGGGGCATTGCATGCAAATTCATGAATTTTTTATGTATGTACAAACATTTGCCTATGGAAAGGCATTGAAGGCATAGACTCCATGAGTTGTGGATTTTTAGCAGGATAGAAATCTTGCCTGTATCATAAATGGAAAAATATTAATCTGAGATGACCACAGAGCTGTGGTGGGCAGCAGCTGCTGCAGGGCCTGTGCCAAGGGACAGTGTTCCCACAAACCTGCAGTAAGAAACCAAATCACATCAACACCAAATTTCTGCTCTCCTGTGTCAAGGAAATTCTCATTTTTGTAATAGTATGAAAAGTGTAGCAAAGTCTCTCCTAAGCTCATACATTTCCCTTATACCCAGCTGTGCACAATCACTGCCAATCCCAGCCACCCCACAGAACACCAGCAGCTCCATTGCCCTTCACAAACAATGCTGAAATGCAGAGACCTCCTAAACGTGCTTGTGCAAGACTGAAATGTGCCTTTGCTGCCCAGGACAGCCCTTCTGGTTCAGATGAGCCTGAGGTTAGCCAGTGCTTGTGAAGGTCATCAAGGAGGATGGAGTCCCCACTGACCTGCTTGGGCAGGAAAGCAGGTCCTGCTGCACCATCACCTTTGTTAAATCCAGCATGGAAATCACTCCACTGCACCTTGCTGCCTGCCCTTGCCCAAGCTCACAAGATAACCTCAGGAAAAATCCAGCAGAAGGCTGAGCTGGGGACACAGCAAGCAGAATAAATGTGTTCACCTTTCTCCTGTCAAAATCTGACCTGACAGATTCCCTGTTTAAACTAAGCAGCACTGAAACAGACCCCTGAAATGATTTGGGTTAGAGAGAACCTTAAAGATCATCTTGTTTCAACCCCCTGCCATGGGCAGGGACAGCTTCCAGGGTGCACCAAGCCCCTTCCAGCCTGGCCTGGGACACTTCCAGGGATCCAGGGGCAGCCACAGCTCCTCTGGGCACCCTGAGCACCTCAGCTTCTCTCCCCACCCTCACAGCAACAGCAGCCAAAGGAAGCCTCGTATCAAGAGTCCATATTTAAGAGACAGCAGCACAAAGCTGCCCTCAGAAGCATGACCATTTCTTTGGGAGTTATAAAACCAGGCACTAGCACAGCAATGTAATAAATAATAGAACCTGGTGAATAATGCAAATAAAACATTTTTTCTTCCAATTTTTCATGTTTCTAAATATATTTCCTTCTGTTGCTGTCAGGCCTATTCTGCTTTGCCTTTCACAAAGGCAAAGAGCAGAAAAACAAATTGCAAAGGACTTGGGAGAAAAGCAAAAGGGCTGCTGTCACCCCTGCCTTGTTCCCCCTTCCTCTGCCTTGTTCCCCCTCCTCTGGCACACTCTGCCAGGACCAGGAAGCTGGGGGCTGGATTTGGATTCAGCAGGAAAGCTCTCCCAGCCTGTAATTATGCTGACAGCACCACGAAAGCTTTACTTTGGGTCTAATTAAGACTTATCAGATTTGAAAACAAACAGAACTTGGTTCTTTCCAGTATGATAGGCCCTTTACATGTGCAAAGCAAAAAGGTGAAAATTAAAAAAGGATGGAAGTGCAAGGAGGAGAGAAAAAGAAAAAAAGAGATGTGTCCAGCATTTTGAGTCAGGGCGTGGATACCTTCATGAGCATCACCTCTGGAGATGGTGGGAAGGTGGCCAGAGGGACAGAGCCTGACTCAGAGCTCCTCACCCACTGCTTAGGGGCCACTTGCACATTGCTCCCCTGTATCCTGTGGTTAATGCTGTGAAGCAGGAGGGAAATTCAGCTTTTCAGAGTGTCTGATGGCTGAGAGATGGGGCAGGAGGGGAGGCAGCACACACAGGATCTTGGGCTGGAGGCTGCACTTCCACAGCTGCAGGAGAGAATGCACAATCTGAGCTGGCCTTGGTCAGCATGAATGTCACCTTAGTTTGTGTACTGAATACCTAATGTCAGTGCAGAAAAAGCTCACTACAGCAGAGTTTTTCAAAAAGACATTCACAGGAGCTGCACCAGACAACAGCAGATGAAGTTCAAAGGAAAGGGGCTGGTTCCCACCTGGTGCAAGTGGATTTCCCTGTCCCCAGAGAGACACAGACAATAAATGCAGTTCATTCACTCTTCTCATAGACTCTTTTCTCACATTAAGAGCAGAAGATGATGAGAGTGTGTGTGCTGAGCTGCAGTAAAAAGGCAGTGTGTGTGTGCCGAGCCCAGCACAGCTGCTGGAGTGCCAGTGCCCTCTCCTGTTCAGTGTGCACCAGCTCATTCCACAGCATGTCTGCACGCCTTTACAGGCTGGGGAAACATTCCCAGCCTGACATCCTGCTAACAGCCCATTAAAAATGGTGTTTATAAGGTTAAGGGAAATGTGAAAACGCTGCAGAACTTCTGTGGACGCTGTGTCCTCTTTGCTGCAGTCCAGAAGAGTTATCACTTGCATCGGGCCATTTAGAAAGAAATAATCCTCAGACTAGCCCATGCCATTATGTACAGCAGGTTTGCATCTTCTTTCCAGGGCACATCTTCAATGACATCCACTTTTACTCCGTGTGGCTGCCACTGCCAAATGTATTCACAAAGTCACAGAGGAGGAAAGCAAAGCCAAAGGGAGTCATCAGGGGCTGACATTGGGGTTGATCCTCCCACCCTACCTGGACAGATTTCCAGACTTTTTACACTGTCATGTAATCACAACAGCACAGATTTTTCCTCATTTTCCCACAGTACTAAAAGCAGTGGTGCTGCTACAAAGTGTTTTCCAAACAGTTCTCTTCTCAGCTCAAGGATTTCTGAAGGGCAGCTGTGATGAAGTTTTCTGGTCTGATGTTATTAAGCATCCTAAAGCAACTGAAAGAATGAAAAGGATGAGTAGCAAACCTTTTCACTATTGGAAAGTGGGAATATTCCCAGGGACACTGTCCCCAGATGCCTTTAGAATTGTTATTGATGTGCCAACAGAGGGAACATCTTTCCCTCCTTCTGAATCACCACTGCCTGGAGCCATGCTGTAATGTGGGAATTCCAGCACCAGGCTACTGCAGTGAATGAAGGTCTCCAACTTCCATCCTTGAGAGAGTTGTCACTTAATGACACATGACAACACTTAATGGCTTAAAACGAAGACAAAAATAACCCGAGGCTCCTCAAAACAAACTCAGCTGAGCAAGGTTTCTGGCAAGGGCACTGCAAACTGAGCAGTGAAGGCTCCCCATTCAAACAGGATTTCCTGGTTCCTGACCTGTCCTTGTAACCCCAGCAGTGACCTTCCCTCCTGCCTCCCCTCACAGGGCTCACACCATCCCATGTCCTCAGGGGCCAGGGCCACCCAAAGCTCAGGGAGGAGAGGGGTGACACACAAACTGCTGAGACCATCTCAGCCCTAACCAGGCTGACAGAAACAGGCCTGATCAGCTGATGGAGAGCAAAAACACCCAAGTTAAGCAGAGCAGGAACATCTTTAGCATCTCTCGGCTTTGGGAAGCTGACAAGCACCCTTGAGCAGGAAGGAGGAGCTCCTGGAGACCCTCCTGGGCAGAGCATGGCCTTGGTGGCACTGCTGTCACCAGCACCAAGAGAAATTGCCCTACAGGGAGCCAGGGGTGGACTCCTGGCAAAGTCAGGCTCTCCTCCTGGGGATGCCAGGCCATCTGAAGGTAAATTGCTCTATCTGGAGCAATATCAGTTTGCCCAACAGAAAACCAGGACTCAGGTGAGAGGGCAGAAACAGCTCTCATGCTCCTCTCACTGTCTGTTATTCCCATCAGCACCAACCAGCAATGGATGATAAGAGCAGAGTCTCTGTGATCACAGATGGGCAACCTGACATGTGTTATTTCTTATATTTCCTTTATGTTTTTCTCCAAGTAAAATTAATAAGATCAGACAAAATTTCATACTAAAATATTGTCTAGGGTGTTGGTGGCACTATATTTATACAGTATCTCTCACCTTAAAAGATGTATTAACCTGTACAGTAGCTTCAATTAATTCTGCTTTGTGTTCTGGCAGCCAGAAACAACAAATACAGCTGCTCTGCTATCAGCTGCCAGGTCTCATGCCACTACCCTTCTATAAACCCATTTGCTGGCAGCTCCTGCTGGGCGCAGAGCCCTGGGGTGGTGCTCACAGGGGTCACAGAAGAGCAAGGCCCCACTGCAGCCACTGGGTGTTAGCAGGGTGACACCACAGAGCCCTGCTCCAGCCAAAGAGCAAAGCTCAGAGCTCCCAGCACCTGTGCAAGGCCCTTGGTGGTCACACCCAGGGGGTCCCCACAGCTCCCCACATGCAGATTTGGACATCTCTAACTTCTTTTTTCTGCAGCTTAGATCTATGAGAGAAAACTAATCTGCCCCAGTTTGGATGCTCACATAAAACCCTACCAGGGTTCTTCCAATGATTTTGAGTTTTGTCAGTTCTTTACACAACATATGCTCACACTGCAATAATTAGGACCACATCTGGAAGTTGCTGAAAGCCACCTGGGAAATGGGGATTTATCCAAAAACAAGTTTTGGGACTCTTACAAGACAAGGCAGATGTTGCACCCAAGTAAACTGAAGTTTAGAAGACACTAAAGGTGTTTCCACACCACAAACTGTATTGGTTGGAGTCTAAAATGAGTTACAGGCAATGACTTGTGGCTGTTACTCCAAACTCCCAGTTTATAGGAGCCCTACTAGAGCACTTTGAGGAAAAGCCCATCAAGGCACATCCACATTCACCACCGTGGATGCCAGACAGACATGCAAGCAGGAGGCAATGCCCCACATTTCTGAGCAAATCAGTCCCAAAGTAAAATCTGAAGGGAAAGCCATACATCCAGGAGCCTACCTTTACTGAAATGCACCTTCATCACGCCAACTATGGCCAGTTTCAGGCCAATTTCATCAGTGAAATCACCTTTTTGTGTCAAAATCATCAGGTTTGGGGTCTCCTGGCCTGAAGAAGCAGCAGCTGAGCTGGAGCCAGAGCTGTTCATGTGCTGTAGGTGTGGGTGTCCCCTCCTATGCAGGGCACCAGCCAGGTTAGCCCTGAGGAGGATGGAGCCGTCCTTCAGGAGGTGACACACACCATGACACTCCAGGTGGGCATATCCCTGCACCTGAGGCTCCTGCTGTGGCTCCACATCACACAGGGCAGACCCAGCACAGGCTCTGGGGCAAATCCACCCCACAGCTCTGCCCCAGGCTCTGCAAGGTTGCTAAGGGAAGCTGATGAAAGTTTCCTTTCTGTGGGACACAAATATTAATTATTGATGACTTTAAAGCCATTTATGGCACTAAAGGTCTCTCCTGAAATTCCTAGTTATTGCTGATGCCTGTACCTAGCAAGCTGCTCTTCTCTCTGCTGATATTCAGTGTCACCACTGCAGGGACAGCACCATCCCTCACAGCCCCCAGCCAGAGAGCCTCCTCAGTGAAGCTCCACTTCTCTTGTTTTGTGGCCCAAAAGCATCACTTCAAGGTATGACAGAACTCTATAAATAAAGATACAATTTATAATACTTGTGATAACAAAATTGCTTCCCTAACACATTGTTAGCAACCTCTGAAATCTCTAAACACCCAAAAGTAGAAAGCATTTAATTGCACTCTGAGTCACTGATGGATTTCAGTCCATCTGTAATACTTAAACTGAGCAGCTATCTCCAATAGCTACATCCATATTAACAAATAAGAAAAAAAGTCAAGTCCCCAGCACACTGAGATCAATACAGCTTTAAATGTACTCATTTGAGATGGATCTAAAACCCTCACACATTAAAAAGTGCCAGCTCAACATTTTTCTAGGAACTGAATCACCTTTCCACCAGTCCCACAGGACTCCAAAGAGTGTTTCAGAGAGGGAGAAAATGTCCAAGAAGCTTCAAAAAATGGGGAAAAAAACTGAGGGGGGCAACAATGAGTAATTTCTGCCATATTCTTCCAAAGGTAAGGGAAAAACAGAGGCCACCCAAAAGAAAATTCAGGGTACTACCCACTGAAGGGCTCCTTGGTGTGCAGTCTTCTGCTTTCTTTCAAAGGGAAGAATATTCTCTTTCAACTTCACATGATTTTAAAACATGAAAAAGTAAAAAAAGAAACCAAAACAGTGCAGCAAGTCAGTCAAGTAAATACTGGCATTAACTAATATTTATTGAAGGTAAATAGTAAATAGTGAGTCTCAAAGCCTTGGTGTAACACCAAGGAGCTCTAAATCTGCCCCATCACAGCACTACAAGCCAGTTCAGATATGTTCACCCCAGTATTATTTTGCATGTTTTAAATCATGTCTCCACTCCTGAGCACACTCTAAGGTTTGATCAATCCTACACTTACATCAAAAGAGCAAAATGTTGTAGGAGTTGTGTAAAGAATCGATTTGTAGGAAATGGAGGAGGGAAAGTTACCTGCATGGATTAATAACTTTATAAGGCTTCCCAAAAGAACATGTCAAAGCATCTGAAACCATAGATCTTCTAAAATCTGATCCATACTTCATTCTACAGCCACAGCACATGAAAAATATGTCAGAATCTGTGCTCTAAGTTGCTGAAATTCATCAGAATCAATAGGAAACCTGGAACAAAGCATAGCTCCCACTGAGATGAAAACACCAAATTTCTGCTGGCCCTTTGGTGGACTTTGTCTCACAGCTGGGCACTATGGACTAATCAGATAATTTCAACACTTACTCACTTAACTTCAAGACTTATTTAAAACAATGAAAAAATGAGAGGATGTGAGGAAAGGAAAGAATGACAGAAAAGGAAAGGGAACAATGACAGAAAAGATGAGGTATTGCTGAGTGAAAGCAGAGTAAGGAGGTACCACAGGGGGGCACAAGGGGGAAACAATTTGCCAGAATAAGATGCAGATCCACAGTTTTGGTTCTACTTATAGAAATGGTTAAAAATAAAAAAAAAAAAAACCAGTTTAAAAAATGTACTTGCTTGTTTGTGGCAGCCGTGTCTCCTGTTCTGAAGTCCACAGGCATCTCCATGGCCATTCCTTCCATCAGGAGGGTCACAATAATACAGCAGAGCTATTGATCTGCACTACTCAGTGCCTGCTTCATCCATCCCAAGGGTGGCACACAGCCCTGGCAGCCCCTCACCTGCCTCCAGGACAGATGAGAGGGATTTCACACCATATGTAAATTTATTTAACCAGGAATTTGAGCTCAGAGCTTTACCTCACCAAGGTAAGCTCAGGGAAAATCCACGTGGCATCAGCACACTCAGCCAGGCTCCAGTTTGCTGCAGAAAAGTGAGTTCTGTTTCCTGGGCTTCACAAACATGGAGTCTGTGGAAATAGTCTGTAAAATAGGATTTCAGTTACACCTGACCTGGAACTATTAAAAAGAAAATTCTTTTTGCTTTGAAGTCCTTGATGCGGGGCCAGAGCCATTCGTGCAGATTCAAGCTCAGGAATGATTTTGGTTTGGAGTGAACATCTGTTCCCTCCCCGTGCCCCTCAGGCTGGGCAGCAGCCAGCCTGGCTTTGGCTCACATTCTCTCTAAGTGTGTGTAAAATCTTCTTGGGTTGGCAGAGCAGGCCTGTGACACAAAACCAAAAGGTGGCAGTACATCCCAAGTCTGCTTCAGAGGGGCTTCAGCTCGGAGTCACCACAGCCATCTCTGAGCCCTTCCACACACCCTGGCAGTCTGCACAGGGACCTTTCAACAGCAGTCCTTTAAACACCAGACCTTTAAACAGCAGCCAAGCCAACCTGCCCAGCCCGGGGCAAGACCTGGTGTGAGCCCAGGGCTCCTCACCAGCCCCAGCTGCCCCTGCAGCACCAGGGAGCTCATGGCCACGCCAGGAGCCAAACCCTGTGTCCCCACACCTCACTGCCACCTCAGAACTCTGCTCCTCTGCATTTGCACAGCTTTTTGTGGAATAACAGCTCCTAGTAAGGTGCGATGACCACGTTTAACCCCAAACCTGGCTCGGCCCTGGCAGCGGCAGTGGGCCCTGGCCTGGCTGCCATGAGCCCTTCAGAGCAAACCCTGCAGAGCAGGCTGGCCACAGTGTGATAAGGCCATGGGACAGCGTGATAAGGCTGTGGGACAGTGTGATAAGGCCGTGGACAGTGTGATTAAGCTGTGGGACAGTGTGATAAGGCCGTGGACAGTGTGATTAGGCCGTGGACAGTGTGATAAGGCCGTGGCTGCCAGCACCGAGGCTCTGCTGGCTCACACCCTAGATGGCAGCAGCACCCAAGGAATGGGCTGGGAAACCCAAATCTGCCCACACCTGATGGGATTTCACATAAATCCCATTAGGCTTCCATCTAAAAAGAAATTCCTCTGGAAACCTGAGCAAAAGGAGCATGATGTGAACACAGGGTGCTTCTGGAGGCTGGGAACCGAGGGCTCAGATCCCCTCACGGCAAGGACAGAGCCAGCTCTGCCAGGCAGCTGCAAAGATCACAGGCATACTCTGCTCTTTTCTCCCACCAAAACACTTTTCTGGCACAGAAATGGCAACAAACCTGCTGTGAAGGGGTAACTGGGAGGGCTGAACCACTGGGGAAGGAGGACACACTCAGCATGGGGAAACCTTGGCTTGTTTCTCTGTGTAGTCCTTTCCAAGCCATACCCACACCTCACAATAACTGCACTCATTTCAGTACTGGTGCACCGTTCCCAGCTCCCTGGTGGTTCCTCAGTGCCCAGCCAAGAGGACAATCCCAGGACAGGGTACACAGGGGGACATGGCTGTGTGGGACAGTGCTGGGCCATTCCTGCTGCGTCCACCCAGGAGCAGTCACATCCTGTTGGGATTTTTGCAGGAGCACAGGGTAGCAGGCAATGCTGGGTGCCATTCCCCCCTGGCACACAGGACAGCACCCACCTCGCTCTGCAAGGTGCCAGAGAATCCACAAAAGTCAGCTCACACCAGACTCTTGTTTCCCTGCCCATGCCCTACCTGCAGGGACTCTTCTTTCCCTGCCCATGCTGGTCCTGCCTCTGCTCTCCAATGCTCTTTGCAAACTCTGTACTGCTGCAGTCAGGGCTGCAGTGAACTCCTGGGAGTTCACTCTATTCCACCCCTCATTCTATAGAAACATTAATATTTTAGCATCAATGACTATTGATTTTCTTTTTCCATCTTGCATTTCTTGAGCACATCTAGTGTGGAAACAAGCTTGAGAGAGAAGAAAAGAGAGCAAATAATGTTGTTTAACTTGCAATGTATTACCAGCTTCATGAAGTGAAATGCTAAGCCTTCACTTTTCCACATGGATTAAATGTCACTGTGGCAGATAATGGACAAAATATGTCTACAAATGAAAACCTGAATGAGATACAAGTAGCAGAAGTGGGAAAGCATCACTCCATCCACTGCCTCATGCATCTCCCTGCAGCAGCCAAGGCACCAGCCTGAGCCTCACCCTGCTGGGCTGGGCAGTGCCACAGGTTTTACCACATCACCTGAAAAGCATCCTGGCCACCTTGTCACCCATGTCACTGCTGTCTGAGAAGAGTTAACTTCGGGCTAGATATTCAAGAGTTACTCTTGTATAATAAAGTCATGGTTACGGAGATTACACCAGCTCTACTGATATATTTGAAAGTTTAAACACAAGAAACACACAGGATTAACAAAAAGTGACAGTTTCAGCTCCAAGGGCCTGCAAAGTTGCCTTCAGCCACAGGGAAAGTAGGCAAAACAGGCTGTCAGGATGGATTTTGATCTTTATAAAGGCAAGATGACAGCACACTGTGCTTCTAAGGATACAAATACAGCTAGTAAATTCAACATTTTCTGTTGTACAATTCTGTTCATCTGATAATCTTAGGTTTTCTTCAGCTAAAAAAGGAATTGATTCCCCACCAGTCAGAAGAGCAGGCAAAGGCACAGGGAAGCAAACCCACAGGGGAGGGATGCAGCCCTGCTATCACACAGGGCAGAGCATCTCTTGGCACAACCTGCTGGACGCCACATTCCAGAAGAAAATCTGGGCTAAAACAAAAGAAGCAGAACTCCAGACCTGGGAGAGCCAGGACTCTTTCCCCACACCTCAGGCTGCCCATACCACTTTTCCTTTTCTCTGCCTGTTGATACAGGGATAAATACTGCTTTTTTAATATATTTACACAGTAGCTGGGTCACTGCCACATTATGGGTATGCTCTAGAGTTAGACTCCCAAAAAACCAGGGGCTCCACCACCACATGGGACTTACAGGACATGAGATCTCTGTAATCCTGCCGAGGATTCTCATCTCCTCCTCTCTACCTGCACCCTACAAAGATCAGTGAGCTGCTGCATCCACCACTGGCAGGTTCACCCCTCTCCTTTCCTGTGAGGCTCCAGCATGGGAAGAAGCTCCTCCAGTTCATTCCCAAGCAGTGGAAATTGGCAAGGCTCCATAAAGCAGCTGAAGATCTGGCTCCACTTGATAGTTTTATCTGAGATCATGATGAGCTTGACTACAGGGTGCCAGCTGGATTGCTCTGGGGAACCCTATTTATAGACAACACTTGAAAGGGCGAGTTCAAGGTGATGGCCCCTGGTGGGGTGGTTTTGTATTCCTTCAGGAGATCCTTACTCACACCTACTCCAGTGCTTGCCAGGCAGGTTGGAAAGGCAGCAGAGGAGAGCTCCTGGTGCTTTGTGCTTTCTCCAGGCTCCTGGCAGGAGCTCTGCTGCCATCTTGCCCTGCACCACAGGCCCTGGGCAGCTGACACGTGGCTGCACATTCTTCAGACCAAACCTTCATTTTTGTGGTCAGAACAGTTTGGGGATTTTTTTTTTTCTCAGAGCAATGAGATTCTCAGAGCAGCAACAGCAGATCACCACTTTTTAGAGCCATCACCTGCTTGCCTGTGAGCACAGAACTTGTTACTTGACTCTGGGCATTTTGTTTCACAAAGAACATTGCAAAATCACTGGCAAGAATCACCTGGGGAATTATTTTTGTTTGCTGAAGGACTTGTTTTCAAAGGGGTAAAGGGACTAGGCATAGCATCTAAATAATCCCAAGGGCTCTTTGCATTGCTTTAAAAACTTGGGAGATATTTTAAAGCATCAGCATCACTCCCATGAAATCCCCTGTGACATAGAGATGCCTCCACTGAGCCTAAACCACAAAGCAAAGCCACAGGCTTAAAAAGGAGGAAGGATTCCCCTCCATAGCATTGCATCAGGGCTTTATTTGGGAACTTAGGCCACTTGGCTTTGTGTAGCTCTAAGTAATACTGCACGTGGACCACTGTAAAAATGACTTTTTAAAGTGAACAAAGCCATCCATTGGCAGCTACAGCCAATGCTGAACCAGGCCAGCAGGAATACAAACCTACCCAAAATCCCAGAGCTATTGCAGCTGAGGGCAATGAGAGCCCACAGGAAAATTCCCTTCACCTTCCAAGGCTCCTGTACCACCTCTTGCACATCACTTACTGCTTCTATTTTCAGCATCTCCTGCTGGCCATCTGTGCATACTTTGGGCTCATTCAGGCATTGGAACAACTTCCCAAAATCTGAATTTCTGGAGACTTCAGGTTGAAACAGAATAACTAATCTGGAGTCTACTTTTCAGGCAATATCCCAGGTTAATGTAAAACAATTTCAAGAAGCCAGCAGCTCACTTGGTGCTTTTCTGTGACACTGTCCAATAAGTAGAAAGTTGTAACAGGTGTGAGTTCAGGGTTAGGGTCTCTCAATAAGTCATAGAAGAAACTGACACAACAACATTTAAGAGCCTTAACTGATTATGTATCTAATCCTCAGTGTTCTGCCCTTTCCCTTGTACCAAATCACATCAGAACTCACATTAACACAATCCAACATATACAATGTTTCACTCCCCAGTTCACTGCCAACCTGCCAAAATATGAATGAGGAGGGGGCTTGGCCTTAATACAAAACCACTGAGAAACTGTAACTGGAATTTCAGCCCTTAGAAAATGGCATTTTTATGCCTTTGTCAAAAGCAGGGTCTGGCAGATGTTCTCCTTCCATTGCAGGGGATGGTTCCATCAGGTGACACAAACTCAGCACACACCTGCACCTTCACAATCCAGCCCAAACCCACCCAGTTCCTTCAAAGCTCATGAAATGTACAAAATGGAGACAAGAAATCCACATAGTCAAATCTGGGATTGGTTTCTGCTTTGAAGGGCTACCTGTACTTTAGGAGTTACAGTTCTGATGACAACCTTTAAGTTTCCAGAGGAGCATGTGCCTCATAGGAAAGGAAAATTCATCTGTTCTTGCCAGTGGTCAGTGTTTTGAGCAGCAGGTACGGCTTGGCAGCAAGGACAGCAGTGCCTTTTACCCCCTCACAGATAAAACTGTGTTGAGAAGGTCAGGACAGAGCAAATCTTAGATTAATTCAGGTGGAAAGTGAGCCTGGGAGGTTACCTGGCTCCAATCTCTGCCCAAAGCAGGTCCAAGAACAGGATGGAGTCTGCAGTATCTTCAGGGGTGGAAGCCCCACAACCTGCAGACAATCCAAGATTATGTTAACTTGGAAAAACCACAAATTATGCAAAAGCACTTACCAGAAACACCTGGACCTTCACACAGGCTGTGCTTAGCACAGGGAGAAGCTTCTTGGGTAGGGTCACACATGGGAAGAAGAAAACCAGATGCAGATAAGGCTCATGGGTCAATCAGGAAAGATCAGGTTAACCTGGAAACTTACTCTGAAGGAACTCTTAGTTCTTGTGTTGAAGGGATTAAAGACCCAGTTATTGGGATTTAAATATGTTGAACCCATTTTTCTGGAAAATTTCTACGCAGGACAGATGAACTGCTCATATTTTGGGATATGCATCTAGGCCTAAGGAATTCTAAATTCTGGCAAGACTACATCAGAAGTTGTTATAGAGCAAGCAGCTGCAGACAAATCAGCTTTTAATTAATAATGTCAGACTCCAAATGAGCTGCATCCCTGCACTGTCATCTGGCAGCACACAAGCCTCTGCAGCTACAACACTCAGTGTCTCTTCAGCAGATTCCTGCTCTGAAAGCCACAATCACTTAAATCAAAGACTTTAAAATTCCTTTTAGCAGCAAGACACACATCTTCAGTGATTCACATTAAGGACAACAGTTTCTCCGGGGAGAGGAAAAAAGCCTGCCTACCCCATGGGAGATCACAGATGCTCTTTCACAGGAAGTAATTTAAATGTAGCCAGGAAAAAAATCAGGTTTCACTGAGTGAGCTTTTTCAGCAGAAAAGATTAGAGATGAAAGCAAAAATACAAATTATAGCTCCCTCAGTAGAATAAACAGTAGGATTCAATTCAGCAGGGCATTCAATGCAAGGCTCTAGAAGATGGTCCCCCTCAGCTGAGTTTAGTCACCTCTAAGCATAAACCATGTATTTCTTTTTGTTGAGGCTTTCAGAGAGAATAGGAAAACAGGCATTAGAACTCTTTTGTTGAAGCCAGCATTAGTTATCTTCAGCTGTACTCTATGAAATAGATATAGCAATATCACTCTTGCAAACTTATGACAAAGCTCTCCCCCCAGAGCTTTGAAATGGATTCAAAAAAGCACAGCAGGTGTTTGTTTAAAAACAGCCATAAGACTGGCCTAAAGCATACCAGAGGTGCACAGAGTTTTGTGGTTTGAAAGTGATGTAGAGACCATAATCTTGCAGAGAGGTAACACTTGAGACCATGAGTTATTAATTACATGAGATCAAGTAATTACTCACTTAAACAGCAGAATTTCATATTTTCTCCCCATCTTGATCTCAACACATATTATAGATGGTACTCAAGGAATTCACTTCAAAAAAGAAAGCTAGGTTTAAACAGCAATATAAATATGGAAAATGCCCAGGAAAAGAACAAACTAACCTCTGGGCTGGGCAGCACTGGCCTGTTCTGTGAGCACAGGTACACAGGGCTGCATGGGCAGGAGCTGGACGTGGCCCTCTCAGAACTCCAGTAGAAACAGAACAAAGTTCTGAGCATACCTACTTTAAATGCAAACATTGTGTATCCTCTGCTTTGATGTTTTGTAAAAAAAAAAAAAATACCAGGTGTTCAAAGTACCAAAAAAAATTCCTGTGGCTTGAGTTTCAGAGCTGGAAAAGCATTGTGAGTTTTTCTAAATGTAACATTGTTACACCATGACAACACCAACAGGGACCCCAGGACTGCCCTTCATGGCCAGCTTGCTGTTCTATAGCACCCAGAGACAACTTCACCTTCAAATAAATCTGATAGAAGAGCAGGGAGATATTGCAAAGCATGATTAATTTACCAGCATTTATATGCTGTTTTAACCAGCTGATCGATGCATTTAATACTGAATTGTAAGATTTTCTACAAGGCAGTGTCTGCCCAAAGGGCTCAAGGAGCTCCTTGTACCTTGTGCACTTCCCTCACATCCCCCTGTGGCCAGTGAACAGTGCTGGTGTCCCTGGGACAGCAGCACACCAACCAAAGGCACACAGGAAAAGTGCAATCTCCCTGCCCACTGAGGAACATCTGGCTTCCATCTCTTTTGCAAGAAGCCCCAGAGGCAGGTGATGCTTGCTCCTGCACAGGAGGGACTCTGGTTGGTTTGCTCAGTCCAGCCCACGTGTGTTACCCTTTTGGGACAGTCAGAGAGGGGCCCAGTGCAGCAGGGCAGCAGACAGCACCAGTACTGCCTCAGGGCTCTGAGGGAACTGCCCAGGCTCCATCTCTCCCCAGGAGCCCCAGGCTCACCCAAGGAGTGCCAGGGCCCTGCCCTTGCACCAGCAGAGCCTCTGGCAGGAGCACCCACGGGGCCCTGTGGCCACCCCACACAGCCACATCAGCCCCACACAACACACCAGGCCTGCATTCCTCATCTCTGCCAAAGGATTACTTAGCTCCAGGCTAATAATTGAAAGATGCTGGGATTTAGAAGCCTTTTAAGAATCTTTCTAAATTCCTGTTGGAACATTTCGGAGGCTAAGTAAGTGAAAAAATGTTAACCTTAATTAAAAAGATACTTTTAAAACTTGAAAGCCCCTATGAAATAAAGCTTTCCTTCATAACAGAATTCTAAAACCTGCTGATAAAGCAAGTGGAAAATAGTTTGTAGGTTTAGGGACACCCACATGAAGCAGGAAATGCTGCTAATTAAAGCACCTGATTTCACTTAAGTCCAAAGAGTTTGTTGCAAAAGACTGGAAAGCTCTACTATTGAAGTCAACACCACTTAACTTCCTAAACTATGCCACTTAAATCTCTTTAAGATGCTTCTTTTAAGTATTAGTGATGTTGAAAGTCTGCAGAACATTTTGTACAGATGTAGTACACCCCAATTTTTTGTACCATCATTAGTCCAAAGGAGACAAAACAAAACCCTGTGTGAAAGCTACACCAAAGTGCATTCAAGGGAAGTCCTGATCTGCACAACCAAGGCAGCCTGTCAGCTCACACTAATCACTTCTTGTCTGGTATTACTGGACTGTATTATTCACAAACTTCAAAGAACTACGAAGCAGCCTGATTAGTTGTATTTTTTTTTATTAGGTTTATTATAGAGTTTCTATTACTCCAGCTGGGTAAACCACATTTGAAAGTAAGTTTAACTGCAGGACTTCAATTTCAACCAAAATCATTTTTGCATGACTTTATTGTAATATAGATTTCAATTGAACATTTAAAACTTACTTCATTAATAAGCAAGCCAAGCTCAGTAGCTTCAGTGCAGGATGTACTTTATGTAACTGCCGCACATTCAGGTTAGATTGGATGTACACGGAGAAGAGACCGGGCAACTGCACGAGTCAGAGGAGAAAGCAAAAGTGAGCACCATTTGTACCAAACTAAACAGTTCTCCAGTCAGTGTTCCCTACTGAAAACCAACTCACTTCTGGCTCCAGGAGCTACAGTTTGGATATAGCTGAAAGCTATTTCCAGAACATCAGTTTTCTACACTGGCACAAGAAATAGTCTTCAAAGCAACAGGTACTGGACTTCTTTTTATTTTTTTTTTTTTCAGAGACAACCTGTTCTCCTGTGTTTATCAGGTGAATACATGCATTTTTGATCACTCTGGCAGAGGTCAAAGAGCAAACAACAGTTGGGGCTAAATGAAAAACAATCAAAAGTTGCCAAATATTTAAGGTACAAGCAAAAAAAAAAAAAAAAAACATTAATGCAACCAGTTTAATACCAAAGTCTGCTTTCTTTCAAAGAAAAATGGCACAAATTAAATAAGAAGCCAGACAAATTTAGTTTTAGATGGTAATAGACTGACTTAATGCTTCAGAGCATCAACAAGATTTATTTCACGGCAAGAAAGGGGAGAAGAAATTTGAACAGGCTCTGTATTTGGGCTAGACCAGCAGCACTGCTACAGCTCAGTCCCTGCGTGCAGGACTGATACCAGTATGATGTCACCTTTACCACATCAAGAATAAAATGTGTTAGAAGTTGCAGAGCATAAGCATCTTACTTGTACAAGCCAGTTAAAAAAATAAACAGAAGAGCTGAAGAATGGTTCTCACACCTGTCCTTTCTGTTCAGGACTCCACCTTTCTTTTAAAACAAATATCCCTCTGCCAATAGTCTAATAAATACTAATGTATATTCAGACACCATCTTCAAAATCTTTGCTGAAAATGCAGTCTCCAAAAGAAACTAGCTTTATGCAGTATTAACATCTTACATAAACCAAACCTTATGAATTGTAGTTAACAGCAGTAACTGAAATTAATGTATACTGAGTTTCAAGTGATGTGCAAGTTCAGCTATGTAACACAGGTGGGGGTTGGAGCAGTTCTTAGCACTTTTCTTTGGACACTTTGACAGCTGTCCATGAACTACAGAGCCTCTTGCTACAGTACTGTGCAACTACTGACATCTTCAAGGGCTCTTGGGTGTAAAGAAATGTGATGGAAGCACCACAAGGCAAGGAAATCAGGCTCAAGTAGAGAGCCTTGAGTATCTCACACAGCACTGCTGTCTTGCCTTGACTACAGACATCGATGAGAGGGTAAAAAGGGCAAACCTACAGTGAAGTCTGCTTCAAACAGCAAAGATAATACAAAAGAGATCTGACTCTACAAGCATGTAAGCAAAAGTCTTGAAGAGCTGTGTATTAACATGGAGCTCAAGGTGCCTTAACTTCGCCAGAAACCACAATTCTCAGTACTGGGAATCTAGCATAACACTACATTTCATCCCAGGATCAACCTATGCTTCCAGTTAAAGCATGCATACCACGTCTCTAAATACCCCTTTCCCAACGTGCAGGGTTGGAGCTCTCCTTTTTCTTATTCTTCCTGTGTTATCCCTTTCCAAGGCAGAGATTTAGAGGCCCTAAGGCCAGAGCTCTCCACCAAAGACTTGCTCCCTCTATGTATAAAAATAGTCAGGACACTCTGAGACTGACATCTGTCCTTCCCCATTCAGAAACAGATTTGCAGCAGATCAGTCTTGATCTCTAGTTCAGTTTTAGACTATGCTTAAGTTACGGCAGCCAGAGTTCAATCCTATGAATGTAAGCTAAACACAAAAAGAAAGCCATTTATCCTTTTTAATTCATGCTTACAGCATGTTTATCCAGAGTTTTATAATCAACTTCCAGTTTTAAATTATTTTCTTAGCACTTCACAGAACCTGCATGTCACTCCCTCCTAAAGGGGATGGCATCACAGAATCTTGTTTAAGTTAGTCCAAGTTTCCACATGTGACCAGAAGTCTTACTTGTTAGAACACACCCCTTTTCCAACTATTCCCCACATTCCCTCTCCTCCCACCCCTCCCCAGCAATGGGCAATTACTTCACAAGAAATGTAAAATAGGATATGGGTGTACACAAAACCTACCCTCCACTAATACTGAACAGAAAAGCCTATTTTCCAATTACAGGACATTTTTCTCTAAATTTAGGTCAGCACTGGTGCAGTCTGCACTGTGTATGATTACCACAAGGATAATACCAATAAGTACATATATTTTCTCAAACTGATTTAAAAGCCTATGAAGTTAATTGGGGAAAAGTTTAATATTGCTACTTCAGAGCACTAGAACACACAAAGTGAATCCAATAAAGATCCTTGTATTGATTCAATATTAAGTATTAATTGCATGACCATCATAGCACCTCTTTACATTATCACACAATCACCAGAATTATCAACTGCTTTTAAAACTAAAAAGGGTACAGTCCAATATTTATAACTTGCACACTGTTACTATACAGAAACTAGGTGCATGGTACAGTGCTGCAAAAATGGAAGCCTGCAGTTTTGACAAAGATGCCAAGTCATGTTGTAGACAATTTCAGTCAAACTGGCAATACTGTTTAAGCAAATACTCAAAGCAGGAAATAAAGGACAAAAAAAAAAAAAAAAAAAAAAGAATTCTATAGCCAAATAAACATCTGAAATTTCCTTTCCCTTTAATAATACAAGTAAGGTCACTTTTAGCCTTGGAACAGATACATGTTCACCTATGATGATCTTGCTAACTACTACACAATATCTGATGTCCTCTGCTAAGAATATAGTTTAAGAAAGCCGCAGTTACAAGAGGCATCTAATGTAATATCTAAAATTTCCTTTATGGCATTTATTGAATTCTTTGTCTTAAACAGTGAATATGGAAAGATGGCCTCATGTTTCCTTTTCAATAGTACTCTGAGGATCAAGTGGCTTTCAAGCAGCATGGTGGGTTTGAAATTTTTGCAGTTTAGATCATTCTGTTGCGTTTATGGGTTGGTGAGTCTGTAATGACATCGCCACACTGGGCTGAGGTACGCTTTCTAGTTCCACCATTGTCCAAGTGGAGTGCCATTTCTTCTGATATGAAAGTGTTCAAATCAACATCATGGAGTCCATTTCTCCTTCGACTAGCATTGGAGCCACTGCTCACGTGAGTAGGCGAGCCTGGGGTACTCGAGCGAACACTTATACTAGCCATTGCACCACTAAGACCTGGGGAGAGAGAGAAAAAGGGCTTCAGTCAGACAGCACAGACAGTTCAGTCCCCACGTGTGCCACACACGATTGCACTCAGCCCCGTTCCACCGACACCTTAAAGACACTTCACCCTGCTCTTTGTACCACTCCAGTCCACAGCACCACACCTTCTCAGCTTTCAGCCTGTGCAATAATCCAGGAGTTACCAGAACCGCTTTTTATGATGTTAAAAGTGAGCTTATGCACCAGGATGTAACAGCACACTCTGAAAAACATTAACTCCATAGGCATGACATGCTATTCAATACAGGGACATACTCGAGAGCAGATAATCTCAATTTAAAGAGATTCACACTGGACCAAGAGTTACACAGCCCTGCCAAGGACTTGAGTTGAACTGACCTGGTCTTGTGTCAACACCACCACCCTGCTCCCTTTCATTCCCTGAAGGAAACTGCAGCATGGCAGCAGGTCTCTGACAGGTGTACACCACAGCCAGTTCATAAACACAAGCTTTATTTCATGGCTAACTCTTAACAGCCAACGCATTAGTATTATTAAATTCAGAAATGCACTTAAAGAACAAGCAAAGAAAACCACATGGCAATCACCCAAAATTTGTTATCAACAGATCTGATACAAATCACTGTCACAGGTACCCTGCAAGAACTTTGGTTTGTATTCAGATTAATAGTATTGGATTCAAACTGAAGTTTATTTATTGTAGAAAAAAAGGCCATAAGAAGACAACCATGAACTTTCATACTAATTTAACCTCTGCCTTCTGTAACATTGCAATTTTGCAAAAGGGGGACATTCTAAAACAAAAAATTTAGTAAGGACTAATACACAAAAGATTAACTACTCTTCTCAATTTCCCATTCAGTCTGTATTTGGAGATAAACAGGAGCTCAGAGTTAAGACAAACATCTTTACTATCATAACTTTTCCAAGCCTGAGTATTAGTAGGAGAGTACAGAAACATCTGTTGGCCCTAGCAAAGATAAAGATAGGTCTGCATATTTTCTAACAAGAATGAGGAAACGTTGAACTGTCCAGGAAGATTCCTCTCTCAGTAACCTTCAAAATCTTAAGAGCTCCCTTCTCCAGTCTCAGATATTCCATAGCTCTGTCCAACCATCACAAACCTTGTGCATGCACTAATTCCCATCTCCACGTACTGTCAAATGAGCAGCCAAAAACTACTGACTGACAAGTCAAGCCTAACAAAACCCAATCCATCAGCTGCTGGCAGGCCAGATAGGCAACTTCAGAGGCTCTGGGAAGAGAGGACTGCTAGAACTACATCATCAGTCACCAGAAACCTCAGGTAGAAGCTGAAGTCTAAAAGCCATCTGCAGCAATGGCAGGCTGATACACAGGTCAGGATGGAGCAGCCCAGCCAACGTCACTCTATTGAACATTACTGAATGAACATTTAAAGCTTCCAACTTGTAACAGCACAGGAAATACTTCACACAGATCTGGCATTACACAACAACCAGCAGACACAGCCACTAATCACTGATTCTTTCTTAGGGCTTTTGCTTACAGCTCCAAGTGGTGTTCAAACAGGGCCCAGAAGCATGGTCTGAACTCCAAGAGGCACCCTGCAGATTTTATTAATAGCAAAATCATTGCTCATTCACAATGGCAGAAAGTATTTAAACAGAAGAAGCTGTTTTAGTGTAAAGGTAACTCAGAAATGAGGTTTGTGACAGTATTCCCAGGATTAAGGTCGAGCTTAAATTCAAAACCATTAGGAAAAGAATTTCCCATGCATCCACCAAAGAAAGTAATGCAGCTAAACTTGATGACAAATGTATGAGAAAAAGCCAATTCAGATACCATATCCTGGATAAACCACAAACATACACAGTTTGGGCAGGTAACAAATCACTTCACAATTCAAAGACATCAGTAGTTTAATTTCAACTGGCATGACATACATCAGAAAAAACATTAATTCATCCTGTACATTTAAATTGGAAAAAATCTGACAGCATACAGGTGACATTTTTTCAAATCCAAACCGATTGTAGAGATTTCCCCCCACATCCCTATTCCAAGCAAAACTGCTGTGACCACACAAGTTTAGTGTCATTACTTACACTTAAGAGTCAACAATTTACATCACTTATCAGTCATTCACTGTTATACAACTCATACCAAAGGAGCAACATAGCAATTCAGTTTTATCATGACATCTTTTTACTACATCTAGTGCCCAAGTAAGGGCAGAAAAATTATTTTAAATAAACCCCAAAACTGACCTGTGATGTCAAAAGACATTTTTTGCCACCACTCAAGAACTATGTTTTTAAGTGGAGCCTTTTCAAGTAACAAGCATTCTTTAAAATAGTTGATACAGTTAAAAGATGTATCTGTAACACATGCAGCATATTCTAAACCAGACTGCCAAAGTTCCCAAGCAATGCCTAAAGCAGTCACTGACTTCCCAGTATTTAGGTAATGCTGAATCACTGTACATTTAAATACAGAAACAACCTTCAGGAGGTAATTACAAGTTAAAATCTTTAAGTCAACTTAGTGTCTAAGGCAGGAGAGTAGCTTTGAGTTTAATCCTAGAGATCAGAATACAAGGCTATTGCATCACAGCATGGGCTCTGAGCTACAGGTTAATCTTGCATCTCACACAGGTACTTAGTACCAGTAAGAGTCGTGGCTGGGTACACTGACAGACTGACAGCCCCAGCTCCTGGCAGTGAACCACATCACACAGCACTGCCCATCCATCCAGAAGGGCAAGACTGCCAAATGAAACACTCAGATCACAGTTTGGATTTGCACATTAGGATTGGCTAATTGAGCTAACATGGAAAAGTCAAAGCAAACTCAAGGCATATATTCAAATATCAAGATGCCACTACATGGAACCAACATCTCTGAGAACAACTTGCAATGCTCAAAAAAATCCACTTTTGGTTGACAGGGAAAAGAGTTAAGTTTTTCCTTGGGAAGCTGTGGCAAAGCAGAGGAAATCTCAGAAAAACCATTTACTGTGAATTACTCTGAGTTCAAGCTTTCAGCAGACTCAGAGCTCTTCCCAAAGCATCTAAAGCAGTAACTGACACTAGGAAGTGGTAAGATGACATGACTGTCAGCAAACACCACTTCCCAACCTCAAATGTCTGGATTGTGATTAATATGGCCTTAATCACACGCACATCAGTTTTGTCCATACAAAAGGACAGATTCTGTCCATACAACAGGACAGAGATCCAAACAGCTGCTGAAGTGCCTTTATTTTTCCCCACAATCTCACATCCACCTCTGAAGTTTCTCACTCCTTTCTACCAGGGACATCTCCTTTATTCTTTGAGGACTTTAAGAAGGTCCACATGGCTCTGACCCCCTTTTGAATTAGAAAGGTTTGAAGTGGAAGGCATATCTCAAACATTTTGCAGTACCTAGTACATTCTCGTTCCTGTCATATCTTTCAACAACAATATGACATTTCATAGACAATGATTTTACAAAGAATTCTATTTTAAAAGGTCTTACAGTGCTATTAAAAGGAGCTGTGACCAATACTACCCAATTTATAGCTAAGTACACTCCAAAACTATCAAGATATTAGAATGCTTGACTGAAAATATGTTTCATGGATTACAAAATGCTTAAAACTATCAACTCAAAATTAGCAAGTTTGTCACCACTGGCCTAACAAACTGTAAATGCTGTTTCATCTGCACTACAATCATGCCCATGTACAACTTATTCAGGTCACTATCACAGCATAATATACTGGGTAGCTACTGTTCCACATAGTACTAACTATTGTTTCTAGAAGTTTTAATCAGGAAGTATCAAAAGGAACATTCATGCTTAGGTAGTGTGACCAAAGCAGGAATTAGTTAATAACCCAGATAAATACAAAATTGCATGCAGAGAGATCCTTGTCACTCCTCTGTCATATTCACCCTTTCATAATACTGGCTCAAAGAGCAAGCTTTAGCAGCACATACCAATACACAATTCCATCACAGCTATATTTACATACAACCTTTAAATTAACCTGTGTCAGACCAATCTGAACTCTGTTTTCCAACCCCTCTTCTACCAGCTGCAGCTTCTCCACTCTGCTAAGTGCCCCTGTTTTAAACTGCACTTGAATATTCTGAGAAGCAAACACAAAGGCCTAGAGGGAATTCAGACTCTTAAGGGGCCAGGTCACACACTTTTATGTGCAAGTGTTCTCCCTACCCCACAGAGACCAAATCACATGAATTATATACATCAACATTAAAGCTAAGGAGAAAAAGAACTAATGTTCTCCCACTGTACTGCTGCTCTATTTTTCCCCAAAGTCACCTAATTTTTGATTAAGAATGCTCAAGTCAAATGCATTTCAACACTACCTTTCCAAGTTTGCTTCTTGCCCCTCCTGAAATCTCAGCATCTTCTCCCATTTTGCTGGGAGGATGGTGTGTGAAACATGGAGCACATGCACAGGGAAGGACAGGGGCTGTGCACCACACTTGGTACAGCAGCTACAGCCAGGCACAACGTGGCTGAGCACGTGGCAGTGTTTGGGAGTCTTGTACTGTTAGCTCAGATTGATGCAATTCTGTCATTTGAAACTCATCTCCTACAGAACTGGAAATGTCAATACACATCCAGAGAGTAGGTGAAGACACATCCATACTTTCCCTGGCTGCAATGACATTTCAGGGACTAATGGAAGTTAAAAACCCAACTCTGCAATTGAGATGTTGGACAATAAAGGTATTATCTTCTACTACCACATCTTAAAGCATTAGACTGATGTTTCATTAAAGTTTCAGAAAACTGCACTGGCACTCCAGAGTAAAACATCATGTATTACCTTGAGATAACTACTCAGCTGCTCTAAAAGGCTTGAACTTCTTTTCAAATATTCACAGTTGAAGGTAACCTTGAAATAAAGCATGGCTGGTGACTATCAGCATGCTAACAGTGAAAAGCTGATAATAAGGGAAAAGATGTTGTTTACTGAAGTTTACTCTCTCTCGAGTAACATTCCAAAGTCTCCTTCTCAGTAGATGTCAGTAACAACTGCAGAGCATAAGTGCTATGGAGTTAAAAGAAAAGGGAGATCACATCTTAAACATTCTCATGCCTAATTTTTTGCCATGATAATTTTGCTTTTAGCTACTATAACGGGTTCTTCTCTGCTGTTCTGCTCTCAAGTTTTCTTGAAGTACAAAGACTTGATAACCAGTATCACAAGATGAAATTCTGGGGTCAATATCCTGTCTAAAAAACTGTCAACCATCTTACAGAGATAAAATATAGGTTAGAGGTTACCAGGCTAGAGACAAAAATTCAGTTTTAAGATATTTCTTTTCAGAGAAAGCATACAGTTAAAAGATTGTACTGATGCCTAAAGGATGCTAATCTCTAATGCTTTAGTCTAGGGCATACACCCAGAACTGTGTTTGATGTTCCAGGAAATACTGAATTATTAGCTGTTTTGTTACCACTGCTTCTCTCAAAATTTTCAGATGTGCTTATGATGCATTTAGGGGTTAGATTATGAAAAAACATGTATTTTCCACCATCACAGGGGAAGATCAGCAAGCTATAATGCCATGATCTTTAGACATATAATAGTACCTATTTCCGAGAAGTCAATACCCCAGCTCTGCTTCCACTTTACCTGGTGCCATGGGCTATTCATATCTATCCCTGCTTTACTAAAAGGGGTCTTGCTGCAAGCAGCAAAGTTTTAGCATTATCCCTCAAATCTAATTCAACCCATCCACATGATCAATAAATACTCTATTCCCACCAGAAGCCAACTAGCACAAAACAACCTCTCACCTTTACATGCCAGTTGGAAACTCCTCTCAAAACCTCTGTGCCTGGACTGCTCCTCACTATCACCAGGTTCTCATGTTCCCTCATGAAACTTAGAAGCAGCACTTTCAAACAATGTGCCAAAAATTATGATAAGCACAGGCCTCATGAGGACAATATACACACACCTAAAGGTCCTTGGCAGGTTTCAAAATCAAAACATACTTTTGAGAAGCCCTACAATAAATAGGAAATGAGTTCATGAGATTGCTTAATCACAACTTCCTTGAAGAAAAAAAAAAGGGGAAAAGCTGGAGTAATGCAAACATTGTAGGCAATAAATAACCTAAAAACAGTTATGAGGCCCAATACAAGCCTAGTCACTAAAGGATTAGCACAAAAGCATTTATGTCAAGGACCAGATTGAAACTGATATGAGGAGAACCTAATCCAGAAGGTGACTGACATGTAATCTTGTCAACCAGCTGATGAAGGGGAAAAAGTACATTTTGAGCCCCTGCAGTGCCACTACAGAGGACAGAACTTCCTCATAACCCTGCATTACATTATGAAATATGGAAAACTTTATATATATATATCATTGTTCAGATCCTCATGCTATAGAAAAGTGACTTCCATAAACCACCTCTGTACAAAGCAGATGCTAGGAAACGATACATGGACACAAAAAGAGCCATATTACCAATAAAAACACCTCTGAGTTTGCTCAGAGAGCTCACTGTGCTGAAGTGAGCCTACCTAAGCTTCCTCTCACCTGAGACTGAGCCTTTCCAGTTAAATCCAACTCCACAGATTCAACTATATTTTCAGAAAAGCATTTTTATGAGGGTGCTTACCACAGTGAGAGCCAGCTTCTGCAGCTGTTCTCATGAAATTAATTTTATCTACACTGAGTAAGCAACAGTGGTGCACAGAATTCCCTAGCCTCCTTCCAGTATGAGACAGGAAACTGCCAAAACCAACATGGCTGAGTAGGGAAGCATGCTTGGTTTAAATGGCTGTCACCTAGACAGTAACAGTGTCTGGACTGGGCATCTTTAAAAACCACCACAGCACAGCAGAAGCCAAATCTGCATTTTCTGGAATTCATGCTTCTAATTAACCCATCAATTCTACCGCCCAATGAGAATATCCAGACAGTAAAAATTTAATTTAGGTTGCACTTCTAGTTAGCTTCATTTTCATTTTTAGAATGTCTACGGTTTGTACCTCAAGATATCTACTACCCTTTTGAATTTTAGAAGGCACAAAACCCAGAGGTGAACTGCCCCATCTCACCTCAAGAGCAGTTTAAAGCACATCTGTCTATCACTTGCTCAATCATAATCCAACACAGAATAGGCTACTGAATATTCATATCTGAAAATAGATACACCCAGCATTGCTGGTGATGGCAAGGAAGGCAATTCAGTATGACGATGGAAGACATGTAAATCTGAAAGTGAACTAGAACAAAGTTCTGAACAGGACTCAATTATTGTAAAAATGTGTAACTGAAACACCCTTCCCAGGGTACTTTTAGTAGAATGCTGAACTGCATTAGTGCCTAACAAAGGTACTAGAGAGCTAGAGACAGAAGCCTCAGACATCAAATTCCCTCCCTAATCCTCCAAAAATTTGCTGGTAGTCAAATCTTAATATTTAACTAGTTGCTAGCATAGCATTGCCATTTTCCAAGAATTCTGTTTACTTTAGCATTGGCATGAATGCAAGTCTCTTCATGCTTCAAAAACACTACCAAGACTTGAAACTTAACTGCTGAGTACACAGCTGTGCAATATTACAGACCCAAATTTCATTTTTATTCAGCATCTTTTCTTCACTGAAAATACTCAACTATACAAATTCTTAGCAGCCAACACATGCCTTATACATGCAAAAGCTCCCTTAAAGAATGAAGGGGATACCTTCAGCTGGAACACCAGGTACATGACACATTATGATATGCCAAACACACCTTAAAAACCCCCACCCAATTTTAACCAAGTAGTATTGAAAAAGTGACAGTTACCATGCAGAGCTATGGCTTCACGGAAGGGTTGCAAATCAGTCTCTACAGATGAGCTAGTTTCTGTTGAAGTAGCTCGGTTAGGGGATACTACAGTCAGTCTTGGGGGAGCTCTAGAATTTCTTGGAGGAGGGACTTTTCCACAAAGGAAGCTGATTAAGTCTTCTCTTCGAATAGTTCTTCTGCGTTTTTTAACCCAGGCTAACACATCCTTATTCCGACGCTGATAGCCAATCTGAATTCCTAAATCAAAGCTTCGCTGGTGGGCATCCACACTCTCTGCAAGAGGACAGAAAAAAGTTCTCTTAGTGTTACACAGCAATGTACAGCACAGCACTGATGGGGCCTCCTGCCAAGCATGGGAAAGAAGAAGTATCTACATCTTCTACAGCTTACTCCATAAGGCAGCACCAAGGTGGCTGCAGCAGAAAAGAGGAGGAGTTCCATTAAACCTGAAGAGAGTAAAGCCAAAATGTTCCATCCTCTTTACACATCAGATAGTCAACAGCAACTCCAGCTCCACTTAAACAGCATTTACTATACTTCAGGTCAACACCACAGCACTGTTTATTTACATTAAAAACACACTTAGAGCTTGTCAGGCTGAGGAAGATACTTAAATCAATGGACAACAGACTTAGACACACACAGTGCATCAATACAGCAGGAAGCCCCAACATAAGAAAGGAGTAACTGCTTTTCTGCATTCTGACAGGTAAGGAACTGCCAGAAAACTCAGGATTTCTTTCAAGTTCTTCTATTTTCAGCTGGATTTCAATTGCAGAGGCAATTCACAGGCCAGAGTTTTGAAACTAGTTAGAACACAAGTGTCCCCAATGTCTTTCAATTAGCCAACATAGCATTTACAAAGGCTAAGAAAGTTTCCTTCCCCATTTAGGGTCCCATAGCAATTCTGATATAGAAAAGTTTTAAACACACAATTTACAATAAATCCTACTACAAAATGCAATTTCTCTCTCTGTTAATGTAACTAGTCACCTGTGCACATCAGTTATAGCTGTGTCTCCAATGGATTAAGTTGCTTTCAAACTTTGGGAAGTGTATTTCTGGCTACCAGTTTGAGTAAGTTTCAAACCACAGTAACAGGTGGGACAAATCCTGTTCACCACACAATTATGCTCATCTTGTTCGTCACAGGTTTGCTATCAGAGCTTTGACAACACCTATTTCAGTTTCATGTAAAGTTTCATACTCTTATGTTGCTCTTGCTCCTTAAAAGACATGAACATATCCACTCCAATTTTGTTTACTTGAATTCCATAGATTTTTTTCTATGTGGCAAAGCTGATTTAACAGCATTTTATAATCTTGTTTTATTAAACAAGCCCAAGGCAAAAGCCAGAAGACAAAGGTATTTCTTTAAGAACAGCTATCCCAAAATATTGGTTTACAAACAATGACATACACATCTAATGTAGCTTTGTCACACTCCAGAACCCAGAAAGTCCTACTGTTAAGTGTTATTCTTGGACTTGTATTCTAAGGCACCACTGCACAGACCATGAAAGACAGCACTGAGATCTACACTGTCAAAGAGCAGCACTTCAAACCTAACACAACAGACCAAAACCACCTCAAACTGAGCTGAGTTAAATCTTGGAGCTTTTGGAGTATAAACCAAACAAGTAAGCAAATGTAATTTAACCTGTTCTTTGTATCCACTCTAAGAGTATTCTGCCTGTACTACTTTGTAATCCAAAGGCTACATTTACAAATGTTAATTCCTCTGAAAGCAATGGTAACATGACAGATTATTCCTCCTGCCATTTTATACTGCACAGCAGCCTGGACTCCAATGCACTGGCAGCAAAAGCTGCCCAAACATTCTGGAGCCAACTTGGAAACTGAAAATACTCCTTTAATCACTTCCTGAAATACCAAGAGTGTCCTTCTGAGGCTTGGAGGCTGGCTTTACGTCAATACCCTGCTTTCTTTGTGTATGAGAATGCTTTACAAAGTGCTAACTGTGAACTAGGTATGAGGTCAAACACTGACTGCTGATGCAGCCCAGAGAAGTTTCAAGCATCATTACCCCGGGTACATTAGATTTTTTATGGTAAAAGCCACAACCACTTTGTTTACAAAGTTAAGCTTGCAAAACCTAAGCCGTCAAGCTGCATATATTCTGAAATTACTAAGTCAAAATCAACATTAGAAAATATTCAGGGCTTTTTTAATAAAAACAAGGTAAATTGTAGGCTCAGAAGTCTTATTCTAACATATACCTAGAACTTTCCACAGTGGCCTTAAGTTCTAAATCCTACATTACAAACCACGCTTCACTTTTTTAGTGCAATCAAGATAATGAAGTGTCTTGAATGCAGTCTCTATCACCAGCACCAGAAATGCAGGATGTAAGACCATCAGTGTGGTGTGATATTAAACTTCTAATCTATATTCAGAAGAAATGCTGACATTCAAGACATCATGGCATTCTCATTATGCACCATTCCTCGGGTTGTTCTTGGTAAAAAGATGATGCCTCAAAAATCCAAGTATTTATCAGATCAGAAAGCAGCTGACAAGGCAAGAAGCAGTTTGTGGTGTTTAGTTCACCCCACCAAGTATTCCTCCAGTATTTTAACAGTGTCCTCCAAAACAAACAGTACTGAGAATGTGAAAAACAGGAGTTTTTTTAAGAGCCATGTTCACCACTAGGGAAAGCAAGCTCACAGTAAGCAAGCTCCAACTTGTCAGATATGACAGTGTTCAGCTGGTTCTACCATGTTATCACCAAATTTCTACTCACTTACAAGTTACCTGAAAATTGAAAGATGGCATTCCTGAGTAACTCAGGTACTTTAGGATCTGTTTGAAGAAAACATTTGTTTCAGGTGCTGGTTTTTGAAGTATTACATTACACCTGACCAAAGTCAGCTTCCAACTTAAAGCCTAGTTTCCCCAATCACCTACTCATCAGTTAATCACATCATTGCCAACAAAAAGGCTCAATTTGCCTACAACAGAAGTAATCTAACATTTTAACCAGAAATAAACAGTCTAAGTCTTCATAATATAGATGATATAAGGGAGAGCCATGCCATTTGTAAAGACAGACTGTAATTATTCCAGACAATTTATTAACAGTACCTGCTGCTACTCGAGCACCATTCTCAAATGACTATTGTCTCCAGACATGTTCTAGTGACCCACACCCTCAGGCCAGCACCTTCCTGCTCTCAGGTGCTGCCCCTTCACATGACCTGACACACACACACAGCATTCAAATGCACCTTCTGCAGGAGGCAAGACTCTGGCAGGGAGGGCTGTGCACCCACACTTCCTCCTCACTCTGTCCACATCTGTCAGAAACCTGATCACCCGTCACAAACACATCAACTGCTTAAAGCAAATCCAAAATGACAAAACTGGAGGCAAATGAAGGAGCATGGAGGTAGAACTACAGATAATGCCGTACAGACCAAGGGGAAAAAAAAAATCAAACCATAAGCCAGAAAAACCAACATTGTAATTTTAAAGCACTTCCTTTCCTTGTAATGGAAGGCAGTAACAATGGGAATCACAATGTGCCAATTTCAGCCTTCACTGATATGTATTATTTTAGCACAACCTTTTAAATAAAGTACAAGCCACTGAATGAGCCTTCTGCAGACATGAATTCCTAGGACAACCCAAAGAACTGCAGAGTTCAGAAAGACCCAGTAAACCAGCACTAAAGCACAGCCACATGCAAAGCACACTCCTATCAAAGTTCTGGCTAACACTGCCTTCTTACAGCCATGCTGAACACAGACATAATGACATTTTAGTGCTTAAAATAAACTGTGAGGCTTACTTAAGAAGCCTCAGTGCCACAAGAAGATAAAAGTTTCTGTCACATAACATCTGTGCAGAATCTTATGAGCACTAAACCCAACTTCGCTTCACCACAAAAGAGAAGGCATTAAACTGACACCCCAACATCTAATGCACCATGAAATATAAACAATGCAGGGAATTTCAGTACTGTTTAATATGCCGTTGTACATTTCCCTTGAATTCACAAGAAACTGACACATGTTAAAGATACCCTTTTTCAAGGGTCTCAAAGTAAAACAGATTTTAAGTTTATGAGTCATTGACATGAGGCAACAGAAAAGATTCAGCTACCGTCAGCTGAAGTGGACCAGGGAAAACCTGCAAGATTCAGGAAGCAGTCTCGGGTTAGATTTTATCAGGGTGAATAAGAGACATTAACAGGCCCTACTTATGAGTAAGCCGGGGCAGGAGGCAGAGTGGGGCCCGGCTCGGCGGAGAGGGCTGCCGGGGCAGCGGGGGGGCAGCCCCTTACCTTTGTAGAGGTTGGTGACCGCAGTGGCGGCGTTCTGGAAGGGGACCCAGAGGGAGAGCCCCGGCTGCTGGCACACCCGGTCTGCAGGGAGAGAAGGACACACGCTGTTTATTTTGGAGTCACCCGCTCCGAACGGCCATGTTAGGTTTCGCCATTTTGTTCCACCTTCCGGAGGCAGCTCCGGATCGGGGCCGAGCGGGGCGGGCGGGCAGCGGCCCGGCCGGGGCAGCGGGCGCGGTGCCCCCAGCGCGGCGGGGAGCGCCCGGCCGCCCCCGCCCCGGCCCCGCCGCACAATGAGCCCGGCCCCGCTTCGCCATTTTGTCGGGAGTCTCTTCCCGGGGCTGGGCGTCGGGAGCCGCCGGCAGGGCCGGGCTTCCCGGCCCCCCCCCACCCTCCCCGGGGCTCGCCCCCGCCGCCCGGAGCCTCCCGGCGCGGCCCCCGCCGGAGCACCCCGACGCCCCGCGGCCGCGCTCCGGCCCGAGCGCTCCGGCCGCCGGGGGAGGGGGTGCGGCCGGGCCGGCGCAGGAGCCGCCCCGGAGGCCGCACCGGGCGCTGTCCGGGCCGCGACCGCGGCTCCCCCTCCCTCTCGCCATTTTGTTTTCCCGTCCGTCTCCGAGGGCGGCCACGGGCCGGCACCGCTCCTCCCGCCGCCTCGGCCCCTTTGTACCGCTGCGGACACCTCCCCACCCCGGCGGCTCCGCGGCTGCTCGGCGCCCCCACCCACCACGGGCCGGGCCAAGAGCCCACCGCGCTCGGGCTCCACCGGCCTCCAGCCGCCCCTGCTGTGCGCTCCCCAAGCCCCTGACCGTGCTCACCCTTGTAGAGCTGCGCCACGGCGGTGGCCGAATTCTGGAAGAGGTGCCAGAGCTTCTGCTGCTTGTGCTCGGGCTGCGCCGCCGCCTCGTCCTGCAGCTCCGGCGCCAGCGCCTCCTCCTGCTCGGCCTCAGCCAGGCACTGCCGCTCCCACTTGCTGAACCAGTGCTCGGGCCCGTGCTCCTGGATCTCCGCCTCGCCCTCCTCCTTCTTGTCCTCCATCCTCCGCCCGGCTCCGCGTCCCACAGCCGCGAACACCCGGTCCCGACAGCCGGCCGCGCTCGTTCCGTGCGCTGGCCCGGCCCTACCTCACCCCCATGCCGGGCCCGCCCGTCGCTCCGCCGGCCCCAAACACTCCGAGCGCCGGCACCGCCCCGAGCGCACTGAGAGCTCGGCCGAGGCGCCTGGGAACGCGCAGCCGGCCCGACCCGCCCGCAGCGCTCGATTGGCCACCCCCGCCCCGGCACGGCCGGTCTGTGCGGGATCCCCAGCGCTCATTGGTCCGTTTACGTGTCCGTCACGCGGGACACCCCGGGGGGCGGGGCTAACGCAGGTTTGGTTACGCCGTCACAGCCCCGTGCCGGGGGCGTCGGCGCGGTGCGCGTGCGCAGTGAGCTACCTCGCGCGGCCCCGGCCCTGGCCCCGCCCCTGGCGTGAGGCGGCCCCGCCCGCGCCCCCCCGGCAGCGGCCCCGGGGCCGCCCCGAGCGGGTGAGGCGCTCCCGGCCTCGGGCGGCCCCGGCAGGCGCTGTCCGCGGCCGAACCGGGAGGTGGCAGCGGCCGCCGCGACTCCGCTGAGGGGCAGAGCCTGCCCGGGAGGCGGTTCCCTTCCCGGCCCCGGGGGAAGATGGCGGCCGCGCAGGGCCCGAGGGCCGAGCCGTGTGACACGGCCGGGCCCGGGGCCAGCGTCCGGCAGAAACCGCTGAGGGGTTTGGTCCGAGAGTTCAGACCCACGGCATCACTCTTCCGTCTGTTTTACACATTATTTACCAGTTCTTGATTCTGCGCTGTAGCAGGCATAGTCCCAGCCAGCAGATTGAAGTCACAGCTGCTTTGCGCACGTTTAAAAGTACTCGTTCACCCCGCGATACCGTCACTCGGCTGCCGTGCAAGTGGAAATGCACTTCCAGCTGCTCCAGCCGCAGCAAATGTCCCCGTGCTACAGAGCGGGGCCCGGGCACAGCTGCCTGCACACCGGGGATTGCAGCCGGGTCCGGATCTGCCTCCACATCGCTGAACAGAGCACGGACACGCAGCAGCAGCCTGGGGCCCATCCCAGCCACGGGGAGCCTGCTGTGCCCACCCCACCCATGGGCAGCCTGCTGTGCCCATCCCAGCCATGGGGAGCCTGCTGTGCCCATCCCAGCCATGGGGAGCCTGCTGTGCCCATCCCAGCCACGGGGAGCCTGCTGTGCCCACCCCACCCATGGGCAGCCTGCTGTGCCCATCCTGACCCAGGGCAACCCACTGTGCCCATCCCAGCCATGGGGAGCCTGCTGTGCCCATCCCAGCCATGGGGAGCCTGCTGTGCCCATCCCACCCATGGGCAGCCTGCTGTGCCCATCCCAGCCATGGGGAGCCTGCTGTGCCCATCCCAGCCATGGGCAGCCTGCTGTGCCCATCCTGACCCAGGGCAACCCACTGTGCCCATCCGAGCCCAGCAGAGCCTGCTGTGCCCATCCCACCCATGGGAGAACCACTCACTGGCTCTATGGGCTGTTCCCTCCTCCAAGCTTTATCCAGTCCATCCTTATTCCCTTTTTGAACTTGGATGTTCATGCAACTTCATAAAACATTCAGGAATTCAAGCCTAAATCATATATAGTGGGAAAAGAAGTGGTATGAGGGTGTAGTTGGAACTGATGGGTTGGGGTTTTTATCTCTGAGGACAACTGAAAACTAAAGCTATTGTATTTCCTAAACCATTAAGACTAATTACTAAGGGCCTCCTACTTGTGGGCTATGCCTTGGCACTCCATGGGAGTAGAAGGGGTAAGAGCACCCATAACTTTGTGCATGTCTCCTTAAACTGAAATTGTGGCACTGGCTTTTAATATAAGTATCTCAGATAAATGACACTTGTGCACAAACACAAAGGCATGGATATTCCCCTCCTTTCTAGGTAAAGCTCTGTCTATTCTTGTTTAAGATTATGAACTTCAGCCAAACTGGTTTTGTAAATCATCCATGGCTCAGAAGGGCACTGAGTACATATTGTGGTGCAACATGGATTTTTCTCCTGTGCAACTGGTTTAAGAAAAGCAAGGAACAGAAGAAGAGATCTTCTATATTGAATAGGATTTCTTATAAAGTACCTACAACTTGGAAATACTCATTCCTTATATTCTTAAATTGTTGAAATATTGTAAAGCATCACATAGGAATGTGTGATGGGATTGTGTTCTCGTATTTTCCAATAAATCAAGTACTGAAATTCATCTCCCTCATCAGAAACATAGCAGAATTTCCTTTCATGGGCTTTGCAGATGCTCTCTGAGATCAGAAGTTAGGGCAGGGAGTTTGATGGAAGAGGAGACATGGCTTTTTGTACTTTGTGTACCACACATCTGGTTTTCGGACTATTTCTAAAGAGTTGCATAATGTTGGCAACTGTGAAATAAACAGTTCATTCCTGCAATACAATGTAGTGTCAGTCGTGATTTATCAGGCAGACTAGCCTGAAATTTGGCTATGCCTGGTGCCCATTCAGTGCAAATCAAACAGGGAGCAGTAATGCATCTCTGGGCAATCCTGGGTAAAAGCTGAGCACCCGAATTTCCTGCTTTAATTTAGACAAACCTGGCTGCACACTGTTCTCAGGAATAGCTATGGCTGATAGAAACTGCTGGGATTCTGAGGGTTGTTTTCCTTTCACACCTTACACCAGATGGCGTGGGTAATGTTGGAGTTGTATGAATTGTTTTTATAGTTTTGTGAAGTGGCCATTGGTGATCTCTGGGATAGTAATGGAGAGAGGCATCACTGAGAACACAGGGATACTGAATTTTGAAATCAGAAAAATGTCATTTTTTGGTAGAAAAAAGAAATTTAATTTGGTCTACAGACTTCTTTATGCCACCTGAAGATAAAAAGGGTGTTAGGGCCTTGGGAAAGGAGCCAAGCACCTTCTGGGACTAGAAGAATAATGTACCCAAAATGAGTCCTGCAAGTAGAGAAGGAGAATTAAATGGAGAATGAAGACAATATTGATTGACTTTTTGAGGTTATTTGTGGAGGAGGCTGCAAAGAAGAAAAACGAACAAAAGCACTGTGCACAAAACCCTTTAATGCACCCAAACACTCTTCTCCCTGACACGTCCTAAGGAGCTCTGAGCAGCACTGATTCAATAAAGAATCTTTTCTCCCCAGAAATAAAGAACAAGTTTTGTGCTTTTGACCCACTGTCAGTGGACTGGCACAAACACAACTGTGCTGGTTTTGGTTGCTGGTGGGGGATTTGTAGGAGAGTCAGGTGCACAAAGACCACAAGGGCACTGATATGCACATGGCAAATGTGGAATCTGAGTAATCTTGGTGTTTTGCCTCTTAATTTCCCTCATGGGAATGCTGTAGTGATGAGAGCAGTGTGGCATCCCAACTGAACTATCAAGGGAGATAATTACTGGAGCATGATGAGAATATGCTAATTGTAGAAGGCACTGAAGACTTGTTTCATTCCCTTCTGCAGGCTCTTACTGGGAGTTGAATTTAATGATAAATAAGGGAAAACAATTTTTTTTTTAATATGAAAATATTGAATGGGGGAAGAAAAAAGTTTATTGATAATACAATCTATCCAAAGTGAACACTAACATTTTAAATTATCTGAATGTGTAGATGGCTGAATATAGACATAGGAATGTTTTCACTGTGCTGCAGCCAAACTTGGACACTTGAATAAGAGAACTTTCATGATATTTTATGAGGAGAAACTGAAGGGGGTAGGTATTCATTTCACCAAAGGAAAAAACCATCTGAGTGACAATATTTTCATTTCTCTTCACCATTTTGTCCTTTGGGATCAGACTCTCAGTATGCTGCCCTCCAGAAAAGCAGGTCAGCAGGGAAGGTGGATACTCAGCTGCAAATTGCAATGTTTATCAGACAAAATTTTTCATCCTGGGGAAGTCCAACACAGTGTGGCTGAGCAAGCAAGCAGCAGGCATTTATGAGAAGTGTGGCTCACAGAGAACAGCCATGCACTGACTGTTGTATATCACATAATCAAGACAGTTTAGGCTGCTCCTGATGTGCTCAGATGAGTTTTTATGTCTGCTGGCTGTTACTGCTGTTCCCATCTGAAAAATGTGATGATAGAGCACCCTTAGTGCAAACACTTGATCAGTCTGAAACAGAAACCAACTGACAAAGGTTGAGAGCATCAAAGCATGAGGGTTCCTTATGGGTGCAAGAGCCTCATATTCTCCTGGGTTTGAGTCAGGGAAGTAGAAAAGCAAGGAAATAGGATTAAAGGATTTCTTTTCTAATATGTGTTCCTAGGTAATGGTTTGCTCTGAAAAAATAAAACTTGGTAAGCACTGCAAAAAGGTTGGTTGTATGCTGTTTTGGATTTTAAAATGTTGATAACTTTAAATAAAAGATGTATCAACAGCATCTGCATCATTCCTGCAATTTCCTGAGAGCACTTCAGTAACAACGCTTCTAAGACCATGATCAAAATGGTGTCACATAAAAGCAATTTGAGTAACTCTTGGTCAATTTGGTTTTGCCTAAAATAGTGATCCAGGGACTTTGCCCAAAATCTGTTCTCAGTTTGAGAAGGAAAGCAGTTTTACTCTATGAGAACAAGATTCTCCAAACCTCATGTCAGGGCTCTGATCTCAAAATCATTTAACAATCAGACAAGGAGAAAGACTGTCCTTTTGCAGCAGAGACCACATGACTCCTATGAGATTCAGATCATTGTGTGAGTTCAAACTCTACCAAAAAGAGTAGGAGACACAGTTTTCAGTTTTACTGGGTAAGTACGTCACTACATATTTGGTTTGGGAAAAAAAATAATAAAGTCTTCGGGAAAAACCAATGTGGAGGTCATGTAAGTGTTTCCTTTGCTAGTAGAGTAGATTATTTGCTCCAGTACCTTTGTGAGACAGGAAACCAGGGGGTTTTAAAAAACCTTAGTGAAAGCAGAATTTCTGCATGTGAATTCGTGGTGGGGTGTTGGGATATTTGGCACTGTGCAAATTACTGCAGCTGGCAGGTGTTTCAGCACTTTCTGTCATGTGTTAGTTGAAGGAGGAGCAGGATGCCAGAGGTCTCCAGCAGGTTGCCTGCAAACTCCCAAAGGCAGTTCTGAGTCACTGCAACATTTAGCTGCTCTCTTTTCATAGAGCATCACAGACTATGAAAGAAAACATAGTTTACTGTATCACCTTTTGCAGAGTGTTTTGGAATTGCAGATTGCAAGGGGGTTTCTAGAGCTAACCCTGTGCTGAGGTGGGTTTGTTTGTTTGTTTGTTGGCAGGAAGTCTCCATCCAATGGCTTTCTCTCTGAGCTGTCAGCAAACCTCCACACTGCCAGTAAGGTCACATAACCCACCATTCTGAAACTGAGAAATGGGGTCATAGGCAGAGCACAAGTTTATTACTTGCTTTGCTGGGTGCAGTCATGCAAACACTCATTTTGTGCTGCTGGAGTTGGCTTTGGAGAGCAGCATCTTCTCATACCTGATATTGTTGCAAAGAGAACAAATGCCTTCCTTTTCTGTGGTACCCACAGCAGTGCTAGAGCAGAGCCTGCCTCAGCCTGGCTCACTAACTCACACTGGCCTGTCGTGGTGGAGATGGTCATGTTTGAAATGGAGACAATACAAAATAACACACTCCATTTTCAGAAGGCTTCAAAACCTGTTTTGATTTTAGCATGCATGCTTTTTATACATTCTTACAAAGCTCATAAGTTCACACTTTACTCATTGGTCAGAAGAGACAAAGTACTTATTGGAATAGACAGTTGCAGGTTTTTCTTATTTATCCTTCTGTTTTTCTTGCTTTCTATGTCAACAATCTTGGTAGGAGATTCTTTCAGGGGTAAACATGGATCCTCTTATCAAACTTCTCTCTAGCTCCAAGAAGTCACTGTAAAACCTCTTCCACACTGGCCTAGACACACACCAACAGGAGTGCTGCAGGCTGATTCACTTGTACCCCCCTGGAGCTCTGTAGGGAGTGATTTGAGCAGGATTAGATGGCTGAACTGGACAGCCAGCTCCCTGATCCAGCCTCTGAGGCTCAGCAGAACCCCCACTGAAGCTACTGAACATTTTGCTTGCTCAAGGACAAATGAATATGAAAGTTTTCTTTAAAAGATCAAGTGGATATATTGTGCACAGCTGTGGGCAGTAATATGAACAGAGGTTAGACATGGGATTTTGGAACCAACTTCAATGCCCTTTCAGTTCTTCACCGAATTATTTCTTTCAAAAAGTGCATCTCACCCCACACTCTTCTAATCAACTGAGTAGGAAAAATCCAAACCACCTACTCCCATGTTGTTATGTGTGTAATGACTGACTGCTCAAGTTTAAAGAATTTCAAGTACTAAATATATTATTTGCAGTCCTGCAGCTCAGCTATTGGAGGATTCAAGAGCAGTTGGAATACCAGTAATCTCTTGGAACCCTGGCCAGGGAAGACTTCATTTAGTTTGTGTGGGAGTAGGATGCATAAAACTTCCCAAAATGGGTCCTCTGGCTTCTCTGCTCAATTCTCCACCTATACAGAGGAGATAATACTTCTGTTCCATCAAAAGTATGGAATAATACCTGCACTTCAGGGATCCTCATAGTGTCAGTTCTTGAAAATCTTAACAATTTGTCCTGATCAAGCAGAACATAAGCTGGGGAAGGTAGTGGAGTCATTCAGTCTCAGTGGATAATGTATGTGATTTCTCCTCTGCAGTGGCTGCTTTTCTAGCTGAGGGAAACAGAGGGTGATGTCCTACTGACTCCAGAAGTGTTTAATGAAATACCTTGTCTCATCAGGCAGACTGCATAAGATTTTTGCCATGAGGTGTTAATAAAATGTTTCAAATGAAACAGAATGGAAATACTAAAGAACGCAAAGTTTAACAGACAAATTCTGGTTTGTAGATATAATGTGACATTATCACCTCTGGCTGCCTGGCTGGTGCTTGCCAGAAGGCTCAGCTGGAACAGCAGGGGTGGCAGGGCTGTGGCAGGGGTGGCAGGAGCCTCAGCTCCAGCTCCCCCAGAGCAGCCTAAAATCAATTCCCCCAGGGCTCAGGCCATGACCTCAGCCCCCTTCTTCATAGTGAGGCAGTGGTGCAGTGGTAAAGGGCAATGTTGTGAGGAACCCAACCAAAACCTCAGCTCAGGTCATCAAACCTCTCCAATACTCTCCACAAAGAGTGAGTGCTGGGCCCCAAAAGGTTGCTGTGTATTGAAGAAATTGAAAATACTCTTTCCCAGGTTTGACCCCATTTTTTCAATAGCTCTCTGCAGATGAGAGAGCTGCTGCTCCTGTTCCCAGTGGCTGCTGTTGGATGGAGTGCAGGAGACTTTAAGTGCCACTGGAGCTGGGGCTCGGGCTTCAAGTGGTGCTTCAAGTGCTGAAAGCATCAGGCTCCTTTGAGAAGCAGGGGCAGGGAGAGATGGGTGTTGCAGAGTGCAAACCTTCTGTGATGGGGCAGTTTCTGGGTTGCCATGGTGAGAGCAACCACCACGCTGTGCTCTGTTGTAACAGCCTCAGAAACACAATGGCCAGAGTCTATTCCAGTGCAGATTTATGAGGATGCTGAAGCACTTACTCCAAAGCACATTTTTCTCCCCCAATTGCTATAGTCAGTTGTTGTCAACAAATGTTCTGTAACTCTTCCTGTATTTTACTCCTGGGAACAGACAGAAACAAACCCTAAAGTACAATAAACATGGAAATGGGGTATGCTTTCTCTAAAAACTTCTTTTTTTCCTTATATTCTCTTTGCCTTTTACTCCAGATCTGAAGTTCTTGTTCTGGCCTTGCAGATCAAAGCATTTTGGGTCATCTCAGCCTCCTGTGCTGCTCCAGCTCACCCCATTTCATTGTGGGCAGTGTCAGCCAAACAGGGACAAAGTACAGGCACTCACCAAAAGGTCCTCAGCCAGAAGTTTCCCTCCATTTCTTTTATGTCAGCATCCCCAATGGTCCATCACATGCCAAAACTGATCAGATTGAAGGCATTTTTTTCATCTTAATGTGATTGTAAAAGAACTGTTTTTTAGTCAGATTGGTTCCCCAAGCTGGTCATTGGCCTCATGCAGTGTGGGGCTGCTGAGACACATTACAGGGACAGAGCAGACATGAATCAATATAAAGTCATCAAGCAACAGCAGCTAAATACTGTGTTCTAAGTCATTCTTCTCTTCTGCAGGTGAAATATTAGCTGCCAAATGCCTTCACCTTTAGCTTGTCTTTTGGGAGGAAAAAAGAAGGAATAAGCTAAGGGAAGGAGAGTTGTTTAAACATCAGCCTTCCCTGAGGTAAAAATGTCTGCTGAAATGGTGAGGAAAAGTCATAAATAACCCCAGCACAACTTGTAGAACAAATAAGGCATTCTAAAAGTCAGCTGAAATTTGTTTTGAATTCCCTGTGCCCCCACTGGCACACACTGGCTGTAGCGCTGGAGCCCTGCCTGCCCAGGGGTGTCATGCCATCCATCCAGGTGGTTTATCTGGAATAAAGCACCCTCAGCCAGGCAGAAGGTGCTGTCTGTGGGTGGGTGCTGGGTGCCAGAGGGACAAGAGCCTGTGGGATCTGCTCAGGCTGGGAATTCCTGGGCTGTATCATCCTTGGAGCACTGGCTTGGTTCCCTGCGCTGCCTCAAGTCTGCCACAGGTTTGAAGGGACTGAATTTGCCCACTCAGAGCAGTTTTGGTACCCTTGCAGTGAGTACAGCTGCAGGGTACCTATGATGTGTTTTCAGGGGCAGCAGATGCGTCTTGCTGGATATTTTATAAAGTGTTTTTAGGTCTGGGGTTTTCCTGTACCCAAAACCCCACAGCTGTCACAGAGCACAGCAATCAGATCAGCTATTTGATACATTTCCCTTCTTCCCAGGAATCCTTACTATTCTTCCTCTGAAGCTGTGCTCTCCTGCTGCCCCCTCTTTTGTTGCTTTGTTAACTCCACATGGCACATCATGTTTTCTACATAATGTTTTCTCCATTTTGGGGGGAGCGACCATCATATATCATCATATATTCCTTTCAAAAGCTTCATTTGTATTTATTTCTGTCAACGTAAGGTCAGTGTGCCAGGTCCTTCCCTCTGAATCAGTGGAAACAGATTGTAAAAATACATATGGGATATGTATTAACATTTTCTTCTCTGGAGCAGACTCGGTGTCTTGGCTCATGTTGTGCCACAGCTGGCAGTTCAAGGGATGTTGGGGCTGAGGATGGAGGAAAGGTGTGTGTCAGTGCACAGATGTTCAAATATTTGGGGGAAAAGATAATTATTCTGTTTTAAAAAGCAATATGTTTCTCCAAATAGCCTAGAAGCATCACATTGAGTTAGAGCTGGGAAGGGATGTACTGCTGGTTTTCATTTGGGGGGCTTAATACTGCACATATGCTTTTTACAACTGTTTTATCTGAATTCATGACAGTTAGATTATCCCTTGGCTTTATATTAGTATCTAATATATTTAATATTCATAGATCCATCATTCAGCATGTGTAATCAAATAATTACAGATGCCATTAGCTGAGTTATCACACTAATCTGGGTGTATTTCTATGGATAATAGTTTAATGAAATTATCACTTAATTTCTGGAGCCCTCTTCTCTGCACAGAAATGAAAACGAAATGAATGTGCTGCTCTTTTTCCTTCATTAAGAAACTCCAGCCTTGATTAACAGGATCTGAACATCCAAACATTTAAAACTTGGTTTCCTGAATTTCTACTCCCAGTGGCATTCACAGGAGGACACCAGATTAAAAAAACAGAACAGAAACTCCCCATTTACACCAAGGCCGTGTGGGAGGGAGAAGGGAGCAGTGGTGCCTCCTCCCCCCGTGCTGCACTCCTGGAGCAGGGAGCACTCCAAGGCTTTGCATGGCAGGAGCAGCCCTGGCAGGAGAAGCTGTGGTGTTGGGAGGATTCTAGGATGAGGTGAGAGATGAGAATTTGACTCCAGTTCTCAGAAGGCTGATATATTATATATTATATTATATTATATTATATTATATTATATATCATATAATATCATATCATATATCATATCATTATATTGTATCATCATATTATATCATATTTATTATATTATATTTATTATATTATATTTATTATAGTATATTATAAGAAATTATATACTAAAACTATACTAAACTATAGAGAAAGGGTACAGACAGAAGGCTAGAAAAGAATCAATAATAAAAACCTGTGACTGACCAGAGAGTCTGACACAGCTGGCTGTGATTGGTCATTGAATTAAAACAATTCATATGCTTGATAAACAATTCTCCAAATCACATTTCAAAGCAGCAAAACATGGAGAAGCTGAAGCATCCCAGCTTCCCAGGAGAAGAAATCCTGGTGAAGGGACTTTTCATAAAATATCACAGTGACAAGAAGCTCCAAGGGGGAAGATCTCTGTCTGTGGGCAGCTCCCTCCCACCCCTAAAGCCTATCTGTGGAAGGTGCTGCTCACCAGGAAGGCCAGGAAGGCAGAAGTGTTGGGAAAGGACATCTAGGAGGGAGAAGGGAGTGGAAGGCAGAGAGGCTGCTCCTGCAGAGCCTCAGGCAGTGACAGGAGGCTCAGCCCTGGCTGTGATGGGGCCTCACCTCTGCTCTGTGCTGGGCTGTGTCCTTGCTTCACATGGTGCAAGTCACACGGCTGACAGTAAATGGATCCTCCCTGTCACTGACAGCAGGGGTTGTTTCTGCACAGCTTCTGAACCAGCTTTGAGCTCATTTTCTCTTTCTCAAATAGATTTGAGAACTGAGATTTGAGCTCTGTGCAAGGCTGACAGCTGCAGAGCAGTTGGATCTCCAGGTGTTCCCTCCAGATGTTCTCTCCCACCTTCCCTGATCCTCCCATCACCTCGGTGTGCACACCCTTCAGCCCTACCCACCAGACAAAGGCGGGCTGGAATTCCCTGGCACACACAGGGGGCAGCAGCTGGGCACTGAGCCTGGCACTCCTGGGTGCCCCAGCCCCTGGGGCTGCCCTGCCCTGTGCAGCCACAGCTCCCCTTGGAGAGGCTGCTCCTGCAGTCAGGGGAGGTGCAAACTGCCAGGCTCTCATCAGGAGTACAAGAGAAACAAAATAAAGGGATTAAAGAAATTCATGGATTCATTACCAGCATCACAGTGGTCTGGATGCTTCTGACTTAGGGATTCCCCAGGTTCCCACTACAAAGCCTGCAGGAATCTGGCAACCATCTTCAGCAGAGAGGCAGGTACAGAGCAGCCCTTCCCTGGCGCACACTCCCACAGCAACGGTTTGTGGACTTCCTGAGTCCATGGCTCCATCCACTTCCAATAATAATAATAATAATGCTCATCTGCCCCTTTATAAACAAAAACAAAACTGTTGGGAAGTTATATAGTGTGGGACCATTTTCAGCAAACCAGACTGTAAGCAGCCTTTTTTCCTTCTGTTTGACCCAGGAGTGAGTGCAATTTGATGATGCAGAAGGATGCTGTGGTACCAAGGTATGAGTATGTGGACCCCACCCTTCAGCACACGTGACACTCCCCTGGTCTGAAACTTTGTGGTTGAGATCCTCTACTCTGTCACATGCAGAAAATCAGACTTTCATAATAGAGTTTCTGGTAAGCAGGGAAAATAAATTGGAATTCTAGATCAAGCTTTTTGCTGAAGCACTACCTTATTTCTGGATTTAAATCCCTCCTTATTTTCAGACCTATCCTTGGATGTGGTTCTTCATTTTCTAAAAACTGGGTATTGCTGTGTGCTATTAAGGGAATGTTATGTTCCACTTGAGAGGTGGTAAAGTGAAAATCACATAAATACTCAGGAAGAGCTCCTTGAGATGCTTCAGGACTAAAAGAGCTATGAATTTGCAAGCTCTACTAGCATGATCTCCTTTTATGGCATATGTTTGTATCAAAATATGGTATTTTTACACTCAGATTCCTTCCAGCAGGAATAGAAAGAAGGCATCAGTCATGTGTATTTAAAATCCAAATGGAGGATGTTACATATAAGAACTGGCATTGGGTAATGAGAAGGAAGTCACCAGTGACTTCTATTGATCCTCAAAGTGTGACCCTGAGCAAGTCCTTGAATCCTCTGTGCCTCAGCCCGTGATGCTCAGGCATGATTAGCATGTGTACTTTATCAGCAAGGTTGTTGTGCAAGTTATTTAATGAGTGCTTGCAAAATGATTTGCGGCATTAGAATGGCAGAGGCTGTGTAATTGCACAGCTCTGCTCTGGTGGATAATTGCAGAGGCTGCAGGGAGCCCATGGCTGCCTCCCTGCTGAATAACCCACGGGCAAATGAGCATTTTAGTGCTGGGAGGAAAATCCAGTTACCCTGGAGCATAAGCGGGGATCCTCTGCCTTTCTGGGCAGTTCATGCTGCCTTGTGTAAAACTTGGGGGTAGAAGTTTGCTGCTGAGTGCTAAGCAGCTTTTCCTAGTGCTGTCTTCTGACTTAAGATATTATTTAAACAGAGAAAAATCTGTCCAAGTCAGCAACAATCTCAACAGCAGGGAGAAAACACCATACTTTGAGTGTGTCTCCATCAGGATGAAGAGCTTGCCACTGGAGTGTCTGTGTCCCAGAGAAGGAGTGCAGTCCTTGCATGCATTTTGTCAGCCCTGCACTCCTCCCATGTCCAGCTGGAAGGCCAGCCCCTGGATGACTCTCAGCTGTCACATCATACCAAACCCTGCCAAACAACCTGTCCAGCAGTGAGGAAACTGGGCACTGGGTCTCACACAAGAGCCAGGATCCTGCTGTGCTTGCCCCTGCCTTCAGGGCTGGTGCCCTCCCTGCTGTCCTGCCCCTGAGGACACCAGACACAGCCCAGCCAGGGCTTTGGCCTTCTGTCTGTGTCAATAGAACAGCTTTTTTCCAATGTTTGCACTAGAATTCCTGAGCTGCAGCAGTGCAGAGAGGGGCTGGTTCAGCTGTCACTTTTGCCACTGTTTTTTCTCCTGAGCAGGTGCCTTTACAGAGAGTTCTGGTTTAAACTTCTCAGCTGTGTCAGGAGGCTTTGAAATGCACCAAAAGATATAAAACATTTACTGCTAAAGAACATCTGTAGGACCTGCTCCAAGCACCAGCCTGTGCTGAGATGAATTCCTACTGATTTGGCCTTCTGCCCCACACCATACCAATTTTATCAAAACTTCCACCTCACTTTTAGAATTGTGCTGCTCCTCTGCAGAGCCAGGGCTGTGTGTGTGTCTCACCCCATGTATACAAACCCTCAACTCAGGGTTAAAAATTAGGATGGGTTCATTTTGTCCCATGTAAAGGTACATGTCCATTAATTTGAAAGTGAGTATAAAATCCATGGATTCAATATAATCTGCTTCATTCCTCAGTAGAGATTTCACTGGGATAGGAGGAATAAAGCTGCTGCCCATCCTTGAACACAAGCTGACTTTGGAGGGGATCTGCTAGTGTTTAAGCTTTAAAATAGCAGAAAGACAAGAAGTTTGGATTGCTATAGCTATCTTACCTGGATTTAGTTTCAGTCCATTTCCTTAAGGAACTACTTGTGAGCATAATTTGAATAAGCAGGCTTTAGTAATAAGCCCAGATGTGCTTATGATAGTAGGTGATGTGTTTCTTTAGTGGGTGTTGATTTATTCTTTGTGTTTTGGGAAAAAAACCTCCTGAAAGAGATTTTTAAACAAATAAGCCCATTTCTTAGGCAGATGCCAATTTAGGTGATAATCTAGAAATAATTGTTCTTTCTACCACTGCAATTTAAAAGAGTTATGGCATGACATTGTGATCTGTGCTTTGGACAATGTTGGCAATTTAAAACAGATATGGCATGACATTGTGAGCTGTGCTTTGGACATACCCAAAATCACTAAAGGCCAGAGGGTTTGTTAAATGGAAAAATCATGGGCAAAACTCTTAATATCTTCCAGAAGGAAAGAAATCTGTGTGAGCACCTCAGATTTCTTCATTCTGAACACAGATCTAATTTTTTAGGCCAACTTAACAAAATGTCTGTCTAGAGAGCTCCAGAAAGAGCAACAAAAGTAAACTATAAATATTCAGCTCTTGATTTCAGATTTTAATAAATTATGAGCCCTGGGAGAAGCATTTTTTCTTTCAAATAACAACTGGCTTGATTCATTTGATAATTTGGTTGTATAGTGCTTGTCACCTTCTATCTGGATACAATCCATAAATCTCTGACAATGCTTAAAGATGAGACATCCTGGAGGAAATTGGGTCCAAGGGTCTAAGGAGGAGCAGCCACTCCTGGTGGAGGCACAGTCTGTATCTCTGTACCTGTGTCTGTGGCTGTAAATAAATCTGCCTGGGAAGGTCTGATGTGACACAGGGTGCTGAGGATTACCTGGCCTGTTTAACAATCAGGGAGTGCTCAGGTGCCAGCCCCACCTGGGGGATGGCAGAGGCTCCTGGGTGTGTCCCTGCAGCTGCCAGCCCGGACAGCGCGCCGACCTCCGGGGGCACACCTGGGGTGGCACACCTGGGGCTGGCACACCTGGGACACCTGGGACACCTGGGGCTGGCACACCTGGGGTGGCACACCTGGGGCTGGCACACCTGGGACACCTGGGACACCTGGGGCTGGCACACCTGGGGCTGGCACACCTGGGACACCTGGGGCTGGCACACCTGGGGCTGGCACACCTGGCATACCTGGGGCTGGCACACCTGGGACACCTGGGGCGGGCACACCTGGGACTGGCATGCCTGGGGTGGCGCACCTGGGACACCTGCAGCTGGCTCACCTGGGGCTGGCACACCTGGGGCTGGGCATACCTGGGGGTGGCACACCTGGGGTGGCACACCTGGGGTGGCACACCTGGGACACCTGGGGCTGGCACACCTGGGACAGCTGGGGCGGGCACACCTGGCACTCTGCCCGCTGTGCCGCTGCCTTGGGTTGCCAGGCTGGATGCGGGGACGCTCTCGGCTCTCAGGGAGGTGAAGCCAGAGCAGACACGGGAATTTAATTCAAGTTGCACCTCGTTGGTGTCCCCCAGGACACAGCCGTGACCGCGGCCAGTGTGGCACCCCCGGGCCCTCCTGTCCTGCTCCCTCCGGGCCCACAGCGCTGCGGGGGAACCGGCAATAGATCATTATTGCCCCAGTTTAGAAACTGCCTATTGATGTTCGGTGTCAGGGGCGATTCCTGGGTGGGTAAAACACGAGCGAGCGGAGCTGCCCCAGGAACCGGAGCGCCCAGCGGGGAGGAGGGCAGGGAAGGCTGGGAATGCCAGCTGTGCTCACACAACCCACGGGAAGAGATCTGGGAAGGTGAATGGCAGGGCACTGACTGTCCTCTGCTGTCCCCTGCTGCCCGCCGCTGTCCCCTGCCCGTCACTGCTGTCCCCTGCTGTCCCTGTTGTCCCCTGCAGCCCGCTGCTGTCCCCTGCTGTCCCCTGCCCATCACTGCTGTCCCTACTGCCCCTGTGTCCCCTTCCCGCTGCTGCCAGCTCCTGTCTGGCGCTGCTGTCCCCTGCCCGTCGCTCCAGTCCCTCGCTATTGTCCCCTCTGTCCCCTGCCCGAGCCAGCCCCGTGTCCCAGCCCGGTCCCAGCTTCCCCAGCTCCCAGGGATGGCTCCTGTCCCCGAAGGCACACGCTGCCTGTGACAAGAGTGTTTCTCTGGTGACTTCGAAATTATTTAATGTAACTTCAGTCTAAGCAACATTTCCTCCTCTTTAGCTTAGCGCCCACCCACGGGGCAGGGGAAGGGGGGCCGCGCTTCCCCGCAGGCTTCACCGCCTGACCTTCCAGGGAGGGTCAATTATTTTAAGATCTACCCCAAATATATTTAGAAATTCCAACAAATAACTTCTCGTCCAAAATAAACGCTTCCCAGCGCTGCGGGGTTTACCACACCATCACCCCACACTTCAAAGTGAAAACACGAATAACTAACCACAAATGTGACTCTCGCACTCCACTGAACGCATCGGCAAAATTTCACAGGGAACCTTTTCCTTGAATAGAAACCATCAGATTAAATTCTCCCTGCTGCTTTAAGAGGGGGAATTCAATTTACCCGCAAAGATTATTAAACACTAACGCAGCTCTAACTTCGGGAACCTGTTTAAGAGTGTTTGTTTCCAGGAAAGAAAAGCCTTTTGGAGTTAAAATAACGAGTTGTGTAAGGAGTGACTTAGAGAAATACTACAGAGAGAAATCCCGGAGCATCCATCACTGCTCCAGGTTACTGGAGGGGCCATCCAGCCCCTCTCAGCTGTTAATGAGGGAAGGTCAGCGGCTTTTGTGTGGGGCACAGAAGGGATGGGGCTGCACTTTAACACTCGATTGGCATCCTTAGTGCTTGTGAGGGTGGGCAGAGGGAGAGTCCCGCAGGCATCTCCAGCAGCCCCTCGTTCCCTGGCATTTGCAGTTGGGAGCAATCTTAGCACAGGTTCTGGCCCACGCTTATTTTGCGTCTTATTTCAAGCTGTTGCTGTCACCCCTCTCGTTCCAGCCGGTGCCGCGGCGCCTTTGGCTCCTCACGCTGGAAATGCGCGGGCAGCGCCTTTTCTATGGGACGATGCCAAATCAGTTTTTCCAAATACCAAATTCCTCTGGGTGTAAGGAGGGTTGCACTCCTACCAGCACACTCCCTCCGGACATGACAGAATAATGGGCTGCTGCCCTTTGGGGGCACACGGGAGGGCTCTGCCCAGCCCAGGGCAGCCCGCACAGCCCGGCTCGGCTCCATCCTCCACCCCGCAGGATGCAGGGGAAGCTGCGGGGCTTTCCCCTCCTATCCCTGTCAGACACCGTGCTCTGTGTGCCCACCTCATCAGATTCCCGGCTCTTGGGGAATTTGCTCTTCGGGCTGATGGGCTGATCCCGAGCTCAGGCCGTGATTAGGAGCACTTTGGTCGGGCACTGCCTCTAAAAGCACAAAGGTTCCCAAATCACCTCGCCTACCTCTGAAAGAGCAAGATGCGGGTTACGAAAAAAATTATCTAAAACTTGGGCTGAAATTCTCACGTTGACACAATTCCAGTGTGTGAAGCTTAAAAAAAAAAATAAGGCAAACAATTACACAAATATTGCTAAATGCCCCATATAATAATTGAGAATGAGCAACGCCGCAGGAATCCGTGTACCTGAAAGGCCTTTTCTGTCCCCTGCCAGCCCACTTTAGGGACAAATAGTTGGTTGTTGTTCAAATGGGGAGATTAGGGGGAGCTGGCAGAGGCAGGAATGTGGGCTGTTAAGCAGACATCTCCCATCCATCCTGGCTGGAGGCTGGGCCAGCAGCTGCCCTCCCCCCGGCGCCCTTCCCACACAAAATTCACCTTTCCAGCCCCAAAGCTCCCCTCGGACCCGCGGCCTTTACAGAGCTTTAGCTCTGCATTGTTTTCAGCTTCCACCGAGATGGATCGTGCTTTACTCGCTCCTGAGACTGCGTCCCTGTGCCCGCGCTGGGCCTCGTCCTTCTGCTCGCACTGGCAGCATCCCCTCGCTTGATATAAAGGGACTTTTTTTTTTTTTTTTTTTTTTTGCCAAAATCCTCCTGCAGCAAGGGGGACTCGCACACAACACCTGGCAGGAGCTCCTTGCAGGCTGACTCTGACTGTCAGAAATTCTTGTCAAGGCAAGGCTGCAAAGTGTTAAGCACAGTGTTCTGTCCTTCCCATTCCTGCTGAGCGCTCCGATGTGCTTAAATCCCTCTTGGTGACTCTTGAAGTATGCATGTGCTCAGATACAGAGTATTTGTCATTGTGCACACTAACTGTTTGTGTCAGTGCCATCGCCTGTGGGCAAAACAATGAAATTTCCTTTTCTCCAGAAGCGGGAGCAGAGATGCCCCTCTGTGAGCTCCTGTCTGTCTGACATCAGAGAAGGATCCGCAGATTTAAGGTGCAACATCCCGAATTCGAATGGAGCACCTTATGGTCCTAACTGGGCTTGGTTTGTTTTTTTTCATTGTGCAGCTTTACAGCTGTGTCTTTCTAATGAAACAAGAAAACCAAACCAGACCCTGAATGACCAATGTCGTGGTAAATGCTTCAGGAGCAGACGTTCCCGGGATAACCAGTGAATGTGTTTCTTCCTGGGAAGAAATAATTTTCAGGGACCTTCATGCTGCAATTTCACATAAAACCTCTGTCTAACACCTGTTCAGGGGAGCAGAATATGCCCTGAGGTGGGGAGGAGGTCAGGGTGCAGGGAGAGCAGAGGGAGGGGATGGATGAGCTGGCCTGGCTCGGCTCAGCTCCTTCTCCTTCTCCTTCTCCTTCTCCTTCTCCTTCTCCTTCTCCTTCTCCTTCTCCTTCTCCTTCTCCTTCTCCTTCTCCTTCTCCTTCTCCTTCTCCTTCTCCTTCTCCTTCTCCTTCTCCTTCTCCTTCTCCCGCTCCTGTTCCTGCTCTGGCTCCTTCTCCTTGTGCAGCCTCCTGGCCCCTGTCTGCCCCTCCAGGGCCGGCGGGATTAGCTGGGAGCCGATGCAAACCGCAGCCTGTGGCTTGAGCGCAGGGAGGAGATTGAAAAGGTGTTCACAATAACGCTGAGTGCTTTGGAAATTGCGGCCATCAGCTCAAATTAGCATTAAATCGCCGCCCTGAGCAGCGCCCGGAGCTCAGAGCGGGGCGGAGAGGTATCTGCATCCAGCTCCCTGCTCCCTGCTCCCAGCATCCAGCATCCAGCTCCTGCCCCAGCATCCAGCTCCCAGAGCCCAGCATCCAGCTCCTGCCCCAGCTCCCTGTGCCCAGCTCCAGCTCCCCCCGGAGCCTTCAGCAGCCACAGAGGTCCTGGCTCTGTGCGTGGAACACTCACACCTGCCCCCACTTTCCCACCAAGGTACTAAACGTTCACTTTTTAAATAAATAAATATTGGCCAGCGGGCACTGAGACATGAAACATCAAGTTCCACAATTCGTAATGTCCATTTATCTTTTAGCATTTTTCAATAGTTACAGCCCCTAAAGCAGAGTGATCTCAGAAATTCCCTAACCCCCAGGGTCAGTGCCCTGCTGAAGTGCAGCCTTGACGAGGCGAGAAGGGTCTGACAGAGGAGTTACATCAGCCCCTCTGTAATCTCTGCACCACTCCCTCTGTCACCCCTACACAGCCCCTCTGTCACCCCTACATCACCCCCTCTGCCATCCTTATATCACTCCCTCTGTCACCCCTACACAGCCCCTCTGTAATCTCTACACCACTCCCTCTGTCACCCCTACATCATCCCTATGTCACCCCTACATCAGCCTCTCTGTCACCCCTATATCACCCCCTCTGTCACCCCTACATTGCCCCCTCTCTCATCCCTACATCAGCCTCTCTGTCACCCCTACATCAGCCTCAAGGTGTGGCTGAACCAAAGCCAGCCCAAGGCCTAGACCTGCATGGGGTCCTGCACTCTCAGTTCTCAGGGATTCCAGCAGTGTGTGTAATTGATTGCAGAATGCTGCTGGATGGGCAGTGAGAGCACACTGTGCCCTCCCCTCGGGGGCTGCAGGGCACCCCAGGCTCCTCTGGAGCCCCCCAAAAAGGGGGTGAGCTCTGCCTGAGCCCAGGGAGGGGCTGTGAGCAGGAGAGGCTGAGCACCCCGGGGGCTGCAGCTCACCTCAGCCCTCCCAGAGATGCTGGGGGAGCTCACCTGGAGGGGACACAGCAATTTCCTGGTGCCCCAGGCCTGCCTGGGAGCAGCAGCACTCAGACCGTGCACTCCAATCATTTTAGGAGTCAGATCTCCACAGTGGAGGAATGGCTGCTCTCTACAGGGGAAACAGCCAAAGAGATTAATCTTCTCCGAGGCAAGGAAGCATTCAAATAAAACTCATCACTTAGTGTGATGAGTTTTAAAGCAATACCCTCTGAACCTCATGAGAGTGGTTTTGCTTTAAGCACAGCCTGAACTGACAATTAGGAGACCTGTGGCTGATGTAACTGGGACCCCAAGGGGTAACAGAGACCACAGGGAACTCAGTCAAACACAAGAACAGGAATTCCAGGACTGGAATCCCCATGAAACCAAGACAATCCTATTAGACTTCCCTACTTATTTCCCAGTGAATCCATGGCAGTCCTACCACATCATTTTTGGAAGTGGGAATCACTCAGGAGCCTCAGCAAAAGTGCACAGGATTATTTGCTGTTGGACAAGGAGAAAGCAGAAATCAGCAGTGCTGCCCTGCTGTTCCTTAGTGCCAGGATTGTGCTGACCTGCAGTGCTGACCAGCGGGGCTCTGCACATCCCTCTTCTCCTGGAAGCTACACAGGAAAGGCAGGGAGGGCAAGGATAGAGAGCATCCCTCTGCCTCATAGCACAGCTCCATATGCTGGGACAGGTTGCAGAAAAACATTGAACTTTATTTTACAGCTATAGCTGGAACAAGGTTTAGGAAACAAAAGTAGCTCCACTTTAGAAAATTGGAAAAGTGCCTCCTTGGGAATAGGACTGCATTAGCAGGGTGTTTTGGCTGATTAAGTGAATTTACATGCAGATTTTGCTGTTTCAACAAAGTAAAAAGAAAAGATTTTTCATCCTTCTTGGCTGTTAATTTTTCCAGAATTTGCCTGCCAGGGTAATTGTTTAGGATGGTGAGTGATTAAGATCTGTTTTGCAAACAGAACTATAATGAGGTTTTAATATCTGGCATTTCCACAGCAATACCCTCAAATCCCCATAAGATAAAATACAGTCAGGAAGAACAACAGACATCTCCTAGGTTGTCACCAAGAAGTTTCTGGCTTCAGCGCTTTTGTGTGGTTTTCCAAAAAAAAAACCAAAAAATGAAAGGAGATGTAAGATTATAATTATCCATGATGGCAACACAATGCTCATAATGAGAAAACAATGCTCTTGGACTTCTTCCACCCAGGGCAGCACCCGCCTCTTCCTCTCTTTATCCCTCTGAGTAGCTGAATTAAAAGTGAAACATGAGCTGGAGGAGGAGGCACGGTGCCCATGGGCAGGAGGAGCAGCCCCAGCCCAGCTCTGGGCCCGGGCCAGCCCAGGATTTTGGAGGATATTGGGTCATTCTTTGCTCTGACAACAGGAAGCCCCAGACAAGGCATTTCCCATTCTTGTTCCAGATTAAATGAATGGCCTTTAAAAGAAGGAATGTCCCCCAAAGAAGTGGTTTTAACAAGTGCTCTGTGGCACTCAGCTGAGCACTCCTCCTGAGTCAGAGCAGTGCTGCCCATCAGGGCTTCCTCCTGTTCATGGCACTGACCATGGGAACACCTGCACGGCAAAGCCCCTTTGTCTGGGGCTCCAGCACTGATGGTCCTTACCTGGCACCTTTCCAACAGGACAGTGGAGTTTAGACCCAGCTGCTGCCCAGACCAAGCATTTATATCTCACTGCAGTCACAGAGGAGGGAGAGGAGGGACCATCCCAGCCCTGCTGGGGTCTCACTTCTGAGCTCCCACCACCTCCAGCATGGCTGAAGAGATTTCTGCAATCCTTGATGCCCAGGGAGAGCCTCTACCAACTCTGCCCCTGCAGTCTCTTACTGTCTCCTTTCCCCTTTCTCCCACCTCATCCTCCTCTGCAAACCCCTTTTCTTCCCAAATCCCTCTCCCTGCCTTAACCCTTCTGACACTGTGTCTCTAGAATAAGGTCTCATGTTCAATACCACAATTTACAGAGCAGCTGAGACTTCTCCCAGCCATTGTGTCACAGCCTGACCTATGAGAAGATAACTGATGCTTTCACTGCTGCCCATTCCCTCTTCCCCTGTAGACATGGATCCTGGCTGCCTCCAGACTCACTGTCCATTAATCAATGCTTAGCTAAGTCATAAATAATCCCTTTAAACTCTTTTTGCAAGTCTTAGAACTACTCTGTAAACTTTGCTCCAGTGTATCTTGGAAAGAACCTTTAAATGATTCAATTATTGCCTGAATTTTTCATGGCTGCTCTGCAGAGAGGGGACATCCATTGGAACAATCAGCTTTCATTGGCACCAGGTGGGAAATGGGACAAGGGAAAGTTAGATGTTGCCCTCAGGTTCATCAACAGCCTAGAGAGAGGTGCAGTTCCTTGACCCTGGTCCCATGCTGCCCCCAAAACACGTGGCAAGTAGATATCCATCTCTTTAGGAGGATTGCCATGCTGATCTCATCACTGGCATCTCACCCCCTGCTTTTTTATCTCTAATTATGTACTGACACAATTATCCTTCATTACAGAGAGTGCCCTGCTGTGCACACACAGACAGGGAAACAAGCTCTGCACTGCAGCTGGGCCATGCTGGATTCTGTCTGCAGCCAGATTTGCCACCAGCATCCTCTTTAACCATTGAGTGAGACAGAAACCAGTGAGGGAGGTGGGGTTTGTTCTCTGGATAGAGCTGCCCTGGTGTTGTAGTTTACAGTTCATCCACAAAGATACAAATTGTTTTCATTTCTTCTCCCTTTTAGCATTTGCTGCAATATTATCATTAGACATGACAAAAATGCCATCACTAAAGCTTTCTGCTCAGTTCAGGGCACTTTCCCATGTCATCTACCTGTATTTATTTCTCCTTTGCAAGGATATAAATAACAAAATGTGTGACCTGAGGCAATCTGGGTATGGCAACCACTTCTGAAATCACCAGATGGAAATCAATCAGATTCTAACTGCACAGGAGTGAGTAAGGATCCCTGGCCTGACGGCTGCCATGCACTGGGTCACCCATGGGTGAGATTTTGGAGAGGAGAGGGGACTGGAAGGAGGCTGAGGTGGATCCCCACCCTCCCAGTCTGCCCAGACAGCCCAGCCTGGCTGGGCCCAGTGCCCCAGGCTGGTGCAGAGCCCCCGGGGCACAGTGAGTGCCTGGCCAGGCTGTCCTGCCAGGCTGCACACAGCCAGGGGAACTCAGCAGCTCCCTCCTGCCCACTGTGTCCCCTGGCACCTGCAGCAGGGGCCAAGGGCTCTGCTTTAGGGGTGCCCAGGGTCTCTTGGGTGCCTTCTTGTGCCTCTGGTTACAAACAGCCCAGCCCAAGGCCTTTCACTGGCACCTGGCACCTTCACACACCAGGACATCTGGTGACACCAGTTTATTTGTCCAAATCAGTCATAGGCCAGTGCTTAAATAACAATATTTGTATTTTGGTTCCTATTTTCTTTCATCTTCACTTTTGGAGCCAACCTGAGAAAGAAAGAAAGTTCCTGGTGTAGTATAAACCTGTTTCAGCAGCTGAGGATGTGAGCTTTATGTCTCATACCAGAAGGGAACTTCTCTGCTGTCAGGAGCTGCCTTTCCCATTTAATTCAGTCCTCCATCCTGCTGCCAAGGGAATGGGTTTCAAATTCCTGAATTTTCTTGGATGAATGGCTAGACCATGCTGGTTTGCAAACTTACTAAAAAAAGGAGGCAGTGCTGTGTTTTCATTTGCTTGTATTGTTTTAAGCAATTTGATATGTTCCACAAATAAAGATATTCTTTGTTTTATTCTTTGCATAACAGTAAAAGAAGTTTGAAGTTCCAGATGAAGCTCCAGAAAATCCATCAGGAATTCCCCAGCCTGGTTTTTTATCTGTGTCACCTCATTGTGAGTGAGGTGCTTTGTGACTGATTCATATTTTGATAGTGCTGCATTTTATGTGCCATTTATCAGGTTTTGGCAGCATCAGAAAAGTTCTAGTGAAACATTTTTGTGGAGGACAGAATGGGAGGAGGACTGAATGGGAGGTGGACAGGAAGATGATTCTCCCCTGGCTTGGTGGAGGAAATGAAAGATATCTCCCATAAAATAGAAGTGAATCTGAGTTCACAGGGATGCAATGCAGTCTGCCTGTGGCTCTGCCATGTGCTCTGCTCAGAAACCCCATAAAATCTCTTTTTCTTTCTTTTAGACTGGAGAGAAGCTGTATAATATTTACACCCTTCTTGAGCAGAGCAGAGGAGTGAGTCATCCCACTTATCTCACCAGTGCCTGACAGCAGCCTCTGAGGCCCTGGGCAGCATCCCTGATCCAGAGCAGAGCTCCAAAGGAGCCCAGGGCAGCCTCTGGAGGAGCAGACCCAATCTGGCTGCTGGGCAGCAGTGACACACACACAAGCAATCCTGCTACTGCACAGTCTGTATCACTCTGCACACTTGCTGAATTTGGGGCACACTGGTAGAGATTTGAGGACTCTTCAAGCAGTTTTTGTTTTTAAAGGAACTTTTGGGCGAAGCCCAAACAGCTTTGGCTTGGTGAGTCAATGTTTCTTTCAAGCTTTTCACCCCATTTGCCACTTGATTGGTAGCAAACTGTACTTCAAGGACTTAATATTTTCATATGATCCTCGATGTTATTCCACCAGATCAGTGTAACATTAGTCACCAGGCAGAGCAGAACCAGCTGGAAAACAGCACAGAAGCCATGTGTTTCTCTTGTTCAGAGTTCAGAGAAACACTCAGACACAGCTCAGCATCCAGCTCTGTCAGTGCACCTTGAATTGATCTTTTGTTCCTAATCCTGCCTTCTCTGGAGATAACGTCCAGTGAAATTGCTCTAACTTTATTTGTGTAGGTCTAATGCTGATCAAAGATCAGGATACCTTCACATACAGAACATTATGAGATAAAGGCCAAACTTAGAACCAGAGAGGGTACAGAGCATGCCATGTCTTCTCATAATGAGCTGTGACAGGGAAATGAAATTACTTGTCTAATACTTCTGAATCTGGGGGGACTGAAGAGAGGTTCCAAATAGGTCCCTGTGTTACTTTGCTCAATGAAAATTACATTATTTTATCATGTTTTCATATTAAGAGATTGGTTTATATCCTTTTGCACACCAAGAGCAACATTTCTAGTTCAGCATTCAGGACCTTTTATCTCCCCTGCCATTCCCTCCACAAATCCATTTCCCACCACTGAGCTGTGTTACCACTGTCCAGCAACCACCTCGACATCTGAGTGTTGTTTCACAGCTGCCTGTGACACAAACTGAGCTGCTCAGGACAGTCCTGCAGCACACATTTAGAGAGTGATTTGCCTAAAACAAGGGAGCAGAGATGGGCTCTGCTCTCTGCTATTGAGCCTTCCCACAAACTCCTGCCAGCCCTTTCACCCTCCTCCACTGCTGAGCTTTGCCTCTCATTTTTTCCCTGGAGCACTGTGGATCCCTACAGCCTCCTCATAAAGCAGCACATTTTGTTCTTCCCCCTGCAAGATGCCTCACAGTTTGGAATCTAGGAGCCCAGGCAAGAGGTAAGGTTGGTTTGGAATGGCCTCACAGTTTGCCACAATGCCAGAGCTAATGGAAGGTTAAACCAAACTGAGAATTAACCAGCACTAAGCAAACTGGAGGTGATGATGGGAGGGGAAGATGAACACTTTGGGGGCTGCCAGATATTTTTTGAGCCACCATCAACCTACAAGCTTTGCTTTCCATTGATTTATCACTTTATTGCTCTTGGTATCAGGATGACAAAGACTCTCTCAAGCCTCTGATAACGAGGGAGACTCTTCCATGGTCTCCCATGCCCTGCACAGCTCACATTGGTGGCTCTGCAGGCTGTGACAGTGTCCTCCTGCATGTGTCCAGAGAGAAATGACAACTGAACATTGCACAGAAACCTTGGTGACATCTCTGAGCATTGTGAGAGGTGTGTGACATCTGGAATGTTAGGGGCTTGCCACTGCAATACTCTGGGCTTTAATTCTGGGTCTATCCAAGCTCCTTGTGCTCCAGGTTTGCCTTTCTATCCCCCCCGGCTGTGCTTGGGCTGCAGTGCAGGACAGAAGCCTTTCTCCTAAGGAGCAGGGTAACCACGCACTGGGGACTGGTTCTCAGGTTCAGGCTGTACCCAGCATCTGCATTTGCTCTGCTGTACCAGTTCTGAGTGTGCCCCTCTCATGGGAAGGGTCACACGTTAAGAAACAGGCTTCCTCTAATTAGCCAAATTCAAACCTTGGAATTGAGTGGCTTTTCCACAATGCATCATTTACATTTAGCCAGGAGCAGAACCCCGGGTCCTTGGAAGCTGCCAAGAAGGTTCTCACCTTCACTCTGGGAAGAGATCAAGTAGACAGTTAATATAAAACTTCCTTTCATCCTTTTATATTTGCTTATTGCCTCTCTCTTTTCAGCCCATTAGGAAATAAGGTCAGCACGACCTCAGAGAGTACCTGTCATGCTGTTTTGCTGTCCCCTACTTCTTTTTGTTCACCAAAAGCCATCCTGATCTTGTCTGAGCTTTGCCTCAGCCCTCACATCTGGAGGGTTCGCATAGTGAGGAGCCAGGAAGACTGCATAAAGAAAAGGCACACTCACAAAACAGGAACGGTTATTCCCCTTTAAATTCTTCCTGTTACTTTATTTTCAGAGAAAAAAGATTTGAAAATTCTCCTACAGAAAGACCCCGGCCACGAGGCAGTGAAGTATTTTCCCAAGTCTCTCCCCAAGCTCTTGTAGAACATTGAGTCCTTCTGCTGTTAGGGCTCCATCTTTCCTGATGCAATCAGTGTTCTTTCAGATAAGTTATCAGTTTGATGCTCCCAAATTCTCACTGCTCCCTAGGCCCTGCAAACTTGGTAATAATGTCCAGTGAAAAGTCTTCCAACCTGCTGAGCTGCTCTCTGGTGTGAGCTGATCACTCCTGCTGCCTCCCTGGTACCGAGTCCTGGCTTGCCAGTAAGTCAGACTCTTCTTTCAGGAGTGCTCCATGTTGGAAGCAGATTTAGTTTCATGATTGTTTCCCATGAAGCCCGGATGACTCTTAGTCCTGGGAAGAAGTAGGTCGTATTAGCGAGGCTAACAGGATTAAGCACAGTTCAGTAGGACACTCAGATGGCCACGGATTTCTGCCCTGATGGCAGCGCATCAGGAGCACCAAACATCCCTAACAAAGGAAAAACTTAAATGCTCCTTCCTTTGGTACATACCTACTTCTACCTTGAATAAAGAACAAAACCGGGCAATCTCACGATGGGATCCGGGGAGCCCTCAGACAAAGGATGTAAAACGACTCCCGTTTTACCCTTGACTTGTCTCTTTCTGCATTACTGCTGGAAACAGCCGGCAGCAGAGCGGGAGCTGGGAGCGCTGCGGGCCGGGCACATCCCCAGCCCCACTGCCAGGCTCCATCATCTCCCAGAGCAGCAGCGATTGCATCCTCGCCACTGCCTCTAGAGGGTAGAGCAATCATGAGTCTGCACAGGGGCAGGCAGGCTGAACTGTGCCATTTCAGGCTCCTAAAAGCTTTAACATTTCCTCGGCAGCCCTGCCCAAAAGCTGCCAGTGAGTGCAGCCAGCCGGCAGCCCTGAGACTGGTGATGCAGCAGTTTCGCAGCGCTGCCAGATCCATCCCGCTCCAAACATATTCATAGCGGGCTCATGGACGTCCCAGGACTGCTTTGGCAGCGATTGTGCGGGATAAATAAAGCTCCCATTGTTGCAGATGACTCTGCTTTCAATTGCAGGGGAATCCAGGCCAGCGGGGACCTCTGCCTGATAAAGGCTCGCCCATTTCGCACATTTGCGCTGCTCTGCTAACGCAGGGCTCAGCTGCAGCGCTGCACTGCACCTTCCCCAGTTTATTTTGGGACAGCTGTTTCCTAGCCATTTGCAGCACTTTTCTAAGCATCTACCCCTCCACTATAATGCTTAATTCTTGTGCCCCCAGCCTCACTGCACTGCCATTTGAACAGGCAGGAGTTTATATATTGCCGACCATAGGTAGGTCTGGCTCTGCACATAAAAACAGAGGGAGTCTTTGCCTCAGAAATCTTTATGGAGAAGAGGGGTTTATATCACGGGATATAAGTCTATAAGCGAGGGCTTGTGTGATTTCTGAACTCCTGAGTGGAAGGACAGTGTTCTTTCTATGACATGCCTTGACAGAAAGTCTTTTTGTAGTGGAGTTTGAGCTGTGCATGTTCACTTACAGCAGTCCTGATCATGACCTCTGAACAAATGCCTGAAAACTCCTTGGATTTCACTAGCTGTAAATATTCCTTTCATAGAATAAATTAAAAGGGCCTGATGCAGATGTTTGCATTCTACCTTAGCTTTACAATGCATTTATTTGCCCCTCCAGCAATCTACAGAACAATTACTGCTCCTGACTGGTGTACAGCCTGAACAGCACTGAGATCCAGCCTCCTCAGAGAGAAATACCACTCCATCTTCATTTGCTTAACCACCTTCCCCCTAAAACACTTCAGAAACTGCATGCAACTTCCCTGGAACAGAGATTTCTCACTAGTAGGCACCTGAATAATTAGAAGTCTTATTGAAAATTTTATTCCAGCAATCTGCTGTGCCTATAGAGCACGTGTGTTTGAAGCTAATCAGAGCTCAGAAGGCAGTTTAAATAAATCAGCCTGGGGATGGTAATATGATAGCAGCCATGCTTGTTTATAACACAGCCTTCTACATGGTGCAAAGTCTGAGTTTGATTGTTTATAGCAGCAATGAAAAGCCATGCCTCTGCTTTGCCCTTTGATTGCTTGTCTCATCTGAACCACTGAGAGCTGTAAAAAATTCCAACAGCACTATTTTCTGGATGTTTAATCCACTATGCTGCAGCCTGTTGAACAGGAAAAAATAAAAAGTAGTAAAGTTAAGGTAGGCAGTTTTTCAGGAGTCTAAGCTCTCTCCCAGGGGCCAGACTGAGTGTCAAAGCACGTGTCTCTCACAGGAGCACTGGGACAAAGCTCCACAGGGCCCTGCAGGGCTGGCTGGCTGCAGCAGCTCATGGCCTGTGCACAGCCAGCACACACAGCCCAGCTGGGCTCACAGGGAGTGCCATGGGGACTGTGAGAGAGTCGTTTGTTTTCCCACTTCTCTGGATGCCAGACGTCTCAATCTGCTTGCAATTTGGGGAGGGAAAGGTCCCCAGGGGAGCAGGAGGGAAAGGAATGGAGGAGGCTGCTTCCTATGCTCTCAGCAAGGCAACCCATTGAGAAACAAGGCAAGACAGACAAGAAACTTGATAAAATGCAATCAATTATGTCTAAGGACTCTACAAAAGGGAGAAATGTTGCTAATAAGCAATGCTCTAGGAACACCAGAAGTGATGAGACATGGTTTCTGCACGCTGTCCCGTGCAGATCAGATTCTCTGAGGTCTGACAGCACAGTTGTGCTCTCCTTGCAGCTTTTATCCTTGGGGAGGCATGGTGGGATTCTCCCCTGCACAGCACACTATTGGAGTGGCACATGGAGCACTCTGGATGTATTCATTTGGGAGCTAATCTCCTTGCTGCTTTTGGAGAAAATGACAAATGTGTAGGGCACAGCCTGACCCCTCACAGACACGCTGAGGACCAGCACAGAGGGCACTTCCTCACTGCTGGAAGAGGGTGGCACACCCGACCTTGGTTCCAGGCAATACCAAGTGACACCACATGCCAAACATGGGCTCACCTGTGCTTTTACAAGGCAAACAGGAAGCTTTTCCCTAACAGGTTTCCCATGGCCCTTCTCCAAGCACGGAGAGCGTGCATGGCCAGGGAGGCAGGGAGCCCTTCCCAGCACTCCTGGTTCATCCCACACTACTGAGAACACCCAGGTCACCCAGTGAGAACCCCAGCACATACCCTGGTAGATCTCTGAGTGAACAGATCACTCCTGACTGTGCAAATAAACACCCAAAGGGCAGGGCTGGCTCTGCAGGGAAGGTGTCAGTGTCCCCACAGGTCCCACAGCAGGGTGGGTGACACAGCCCTGCTTTGTGGCTGTTGTAAAGGCTGCATGAAAAGCCTCCTGAGGCTGAACATGACCATGGTTTATGGCACGTTGTTTTTCCCTTTGCTGTCCTTCTCCAGGAACGTGGGGTCACCTGAGATTTGCCAGATGCATCCAGGGGTGTGTAACAGCCCCAGAGCCTCCAGTGCACGGAATTAATGGATGGGCTGTGCTGAGCTGCTCCTGCCACAGAACTTGAGGATGTCTCTTGCACAGCATGTTAGCTATGTGAGCTTTGCATTTATTTTGTTATCAGTCTCCTGTAGCTCCTGGGAGGGGGATTGTGCCCACCCATGGCTGTCCTGGGCTCTCCTGCAGGATGAGCAGCTGCTGTGTGATCCTCTGCTCTGCTGCTCCAGCCTGTGCTTGCTGTGAAAGACCAGGGTATTCAGAGGACATGCTCTAGTAATTTTAGTGGTTCCCTTTATCAGTTTTCAGCATCCATCTTTAACCTTAATTATATATTTATATTTCTGGTGACTGTAACAAATACTTTTCCTTCTCTCAGTATCACTGACAGTAAAAGTGTAGAAACACAGATGTATTTGCCTCCTTGGTGTACAACAATGACTTTAAATCCATAAAGAAAAATTAGACTTACAACTGCTATTTTGGTGTTGGCTTTTTCATTAGAGTGAGATACAAATCACAGAACTCTTAATTTTCTTTATGGTCCTGCCCAGTCCCCTCTGTTCATGAATTAGCTGGCATTTTTCCTAGCTCACCATCAGTGTGCTGAGATGATGATAAAACTTACAGCAAATTAATCTGGGAGTGGGTGTAGGTACTCTGAATTTGTGAATTTTTAATTCCAGATATATCTCAGAACCATTTTGCCTTTCTGTGACAATATTCCTCTGGGACAAACTGAGATTGCCTACAGGTTACTGCTATCATTTTGTGCTTCTTTCACTTACTTAACCTATTTTTCTGCTTCCTGGATTCAACCATTAAGCTATCCAGTCCTTCAAAGAATGATTCAAACTTCCTAACAGGGATGTCATTGATATTCAAAGACTTGTATTTCTAAGGAGCAGCTGATCTACAGGGCCTCTGCAATACCTTTATGTATTTATTTATTTCCAGTGCAAGGGTTAAGGAAGTGTCCCAAGCAGCAGAGGCCACACTGGCTCTGCTGGCTGCAAGCCACCACACAAACACCTCCCATTTGTAACATCCCCATTCAAGTGTCTTTTGCACAGTAAAAGCATTTAGCAATGAGGTCACAAGGAGTTTATGTGAGTCACTGTCCGACACAATAAATGTCAAACGTGAGCATCTATTAAACTGCAGGGGGTTTAAAATGTCACCTAAAGTGGTTTTGGGAAAAGAATCCCCATGAGTGCTAAAGTAAAGCAAGGTGACAGGTCTGTATGGGAGGATGTGGTCGACACTCTTCCTGCTCTAACAGCCAGTCTTCCTCCTTTTCACTGACATGAGCCTGTTTCATGTAATTTCCATGGTGAGTTTTCTGTATGCAAACACACAATTACTACAATATGTGTGTAATTGGTTGTTCTGTTAGTTAGTCATGTGGCTAAATCATCTCTCCATAAATAAAGCAGGAAGAATCACACACCATCAATCTAGGAAAACAAATGAAAATAAGATTCTCTCCACAAAGTTTTGTAAAAAGACTTAATTCCCTCAGTCTCAAGAGGAGACAGAGAGCTCTGCCAGCCTTGCTGCTGCTGGGTCTGGTCATCTCCTGCTCCCCTCTGTGCCAGCTGCTGCTCCCAAAGGGATCTTCCAGTCCTGGGCGTTGTCAGATGGGCTCTGGCAGTATTTGCTTGGTGTCAGAAAACCTGAGATTTGTTATTTTTTAATTGATCCACCTCACATTCTGTCTTTTGGAAATGGAAAGAAGTAGATTGAAAAATAACTGTGAAAAACGAGGAAGCTCCTGTGGGCAGGAACAGTCAGAGAGCTGGTGGAGCCAGAACAGGAGGAACAATGGGCCTTTGTCCTTCTCACAGGTTATTGCTATTTTGTTTTCCTTGAAGTCCAAGAAATGACTCCCAAACCAGTCTTGGCTCCCTCCAGCTGCCTCATACGATGTTTCTGGTGGGAATTTCCAAAGTGCTCTGAAGAGTTAAGCTTTGAAAAGTTTCGGCTTCCTTGACAGTAACAAAATGTTGCAATTTTTTTTTTTATCAAAAAAGTGATCTTTAACCAAAATAACAGGGAAAGAAAAGTAATGAGCCTGAATTTTGTGTGACAGAGAAAGAGGAGAAGGTGACAGTGGCAGTGCTCAAAGCACATGTGCTGGCACAGGTGTCCCTGTGGAGCTCCCTGGCAGTGCCCAGCCCCACCAGAGGCAGAGAGCGGACATGACAGACAGACAGACAGACAGATCCCTCCTGGAGCTGCACCCTGGCACAGCCCCTGGGCACTGCCCCTGGGCTGCCCTGCTCTCAGGAGCCCATCCACACCAGGACCTCAGCCTAACCTTGGAGATTCTCTTCCCTTCCGGCCTGGGCTTCCACTCCTGCCTCCTTCCATCTCCACACCAAGATGCAGCTCCCCTTGCTCAGCCACCAGTTCCCAAAGTCACAGCTGCTCCTACAAGCCCTCAGGAGTCAGCTGGAGTCCTTCCAGCTGTGACTCCTCCACGTTTCCTTGCTGTTGTGCTGCTGTGTGTTTCTCCTTCACTGTTCTGTCTCTCCATTGGGGCAGAAGACTGAGGGTGTCCCATGGATTTCCAGACAGCCACTCCTCAAGCTTTTGCCTGGCAGGATTCAAAACTGGCTTATCATCATGCACAAGCTCTCCACAACCAGCCAAAGAGATCAACAATCTACCTGGCCTCTATTCCCTGCCACATTGTCCAGAACCTCTCCATCACTGCCACCATCTGATGCTGAACCAGGCTCCAGCACGCTTGGGCCAGCAGATTAAATCAGCATCTGAGGTTACACCATTTTCAGCCTTGCTCCTCTCCAAGGCAGAGATATTTGATCCCCTGAGGAGCCAGGTCCTAGATTGTCACTGTCAGCCCAATACACTGAAGGAAAATAACTCCAGCCTGGATTTGCCTTAATACAGAATTGCAGCAGCCCCAGTGCTGACTCACAAAAAGTTGTCCTTGTCTTGAGGGCAGTGACACCTGGCAAGAGGATAGGAAAGGTGAGCACAGTGGTGACATCTTTAAACATACTGACCTTGGCAATGTAATATTTCTGGGGTTGTGTGACACTGCTATAAATTATTATTCAGACACAGAGGAAATGAGGACATTGCACTGGAAAAAGTGTCCTGCTCCCTTGAAACCAGTGCTGAGCTGTTGGACTGGGAGATGATCAGTCTCAATCAACTCAGTAGCAAGTTGGAAGAATCTTTGAAAAACAACCTATTTACACACCAAGTTGCTCTCATATTTAGACAGCACTCCCTGTACTATAAGTAATTTTCAGCTCTCAAATTATAGGCTACAGAGAGGAAGAAATCAATTGCAGTGGATTTGCAGGTCTGCAAATGGCCATGTGTGAAGTTATGCACAGAAATATCCCCTTTGGAAAGCTGTGTGAGCCTGAGGGCATCAGGGCTCACCCTCTTCCATCTGTACCTGTGCTGGCTGAGGCATTGTCTGCCTTCCTCAGGTCCTGAGTGGCTGAGTAACCTGTGCAGGACTGCTTCCTACTATTTTAAACCCCTTTAGGCAAGGGGTTCTACCTTTTTCCTGGAAAGGTATGTCCATGATTTATTACCTAGCACAAATAAGGCATTTTTTATATACTCATTCTAAAGTTTTTGAAAATATTCTTTCTCCTCTCTTGCCTTTACTCAAATTCCCAGAACAAATAATAGCTCTTTTTTATTTTGTACCTGTGAAAATATGAAATATTCCATAGAATAACCCATTTCTGAATTAATGTATGCATGGTTTTTTCCTAATTATTGGTTTGTTTTTAATTCTGGTTAAGTATTAGTGCTGTGAATGACTAGTGAAATCTTATAGTGCACTAGCAACACCCAAACAATATTGACTGTGGAATAGCAACTCCTTAAGAAAAAACTTACTGTTGGAGGAGAACATTCAGATCCTCATTTCAGTGAAGATTCTCAGTTCTATATCTCGATTTCTCAGAATAGATAAACACAAGCCTTTACAACCCAGAGAGGTGGTGGCTGGCTACAAGTGCCAAGCACAAACTGGTGCCCTCCACAGCTGGATCAGCTGCTCCATGCAGCTCCCAGTCTGAGCAGGAGTCAGTGTTTTACCAGAGAAATAAATCAGAGGGCAAAAAATAAAAGAGGGTGAGAGTGGGAAGGGAGCCTGACAGAACAATACAGAAGTTACAAAATCAGTATCTTATCAGGCTCTCCTGTTGCTAAAGGATAGGAGTGAAGAGTCTCTTCAGGGAGCTCAGCTCTAGTGAGTGGCTGCCCTTTCCAGAGGGCTGCTGGACTCTCACCCCTGCAGTATCAGGAGGTGAAAAAAAAGAAGCTACAACTATGAGAAAAACCATGTCAGGATGGAGTTTTTGGGAGAAAAGGATAGCTAGAGAAGCCAAGTCATATTTGAAACAAAAGGTGTGGTAGCTCAGAGAGATTTCCAGATTTCCATCACAGCATTGCATTCTCTGAAAGATGCATGCAAGGTTACAGCAAAAGCAACTCAGAGCTAAGGAATGTTATCCTGAAGCAGATGAAGTTTCTACTGGCTTGAAAAGCTCGATTTCTATAATCAGACTAAAATAGGATTTCTTGCTGTAGACCAAATCTAAAGCATAATGGTTTTGTAGAGGCATGGAGAAAGTCCACATACCTCAGCTTCAGTGGCCTTTACAACTTTACCTCTGGTTGTTAACAAAAATTTAGAACAGGGCTTCACTATACCCTGAATCTTATTTCAGGGTAAAAATGGCAAAGTGTCTCAATTCTCCTCTTTGCAGGGACTCTCAGATGAGTTCTCTGCAGCACTCTACCATTTAAAATCTGAAAGGTGATAAAGAAGTGACTGATGCATGAAACTCAGCTGCTGTCAGCAAAAAACTCTTTGAGAAACCAGACAATGATTGGATCCAAGGAAGTCAGCAATAGCAGACCCTCATAAAGACCCTAGAACAGAGCTTTGTGTAGGAGGTTTCAAAAATACCCATTGCCATATGAACTCACAACAAATCTTAAGAGTCCACCTTGGAGTAATTCAGTTCAGGTAAAAGTTGTTGGCATTTTTACAACAAGGAGCCAGACTGCCTGGACTGCTTTCCACATGCACTGGGGAAGGTCAGTGCCTTAACTTTGTGCTGTGATGGGCTAAATCACCTAGGAATCAACAAATGAGAGCACCAGTTCTTCTTCACTTGCAGCTGTAGTCTTGCCAAGTTTGAAACCCAGCTGATCAGCACTCAAAAATCTTCTCATTCTGATCAAAGGGCAGAAGCAAAAGGTTTGTGTTTGATAGAACTCTCCTGACAAGAACTTCAAATATCCCAGCCTCCTGGGGCTTGGGCTGTGCTGAAAGATGGCTTTTGCTCCTTCAGCTTCTGCTGTGGAGGATCCCTGAGACTGATATCCTTGAAGCTACTCAGAAGTATAAAATCCTATTAATAAATAAGAACCCCTGTCCCTGAGCATTCAGATGACTCTGTGAGTAAATCATTGGCAGAAACATCCAGTTTGATGGTGAGAGTTTATTTGGCCTATGGACCAAACCATGAAAAGCTGTGCTACTGAGCCTTTAGAAGCACCAAACTAAGGCTTTGTAGAAGATTCTGATTGTTAAGCTATTAAAGAAAAGCTTTTTGAAGTATCAATGCTCTCTGAGCTTTGAGGCAAGAGGTACAATGAGCACCACCAGTCTGCCAAAAACCACCAGAGCAGCCTCCAGAGCAGCCAGGGAAATCAAGTGTCCAAGCAGGTTCCTGCATGCATCATAAGACTCCAGGCAACAGCCTGCACCACTGGCAAAGCTGTGGTGATACAGTGAGCCCTTCCTTGCCAGGCACAGTCAGGAAGAAATTATGAGGACACGAAATTTCCATAAACATATACAGACACCTATACATGTACACATGCTTGCTGGAAAGAGTATAGGAATCACAGGAAAACTGCTTTTTGTTTAATGCAGCAACTGCAGCATCAAGCCAAGAAGTTATTGAAAAGTATCTTGTCCTAAAGATCCCAGAATAAGAAGTGACTTATACTGAAAAAATTATCAATTTGTTTTCTGTGCATAGCAAATCTGAAAAATAAAAGTGGTAATTCTTTTTCCTTCCCTTCTACTGACCACACCATGAGAAGGGTTTCAAATACAATATATCTAAACCTGCTCCAGATATCTTCCTCTGACCCTCCCCACAAGTTTTCTCAATAGAATCAAATGTTTTTTTATTGTTAAAACCCAAGCTCAACCAAAATGTAGCCTGAGTGAAAGGCCACTTCACTCCCTCTCTGGTGGCCATAGGAGGGGTTGCCCAGAAAGCAGGGTGTGCTGAAACAGTGCAGCCTGCTCTCAGCTGTGATTTCTCCTAGTCAGGTAACAAACCAGCTTGATTAAATACAATTCATATTCATGGAAAAATATTGAGGAAAATAAAGGTAGCCAGATCCCATGGTTGGCTTTGACTTCACCACGTGGAAATGTTAGTTCATGCTTAATTCTTGCTTCCCACACTATTGTCAGTTCTCCTTCTTTGTTCTTGAAAGCCCAACTTCCCAAATTCCTCTGAATGTAAACTGCCACTGACAATAGGAAGAAGTACAATTATGTGATTCCACCAGCAAACAACTCCAGTTTCAGTTCCATTTCAGAATCCCAGTCAAATGAATTCCTCCTATTTTCAAGTCTTCAAATGCAATTGCCTGAAGGAGCTCTCCAGATGTTTATCTCTGTGCTCCAAGCCCTGCTCTCTCTATTACTCTAATTGGTATCTTCCTCCTCTCTGCAACATGCTGCAAAACCCAGGCATTGCTGGGGTGAGAAACTCCTCCTCAAAAAACACATCAGGAGCAGTTTTCTAGGAATTAGTGCTCAGTTCCTGCTCAAATGTCTGTAGCATCTACCTCTGAAAATTACCTTAAGGAGGAGGTGGCAAAAAAAAAATCATTTGTTTCTCTAAGCCTTTATGACAAAAGACTAAAGATACCATTTTTTATTCTGTCCTGGGTTTTTGGCTGCCTTGCACTTTGAGATCTCCAGCTTTGCTGGCTGGCAGATAGCATAGGAAAAACAGGAGGGTGACAGTGGCAATAAGGCTGATATCTGAACAATCAGAGGGCAGGGGGTTCTAATCAAACTACTTCTCCTACTGAACTCTAATTTTTAATAATAGGAGAACTTACTCTGGGTTAAATTCAGCAGTCACATCTTTATCAAAAGCCAAAAGGCTTTTACTTCATGAGTTTCTTGTAGGAATTATGAAGCTTCATAACTCTGATTAAAAAAAAAAAAAAAAGGAAAATGCTTTTGTTCATTTTACTGGGAATTTCTGACCTGAAATACAAACTTGAGACTCTGAAGGACACTGCATTGATTCTTGGATCTTCCTGCCCAGAGCTCCCTGCAGGATCAGGGCTCTCATTTCAAAGTGATAGAAAGAGAGTTCTGTCTTCTAGGACCTAGTTTTATTCACTTCAAAGCAAAAGGTGTGCCTTCCCAATCTTATCTTTTAAAAGTTTCTCTCTGTTACCAGTTTCACTTCTTCTATTTTACTCTCTCTAGGGTCTTTTCTCTGCCATTAAAAATGGATCAATTCAGCCAATGCTGTGACACTCATATGAAGTAAAAATGCCAGCTACAAATGTCACTTGCCTTGTTTATTTAGTCATTTTGTGAATGTATGTATATGTGAATGTATGTATAAGATTTTGTGAGGTTTGCTTGTGAAACAGTTTACAAGAATGATCTTCAATACTGGAATCTGATCCATCCATGCAGACTCCACTGACTTCACTGGGTCTGCAGGGGCTGATCAGATTGCAGGATCAGTTCCTACATTTGTACTGAACTCTGCCAGATTGTAAATAACACATTGGAAAAGAAATCAAATCTACCCCTCAGTGTACAACAGATTATTCTAATATGACAGATACAGACTGGATGTAGCCATGGCATCCCCTGGTTATGCTGTCCTTGGCCTGCACTGGTTTGTTAAAAGGTGGGCATGAAGTGAAGAGCAGGGTGAAGAGGAAGCAGTCAGAGAGGAGGTCATCATTAATATGGAGCCTTGACAGTAGGAAGGGATTTGTGAAGGCAGGTTTTTCTTCTGAGGAAGAATGCATAGGAAGGAGATAAGGAAATTGCTGGAGTTAGATGGCAGGGTGAGTCTCAGGCTGGTGCCTGGGCTGCCATCAGCTTCACAGTACACAAAAGGTAAACTCAGCACCCAGGTTGGGATGTGATGTGCAGTCAGGCAAAGGGAGATCATTTCAGGGAGAAGAAATGACTCAAATTTTAAAACCTCAGATTTTTCATGGTTTATTTTATATTATTTTTCATTTTAACATAGTAGTTTCCTTGATAATTTGTTTGCCTAGCAGTAGCTGGCAGAAAAAATTGCATTTTATTTAGCAGAGACAGTACCTGCCTATCTCAGTGTCCCTTTCCTGCAGTCAAAGCAGAGAAATACATTTGTGGACACACAGCTAATGCCCCTAGATGGCAAAGCCAACTTAAATGCGTGCTGTGGTCTTCTGGGTCAGCAGTTTGGTGCTTGGCAGAGCAGGTGTCACAGGTGTGACACAGGTGTGACAAAGACAAGAACTGAAGCACCATCTCTTAAGTCTCAGTGTGGTACCTTAACTGGAAAGTTCCTGTTCTTGTTGTGTTCAAGAACTCTCTGGCAAAATGCACAGAAATTCTTTGGTATTCTCAGTTGAATAGAAAAGTGGCCAAATGCCATTACAGGTGACCCTTGCTTTTAATGTCAAAAATCAGGAAAATAAGAAATTAAAATATTTTTAGCAGTAGAGTGCTCAATTGCTATGCTAAATGAAGAATTTACCTCATTTTGATGCCACTACTCTGTTGGAGCAGGCGATACAGGGATGGACAGAACATACAAACCACTATTCTTTCTAAAAAGGCCACTAACTCACTTTAATATACACACAGCTCACATTCTGGACTGGTAAAGTACCTTCCATTCCCTTTTTACTTTGGATGTCTATTGCTGTAATACTTGACTTTATACTTTACAGTGTCCAATAAAATATGATGAGAAAAAAGAATCATTGGACTTTTCAAAGATGGTAAACAGAGACTGATCACCACCTACCAGCTTAGGTGTAAACATTCAAGTTTTCAGCAAAACAGTCCTGGTTTTATTGTGAGAATTAAAGTGTATCTGTTCTTTTTTTGAATAGTTATGACATTATATCTCTTGATTGCCTGTGAAAGCCATATAAAAATTTTGGTTTTGCAAAACTACTATGAAATATACTTTAAATAATATAAATCTTGAATTATGGTGTATTCAGTTGTAATGGGTTCACCACCTTCTATTACTAAGGAATAAGGATTTATATCTCTCCTTAAAATATGTTTGTGTGATCAAAGAGAAATCATCAAACCAAAGATCTCTGTATTGAGAACATCCCTGAAAATTATGTATTTTACCCTAGTTTTCTGAGGGAACAAGGCTTAAGTTATTGCACTGTCTTCCTGTCCATCAGTCTCAAAAAAACCACCAACCAGTAAAGGGGTAAAAAACTGAAGTGGGAAATACCTGCATACTTTGTGGAAATTGCTGGCACATTAAAGAACCATGGAATTATTGCAGCTTGGAGCAACTTTCAGAGGTCACTGAGTCCAGCCCTTGCTCAGAGAAAGACTGGGGTTATTCAGAGCCATTTGCCACTGGAAAGAAAAGCCATAAAAGACTGAGGTTATTGCAGGATACTGAGTGTTACAAAATGTAGAAAATACATTTACAGGGCATGAAACTCCATCCATCCCACTACTTGTGGAACAAGTTGCTATCGCTAAATCCATACACTGCAGTCAAACAAATAACCTAGTTTTCCCTGCTCATTTTGAACCTTTAACAGCATTTTATGGCTTTTGCCTGTTGGCTTCCTGTCTCATGTGCTGCAGGAGGCTTTTTCTTTCTCCACACTCAGCTTGAAGGTGTTTGCAAGAGCCACTGATCACCTGCGTCAGCTGGAAAGTCTCTGGTTTGCCATTCTGTTGATCTAGAGCATCTGGGACAATGGATATGATTCTTTGGGTCCCTAAATAAAGGTTCCTTTCACTTTTTCCAAGTACAAAGCAACCCAGGCAGCAAAGGCAATGGGTTAAAGCAGTAGAACAATGGAATGGGGGGCTTCTGGCCACCATGAGATAATTCAAACTACTTTTATCACTGTGGCAGCAAGTGTCTGATTGTGATGTGTCTGATGTGAGATGGAGGAGAAAGACTATGAGAGACCAGAAGAGGCTGCCTGAGTGGGGCACACTCAGTGGCATGAGTGTGTCAGTGCCTGCTGGCACAGAGGCACGTCTGCATTAATGGATATTCATCCACACACATAGCAGAATAAGCTGCACAAGCAGCAACCCCAGTTCTGCTGGTTTAGTGAATCTGTATTAAGGGTGTGTGCTGGTGTAATTGCCTTTCTGTCATTAAATGGCTATACATCTTCTTAATTATAGACACAGCCACCTGCACACATCATGGAGCACCATCCGTGGTGCTGGAAATGAGCTCTGCACTGGCCAGGAGAGGCCATCTCTAGGCTGGAGCCAGGGCAGCAAAGGGAGCCAAGTGGGAAGCAAGGTGTCCTGCAGCAGGGAGGAAACAAGCTGGCAGAAACACGCCTGGTCTGCCAGATTCTGCCACGGGCCACAGGATGGGCTGAGCACCCTCCTCCTTTCCTCCAGTTTTCTGCAGTTCCCTCCCACGGTTTCCCAAGCTGTGGCCATCAGGCCCTGCTGAGGATGGGGCTACCCCAGAGCAGGACAGGATGAACCTCTCTGGCTCTGCCATGGTCAGGATCTCTCCTGGAGGGCAGAGGCACAGGGACACACGGGGCTCTCTCTGGGTCCTGAAGGCTCAGCCTGGTGCACAGACATGGCTTGTGAGTGTTTTAAAAATAAACAGCCCGACTTGAGTTTATTTTTACATTTCAGGGAGGTTGGGGAGCAGGTCAGCCTCACAAAACAAAGCCCATCTCTTCAATGGCATTTTAAAGACGCTAGCACCTCTAACTCCATCTCATTAGGATGAGTAATGTGGAGGGAATGTGGAGAGGCTGCAGCCAGTCCCAGCCCTCCTGACCCGGGCACACATGGGGATCCCCTTTGCCTGCTGCCCCACACCTGGATGGGGGAGATGAAACCCCCTTTGCCTGCTGCCCCATGCCTGGATGGGGGAGATGAAACCCCCTTTGCCTGCTGCCCCATGGCCTGGATGGGGGAGATGAAATCCCCTTTGCCTGCTGCCCCATGCCTGGATGGGGGAGATGAAACCCCCTTTGCCTGCTGCCCCATGCCTGGATGGGGGAGATGAAATCCCGTGCTCAGGTGCACCTTCACCAGATGGCCCAGTGCTCTGCAGGGCACCTGGCCAAGAGGGACAGTGCTGGGAGACAGGATAGAGGCCAAACTTTAGAGAAGATTCTGTTATGGGTGTAAGAAATGAAAGGAAGGAGTGCAAAATCAAGGACAAGAATGAAAGGAATGGATACCTAGACTCTAATCACAATATTCCTGCTAATAGTATTTAGTTTTTTTAAGTATCACTAACCCATGTCAGAGATTTGCCCAACTTTCCTGCACAAGGAATTTGCCATCAGAACTAGAGTGGACAGGAGTCACTGGAGGATGTGGTGTGCAGTGCAGAAACAGATTTGTAAGAAAACAGGAGGAATTTCTGGATCAGCTGGATGAGTAAGTGATTTGGAATCAGTGCTGGAATGGAGGCAGTGTGAAGTGCTGGCAGCAGTGACATAGTCAGGTGGTTGTACGAAGGTGAGCATCCTTTCCTTCAAAGGACAGAGCCTTTGTGTCCTGTGCTGGAGAGCAGAAAATTTCAGGAGGGAGTGCTAAAGGGCCAGGAACATTCAGCAGACATATTATTCATGTATTTAGGATAAAGTGTTAGCATATGTTGAGATCTGGACCTCACCTTAGGCTCAACAGTTAATAAGATTTCTATTTCCTGCTTAGAAACAATCAAATCACACTGCTACAATCACTGGCTGATGAGGTATAAAATGACTTTTTAATTATTTCATAAATGCATTTAACATTACTATATGCTCAAAATTTATTCCCTCTTAAATATAAATACTTGAATCAATTCTTAATAGAATTTTGCTATTTTTGCACAATATAAATGACACATTTTCATATATCTTTTCAAAACATCTTAAGGTACTTTAGACCTTATTGTAGCTGGACTCTCAAAAGATAAAGTTGACTTAAATTAGGAATACAGAGTCAAGTGCTGGATTTTGATATTTTGCCTTCACAAACTGATGATGCATTGCTCTCACACACAGTTAATGGCAGGAAAATTCCTGCCTCTCTCTTCAATACTACATTTTATACTTTTCCACAGTAAAGGATTTGTACAGATGAATTTTGCACAATTTTTACTCCCCTAAAACAGGAGGATTTTTGGAACATTATTTCAACAATTTTGGAATATTATCTACCTTAGAATGAACAGAAGCTCAGAGAAGTATGTTTTTAAGGCTCATGTTAACATCAGCCTACAGTTAATTTTAGGGACTCATTCTTGCCCACAAGCCCAGTGTCCGTGGCTGAAAAATCAGATAATAACCTGTAGCCACCTTCCTGTTGTGACATACTGGTTCATCCTGTATTGGGGATCACTTGGAAGGGAGGATGGAGGGATGAGTTTAAACCTGTGTATGATTTAGGAGGTTGGAATGGAAGTCATTAGGAAAAAGTAATTCTTCTGAGAGGTAATTATAGGGAAAGCCTGGCAGTGGGGAATTCAAAGTTTAGGACATGAGACTAAAGATACGTGCATCAATCTCTGTCTGAACATCTGTCCTAATCTCCCTCTTTTGCTGAGACACTGTAAACCCAGATTTGGCAGATTTGTCATGTTTTTTGCCTGGATCAATACCAACAAATAACTTCCAGATCTGTAATTCACTTTCCTTTAAAAAGCTTTTGAAAATTCAGAGGAACAGGGAAAGTCAGAATATACTTTTTGAGAAGCAAACTATCAAATGAAGTGCTTGTAAAACCTGATCCTCCCACTACTATCCTCATCTTTGCTTATTTTTCCATTTCTAGACCTAGAATTTACTTCTTAAGGCAGGGTTTCACACACCACAGTTGAAAATTAATTTCCTCCCCTGCCCACCCCTCTAGACTCCTGTGCTGCTGAGAAGCCAGACATGTTGAATGTTCCCCTCAGAATGGTTTTGCTTCGCTCATTTTATAAACTAAAAAAAACCCAAGTAATTTTAAAAAATTCATTTATCTACTTGCAGGCAGACCAGCACTGTCTGCTTAGGAACATTTTCAGTCCCTTCAGGAGTCCCAGTTGTGCATGTTCTGAGTCCTTCCCTTTGGAGCCTATCCTGTTGCCTGTTTCCCAGGAGCCTGAAGTAAACACTGGACTGTTTAATGGAACTCTGCACTTTCATCCTGAAATGAAGCTGCTTCCTTCATTGCTCTAACCGCAGCCTGGACCGAGCAGATATTATTGATCCACCCGCACCCCTGCTTTCTCCATCCATCCTGGGAAAACAGACAGGTCTCTTCCCTGGGAGCCACTACATCCTCCGGACAAGGCCCATGATAAAACAGCGGCATACAGGCGAGGAACAGTCTTGTTTACAGCAGATTTTTCCCTTCCCACACATGCCACAAACCCGTCCTTTACCCGCCGGCCCATGCCGGACAAGCAGTGAGTGCCCGCCGGGGACGGGACGGGCCCACCCTGGCCCAGAGCCCCCGGCCCGGCAAGCCCGGCTCCGGCTGCAGCCCCGGGCGGGGCAGGGTCCGCCATAAGCCCCGCACAGCCACACACCCGCGGGCCCGGGCGCAAGAGGCAACCGAGCCCACGGGCCCCGCCGGAGCCCCGCGGTCCCGCGCGAGCCGGCCGGTGTCGGTGCGCGGCCGTGCGGGGCTCCCTCCGCTCCCCGCCCGGGCCCGCACGGCGAGCACGGGGCGCGACCCCCGCCAGCCAGAGCCGGGGCGAGCAGCGGGGTCTCAGCCCGGCGCAGCGGCCGCGAAGGGCCCGGCGGGCAGCGCAGAGCGGCGGCCGCAGCGCTCCTCGCGCAGGTGGCGGTGGCGGCCCTGCGGGGAGGCCGCGGCGGCAGCGGCGCCCGGCCCCTGTCCCCGCCCCTCCGGCCTCCTGGGGCGGCGGCGGCGGCCGCGGCGCTTTCCCCTCCCTCTCTCGCTCGCTCCCTCCCTCCCCGGCTGCGGGCTGTTCCCCCTCATGCGGATGTGACATTTCACGGCGTTACCGCAGCCGCCATTTTGAGGCACAGAGCGCTGGCGGCGGCGGAGCGGCAGCAGCGCGCCGGGGCTCGGGCGACGGGGGCGGCCCGCGGGCCGGGAGCGGCGAGCCGGGCGTCGGCCAGCGGCGGTGCCGGGGCGCCGGGGGGGGCGGGAGGGCACGGCAGGGGCCCCGCGGCGCCTCCCCGACTTCGCAGCGCCGCGGACACCTCGCCGGGGGAAGGGGAAGCGCCGGGCGCCGCCGGGCCCTGACTCCGGGTCTCCCGTCCCCCCTCACGGTCCCCTCCCCTCCGGCCCCCGGGGAAGCCGCCGCCCCCGGCCGGACCCTCCTCCCAGCCCCTTTTCCCCGACCGGGTGCCGCCGCCGAGATTGGGCGAATAGCGAGTAAATACGTGCGCGTCTCGCTGCCTCCGCCGGCGCCCCGCTCCCTACTCGCCGGAGCCCCGCCGCAGCCCCTCGAGCCGGGCGCTCAGTCCCGGCCGCTGCCGAGGCCCCGCCGCTCCTCCGCCCCTTCCCCTCCCGACACAGGCCCGCAGCCCCCCGCGGGAAAGGCCCAGCCCGCCGCCGCCGAGCCCCAGCCCCAGCCCGACATGAACCACCATCAGCAGCAGCAGCAGCACCAGAAGCCCGGGGAGCAGCAGCTGAGCGAGCCCGAGGACATGGAGATGGAAGGTAAAGCCGGCCAGGGCCCGCGCCCTCAACTCCGCGGAGAGTTTCCCCCTCGCTCCTCTGCCCCGCTCCCGGGGCTCCCCCACCGCCGCGTCCCCTCGGGGATCCTGGGCCGCTCTCCGCGGTAAACACGCTCTGCCCGGGCCGCTCCTGCTGGCTCCGGGGCGCGGGGAGCGCTGCTCGGCGGGGCTGCGGGGGGACGCCGGGGAAAGTTGCGGTGCGGGGCCGGGGGGGAGACGGCCCGGGGGGCTCCGCAGGAATTCGCACCGCGGGAGGGGGAGGGCGCGGGGGAAGCGCCGCTACAAAAGGAGCCCCGCGCCCCCGGACCCTCGGAGCCTCCCGCCGGGCGTGGGGCGAGCCGGGGGGGGCACGGGGGTCCGGGCAAAGTAGTTGCCGTGATTCCGGGGCAGGGTTTTGCCTGGGGCGGGCGAAGGGGACGCGGCTGTCGCGGGGCTCCCCGGCGGGGCGGGCTGGGGGCTGCAGCCCTGCCCTGCCCGGCCGCTCATTGTATGCAGGCAGCTACGCTGCTCGCCATTTTTAATTAACCCTCCTCCGAGGGTTATTTACAGAACCCGCTGCCGGCCGGGCCTGCGCGGGTCGGCGGGCAGCGCTGGCCATGTGTAGCGCCTGCACAGCCCGCGGCCCGCATCCTGCACCGTCATGCAGTTGCGCTGGTTCCATAAAGGAGGCACTACGTTTGCATGTTCCCTACCCCCGTCCGGTGTAGTCTCCAGTGGTGCCTTTAGCGGGGCTTTTTTTTTATTTTTTTTCTTTTTCTTTTTTGCGTTGTGGTGTTGTTTTTGCACGCCCTCCCCTCCTCTGAACAACACCTTCCATCTGAATTCAACGCTGTAAAATTATTTTGGGCAAACGTACGGCGGGGTTTCGTTCCCAAAGGAAGGACGGCCACAGTGAGCTAGCTACTCGTACTGATTGACTTGGAGGTCAAAATCACCAAGTACCTAAATATCGTTTAGAACGCCTGGCTGTGAAGATGACAATTCTCATTCAGCCTGACATAAATACCCACTAGCACAGGATATTTTGCTTGAAAACGGGACAATCGACTGGGCACATGTACCTTTCTGGTAAATAATAACCACTGAAATTGGGAGGAGTGAAGGTGCTTCAGTGGAAGTTTGTCACAGTGACTGTGAGATTGCATGTCAATTTTAGAAGGTCATTACATAAAGCCTGACTTTTTAAAACATAGATGTCTATTTCATACAATAATGGCTAGAACTTATTTACTATCTAAGTTACTCTTAGGTTCTGTTTTAGTAAAATCTCCAGAGTGATGTTTCTATACAATGAGACAAATAAGTAAAAGGAGTTGATTGAAAATATACCTCTTATTTGTATACATACAAGTATTAGTGTCTTGTGGGTTACAGTTTCCAGCAGATTGTTTGACAGTCATTAGTAATCTCTATTTTCTCAGTGTCCTTTTTAAGTCCTTTAGAATATTGACTGTATTTAGTGTGTTTATTTTGAATTTTGTGGGCTGGATGCTCTGCCATTCTGGACTCACTGTGACATGCTGGACATTTTTATGCAGTTTAAGGATGTTCTGAACTTCTCTGGATTGCGCTCCCTCTGCCACTGGGAATACAGGAGTCCAAAATACATGCAGAAATCACTGATGGTTGTGAAAATCATGCTGAGGACCACTTCCATCGGAGGAAAGAGTCTCTGCACACGTCAACATAGTGACACTAAGAATACATCATTGTCTCAGAAATCTATTTGTAATCTATTAGAACACACACAGCTGATTCCAACTGATATGACAAACTTGGTAATTTTTGAGACTTTACAGAACTGTCCATTTATATAAAAACAAAGCCAGAAAAGTTTGGCCTGTGGAGGTTTTTTCCCATACTTGATTTTTCTTAGAGAAACATGTTAATTTTACTGGAATGCAGAGATCAGCTTATTGCTAACTTCTAATAAAAGTTGACATCATGGGTATACGTTAATTTAATGTGTAAAACAATGTTTGTCATCTTAATATATGGGTGTTAGTGTTTTCTTTAGAGATGTTTTCAAGCAGTGAGGAAAATGCTTAATAACATGTAGTTAGCTTAATTTTAACATGCACAGAGCAGTATTGGATGCCATTCTTCAGTGAGTGATCACATTAGATTTAGGAGGCATGTGAAGAATGCACAGTGGAAAATTGCACATCTTGATTTGAAATTACTTGAAGGTTTGCTCAGTCTGTGTACAGCTACACTAGATGAACAATTTTTAAAGAGTGAAATAACAATTTTAGATGTAGTAATTGAAGTGTGGAATTAAACTCTTCAGGGTTGAATCAGATAAGGTATTTTGAGTGTTTGCTCTCATGTCCCTATTTTTTTCCTCTCTCCTTTCCCTTATGACTAATTTACTTTTCCTTGATGACCTTATGGACACTCTGTGTAAGTGAAAGTACTGCTGGACAGGGCTTTTGGACTTCCCAAGGGATGAGGACATTTGCTTTAGAAAGGAACCTTAATCTCTGCATGAGGGAGGAAAGCAGCAGTGCCAGCCACGGTAAGGGCCAGGTACACGCTCAGCAGCACCAGGGCATGGATGCAGCCTCAGCTGCCTGCAGTGCTGTGTGTCACCTGTCACCCCCCTGTGCATTTAGTCCTGTTACCCGTGGGTGTCAGTAATCAGCTTTAGCCTTACTGGGGCTTGGCACTAGTCATATGTGGACAGGGAAACTTTAAATTTCAGAGCTCAGTAGCGGTTGTGCCCCTCTAGCTGAAGGCAGCTACTGCCAAAGCTGAGGGGACACTTGGACAGCACAGTGTTTGCTGCTTCTGGCTGTCCCCTCAGGTGACACAGCAGCTGCTGGGCTACTGCACCTCCCTGGGACTATTACAAACAGAAAGTGGGGGGTTAAGATGTAGTTCAGGTTGTTAATTGGGTTCACCTTGCAGTCCCATTTAGTGCTGTGTGAATGTGGTGGGGGCATTGGGGCAGGAAGGAACAAGACGGGCAGCTTGAGGTGGCACAGGTGGTGACAGTTACCTGGCCAAATTCTGTCACTGCTCCTGCATTCTGTGTGCACCACTCATTTATTTTCTGCTGCACAAGAGCATGTGATTCTGGCTGCCTTGGCTGCCTTTGGGCCGAAACAGAGTGGGAGTGTGCAGATGAGCCGTTGGTGCCTGGGTATTAGATAAATTAACAGTTTGGGGTGGTGATTAGTAAATTATCCTGTGGAAATTCTGAAGTTTATTTGTATGCTAAATAAATTTAGTGGAAGAAATAAATAATAGTTTTTTCTGTACTGTAAGTAGGGTGTGTAGTTTGCTTTATCGTGCGAAGAATTAGTGCTGTAGCGTTGCTAGTGAGTTGCTCTATAAAGTGTAATTGAATCCAAGTCTGATACTTTATATATGCTTCCTCTGTAACATCTTTTCACAAATGCCTGAGCTTCAAAGAACTCTGCTTAATACAAATCTACAGTTACATGTTGCATAGAGTTCTTTCATGAAAAGTCTCATTTGCAGCTTAATAACTGTAAGTTTGCCTTGTTTATAATTTGAATCTGGTTTTTTGTAGGTTCAGCCTCTGCCCATAGTTCCATAGGTACGTGTGTTTCTCATTAGGGAAGTTTCTTTCCTAAAGTAGCCAGTGCAGGCTTAGCTACACAGTGTCACAGGCAGGGAACATGCAGTGACTGGTTGTTCAGGTTGCATTGTTGTGTTCTGTCCTTGTGTCAGCTCTGCAGCCTCTCAGGCAATGCCATCTTTTGAGTTTCCCCTTAGTTTGGGCAATTTAAAATTGAGACTTGAATTGCAGATGAAATAATGCAGCATTTGTACAAAAAAAAAACCCGGGAAAAACCCAACATGTCTGTGTGTATGTGAAAAGTTTAAAATCACACTATTTTGCTGTTTCCATGCAGCTGAAAGTTTGTGCTCCTTGTTCATTCCTGTTTTGCTCATTACTGACAGAATTTGCTAGATTTCAGTCCCACTGTGGAATACTGGTCTCAAATACTTAACTTATTTTTGCCTGACTTCTGAATGCTTGCTTCCCTCTCATATTTTGTCCTCGTTAGTATTCTCAATTCCTGGCAATTTAATGTCATTTGCATACATAATCCAGTGTTCACTTCTTTTCTGCTTGCTTCTATGCCTTCCTCCTGAAGACCTGTATCCCTCTTTTTCCCTGTGTTCCTTTGCTGTCTTCTATGTTGCCTTTAGCCAGGTGGTAATAAAATGAGGCTGTGTCTTTGAGAGGAGAAAATGCAGACTAATTTCATTATACAGCTGTAGGTATCTGCTTGTTTATGTGTTCTTCCTGCCCCTTCCCCTCTCCAGCATTTTCCATGAAAGAGATGATGGTCAAGCAAGGAAGTATAAAAATGCTGATGCAGTGGACAACGAGCAAAATTAGGTTAATTCTGGGGTTATACCTAGAGCAGAGAACCAGGCCTGGCCTCTTACTTGCAATAATGATCATGTTTGGTAGCTCTGGAAACAGCTTGCTTGGCCTTAGGAGAAGATGTGCATTGATCATTCTCAAGTAGCCACTTCATGCCAACCAAGAGAACAGCCTTGGTGGCTTCTGGAGAGTGCAGGCTACGTCTGGAGTTCCTTCTGTGCATCCTCCATAAATCTCCACTGTGGATTCTCAGTAAGTTGTCAGATTTAGTAAATTCTCTGGGAAGAAATGGAAATAGTGGAATAGTGGAAAATGTGTGCAAGCTCCAGAGGGAAGTGCAGATCCCACACTCCTCAGGATGAGCTGTGTATCTCAGACTTCCTTACAGCACTCCAGTTGTTCATGCTGTGGACTGAATTCAGAAGTGGTGAAAACTGCTCCCTGTTGTTCCTAGGGAGTTAAACAAAGTAAAGTAGCAAGCTGTCAAGTTGTGTGAGGAGGAGCAATAACAGCCCAAGCTACTTTAAAAAAGCAGGTGAAGATAGTTGTTTAAAACTAACTGAATCAGTTTCATTGCTGCAAAGTAATTTATCACAAGAAAATCTAAACAGTGCATCCAGCTTGTAGCAGTTAAACCAGTTTAGCCAGTACATCTTGCATGACATCATCTGATATTTGGGGTAAGGGTGAAAATGAACTGGTTTAAAGCTTGTGAAGCATCCAATTCTTCTTGAATGATAATAAATTTAAAATAGGGCATTGTTTGCTTTAGTTTGTGCTTTGAGGTGGCTCAGATCAGTTGCTTTAGTTTGACTTTGTATCTTGGGGCTGTAGGGCTCAGGGCTCTTGATTGTGAGGGAGTAAAATACTGGGTGGCTTCCAATACAAGTTATTAGTAATCCATAGCAAGTATGCTTTTCCCCCTGAAATACATATGTGTATTAATATATTCAAAATCTGCTACATACTGATTTGACATTACCAGCAACAAGATTAACAGTTCTTAAAAAGTGTTCTGACAAATAGAAGGGGGGCTGGAGATGGGCTATCTTATTTGTCAAGTTATTAAATATATAGTGTTGTTTTCTGAAACATTTCCATTGGTCATTCTAATTGCTGCAGTGGTTATAGCATTTTAATTTCATATAGTAGCAAAATGAGTGAAAGTGCACCTAATCAGTGGCAATGGCTGTAGCACAATCTGTGCATATTGTTGCAGGCTTAAACTGCAACATTTTAACATTTCTGCTAATCCATTTATTTTTCATCTTGCCTTGCTGATTGTAGTAAAACTATTTCTATAAGTTTAGAAACATTGAATAGGGTTTATGTGACTTTCTGGCAAAATGAAGAATGGTCAGCTTGGAAATAGTGTCCTATTCTGACTTTGATTTGCCTAGATTCTCTAGAAGGCTGAGATTTTCTCCACTAGAAATAATTAGGCTTCTGGAAATTAGTAGATGGATTTTGAAAATACTGTGCTAACTATTTCCACTTTGGGGAAGACACTGTTACTGTAGTGTCTAAGAGTCTTGGGTATTTTCTTCAGAACTCAAAAATACATTTGAAAACTATTTTATATTGGACTTGATATAATCTAGAATATCACCATTTGATTGCCCAGTGTAACAGCATGGCCATATTTGTTAGGCAAAATCTATTAAAAATATTGAGATTAAGTGATAAATTTTGAGAAAATTTAAATTCCATGCTGTAATCAATACAGCATAGCTCAGTTAGTGTTTTTAGCTGCTGTTTGGCAGCTGTTTGAAACATGACCAAAATAAGTCATTCCTGACCCATATAATAGTGAGGATTTAAACAAAACCATCATGCTCTGTAGCATCAAATGTCTTAGGAGAACAGGATGTTCACTGTCTGCAAACCTGAGTTCTCCCTGACTGCAGCTGTAAAGTGAGCTCCAGAGCGATGCCACTCAGAGAAGGTGTGCCAGGAGCATCCTACTTAACTTGGGGAAGGAAAAACACTGTTCCCTCAGCCTGTTCTTGCATATGTGCTGCTGTGTGGGTCTAGACAGTCCTTCCAGGTCCTCTGCAGCAGAACCAGCCCCTCAGCTGGCACTCCAAAGCATACTGCAAGCCAGAGGAAGATGATGTGGATAGTGAGCTGGGATGTTGTATGAGGACAAAGTTCAAAATAGAATTTTTTTTTAGCAGTACTGCAGTATTTTGGAGCTGAGGAGAGGTGATGAGTTTTTTTAATATACTCACATCTCTTTGATATGAAACATAAAATTGCTGGGAAACAGAACCTGGAGCTTTATATGTTGTGTGTTAAGTGATTTAATGCATTCCAGTAGAACATGATTTAAATGCAGAAATCTGTGAAAATTATTAAGGTCACTTTTCATAATTTCCCTTTTCCTAGTGTAAATAGCAAAGGGTGTGTAGGAGTATCATTGGTGTTCACTGAGCTCTAATCTTGATCATCTGATGATTTCACAGGTTCAATGTAAGGATGTTTTTAAGAATATGGCATCTCCAGCTGTGCATGTGTGTTTTGGTAAAGGTCTAAGGACAGTTCTGGTTTAGGGTTCTAATTGTGATGTTACTCTAATACAACAATTGGTTTAATTTCTGCCACGTTTAAAACAAGGAATGGTTGTGTATTCCCACAACAGAGATTTTCCTCCTTGTGCATTTCAGTGAGTTTTCTGATATTCCTGATATTGTTCAGCAGAACTTTGGAGATTTTGATTAAATGTGAGAGTACATTAAAACTTGGTGAAGGTTTTAAACTGCAAATACAGCTTAGGAGGTTAATTTTCTTTCTGATAAATAGATCAGACATTAGTGGTGTAAATTGGTTTCATAAAATGCCTAGACAGTGAATTAAAAATGTACAGATGTTACATCTCTCTTTAGTAGATAAGGTAATAAATTATATTATTTATTTTAATATATAACATTTAAGAAGGGAGAAATTACATTTTTAAGTAGAGAAACAGACTTCTCAATATACAGCCAACCCATTGTTGTGGGAGGAAGCCACCCTGTCCAGGCACTGGGGCAGCTGTGCCACCCCCTCTTGTTGCTGCTGTGTGCAGCTGAGCCTTCATCCCTCAGCAGAGGAGGAGGAGGACTTTTGGGGAGGTGCTTTGAAGTTGCCCATGTTCTGCTGTTCTCCCACCGTGCTGGACATGGTTGTGGCAGTGACAGAGGCTGGTTTACCAGCAATGTTGTGTTCCAGTGTGCAGGGATTGGGGTCTAAAGGTGCCCCCCCCGTGCCTGGCATCTTTGTTTCTTTTCATTGCTGTTTTGCCCATCAGCTGGGATAAGGGACCATTATAAATTCAGTCCTACCAGGCTGCCTCAGCCCCCTGTATGGCTGTGCTCTTCAGCAGTATGCTGGTTTGGACTGTAACCGGTTGCATTTTTTAGTCTTGACAGTCTCTGCTGGAAAAGAATGAAGAGATTAAGAAATGTTTGGGGAGTGAACATTTATTTTTTATTATTTCTTTCCTTCCCCTCCCATCTAAAAATGCATATTATCTTAGTCAAGGTGGAATTCTGAATCCTGGTACATTGCCAGGTACAGGTGATTTCTGCTTCATTGGTTTTTTCAAGACCAGAGATCACTTCATTTGGAGTTGGGGCAGAACTTGGATTCTCCCTTCCTGCTCACAAATCCAGACAGTTCCCTTGATGCAGCTGCCTCTTTGCTGCTCAGTAGTTGTGAAATGTGTCTCAGTTACTTATCACCAGATATTTCTGGTAACTGCAATCAGGTAACAATTTTTTAGGCACAAGTTTTCCTTCAGACCATTTCTTAATTTTTCCAGTTACATAAATGATTAATTTGCTTCTTAATTCAGCTTCAGATGGAGCTGACTGGACACTCACATGCTGCTGTGTGGGGATACATGGTTCGGGTCCTAAGACAGTGTCAGGTGTACTTGTTGTAAAAGGAAATTTGCATAAGCAGAGTTTGTGTGAACCTTTTATTGTTCATTAAATCAAGCTAAGGATTAGTTAGATTTCCTTCTCCCTTGGCAATAGCAAGGAACTGACCTCTTCTAAAGAATTTTTCACCTGGTTAGTGTTAGTTGCTTAATAATATCAAGGGGTGAACCTAATTCTAGAGGACAGGAGAAACTATTAGAAGTTGAACACAGAGATAACTCGAATGTGTCTGTATATGGTAGGAATGAAATAGTGGGTCACAAGGCACATGCAAAACCCTCCCTGCTAATAGCAATTAGAGTGGTGGTGTTTCAGTTTTCATCTGCTTTCCTCTCCTTCTCATTCTTCCTGTGTGGCTTTCACCTCCTCTATTTCAGTCTGACTGCTTCAAATACTTCTTGCACTCTGCAGCAAAAAACCAGTCCCCTTGAAAACGAATATAACACTTTGTAGTATTTCTGTCATGCCACAAAGGTAACCATAAGCTTAAGTGTTTAGTTTTTTCTTTTTTTTTTTTCCTTCTTCTTCCTAAAATTGTCCTTATGGCTGAGGATTTAAAAATAAGCAACAGTAAAATCAACCACAAATCTGCCAGAACTAAAAACTGACTTATTTCTTTAAAAGTAGTTAGTTCTGAAAGCTTAACCACAGAATTTTATAATTGTTTTTTTCCTTCAAATATACTGCTTCAGTTCCATATTGATTTTAAAGTATTTCCTTATCCTCAGCAGATTTGTCTTGTTTTTTCAACTTACTTTGTTCATCAGGCTTATGCTTTGACCTAATACTGTGCCCTGGAGTGTATTACCCAAAGCAGGAGAGAGGGTGGTGTGGGAAGGATGTGATCCTGACTGGAAAGGATTCTTGTGGCTTCCTCTGAAGGAGGGAAAGCTGTGCAGCTCCTTTGCTTATCAGCAGAGCTCTGCTGGGGAAACCCTCTTGATTTTGATAATAGCACAGATTAATGGGAAAGTAATTAGAAAGTTTCACAAGAATGGATCTCGTTGTTGATGAGCCATGGCTGCTGTGTCCCCTGTGCTGAGATCAGGACTCAGAGCCAGGAGCTCTCCAGTCCCTGCAGCTGAGCAGGAGCTGAGCTGGCTCTGGGGCAGGTTGGAGGTGGGACTGTGGCATTGCCACTGCAGAAGGGTGTGTGTAACCTCAGCATCTGTCTTCAGGCTTTTCAACTCGGGATAAAACCATTCAGCTTTATTGGTCAGTGACCTCTCTTGCTGGATTAAGAAAACATTCCAACTAATTCTAAAAGACCTTTGAGCATCCTGCAGTTACAATGAACTGAGTGCAGTGAGAGCCCATGCCTCAAGTGGTTCCCTCAGTATGTTTATCTGTTTGTTGTCTTTCAGTTCATACATACCCCAGCAGTGTTTGTGTAAATCTGTATTTCAACTAATAATTAAGATGAATAAAAATTTAGATACTTTATGCCACATTTGAGGAACAAAACTCAGGTCAATTCCAAGAGTAGTATGTGATTGCTTGAAGTGAAGCTTACTCAAGATCTGAACATGAGCCATGGGAGCCTTACTTATCCAAATGTGTAAACACGTGATTTTGCTGCTGAAGTTGTACCAGTAGCACTGAATTCAACACAGACTGCATCTTGAAGGCCCATTTTGTTCAAGATGATGATGATGATGATGATGATGATGATGATGATGATGATGATGATGATTATTATTATTATTATTATTATTATTATTATTATTATTATTATTATTATTGTCACCTGGCTTTTATTTAAATTAGTCCAGCAGAAGCCCATTTAGCAGGTGTGTGTGCTCGACCTCTGTGGAGCCAGAGGCACCAAACATCTCCCCCATCCAAGGAGTCTCTTGGCTGGTGCAGTGTCAGGTGGCTGTGCAGCAGTCCAGCTGAGAATAATGCCTGCAAGAAAGAGGATCTTAACCCAAAATTGAGCACCCAAAAGCTGCACAGAAGGTCCTTGATTTTGGTCTGGGCACCAGACTTGATGATATCAGATGACTTCTACATGCTGCTGAGAGCCAGGGGAAGAGTTGTGTCTAATTCACTTCAGTGTTGCTGCAGAGAAGAGGTTGTCTTCTAGAGCAGGGTTTTTGACTCTGTGCTTCCCTTTTACCTCCTTGCTCATAATGAGTTGAATGAAGAGATCTGAATTTAAAATAACTTCCTTATTTTGTGTTTATTTTTAACCTAGCTCAGTTCACTGGTCTGCTTTATTGTTTGGCCCCACAGACAAGTGGGTCAACTGTACTGAGGAGGCAGAAGGATGAGAAGCCATTAATGGCTTCTAGAATTTGTTTTTAAAACATACCCAAGACCCTTTATTAGACACCTGGGCCTGTCTCCCCCCAAAAATGCATTGCAGGGCTGTAGCAAAGTTCCAAAGGTATAAAATCCAAGTTTACAGAGCTCTTGGTGCAGACACATGGTTTTACCATTATAAAAATTGAATGTTGTTCAGATGCAAACCACTTCTGGGGATGAAGTTGTTCCTCTTACAGGTCTGCTTCTGCATGTCTTCATTTCTTTTACTTATTTTTTTCTTTTCTTCCCACAAGGGTATTCCTTGTGCCTTAGTATAGTTTCTTGCATTTTCCAGCTTGGAGATACATCAGAAGGGTCTTCAGTTTTTTCACCTGTATAAAGTACTTTACTATTTTCTGATTCAAGTACACATTAAAAAGTCAAACAGTTACCCAATTAATATTATAAATTTAAATAATAATTTAAATTACATAATGATCTAAATGTATTTGTGAGGGTTTTAGTCTCCTGTCCAAGTTGTCTTTTTGTGTGGGATGAAAATTTTCAGCTTGCATTCAGACCTGTATTTGGTGTTTACTGCAGCTGTTTGATCAGCCAAGGTTTCTGGCCAGTGTAATGGTACTAATTTAAACAGGAGACACTGATTTCTGGAAGATGGTTGGATAATAAAGGTTTTTAGCAGGTGTGTTAGAAGCAGAGAGTTTCAGAGTTAAGCTGCTTCCTGATCTGGAAAGTTTGCAGAAGAAGATGCGTGAAATTTCTGTCATTTTGAATTCAGCTTAAAGTGTGCCTATTGCTATTAGCATCACATTCACAGGTTAGACCTAAGAGGGTAAAAGTGGCTTAGAACTGATGATCTTAATGCTAGACAGGGTCTAGTTAGCATAGCTGGAGCAAAATGTTGGCAGAGATTACCTGGGCTAATGCTAATTTTTGATCTCTCGTTTTTAATATACCTTGAAATGCACATTAACCACCTCAGATGCATAGTTTATTAAATCAAAGGATGGGTGTACAATAGAAGTATTTAAAATTTTGGCAGCATACAGTTTTGTAAATAGATATCTGTGTTTTCTGGAGTAAGAATTTTTTTAGGTAAGTGGAGTTGTTGAGCAATTATGGTTGATTTCTACCCTAAATATGGACTGCTACCTTCTGTGAGAAGCTAGTTAAACCCTTGGTATTGGAAGCCCACTGCTGGTAGTGGATTGATTTCTACATCTTGCTCAGAGATTTGGGGGGTGGTTATTCATTTGATAACTTGTTTCTGCAGAGGGGATGCACTGCAGCCCAGAGCAGTCTCGTTCCTGACAGCACTCCCTTCCTGGGGAGCCATGTCCCAGCTGGGGACCCCTTGGGATGACAGGACACTGCTCTGTGCCCCTGTGCTTCCCAGGGCAGGGTGCACCAAAGGTACAGGAAGGGCTGCCTTGGCAGGAGAAGCTTTGAAAATGTGTAACTGCTTCCAAAAGAAAAGCTGTGCCCACCTCCTGCTCCAGCTCAGGAGGACACCTGGAGAAGGGGGCAGCTGGGAAGAGCTGCCTTGTTCTTGGCTGCAGCCTTGTCCAGGTGCTCCTTGGGCCTGAGCAGAGGAGAGGCTGCAGGGGTACCTGCTCCTCTTTCCTGCTGCCACAGAGAAAGAAGATGGTGTGTTAGCTGCCTGCCAGGCAGGGAGTGCTGCCAGCACTCAGCTCACATGGAATTTTTAGTGGTATATGTTCACTTCAGAAGTTCAGCTTATATTCATAAGATAGCTGAAGATAACTGTATACTTGGCTGTGTTGAGTGGCCTTGAATTTTCTGGGAGCTGGAATGCTTTCCTCACCACACTGTTTTTCTTTCCCATGTTGATTCACTCACCAAGATCTGTAACTGTAAGTCCTGTAGTGGTTAAATGTATGCAGCTGCCTCCTTGATCTGCAGGGAAATTTCTACTGTCTCTGTAATCTTCAGCAGTAGCAAAACCTATTTTAAGATCCTGTTTTAATGGTAGTCCAGCACCTGAATATACCTGAATAATTTGATTTATGGCCTCCCCAGATTGCTTAATCACTTTCTGTGTTGTAAGATTTGGGAGAAAATGCAAATTGCTGTAGACATGCCACTTGTAGTGGTGAGAAATACCTTCTCCTTTCCACAGACTTCTACCAGCTCTTTGAGATGTGTTCTTTCAAGCAATGATAAATACAAGGATTGGAGTTAAGTTGTTGGAGCTATATTGAAGTGCATGTTACCATTTTAAAGAGTTTATGGAGCACCAGTGAGATAGCAGGAGCCAGCAGTGGCAGGAGCAGCTGTTGTGTGCACATCATGTACCTGCCATCCCTGTGCATCATGGACCTGCTCATCCTCTGTATTTCTGAACAAAACTCAAAAACTGAAAACCCTTAATGCCCTAGAACTCCTGCTTTTCTTTCTGTTTCCCCCTGAAGATAAAGCATCATGAAGGTTTTGGACCTGTGTAAGCACAGATTCTGATTGTTGGATATTGAGAAACTGTATTGCTGGCACTTGGATTGCTGATCCTGTTCAAAATCTGGCCAGATCAAGTACATTAGTGTATGAAATAAAATGTAGGGTCATTTCTTTGATCTCAGATTAAATATTTATGTAAATCAAGTATTACAAATTCTATAAATAATACCAATACTGCTGTTTCTGATTTAGTCCTCACAGAACAGAAAGTGTGAAAGCTCTATCTTGTTGAGCCAATCTGATTGCATAGTTGTTAAAAATGATAACAAAAATCTCATAGAAACTCTGCAAGTCCAGCAGACTTTTTTCCTAAAAAAAAAGTCATAATTGTCCCTGGAAGAGCAGTTGTAACATGCAGTTAATGCAGTGCAGGCAGTGCTGTTGTGTAGCAGGAGTTTGTCACCTCAGCTGCAGGGGAGTGCCAGGATTCTCATGGAGTGCTTGGGACCAGTGTCTTACTTTGTCTGCATGTGTGCAAATGATGCATTTTGGTAGATGTGGAATAATCCTTCCTCTTCCCCAGTAGCTGGAGCTCAGCATTCAGGTGGGAGTTCCCTGTACAGCTCAGCAGGGTGAGTTCAGAGCAGTGCCTGAGAAGGAAGCTTGCAGGGATTGGGAGTGTGCTCAGACTTCAGGGCTGCTGGATTGTATTTAGGCAGAGGGAATAAGCACTATTGGCACTGAAATCCTTACATTTGTAGCCTTTCTGTTTGCTTGAGAAATTCGTTGAGTTGATTGCTAATAGGATTTGTAGAAAATAATGAAAATACTCTTCCCTCCAATTGCAACCCCAAATTTGGCTGTGAACACTTGCATGTGTTAGGTATGATGGCAATAGCAAAAGTTAAAACCAGATACCTCTAAGTTAATTGAAAAGTGTTTATCTTTGTTCTGGGGACATTTATTCTGTGTTAGTACTTTGAAGTAAATACTTTAATTTTCAAAGAAGAGAGAGTGGCATTTGCAGTGTTTTGAACACTGAAGAGCACCTTTTTATCTTGCATTGTGCAGCTCAGCCATAGTGGATGTGGTATTTCCCTGTGTGTGCAGCCTGGTCCTTGGGCTGCATTTCCTCTCTCCTGCAATTCAGCTGCAAGTGGCTTAAATCCCAGGGCCCTGCCTTGAGAAGATGGGGAGATCCTACAGCTTGACAGAAGTTTTCTGATAAAATCCCAGGGATCTCTAGCGTCCCACAGATTATCATCTAGATGTTTAGTGAAATACCTTGTTTACCCAGATTGTCTAAGTCAAAGTGAGCCAGAGATGTACTCACACTGTCCCCTTGTCTGTGTTTCTTTTTGGTCTTGTGGGGTTTCTTTGATCTTAAAGCTTGTTGAAAATGCATTAATAATAAAACATCCACAGGGACATTAAATTACCTGAGCTTGGCCATATGAATGAACAGTGTATGTTTATTTTAACATTTTTATGGTCAAAGGTTGTAATGGGGGGGAAAAGGTACATCTGCTAGGTAAAAATCTAGACAATTGTGTTGTGTCTGATGGGGTTTGTGAACAAGCTTAAACAGGTAAAGACTCTCCTGTTACATGTACACAGATAAATTTCCTGTTGTGTAGCTTTGCTGTTTGAAGTGTGCCAGTGTTGTGTTACCACCCAGATAAACCCAGCACTGCCACTTGTAGCCACCTGGCTGCTGTAGGTAAAATAACTCAATATTCTTTGAAAAGGTTGGTTTGGTTCCTTTGCTGGTCTGAGAGCTGTATCCCAGAGAGCAGCTTCTCCCCCCTGATAACCTCCAGCAAAATAACCACTAAAGTAACCATTCTCTTTTCAGTCCCTGTCAATTTTAAAATAGGAGAAGATAAAATAGTCTTTTATATCTCTTCTTATTCTTTATTGCAAAGGCACAGTGTGTCTCTTCCTTTCTTTCAGAGAAAAAGTTTCCCCCTCCGGAAGGGATAACAGTTGCAGTTAAATTATTACTGTCTCAGTAATTCTTAAATCCTGCTCTAATTCTGATTTTGACCAGTGACATCTGGAGCTTATTTGAGGTTTGGGTCAGACCTGACTGCAGTGGCATTTAAATTGGAGCTCTCTGCTTCAGTTCAGTTAGTTTATTGAATAAAAAAAATTAGTCACTTTTCAGTGGAAAAACTTGCAAATAATGCACATTAATTGCAGATACTTTTTTTTGTATGTAATTCTGTTTCTTCAGCATGATCTCTTAAATCAAGTCCTCTCTTCTTCTGAAAGAGGAACATCCTTATGGCTTCTTAATTGAATTTTTTTGGTGAAAAAGGTCTGGAGATAAGGAAGTGCCAGGAATTACATACTAGACAGTTTGTGGTGTACCTCTGTGTTTGGGTTTATTTTTCTCTTCTCCCCTGTGATCCACTGCCATGCATTATCCCATGCTTACCTCCCTTCAAGGAAAACTATTAGCAGTTTTAAAGTCGTGGAAAAGTAGTCCAGGAAAATGAGGGGCAATGAGGATCCAGTACCGGGGAAGACTGACCAATAAAATCTACTTTTGTATGCTCCAAAGGTACACTCCAAATAGTGAGAGCATTTGTGGGGTGAGAGTCGTGGCAGGAAATGTGAATGGAGCAGAAGAAGTGTGAGTAGTGAGGGTTTCCATCCCAGCTGTGTGTGAGGTTGTAGTGGCTGATGATGACACACACCACAAAACACTGCATTATTAAGAGAGAAAAATACAGCATGTGGAGTAAACTTGAGGGACTTTGTGTTGTCCTGAGACAAAGGAAGAATCATTCATCATCAACAGAATAAGGAATTTGAGATACAGCTTAGTTCAGTGATGGTGTTTATACCAGCTTCTAGCCAGAGGCAAAGCAGGAAGGCAGTAATTAATTTTGGAAGTCCTCAAAGTTTGCTTCAGGTGAGTGACACCAGCAGTGGAGTGAAAATAGAAGTAGTTGGGAAGATTTGCCAGGAAGAATAGGGTATTGAGATTGGGAGTGTGTTTCTGGAAACAAAGTGTAAGAAAGATGTAATTCACTGAGTGACACGCAGTAGCCAACTCTCCTAAAATGTGTTTTCAAGTCTGTTTTGTTGCCTTTATATTCTAAGAATAGTTGACCAGAAAGCTATTGAAATACTGTCTGAGGATTTGGCTCATGAAACAAAAAATGAATGTAATATGTAGTAAGAAAGTAAATATGCAACAAACATGTGAACAGTGAAATACAATTTCCTCTTCAGAATGTATTTCTCATGAAAAATGTGCTAATTATAATTGCTGCCACATGTGAAGTAACTCGGTTTTCCAAAGAAAAAGGAGAATTTTGACCAACTTGTTTTGTGTCCCTTTACAAGGGAAAAGTAATTAGAGTGATTATTTGGGATGGTGACACATCAGGACATTACTGTGAGCACTGAAATATCCAAGAGCCACACCATATGCAATAAACTCTGTCAGAAGCATCATTATCCCTCCACTCCTGCCATTTAGTAGCTCGTTAAAATGAAATAAAAATAAAATTACATAGGTGTGAGGTCTTCCTTCTTGAAGGCATCTCTCAAATTTCTGTTTCTGAAATAGTTGTTTGCATAAACCATGTAGTTTTGAAGTTTGCAGCTGCAGATGTTACTGTATGAGGTACAGGGTTCAAAAAGCTCTGTCTGTGATGAGGTTCTAAAAAATTGCTGGTTTAGAGGTGCTCCAGTGTATATCAGTAGGTTTTTCTTTTTTCTTATTTGTATTACAAGTTGCTCAGGTTTGGAGATGTGAATTTGGCTGTTCACAGCTCGTGTGCCTGTGCCATACACAGCAGTTTCTTTGCCTCGTGGATTTCAGTGTGTTTGTGTTAGGATTTGGAAAAGCAAGTTAGCCTCAAAATCTGTATATGGCTGGGTCTGTGTGCTGTTTTCTCTAGAATACAGAGTATTACTTCATTCCTGATTGTGATTGCTTAACTAATAGGCCTGGGGAAGCAGGGACTTGGTTCTGAGGTCCCATGGCAGCCTGTTTGGCACCAGAACAGCTGGTTGGCTATTTAACACTGAATAGTTAAACAGGAAAAGCTTTCTCAGTCACTTAAAAGTTTCCTTTTGTTTTCAGTAAGAAAAGAATGCGACTTAAAATTGCTGACAAAGAAAAAGTGATAAAATTGTCAGTGGAGTGCTTAACTGAGGATTATAAAGTTCCTGTTCTGCATTCTTTTAAGAATTCCATGGTAAATAGTGGAGACTGACACCCGAGATTCCATACAAAACAGTTTTTCAGCTGTGTTATTTCTTTGAAGAAAGTTGTTCTCCATGTAGGCAATACTAAATAATTAACACTGTTTAATGCTAATTTTGGTGTCTGCTAACATTTAGATGTTTTCAGTACAGTAACTTTCATCTTCAAAGCAGTGAAGTGAAGCTGATCTTCAGAACATTTTACAACAATAATCAGCTCTTTCTTAGAGCCTAAGTAATAATTTTCTTCTATTAACACTTGGGAGTAGAAAGGTTGCTGTCAGAATGGAAAGGGAAAATAAAGGTTAAATCTTAGTTAAAATGAACGCTGAAGAAAGTGTAAACTGCTTTGGGATTTAATGGTTCTGTGTTAAAGACTGAGGAAAACTCTTGAATCAGTGCTCTGTTAAGGCTTCTAAAATTATTTTAATGATTGCTAGTGTTCATGCTACTAAGTAGAAGAAAGCAGCCACCTGGCAGATAATTCAGTAGATTAAGGCTGGCCAGAAATTTAATAGTTGAGGTTTCTTGGGAGTGTCTAGACCCCAAAAATCTTCATGGAGACTCCAGTCAAAACAGGGACACTGTTGGAGGGAAGGGGATTTCCAAATGGGAGCAGAATGGGGTAAAGCACCCCACAGTCTCTGCTCCCTGGGGCACTGAGTCTCTGCTCCCTGCCTTTTCATGTTCAAGGCAGGGACATCACCAAAGCTCCCATCCCAGCTGGGCACCCCTTCCATGCACAGTCATTCTGTGCTTGTCCTCTTTGGTCAGGGAAGCTTTTGTAGGATGTGGCACAGCACTAACAGGCGAGGCTGGAAAATTGAGCTTGTTAAGGAGCAATCTCAAAAGCTCCTGGGAAACATGGCTTTTAGGAATTTGGGAAACTAGGGGAGAATAAGAACTCTGAGATCTATGTCTTAGAGAACAAGAAAGCAACTGCTTTTCCACATCATCCCATTTGAAAAAAGGAACATTTTTTGTTTTGCTTATTTTGCAGTTAATTTTAGATGAGAGCGTAATTACTTCTTGTTAATTACATCGAAAACAAATGTTACATTTAACCTAAAGTGTAGATTTTTTTTTGTAGTAGGAATCTCTTAAAGTCATGGTTTACTATTATATTTGAAATGTATCTGTTAGTAAACGCAGTAAAAAGGAATTGCAGTGGAAAAGAATGATTTTGTCAGCAGTGCTCCCTGTAAGGCTGGCAGGAAGCAGTAAATGTTCCTGTGTTACCAGGCTGTGCACGTGTGCGTGTGTATCGGTTCACATAAAGGACTTAACAAAGCCACCTCAAACCTCAGGCCTTGAATGGTTTAATTGTTGTTGTCGTTTTCCCCACGGTTAATCTACACTTGTAAAAGCGACCCTGATGTGAGGTTAGGATTTATCAGCACCGGGCACCCCACACTAATTGGTTCAGCTCTGCACTTCACTGCCGAGGTGCTTCTTCAGCTGCTGGGAGCAGTTCCCTGCTCAAACCAGGAGGAAACACACCCGGTGTGTGGGGCTGATGCTGCTCCCAGCCCCACACTGCCTGCGTGCTTCTCCACAACTGGGAATGGTTTTCCTGGAGTGGACAAGTATGACTTGGGCCTGCTCTTTGTTCTGAATGAAAAGTGCCAGACACTTTGGCAATAGGCATTTCTTTTCTACAGTAAAGTTTTATGGATTCTGCAAAACTGTTCTCAGTCAAGAATTTTGGGGGTTTTTAATACTTCAGGCTAGCAACAGTTTTTTATATGATTGTTCTAAAGTTCCTTATGGAAAGGCTGAATATTTGCATAAGATTAGCCCTCCTGGATTGACCAAAAATTGTTTAACCTGGTGTGTTGAGGTGTGTGAGTGGCAGATGCTGATGTTAACCATGAGTGCAGGGGAGGGATGGTGAGTTCCCTTCTGTGCTCTGCACACCCCGAGGCTGTCTGAGCCTGGCCACACTGCCTCTGTACCTTTTCACTGCTCCTCATAGAATCTTCTTCCATTCACTGCATTGCCTTTGGAAGTGAACTGGGAATAATAAAAGCTTTGTGTAAGTTCACTGTGCTGCTGCATTTTGAGCGCTGAGTGCAGCCTGGTTAACAGCTTGCTTCCCTCCTCCATCTTGAAAAGATATAGAAGTAAAGAAGTTTCAACAAGGAAAATAAAGATGATACAAGGTATCAAGTGGCTGTTTAGAGGTATTATTTGAGTAGACTAGGAAGGGTCCTGGATAACTGAGGAAAGATGTGCTAAAAGTCTGGAGAGCAGATTTTGTTTCTTTAAACTTGCATTCTGGTAATTTAGTACAAAGTCCCTTGTGTATTCCAAGGAGTAGAAAATCCCATATCCTCCTCATTAAGAAGCCAAACCAGCACACGTGACAGTCTTGATTTACAGTTCTTCTGTATAAACAATACCTTTCTGGTTCCATATTGCATTTCAGATTGCTCAGTGCACTGTGCTAAGTAGAGCCTGTAGAAGCCACCACCTCAAGGAAAACATAAAAGGTACTGTGCTACTGAGATCTTCCAGTTGTGCATCCCAGCTGGGCAGTGTACACACGTCCAGTGGCATGGCAGAGATCACCACTCCTTGTCTCCTCAGGGACACAGTGTTTGCATTTTTCTGGATTAGCCAGATGAACTTTGGAGATGCTTTGGCCAGGGATTTCAGGCTGCTTTGCTGTAACAGCCACCTCTGAAACATGTTCCATAGTTACAAGAAAGTACTCCTTTGAGGATATTTGATGCTGACTCCTTTACTATGCAGCAAAGAAGCCTGGATTTAAGCTTGTTTGTGTTGTCAGGTAAGAAGGAAATATGATTAACTGTGCTTGCCTGCTTTTTCACACTTTTATATAGTTTTAAATGTTATTTTCCTGAATCTGATTTATTTGCCTTTCCCTCTTCTCAGCAAAGCCTGTCTAGAACTACCAGCTACCTGCAACCACTGAGTCAGATTCCATGAGCCTGGAATACCTTAAGTATCTATCCATTTCTCTGCACAGCTGGGAGCATAAGGAAGAAGAGGGAAAACAAGATCAGTGTTAGCAAATCTCCAGTAATAAAGGGAGACCTTTAAAAGCATTACTGAAAATAGCAGGAAGAAGTGCTGGAGGTGTTAGATCCCTAAATGGGAGGGATTTGGGCACATTGCACAGTTCCTGTGGCTTGCAGTGATCTTTTCTGTTAAGAGATAAATTAAAAGATGGGACTAAAGTAGGTGATTTATATTTTCTGCTCCTAGTGCCTATAAAATTAATTCCAGTGCAAATCCATATTGTTATCCAGTGTTCTTCTCTACTAGGAAATTCATTTGGCTTTTTAACTCCAACATGGACAGATCAACTGTGTTTCAACAGTTAAAAAATCACATCACTATTAGGAAAATACATTCGAGCTACCTTCCTACCTAGTGTGAGCAAAACTCAGCATGCTCCAAGGCTGAGTTCAGGAGTGAGCAGTGCAGTTAGCATTTGCTGCAAGGATGAATCTGGTCTCAAAACAGAGTTACAGAATCTGAATTGTGGTGAATAATATTTTGACTCTGTAGCAAAGTTACTGCGCAGAAGCAGTGTACCTTCAGAGCTGGTTTGGGCAAGTGGTGTGTGTGATCATACCCATGTAAGGCAATGTTTTGTGCTACTGGTAAATGTGCAAAACCTTTTTGCTGCTCAAGCATATGGTGAGTGTTCAGTTATTGTATTTAATTAAATAGATGTACCCCAAGATTCTCTGAGACACTGTGGGTTGCACTCTTCCGAAATGATACAGAAGTGAGTTCTGAAAAATTTTTGTATCTGAGTGATAGAAATTGTGGTGGTCCAGGTGGTGTGCTTTTCTGGACTTCCACAAGGAGAGGGAGGTGCTAATGGGAGCACAATCACTAATTACATAACGTGCTTATATTATTATCCAAATGTACTCATTTTAATTGCTTTTTAATTGTCTGTCTTTAACACACCAAGAACATGTCCACAGCACTGTAGCATGCTGGGTATAGTGTCACACAAATGTAAATAATCTGTGGCCCTTGGACTGCCCTGCCTCCAGCTGAGGCTGCATCCTTTTCTTCCCTCTTTCAGAACTTCATTTTTTCTGTGAGTAGTTTTGCAGCCTCTCTAGTGGTGCCACAGATGGCAGCCTTTGTTGTTGCAGTAGAGAAGGCTATTACTTAGAGCAGTAAAACACGAGGAGGGGTGTGATACTGGAAAAACACATTGTTCAGGGTGTGTTCGGTGGGTTGGGACCGAGTGCCCGAGCCGCAGCAGAGATGTAATCACACTGCCATCTCTGGAATGTGCAGAGACAAGACCTGACGAGTTGGGGAAGCTGCTTCTGTAGCCTTGCTGCTCTAGATACAGCCAGGAGAAGGTAGTGCAAGTCCAGGAGCTGCTGCCATAATAGGTCATGACACTTCTGATGTTTCGGCCTTTACTGATCATGGAAGAAAATAATTTATCTTGTCAACTGTTCTAGTTAGTGTTTTTTGAGTATTACAGGGTAGCCAGAAGCAGTCTTCCTGCCTTTCTTCCTGATCTGATAGTTTTCTAGAAGCACAGCCTAAGCTAAAAAAGCTCTTCAGACTAAGAAAAGGAACTGTGAAAGATTTTTCAGCAGGCCTTCTCTTGCCCTGATGACTGCCAAGAGGTTGTGACACTGTACACTGCATAAAGCCAGGATAATAAGACAGGCAGATTGGTATCTTCTGCTAAATAATTTCACTGTACTGAAGAAAAGCTCATGCTAGTGCTGCTGTCTACCCCAGTTATTAAACACCTGGGACTTAAAAAGCTTTTGAAAGGTCCTTTGAAATGTGAAGGCTGCCTATACACACTCTTCACCAAGAGCATCAAGTTGTAATTTTGTTGGATAATTATGGGTGTGTTGTTAGTGTCCAAACTGAACTCTAGCTCATGCAGTCTTTCATCTGACACTGAATGAATTCATAAAGCAAAGGGTTAAGCTAATGAAAGCAGGTAATTTAGTCACTCTTGGTATCAGTAAATTTTTGGGATGACTTCTTCAATGGCAGCTTAAAGTCCACTGAGAAGTTGTATTCATAATACCTTAAATGCTTTTAATGTGTCAGTAGGATGTTAATCATATTTTTAAGGCATTTTAAGAGTTTTGTTTTGTAAAGTGCCATCAGACTGCTTCTGTCTTTGAAGATTAGCAGATAAATAAGTTGCTGCCGCAAACTGCTTAGTTATAGAGCAGGTTCTGCGTAGGCTATTTGTTCTCAGCTGGTTTTCTGTCCACAAAGTTACATTGTACCTCCCATTTATTTTCCCATGAAGATAACTGTATCAGTGGGGTGAAGCTTCTAATACTCTTTACCTTACAGACTGGTATTGTTCATGCATGTTGTTCAGTGTTCAGGGGCTTCTTAGAATGTAACTGCTTTGTTTTATCGAAGAATAGAATAATCATGTACTCTATTAATACAGTTTTGTTCCCATCCATTAGTTACATTGGCACAGTTAGAAACCAGTCTGGCCATCCTGTGCTTTGTCAAAATGTCCTCTTTGGCCGGGCAGAGCCAGTGATGGGAATGCAAGGCAGCAGCAGCATAATGATTGATCAGTGTGATAATAAGTGGTGGCTGCAGTGTTGTTACTGTCTGTCTAGTCATTGCTACATATTCTGTGGGCATGGCAGAGATGAGGCTGCTTCCAGGAAGTTGTCCCATCCCAGTTCTTCATTTGCTGTCTTGTGTAACATCATCTTCTGTGGGAGACTTGCAATTCCCAGTCAATAATGCAATAATTACTTGTTTCAGATGACAATTAGAGAGCAAGAGACTTGTGTATAATACTGCTTCATTTTTGTTTTGGTTTGTTTTTTTTTTTAAGATGTAATGTTGACTGCTTGCTCTTTAGTAAATAAATATCTTTTCTCCTTTCTTTCTAAATGTAATAGAGCAAATTTTGAAAGGATTGAAGATCTTTAAACCTCATTTCCCTAGCTAGAAGTCCCCTTGCTTCCTATGCCCCTTATACCTATTTCCCTTAGTCTGTAAGTTTGGCTCTGCCTCCTGATACTTCTCTAGAAGCTTTTCCCCCTGAAGACTTAGTCATTGTCCTTCATAACTTTCTTGTTGAGGTACATACATTCCTAGGTACACCTTTTGACTGGATCAAGTAATGAACCATGAAAAAAGAAAAATTATAAATGAAACCAAAGCAAATTTCCCCCAGCTTTGCTAATGGGAGAATTAACTTTTAACTAAGACAAATGATAAATAATATTTACAAGTAATGGAAACATCCACGACAGCAGTTATCTACATCTTGATCCATAAGATCATGGGGGTTTCTGTACTTCCCTTTTCCCTTCTCCCATTCTTCTGGCCAAACTAATCTCAGTCTCTGTTCCTGTTTGATACATTTGAAGTGTTTCAGGTAAATTGCTTTATTTTTGGATGCCTTTTGAAAGGCAGCCACAGTACAGAAATTGCTTGATTCCTCTTCAGATTTTTTGTTATAGCAACCTAGGAGTGTGTTGTAAAAATGAAACTGTATGGAATGCTTTTCATTTAATTCCTTTTCTCTTGAGTCCCTTTGTGCAATAAGTGCTGTTTGTATTCTAACTGCAGGTAGGGATTAGAGGCCAAATAGTTTCTCTTACTTTGGAAAAGCTGAGTTCTTTCAGAGCAAGTGAGGGGAAATTTTTGCACAGAACACTTCTAGTAGTTCAGAGATTGACTTCTGTAAATGAATTCCATTCAGATCATGGAGCTGGGAGCTTGTTTGGCTTATTTTGGTATGTGTGGTTGTTTTGGTTTTAGTTTTTGGCCTGGGTATTAGGTTTTTTGTTTGGTTGGTTTTTGATTGTTCTTTTTAAACCCTGCCCTACCCTCCTGGGAGCCACTCTATTCATCTGGCTTTCAGAGCAGTGGTTTCCAGACTTTGGGAGAAACAAGCTGCTGGAGCTCAGAAGTTTTCCTGTGAGCTGTTAGAGCCACATGGAAACCAGTTCCACAGGAGTGCCTGCAGCCCCTTCCAGCATGGCCTGGGCAGTCTGTGTCCAGAGTGCTGAAGTAACCTCTTGGCATTGTTACTTCCAGCTCAGGGCAGGTATATGTTCATCATCTTTTTCATATTTTTCAAACTTTCTTATTTGCTCTGAAGAAGCAATTTTCTTGCTTTCTGGTTGAGTCTCTTTAGTGTCTTTTTTGCACCACCACAGTTCGGTAACTGCTTTGGAAAGCTTGGCATTTACTGCTTGCTTTAGAAATTTTTCAATTATGTATTTTGATATGCTGCCCAATAGCTACAATAGCAAGGATCAATTTGGTGATTGAAGAGGTGATATTTATTATAGCACTTGAAAACACAGAATGTTTATTCATTATTATTTCTAGCAGTGATGATTTCTTAATTTTTTTTTTACTTGTGCGCTATTATCCATGTTAGGCTGGTATTTTAAACTAAGCACTGAAGTAAACTTTTAGATATTGATTTATTTAAAATACTGCTACATTTTAAAATAATAATTGTTAAAAACTTTTGAAGAGATTATGGTTTGTTCCACAGTAGATGTTGTAGTTAGTGCAGAGGACCATGGCTTTGCTGGGCTGCCCTGAAGGGGTGTAACAGCTTTGGGTCCTGACACTGAGTTGCAAAGCTAGACCTGGGCTGTGTGTTGAGCATGCAGTGGATATCCTTGATGCTGATGTAGGTTGACTGTTACAGCATAGATTTTGCTCATTTGCATTCTATGACTTTATTCTTATCTCCGGCCACCTGATATTTTTGCTCAGTAAGTTCTTGTCCCAGTGTTTATGGCAGCTTCACTCATCCACTGGAATTCACACACACCCCCCCCCACCCCCTTTATCATATCTGTATATAGTGTTGTATTTGTATTTGAAAAGAAAAATGCTCTTTTAAAACTTTCATGAAGGCTTTGATTCTGGAATGTCTATTTAGTCCAGCAGAAGAGGAGAAAGTTGTGTTGTTTTCTGCTTTCCCTCACTAAAAGCAAGACCCTGGATGTGAAAGTTCATGGTATTCTCCAAGCTGCTGCCAGCAGTGAATGACTGACTCCCTTCAGGCTGCTGAGGATGCCCTTGGTACAGCTCCCTGCTCATTTTGGGGTTGCTGTGGCACTGCTGCATGGGGAGCTGTGCAGGCTGTGTGCAGGGACTGTGAAAGCCCTCAGTGCCAGCGATTTCCAGCGTGAGGCGGATGTGTGTGATAACTGTAACCAAGTTTTTAGTATCACTATTACTCCTTCGCTGTGGTCTCCTTAACCTCAAAAGGAAACAAATGTTTCATAACCTGCTGCCCAGACTGCTTCAGTTTCTCCTCTGTGGCTGCCAGCTCCAGAAGCTAATGACAAACATTATGGATAAGCTTTCAGACTTTGACTATGGCTGTGATGTGAGTCATGACTGAAAGCTTAGTGAAGCTATAGCTTGCTGTGATCCTTGTTCAATAGAGGCAGTTCCTGCTGTAGTGGAATTGCTGTGCTTGTGCAGTCATTCTGTAGCTTTTGGCCACATGTGACTGCAAACACGTGTTTGTGCTGAGCTGTGTCCTGCAGCTTAGGGACAGAGCACTCTGCTCTGCTCCTCTACTAGAACTGCATTTAAGTTATGCCAGAAGCCACATGAGCTTGACAAAATTTTTTTCCACTTTCTCATCAGTAGGAAAAAATATGGCAAACTGAGATTCCTTCCTTGTAGATTTGAATTGTTGGGAACAGTAGAACAACAGAGCAATGTATCTTACTGTGACACTTGAGTTCATATTATTGAACAGGCTGAATCCATCAGAAAAGCTTTTTTTTGAATACAGAGGTCATTTTAAAAATCAGTGCTGCTGTTTTAATTCTGATTGCTTAATAGTGTGAGTATTTATATATGATGATACTGATCTCATAGTCCATAACAAGCAGATTTTTTTTTCATATATATACTTTCTGTAGGGTCTGTCATTATATGGCAAGTTTATAGATGGGTTTTTTCCTTCTCTATCCCTCTTTCCCCTGCAGCAATTGCCACAACCATTTTGCTTTCAGGTTTTCATCTCAGCACTTCAGTGGCAGACTTAGTCAATGGGGGATGAGGAGTGTGCACCTGCAGAGTCACATATATAATCCAGTAATTTTTTGTGTAAGATGACTGACACTTCTTATCAGCTTCCCAAACTGTGGCATCACGCTCCAGTTTTGTTCCAGTTGCGCTTCTCAATGTTTAGACTTAGTTACTGAAATATCATGAATGCTGAAATAAGTGAAAGCTCTTTTTTGTGCACTAACTCACTAATATCTGAAATGTCTCTTCTTGGAAGTTGTCTTAGCCTCCAAACTCAGAGACCCCCTGTAAACTCTTTGTATTTTTCATTTGTAACACAGTGCCATAGGCAGAGAGAAAAAGGTATGTGATGTTAAATGTTTCAGAAGAAATTGTCATCACTATTTTTCATGTTGCCTTGCATTCCTTTTTGTAACAAAAGAATATCTACAGAGGTTCATGTGTTGCATTTTGAGGAGGTGAAAAATAATTGCTTACGAAACAGTCTTAGTGTCTACAAATTTGCTATTGAAAGCTGTATTCATTGAACATTGCAGTAATGTATTTAAAGAGTTAAAAACATTTCCTATTCCTAAAGTCACTTTGTTGTGATGCTTCCTTAATTGATGTGGTTTATGTTAACTTTCAGTTGATTCATAGACTGCATCTCAAATTTATTCCAGGGCTGTCATTAAAACTGGGAATTCTGATGTGGGAATGGACAGATGACATGACTGGAGTGATGTTGACACACTGGTTTAAGCTGCATTAAAGACAGCAGTGTATTAGGTAGTATGTTTGGTAGGAAGGTTTTCCTGGCCAGTGTGGACAGGTATTTTTTCTTTTTCTTAATCCTGTAATGTATAATTTGAATAAGTCTTTGGCATTGCCTCTGCTTGAGGCAAAGGAAAACATGTTTCTTAATTAAACCTTGGTATGATTTTACAGTTCTTTCTTATGAGCTCTTAAGGACAAGAGAGAAAAACACAAATTACAGGTTTTCAATGCTCTACTAGAAAATATATTTTGTTATACTGCTTGCTAGTACATCTGTTGAAGAGGGGTTGTGTTTTGTTTGTATAAATGATTACTTCACTTTTATTAGCAGTTAAAACATTTCCTTTGTTCACAGTAGCCAGAAACATTGATTGGTGTTATCTGGTTTCCATATCTGAAAGCTGTATCACAAACTTTGTGTCCATCCATGTCAGAAGAAGCAGCAGGGGCATTCATCATGGTTCATTTGTCTTATCACTAAACAGTATCTCAGAAGCTGTCTCTGTTTAAGTTGATTGCTGTTGCTATGATCTCTAACTCCTCATACTTTCAGATAATTTAGAGCAGTATCTCATAGAAAGCTTTTTATTTTCTTAATTAAGATCAGTTCTTCCCCATGAAACATGGTGTCAATACTTAAACTCCCTGTTTAAAGATAATATCGGATATGCTTTTAGTGAAGAACAAAACTATTCCTAAGGTGTTGGCTTCAGTTTGTTTCCAGATACTAAGTTGCACTGATGATAACTTTAGGAAGAAAAATAATTTTTAAAAAAGTTAGTATTAATTTAGTGTAAACAATTGTTGCATTTTGAGAACATGCTGTATGTTTCTAGAATGCAGTGACCCAGAGGACAGCTTTCTGTTTAGACCAGCACGTGCTGTTAAAAGGTTCAAAAAGCAGGGGGGAAGGCAGGATGTTGAAATGAAATTGGAGATCTTTCCTTCTCACTCTTGATTTTTGTCATTTTTCCCGCTCTTAAGTTGCAGGAGTTCAAACCTGTCCCCCCATCATTTTGTTGTAGTAAATCTTTAACTTGTTGTTGTGCTGCCACATTGCCAGTGCCAATTGCTGCTGAGGGGGCCCCTGAGGCTCTGCCACACCCGAGCCAATCTTCTGCTAACCTTCTCCTTACAAAGTCAAAACTTCAAGTCATACTTGATTTTGCTTTTGTTCTAAAGCTGAGAATTTAGCAAAGTGCATGTGTTAGTGCTGCAGTGTGTGTTTCCCAGTACCCTTTTCACTGGTACCTCAGTGAGATCTGCTGCACCCTGCGAGGTGTCCAGAAGCCGTGGGTGAGCACTGAGTTGTGATCTAGCATAGCTCTAATCCAGGAGTAAGTCTCTAACCTGAGCTGTTTCTGTGGTGCTGAGGGCAGAGGTTACTACTTGTGTGGATTTACTGGGATAGTAAACAATCAGAATAGAAGTGCTGGGTGTGAAAGTATCTTCCTGTGTGCTGTGAATTGGAATGAGGCTGCAGAAGCATGGTGTGTGCTCTGAGGAGAGGGAGCGCTCCATAGCTCCTGCTGCGCTTATCCCGTGCCTTGTCCTGCCTTTGGTGGGAGCTCGCTGGCTTTTCAAGGACTCAGATACGATCACACAGCGATTCCTGTCGTCGCTTGTGTTTGTTTTGCCCAGGAGAAACTCAGCTGCAGTCTGGTAGAAGGCAAGTGTCCGGGCTGGCTGGCAGTTCTTGCAAGCAGCCGGCACCCCGGCCCGTGGCACCCGGTCTGTGGGCATCCATCCATCCATCCATCCATCCCTGCGTGCCCGTGAGGAGCACGGAGCCGCCCGGGAGCTCGGCAGGGCCGCTGGCCAGGCCGGCTCTGTCCAGGGTGCTGACGGGCGAGGGCACGGCCGGGCTGCTGTGCTGCAGCTGAGATCGTGCTGTGTCCCTTGGGAGCGCTTTCCATCCTGTGGCACAGGTTGCCTGCATCCCCAGCAGTGCACATTGTCAGTAACTTGTGTTACTGATTGATATTGTGTGGAGCTTTTAGGTACAAAACTGCTCCTGGCTACACAAATCAGTGACCTTGGGGCTTTTGAGCGGTAGTGGAATATATAAGTTAATAGCATGACTTGTACAGCAATGAGAAACTCAGCAGACCTTTTAAATTAGAGTGTCTTTTAAGTAGTGCTTGTCCTTGAGATGGTTGCAAGGGCTTATAGGTTTTACAGTTTGATGATACAAGGCAGTTTAGTTTATCCAAGAACATACCCACTTTGCTGGAGTCATGCTCTCCATTGGCTTTTGGTGTGGAAGCAATGGAAGGAGGTGTTGCTCAGTTGTTGGAGGAATCAGGAATGTGCTTGTTCAATCAAGGCAATGCAGCTTGGAAATAGTGGGGTTCCAGTTCATCAAGTTGTCTCATATCTCTTGGTTTAGTGGCATTTACATATGTAATGGTCACTGGAGCAAAACATAATGGCAGTGTTGGCTGGAAACTGGAAAATGTTATGTCTAAAATGTTCCTTAATCCTAAAAGATTTCCTTTGCAATTTTTACCCAAGATTTAAATCTTACAGTTACATTTGATTAGAGATTGAGGTTTTTTCTTAAAAACCAGCAACACTGAAGAAGTCTTAAAGCAACTTGTTAGTTTAGAAAGTCTGCTATTAGAAACTTGTGTAAAAATTTCTTGCATTCTAAGAATGCAAGAGAAAGTAAATATAAAGTTCTTATTTAATGAGACTTGATTATGAGATACTGATTGCAAGGCAATCTGGAAACTTAAAAGTCGGTTTATGTTCTTTGTGTCTGTATTCCACATTAATGTGGACTTTTTTCTGCATCCATAAATATTCACCTATCTGGGGATTTTTTTTTAGACACATACCAGTAGAACTTTTGAGCAATAATTTAAATAAATACTGATCTGTACAAGTGTGCACTATTCATCTGTCTCATAAACACTACCTGAGACAAAAAAGTTAATTTCTGATTATTAATTACATATTTAATTTTTACATACTTTTTTTTTTCTGTCTTAGCTGGAGATACAGATGATCCTCCAAGAATTGCTCAAAATCCTGTCATTAATGGGAATGTAGCGATGGCTGACGGACATAACAACACTGAGGAAGACATGGAAGATGGTAAGTAAATATTTGATAAACATGTGGTTTATTTGGCTTCTTTAATTGTATGATTTTGAGGAGAAAATAGTCCATCTCTTACCTGTGTCCTGTGATCTGCAGCTCATTAAAAAAAATGAATGCCTCTGTAGTTATGGCTGCTGGTTTTTTGTGTAGGCATCCTTTTGGCATAGATGTACAATAAGATTAGACTTCTGAAGGCTTGGGATTTTTTTCTTGTACTCTTTCTAGGTACTCATTTAAAAATTGCTGAAAGTGCTACTGTCCATTGTTATGTTTTGTGATACAGCCCTTTAAAGGTGCTGCAGCTGGGCTTTGCTGTAATTTTATCAGTTATGCAATTCCTTCAGGGTGTTTAGAATCCTTATCTGTCCTGCTCTCTTGTCAGGTGGCAGCTGTGATCTGGTTTTGTCTTTGTGTGGTAAGTCAGTGGTAACTATTCTGTTGATGAACATCTTTTGTTCTCAGTTCTGACACCTAATTTTACTTGCAAAAGCAAAAGAAAAATTATGTATTAATGTCCTGTTAATAAAAGGGACATGTGTTTTTGAAGTCTTTTTCTTGGTCCATTAAATGAAAGTAAGGGTGTACAGTTTGTTGCAGAGGATCAAGTAACTATAACTCTGGGTATATTTAAACAAAGGTAACAAATTTGTAAATCTGTTCTGTTTAGTGAGGAAAACGTGCAGTGATATTTCTTTTCTTGGGAAAGGATATGGACAGGGACTGCTCATTTTGAAGAATGAAGTAAAATTGAGTTGGGAGAAGGGAAACATCATATGAGTGGGATTTGTTCCATATTTTGTGCTGTCTTGTGAGAGTGCATTTAGGACTAAGCTTAAACTTTTAGTTAGATTTGTGCAAAAATGTTGGGTGATTTTTTTGCAGAAAAATCAGAGTTTGAGGTTAAAGGTCAAAAAAGTGCTTACTTTAATGTGTTCAAGGAATGTAGAATACTATAGAAAATAGTGATGTTCCATGAAGAGAATAGGGTTTAAATTCAGAACAAAAGCATATCATGGTTGAATCACCTCTGTATCATTGGCAAAGATAAAGTTTTCAATGACCAGAGTCTTGCTATTAAAGAAAAATGTGCTTAGCCTATGAATTTTATTTGTGGGATTACCTAATCTCATTCAGAGGGTTTTGATTTATTGCTCAGAGTCTTTTCTTATCAAAAGCTGTTATAAAAGATGTTAAATGTCTATTAGGCCCTGGTATTTAGAGGGTGGCAAGAGAAGGCCACATGGGTTGACACCAACTGGCTAGAACAGATCTGTTTGAGCTCTGTTCTTGGTAGGGATGTTTATACATATAAAGCCTGATAGTGTTTGCTGTTGATACAATCAGTGCATAAAACATTGGTGAATTAGAAAAATAATTTGTCCACTGGTTGGTCTGTATATACTTGTACAAATTAGCCAAAATAGGGACTTAAACTGCAGGAATAGCTGATGAAAGCCAGGCTGTGTCAGGGCTGGCAAGTAATCAGATATTCACCTCTTCATTCCGAAGAGTGTTGACCCATTAGTCAAAAAACTGCTGTGAATCTGTTTGTATCAATTCCCAACTGTTTGACTCCTCTCAGAACTGGGCATTGAAGGTGTTGCACTAGGGAGAAAAAGTATCTGAAGGCGTTTGACAGAAGGTTTGTGAAAGCTTCTTGTGCCTTTAAGGACTTCCAGCATGGTCAGGAGCTTGGACCCACTCTGCAGTGGGACACCCTTCAGGCTTCAAGTGTGATTGTTAAGCAATCCTCTTAATAGTTCCTCATTATATTTGAATAAGGAGTGTCTGGCTACATGTTGGTGCTGCTACAGCTGTGCATTGACACACATAGAGAAGAGTGTTATTGCAAAATGTTAGAGTTGCAAAAACATTCCTGAAGACTTGCATAATGTAAGTGGATGGTGCCTCTTTTCCAAGTCTTGTAAATCAGATTAATTGCTTGCTGTTGCATTATTTACACATCAGTGCAATTGTTCTCTTGCTGTTTGTGCTCTTGCTAACCTGGTTTGCAGTATGATGTGCATGGGTAATGGACAGCTCAGAGATTACAAAGACAGGGAAAATGGGAGATATAGGCTTCTCTGATAAACATGCAGTTTTCCTTTGCTGTTACTCATAGCAAGGGGCATCAATCTTAGCTGATACAGAATGCACGAGGAGAATTTAGATACCTCTTCAGCAAAATTAATGAATTTAATGGTTCCTGTGAGAGAGATGAACAGCAAAATGAAAGGTTGATGTGGCCAGCTGGATCATAGAAATTGGCTTTTTGGTGATTTTCTGAGTTCAAGAAACTTTTGAGCTGGTTTTGTTCTTCCAGCTTAGCACATAAAGAAATGACTGATAAGATTGGGGAAAAAAAAAAGTGCAGCTCTCATCCCCTTTGCTAGGCAACAGGCTGCAGGCATTGTGAGGCACAGGGAATGGGAGCAGCAGTGGACCTGCAGCAGGACTTTCAGATAAGGCTGTGTTCTCTCAAGGCTGAGACCAGTACCTGTTGCTGCTCTGTGTGAAGTCTTAGCAATTAAAAAAAACCAGCAGAAGGACTGTGCTGTGCTTTGTATGGAGAAGGACTTAAATGAACCAGACTTTAAAAGCTGGAATAGCAGCCTCTGCAAATAAAGCAAAAAATATTAAAAACAAGGCTCTGATCAAAACTTGTTTGCAAGTGCATCAGTATTCAAAGCAACATATAGAGTAAATTCTCTTAGAAGTTAAAGTTCAAACAGAAGGTCCCTAGCTGAACATAAACTCACAGCTTTGCCATTGCCTCCTGAAGTCTCATTTCTGTGAGGAATTGCAGAGGCAAGAAGGCTTTCAGAAGCATCAGTCTTAGCCATATGCTGGTATTGCATGCTGTATTTGGATCATTATTAAAATATTCATAGAATATTCAGCCAGTTTCTCCATTAATAATTCAGGTTCAGAATATTTTAATAACTCCAGTGCATTTTCAAGGTAGCAACATTTACTAAGAGAATAAAGAAATCTGCTTTTCCCCAAAATATCAACATTTAAATATGTGTTTCAGCTTTAAAATGGATCCTATTCAGTATTTGGATCCCTGATTTGAAGGATCTTTCTTCTGTGAAGATGTTGAATGTGACATTCATCACATCAATGAAAAAAAATGTTTTCCACATAGCAAAGACAGTCCATTGCACGTAATTTGTCCAAGTATTTTCAGCTGGATCAGTCCTTTTGACCCTGTGTTCAATTTCTGGGATTTAGAAAAGTCTCACTTGCCAGTCACTACTAAATTATCCTGCTGCCAGTTTCAGACTTTAACTGGCATCTGGAGGACATGTTCATGATAGCAAAAAAAGGCTTTATTGGTGTACTCAAAATAATTTTCACATTTGCTATGTAAACTTCTTTTTCTAATAAAATTCATCCTTTAATCCATTATACTTCCTAAGAAAAAATAGGCTTACTGACAGGAAAGGAAGGTTGTTATTTTTAAAATAACTTCTATTTTAGGGTTGACCTGTGTTACAAGGCTGCATTTTTATGGAGCGGTTACTAGTGCTTGCTCAAATATTTTACAGAGAAGAGTTCCCATTCCCTGGTGAGCTCTCATGCACAGGCTTTCCTGAAAAGAAATCAAGAAATACAGGCAAACTTTCTCTGAAGCATCTGCAGATGCTGCGTGGGCTGCATTTTTTAGCTGACACTGTAGCAGCACTGCTGCATCCTTGTGCTGAAGTGCTTTGAAAGCTGCATCAAAGGAGGCAGAAAGCAAACTTGGCTCGTTTTTTGGAAGCTCAAACTGAGCCCAGAAGCACTGATATCATGATTGTGAGTAGGGAGGTGGCCTCAAGTTGGTTTGAGATACGCGTGTGATACAAGACTGATTTTAAATTGTTAAGTGTGTTACAGATTTGTTTCATCCTGGCTGCAAATCAAGTTAGAGCTCCTCTGTCTGCAGCCTGTCAGGTTCTTAGGTGTAGAAGATCAGCTCTTCACTCTGTCAACGGGCAGTGAGCAGTGAAACTGGGAAGAGAGCATTTTATAAGTAGGTGACAGACTGTAGTTAGCTGCACTTCCAGGCAGGGAAAAAGGAGAAAGTAATCCTCTGAACTCTGGTGTTACTGAGGAAGCTGACAGCACAGGGCAACACGAAGGTCTTTGCAGGAGTGGAGAGGACAGGAAGCAGATTTGGGCTGTACTACCTCCAAGAGGTAATTGGAGTGCTTGGGACTGTCAGACCATACACAAAAAATATTCTGTGTTGTAGTTCAGGAGTAGGACAACTGCTTGAAAACTGCTTCACAAGGGAGAAAAATGAAATCTGTCATAGCTCCCTGGCAGTTGTGGCTAAAACTTGGTAATTTTCTGTATGAAATGTATAATCTTTACCCTGTTGCAATCAAGAGTGTTCCATTTTTAAATTAAGGTAGCAATCAGGACTCACCTGTGTTTTGGAAAAATGATTCAGCACCGTGTCTGGTGCTGTGCCAAGCTGAGTAAACCACTGCTCTCCCTGTATGGCAGGGACACCTTTGTTGTACTCTGTGCCTTGTCACAGCTCACACTCTGACTTCTGCCTCAGTGGTGTTGTCCCTCAGTGCTGTTTGATTTCAGTGTCACTGCATGTGTGACACACGTGTGGTTGTGCATCCCCTGTGGGTGCAGGGAGAGCAGAAGGGTGACCATGGGTGCTGCCTGCTGCCCTGTGCTCATCCAAGCTCCTTAGAGCCAGGAGGATTCCCTGTTACACCAGTGTCAGACTGGAACCATGGGACTGTCTTGTGCATCCCTGGCCTGTCAAGTTATTGGGATAAGTTGCAGGTTTTTCCTCTGAGTGCAATATGAGGCATGTCACAGTAAAGAGAGCCTGGCCTTGTGCCTTGCTGAAGCTGTCACAGTCTCCAGCACCCTGTTATAGCTGTGTACTACAGAAGCAGAACAGATTGTGGTAGGTGAAGAACTGGGTATGTGGGAAGAAGGCAAAATTACTTTAATTGTGTGTGTCAAAATAAGCTCTTTGAAAAAAAATAGTCTCATTTGATATAGTGCTAGACCACTACAAATCTCTAAAGTCTTTGCGTAGCACAAAGAAACAGGACCCTACACTTGAGCTGATTTTCAGCAAACTGATAGGATTTTACAGAAATCCAACAACCATCCTCTGGCATTCATCTGTTTTAAAATCTACTATTGCAAGCCAAAAGCAACTAAATGGTGACATGATATCACAACAGGGCATTTGAACAGATTGTGAAACTCCATTGTGCATATGGGTTCACGCAGAGAAGTGACTTAAACTGGGCTGTAGAGATGCTACACAACAAGAAGAGTTAGAGTGGGCTGTGATTTAGTTGTAGAGCATTTGATATCTCTGTCTTACTGCACCTGCTGCTTTAGAAGAAGCTGGAGTGGTAACAAATCCTTAAGAAGCATTTAAGGAAATAGTGTACAAAAGGAATGTGTCTTGCAGTGCCATGTTTGCCTGAATGGAGTTGCAGTGTTTTTCAAAATGAAAAAATTGAGATGTCAGTAATTAAGTCCTGTGGGATGGGGATGTTTTTGTTGCTGCCAATATTCCACTACATGAAACATGCTCATGTTACGTGCTGTTGGTCATTTTGGAGTGAAGAAGGTGAGGTGTTTGAAGCAATGGTGTGTGTGTGTGTGTGTTACAGATACAAGTTGGCGATCAGAAGCAACATTTCAGTTTACAGTGGAACGCTTCAACAGGTTGAGTGAGTCAGTGCTCAGCCCTCCGTGCTTCGTTCGGAATTTGCCATGGAAGATCATGGTGATGCCTCGGCTCTACCCGGACAGACCACACCAGAAGAGTGTAGGATTCTTCCTTCAGTGCAATGCTGAGTCTGATTCCACGTAAGAGCCTTTTAATTATTGTACAGGGTTAATCTATTGCAAGAAACACAAACAAACCCTTGCTTTCTGCAAGAGGAGAGAATTGCAAGGGTTTGAGTGCCCTTTACCCCCCACCTTTCTAAATCTCAAAGCATAAGAATAATCCCCTCTTTAGCATGAACTAAAATCAGCTTGTGTGACTAGAAGTTTGTGGAAGAATTTAGATATATGCTTGCTGAAGGAGAAGCCCTTGACTGACAGTTTTCTTGGCATGGAAAAAGTTCTGGGTTTATTTCTAATGAAAATGGAGCTTCTCTACCCATGCCAAGCTATAAATGCTGCCCAGTGAAGCGTGTGAGCAGGTAACTGCTACAGTGCAGGCAGAGCAGGGCATGAGTGCTCTCCTTAAGTGGAGTCCATCACTCATCCAGAAAGATCTGAACATGTGTGTGTTCTTAGGGTCCTGCATGCTAATCAGCATTGACTACCTTGATCACTTTTGTAAATAATAGAAAAAATTTAAAAGATAACTGCAAATTTCTGGAGCATTCCTGTAGCTTATCCAGGAACAGTGCAGACCCCTCAGGTGTCCTTTCCAATATGGTCAATCCATTCTGGCCCTGAATCTCACAAAGCTGGTTGTTTACTCTGAATAATAAATTCCACTTTATCATTTTTAGAATTTAGAGGTGAGTGCTGAGGGCAGAATGTAAAGAAAAAGTTAACAAGTCACAGGACAAGCATTTACAGAAAAAGAAGTACCAACCAAGGTGCAGCTGGTGGAGCTGAGCAAGCAGTGCTCAGTGGTGTTGCTCACTGCTGCATGAGGCAGTGACAGGACCTGGTCTGAGCTCTGTCCACACTGATTGCCTTGCACAAGTGGTGGTTTTGAACACCAGTGGTCATGAAGAAGTGCTGCTGGGACAATTAGTGTTGGGGAGTTTATCTTGTGGGAGGGAGGGTGGAAGCTCCCCATCCTTTGCTTCCCGAAGGCTGAGACCTCCCACTCTGTGGACACCAAGAGCACTTGGAGCTGCCCATCCCTGTGCAGTGAGGCAGATCAGAACTAACTCACCTGGGGGAGCCCCCAGCTTTTTAAACAACCTGCAGGCCACTGACACACACTGTCAACACTGTTGCCATAAGAAAATCTCCATTCCAGGTTCATAATTGTGGCTTCAGAAAGCCCCAGAGGTTCATGCCCTCGATAACAATTAACATCTAAGAAGGAAAAAAAATCAGATGTGTGAAAGTAATGTACCAAAAATCCCTAACAAAAAAAATTATGTAATGGCTATAAAAAGCTTGGTTTTGAAAGAGTTTCAGGTGTTTCTTCTGTATTTATAGGTCATGGTCCTGTCATGCACAAGCAGTTCTCAAGATAATAAACTACAAGGATGATGAAAAATCATTCAGTCGTCGTATTAGTCACTTGTTCTTTCATAAGGAGAATGACTGGGGCTTTTCTAACTTCATGGCCTGGAGTGTAAGTAACTGGACATATATTATATTAATCTATTGCTAGGTAGGAGCAGTTTTGTACCTGTCCTGCATACTGAGATGCTGATAGCAAAGGTTTTTTTTCCTCAAGCTGTTGTTTTTTTTCTATCATTGCTGTAGATTTCTTTTCAATTTCTTACTCTGTTAATTTGATTTTTTTTGAGTGCTTTTACTTATGTTGTAATTTAAATATTCCCTCATTACTATTTTCTGCCTGAGTGCTTGTGTTTTGTTATCACTAAGTGATAGTCACTGACATTCTGAAGCAACATAAATTTGCGTGCATTTCCATGTGTTCTTTGTGTATATATACGTGTATATTTAATGCCCTAATAATACTACTAAGGTTTCTTTTGAATTGTGAGAGCTTTTTAAGCATTTGCAGAAGTTTTGGAATATTGTCCAGAAGAAGTAGAATATTTGATTACCAACTCTTACATCATCGAAAAACCAAAAAACTACTGCAAAATCTTAGAAGGCAGGAACAAGTTTCCTTCATTGAGGCACTAAAAAAGAATGAAAATCTAATAAGCTGAAAAGCAACTGCTTTGATGTTCTTCAGTTTTTCTTTTTCAGTTTATTACTACTGATAACTCAGGCTTGGAAATGAGAAAGTGATGTCTAACAGGATGCTTCACTGCAGTCATGTTGCATGTTCCACTTTTCATGTTCCTGTGTCATTGGTGTTTTATAGGAAGTTACTGATCCTGAAAAAGGCTTTATAGAAGAGGACAAAGTTACTTTTGAAGTCTATGTTCAAGCAGATGCTCCACACGGAGTAGCGTAAGTATCTTTGATTAAAAACAAAGCAGTGTTAAAAATTCTTAATTCTAATATTTTTATGTTGCTTGTGATCATTCAAGTATTCTGTGTTATTGTCATTTGTAGCTCCCATCAGACATTCTCACTTTGTCACTACTTTTTGATGAATTCTTACATGGCAATTTTTTCATAGACACATAGAGATTTTGTATAGCTTAAATTTCTGTTTGCATCAGTCATCAAAATGCTGTGGAGCCTCAACTTCTGTGTGAGTTGGTTTGTGGTTGAACACCTCTGCAGTTGTGGCCTGAGCATTTGTGGTGTGGGAGCTGATGGGGTTTCATGTGCAGCCAAGTGCTGGCTAGCTTGCCTTGGTTTACAGTTGTAAAACTGCTTCATCTCAGTTGTTCTCCTTCATGGCACTTGTAAACAATGGGGTTGTACAGAAGTGCAGACTTGCTCTTGAAAGTACAGCTCTGAGCTCCAGGACACTCTCACAGGACATCATATTTCTGCCATATAGAACATATTTTTAAAAAAGAGGTAATAAAATCACTAAGCATCTAATTGCAAGCCTGTTGTTACTGGCAGGCAGTAGTGGAGTTTATTTGAACCTTAAGTAGCAGTGGAGTGTAGCTGATACCTACCAGCAGCACCACCTTAGAACAAACACTCTTTATTGTTGGAATACAGAACTTCCTTGTTTTTAACCACAAACTATTTTCTAGGTGGGATTCAAAGAAGCACACAGGATATGTTGGCTTAAAGAACCAGGGAGCAACTTGTTACATGAACAGTTTGTTACAGACCTTATTTTTCACAAATCAGCTACGAAAGGTAAGCAGTACATGAAAGAACATGAGATTATAACACTGGCTGTTTTAATTAGCATTTCTAAATGCTTCAAAACAGACCTGTGTGATCCTTTTGCCTCCTTTATCCTTTCAGAGGAGTTGTGACTTATATGGTGATGCATGTCTTACTACAGGCAGAGTACAGGAAGCTCCTTTTTGTAGTTGGTGGAACACAAGCTTTTGTTTTCTGTGGAAGCAGGCAGAGCACCTGAAGAAGACCTGAGCTTAGGGGGTGTTTCTGTATTCTGTATTAGATGTTAATATTGCTAGGAATTGCTGGGGGCAGGGGAAGCAGTTTAATCTTGCAGATAAAAGATGGAAGCAATTTCCCTTTTCTGAAATAGTTAAAATAGGGAATTATGACTTCTCAGCACAAAGATGCACATTCGCTCCATATTGAAATTGCTATTATGCAGCAGAATTTTTTTGTTATTATGGTTGCCATCTGTAGTGATGGAAGACATTGTATTTTCAGTAGTTTAAACAACATAATTATATATTTACTTTAGTAGAGTTTTTTGTTTACTGTAGATGCTATTTCTTTGCTGGAAAGAACTTCTTTAAATACCTTTTTAATAAATATCTCATCTAAAGCCAGGATAAAATACACTAGATAAAGTATAATTTTAAAACAGTGCAGTACCCTTACTGGGATTAAAAACAGAAGTGATGGCTAGATATTGGAGGTGGCTATTTAGAAGAGGGGATGTACTTGGAGAAAAAACAACTTGTCATTATTCAGTGTATTGGAGTTTCCTATTGATCCTAATTCATCCTTCTGTGCATTTCTGCACTTACTGTCTCTTAGCGCAGATGAACTGTTCTAACTTGGACTTTCTTTTATGTAGACTAGTTGCAGTTCAGTTAAGCTTTCTTTTCTCTTTTTGATGTACCTGCTTTCCACTGTTTGTAATTTCCCACCATCTTACTTTTTGTATCCCTGTGGTAAGTGTCCCAGTTGGCATTTCTTTTTTCTCTTTGTAATGCTGTTTACTCTGAAGCACTGTGAAAAAATAACACTTCAAACTGGAATAGAATGTAACTGAGATCTTCCTAATGCCAGGGACAACAGATAAATACTTGACTTGTTTTACATGATGCACCTGTTCCTTTTTTGCAGGAGGTAGAATTTACTCATTCAGTTTATCATTCATTATAGTGCCTGTTCTTTTTGCTCAGCACTCAGTGTTTGTGTATTTTACTCTTTTGGATAACTCACTTTGCTCTTAAGAGAAAAAAATGGTATTGTAATAGCTCCATCTAATGCAGTTGAGTAGTTTGTTCAAGACTGTCTTGTAGTCACTAAATCAGTATGTACCATGAAGTAGTGAAGAAGAAATTCTTTTTGTAATACAGGTTGATATCAACTGAACTATTCTTACCAGGCATTCCCCTGCACTTCTTCCCCAGCCCCAAAATAAAAGCAACTTTTAGCATCTCTTACTATGTGGCTAGTGACCATGTGAGAAAACTTAATTTATAGAGTTGGTAGCTGCATCTTCCTTTATGGAAGTGTTCCTGGACATCAGCTGGAATGTTCAATTCCTTGCTCATTCCTCAGGCTTTCAGAGCCCCTCCAAACAGAACAGGTGAGAGTGTCAGTTTTAGACAGCTTTAGCACTTATCTGCCATTGGTGCAGATCAGGAAGAAGCAGTTGTTGCCTTGTCTGAAAAAAGTATTTTTTTTACATTTTTGTTTTCACTTTGACCAAACTTGTTCTTCTTAAACCAAAGTAAAATAAAACAAAACGTGCAGTATCCTTGGTTTGCTTTTCACCATTTCCATAATTTCAGTGAATCCTCCTTCCTTGGAAGAAACAATGATTTCTGTTGCTGTTACTTCAGCTTTGTTCACAGAGAAGCTGCTGTCAGGAGCAGAGCTGGGGAAGCAATGAACAATAGCAAAGGCAGGCACGTACCTGTGGCAAGTCAGGCCCTGGGGAAGCGTGGGTGAGGATGATGGAGAGGTCCTTTCTTCTCTGCTCTGCTTCCACATGGCACATGGGAGGCTCTGCTTGGAAATGAGACCTCCCTTTTAACCAACAAGAGGTGGCTTCAGTGGCAGGGAATAAAGAAAGGAACTTTGACATTAGAGCACGTTGTTATTTGTTGTTTGGGAGTGATATTTGTGTGTTTTATCACAGTCCAGTAGGCAAGGGGCAGGGGTGACTTCCCAGAGGGCCCAGGTCTGACCCTGGGCTCTGTTACCTTTTGGAACTTTCTGCTGCTTCCCTTGTAAAAGTCCCTACAATTCATGAGAACATTACAGAATGTTTATATAAATACATTAAAATAATAAATACTTGTCCATTTCTCCCTGACCTGGTTCTACTCAAGTTATCCAATATATTTTACCTAACCTTAGAATTCCATGCACAGTATTTTTTCCCCTTCTTTAAGTAATTCCTGTTTTTAAGCAATGTGTTCAAAGTTACCTGTAGCATTCTATTATTATATAAATATCTAAAATTTTTCTCATATCTCTCAATATGCCTGTGCATGTCCCTATCCCTCTTTAATGTTCATTTCCTGAGGGAACTTCTCAGGTGTTAAATAAGAGACCCTGCTCTTTTACATGGATCAGAATGCCTCACTCCTTTATCATGAGGTCAAGCTTTCAGAATCTGGGAGGGTAAGGCAAAAAATAAGGTTTGAAGAGGATAATATTTAAAAAGTGGTAGTGTGGAGAAACACTTAAACTTAGAGAAATGAGCTCCAATATTACCTAAATACAGAAGCAGAATAAAGAGCCAAGAAAGGCTGTGTTAAATGTCTGCTTTGTCATAACACATGTAGAATTTCCAAAGAAATAAAACTGGTGTTTTTATTCAATGACAGCTGGAATATAGTAATTATAAGTAAATTGTAAATTATTATTTGAGTGTTACTTGAGAGATATAGGAAGGGAATTAATTGTCCAGATGGTATATGAGAAAAGCATTTTAAAAAATGGGAACTAAAAGCAAAGAACTTGATTAATTATCAAGGTATTCTGAACTCCAATTTATGCATTTTTGAAGGAAGAGTCAATCACAAGATTGATTTTTAGCCCGATGTAGTTTAGCATATTAGTATTTATTTTTTGAATATATCAACACTGCCTATATTTGCATTTTTTCATGACTTGATTTTCATGCCTTGTTTCTATTTGTTTAACCATAGCAAGTATCTATATATTTGTTTTTTAAAAAAGCATTTATAAGATGTTCAAAAAAGTTAATAGGGGGTGATGATAAAATTTTGGAAGATCTGAGACTTGGTCATTCAACTACTTCTGTTCCTACCTTTAGCTAGTGACACCCACTCTTTAAAAGGTTCATAAACCAGGTGCAGGAAGAGGTTTAAAGTTGAGTCTTCAAGGTGCTGACTTGTTCTGGTGTTGGTATTTTAAAACAAGAAATAACTTTTGCTTGTGAAATTGAAGCTGTAAGTCTAATCTAGTGATATTTGGGTTTGCCCAGATCGACCTGGTTAACTGGGATTCTGCATTGGGAGGATAAAAGTAAAGCAATTGGGAATTATTGACTTTATTAGCTTATTTGGATAGTTCTTAGATTGAATGTTCTGATTTTAGGAAGGAAATTTTCATAATCAGGGTGGTCCAGCTTTACATTAGGGTGTGTGGAGAGGTGGTGGGATCTCCATTCCTGGGGATGCTCAGAGCTTAACTGGATCTGATCCTGAGCAGCTGCACCCCAGTCTGAACTTGGCACCTGTAGGCAGAAACAGAGATCAGAACCTACAGAGTTCTCTTCCAGACTGCATCACTAGAAGCTCTTGAAGCAGTGCCTAACACACTGAAGGTTTATTGAGTTTCAACAGTTAAAACCTGTTGCCAGTGATAAAATTGAAGGTGCAATTTTCTTCAATTTATAAAATTCATAAAAGAAATTTAAACAAATCTCAAAGTGGAGCAAAAGAAAACTTTTTTTTGTTGTCATTAGGGTGAGGTTGGGCTATTGTTCTTTAAATTACCCTAGCAAAGACCTCTGTTGCCTGTCCTTTAGAAGAAAGTTGATAAATTTTGAATTTTTATGATTCCTTTTAATATGTGTAAGTACTACTAACAGTGTAGCTCACAACTGAGGAGAAATAAAATTTGGAAGTTACTTGTGTTCATGATTCTGTTTAGATCATCTCTATTAATTGGTACCTTCTGAAAATTAAATTAAAAATCTTGAAGATAGTCATGTGAATTATCATATTAGTTTGCAATTGCATAATTAACCATTGTTTTTTCTGTCAGAAGGGATTTGCCTTCTTAATGAAATTGTTTCTCTTATTACATCTTACTGTAGACATTCTGATGGTATTCTTTATTCTTTGAAGTATTTCTGTTGCTGTACTTTTAGAAAATGTAGTGGATCCTCAGAACTGGAATAGAAAGCTGACCTGCCAACATTTTAGGCACTTCTTTTGTCATTTTCTTTCTTATTTTGTCTTTTGCCACACACTTGTATTGTTTTTGTGTCAGTGTTTCCTTACCCTGGTGCCTGTCCCGTGTGGTTCCCATCCCTGTGCCCTGAGCTGTCCTGCAGCAGTGCCTGCCTTTGCCCAGAGTTCCCAGCTGCCTGTGGGCACTGCTGCCCTTGCTGTGTGTGGGGAGCTGGGGCCCAGGGTCAGCCAGATGTGCTGCCCACCTCAGGAGCCCAGGGTCAGCCAGATGTGCTGCCCACCTCAGGAGCCCAGGGTCAGCCAGATGTGCTGCCCACCTCAGGAGCCCAGGGTCAGCCAGATGTGCTGCCCACCTCGGGAGCCCAGGGTCAGCCAGATGTGCTGCCCACCTCAGGAGCTCTGGCTAATGCACCCAGGTCCAGTTCAGCACTTCACTCACAGAAATGGATCATTCCCTGGTGTTTCACAGGCAGAAATTCGGATGGCAATTTTTTTTTTTTTTTGTTTTAACAGGTTATTTTCTCATATGCTGCTTAATATTGGAGTCTTTTTTAGTTTCATTTGTTGCCTAATCTCCTTCCAGGGCTGTCTGTTCCTTTTTATATTTACGCTTCTCAAATGAACATCTCCCTTTTGTTTGCTCTTCCTTTCCCCTAGATGTATTGCTGTACACTTTTTAAAAAGTAAATCTCATCTCAGTGACTATTGAACTCTCCTAATCCTTGTTTGGTGTATTTGTGTAATTTCTTTGTTCCAAATCCTTCCCAGATCAGTATAATCAGTGAATTGAATTGTTAAGCTGTTTATTTGCTGGACAGCAATGACATTAAGTAGGAATGAATGAATGAATGAATGAATCAGGGACTCTCAGAGCTTCCTCTGGAATCTTTCTCCATGTGGACCCTTTCTGGTTTTGTTCACTTGTTGCTCTTTATGGTTTCATGTGGTTGCTTTTTCACAAAACCAGTTATTTTCAAGTCTGTGGTATTGACTGCTATATCTGGTCCTACTGTGATGATTGCAGAGACATACTGGGCATGAGAAGGTCTTTGAAGATGTTAAATGCTTTAGTGCATTTACTGTTCTAGGCTGGAATAAGGGAGCTACTTAGATAAAATAACTATGAATGGAATCTGTTGCTCACATTTTTCTAACCACTGTGCTCTAAGAAGAGTTGTTCCAGACAATTAATGTTTTTACACTACAGTACAAGATTTTTTTCAGACTTTTTTGAAGTGTTGATTAAATTGAGTTCTATGAAGGAAGTCACTGAAGAGGAAAGAATGCATTAAACAGGATGAGCAATAAACTTTTCTGATACTAATTGAACTAAATGCTTTTTCAGGCTGTGTACATGATGCCCACAGAAGGAGATGATTCATCCAAAAGTGTTCCTTTAGCATTGCAAAGAGTGTTTTATGAGCTGCAACATAGTGACAAACCAGTTGGAACTAAAAAGCTAACAAAATCATTTGGGTAAGTTTCAGAAATTTGGACTATTTATTGAACTTGGACTTCATAAAGCTTTTCTTGAAAAAGATACTGTTTTAATAAGGTTACTTTTCAAGGGGTGCAGAGAAGTGTTAATGTAACATGGTGTTAACTGTTAACTTTCTGTAGTTTACTTGCATAGGTCTTTATTTGTAGCCAGTACTAAGACAGCTGGTCCAAAAGTCAGATTTTTTGGGAAGGGGAATGGTACAGCAACAGAGCTGCTAAAAGCAGAGTTATCATTTACCTGAACATTGTATGATGCATTTGACTTAAGTAAAATTGAAAGAAAATAGTCATTGAAACATTGCAGTTCATGTATTGTTAATGTCTTTAAAAAATGGAATCTGTTTTAGATATAGTGCAATAGCAGTAATTTGCATGTCCATGCTGTTGAACATTGATGGCTGCTGTAACATTTTCCTACAATGTACTGAAGACACAAGTTAGGACAGAAAGATTAACTTTAGTATAACGTTTGCAAGTCTTCTCTTTGCATATCTTGTAAGTGTGGAGTAGGATTTTATTAAAATCCATTCTGAAACACTTTATTTTGTATTACTTTGTCTCACTGTATTTATAGGCTAGTCTTGTAGTAATACTGACAAGCACTGTTTTATTTCAAAACACATTAGGAACACATCTTATTTCAAACACACTTTGTATCATCTTTTCATACAGTTGTTCATCCTGCATCTGCTGCTACAACCTGTAGTTGTGCTCTGTCCCAAAACAACCTCTTTGCAACCTTGACTCTTCCCCTTTAGGGGAATCTTAAAAGGAAATCAGTAGCCTCAGTGTTGTCTGTTTATCTGGTCATAAACTCTTCCTACTAGCACACTGTATATTTGGTGTATCAGTGCTCCTGCTGTCCTGTAACAGGACAGGACTTGGTGATAAAGTAAATATTTCATCTCCAGTTAAGATCCCAACTGTGTCATATTCAGTGGCTTGAAGAGGCCTCTCCCAAGGGTGTTGCAGGTGCTTAATTTTGTATCCAACACCAGGGTTTAACAAGTGTGTTCATGCCTGCTTTTGTTCTTGGAAAAGAATTTTAGAATGTGTTTGAAGATTTAGGTTTCCCTCTTCTACCCTCATTGAATCAGAGAGGGGTTTTTGGCCTTGTGAGCCCTAGGTGCTCAGGTACTACTTTCTAATGAGTGTGAATTTCTAGGTTTGACTTCTTTAAGTAGAAAATGATGCCATGTCTGAAGGTGCCCTTCTTTATCCTAATTTTAGTGTGTGACCTTTTTGTTTGGTTTGTCCTATGAGCTGGCTAGTGTTTAAAGCCTAGAGAGTCAGGGCATTATTTTCTATTCTTAATTATCTGACAGGCCACTTGATTCAGCTTGTTTAATGTGGACCCCACACAGTTGTTGGCACACTTTGGAGATGAGTTTGCTGCCATGTGACAGTGGGGGTGAGTCAGTGAGAAGAGAGTAGGAGGGAGGATAAAGTCAGCCCTGCTCCTCATCACCCTGCTGCTGCTTCCAGGGGCAGGGTGGAGCATCTCACTGAACCTGGAGCCTACAGTCAGCACAGTTTACTTTATACAGCTGGGAGTGGTGACTGCTGCAAAAAAAGTTGTCAGAAACTTAGAATTTAAAAAGCTTTCTTGAGTTGAAATTACACTCTCACAGGTGTATTTAATGCTGGAACTAGAAACACTTTGTGCTTCTTGTTTTATTGAAGGCAGGAGTGCTGAACACCCTCAGTGCAGTGTGCCATGCTGGCTGTGAGGCATTTAGATCCTGCTGCCCTCACCCCTGCTTCACAGCCTGTGTTTGCACATGGACAGCTCAGAAAGCTGAATGCCTCCTTGGAGTTACTGCATGCCCAGGATTAACTGTTTAGATGAGCACAAAGGAGCCAGTCTTTCCTATAAATCCATTTGCTTCCTTTCCTGTGCTGAAATAATCCCTGAACAGCACTTGACTGCACCTGAAGGGCCCTCAGAAGAGAGGCAGCTGGAAACCTGCTGTGGAAACTGATGGCATTGAATTGCTCCCAAACTTTTATTTAAGAGGTTTTTTGGCATGAACTGAGGCTGGGTTGTAGACTGGAAAGGCAGCAGCCTGGCTGTGGCCTTGTCACCCCGAGCCTTTGCTGTCCCTGCCCCAGTCCCACCAGGAGAAGTGGGCTGGGCTCAGAACAGCTGCCAAAATCTCCCACAAGTTCACTGCCCCTTCTTCCTACATAGTTAGAGAACCTGTGCATCAGCCAGTCCTAAATCTCAGTCTGTACAGCTTGCTGTGTTTTACATTCTTGATCTGCAAATTGAGGTGGTTTTTTTCCCTAATTAGTAATTTTTTATTTATTTGCCTTACAAAGGTGGGAAACTTTAGACAGCTTCATGCAACATGATGTCCAGGAATTATGTCGAGTGGTATGTTTATACTATTTCTTGCTGGTCTGTGATTTATACATTTCTCTTGATATTCTGTATGTGTGTGTGTGTGTGTATATATATATATATATATATATATATATATATATATATATATATATATGTAATATAGTTTAGGAGCTATCAGAGTTAATAGTGGCCCTGATTAATTTAAATTAGGTCTCAAAGGCAGAGTTTTTGCCTTGGTTTCTCTTTAAGGTTGGGATTACTTGTGGCCTTTTGTGGGTGAGGAATTTTTAAAGAGTAGTGAAGCTTGAAAGTTGCTGGAACATGTGCTAGTGGTACTCTTATAGCCATGGAGAGAAGTGCAGTTTTTGAAGATGAAATGCATTGTTACATCTGTGGGGGTTTCCAGACTCAAAGGAATGGAGTAGCCCTCAGTTTAGGGGAAGGAGGAGGATTTAAAGGGCTAGAAAAGAGATGCCAGTACAAATGGACTAACATTTCATTTCTGTCCAAGTGACTTAGCCTCTAATCAGTTAAGTAGTCACGTGTGTGTGATGAATAAATTTAAAAACTGCAAGTTTATCTTGTGTGAAAACTGATTTTTCTTTCAGCTGCTTGATAATGTGGAAAATAAAATGAAAGGCACATGTGTAGAAGGCACTATCCCTAAATTGTTCAGAGGGAAGATGGTGGTATGTATTTTATACCTTTCTCAAAAATAATTTAAATTAGTTCTTGTTACTTTTGTAAAACTGAACCTCTGTGTTGTTTTGGTTTTGTTTGCAGTCTTATATCCAATGCAAGCACGTAGACTATCGATCTGAACGAATAGAAGATTATTATGACATCCAGCTAAGTATAAAGGGAAAGAAAAACAGTAAGTGATACATTGTGATATGCACCCATCCAATACTTCAGCATGTTGGACAAATTCAGTGCCTCTTGTTTTCAAATGGGTTGTTGGTACATAGTCATTGGAAATCTGTGCTTTAGGACACCTTATAGAAAACATTTTCAATGCAGAGAATGTTTCTGCCTGCATTACATTTCTTTTTTTTCCTTATTCCCTTTCCTTTCCCTGCTTCTTTCTCCCTCATTCTCTCACTGGTGTCTTTTCATAAAACTCTTAAGAACTTCAGGAGTTTTCTGGTGTCATAAGACTGTGCCATGGTGATCACAGTGGTATTGTCACAGTAGTTATAATTTACATATAATAATGAACTTGGATAAAATAGATTCTTATTTAGACCTGGCCATAGTAATAAGAAAAAAAATGACTTAACTACTCATAACAGGGGTCCCTTGTCATCTCTTTACTGAGCAACTGGGCATGGGAAAGGATGTGTAAGAGTCCAGCAAACAGAGACATTGGCTTGATGCTTGTGAAGTGAGGAGTGGTGGCAGACAGCTGTAGCTGTGTGATTTTAAAATCTGCTGGAATTCTTAGATATGCCTTTGCAATATGGTGCATTTCTTGATATTCTTAAATAATATAAAATTATACTTAAAATAAGGACAGAAATGTTCAAACACAAACTCCCCTGTACTGATATTTTGTTTGATTTATATACTGTAGGCTAGAGTAAATTTACATTTTTTCCTTCTTCTGTACAATTCCCCAATCTTTTTTCATTCAGTTTTTGAGTCCTTCATTGACTACGTTGCAGTGGAGCAGTTGGATGGTGATAACAAGTATGATGCAGGAGAACATGGCTTGCAGGTATTATTTTTTTTAACCAGGTTTTAAATCCTATTTCTTTATCTTTGATAAAATAACAATGTTGCAAAACCCATTCTAGATTTTATCAACTGATTTTGGTGGTGTTTCTTCTTAGACAAGCTTTTTATACAACTCCTCTTATTTGGTGTTAGGTTTCTTAAAATGGAGCTCAGATTTTATAGCAATTTAATTTGTAGTGAGTTTTATAGGTCCAAGTCTTCCATTGCTAGAATGGTTTACTTTTCCACTAATCTCAAGACTGAGAAGTTCTTCCTCTATGAGTAGTTTGTTTTTCCATGTGTCAAGTAAAAAAGCAGCATAGGTCTAAAAGTAACTTTGGAGAGCTCATGTTTGTATTCTCAGCAAGAAAACCAAGTGAACCCATGGAAATTAAACATTTATGTGTGTGCACGTGTTTCTGAGCTCTTCAGTTGCACTTTGCTGCACCCACTGGAGTAAACTGAAGTCCTTTATAAATAATGTTTTACTAAAACTTATTTCTGCAGTTTTGACATACCAGGTTCTGTCAGTAATGTTCTATATATTCTTTAGCTGTTCTTAGGAAGGTATAGCACAGTAGCCAAATCCTTGTTGGCAGGATGCAATGAACATGAAATTCTTAATTGATCAGAAATGAGCTTTTGCCTCCATATTCTCCCAGTTTTATTTATGCAGGTAACTTGCTCTTAATGCAGTGAGGTGTCCACATATCCTTGTATGAGTGGTCTAAATTTAATTTGAGTTTTGTGTTACTGGAGTAGTTCATGTGAAGGTTGGTGCAGCATTAGGATACTCAAATTGCACCCAAATTTTGAACCATTCTGGTGCATTTTGTGTTGTCAAGTCTATAAAAGTCCATATGAAGAATGTCTGCAACAAACAATATTTTGAGTTGCTAAAAATCCTACAATTTCAACCCTCCATTTCCTTTAAAATGTCTAGGAGGCAGAGAAAGGTGTGAAGTTCCTAACACTGCCACCAGTATTACACCTACAGCTCATGAGGTTTATGTATGATCCTCAGACTGACCAAAACATCAAGATAAATGATAGGTAAGTGGGTTGGTTGGTTTAGTGTGTGGGTTGGGGTTTTTTTGGAGAATTTAGACCTGTGAATGTAATTTAGCAAAAAATAGCTTCCCAAAATCCTGCTTTTGACTAAGCTCTGAGGCAGGCATGTGCAGTCACACACAGTAGAGGCCCCCTAAAGGTGCACAGGTTGAACTTTGAAGTTCAGAATGACAGATTGAATGTTTAGTAATCCATAGTGATTGTTTTGACCATGAACAGGTGCCTGCATCTTTTAATGGCTTGTGTAGCTCCTTTGTGCAGTGTGTGGCTAGGCTGCCACCAGAGTAAGCAGGATGAGTAAGGAGTTACCTGCTTGCCCTCCCTCTGTTTCCATGGATGGATGGAGAGCCATTTGCCCCCTCACTGTAGGCAGAGGCTGATAATTTCTCCAGGAGATACATGGTTGGTTGTAAACTAAATGTTTATTGCAATTATCTCATTCTCACCAAGGTGAGATATTTCAGAGTAATGTTCCAGTCCAGTGGTACCTGTGCTAGGGAAGCTCATCTGTCTGCTAGAAAATAACAGATTTTAAAGCTTTTGCCTTGACACAGTGTATATGGAATATTCCAAACCAGCCCTAATTCAGTTGAAGTGCTCTTGCCCTTGTTACTGCGGGCATGCTTTCCTGAGCTGCTTGAAAAGTTTATTTTATTCTATATTTAAACAGTATCAATTCTGCCACTGTATGCAGCATGTCCTGGTTAGAAGTGGCATTGTAACAGTAACATGTTCAATTTTTATTCTTTGCTTTAGGAATACACATAGTGTTCCATAATAGTGCCTAAGAATGTGTGTCTATCTTAACTACAAATACAATTGTCTCCATTCTTTTTGAAACTAGGTTTGAATTTCCTGAACAGTTGCCACTAGATGAATTTTTGCAAAAAACAGACCCTAAAGATCCTGCAAATTACATTCTCCATGCAGTTCTAGTACACAGTGGAGATAACCATGGTGGACATTATGTTGTTTACTTAAATCCAAAGGGTGATGGCAAAGTGAGTATTGAAAAGCATCTAAAGTATTTGTGTGTTGTAAATGCATACTTGCAGTTTTTATAATGGGCAAATCTTCAGAATTTTCTTTCCCTAAAAGAAGAGCGCATGCACACTTAGCTTTCAACAGAAGACTTTTTAACTGAGGAAATCCCTTCTCTTGTATGTGTTGAAGTTCTGCAATCAGATTTTATCCAGCATTTTTTTGAGACTGACTTTGCTAAAGCAAATATGAGCATTTCCAGTGTTTCTGTGACTCAGAAGTTCAGCATGTTTGTGTATGTCCCACTGTTCCAGGTTTAGGTGACTTGATTGGATTGGACATTTATAGGTCAGGTGCCTCTTCCGTTGAGTTGACTGGTTTTGTGTGTACATGATTGTTCACAGTAAGAGTAGAAGTCAGATTTTACTGTGGATTTGTTGCTATTTATAATTGATTCTTAATTGGCTTTATTGTTTTAATTTGAAATTTGATGTATATTGCTCTAAATGTACAAAGAATTACTGGTTGTCTTCTGCATCTCTGCTTTTTATTTCATTTTACAACAGATAAAGTCAATTTTCTCTTTCCTACAGAAATATTAGATATTTGAAGTCTTAAGAAATAATTGGAATAATTATTGTGCTTTTGGTTCTCACTGTAAAATGTTCAGTAAAGGTTTGGTATTTATGGACTTCCTTATGCTGAGCACAAGTAGCAGGTAGCACAAATTATACTGAACTAGATTTCCTTTTAAAAGTCACGCCGCTTGAAGGTAATTTTAGTTACTTCAAAGAGCTGAAAGACATGCCAGAAATAGGATTAATTTATCATTCAGGAGCATATTTTTACGTGTAAAATCACCTTTCTGTAAAACTTGCTCCCTAGTGGTGTAAATTCGATGACGACGTCGTGTCGAGGTGCACGAAGGAGGAGGCGATCGAGCACAACTACGGCGGGCACGACGACGACCTGTCCGTGCGGCACTGCACCAACGCCTACATGCTGGTCTACATCAGGGAGTCCAAGCTCAGTACGTGTCCTCTCTGTGCTCCAAGGGCACTGGCAGGCAGGCAGGGCTGCTTTACCTCTGAATTGTTGGCTGTGGTCCTGCACAACAGGGCTGCCTTATTTACAGTGGGAAGGTAGCGATCCCGCAGGATCAGCCTGCCGTTCTCTCACTTGGGGAGAGTGTGTGCTGCTCTGGGTCACCTTTTAGCTCAGTAAAGCACCTGCAAAGAGCTTCAACCTTGGCTGCTTTATGGGATGGAAGACTTAGTGAACTGACTTGGGTAATGGAATGTTGCCACATTTCTCTTCACAGAGAAAAGCAAGGGCACAATTCTTCCCAAGGATTTCTGAGATTCACATTCTCTGAACCACAATTCTTATCACTTGCTGTGCCTGTGTTGTGCCAAAGTAGAATGCACTATGGAGATTTTTTATCCAAAGTGAGGATGTTTTGTTTCTGTGGCCTATCAGGGCCAACTGTGTGTGTGTGTGTTGGGACTGTCAGGTGACAGTCACGAGATTCAGTGCAGTGTGAGCAGTTGTGTGCAGAGTGAGTGCTTGGCAGATTCAGTTTAGATGAAATGTATATAGTATAGTATAATAAAATAATTAATTAGCCTTCTGATGATGGAGTCAGATGCATCATTCTCTCCCCTTTGTTGGAGTTGCCTTTGATTTACAATATGGAATTAAATCAAATTGAATGTAAACGTGTAGATACATAGATGCTTTAAAAAGGGAGTAGTGGCAAATATTTTTTTAATTCTGAACTGAATATTTCATTCAAAAGTCTATGATACATATTTCATGGGAGTAGTGCACTTTGGTTTGTTGTAGAAGTGCTTCTTTTGCCAAAGTATGATTATATCAAACCATATTTTTAAGTAAAAGATGAAGGAAAGTTGGTTTTGACTTCAAATCAGAGGGAAGTCAAGTGTGTATGAAGAAGAAACTGTTTGATGTAGATCTTGAAATAACATCATAAAATCTGCTTTATAGGTGAAGTGTTGCAGCCTGTAACCGACCATGATATTCCTCAACAACTTGTAGAAAGGCTACAAGAAGAGAAGAGGATAGAAGCTCAGAAGAGGAAGGAGAGGCAGGAAGCTCACCTCTATATGCAAGTGCAGGTCAGCTTTTGAAACAGATTAAGTTACAGCTACTTTACCATGAAAATTTAGAATATTGAACCACCCTGGAGGCAAACCTTGATTTTCTTTTTTTTTTCTTTTTTTTTTCTTTTTAATTTTTCTTCTGAAGTAGCGTTTGAAGAGAAATTATAATTTTAGTGCTTTTAGGTATATTTACATATGCAACAAATTGTAATAAAACACACAGTACTGTATGTTATAAACATTTCTGTTTTCTTTAGAATTTATTGTGCTTGTGAGTAAATATAGTAAGTTCAGGTGAAAGGGAGAAAGACCAGGTTATTTCAAATGGCTGCCCTGCCACTGCACTTTTATCTCCTTCAGGAATTATTTTCTAAAATTAGAATGTATCTAGCCATAGGCTGCAGTCTGGACTATTGCCAAATGGAGCTCATCAAGTAGAAGCAGGAGGAGAGAGTGTTTATATTTGCAATTATCGTTTTGGAAAAGCCAGATGGACAAGATTGTTATGAATTGCCTTAAGAAACCCTGTTTATGGCTCTTTCCAGAGCCCATCTGGCACAGGGAAATAGAACCCATTTTCCATGTGCCTCCATGTTTCCTTGCCTGTTCTCTCTGGTGTTGATAAGCAGAGATACTGGTCAAGCCCAGCTTGTTCTGCCCTGCATTTGCACTGAGTTTGCAGTGGGACACTGGCAGCATTGCACTGTTTGTGCTTCTGTTACCAAAGAGTGCAGGGGAGCTGTGGGAAGTACAGGGAGAGGGTTCAGTGGCCTCCTTGCATTCACCAGTCACAGAATTATGTAGCCTTTTTATTTTCTCCAAGTGTCAAGATTGTTAGAGCATTCCAAGACTTGAGATCTAAGCACGACTGTTTTTAATTGCTCGGGATTTGTAAGAATTAATGTATTTTAATTACTTGCACTGATGAGATTATCAATCACGATTTTTTAATTTCATTGTAATCTGTGTTCTTGCAAATTTGTTCCCTGAGAACATGAATTGTGATAGCACTGTGCCAGAGGGCCAGGGAGGTTGCATAGTAAAGCATCCTGAGAAGGTATTACCTGGGCTAATCTGAAAAGTAACCTTTAAATGTCATTTTTCAGATAGTGGCAGAGGATCAGTTCTGTGGTCACCAAGGCAATGATATGTATGATGAAGAAAAAGTGAAATACACTGTTTTCAAAGTATTAAAAAACTCCACACTTACAGAATTTGTTCAAAACCTCTCTCAAACAATGGTGAGTTTTCTGTAGCTGAATACCTGCATGTATTTATTTTGTTACATTATGGTTGTGTTCTAGCTCTTACCTTCTCCACATATTGACAGCAATCATAATTTAGAACTTTTAAACCAAAATATCTGTTTGAGTTTTATGAAAACATCTTAGCCTATTTTTCTCTTGTTTTGATTTAGTTTCCTGTCACAATTTTTATTTTTTTAGGGATTTCCCCAGGATCAAATCAGATTATGGCCAATGCAAGCTAGAAGTAATGGAACAAAAAGACCTGCAATGTTAGATAATGAAGCAGATGGCAATAAAACGGTAAGCAGTCACTGAGAGATGATAGTACTTCTTACATCTCCTGAGATTCTTAGTTCTCTTGAAGAATATCTAACTTTGAGACATAAGATTTTTCAGGCTTTTAATTTAAAATTCATTTCAGTGTATCTGGTGAAGTTTGATACTTGGGGAAGACTTGGTGTTTAGTGGATTGGTTTGGATAGGAAGCAGGAGTGTTGTTGGTGCATATTTTTTCTGCTGTGGAAAAAAAGGTGTAATCATGATTTCTTACACTAGATTAAAACAGAAATTTCCCTTTGACAAAAGGGGCAAACCCTCTGGATTTAAGGAATTCTATTGCTTAAAATGTAAAATGTGTCTAAATACCACAGGATGGTTTCACCTTCCTTTTATTCTAAAATTGAGTCATGTCCTTGCCATTATAAAGACAGCTGTAGGTAAACTTGTGAAAGATAAAGAAGTGGGTTCATTTTAAGTAAAACCTACTGTTACTGCTTCATCAAAGTTTTTGGTGGTTTTATATCCGTATTTGTTTGTCTTAATAAATTTCATAAACTTCCTTTAACACAACTTAAAAAAAAAGCCTCTCCCATTTGTACAATGTCATAAAGTTCTTGAATCTGATTAAAATGCTGATACCAGGTTGTATTAGGTTCTTCAGAGACTTTTTTTCCTTCTCTCTTTCTACATAGATGATTGAGCTCAGTGACAATGAGAATCCATGGACAATATTTTTGGAAACAGTAGATCCAGAGATGGCTGCTACTGGAGCAACATTACCCAAGTTTGATAAAGATCGTAAGCATATGGGCTAAACATTTCTAAAATACAAAATGCTTTTATATTGGGTGTATCTCCAAAAACACTGTGCACTCCTTTTTTTCAACAATGTCATTGATGTATCCATCAAACTACTACAGGACTGAAATTAGTTTGTCTCATGCAGTTTTTCCTTCATTTCTCTTGAAGTGGAAGGCATGCTTTGCATGTTTTTAAACTCACTGAATAATTTTCTCTCTATATTTTAAGGGCACTGATAATAAAGACACATATTTGTTCTTGTGTAAATAAAAACATCTAGGTGATCTCCTTCCCCCTCCCCAAGCCTTACTTAAAATTAAATCTTGTTTTTTACTTTGTAGATGATGTAATGTTGTTTTTGAAGATGTATGATCCGAAAACTCGGAGTTTGAATTATTGTGGACATATCTACACCCCTATATCCTGTAAAATACGTGAGTTCTGAATTTCAATTTCATTCTGATCATTGAAGTTTTAAAAGTAGATTGGCACATACTTTGCTTTTCATAATACTTCCATCGCTGAAACCAAAGTTACACCAGAGAAGCAAATCCTTATTTTTTCCCCATGTGGTGTCAGTGACATTTTCTGCAGGTCTGAGCCTCAAAACCCCACAGGTGGTCAGTTCATTGTTGCTCTACTCACCAGGTGTTACAGCTGTTTCAGACCTGTTGTAAAGCTTTGGGATGTGATATTTCCCTCCCAACAGCTTTTCATGCAACTCTTTTACAGCCTTTCAGTATGGCAGCCTGAGCAGCTGCTCAGCCTGAATTGTGTGTGAGCCTGGATTTTCATATGGGTCCATTTAAGGAATTCAGCAAATACCCACTGACTAAAAATATTTTTGTTTTTTGTTTTGAATGTCTCATTTGTTAACCTATACATATTTTTAATTCTATATTTTAGCTAGTTTTTTTGGGGGTTTTTTAAAGATACTAAACCTTTTTTCTGGGGATGGAGCAGTGTTATTTAATCTCTTGGATTTTCAGTGAACTCGCACATATTTTTGTTGTTCAGATGAAGTGGAAAGGAACCATAAATGTGTGTCTGGTTGAATGTCAACAAGGGAAGCTTAAGGAAGGCTCTTTCTTAGGCATCTTTACCACCTACCCAGGGTAAAGAAAGGGATTCTCTCCTTTCTGTGGTTGGTCTCACTAGCAATTAGTGCTACACATTTCACATTCCTTCTTTTTTCTCCAACAGGTGACTTGCTTCCAGTTATGTGTGAGAGGGCAGGATTTCCACAAGAAACTAACCTTATCCTCTATGAGGTTTGGATTGATAGACTTTTTGTAACTTTTTTGTCTTTTGCATGCTGTAAAGAAAAAAAAAATTTAAAAAGTTGCTCCTAACAGTGGTAATGTATAAATTATCAGTACTGTAATCTGTAACTTTGAAGTCTACAGTGCTGCAAAAGAGTAGCAGCAGAGAGTTAACTTAAAAACAGATTTTATATTAAACAGAAAGAAGTGTAAAGCTTTAAAACCAAAAACTGTCTCCATGAGAGTCCTACATGAGCAGCTTTGTTGTGCTAGACTTGTGTTGCTGAGTTAGAAGAGCTGATGCTGCTGACATTATTGGCCATTGTGTTTTCAGTGCCCACCTTAGTGAGGTTGAGAAAATGTTGCATCTTCTCCTTCCTTTCCCAAGCCAAAGCCAGCAAACAAAGTCCTGTCTGCTAGGCTGTTTCTGCCCAAAGCAGTGAATCTTCATAACTGCCACATTTATTGAGTGCTGATGATGCAGATCTTGCCAAGGCCAAGTCCTTGCTAGAGTAAGAACAAGGAATTTGGTTTTTGCTGCAATTTCTGGTAGCAGCCCTGCTGCTCTCTCTGGTGGTTCCAGGGCAGCACACACAGAGCTATCCTAAAAAGCAAAGCTGTTCTTGTTCTGGGCAGGCCAGGGTTACAGTGCCATTCCAGTTTGTTTGCACAGGTGCTTTTATCCCTGGGTCAGCCCAGAGCTCAGCCTGCAAGTATAAATATGTAATATGCATTTAGGTATTTAATAATACATGCATTGGATTTGAAGAGATACACATCTATCCATTTGTTTCAGTTAAAAGAATGTACAGGTTACCTTAGCTGATGATTTCTTCACTATGGTGACTTATTTGTGACATTTATTTTTGTCTTTTATTTTGTGATCAATAATTTTTGTTCTTTGTTGCAGGAAGTTAAACCCAATTTAACAGAAAGGATTCAAGACTATGATGTATCTCTTGATAAAGCTCTCGATGAACTCATGGATGGTGACATCATAGTGTTTCAGAAGTATGTATTGTAAGGGGGCACCTTATTGCAATTTTATCACCTGGCTCACTTTGAAAGCTGAACTTCCTTTAAGCTTCTTTATCAAGAGCTAAGTATTACATTCCAATAGTAGATGTGTTCTCTGCAGTTCTCATTTGTTTATTCAAAGGGGAAATGAGCAAATATCAGTCCTGTTTGAGTATCATGTGCCACATTACTTAAGGAAAAAGTGTCCTCCTAGTTTAGAAAACCAATAACGTAAAATAGTTCATAATATTACCAGAGTGTGTTCAGCAATGCATCTGATTTGTGCAGCTTTGTACTGGAGCCACTGTAACACAGATACTGAAGAGCCTTCCAGCATTTCAGATACCATGGCCACTGGACAAGGCTCTTGGAGCTCTTTCAGCCCAGAACTACACTGAACTGCTTTCCCTTTTTGCCTCTCCCCTGTGCTCACAGTCAGGTCCTTACTGGTCTGCAGTGATGAGATGCTCCTAGTTTGCCTGAGGTGCCACTCATAGGTGTACTGGTGCTTCAGCTGGAGATTTCTCCAAGGCAAAAGGGGAGCTCCTGCATCTTGTATCCAATGAAGGGATCTTTCATAAGCTTGGCAGGGCTATAAATCAGCATTTCTATGCTCTCACTCCTGATGGTCACACCCAACTGTGTTGCTCTGTTTCTCTCCATGGGCTGACAGTGGGTGGAAGCCAGCTAGTCTATCTTCAGCACTCTTACCCCAGATTATGTGAGATGAATGTATTTCTCATGTCATGCCTTGGAACTCGCAGTCCCAGTTGACCCAGTTGGTGTTATGCACCCTTGGCTGGCTGCTGACTCCTGGGTAAGTGCACAGCTTGTACCCTGGTGCTATTTCTCTGCAGAGAAGTTGGGGTACCAGTCAGGAGTGACCCAAACCAGCCCCTGTGCCCACTGTTCTGCCTCTCTGTGCCAAGGAATGCCGTCCATCTGTCCTCTGTGCAAAGTGATTGATACAGGGGTTCATGGAAAGCTGTGCAGCATTAGTACAGACACACAGGGATGTGCCAGGGTGGGAGGGAGGGCCAGCTCCTGCTGCAGTGGTGCTGTGAACCCCCAGGAGCCCAGCAGAGCAGGCAAGGGCTGCAGCACACAGCCACGGCGGGCTCTGGGTCACTGCTGACTGCACCAGTCCTACTGTGTGCCAGTGGTGGCTCTTGCAGAAGGTTTCTAAACTTCATCTCTGTATCTCTTCACTGTTGCTGACTCACTGTAGAACATATTTTTAAAGCTCCAACTGCCTGTGTGTGTAACAATGGGATGTGTAATGGTATCACCATTTGTTTGCTCTTGTAGGGATGACCCAGAAAATGATAACAGCGAGCTCCCCACAGCTAAGGAATACTTCCGAGACCTCTATCACCGTGTGGATGTCATTTTCTGTGACAAAACCATCCCCAATGACCCAGGCTTTGTTGTTACTTTATCCAATAGGATGAATTACTTTCAGGCATGTCTCCTGTTTCTCTTTTGTTTCCCTGTTTGGAAAGGAATTTTTGCACTAGCTCACAAATGCATTATACATACTTTTAGAAAAGTTCTTAAACTGCCTGTGTTTTTTGCATTGTGTAGATTTCATTTTAGATGAAAAATTTACGGAAGACACTAAGGCTTGTGGGGAAAAATACTATAAACCCCCCAGTTTTATTAATAATGAGTTATTTTGATAATTGGATTCTTTCTTTGTAGACCATTCTGCTTTATCAGGGAAATTACAGTCTCATGAAATAATGACTGTATGAGTGTAGAGCAATGTCATAACTGTGTGAAACAATTCAGAACTTACCAAAAATTTATTTTCAGGTTGCAAAGACAGTCGCTCAGAGACTTAACACGGATCCAATGCTATTACAATTTTTCAAGTCCCAAGGGTAAGACAAATTCCTTAGTATTCTTTGTCTAAGCTGCTCCTCAAAAATTAGCCTTTTCCAGGTCATTAACTAATTCTGTACCAGTAAGATGTTACCTTTCTGGCAAGCACAGCAGGTTGCTTTGACAGTTGAAGTATTGCAATGTCTGTCTCTAGAGTCTCAAAGAATTGCATGTTTTAGAAGAGTTCTAGTAAATGTCATTTTAAAAATCATTAATTACTTCAAAGCCTGGTGCTGTGGGATAAATTGCTAAGCTAATTCAAGTGCTGTTTCAGTGAATGCAGATTTCTAGAGTGGAGGAGAGCAGAAACAAATGCACATAAAAGCATTATTTTTGCTGATTTTGCAAGTTCAAATGCAGGAGTTACTTCACTGAATTCTCCTCCCTCAAAGTCTGCAAATGAGGTTTTATGAAGATGACAACAATCTAACAAGTTCTCAGGTGCTCAAAGGGATATTTCTGGTTAAAGTGGTGGTTTTACACATGTTTATGTAAAACTAGTCTTGAATCTGTATAAAACTAGAGCAGAAAGTAGTGTATTATAGCTCTGTGTATGTGCTTCAGGAATAATGCACACACAAAACTTACAGCTCTCTGTATTCATGCAAGTGTAAATGCTCTTTAGTTACCTGAGGCTATCTCCCTTCATCATCAGTGAGAATTTGAGTAGCTCTTTGTAGTTTGCAGTGCTGTGGTCACTGTGGAATTTGCTGTGTCATATGGCTCCACAAATTAACCTTTCACAATCTAAAGCATGTGCTGCTATGCCAGTAATTTCAGAGGAATGTGGGTCTGCCAGCCTGCAGCACTGACATCAGTGAGCTTGTAAACATCCAGGAGAGTTAACACACACCCTGAATGGTTTTCTGTTCGCACAGCCCAGCTGTGTTTAAAAATCACTAAAGTTCTGGGTGTTGTGCTGCTTAGGCTGTGTTAGCAATTATGTGAAACTGAAAGCCAGTAATAAAAATGTTCTTGGTGCTTCAATTTGCTGAGCAGTAATGGATTTTGAAGAGATGGATTTTAAGAACATGTTTTCTTTCTTTCTGTAGTTATAGGGATGGCCCTGGTAATCCTCTTAGACATAATTATGAAGGTACTTTAAGAGATCTTCTGCAGTTCTTCAAGCCTAGGCAACCGAAAAAACTCTACTATCAACAGGTAAGAGTCTTTTCTTTTTATTGGGGTGAGTTATGAAAAATAATTCTGCCCTATTCAAAGTATGCCTAAAGTGTTTTTCTTTTATTTCTTTAGCTCAAAATGAAGATAACTGATTTTGAAAACAGAAGAAGTTTTAAATGCATATGGCTAAATAGCCAGTTTAGGGAAGAGGTGAGTGAAGCCATTACACACTTGCTGTTATTTCTGTGTCAGAGCTGTTATGGCTGTGGATATGGGTCTCCCCCTGAATAACCCCTGAGAATTAGAACAAAGCTGTATATGATGTAAAAAAACCTAATGAAAACAACAGCAAAAAAAACCCCAAAGAGCACAAAAAAAAAAAGTAAAAAAAAAAAAAAAAAAAAAAATCACCTTCCTTAACAGAAATGTTGAAGATGACATAGGTGTTGACTTCAGTTATCTTTTCAAGATGGGTGGTTAAGGGGAACAATCCAATGTGTTCTGTGCTTTAATGTGGTTGTTTACTTTTTCAGCTTTTCTAATGATGTTTGTGTTTCAAATTCCACAGGAAATAACAGTATATCCAGATAAGCATGGGTGTGTGCGGGACCTGTTAGAAGAATGTAAAAAAGTTGTAGAACTCTCTGAAAAAGGTTCAGGGAAATTAAGGTAAAGCTGGAAGACTCTGATTTCTTCTATGTCAACGTGTAGATTTTATGCAGCAAAGTGTCTGTAGAATTTAAAATACTGTAGATACCATTATTAACAGATGAAGTGTAATATTGTGTTAAAATCTTCCAGATTGTCACTGTTAAGAGTTCTTCTTAACTATAAATATAATTTTACACAGCTATTTATTTTGTATTTAATAAATTCGTCCTTGAGTTTCATCAATTGCATTTTTTAGTCACGACTTATTAATTGTTTCAAATCCAAGCATTTCATGCTATTCACTTCTCAGGAGTTACAGGGGTTAAAAGTGAGGTCATTTAAAGAGGATATATAAAATAATCTCCACTAGAAACCTATATTTTGTAATGGCACATCCTAGCTTTTTGCCATGAGCCAGAAATAATTTACCCTCTTATGACTTTACTGCTTAATTTTTACTAAAGATTGAATTTAGAATTTTATAAATACAATAGCAGCATCAGTGTACATTCTACACTAATCTCTCCTAAGATTTGAGAAAGAAATGTTGCATTGAATTTTTTAAATTCACTTTTAAAAAATACTTTTCTGTTTATCTTTAAGGCTGCTAGAAATTGTAAGTTACAAAATAATTGGTGTCCATCAGGAGGATGAGCTGTTAGAGTGTTTGTCACCTGCAACAAGTCGAACGTTTCGAATAGAGGTAAGTTGTGCTTGTCTTAGAGAAGCTTTAAAACCTGACTTGGAGAGAGCAAACTCTTTCAACTGGTAATTTTCTTTTTCTTCAAATACTGTGATGTTTGTATTAATATTACATGATAATATTATATATATTTTAAGATAATGCTTTTAAAAAGATCGCCCTTTGTTCCATCTGTTTCCCTATAATGGTTTCATTATTTCATTTTTACAAATGTTTTTATAACAATACGTGAAGACTTTGCAAGAGCCTGTCCAAAGGACATTTAATGTCTTGGCAGTAATTCCAAGGTTTGTTTGAGAGTTAATGATAGAAGTGTTTATGCTTAGAACCCACTTTTGTGCTGTAATATTCTAGAAGGTTTTGTTTCCATTTCTGTTACACTTGAGGTTCTTGAAGCAAATTTGATACTTAACATGTGATTTGTTTTTTTCTAAACATCTCATCATTTAGATCTACTAACTTGCTTCAAAGATCAGAAATGAAAAAAAAAGTTTCCAGTGTAAACTGTAATGAGGAGCTGGCAAGAGGCCTGTGTTACTGTCAGCTAGTTCTGCACTGATAGAAGATTTCTTGTCAAAAAAGCCATTCAGGGAAGCCAGGAGAATATTTCCTGAGTAGGGGAAGCTGAAGTGCTGTCATGCCAGGGATGAGGGACTCTGGTAAAAGACTGTCAAACAACATGGCTCTTTTAATTGTTTTTGAATAGAATTGTTTGAAATCAGTAACAGTACATCAATAATGCTTTCAGTTTCTTAATAACTAGAAAAATAACTTCAAAGCTTTAGTTTCTTTTTGTGCAAGTTTAGCTAATTGGAGTCACAATTCTCTGTCTGGATCTAGGAAATTCCTCTGGACCAGGTAGATATAGATAAAGAAAATGAGATGCTAATCACAGTGGCACATTTCCACAAAGAGGTTTTCGGGACATTTGGAATTCCATTCTTGCTGAGGATACACCAGGTGCAGTATCCCTCCCTTTTTCTTCTGTGGGATTATACTGATGATGTTTTCTATAAATACTGTTGAAGAAATGCATTAGTGTATGAAGTGAGTAGGAAAATACAAAGGTTCTGCCCAATCTGTGCCTTTTTATGGTTCAGTCATTTCCCAGCTCAGTTCCCTTTGCATATCCAGGTTGTTCAGTGTTTCAGGGAGCCTGTGAACACCTAGAAAGCTGTCACTTGGCAGCAGCTGCCATCCCCTGCCCCCTGCAGAACCCCCCAACAAAGCAGAACCCTATTTCCAACAGCACTTGAGTGTCTGCAGTGCAGAGTTGTTGGCAAAAGTGGCCCTGCCATGGTTGCTCTCACTGAGGGTTATGGAAAATGGGGTTGCTTTCTCCATCGCTTTCTGAGATGACTTTGCATTTCATCCCTTCTGTAATTTGATGTGCTTTATCTTCTAGGGCTGAAAGCTGGTACAAGAACAAAAGCTAATTTTGAAAGCTTAATTTAAATTCTCAAGTTTTTCCTGTGGTGTTGCTCCAGCTGAATGTCACCCTGATTCTCTTAATATCAAAGTGTATTTCTGGGAGCAGTTACCATTTCCTTCTAAGCTTTTTCTGGTTCATGTGTGTTACTTTATGTACTTTAAAAATTCGGGAATGAGAACTGTGTCCATATTTCTCTATCTCTAAAATTATAATTTTACTAATTTCCATATTTTTGATCAAAGAGTTAACACTTGTTTGATGATTTTTGGTGAAAACCATTTGTTCTGCATTTCCTTGTTCCAACAGTTAATATATTTTATTCATCTTTAAGTTGGCAGTATCTGTCACTTTTTTGGGCACTTTACATAGACAGGGAGCAGAAACATGCAAAAAGTAGCAACAAGTTTAGCAAGAATATGGGGGTTTTTTTACAAATTCCTATTTTGCTGCTAATTTTCTGATTTTGCTACTTTACTTTAACCTGACTTGCACATAGCAGTGGCAGTGCCTGACCAATTTATGGGGCAGTTTGCATAATGATAGATCAATAAACTTAAAGTTTCTGAATGTAGAGCAAGTTGCCTGCTGTTGTTCCATATTGTAGAGAATGATGTTGACACTTGTGTAATTTTGTAAATAGCAGAGGCATTGAGGCAATCTATTTCAATGAAGTTTAAACAGGCGATACTAACAGCTTCCTTTCTTTTTCCTAGATTTTTTTGACATTAAAAATCTTGTTGTAATTATTAGGGTGAACACTTCAGAGAGGTTATGAAGCGGATTCAAACAATGCTGGACATACAAGAAAAAGAATTTGAGAAGGTAATTTCAAACTGGGAGAGTTTTTATTGCTGACTGTAAACCCGAAATGAGTTCATTGTAGTAGGTTGGAACACCCCAGACTTGGGATAAGTGTAGATTTTGTGGGATAGAACAGCTGCTTGACTGAAATAATGCTTTTTCTAGGACTAATTAGTTAGAATGGGTAGGATCAGTATTTCTGTACTGCATCAAGAGAAATATTCTGCAAAACAAAGTAACCCAGAAAAGTGTAGCTGGTGTGGGACCTTTAGAAGCCACCCCCAGATCACATTCCTGTTCAAAGCAGAACGTGACTCAGTCAGGTTGTGCAGGGCTTTTTAGTTGCAATTTGCAAACTCCAAGGGTGGGAATTCTGCCCTGTTCTGGACACTGTGTTTTAGAGTATTCCACTATCACTGGGAAGCCTTTGCTTTCCTTGCAAAGGAAATGCAAATAATCAGAATGTTTCATTTTGCAACTTGTGGAGGTCACCTCTGTGCAGTTTTTTGAGAAGAGCCTGCTCCTGTGCACCATCCTCCAGGTGGTGGAAAACTGTAGATAGCCTGTCAGCCTTTTCTTCTCTGGGCTGAGCAGAAGCCATTTCCCAGAGGTTCCTGAATGCCAGGTTCCTCCCAGTCCTCTCACAGCCTCACTGGACTGTTGCTGCACTTGCTGCAGTTTGTTGCCCTGTCTTTTTCCCTGGAGGGCTTGAACCTGGACACAGTATTCCAGGATGTGGGTTCATGATTTCCTGAGCATTTATTTTGTCCCATTATCTAGGTTGTTGATGAGGGTTTTAACCAGGATTGGCCTTTTTCAATTCCTGAAGCTGAAAGTTATAAATTGAAGTTACAAATTTTCTACTTATAACCAGCTGCAAGTTAGACTGTGAACTTAGGCTTGAAGACTTAATTTTAGTGTCATATCCTACCACTTGGTTTTTGAGTATTTTTTTTCTTTGCATAGTTTAAATTTGCCATTGTAATGATGGGCCGACACCAGTATCTCAATGAAGATGAGTATGAAGTGAACTTGAAAGATTTTGAGTCCCAACCTGGTAAGTTGTCAAACAACCTCACTTTTCTTTTGGCCTGCTGAAGCTGCTCTGCCACTTGTTATAATGTGTTCATCCTTAACTCAGGATGCAGGAAGAGTTTGTTCTTTTAGCATGATATACATGAGATGTAGTGACCAAGCAAGTATTTATATACACCAGTGTGCACACTGAGCAGTGTTACATGAATGTGTTAGTCCACGAAAATGTATTTTATAGGCATATAGATAAATAATCTGTTTCCTTTTGAGTTCAGAGATTGCATGTGCATCACCAAATGGGTCCAGTGTCAGTATAACACACTTTACAGCATCAGTTGCACCTTGTCTTTATTGTTCATCTGCCCCCTTGCATATTTGATTCTTGTTTATTCTTCGTATCCTCAGTGAATCTGAAGATTCTAACAAGAACATTAAATATGTCAATTAGATGCTGTTTAGATTTTTTTTCCATAAGAAATGAGTCACCAAGGTACAAATTCAGCTCCATTCTAAATTTGTCTCTGGATTGGCTGTCATCTAGTTTACTTGACTGACATTTAAACCTCTGTTTTCTTAGATATTTACATATGGGAGAAACCAGGTTAATCCTTCAGGTGTTCCACCACAGGAGTGTTTTCATAGCCATAGCATGGGTTGGGCTGGGAGGTGCCTTAAAGATCATCCCATTCCAGCCTGCTGCCAGATGCCACACACCAGACCAGTCACACAGGGCCCCATCAAACCTGGCCTTGGACACTTCCAGGGCTGGGACAGCTGCAGCTCCTCTGGGCAACCTGCAGCAGTGCTTCTAAATCCAAATCTCTCCTGTTCCTCTTTGGAGAGTTCTATTTGGGAATGGCACCTTTGCATCCACAATCAGGGATCCATTGAAACCCTTGAATTCACTGGGTTTTCTTCTGCCAGCTTAGCTGAGTGTTCCTCTCTGTGAGTTGCACTGACTCTCTGCAGTTCTGTTTTTCTGACAATTAGGAATTCTGATTTTTTATTGGCAGGTTTTGCTAGGGTTGAGCTTTCTCCATTTTTCCCCAGCTGTGCTCTGGTTTGGTGTAACAGCTGTAAAGAAATCCTGTAACTGTCCATTTATTTCAAAACCTGCAGAGAGTTAGACGTGTGTTATTACTTGCAGGAGCCTAGCAAACAGTCCTTTTGTTGTGTGGGTAGCACAGGCAGGCTTTGGCTTCCAGAGCTGACTGTCTGCAGCTGCACAAGTCACCCCAGAGCCCAGGAGTGTGTCACAGTCACCTCTGGGCACTGCTGGTGGAGGCTCTCTGGATGGTCAGCTTGGAGGTGGGCATTTCTCCACAGACAGGCAAACTCTGCTGTGGTCAGAGCAGGCAGAGTCCTGATTTTATGCTGGGAGTCATCCCTCATGGGTCAGGGAGGGAAAGGCAATAGTCTGGAATGAGCTGCTGGCCTTGGTGAGCAAGGCAGAGCCAGTGGTGCCAAAACAGCTTGAAAAACCAACCAGTGACCAGGTCAGAGGCACAGAATGTGGGGAAGGGAGAACTTGAACTGTTTGTAGGAATTGTAAGGAATGTGAGAGCAAAAGGTTTTATTTGAGAGTTCATGGAATTCACCCCTGTGAGAAAATATTGCTTTGATAGAATTAATTTCTACAAATGCCAGCTTTTAGCACACACTGGACTGATGGAACCAAAGCTGGGGCACTGCACAGTTTGATTGGTGTAGCTGATGTCAGTAGTGTCCCTCTGCTGTTGCCAAGGTACACCAAGTATAGCTGTGACTGTGCTGGCACCAGCCATGTAGGATCTCATTTCTTTCTTCAGAAACATTCAAATTCTCCCACTAAGATTGGCAGTTCTCTTTTAATTTGATATTGACCATTATGTCAAACAAGAAAAAAACCCCAAAATAATTTTGATTGAAGAAAATATATCACAAAATGCAGATGCAGGCAACCAACAAGGTCACGTGTTTTATGCTTTAGTGGTTGCAGCTGATGGCTTTGAATGTAGAATGTACTTTCCTTGCTGGGGGCCTCTTTAGTTTCTGCCTTTATCATTTCACTTCAAAGAATATTGGATGCTCTGCATTGAGAACATCTTAAAAGAGAATTTCTCCCATTTGCAAGAAGTATGTGGACTGTGGTTTTTCATTAAAATTAGCAGTAGAATAAATAATATTGGGTTGAACAAATGAAAAAAAAAATCTCTATATTTTCTTTACAATCTAAGTGACTAGGGTTTTTTCTTAGAAAATAAAGAGGAGGGGCAGTTTCATGATTTCTTAATTAGCATTATTTGCATTTTACATGAATTAAACAGATATTTCCACTAAAACCGGATGATAGGGATAGCAGAGATTATGGCAAATACTGTTGGTTGTCATGTTGGCTGTCAAATACTGTTTCAATGGCAGATCCTCCCTGTTTGAAACAGGCTCAGCACTTTGGTGAGAGCTGGTACTGTGATGTGCCTCTGGCCATAACAGTGCTTATCTTGCTTTAGCACAGCCTTCACTGCTGTGAAGTCCTGTAGGTGGCTGAAGAAGACAAAAAGCAGGTACCTGCTGCAGAAGGAGCTGTGAATGTGCTGCTGGAAGGAAAACCCTGCCCCTCTGGCTGTGCACTCCTCTGCCCTCCCTGTGATGCCCAGCACACTGTGGGCAGGGCACACAGGACTAGGTTGTGTAATGGAAACATTTTTCCAATTTAGTCTTAAAACTTCATTATTTTTTTCTCTTTTCTTTTCTAGGCAACATGTCTCATCCAAGGCCATGGCTAGGGCTTGACCATTTCAATAAAGCCCCAAAGAGAAGTCGCTACACTTACCTTGAAAAAGCTATTAAAATCCATAACTGACTTACTTAACCAGATTGTCAAGGCAAGGGACAAAAATAAGTGTGTGTGTGCACCTTTTTAACAACTGTAGAACTTTGGTACACGTGCACTATATCTGAAGTCTTCAGCAAGAGGATTTGCTGCTGATGTTAATTTTATTTTGTTGAGGCTGTTCAGTTTGGCTTCTCTGTATCTATTGACTGCCCTTTTTGAGCAAAATGAAGGTGTTTTTATAAAAGCTTGGATGCCAATGAGAGTTATTTTATGGTAAACGTAATGCAAGGCAATTGTCAGCATAATGAGGGAAGAGTTTAGTAGAACAGTTGACATTGGCAAAATTATTTGTCTGTAGTACGTTTATAGATGGCATAAGCTGACTGGCTGCCCTTCCCATGTGGTGTTCACCATCACTGCAGCTAGTAAGTCTTATGTTTAGACTCACATCAGATTTATTTCCTTCAGTTATACTTTAAATGACATTTTTGTGCATTTGTAAATGCAAAAGAAAAACTCACATCATCAATAAATAGCAATCTCTACTTTATTGTGTACATTGTTGGCACTTATTCGGGATTTTTGTCTCCTCCAGCTTCATAGAATCTTTTTTAATAAACTAGTTTTCATTTAATTTAGTCAATACTGTGCATCCCGTTTTACCAAGTGGATGCCCCGAGTCCTAAAAAGAGATATTTGGGTCTTTTTATGAAATTTCCAACCACTGAGAAATACCGTTGTGATTGATTATGCCATCTCCTGGCAAATAGAATGACACTCAAAAGTTGGCAAAAGCAAGTGAAAAGATTATAAATATCATTAATTTAGTTACCATGGGAAGAGATGGGGAAAACACAAGAACTAGCCTTTTAGCACAGAGGGCATGCTCACTAGTGTTTAGTAAGCTGTTGACTTTGTATAAAAAAGGAGGAAAAAAAACGAAAAAAGAAGAAAAAAAAACTGAAAAAAGCAATTGTATATTTAATGAATGAACATGTACAATTTAACACTTGGAGGTTAATTTTATTGGGTGAGTCTGCAAGTGAATTTCACTGATGTTGATATTCATTGTGTGTAGTTTTATTTCAGTCCCCAGACTGCTTCCTTTTCTTTGGAGCTAATGCCAGCCGCGTGTCTAGTTTTGAGTGCAGTAAAGATAGAATCAGCAATTCACACTTAATTTTACATTCTTTTCCAGTATTTTATTTTGTTTCTGTAGCCGCAGTGTACAACTCCTCTTCCTGTATATTGCCTTTTTTTGCTGGAAAATGTTGTATGTTGAATAAAATTTTCTATAAAATTTTTTTTGATGAGTGATGACATGGACATTGAAGAAGATTTCTCCTCTCCATGGAAATAGAGTTTTGGGAAACGTTTTCATTAATGAGATTTTGCTAAAGGTGTGGTTTTCTTTTTCCTTAAGTGTTGACAATTGTATAATTCTCATTTGTTGTTTTGGGGAAACTTTGTGGGGGTTTCTGTTTAATAGTTTTGGGGTTTGGAGGTTTTTGTGGGGTTTGGTTTTTTTACATCCTAACTAGTCACATTTGAGCTTAACAAATAAAAGGTTTTCCAGGAAAGGAGCCATGTACAAAAAAGACAAATGGAAAAATTATTTTACTAGTTTGTTTGTAAAGCTTGTAGTAGAGTCTTTGTGGTAGACTGGACTCTGCCTGCCTGTAAAAAATTTTGTGGTCCAGATTCTCAAGTCTAATATTATAAATGGTGTAAAATGAAATCTGGAGTCTCTAAAGGTAAGGTCACTTCATAGAGTAATAGATTCCCTCTGTAACGTGTTCCCTGTATTCATAACCAAAACAGAAGGTGCAAGTTCTAGGAATGTTTGATTCTTGTTTTAGTTTGTTTCTTGCAGTGCTTTTAACTGTCTCTTATTTCCAGTCAAGGCAAACTAGTTGTTTACTTTTGTTTTGCTGTCTGTGTGTGTAGGTTAGCATAGAGGGAAGTGCTTATCTGGCATGCCTTAAGTGAGAAAGCTTTCCTTTGCTTTGCATTTCCACAGGCTGGTGACAACTGCACCATCCCAGGGCTGTTTTTACTGGTACTTGGATTGTCTCTGCAGGCTTTCAGTAAATGTCAGGATTGGTTTCCAAACTGTTCCTGTGAATCAGAGGCTCTGGTCAGCAGTAGTAAGCCCTAATTCTATTCAGCATTGTTTAGACTGAGAGGAAATTGAGCTTGTATCTGAATGTCACTAAGTTTTCACATTCATTTATGGGATGGTGGCAGTTTTTAGGGACTATCTTAAGAAACGCAATCCTTCCTGTTTCAGAAGAAAAAGCCGCTAACAGTAGATTTTGGGTGCCTTTTGGGTTTTAGATGACTGGATTTTATGTGCTTCAGTATTTGTGCTATTCCTACACTAGTTTGGTGTTGTCCATACTTTGAGGCATTCCGTATGCAGTTTTCAATTACTGAAGGATTTTCTGGAAAAAAAAAATGTTTTGGAGCACACGTAACTTGTTACTGAAATGTGGAAATACATATGAAGAGGAGGACAGGAGGGTTTCTCAGGTGCAGTATGTTTGTTTAGTTCATTGAAAAAAATCTACAAGAATACATTCTTCAAAATTGCCATGCTTTCCATTTCTTTATTTTATATTTTGGAATTATCTGGATAATAGACAGTGAATGCATTAAAGTAAGGTAATGGTAATATAAGCATTAAGCAATAAGGATGTAATTTCATGGTACACAGCATCAGCGCAACATGTTAACAGCCCATCCAAATTCTCCCTAGCAAAACAGAGCGTGGTTCCTGTAGATTTACATAGTGCCTTTTATCCTAAAGGAGTCCAAAGCATTCTGTGCAATCTGAGCAGATCACACCAGTGAGAGTTGCTGACCAGAGAGTGCCAGCCAGCCCCAGCCCCTTCACCCGCCCAGGCTGGCCCAGGCTGGCACAGCCACCCGGGCAGGACGAGCAGAGCGAGCGCCTCCCGCACCCCGGATCTACCTCAGCTGCTGCCCTCCAGCTCCTCCAGGATCCCCGTGCCAGCGGCGTCCCCACCCGTGCCAGCGGCGTCCCCACCCGGCCCCGGAGCGCGGGGCTGCGCTGGCGGCAGCGCCCATCGGAGCCACGCCGGGGGGTTGCTGTGTGAAATCCTCTGTGAGCAATCGTTTTCTGTAGGAACTGTACATATTGTAAATAAAATAGCCCGGGGTAAGCACTGCTTTGGTGTCTCGGCTCTTCGTTTTGGACAGGAGTGGGAGTTACAGCTCTTGGGTCGCTCAGAACTCAGGGAGATTTTGGTTAGATTGAGTAGATGAAGTTTACAAAATTCAGCTCAATTGTGTGTTAGGAGTGGCATTAATAATGTAAGGTGTGCTGGCCAGAAGGTGTTGTCATTCCATTGCAAGAGTTCTATTGTCATTATATTGCAGAGGTTCCATATTGCTGGCGTTTCATACCTCTGTGATGTTTCTTGTAGGCAGCTCTGGGCACTGCCTCTTCCTTCTTCTCACAGTACCCAACTGACTCCAGTTCCCCTCAACCCACCAATCCACTCTTTTATAACACTCTTCGTATTGGCTACAGCTGTGGCCTGTTAAAGTCAGGCCTCCTAATCTTTAATAATTAACCCAGCTGCAACTCTTTAGCAGATAAAATTACTTTCTATACTACCTTTATTTACTTATATTCTATGCCCCTACAAGAAGGTAAATTCTGACTTCAGCTCCCACATTTTGAGCCTTCATTTTTCCTGAAGCATTTTGGTACTGAGGTGCAGAGTGTCACTGTTTGGTGTGAGAGCAGCAAGTGTCATTGATTGTTGGCTGTTAAACTTGCCTGGTCTTTGGGATCAGAAAAAGGGGGAAATGTTCACATGTGATATGTTCTAATCTGGCTCCAAATCTGTGTTCTATTTAATTTCTGTCCCAGGTGATGTTGAAGTTAGCTGTATACCAAGCACAGCAGGAAATTAAATTTGATATGCTGGAAGCTTTTATTTTTTATTAAATAGTTGTGTAAAACTATTGTACTTATAAATAGTGGTGTAAAAATGTCCTGGCTACTTCTGTTAAATACCTCTTGCACATCTCAAGTCATATATTTATGTAATTTCTTTGCTGTATGTATCTACGTGTGGATTTGGGGTTTGCACCTTTCCTGATTATGTCACTGACTTGGTGCATTATTTACCACTAATTAACAGCAACACTTGTGGTTTCACAGCCACATTTTAAAATAGAGAAAAATCTTAACATCCTAAAAAAATGTGTGAATTGGTAAAACCTGTTGTGCTGCCATCTGTGTGCCTTCCATCCTTGAGGGTTTGTGTTCCATCAGGTCACAGCAGGTTGGGTGGCTGGAGGGGACAGTCCCTGACCTTGCTACAGAGGAGGGAAATCTGTGGCAGCTGCTCTGGGGATGGCTGGGTGTTGAAGGGGCTGTGGAATGTTGGCTCTGGGTTTCATGTAGGGCTGGGAAAATGTTGTTAAACAGTTTTTACATGTATTGATTATGGTTTTTCACCTCTCACTGTCTGAAGTCTGGGGTTTCTGTGGTCTAAAGGCTGCAGTGGTGCAGGTGTTGAAATAAAAATCGTGCATATGCCCAGCCTAGCTTAACTGAGCTGGGATCAGCTCAGTAGGGGCAGTTTGTGGTGCAGACTGTGACAGATGGCTTAGGGTCGCAGGACTGGTGGCAGTGCGTTCCTGAGGCTCTTTTCTAACAGCTGCTTTCAACCCCAGTGTCCAAAGCCAGGACTTGCCTTTGCTGTGTCACTGTGCCAGCCGCCGGAGGAGCTGCTGGGGGCTCTGACCTGACTCGGTGTTCCTGCTCCTTTCCCGGTGTCCCTGCCCTTGTCCTTGACCCTGTCCCGGTGTCCCTGTCCCGGTGTCCCTGTCCCGGTGTTCCTGTTCCTGTCCCGGTGTCCCTGTCCCTGTCCCGGTGTTCCTGTTCCTGTCCCGGTGTCCCTGGCCCGGTGTCCCGCGGGCGGAGCGCGCAGTGCGCCCTGTGCCCGGCAGGGGGCGATGGCGGGCGGTGCCCCGGGACGGCGGCCACGGCCAGTGAGTGACGGGACAGGGACCCTGCACAGGGACAGGGGCACTGCACAGGGACAGGGGCACTGCACAGGGACCCTGCACAGGGACAGGGACACTGCACAGGGACAGGGGCACTGCACAGGGACAGGGGCACTGCACAGGGACCCTGCACAGGGACAGGGACACTGCACAGGGACAGGGGCACTGCACAGGGACAGGGGCACTGCACAGGGACCCTGCACAGGGACAGGGACACTGCACAGGGACAGGGGCACTGCACAGGGACCCTGCACAGGGACAGGGACACTGCACAGGGACAGGGGCACTGCACAGGGACAGGGACACTGCACAGGGACCCTGCACAGGGACAGGGGCACTGCACAGGGACAGGGACCCTGCACAGGGACAGGGACACTGCACAGGGACCCTGCACAGGGACAGCGACACTGCACAGGGACAGCGGCACTGCACAGGGACCCTGCACAGGGACAGGGGCACTGCACAGGGACAGCGACACTGCACAGGGACAGGGGCACTGCACAGGGACAGGGGCACTGCACAGGGACAGCGACACTGCACAGGGACAGCGGCACTGCACAGGGACAGGGACACTGCACAGGGGCACTGCACAGGGACACTGCACAGGGAGAGCGACACTGCACAGGGACAGCGACACTACACAGGGACAGGGGCACTGCACAGGGACAGGGACCCTGCACAGGGACAGGGGCACTGCACAGGGACACTGCACAGGGACACTGTGCAGGGACAGGGACACTGCACAGAGACACTGCACAGGGACAAGGACACTGCACAGGGACACTGCACAGGGACAGGGACACTGCACAGGGACAGGGACACTGCACAGGGACAGGGACACTGGCCATTGCAGGGACACTGGTCACACCAGGGACAGGGCACTGATCACAGCACGGGGAGCGTGGTCACACACCTGCACAGTTTGGATTAGGATCTCTTTAAGCTCTTTAGGTGCCCGTAGTGCAGGGTTGGGGAGCAGCCCCAGTGCTGCTGCCCCGCATGCCCCTGCCCTCACATGTGCCAATGTGAAAGCACTGATGATGTTATAACATGGAAATGCACGAATTTCTTCTCTTCCTCTGTTTATTTTTCCAGCCAGCAATAAGCTGCAGCAGCTGCTGCTGCTGTCAGTGGTGAGAAGGGTCTGGGCACCTCCTGGGCATTGTAATTGCAGGTATTTGATTGCACAAGGTAAGTGACTGTGAAGTTCTGTGTGAAGGTGAAGTCTAATAAATCCTGCTTTGGGAGATGATGCACTGCAGTGAGAAGGCTGAGAGGTAAAATAAAGACCTTGTCTTGTGATGACTTTTTTCAAGCTGTGCTTGCTGATTTTTCTTCTTTGTGTGTTTGCCTTTTGCATTGTACCTTGTTAATGTGAAGGGGGTGTCCCAGTGACCTGCATCTCTGCTCTGGGTGCAACAGGGCATGGCAGCAATGCACACAGCAGATTTGCCAGTCTTGTGAACAATAACAGGTTTATTTTCTTACCTCATACATAACAGAGTAAAGACAATCTCATAACTTAGTGTTTTGTTAATAAATAATCAGCTACACTGTACCATCCACAGCCCTGCAGGGGTAGATCCTGCAGGGAGAAGAGCAGAGAGAAATGAAATCCCAGCCAGTCAGTTCCAGTGCAGAGAAGGTAAAAGCTTCTCTGAAACATCCATGTCCAAACCTTAGGTAGTGGTGGGCTGAGAGGTCCAGAGGAGTCTGTGTCCCAGCTGGGTGGGAGATTTGAGAGGATCTGAAGAACTCACCAGCTGGAAACTTCACAGCACAGGGCAGCGAATCAAACAGAGCATAAATTAAATGATAGTGCAAATTAGTCTTGAAGTGTTCTTTTGTTTTATAGCCAGTCCAACCATATGGTGCTAAACTGGAGTTTACCAGGTGGGTTCACCAGCAAGGGAGCTGCAGAACATAAGCATAGTCCTGGGAGTTTCCTAGCAGTAGTTTTATGTGCAGAATCTTATGCCATTAGGAAATAGAGGCTTTACAGCATCTGGTTGCATAAAGTTTGTTTCTATAGTCTTTTGTACCTATAAATGTGAAATTGGCAGTATGGGCAGTAATGATCTGCATCCTTGAAGATCTTGATGAAGAGAGGGACGAAGCAGCATCCAAAGCAGCACCTGGAGCCAAAGGGGAGATGGACATGCACAGAATGATTTCTGCCTTCCCTTTCCTGCTGGCCACAGCTGTGATTTCCCCCTGCCTTGTTCTGTCTGCCTTTTCACTGTGTGAATCCCCTTCTTTCCCAAGTCTATTAAGGTTTAAAATATCTTCCAAAAAATTTATCTTCGCTTCTGACATATTCATGAGTCTGTTCCTGAGCCTGATTCTAAATTACAGTTGGGAAGGAGACAGTGTTGTACTAATTTCTGCTTGTTTTATGAAAAGTGAAACATACTGGGATAAATTTAGCAAGTTTGCATCCCCTGTAGCCATGATCACTGTATCTAGAAAGGACAGGATGGCTTCTCATCAAGTGGAGAAGGGCAAACTGTCTGTATAGGCACTAACTAGAACTTTGATTTTTAATTACTCATTTTTAACCTTCTGCTGTGCTGAATCTACACAGTGACCATGAAAACTTACCCAACCATGCACAGGCTGGTGCACAGGAGGTAGGACAGCTTGCCCAGTCTGTAGGTGACCTGGGTGGTGATGTGCTGGCGGCAGGAAGGACAGATTGTGGATGTTGGTTTGCTGGAGAAGATCCCTGCCACGATGATGGGAGGCTGGGGCACCAAATAAACTGAGTTCAGGAGGAGAGGAGAAGCAGCCAAATTAGAAGCACAGGAAATATTTTGCAAGTTAAAAAGCCTAAATTCAGAGAATGTGGGTTCTTAACGTGGCATGCATGTTATTATTGTTGATTTCAGGTGTATTTCTAAGAACCACTGTGCTGTTTTTGTGTGTCCCCACCACCCTCTGTGGATGTACTCTGACTCTGAGGGTTTGTCTTCTGATATTTAAAATGAAATGAAAATCCTTGTTCTCCCTGAAGAAGAGATTTGAAGGAGGTTGGGGAACTTTCTGGATCAGCTTTTCAGTAGTTATGAGAAAGTCATCAAAGCAGTTACTCTTACACCTACAAAACAGCTGTAGGTGTTTGTAGCTACAGCTGCTGGTGCTGTTCTCACTTAGTCTCTAGCTCATGTTTTTGCAGTCTAGACTTGACTGTCATATTCCCTGAGGGGCACATCCCTTGCAGATACACGAAGGATGTTTTTTTCAGAAATGTTTTCAGTAAAAAAATACCATTTTAAGGATCCTAAGTCATGTTTAGGGTACAACTTCACACTGTAGCCTGAGGCAAAATGTGAGGAGTGGGAAGGTATCTGTTAGATAGATAGGATAGAGCATGTCTGAGTCAAGTGCCTTCTGGTTTTAGAGATATTTAAAAATGTGTCTCCTTTCCTCCTGTATGAGGTGTTACTGACTGTTCTTGAAAGCCTCTCCTCAGCAAATCCTTTGAGCTTCTCCACTTCATAAAGGTGACTAGAACAGGAACATTGGCCTTAAAATTATTTGTTCTGAAAGCCCTGGCTTCTGGCCTTTTTGGTTTGGTTTGTTTTTGGGGTTTTTGGGTACTTGTGTAGATTGGCTAATGCTGGACAATCAAGTCTGAATTCCTTGTATTATTATCCTTAGCTTATCTTTTGACATTGCTGTGGAAATTTTCCAGCTTATGAGGTTGTGGTTGTGTCAGCAAAGTCCCGCCCTGTGTGTGGATGTTCAAACCAAGCCCATTTCCCTCCTGCTGTCCTGCCCTGTCAGAGCACAGCCCTGGCCTTACCGGGCTCCTCCACGATGGTGGTTTCTCGGTAGGAGTAAGGTGGGGGAGAAGGATACTCATAGCTCCCTGTGCAAAGAAAAACAGGGCAACATGTGTAAGGAACAGCAGCTTCTGGCTCCCAAAAACCCATGGGGTGAGACAAGAGGGGCCTGCAGGGAGTGCCAAGTCCAGCACAGGGGGAAGCAGCCACAGAAGAGCTGCAGTGGCTGCTGGCCTCACTTTTATAAAAGCTGAGAAACCAAATAATTTCTTATGAAAGGCAGCAACTCCATCATTGCAGCATAACACTGTCATGATACTCAATCTTAATTTAAGGATTCCACTCATAAAGGACCCACAGCCTACCTTCTAGTGGTAGAATTACCACTTCTACCTTCAGTGGTAATTACCCTTATTTAGTGTTTAGAGCCTTTTTACTAGTTCAAACTTTATCAGCTTTCAACAAAGATATTTCCTCACACTCTGTTCTAGAAAGAAAAAAAATGTTAAAATATCTTTTTCCTTTTGCTTTGGGAGAAGGGAAGCTGGTGACTAAGACACCTCAAGCTTTTTCAGTTCTTTTGCTAATCTTTCAAATTAAGAATGCAATCAGCCTACCTGAGGTGAAATAAATGACTGTATTAAAAAAATACATTCATGAATACATTCAAAATAAATCTAAGTAAAAAGCTTTACAGCCAGCTGGCGTGGATGTGGTACCAAACAGGGCTGCTCTGGGACAGGAGGACAAAATCTGAGAGAAATCTTGGTTGGTCAAGCCTGGACAGCATTGGAGAAACTCTGACCCCAAGGCAGAGCAGCCCTAAATCCAGCCTGTGCTCAAACCTTTCACAAAGGATGTGGGTGCAACCAGGGAATGAATGAGCCCACAGGGATACAATGGAATATAAAACCAGGATTTTCCAGAGTGGGATAAAATATAGTGGCAAAGGCGAAAAAAACGTTAGCAATATTTTCTTGAATGGCTTGCCAGAAGTGGTAGAGATTTGCAATGGCATTTGGGGTTTGTGGTGGTTGGCTGGTGTTTAGCTTTTGGTTTTGAGGAGTTTTCTGTTTGTTTTTTTTTGTTTAGTTTTTAGGGGGTGTTATTTGTAGGGAAAAAATTGTAAAAAAAATAAAACTGAAATAATTTCCTTCTGATTTAAAAAAAGAATGTGCTTAGTACAGGTGAGCTCCCACTTGCTGTGTTAGTGGAGGATCTGCAGTCAGGGCTGGGTGTGGGCACTGCCTGTGCCTTGCCTGAGTGGCTCCAAGTGAGACTCCTTCTCCAGAGCCTCTTGCAAGCTCTGCTGAGCTTAGAAAAAGGCCAGAGAGATCTTTGAGGACAAAAATATTTACAGAGAGAGCTGATCTAAACAAAATGTCTGAAAATTAGTCAGGTTTAGAGGCCCACGGCTGACACATCCAGCATTATTGGTTACTGCCTCATCTCCCATTTGGATTTTTTCTCCAGCTCTGTACAGTAAATGACAATTTCCTCAGCAGCAGGAAGGTAACAAAGGTACAATCACTGAGGATGGGGAGTGTTGTGAGGTGCTTGTGTGGGTGTGAGAGCAGTGCCTGGGGTTCAGAAGGAAAAGCCCACCCAGGAGAGCAGCAGCTCCTGGCACCTCCTGCAGCCCTGGAGCTGAAATATCCCTGGGCATCCCCCTGCATCCCCCTGGGCAGGGGCTCTTCATGCCTGTAGGAGCCTGGGGAGGGCAGCTTGGCCAGCAGGGACAGTAGGGAAAAGGCCAGAACTCTAAAACTAGATGACAATTGAAGCAGGACACAGCCCATCCACGTACAGAGTGTGCTGGCTGAACACTTGCACGTTAGGAATATGAAATTATTGTAGCGATACAGCTGCAATAAAGCACATGGTTTTAAAAAAAATATTAACTGAACCAACAAAAATATTTATTGCCATTAGTTGGAACTGTTGGTGCTGAGAATTTTGAACTTTAAAGGCACAGGAACATTTTAATGATGTTCCTATTAGGAGACCCTATCCCCACCCGGGGGTTTATACATTGGACACATCCTAAACCCATCACATCCTGGCAAGGCTGGGCCCCAGATGTGCTCGGTGATGAGCTGGAATGTAGGGGGATACAGTAGGGGTAAATGAAGGTGGTATAGAATGTAATAATCTTATCCCCTAAAGAGTTGCAGCTGAACCAATTACTAAAGATTAGGAGCAGGCCTGATGTTAACAGGCCACAGCTGTAGCCAATAAGAAGAGTGTTGTAAAAGAGTGGATTGGTGGGAACTGGAGCCACTTGGGTGCTGTGAGGATGAGGAAGAGTCAATGCCCAGAGGAGCTGCCTATGAGAAACATCACCGAGGTACGAAACTCCAGCAATATGGAACCCTTGCAATGTAATGACAATAGAACCCTTGCAATGTAATGCCAACTCTGGAAACCAACCCCAGGGAGCCCCCGGGATGCCCTCCCAGCCCCGCTCACCGTCCTGGCCCAGCGGCGGCGCCGAGGGCTCCGGGTACCGCTCGGGGTGCGGCTCGTACATCACCACGGGCACCTGCGGCCGCTGCTTCTCCGCCGCCATCCCCGCGGCCCACCTGCCAGAGAAGGGCAAAAGAAAACCTTCCCTGAGGCTCACCTGCTGAGAGAAGGGCAAAAGAAAACCTTCCCTGCCTGATTCTCCCTGTCCTGGGTTTGCCAGCGCTCCTGTAGCTCCTGCTTCTCACACTCGGAGGGTGCTCAGAGGGGAATTAGCAGTTCTCACACTGGTTTTTGCAGGACGGAGAGCAGTCAGCTCCTGTAACACTTCGTGATGAGGAAGGTGGAAGGCAGAAAATACCATCTTAATAAAAGAAATACCAGCATTTCTTTGTGCTGGGAAGCTAAAGATGTTTCCCCAGAAAACACTATTCAAAGTGTGCAAACTCGGGACTGAAAGAGTTACTTGTGCAGAAAAGAAGCTTTTTTTTTCAGGTAATCAAAAAAAGGGAAGAGCACACTTGGAGCCCCTGTGAAAAACCTTCACGTGTGATTAAGTCAGTGCAATCAGCGGCAATTTGGATCCGTCTTTCTTCGGGTTGTTGTGCAAACTTATCAGCGTTGTTATCGTGACCAGTTTTGTCCTGTGAAACTATTGTCTCATCGGTAGGTGACAGGCTTTTGTTGGGAAACATCCTTATTATGGGTGACTGCGCTGCCTGAGGCTCTGAGCAGGATGAAACCACAAAATGTGTGTTTTGCAGGTGTTAGCAGGAGCTGATCCTCGCAATAAATGCGGGTGGGAGGAAGAGGACAGGGACAGAGATGTGTGTTTGTATCCCTGCCAGCGGAAAGGCGGTAATTATTCCTAGCTGCCCCTTCAAGCAGTATTAACTGGTTGATTTCCTACTAATCAATATTTACTGGAAGAGTCCTTTGCAGAAAAAAGGGACAGCCTTTTTGCACAAGTCAGTGAGTGTTCTGGGGGAAAAGGGAAGTTTCGGGGAGAAAAAGGAGCACAGATTCACAAACTGCCCGAATGTGTGAGATCAAAGAAAAGCAGCAGAGGAATGGCTGGGCAAGGCAGGATGGTCCCAACAGGTCTGTTTGCAAGGGGTGTTGGAGGGGCAGGACAAAACAGGGAGGGTCAGTAGTGCTGAGTTAAAGCATCAGCCCCTCAGGGAGAATAAAAAAAAAACAAAAAGGGATTTGAAAATATCACCAGGGAAGATGTGCCCTAATTTTCACAAATCTGAATGAATTGCAGGTGATATGAAAAGTGGTAGCAGCATGAATCACCGAGGGAATAGGTAGGATGGTGTGGAGAAATAATCAGAAATAAAGCATTGGCCATGATAAGGCCAAAGATACCAAAGGAAATTGTAAATACATGGACTGGAGAGGATGGCTGGACAAAGGTGCATCTCATTATAATTGTTACAAAGGAGTTAAACCAGGGCGTTGGGAATGGCAGAGGTGTTAACAGGCCATTGATGAAGTTTCATGAGGATCCCACCGAGAAGAAAAAAGGTGAGTCAAGAGAATTTGGGTAGGATGAAGCTGTGAGAAGCAAGGGAGAAGAGAAGGAGTTTGTCAGCAGCGATAGATAATGAATGTTACATTATCCGGTGTTGGCCAAGAGCTGCTCCCCTGGGACAGGGATTAGTGGGGAAAATTACAGGGAGTCTCCAAGTTTTTGTCTTATTCCTATCTTGGTGCACTAAATACTGGGTGGTGTCCATTTGGGTGACACTTCTGCAGAATTCCTCTCGCTGCGAAACAGGAAAAAGAGGGAAGAGTTTTTGAATTGCATCCAGTGCCTGTGAGCCCAGGCAGGAGCCTGCAGGAGGCAGGGGTAGGAGGCAGTAATGACGGCTCACACGGTGAGAGCCTGGCAAGCACAACTCGGAGCAATCGCGGCTCCACCCGGCAGGGATGGGACAACATCACCGGGGGATTGTGCAGGACACGAGGCGCAAAAGGAGTCGGCAGCAGAGCGGGGAATCCTGGGGGTGCCGGGTTTGTGTTGGATCTGTTGGAGCTGCCGAGCACAGGGACAGGGGCTGAGGCTGATAAAGCCTGGATTCGCTCCTTTCGCTGCCTTGTTCCTCCTGCAGCTGGGAGGGCTCAGACAGCACCAGGGGCTCGGGTACCCTCTGGGCCTGAATGCTGAGCGTCCAGAGGTCAGGAAAGGCATTTTTAGGGTTGTTTATGCAGCTCTGCAGACCCTTTGATTTGCCATAGAAGCGCTCACTCACAGCTCTTGGCCCCAGTCGTGCACAAAGTGCCCGAGAGCCCCTTCAGGGCTGTGACTCCCAGACCTGCAGCTGTTGTTGCCATAAATTAGAGAAAGGGATTTCCCTCTTTTTCAGATGTTGGAGAGGAAGATACGGGAGAGAGCAGTGTGAGTAGCCCCAGAAAAAAGCTCATAAGGGGAAATACCAGGTAGCAGTTCCTGAAGAGCAGGAAAATGCCCTCTAAACTGGCCTGCAGTGACAGCCAGGAGGGTCACAGTGGACGGCTCAGGGTGATGTGAGCTCCCTCTCTGCAGTCACCCTGAGCAAACAGAGCAAGGGCAGAGCCCCTGGGGCTCTCCTGGGGTGGGCCTGGGTTTGTCCAACAGATTGACTCAAACTCCTGCAAACTGCTCGATTTGCAGGCAGAACTGCACAGTCCAGGGGCACTCAAACAGTTCCCTGTGTTCTCACAAGTTTTAGTCTTGTCTCTACACATGGATATAAACCGGTTTGCACGGGGAAATGAAGCTGACTTTAAGTCCTGTGGAAATCAGTATTTAAAACAAGAAGTAACTCACAGCCTGAGGGATGTGCACAAAGAGCCAGCTCGGAGCAAGCAAGAACCGATCTCTCCTCTCTGTTCAGGAAGGAGAGACCCCAGGGAAGGATGGGCGGGCAGTTTCCATCACCTTCCTCTGATTTGCTCCAGGATCTCGTGTGGGGTGTGGGGAGCAGCCTGGTGCAGGCAGGCGAGGCTGATGAGCTGTGAAATTCCAGGTCTCAGCCCCACTCTGCCTCCACCGCAGCTCTGCAGTCCCCCCTGAATGCCCCTGCTGGCTCAATGACCCCGCCCGGGGTTCACTCAAACTCATCTCTGCTTGGAAAGGGGGGTTTCATTTGAAAACCAAAGTTCCCTGCAGTACTCATCCTTCTTCCAGGGTCATACCTGGCTGGCAAGGATGGCATCTCAGCCAGCAGTGGCTTTATCAGAAGGGTTTGATCTCCATTCCAGCTTCATCTGCTGTCAGTGTGGGATTTGGTGTTCAGTGAGGGTTCAGTGTTCAGAGACAGAAAAAAGAGAGCATGGAATTTGGGAGGAAACTCTAAGATTCGGGTGTTTGAAGGATATAGGGTCCTACATTCAAAAGTTTGGTATTTTGGAAGATTAGCATTAAAAGATTATAGTAAATGATCTCCACATTTCTTGGATGTGTGGAGGAATAGCAGTTTTCTCCAGAGGCCTGTTGGCTTCCAGGACACTGGCCCAAAGGCTTTCAGTTTGCTGAGTGTGTTCTGGTTCTCCTGCCATCACTAGTTTAATGTTTTCCTGGGCATTTAGCCCTTCCAGCTGTGTTTATGAGGCAATTTAAATTTCTGCTATTTTGAGGAGTGGCCATAAAATGCCATTGCTGGCATGCAATTGCATTCAGGGCTTGAACAATATCAAGAGCCTGTTTCACCTGATTGAAGCAGATAATTCCAGTTTTTGGCTAGCAATGAAACACTGAATTCCTCAGTGGAGAGATCTTTTCCCTTTAGTCCAGAGTTGGTCATTTCAGGTAACATTCACAATGTGCTGAGGGTTTTCAGATGTTCAAAAAAGAATAGTTCCAGCTCTAATACAGACAAACATAATTGGGGAGCAGGACTCAGGTATTTGCCTATTTTCCTTCTTAAATAGAAGCTAAAAGAGAGGACTGCTGGCAGCAAATGAGAATTTGGACTTTAGAAAGCATTCATTGTATCTGGAGTAGACAAGCTTTTCAAGGAGATGAACACTCTGCCAATTCCCCATTCTTTACTCATGAAATTAATTTTTTAATATTACATTTATTCTGGCTTTTAAGCCTGAATCAGGTTACCAGCCTCTTCAAATGGAGAGGATGTAGCTGAGGGGGACTGACTGAATATGCACCATATTTCCTGGTGCAAACCCTTCACCTGCTTCCCTGTCCTTGTCTGCTGACTGCCTTGGCTCTCTCCCTGCTATGTGCACTCCCAGGGCTCTGCAAAGGCAGGCACTGCCTGGGTTTTCCAGTCCTGTCCCACATCAGATGTTTGTGTTAGGTTAGTCCCTCATGAAGGGAGCCCTGGTCTATAATTCAGCACATTTACTGCTCCTGTTGCTCTCTCCTTAAAGCAATTCAAACCACTGTAAACTTTCACAAGCCTTCTAGTCTGGAATTATTAATAGTAGTTTCTTGCTGTGTGCTTTTGTGCCAGCATCATGCTTTTACAGAAAACCTTCTCCCCTCGAGCCTGCCCAGAGAACATTCCTGTCCCTCACAGGAATGAGCAAGGTTTGAGTCCTTTTCATTTCTGTACAGTGAATTCATCCTTCTTGTCCATGAATGATTGGTGACCTCTGTCCTCAGCCCATGGAATGGCATGAATGTCATCTTGTATTTAATGGAAAAGTTGTCTGCAGAATAACCCAGCAGCACTTATTTCCTTTTCCCAGCCACCTCACGCTGGTCGTTTGTATTTAAGTTGTCATTAACCAGCAGCAGGTCCTTCTCCTCCAATGTCATTCTGTACTAATGAACTCCCAGCTTGCAGCTGAAATTTGGGGTAGTTTTTTAAGTGGGCTGCTTTGTTGCATTATAATGCACACAAATACTGCCCCAGCAGGTCTCTGACTTTTCTTATTCTGTGTTATAGATTTTCTGCTTCCATAATTTGTTTCTCAAGTCATACATTTTATTAGCCACTCCTGTATTTCTGCCAAGGTTATTAATTAAAATACTGAATAAGATCCATCACTGCTTCCTGTGCTAACCTTTGATGCCAGCCAGGTTTATCTATTAAACCTTGTTCCTTAGTTTACTGTTTGAAGTATAATCCCTTGTTCCTTTGAGATGACCAACTTCATTCACATTTAAAGGGCACTTGCTGTGAAGGGTGAGCACAGCTGAGCTCTGGGATTGCATTAGAACTGGTCCCTCCCTAATTACCATTCCAAAAATAGAGTAATAACCACCAAAGGGAAGTATTGTCCAGTGGTTTGTGCATTAACCTGGACTGGAGAAAAAAAATGGGCTCAGTTCCTGTTCTGCCACAGTGACGTTTAACAGTTAATTAATCCTGGTTTTCCTTAGCTCTGTTGGGGACAGAAGTGCTGTTTTGGGGAGATACTACATCAATTCTGCTGTGACATGGTCACATTTGGTTATGCCTTAAAGCTGGACCCAACAGAAGATGGGAAATGCTGAGTTTAGATTCAGCCTTTGTCCTCTAAGAACACAATTTTGTCTTTCACGTTCCCTTTTAGCTTTCAAAGTTGAGGGCAGCCTCACACAGTTGTTTCCAGCACTTCATCATTACTTTAAAACTTGATGTTTGCCAACTTTTAATTTAATTCCTTTATAGATGAACATTCCCTTACCAGCAGCATTGACTCATGGGCAGCCAGCATTTCATTTACACCCTTTTAAAAATAATGTCCATAACTTGTCCTTCAAATGAAAGCTGATAGAGCAGCCCAAGTCATGTGTCCTACAGCATCTGGAGCTGGTTTAGCAACTCTTACAAAGTTATTATGAATAAATCCACTTAAAGCAAGCAGGTGTGTGCCCTGCTTTTAGGTGTGAGCTAAGATCTTTCCTATGGTGCATTAGTTTGAATTTCTATCCTTATTACTGCTCATTTCCACCTTCTCAGAAAAGCTCCTTTTCCTCCCTTCCATCTCTGATCTGTTCTAGGAGAAGGAGACAATATCCTGAGAAAAATCTTTGCCTCCAGATATTAGGAACAAGAGATTGTAGATTTTCAGAGCTTGCCAATTTAATCAGGAGAAGTGAACAGTGTCAAGGGAGAGCCAGAGGTGCCGCAGTGCCCAGCTCAGGGTCTGCCCCAGCCCTGTCCCTCCCCTCCTCTGCCTCCCCAGGAGCAAGCACAGGATGATCCCAGCCCATCTGACAGCTCTTACCTTTCTGCAGCTCTGGCAAACCCAGGGAGAGGAAAGCTTCAGAAGGGGCTCACTCCAGCCATGTCTGTGCCTGGCTGTGCGTGGGGACAGAGCCACAGCAGGGCAGGGACATGGCCCCACTGTGCTGTGGCAGCCAGCCCTGCACAGGCTGTAATTAGCCCAGTTTGTCACTGCCCCAGCCTCTGCTCACACCTGCTCTGTCACACAAGGAATGCTGTGGGACTGGCTTCCACCAGAGGTTGTTTTTGTTGGTTTGTTTTATTCCCAATATCCCAGAAATTTCCCTTTGTGCTAAGCTGAAGGAGATGCTGAAAAGCAGCACAGAAATAACTTGAGGGAATGGGAGAGAAAAGTGTGTGTCCCACCCAAGTGTGTACATCTCTATGAGAAAAGAAGGATGAAAAACCACAGGTACAGGTGGATCTGGGGCTCTGGTATTTTATTACTGAGATCAGTGATCACTTTAAATTTCTGACCAATTAAGTGTGCTTAGATCAGCAAGGATCTCTGGGCAGGCTGGTAAATATTGATATTTTAGCTGGGATCTTCTTGGTAACCAGGTCTGTGGCTGAACTGGGTTTTTGTTAAATAGATGCTTTGTGGTAGGTTGCCAGATGCCCACCCAGATGCTCTTGTTCTCCTCTTCAACAGTGAAAATAAGATAGAAATGCTCTTCAGGTGAGATGAAGTCACATACCAATCCCCATCCCAGGCAAAGCAGACTTGACTTGAGGAAAACTAATTGAATTTATTACCAGTTAAAATATATTTGAAAGGCAAGAAACAGAGACGAAACCATCTCCCTCAGATGCCTCACATCTGGCACCTCCAAGTATAAAGTGGCCTGTGACCCTCTCAGTAAGAATTGTTTTTATTCATCTGAACCTCCTGCAGAACTGTTTTGCACAAGATCTTCCTCCACAGCAGGAGCCCATCCCCAGAGCTCCCTGCAAGGATGGAGCAGGATGCCCTGGGTTTGTCTGGCAGACTCACATCTCCAGCACAGAACATGCTGCTGGCTCAGCTCCTGGGTAAAATCCTGTTTAAGAAAGGGCTGCAGCAGTGCAGGCAGCCCCTGAGCTTGGAAAGTCAGGATTGCACAATAATTAGCAAAATAGGATTTTATATTTCCCAGTACAGCTGGGAAACTGCCATGGGAACAGGAGGAAGAGAGGGAACTGCTGTGGACTCCAAGTTTTCATGTCCCTTTTGTCACCACAACTTGGACACTCTGGAAACAGATTTTTTGTTGTTGTTGTGGATGTTTTGGTGGGTTTGGATGCTGTTGATGGTGACAGCACATCACCTGCCTCTCCCCAGACATGAAGGACAGGTACTGAGCACTTACTCAGATTTGCTTCCCTGCCAAAGAGGAGGCTCAGCACTCAGTGCACAGCACACATCATCAGAGCAGCTGCAGACTCACCTCCCAAGAGTCACATCTCCAGGCTAAACCAAAAATATGAAAGCATGGCTGACAGTAGCTGTGGCTGATCCCATTTCTGCCTTTCAGATCTTTGCTCTTTCATAGGTTTCTTATGTGATACTGGGCAAGTTATTCACTCCTCTGTGTTGTCTTCATAGAAAGAAAAATAATAGACTGATTGTAATAAATCAATTTCAGTAGAAGTGTTAAGATGCTGCTTTATTGAAACTCAAACACTTTGTGGAGAGGCTTTATTTTGACAATATTTTCTTAGGAAAGTCACTGCATGTTCATACTACAATTTCTTAAAGAGGTGCTTTAAGGTCTAGGGAAAACAGGAAGGAAAAAAAAAGGGAGAAGTGTCAAAATAGTAATATCTGTAGAAAAAAATGGATTTAAGAAGAGTCCTTTTATATATTTATTTATCAGGAAATCAGTGTGGGGGAAAGGGGCCATTTCTTAGGGGTTGGGTGTCTTTCCTTGTCCTTGAACAGCAGAGGAGAAGAAATGATGAAACCATGAGTGCATCCAGAAGTACTCATGCACAAGAAATTCTGGCTGTGATGTAGGATGGTTTAAGTGCTTAAATATTTCCAGCAGCTTTAATTCCCTCAGTCTGCTGCCCAACTGGCACCTGGGCAAGGCCCTGCCCTGACTGCAGCTCCCAGGGCTCTGTGCAGGGGCAGTGCCAGCTCTGTGCCCTGTTCCTGCTGGCCCTGGCTGCTCTGTCACCCCCAGCCTTTGGTGCAGGGGCAGTGCCAGCTCTGTGCCCTGCCCCTGCTGGCCCTGGCTGCTCTGTCACCCCCAGCCTTTGGTGCAGGGGCAGTGCCAGCTCTGTGCCCTGCCCCTGCTGGCCCTGGCTGCTCTGTCACCTCCAGCCTTTGGTGCAGCTGAGCTGGAGGGTGCAGAGATCCTCCTGCCTCCTGCCAAGCTGCTTTTGTCCCTCTGTGCTGCCCTGCCAGTGATGCCCCAGCCTGTGGGGGAAGTGGGGATTTTAAACTTTGGTTTACATGTGTATCACTGGCTTTGTTTCCCAACCCTGATTACAGTGCTTGCTCTGGGAGAAACACTGTGAGGCTTGGGAGGGGAGAGATGCTATCAGCCCCCTGAATATCATGTGTGCTATCAGGGACAAACCAGGGTGCAATGATCATTATAAATTAGTCCATCAAGTGATGACTGCTTTTCCTATCCTTGTAAAAAAAAAACCAAAACCACTGCATCTAGGAGCTGTTCACCATTATTGGTGGCTTCTTTCCCTTTTTTGCTTACAGTTTCTCATAGGATTGGAAAACTGGATTCAAGATTTTTTATGTTTGTTTGTTTGTTTTCTTGCATGAAGTTGGTAGCCCCGTTTCTGACTGTGGATATTGTAACTGTGGAGTTAAGATAGAAGGATCTTAGTGTGAGATAAAGACTGACAATTGTCAATTCTCACCTGGGGATTGCTGCAGAGCACGGCTGGATATCAACCCCTACCCGACCCAGGGAGGGGAAGCTGCCCCTGGGGAGGCTCTGGAAGGTTTGGAACCTGGCCCAGGGCAGGACAGGGCACCCATCAGAGCAGTGAGGACAGGGTCTGTTCACCCACCTGTGCAGAAATCTGTGCAAAACCTGTGCAAAAATCTCCTCACAAAGGAGATTTTTGTGGCTCTCCATTGACTTTAGGGGGGCCTCAGACAAGTGGCTCATGCTGTGCTTCTGACTTGTAGGTGGGTGAAACTGAGATTTAATTCCCTCTTTGATCCCATTAAATAGTTCATATATTCTTTGAAGTGAGATTGCCTCTTTCTTGCTGTTTTGTGCTCAGGTCTAGCCCAGCTGACTGCATCTTGTGTTAAAGCATGTCAAAAATAAAGTTGAATAGAGATCTTATTACAGATAACTCATGTTTTGATAAGGCTTCTCTGTTACTGGAAAACTAACAATGGGTACAGGTCTTCAGCTAATAAAGCTTGGAGAAAAATCTGAACCACTTTTCCAGTTACAGAAAGCAGAGCCCTTGTGCAATTCCCCCCTGCTTACACCAGCAGGTATTGGTGTGCAGCCAGTGGGATCTGGAGCTGTGTGTTGTAATTCAAGAAATTCAGTGTCTGTGAATATCCCTGCTATTGTCTGCCATAAATACAGTGCAGGGAGGAAGAATTCCTTTCCCAGGTAAAATGCAGTTCAGTACAGGTGAACCCAGCTGCCCCTGGCTGGAACTCACCTGTCCTGCTCAGGATCTGAATGCAGCATTTTCTTGGAACACTGATTACACAAGAAGGGTAAGAGTGACTCAAATATGAAACACTATTCCTCTCTGATAAGATCTAGAGATGAGTCACTTTAATGTGCAAAGTAAATATTTGGGTGACACGTGGCACAGAGCTTAAAGCAGAAACCACTTCTGTGCAATGCTTTCCACATGAAAAATTATCTCCAGCATGACAAATTGGGTGCTGGCTTCTTCTGGTAATTTGCTTACTGAAATAAGATGTAGAAAGAGCACCTACAGCACATCATGCAGGAATCTGAAAAATCACTGTACCCTCTGCAACTCATCTGATCTGAGACCTCAGCCATTGGCCAGTTTTATTAACAGCACAACTGTCATGGGTTTCCTTTTTTTTTTTTGGTTCCTTTTAAAATAACAGTTTTAAAAGCTCTGAGCTTGGTGTCAGAAGGATGGTTATACATCCATGTAGTCTTGCTCATTGATTATGTGAGGCAGAAAACACTTAACAGTTTAATTCAAAATTAATGATTGAATCAAAGGAAAATGAGTGAATGTCCCTCTTGGTTTGCAAGGAATACCTTTATGAAAATCATTGTTTTCTTATTTTTATTTTGGATTTTGAAAAAAAATCCACAATCCTATCTTGGTATTTGAAAAGTTTTGAAACAATACATGGGAGAAGTCAGTGAGAACATTTCAAAATTTATTCATTTAAAAAAATTTTTTGCTGTTTTTGACCACCATGGCTGTTAATGGTTTTCAAGTGGAGACTGTTCTGTTATGTGAGAAGCCTTTGCACTCATAACAAATTCTAATTTTCTGCAAATACACCCCTGCCACTGAGAGAAATTCTTGTGCTTTCAGCCTGGATGGAGCAGAGTTTGGTGTGGGCAGGGCAGGCAGAGCTGCAGTGGGAGCTGCGAGGTCACTGCTGAGCCCTGGAGTGATGGAGCACAGTGTGAAACCCCAGCAGACACCCTGCCACAGCCTGGGATTGCATCTCCTGGTTATTATCACACCTTAACAACTGCTAGAGCCAGAATCATGAAGGATTAGACTCACAGACTGGAAAAAAAAAAAGGGAATTGTGAAATTTCATGCAGGGAGAACAAAGCCTGCTCTGCTGACGTGACTGTGGTGCTGACAGTGCTGATTATACAGCTGGGCTGTGCCTGGCATGTCCAAGAGGTGTCACATTTTCTGCTTGAATTAAAGGGATTTCAGATTTCTCTAACGATGGGAATCAACAGGATTGCCACCTACGTGGTGCACATGACAAGAACACCTTCTAGATCATCATGCTGATCTGGGAAGGAGGAGCAGTGGACCCTTAACCCTCAGGGTCATTTGGGAAGTTCATTATCCACATCCAGCTAATTAACTTCAGTGGTGAGGACTGAGATGCTGGAAGGAGCTGATCAGCACAGCTGGCTTGCAAGTCTGGGATGTTTCTGATGTAAGAAACAGTGTGTGGTCAGAGGCCTGAATTATTGTCTAATTGCACACTTTGGTGCACCACAGGAATAAGAATCTCAGGATTCCAGCTGTCCCTAGAACTCTGTTTTATTTTAATTATACAAGTGGACAACGTGGAAAGGAGATTGAGCACAGTTTAAACAGGCCAAGATGTGACCGTGCTGACTTTGCACAGCCTTTGCAAGTGCGATCCAAATGTTTTAAAAGCTGCTTCCCCCAGGGAATGCTGCTGTACACAGAGGGGTGAGTGCACTCCTGTCTTCCACCACAAGGTCTAAGGATGCAAAAGGCTCAAAACCTCAGAGTGCCAGTGCCTGATCCCTCTCAGCAGAGGGGCTGCAAGTTCCTGCAGCCAGGAGGAGCCTGAGCTAAGGGAGCTGCAGCGGGTTCAGCCTGGGGGAGGCTCCCAAAGACTCTGGAGGGCTCTAATTAACTGGGGCAGTAATTAACCTGAGTCCCTGCACGGGGCTCTGCAATGGCAAACGCACCCTTTTGTTTATTTTGAGCATCCATAGTTCATGAGTTGAGATGGACTTTTTTGGTTTGATTTTTTTTAGGTCTGTGATTCTTAGGTTTAATTTTAGGCAGTCCTGTGAAGAGCAGAGAGCTGGATTTGATGATCCTCATAGTTCACTTCCAACCTGCAATATTCTGTGTCAGCTTCTGGAAGCAAACAAAATTATCTGAAAATTAGGCTTTTTTCTTTTTCTTTCCAAGAGAATTAAATTTAAATCTTGAGCACCTGGACCTTGCTTCAATTTCCTCATTTGAAAGGAGCAGCTGGGTAGAGCATCGTTCCTGTGAGAGAAAGGATGGGAAGAGCTCAGCACAGCTGCTGGTAGTTGTGGCAGGTTAATGGCTGAATTACTGCCATACAAATCCCAGCCAGTAACTCCCTGGAAATGCAAAGTGTTCTTGGAATTTATACACTGAGATTTTCTTGGAAGATTGCTTCACCTGCCTGGTAGGTAAAGAATGACATTTTATAAGAGAACATATATTCCTCTTTTATAGTTCACAATCGTGTCTTTTCTTACCTTTTTCCCTTCATTGAACTTCTAGAGCACTTAACAAAAAATCTGCCAGAAAAGAGGTTGCACTTAGAGAAAGCAGCATTCCCTGTGCTCTGACTTGCACAAAGGAAAAAGCAGCTTTTCTGTGTGCCTGGTGTCTTGATGAAGATGGTGCTGGCCAAAGAGTAATTTACACAAGTTACATGTAAATTTAACTATGTACAACTCCAGTTGTTGAGATTGTGAGTGTGATATGTAGAAAGCAATGTCATAAAATCAAAAACTAGAATGCACGTGAGTGTTCCATGGGCAAGCTGTGCTAAGATGGAAAGCTCTGGCTGGAATCGTTCAGCCAGCCCAGCAGCCAGCGTGCAGGAGTGGATTCCAGCCCAGGGGCACACACGGCAGCTCCTGGTTTGTCCTGCCCTGCTGGGGTTGGTGAGAGGCTGCTGCCCTCTGCAGCCTGCAGAGCTCCAGAGCTCGGGACGGCGCCACTGACAGAACCAGGGCACCTCTGGCCCATCTGCTGCTTGCTTTTACAAGCCTCAGGTTAAAATGTATTTGCATTTGACATCCCAAAATATCTGCTTCCAAGCAGTTTTACAGAATAGTTAACAAAATTAGGGAATTACAAAACCAAACAGAAGTAATGAAAAACCCAGAGCCATCTACTTGGATCTTTTATCATCTATTCCATCAGAAATAAAACAAGAAATAATGTTGCCTATTAATGGTCACTCACAAGGTCTGTAGCCTAGGATCTCATCTCTTACATGGAGATTACAGCTTAAAAGCAATGAATCCTTTCCATCACTGAGTTCAAAGTAGGCCACTCAAAGATCTGTGTGGGGACAGGATAATGGGATTTTCTTCTGTAGCTGAAGTTGGGGCCAGAACCTGCAGTCCTCCATAATCCCTTCCTCACAGTTTAGGTACTTTTAAAGTTATTTTTGGCCTTGCTCCAGGTGCCCTCTCCTATCTGAATGACCCTGTTGTTGAGCCTTGGGCAGCAGCTGAGGTATCAAGATCTTATTGAAGTGATCCCTTCTACTTTGTGTGCAGTGCTTTTCCTGATAGAAACAAAAGTCACAGCAGGAAATTGGTCTTGTGGCCGGAACAATTCTCTGAAACTTGTCCAGCAATGTCCAAATGTTTATCAGTCTGTGTTTATCTGTCTTGAAACTATGTCAAGAGGGACTTGTAGAGAGTTAAAGGTGTGCACAGGTAGTCCAGGAGATCAGGGAGGGAATTATCCTGAAATCAGCTGTAAGCAGGATGGTTGTTAAGGTACTTACTGTACTGTAGAATTTGCCTAATGCTCTCCTGTCAGGCTGTGAAACCACATCTTTATGCTGGGGTATGTCCCTTCTAATTCACAAGTCACTTCCGCTCAGTTTAAAGCCATTTTCTGCTATTTCAGGTTTCAGTCCCAAAAAACTGCTGAAATTCCACCCTTTTTAATGCAGTCCTCGTTCTGCAAGCCCTGTGAAAAAGCAGCCAGGTGCCCTGCAGATGTTGGAAGCTGTGATCACTGTGGGCAAGTGAAAACCACACTGATCCACCTTTATTTTTCCTGGCCTGAAGAGACAAACTCTGCCCCTGTTTACTCTTGTGGGTACCAGCTGCCTGGGCTGCTGTGTCCCTCAGCTGGATGGCAGCTGTTCCAGCTGCTGGGTGAGCCATGCAACATCCCTGTATTTGCTGACAGCAAAATCATTAAACCCCCCCAAGGACCAGAAGTGAGGTCCTTGGGGGGGTTTAATTATTACTTTAATTATTAACTATTATTAATTTATTACACAGGAGAGCTGACCAGGCTGGGTAATCCAAAAGTGCAGGAACTGGGAATTCTCCTGGCTATGTGTGTGAGCTATGTGCACAGAAGGAAAAGAGACTAAGACAAAAGAATATGTCAAAGAAAGAGTTATTGTGCTCTAAACTCCTTGGGCTGCTCTTGTGGAAGGTTCTTAAAATCCTGACCCAGGAAGATGGGGATAACTCCAGCAGAGCACATCCAAAGCTAATTTGTGTGAGTGTTGTCAGGAGGCACTGTGGGAGAGAGATGATGACTTTGTGCCAGCACAGGGTATCTTGAGCACCAGCTGAGTGCTTCAGTTGTGAGTTCAGCTTAGTTTTGAAGTGTCTGAAGTTCTGTAATGCCACTTTTAATTTTAAAGTGGTTTTGAGTATGTTAGGCTGAAAGAGAAGATACAGAGGACTCCTTCAGCACAAAACTCTGACCTGGGCCGGCTGTATTTCACTGGACACTGGTTTCAGGAGGATTTCAGTGCTGCACATGAGCTGCTCCATTTGCTTCTCAGATATTTTGCCAGGCAAGATGCCCAGTGATTATGTACTGAAAGATCAAGAGACACACTGGTGCTCCTAACCAAATGATTTCACTTTCAGAGCATGAGGAACTCATGCAAGTGACAGGTCAGAGAGCAGATTAATTTGAGCACAGTGTGCTTCTCTTGAACAGCCCTGCTTGGAGGGGAAGTGTTTCTTCTCAAAAAATAATAATTAAACAAGAGTGTGTTAGATTACGTACCTCTGGATATGCTTTGCACTGCTCTGTCTCTCATTAGCTCTTGCAAAATTACTGGTCAGAGAAATATATTATAACTCATCTGTTTCATGGTGCCTCTATCAATTAGGAGCAATGACATTATGCAAGAAATTAAAAGATTATAAAACCTTTCATGGCTGAACCTAGTCTTTTTCCTTGACCCCCCTTTTCTCCTGGCATCCATTTCATTTTATTTCTCAGAAAATGGTCAAATTACTGATTAATTGATTAATGCTGTGAAATACAGAAATTTTTCTGCAGAGCAAATGGAGTATTTCTCTTGCTGTGCTGTTGGTTGAGTGCTGCTCTCAGTGGCTCATGGCAAAAGGGCTCAGAGTTTCCTGGAGCAGTCAGAGCAGTGCATTAAGAAGCTCAGAAATACTATTTTTTTTTCCTTTTTTGTCTGTCAGCTATGACACTTTCCCATCTGCCTTTGTAAGTCTCTGGATTGTTGTAACAGCATTAATCAGCATTGTTGACAAAACCCAAATGACAGAGAAAGACCCAGAGTTGCCTCATCCATGCTTTTGTAGGGGCTGAGCAGTCACATTCTGCCGGAGCTGTCAGCTTCCTGCTCTGCTCTGAAACATTCCCTGGGCAGCAGAGTCAGGGAGCTCAGGTTTGGCTCTCAGTGTCTCCTGGGGAGGGGCTGTAGCAGGATCTGCTGGCAGGAGTGTCCTGGCCTGTGCCTGCCTGTGATGTGCTTTGTGCAGAGGAATTACTGGAACTAAAGCAGCAAACACTCAAACACACAAAAAGTGTGAAAAATTCTGTCCCTCCCAGCTGATCTGGAAGGGTTGGTTATCAGTACCCTGTCCAGTGGCATCCTCTGGGAATAAAGTCACTTCCAGGACAAAGGCAGGAAATGTTGATTTAAGCCTCTTACACTCCTGACAGAGTCACTCATCAGCCACTCACACAAAACCAAAGCTGATGCACAAGGACAATGCCAAATGGGTTTCCACATTCCTGGGAACTCTGTGCCCTGTTCCTCTTCCTTAGCCAGCTTGGTGCTGCAGCCAGCAGTAGCAGAACCTTTCCAGCTTAAATTTATAACCAGATTATAAAACCTTTGGCAGCATTTTTTGAGTAAAATCATTATCCTGTGACTTACAGTCTGCAGTATCTAAAGCTGCCCTTAAAGTTAAGAAGGGTTTTAAGATGTGGAGCTGCAGCATCCTAATCACTGAGGGATGGCTTGTGTCTAGAGCAGACTACACCCAAAGCAAAGCTAAAAGCAACAGGCAGTTTCTAATGATGATTTATAATAGAGAATATCTTTAGCCCTAATTGTGTTTACTGTAAGTGAGGCCCTTGAGGGAAAACCAATACAAGCAATTTCTCAGTCAAGAATGGAACCACAAGACAGGCACATTGTTTAAAATAAAATCCACTGCCTGCTAGTGAGCTTTACATTTTTGGAAGGTGGAATAACAGTCGCAGGGTAAATATTTGCCTGTTAGGGTGATGCTGACTCCTAAAGCCCTGACAATTGTGTCAGCATTGGCACAAATGGAGACATCCTGGCTTGGCAGTTTCCTGGTTCCTGTGACTGGAAAAGAGCTGAGTTTTTGGCCCTGGGACAGTGGATTTGGAATAACTGACAATAGTGTACTTTTCTGTGTTGCCATAAGAAATAGTGCATAGTGTCTCAAATAGTCCCTATTCCAACACCCCAAATTAAGACAGAATTTATTTTTTTAGTCCATATTATCCCTGCAGACCACAGGCTGCAGTGAAACACTGGTGTGGACTGGACACACGTGGCAAGATGAGAAGCCCAAAACCAATACCAAGATTGCTCCAATGCAAGAGCATTTTTTGGGTTCTGTGCAGAGAGCAGCCATGGAGTCAATTAGGGAAAATGAGAGAGGAAACATCAAAGCTGTGGAGCTGCTTTGTCCAAGGGCCATTGCTGCTGTGCTTTTTCCTCTGACACTTTTCCCCTCTGTGCCAAACAAGTGGCTGCCCCCAGGTTTTATGCTCGAGAGACAGCAGAGTGTTTAAAGAGCTGAGAAATGTGTGTAGCTTGGGAAGATGGAAAAACTGCACCAGGCTGTGGCCTGGGATGGGAGGGGAGGGAGGGCTGTGTGTTCAGCAGGCTCAGATCCTGCTCCTCAGCTCTCCTGATGCTCAAAAAGCTGGCATGCAGATGCTCACCTTCACCAAACTAAGGGAAATTCAGAGTGAACGCTGCAACCCATGAGCAGGGAGTGCTCCTGCTGACTCCTAGTTTGAAAAATCAGGCGTTGCTGGGGTATTTGAACTTCAACAAGATTACATCTCTTTATTTTCAAGTCTGTTTTATCAGCACATTTTCCTTTGTTATGAAAGCACCTGAATACATCATGAGGAACTTGAAAATATGAATAATATCTGGTTTAGTTTGGTTTTACTTTGTTTTTTTTTGTTTGCTTTGTTTTATTTTGGTTTTTATGGTTTTTAATGTTTGTTTGTTTGGGTTTTGGTTCTGTTTGTTTATTTTCTTTTTCACATGCATAGATTGTGAATGTCTCAGACAAAAGGGAGATCTGGGGCTGACCAATCTTTTCAAAAGAGAAGCAAGTCATCCCTGAACAATTGGGTACCTGGTGGCAGCACAGTGGTGAGGCTGCAGGGCTGCTTCTTCAATTGCCTGGCTGAATTGAAAAATTGAAAGCAATTTCACTCTGAATCAGCTCAAAACAAAACATGGACTGAATTGGAAAATACAGGTTGCACTAAATGCATCATTGTATTTGGCATAAAGCATCTCTGCCATGATGCAGCATTTAAGAAATTTTAATAATAATAATAATAATAATAATAATAATAATAATAATAATAATAATAATAATAATAATAATAATAATAATAATAATAATAATAATAATAATAAACTGTCTAAACCTATTACTGAGGTGGTATTTCAAGAGGGTGTAGAGTGATAACCTTGATGGAGTTGCAGCAGATTTAGCTTCAGAATGGGGAATCACCACACTGCTCACAGAGTGAATTTAGTGAGCACTTCTTTCCAAGTCAGCCAGAAGATTTTATTCCTCTCATGTCTGCTGAAACATTTATGTGTCTAGGTTAAGTATTGGACCATGTACAAAAATTTATATGATTAATAAAATCAACCTTTATACAGCAAATCCTGGTGCATTGGTCCAGAATTTGAGAGTGCAAGTGGAGGATTAATGGAAAAGCACAAGGTTACAGGAGAAAATTGCAAAAAGAAACGAAGAGCAGTGCTGCAATACTGTTGTCACCTGGATACAACCTATACCTGGAGAAACCCTAAAGAACAGGAGCCCTCCTCCTTCTTTAGTGTTTATGATCTGGAATGTTGTTTCCTGTTTATTCCTATTTAGTCCTCCTTACTTCAGCAGAGATGGAGGTAGTCATGGCATCATCTGAATGTTTAATTGAACCAAATATTGATTTAATATCATCCTGAAAAAATCAGAGCTGGTAAGGGCTGCTGTCTCATGTGTGCTCTGCTTTCCCAAAGGTTAAAGGGTGTTAGACACATCCCAAAGCTGTCACTAACCCATGTAAAACTGAGCATGTATTGGGGTTATTGTTCCTAAACAACACTGCACAGGAGTGACTCTCTACAGGCTGACTGTGAAATCTTCCCTGGGGTCAAAAGATAATTAGAGATCAGCAGAAAGGAATTCAACACACACAGAGCTCTGCAAAATCTGGAGAGAAGGATGAGGTGAAAACTGACCTGATGAAGTAGTAGGAAGTGTTATACTGATTTCTTCTTAAAGATATAATTTAATTCAAACAATGTCTCTAGGAATTTTAGTATTTTCAAATGACTTGTTGCATCTTGAGGAAATACGGCGTTGGCATAAAATAATTTTCAATATTCCCTAAAAACCAACAAAGATGGGACATTTCTGCAGCACTGCAGCTCATCACAAGCAGAAAGGACAGCCACTTCAAGCTGCCATCTTTGTGCAAACACCTCTCTAATGTTTCCAATCTTCCCCTGCCTTATACCCTAGTGCGATGCAAACATTAAATCCTTCTATTTTTGTATTTGCCATACAAAGAGGAATTAATTTTTTTTAGTATTGCATTAATGCCTCAGAATTTTCTGAAAATAACAAGAAATTGTTAGGCTGCATTAAATTCTTTGGTTGTTTTTGTTTTGTTTTGTTTTTTCAAGAATACAGAGCCAGTGGTTGACTCTGCTAAATAACTAATGAAATCAACACCTGGAACTGTCAGTTTAAAGAGTTAAAAAAAAAAATACTGTGATGCCTGCCCCTACATGGCCAGTTCCCACTGCCAAAGCATCCCAGCCAGTCACTACAGAGAGAATTTTTGTGAACAATTTCTCCGTGCTGTGAGAACAGCCCTCAGTTGAAAGGAAGGAAAGGCTAAAACTAAAAGCAGATCTTGTGAGCCCTCCTGGTTTTATCCTTCTTTTGCTCCTGCCCTTTCCCCACCCTGAGGGCAGGAGGAGGGAGAACCCCAGGAGACACTGAAGGCTCAATCTGCCTCCACAAGAGAAACCTGAACTGTGGAAGAAGGAATTTTCTCAAACACTTCTCTCCCAAAACAGACAGAGGCAGGAAGCGGCGAGGAGGATGGCAAAAGACTGGGAGCAAGGTAGCTGAGTATTTCCTGTTTGCTTTCTCTGAAACAAAAGGGCTGGGCAGCATTTCCTTTGGTGCTGGGAGCAGGGTCAGTGTGGGAAATGTGTGTGTGTAACACCTCCAGAGCCATGGCCAGCCAGAGCTGAGGACAATTCACCACCCTCTGTGTTGCAGAAGGTTCTGGAGGCTGCACAAACAAGGTCTCAGGGACACAGAGGGATGGAGTGAGCACTGGGGGGCTCCCTGCAGGAGCTGCAGCACCCTTGTTCCAGATCCTTCCCCCAGAATGGCTGCAGGGAGCCTCAATACTCATCCATCGAATGGACATGGCGCTGCCTGGAGATTTTAAATCTTATTTACTTGTTGACTTAATACATTTACTCCCTTACTCCATCAAATTTGTACAGAGGATTTGACCTGTTCTTGACTCTCTCCACATGCATACGTTTTTGAGCAGCGTTTTCTGATATTTGAGCTCCTGAGGAAGATTCAAAATCAGATGAACAATTTCTATTCATTTTCTTAATTGTCAGTTTCTTTGTCAGTGTTTGGTCTTTCCTTGCACACAGACTTGCAGAAAGTGCATTGAACTCCTTGCATCAAGGGTTGTTTGTGTTTGCCTGTACCACACACAAATGTTTCTGTCAATATAAAATACAGAGTGATACATCTCTACCCACTCTGTGCAGTTTCTGTGCATTCAACTATATGTTGATTTACAGGATTAAATGGTTGGTTGTATTGGGACCCCCTTTATGTGTTTGAAGGGTTTCCTCAGAGGTGGAATGCAGCAGCAGTTTAAATGGAGAAGTGTGCAGCTCTGCAAGAGAATGAGTGAAAATATTCCCATATATTTTCCACCTCAATACACTAATGACTATTTTCTTACCACTCATCTGATCTAGAGAAGTACTCTCTGAGAATGTTCCAATCATATTTAAACAGGTTTACCTTTATCAGCTCATTCTGTCCATCAGTTTGTAAGATGCCATCAGTTGTGGCTGTCCTGGACTTCACCCAAAGGACTGTACAATTGTCATTATTGTACAGCCCTTTGAAATAAAGCACAGCTACATTTTCTCCTAATCTCTATTCAAGTTGTGCAGTAGAGAAATATGAAGTGCCATAAAAAGAACCTGTGAACGTTGTGGAAAGCATAAACAAGCTTCTTTCTTAAGGACAAGCTGCAGTTAGAAAAACAACAGCCCCACTGTTTATTGGGTGGCTTTAACAAGCCAGATCAGTCCTGCACCTCTGTAAGGAGAGGTTTTAATCCTTGCATACATCATTCCCCTTCTCCTGCCAACCAGAATTCTCACTAAATCTCTTTCAAACCAATTTTGATTTCTGTTATTTAGATATGAGTATTCATGGCACATCATAACCTAAGCATCAAATGCAGGGTGCAGCCCTGTGCCCAAAGGAGGGCTGTGCTAATGAGCTCTCACAGCTCAGCTTCTGTCCATGGGGCTGCAAGAGAAACACCAGGGTAGGGAGCACTATTCAGTTTGCTTCATTTGCTTCAGTTAGAGCAAAATAATTTCCTAGGAACTATTCTCTGCAATGCAAGATGTCACTAACCTCAGCACTTCACTGAAATTGTGGAGGGAGTGGGGTTTAGTCTGTTCCTCTGTCTGAATTGATCTGAGTCTACATCTGGAATGTGAATCTCTTGGGGATCTGTGTGGTCTTCAGTCCTGAAGCTCTCAGTCAGTGCAGTTCTTTTTGATAAGAACAGTCCAAGGTTTATTAATCCAATGGTGAAGGGATTACAGGATCACCTACTGATGAGAGGAATCTTCTGTATGAAAAGAGTCCAGAACCCAAGCTCCCCCTGAGATGATTTGTACATTTGGGCCAACAGAGACCAGCTGAGAGACTCAAGCAATCTTCTCTTCCCCAGGAACTGCCCTTGCTGGAGGTTCCCACATTCATTGGGATGGGTCAGGACTCTAAAAAGGGGGGAAAAGCACCAATCCCCCTCTGGCTATTGTTCTGCAGAAAGGAATGGGGTAAATATTTTGGCTCCTGAAGGGAAGGAGGGTTGGGAACCCCAGTCAGAGGAGGAGGAGCCTATGGCTGAAAGTTCCTCAATTCTTTTCAAAAGATGACTTCAGGCACTGTTTTCTGACTATTTGTCAGTTTTATTTCCTATATTCCATCAGCCTGACATGTGCTCCATGGGGCTCTAGAACAAATGGTGTGCCCCACTGCCTGGCTGAACCCAGCCCTTGTCTGTGCTCACATGCACCCTCTGCACAGCTCCTCTGCATGTGAGGGCCTTACATCTGTCCACCGCCTTCCAAGAAAGAATTTGCCTTATTTCAACATTGTAAAAATTTCCATTTCATTTAATTCTAAGTAAAAAATGCCACCAGCATGAAGGATATTCTGAAATTAGCTTTGTCAAAGCCAATTTATCTCAAGGCCATCTGCCCTTTTATGGCTTCAGTGTGCCTCTAATGGAACAGGGCAGAGAGCTCTGCCTCCCCATCTCTTTTCCTGGCAAGTGTAGCCATTGGCTGCTTGGTGTGAGAAGCCTCTACAGGTCTCCAGCACAGCCTGATTGCACTTTCTGAGACTCTACAGACTCGTATCTAAAAAAAGAATTGATTAGGACAATGAATGCTAAGACTGATCATTAAATATTTAAACCTGGTAGGCTTTCAAGAGGGCAGGCTTGCCAGCCTGTGAAAACATCCTTGTTTTGCCAGATCTAACTTGCTGTTGTCAGTTTTCAGAAGGCTGGGGGTAATGTGTGCATGAGATTTAATATTCAGAGTCTTTTAAGGGAAAAAAGAAGACAGAGACTGTGCCTTTAATTGTGTCTTGTAGATTGAAACAAGTAACCATACATTAAAAAATGTAGCTGGGAGAATGCCTCTCTCCCTCCCTGGTGTGGGAGTGAAAATGCTGATGGGATCATTGCCCAAAATTAAACAAACACAAATATTCTAACCCATATATCACATTGATCACTAACACAGGAAATAGCATCTTGTTACATGGACTGTGGCTGTGGGTCCTGCTCCAAACTTCTGGAAACAAGAGAGCACAGAATCTTCTGGATGCCAGGACATTGGAGCCTGGTACTGCTCTCTCCCCATCGTATTATTTTCCATCTCTGTTTTCATTCACTTGATAGTTCTAGCACCATGGGAATTTTTATCTAAGCCTTTTCTCAGGAAAAAAAAAATTCCAGTTATTGATAGTTTTTTCTTGCTGTGTAGCACATTGCATTTTCAAGTGTTTTGGAAGAATCTATTTGTCCAGGTAATTCTTATTGCTAATAAGAGTCAATCTTTCACCAAAAGGGAGGAAAAGATATTTGTATCAGTTTAACCACAGCTATGACAGAATGTCTATTGATAGTGAACAGAGCTCTTTGCAGGATACAGAGTTTAAGTGCAGATGTGACCTCTGCGTGCAATTTGGGATCTAAACAGAATTTAGACAGACTGGGAAAAGAGGAGAACAGTGCATAATCTGAGGATGGACAGGTAGTGAGGGAAGAAGAAATGTGGAAATTCCCCCAGGTAACTCTCCACAGGCAATTGCCATCTCTCAAGGCAGGTCACAACAACAACCCAACCACAGTGTGGGAGAGGATTGTTTTGTAGGCTCTTTTTCACCACAAAGATTTTCCTGTATATTCATTTGGACAGAGCATAGCTACTTTTTCTTTTCTTTTCTTTTCTTTTCTTTTCTTTTCTTTTCTTTTCTTTTCTTTTCTTTTCTTTTCTTTTCTTTTCTTTTCATCATCCTTACAAATTATGTGATCATTATCATCATCCTTCATCATTGTGAATTATGAATATTATCACCCACTGTGTGGTGAAACAAATGTATTTAAATGACTGCAGATAACACAACATGATATATATGTGCAGTTTTGTCAGAGTGGCTCAGCAGTCTGACTTGCTGCCATCTTTGGATCATGACAACTGTCAGAACTAGTTAAATATGAGTCAGTTTGATCTTTGCTTCAGTTCAAATTTGGAAACTCGTATGAAGGCCATAGTAATGTGTTTGTTGAGGAGCTGCTTTTACATTTTGCACTCCAAAAAGCAGCTGCCTGATTCAGTGCTGTGCACAGTGAGCACACTCAGAATGCTCAGCCCTCCTCAGTGCTTGTGGTTGCTTTCTGCCTTGCACTGCACTTGTGGATTAACCCCTTGGTGGCACTCTGTACTGGAAAGGAAACTGCAGCTGTGCTGCTGCATCTCTCTTCAATGTTGATGCCTTTGCCTATCAGCTCCTGCCTGACCCTCAGCCTGCATCATGCAAACCCTGGGGTCTCAGTGAAGAATGGAAAGGAAGCTGCTTGGCACCTGGTGCTGAGTTCCTGGCAAACAGGTCTGAGGGTGGGTGCAGTGCTGAGCTGGCCAGGGATGGAAGCAGAGGAGAAGCTTTCAGGAGGGGCAGAGGCTGAGGGATGTCAGTCTGCACAGGGCAGGCAGGGTGGCAGTGAGGCAGCTGGTGACAGTGACTGAGAGTGAGGGTAGAAGATGGCAGCTGAAGAGCAGGGAGCAGGGGACAGTATTTATTTGTGTCAGGCAGTCAATATTAACAAAATAAAAAGCAAATGACAGAAACAGTTCTTCTTGAAGGCTGTGTTTTTCTACTAGAATGGGTTTGGGTTATTTTAAGGAAGTCTTTTGCATGAGAAGTAAAACCACCTAAAAGGCAAAACATCCCAACATCCTCTTAAAACATCCCAATTTCCCTGGAGCTCACCTTGCTGAAAAGCTCAGATTTTCTGTGCTTCTATTTCAGCACAATCCATAGGTGTTATTTTTCCTGAAGTAAAAAACTTATCCTTTTGACTGTGAAGACAAACGATCTGAAAAATCAGATTTGAGAGCTGAATGTTAAGTGACTGTACCAGGACCAACAGAGAGACAGCCTGACTGACCTTAAAATCTTTGGTAGCTGTGTAGCTTCTGACTGATGTGAAGCATCAAAAGATTCCTCTGCTCATGATAAACATAATTCTTCTTTAGAAGGAATGGAGCCTGAAAAAAAGATAGCAAAGAGAAAAAATAATGTTCAGCGACTGGGTGGGTTGTGCCACCTGCCAACCTGCTCACTGATGACTTCTGCACTGCTATGGAGTCCCTTGTTTCCTGATAAAGGACCTGGAACTGTTTTGCTGTAAGAAAAGGAAAAAGGAACATAAGAAGATATCCCTGCTCAAGGCAAGTTTGTGCCAGCTGTCACTGTTTCACCAGCCAAATGAAATAGCCAGCTGGCCAGATTAGGAGTTAAGCAATACCTGTTTGGTAGGGTTTTGCTACACCTTCCAGGATGACAAAATGGGAGCTGATTACAACCTGGAGCTGACCTGCTCCTTGTCCATGACATTGTGTCCCAGGCTTGGCTGTGGGGTTCAGGAACCAATTTCTCACCCTATTATTAGGAGTGCTGTGGATTTGATAACTAAGTGTGGGGGCTAAATCCTCCCCTAAGGGAAAGGTGGAAAGATGTTTATTAAATTCTTTTTGAGAAGGTTGTGTTAGTGCTACTCTCAGTACACTGTGTTATTGATGACTGTATGGCAATTTGGGTCTTTGTTTTTATTATTTCAAATCTTTGTAAACTATTTGCAAGGTTATTTGTACCTTTTGTTTATGTGAATTGAATTTTAACCCTAACCACAGAGGATGATTTGTTTCTTTGTGAGCATTTTTTCCCTGGGTCTTGCTGCTATGATTTATCTGAGAACATCAAAGACATCCTCAGTTCCTACGCTTTGCAAACTGAACAGAGCTCATCTGAAGCATGATTCAGAATTACAGATGATTAAGATAGTGAGAGCACACAATAACTTGTCAGATGCCTGGTAGGAAAAAATGGATCTGGGAAAATAGAATGAGTGTATCCCATGATGTAGTAAACAGCCTTAAGTGAAAGGCAGATCCCACTCTTGGGGCTGGCACAATGTGGGTTCCAGCCAGCACTGGGACTGGACACGAGAGCATGAAGTGCAATAGAGCAATCTGGACTCAAGCATACTTAATATGCCACATATTCAAGGAGTTAAGGGTACTTTTCCTCCTATTATTCTCTATTACAATCTTATTGCTCTAATCTTTAAGAGCCTGTTCCTAATTTCCAGGCACAGTTCATTCATGTCCAGCCTACACTCTCTGTGCTTGTGCCAACCATAGCTCTTAGATTAAATAGTTCTGAAGCCTAACTGGAAATCAGGATTGTCTTTGTGATGTGTGGAGCAATCCTAGGCCAATTCATGCCTTTTCAATAGAGGTGGGCAATATTTGCCCTATGTTGACAAGCAGCACCCATCGAATTATTTAAGAGTTGTAGAAGCCTCCTCATCCTTGCAGCAGCACAGGGACATGTATCACCCACCATTACTAATGAATCACATTACCTGATACATCTTCCCCCTACACACTCATTTCCTTGACTCAAATTGTGCCAGTAATTGCACTTTGAATACTTTAAATGAATGAAAAGGGGTATAATGATGCTATGCTATCAAGAAATCCTTCTGTTTCTTTTTTTTTTTTTTCTCCTGTCAGGACTGTTGAGGGAAATGCTCAGTCCCTGCAACAGCCCAGAGCAGTGTCTGAGTAAGCAGGGGATCATCCAGCAGGAAAGAGAGAGGCAGGTGAGTCCTGCAGCTCTGGACCTCCTCCTGCCCTCCTCCCAGCTGTGAGGTGCTCCTTGCTGGCCCAGCCCAGCAGCACTGGCTCTCGGGAACATTCCCAGCCCTGCCTGCATCCTGGGAAGGAGCTGCCCTGCTGCCGGCCCCCCACACCAGGGACAGAAGGAGCAAGGTAGGCACGAGGGCTGGAAATGATTAACTGATGGTCAATAATTGTGCTGAGAGAAAGGAGAAGGGCAGGGAGACAAGTTGGAGTTTGGGGGAAGCTGGAACCTCTCCTGTCTCCAGCAGCTGTTGAAAAAAAGAGGCAGGAAAATTCCCATTTCCTGGCTGTGGTGGCTGGGGGTGCACTGCACTCACACCCATAGGAGGGTCCCTCAAACCCCCCCTGTTGCTGGAAACCAGCCTGAGGCTGTGGGCATCCATTGCCATGGAACTCCCATGGGCTGTGAGTGTCTGCCTGGGAAGCAGAGAGAGAGAGGGAAGCAAGAGGGATGACTCAGGAGTGCTGAACCTTCGAGGAAAGCACAGCTGTAGTCCCAGATTGTGGCTGGGGGACTGCTCTGAACGGTGCTTGCTCATGCAGTGCATTCATCCTCCTCCACCTTGGAAAAAGCAGTTTTGGCACACAAAACAAAGGAGAAAAGATTGCCAGAAATAAATATTTAATTGTAGATTTAATTAATATTTTAAGCAAAAGGAGTCATCAGTCCTGTAACTGTACCTTAGAAAGAGGTGAGATCTTGTGTGGAACAGAATGGGATGGAGAGGTAAAGTACTGTGGAAGAGAGCCATGTGGTTGACATAGGAAGCTTGTTGCTGCATATTATGAGGCCTTTTCTAGATGCCCTGTCTCAGGTCAAACACACTCTGTTATGGGTCTTCTGTTTGCTTTTCCTCATGAAAAAAAAATGTCCTGCTAAGGTTTGTGTGCAGTAGTTTTATCACAAATTGTTTTGTGCCATTTCTTGTGTGATTTTAGCCAGCTAAAAGAGCGTATACTTCTGTCTCCAGAGTCTCACCTTTGTAATGATATGAGGGCATGCTTTGTCTGGTATCTACAAGTAGAAAAGAACTAGAATGGATTCACTTTCTAAGCTCTCTTTGTAAAACTATCTTTAAAAATACTGTGGGTTATTATCAGCTAGGGAAATAATGCACAAATGAAAGCATTGCTGAAACTGGATGCTGGACGAAGACAGCACACTTTGTCCCAAGCTCTCTCAGGGATTTTTGTGCTCCCAGTAAAGTCCGTGACCATTAACTGGTTGTCACTGCTGCCCCGGGCTGTGCCATCAGCTGTCCCGCTGCAGGCCCTGTGTGACAGCTCTGCTCATGCAGGAGATGCCAAGCACACCCAAATGATGACAGCACAGAGCACGCACCGTGCGCTGTCTCGGCAGCGCACAGCACAGCCGGGTTCCTCGTCCCCACCGCGCCGCTCGGGAGGATTCACCAGGCAGGATTACCCAGCTGCAACTCCGCTGGTTCCACGGCGCTCTCCGCCCGCGCCATCCTTCCTTCCCTTCACACCGATTCCACTCGGCTGTTGTGTTTTACCGCCGTTCTGTGCCCGCAGCATCCCGGACAAGTTGCGGCGCTGTTGGCCGGGCCAGGTGTCCCCGGGCGGAGCGGGGCGGAGCGGGGCGGAGCGGGGCTGGCCCTGCCCGGCCCGGCCCTCCCGGCACAGCGACCGGGCCAGCCCGACACAGCCGGGGCAGCAGGGCCGCCGCCAGCCCGTCCTGCCCAGCCCAGCCCGGCCCAGCCTAGCCCAGCCCAGCCCAGCCCGGCCCGGCCCAGGTGAGCGGGGTCTCTCCCGGAGCATCCCTCGGGGGGTTGGGTGGCCGGGCCGGGGGGAGCGGGCTCGGGGAGCCCCCGGGAGGTGCCGGTGCCGCCTGCTCCTCCTCCAGGGCGGTGGATTGATTTCGCCTCAGAGATCAGGGCCAGTTTCCTTTGTTTTGGTTTGTTTGTTTGTTGCGTTTTTTTAACACTTTCGCCTTCTTGTTGCGCTTTGGACCGGCGGGTGTGACATTGTTCCTCGGAGGGTGGCTCGTTCTAGAGGTGACGAGCGAGACAAAGAGCGCTAAAGCAGCGCTTTGGAGCCCTGGGGAGAGAAAGCACTCAGCGCTGGCTGCTCAGAGGGGCACTGCAGAACTCGGAGCCTCGCTAAAGGCTCTGTTGCTGTAGCGTGAACTGCCCGCTCTGAGAGTCAGCACTTCTGCTCGGGAGAACGGGGAAAGCAAAAAAAATCGGGAAGCAACCCTTTTATCTTGCTCCCTTGGCATGTTGGATGTGTGTGCGTGTCACTTCTTGCTCTTGCAGAGAAGCCTCCGAGGCTGATTTTTGGATCTATGCCTCTGAATTTGGCTTTCAAGGAGGGGAATTGGAGCTCTTTTCTGATGCTGTTTTTGCTGGCCCTGTCGAGCTACTTCTGAGAAATATTTGCAAAACCTTTTGTGGTGTTAGATTTGATTTCTTAGAGAGTCTCAGAAAACTTTCAGGCTGCTTTGTTGTGACTCTCCTCGTCGTAATTTTTACAAGGTTGAAAGGGTTTTTTTGACTGCTGTTCTTAACCTTTACTTTCTGACTATTATCTTATGTTTGGCAAACATAATTTCTTTCCTTCTGTTGATTATTAATAATGGACGATAGCAAGGCCTGTTAATGTAGCTGCAGAGGGCTCTGGCTTTCACAAATACATTTTAGTATCTCATTAAATCTAAAGAGGTTTAACTAACATACAGCAGTAAAGTTAAAAAAAGCCCCAACTCATATGAAGGCTTTGGGTGTTTACAGGAAAAAAAAGTTGCATGTGCCAAAGAAACTGTAGGAAAGATGAGCCTGTTCTCTGACAATGGGTTTATTTTCACTTTCTGTGTGGGGGTGTAAGGGAGAGAAAGCATGTGTTTTTCCTGGTGGCCCTTAGCAGGGGCAGAGCTGCGGCAGGAGCTGGTCCCACGGCCCCGTGTGGGCTGTGACACCCATGTGTGACCTGACCCAGGGTGTGGTTGTGATGCTGCCCTGTCCCCCCTGTCCTGGGCACCTGCTGCTGGCTGCAGCTACCCTGCACTGTCCCGAGCTTCTGCCTCTGCTGTGCCCAGGGTTGTAAATATTTTGACCAGCACCATCCTCTCCTTTACTCACGTGCATGTAAGCACAGAAATGCTTATCTGCAAGTAATTTGAAATTAGCCAGATAAGGCCAGGTGATGCTGCCTTCTGTCTCCTCTTACCACTGTGGCTTTCTGGGTAGTGCTGTCCTTAGGGTGAATCCAGGGGTTATATCCAGCTGTAGAATGAAACCCACCGTGAACATGAAGGTATCTGCTTCAGTAGATACAGAAAACTGCTAGGCCCTGTTCGTGCACCACACCAAATGTTGTTCCTGGGAGGAAATGTGGTGTGTGGGGCTCTTTCCAGGTGATAGGACCAGCAGGCTGTGCCAAGGCTGTTCTTGGTGTCAAGCCTGACAGTGACAGAAGTAAATAAATCCTTCCCCTGCTTCCATTTCACCCTGAGTGGGCTGTGGGGTGTAGAAGGGGTTGGGGTCTCATTTATTGTGGCCGGGGTGTCTTCAGGGTGAAAGCTGAAGTTGTTTATTGCATCTTTTGGTCTATTTTTGTCTCAAGTTTCTGTAAGGAGCAGTTTTTGAATCACTGGGCATGGAGTAGAGTTGGCAGGGATTGATAGTAACTGCTTGAAACTTGGGAAAAGACTGATGGGGATCAGCATTAGCAAAATTTATTGGCATTGTAACTGTTCAAGTCTAGATTGATAAATATTCTGAATGTTGGTCGTGAGAGTTGTTGATTAATCTGCCCCTCATCTGCCGGAAGGTTTCTGGCAGAGACTAAGGAGAAGAATTCAGCTTGCAAAGTGTGAAGCCCATTAACATCAAGGGGAAGGATGAGTGGGGATCACATCCCTTCTCTGGCGTGGCAGCTGCCATCTCCTGGGGCCAGTAGGCTGGGAACAGCATTGTGCACAGCACAGGGGTGGCAGTCTTTGAAGAGGAAAGAAAAAAAGGGGATGAAATGTTTGTTTTTCTTTCTGCACAACAGTTTTAAAAACTCTAATCCTGTTTTTTGCAACAGGTTGATATGGAAAACCAAACAAAAACCCCAACTGAAGCACTGTAAAGAAAGGAGAGATGCAGAGAGATGATTTGGGTTTGCATGATGCATCAGTCCCCAGCACTGTCCAGATAAAATGAGAAACAGAAAGCATTCATCTGACTGACTGAGCAGGGCAGAGGCAATTGTTCTGCTTCCTCCTCTCGCTGTGTCTTTTCCTGGTTCCTGAGGCAACTCCCATGAGGGATCAGTGATCTTTATTTCCTCCCTCCCGCAGTGATTGTGGCTCCCGGCTTTGTGCTCCCGGGGCTGCGGGGGCTCCTGCGCCTGCCTGGAGAGGCCTCAGCTGGGCAGGGGGCTCCAGGGTCTGTCTGAGCCACCCTCAGCAGCTTCCAGGGTCTGTCTGAGCCACCCTGAGTGGGCCAGGGGGCTCCCAGGGCCTGTCTTAGCCACCCTCAGCTGGCCAGGGCCTGTCTGAGACACCCTCAGCAGCTCCTAGCATCTGTCTGAGCCACCCTCAGCTGGCCAGGGTCTGTCTGAGCTACCCTGAGTGGGCCAGGGGGCTCCTAGGGTCTGTCTGAGCCACCCTCAGCAGCTCCTAGGGCCTGTCTGAGCCACCCTCAGCAGCTCCCAGGGTCTGTCCAAGCCACCCTCAGCAGGCCAGGCAGCACTCTCAGGTTTGTCTGAGCCACCCTCAGCAGGACAGGCAGCACTCTCAGGTTTGTCTGAGCCACCCTCAGCAGGCCAGGCAGCTCCCAGGTCTGTCTGTGTGCTGCTTTGCTGTGGCTGCCATGCTGGAGCCCACGATGGCCTGCAGAGGCGAGCAGGGCGAGCGCTGTGCTCGCCGCCCCTTCCCGACAATAAACAGAGGCCTCCTGGCTTTTGTAAACAAGCAGAGCACGATCACTTTCTGCCGTGATCTTGGTTTGCCTCCCTCAGCTAGTGGCTGAGAAAAAGGCTAAGGTACAGAAGATGCAGAGATGGGATCCCCTCTGACAGGAGGCGACACCTCAGAGCATCGTCCCTGCCTCGGTGGCAGCCGGGAGAGGAACCAAACTGACGCTTTCTTTGTCTCTGCATCGTGCAGGAAGACACCCAGCTTTTGTTCCTGTCATTTTTGGGGCATGTGGAGCACACTAAAGTGGTGTTTGCCCCCTCCCTGAGGGAAGCTGTGCAGTCCCATGTGAGTCAGATCGCATCTGCCCAGGCTTGGCTGTAGTGCCCCGGGGTAGCTGGGGCGTGGGTGCTGCCCGGGAGCTGAGCCTGCTCTAATGGACCGGCTTCAGCAGCCTGCAAACCCCTCCTGCCTCACTGAAATCAGCTGCATCCCTGTGGTTCCTCCCGTGCTACAATCCTACTGATGGACTCCAGGGCTTTGCTGGTTCTTTATTTGCCATTGGTTTGCACAGCAGCTTTTTTTCTTTGGGTCGATTTAAAATATAGATAGATAAATATATATATAACAAAGTAACCTATCCAATCTTTAAAAAATAACGATTATCTTGGTTGTAGTGCCACTCACATTGAGGCTCTTGCATTATTAATGCAATTTGGAAACTGAATAGAAGTCTAAAGAAAATGAACATTAAATTTTTGATCCATGGTGTGAGTGTTAGGCTCTGCTTACCTTGAATTGTGTATTTCTGCAGGGAGGAGCTGGTGATAGGGTCAAGGTCTCAACATATGTTTAAATAGGGCTGTTTCAAGGACAGCAGTTGTGAATTTGACCTTTGGGTGCTTGCCCAGCTGTTTGGGTAATAATTGGTGGCCTGTGACCACACTTCTTGCCCAGCACTGGGATCTGGGAAGGTAAACCTGGGCTTGAGCTGCAGCCTCCCAGTGATCAGACAGCCGAGGGGTGAAGGCACACAGGGAACAAAACAACCTGCAGTTAAATCCTGAGGGGGTTGTGAACTACAAGGGAGGGCTCTATTACCTCTCTCTGGAAAAAGCAAGCAGGCCTGTGTGCACCACGTGTTCCTTACCCAGATGGCTCCATGCCTGATCTGATCACAGAGCGCTTTGTGTGGGACCAAGGAAAACAGAGAACCTTGACCTGGTATTTTCTCTGGAATATTAAACCTTGCTGGTCCTGTGCCATGTCTCATGAGCAGCACATGACTGGGGAAGTGACAGAGCACTAAGAGTTAAGGCTGGTCCCAAGGAGGGAAGCAAAGTGTGTGCTGGTGTTATCCAGGTGGGAGCTTGTGTGCCAAAGTGCTGGGGTCTGCCTGGGAGCTGAAGCCAGGCTGGATGGGGCACTGATGGGGCTGCAGCCAGGAGGTTCCAGAGGAGCATGGCCAGCATGGGAAGAGCTCCCACAGCACGCTGGCAGAGCCTCTAGCAAAGGGTCTGTCCTGCTCAGCCACTTGTCACATCAACCATGGTGTACTCGTCCCATGGGGGAGGACAGGCTGCAGCTGCCTGCTGCAATTGCAGACCTTGGTGACTAACAGCAAAACCAAAACATAAAATTGCCGAGAAATGGAGTGGGAACCTCTGCTTCCAAAGGACTGTTTATCAGTTGGCTGTTTGCAGGAGGTTTGCAGCCCATTCAGCATCTGATGTTCACCATGTCTTCCCAGAGCTGGTTTTGGGCAGGGTGGGAGGCCTGGTGACTTCTCTGCCATGGGGTGTTCCTCCAGGCACAACTCCGTTTTCCAGGAATGCTGCTTTTCCCAGGTTTTCAAATTCTTTGCCATTTGCTATTTAAGAAAATGACCAGACAAAGACTAGACTGTGTCCAGGAGATAAACATTTAATCTTGCCTGTCCAGTGCGGGAGGAATTTTCTTTTTATGTCAGTCCTGGTTTAATGTTTGGTTTGTTTACGTTGCACAGCCAGTCACGCTGATGGAGGCCCTCTGGCAAAATGGACTATATTGTTTTATGTGCTCCTGCCTTCTCAGTGCTTCTTGTCTGCTGCCTTCCCCTTCATGATATGATTTCAGAAGGCTGGTCAAAGGCATTTGCTTGTTTTCAGTTACATCAGTCATTTGATAAAAGAAAGTCTTGGTCGTGATTTCAACTTGTCAATTTCTTAAAAGGGTAAATGAAACTGCCAGAAAGCAACGTTAAAGAATTTCCTGTTTACAAAATTTATGCCTCTTGCTGGAGTGTAAATACACATTAAATACATGATTTGGATCTTCTCACCCAGCTCATCAAGGCAGTGCCTTTCTGTGCAGTGGCAGGTGCAGAACAGGAGCGCTGCTGATCTCAGCCAGCAAAGGCAAAATTTACTCAATTGTGAAGACTGTGACTTTATTTTCTCCAATATTTGAAGAAAATCTAGCAATGAGAATTATGAAACATGGTGATAGCCTTTTTATGGAGCCTCTTTGTGATGGAGACTGGTAGGAGGAGTTCTTAAAGTTGTTTCAAACTATTAAAGTAGTGGGCTCTTCATTTTACAGGTAGGGGAGACAGTAAATAGAGTGACTATCAATTTTCTGCTATATGGTGTTCCAGAAAGTGTGTTTGAATCTTACACAGGTCTCAGTTTCTGAATAAACATGTTCTCTTTTTTTCTATGCAGAAGGATGATTTTTCCCTACCCTGGGAACTGTGTCAGTCCTAGAAATTATTCTCACCAATGTTTAGGACACCAGGAGTTGAAGGAGTATCTTAATATACTTAAATATTTGTGCGGTTCCACTGGTTTCTGATAATTATTTTTTTACATTAATTTTTTTCTTTTCTCCCTGTACCAGCCTTAGACAAACATGGTCTCTGTCCCTGGGGATGTGTGATCCACTGCAGTGTCTTTTACCCATGGCAGCAGGGATTTCAGGACAGGAACACTGCTGGAACCCAGTCCAGGCTGAATCTGGCAGAGCTGCTGCCCAGGCACTGCCAGCAGCATCTCAGCGTCATGATGTCACCATGCTGCTGCCTGCACTACCCATTTTTCACATGCTCACCTTTCCTTCCATCCCTCAGGCTCTTCAGGTAGACAAACCTCACCTGAAAAACATCCCAGAGGAATAAAATTAGAAACAAAGGTAGTGCAGAGCTGTCTCAGCACTTACCACAGCCCCATGGGGACAAAAGTGGTTTTGCTGGACACTCACTAGACTGGTACAGCTGGGGTCTGGGATTTTAATCAAATTTGTTCTTGAACATTGCAGTGTGGCTGCATTGCCTGTTCCCTGGCTTGAGTCCTGAGGAGGAGCCCTCTCTGGTACCCTGTGATGTGGAGCTGTGCAATGTGGGCTCTCCTGGCCAGCAGGACCAGGGTGAACCCAGGGGGTGTGCATGCAGTACCCTGATATGGCTTGTTCTGGACCTGGGGCTTGTTCCTGAGGCAGGCAGACCCTGAGGATCCTTAGCTGTGTAACACTGGGTTTCACACAAAGCATGCTCTAGATAAAAATAACAAAGGCACTGTTTAAATATATCCCTGTCTTTGTTTCTCTACTGATCTCACATCACTCTTGGTAGTGGCTCTGGCCCAGTTTCATAAGGTCATGTAGCTATTAGCATGTGGCTAAACAGGTAAACTGAATCAAAACAATCCTTCAGAAAGGCATTCCCTGCTGCTCCTGTGTGCAGTGTTTGCTCTTCTTGTGTGTCCCATTGTCCCTGTGATTGAAGTAGATGCAGTTTTTTGGGGTAGTGATTGCTCTAACATAACACTTTAGTACAATTTCCTATTAAACATGTGTTTCTATATGGAGGTTTAGTTTTATACCTGAAGAATGTACATGCCTCAAGATTTGCCTGCTTTTTTTCAGCTACAACACTTGATTTTTACCTTGCCTGAAAAGCTTGAGTTGCCCCTTTTTGGTATTTGCTGGGTCCCCAGGACAAAGGAGGAATTGATGAATCTGACTCCGTGTTCTTAGAAGGCTAATTTATTATTTTATGATATTATATTAAAGAATGCTATACTAAAAATGTACTAAAGAATAGAGAAAGGATACAGACAGAAGGCTTACCAAGAATGATAATAAAAACCTTGTGACTGACTCCTCAGAGTCTGACAGAGCTGATGGTGATTGGTCATTAATTAAAAACAATTCACATGAAACCAATCAAACATGCACCTCTTGGTAAACAATCTCCAGCCACATTCCAAAGCAGCAAAACAGGGAGAGACAAATGAGATAATATTGTTTTTTCTCTGAGGCTTCTCATCTTCCCAGGAGAAGAAATCGTGGCAAAGGGATTGTTCAGAAGATCTGACAGTGACACCCCTGCCCTTGCTATGGTCTGTGTTGGCTTTTGAGCACTAACACAGCAGCCACAAACAACACAAAACCAGTGCTGTGGTTCTGGACAGCTCTGTCCTGCCCAGCACAGCACTGGGGCCGTGGCTCTGGAACTCACAGAGCAGTGAATAGTTTTGTTTGGGTGAGTAGGCACGAAATGCAGCCCCGCACACGTGCCCGTGCTGGCTCTGCGGTTTTGCAGCCACTGCAGCACAGTGTGACTCCTTCTGCCATTGCTGAGAGCACAGGCTGGATTGCTGAGCCAGAAAGACTGGTTTGTGCACACAGGATAATCAGGGAGGGCAGTCACACTCCCCACAGGCCCATTTCCCCATGTGGTGCCTGCAGTAGGCTGGCTGGACTAGGGGTACTGTAAGCATTTTTGAGACTTAAAAAGAATTTTTTCCCTAGAACTCTAAAGTGCATCATCAGTGGTGTTTTCCAAGCTGCCATACGAGAGGATGTGATGGAGGGTGTGTAGCAGCCAGAGGATTTGGGGTGTTTATTGGGGTAGCTGGTGTCCCTGGAGCAGCTCGGGAGGCTGAGAGCTGTGGGGTGTGCTCTGGATGCATCACGGGTCTGACTGCACGTGTAGGGGCTGCTGTCAGTGCAGCAGATCACACAGAGCTCTGTAAGGCAGCAGCTGGCAGTGGGGATAGGTGTGCTGCCAGGACTGAGCAGCTCTGTGAGGCAAAATGCAACATTTTCTGTTCAGCCAAGGAGTTTGGTTGTCTGTGTTAGCTTACGTATTTGTTCCACCAGTTGTTAGGTTATGTAAGAAAACCAGACCTGTGCATCATATGTATTTATGTAATTCTTATCCTGTAGACTTCAGTTAAACATATTAAGGCAGTTTCAGCTGAGAGTTCAGAGGTAACCATTAGTTTTACAGTGTTGATGGAGCACTTGCCTCCTGCTGGAGCATGAGGACACTGAGAGGGTCACAAGCACAAACTTGTGTACAGCATGGTGAGATATACTGGAAATTGTGTTGAGGGATGTAATGGAGGGGAGAAAAAACAGAAATGCAGTTGTTGAGTGGGCCTGTGATATTGAAATATCTATCTATCTATCTATCTATCTATCTATCTATCTATCTATCTATCTATCTATCTATCTGTTTCTCCATTAAAATTTAGGTCTATCATGCCATCAGATGCAGAGCATTTTCTGTTTCTTAAAGTATTTCAGTCAATTTTATATCTTTTGGCCATTACTTGATATTGATGTAGGTTCATAATTCTGTCTCCATCACAAACCTTTTGTTTAATTGATTTCTGAGTGATCTTTTTGAAAGAGACCCAAGTTATTAACCTGAGATGCTTAAAAATATGCATAGAAAGTGTCAGGCAGTGAGGCTGGGATGTGTTCTGTGCATTGGGATAACCAGAAAGTAGAGCCTGGCCTGTCCAGAAGGGCATCTGGGGTCTCTGGGTGCCTCACAGAGCTGGTGTGAGGATGAAGCTGGTTTTGAGTGGTTTCTGACTCTGTACCCTGCCAACTGCATCTTGCTGCAATGCTGGCAGATGAAATACTCTCAGAGGATTTTTTTTCCTTGCCAATACACGTATGCCTCATAAATTTCCATGGTTATAGATCTCTGTAATGTGAACTGTTTTCCCCTATTGAAAATGTTGATTAGGGAGGAAACACAGTGAGCTAATTGTTCTGAGTAACACTTGAGCCACATAAATATTTCAGGGGATTTCAGTAGCCTTAAAAGGCTCAAAGTTGCACATGAACAAACTTAACCAGAATTGTGCCTGAAGTTTTGTGATGTCAGAGGAGGCTGAAAAGGGGAGAACTTTTCAAAAGTGCCTAGGGATTTACATATGTATAACTTCTTTGTATGACACTGCATAACCCATTTGCCTTGTAGATGAGCTTTAAGATGCTTAGACACAAGACACATGAGAGATTTTCATGTTCTGGTACAAATATTTTCTGCCAATATGAAATAAATCCTGGAATAAATTCAAGGAGGATGCTCCAGCATGGAAGCAATGGCAGAGGGAAATCTTCAGACTTGCAAAAAGACTAAAGGAGGAGCTGGGTTCCAAAGCTGGAGAACAAGCACTGGAAGGGACAGAAAGTTCCATTTTCAGCCATATATTGTGTTTTGTCTGGGAAACACATCAGCTCACTGTGACTGAGCATGTTAACAAGTTTAGGATGAGATATATGAAGTGTTGCCTCTGCTATCCCAGAGCAGAGTTCCCAGCCCTGGCTAATGGAGGAGACATGAAGGCAGCAGGAACTTGGAGAGACCAGCACAATGGTTCTGTGCTGGGGACAATAAAACATTGAGTAGATAATATCTGCTTTCTGGCCCAAAACAGCCATCTTGTTGACAAAGCTAAATCTTCAGAAATATTTGATACTAGTGGGGTTTATTGTCTAAGAAAGAGTCATGGCAGCCATTCAAGTGACAAAGTGGGGAGTGTTTTGTTTTAAAAAGGCACATGGTTTTTAATTTGTGCTTGGAAATTTAAAGGGCAGGGGGCAAGATCACCAGAAACAGCTTGTAACTATTCTTGCTCTCTACCCTCTTTATGTCTCTTCTGCTAGAAAATTTAAGGTTTGATTTATAAATAAGTCTGTACACCCTTTCTTGTGTGCTCCTCTAAGCTAATGGTTTTTTTTCCCATTTGTTTCATTATTCCTTTTCTAATTTATTGTTGCCTTTCGGTCTCACTGTCCTTTCTTAATTTCCCTGTAAAAAGGGCCTCTCCTCACAGTCCACTGAAAGAAAGGAGTGGAGGCCCTTTCTTCATAGATACTTAAGCTGTGGGATTCCTTGCCACAGGATACTGCAGAGGTTAAAAGATTATATGAGCTCAGGAAGGGCCTGAAAAATCTCCTAGGAGGTTATTAAATACCACTATGCAACTTTTAGTTGGCCATTTCTTTAAATGAGGATGCAGGAAAGGTGTTGATGGTAAGCAATATATACATAATAATAATACATGCTGCTCTCACCTTGTATTTAACTCTGACCTGGGCAGCCTCACCTGGCTACCAGTGTTGGATCAAGTAAAGTCATCCTGATGGTCCCCAGCTTTACTGCAAGGCTCCTTTGGGATCTCCCTTCACACTGCCCTGTACCCTAATCACACCTCTGAGGAGACTGGGGACACCAACACTTGCTCCTGGGGGTGACCTCTTGTGTGCTTGGCTTCAGGGAAGGAGCACCTGGCTTGGAGCTGGGCTTTGGGAGCTGGTGTCTGTGCTTCTGCTCTGGGTTCTGGCACTGTGGGGGCACCTGGCAGTGGCTTTGGGAGCAGCTGGGCACTGCTGTGACAGGGTGGCCCTGCTGGCACAGGAACAGCCAGGGCTGGAGCCTGGCAGCTCACCCAGCAGGCAGTTGGCAGACCAAAAGCAAGGCAGGATGCTGGGCATCTCAGCCCAGGCTGGTGCTGGCTCAGTGCCCCTGGGCGTGCTGTGGGCACAGGGATGGGTGTGCCAGCCCATCCCACAGGGCACCGCCACCTGCCTGGTTGGTGACAGGCTGTGGTGTCCTGCCCAGGTGAGAATCCCCACCTTTTTCTGCTGTTATTTAAATACTTGATTACATTAACCAATACTATAGGTGCACAGCAAATTAAGTCACTGGGCAACACTTGCACCTAATTACCACCATCATCATCTTCAACCACCATCTTCAACCTTGCCTGGAAGAGCTCTCAGAGGAGGATGCTTGTCTGGAACCTGTCACTGCTTGTCCAGGCTCACCACGAGCTAGGGAGAGTTTTCCATCTCCTGCAATCTGTTCTTTAAACAAAAGGAGCTGGAAAAATGAGATTTTATAAGCAAACTGAGGGCCTGGGCTTCTCCTGTGAGAGAGTGTGAGGGAAGGTGTGCTGGTCTTGAGACAGCTCCGTGCCATTCCCAGCATTGTCCTGAGGAACTTGCCTTGCCACTGGCTGGTGGTGTGCTCTGCTCCCACTGAAGTACATTTTTACAAGGGGCAGGATGGAAGTTGGTCCTTCCCATGTGATTGGGCACTCTCTGTCCCCTAGCAGCTGACAGTGCATCTATTACAGCCTCCTGTGCTCACTGACCAGTGGAGGACCCTGGCTGGCTCTGCTCAGCTTGGAGCAACAAATTTGTGCATCATCAATCATGGCAAATGCTGGATTTCCAGTGAGAGAGAATCCTGATTCCTCTATATTTTTGATAAAATGAGCCACAGGGTATCACCATATATCCTTCAGTATAATCCTAAACCAGTTGAAACATGTACTTAATCTGACTAACCACTCAGTTCCTTCACCTAAACTTTTTTTCTTTGAGCTTTCATGAACAGTGGAAAACATGGGACTGCAGGCAGTCCTCATCTCTGTCAGTGTGCTGTATAGGCTGCTGATGACTGAGTTCCTCCCCATCCCTCTCTGTGAGCACTGCTCTGCAGGGTGGGTTTGTGCTGCCTGAGCAGGGTCTCCTTCAGACACAGACACTGCTCACTGCAGGAGCAGAAGGGCACCCCCAGCATCTGGGGACAAAATGTTCAATGCTGAGATTGCTTGGAAATAGCTGCTACTGTTTGTAAACTAAACCCTCTTTTAACCCAAATTAATTTGTACACCCAAACAAGCCATAGGAATTTTCCTTGTTGCATTTTGCTTACCTTATAATTAGGCTTTTACTGGACATGTCCTGGTCTCCATTAAGTGACAAATCACTCCAGTGTGTGGGCACTCTGCAGCCTCCAAGAGCATCATGCTTATATCATAACCCTCTGTGACATGTCACATGCATGTTGCAACTCCTCTGAGTTTCAGTGCTAATTGAAATACCAGTATGAACTGTGGAAAGTTAGTCATGCAGACCAAGCTGGAAGGGGAAGCTCTCAGAAGCTGTTTCGTAACTGTTTGTGTTTTGTAAGTGCCTCACCCTGAGGTGCAGGGGCAGTGCTGGGATGCTCACAGTGCTGGGATCCTTGTGTGCACGGGGTCCCAGTGCCACAAAGGGCTCAGGAAGGAGCTCCAGGGAGGAGCTGTGCTCTGTCTGGTGCTCAGGCACCTCAGAGAGGGAGCTGGGAGCTGCTGTAGGACTGGGGACACCCTCAGTCCCTCACCTTTATCAGGGCACAGAGCGGGGAGCCCTGGTGCCTTCACTCTCTCAGAGATGGGAGCCAGGGGCTGTGGATTTTCTTGCTGAGATGAGGTTTTTTGGGTGTCAGCAGAAGAGAAGGTGGAGCTCAGGGGTTTATCTGCACAGCTTCCTTGGAGAAGGAAAGAAATGCAGCTGCACAGAATAAGTGTGGAAACCAGGATGTTTGAAAGTGAAAATTAAAAAAAAAAGTAAGCAGAGTTTCTGGTGTTGTTTCTAAATCCAGGAAAAGCCCAGAAAACAATCAGATTTTCAGATGTATTTTAGACATACTTTTCAAATTCCTTTTAGAGATTGAAATGAAAGAGATCTTGCAGAACCTGCAGCTGAAAGCAGCTGCTCTTGGGGAGTTTTGTTCTGTCTTTGAGAAAAACCCTCATTTTCCAGGCAAGCATAGCCAGTGCTGTCCTGTTCATGGGCCATTGTGGTACCCTCTGAAAGCAGCTCCTCCAGGCAGGGCTGTTTCCAGACTAAGGAGGCCAGAAGAGCATTTTCTGCATGCTGGAGCACTGGAGGATGCAGAGCAACATTCCCTGGGGATGTTCACTGGAGGTGTTGCAGTCTCTGATGTGAAAAAGAAGCCATTCATAGATGGAGAGATTTCATGAAGCCTGCCACCCTGCCATATCCATTTGGACTATTTCCAGGCATTTACATGAACTAAAAGTGAGACAAGATTTCTGTGGTAATGTTGTGCTGGTCAGAATGGATAACTTCCCCAAACCTGCTATTTTTAGGGTATTCCTAGAGGTATGGGGCAGACTTTAAGAGAAATAGGATGTATAGATGTATAGAGAAATTATGGTGATATCTATATACCCCCAACCTTATCACTTCAATCGCTCTTTAAAGTTATTTTTCATGGAGAATTTCAGAAATTTCTCCTGCTTGTATTGTGCTCTTTGTAGCTCACTTGTTACAGGTGCTTTGTAGGTCACTTGTTGTAGATGACATTTTGGGGTCTCTTTCTGCACACATTGGCCAATTTTTCTAAAAAAGGTATGCTAAAAAATATTTTTGCTTTGAAATGTTAAATTAGTCTACTTTTACCATGACGCTACTGTAATTCATTTTATTTATATTCCAGTTTGCTGCGTTCCTAACCATAAATATTTAAAAAAATCACATTGGAGAAAGAGAAATGATGCATGTTGAAATATGGGGCGATTTCAGGGTAATGTGGCACGTGGCTGGAGTTTCCTAAAGAGCCTGAAAACATCCCCACCCTACGTCATGTTGCACTCACTCTGTAAATCCCCGCAGGCACGTGTTTTGCTGGCTCAAGCAGCAGAGAGCTGCTGGCCGTGCTGTCCCTGCTGCTGGCCTGGCTGGGATCTCACTGCTGGCCTTTCTGCAGGGCTGGCACAGGGGGATGGGTGCTCCTGGTAGCTCAGGGTGCCTGCACTGCTGGTGCTCTTGGGCTTTGTGGGATGATGTCCTTGCCATGGCCAAGGGGAGAGTGCTGGCTGGGCTGGAGGAAATGCAGGGGGTTTCCCTGGTTGTAGGGGAAAATTAGGGGAAAACCTGATGGACCTCCCTGGGTTGGGAGATGTAAGGGGCTTCTGACTTCTGAGAGACGTAGGAAAGTGGGTTTGTTCAGCTAGTCACAGGGTCAAAAAATGAGGAAGGAATTTGTGGGTGCTGAGGAAGGGCTGCCATCCAAGTACCAGGGGTGATCCTTGATTTTACAGGGAGTCAGTTCAGAACCCAGGATAACATCTGAAAACATCTCTGCAGACTGCTGGTAACTGCCTTAGGAAGGCAAAGCATTTGTGAGGAGGCGGCTGGGAGGGCTGGGGTGTGGGTTTTGTTTTGTTTTGAGTTTTTGCTGTAGGCTTCCTGTGTCAACACTGCCCGGCCTCCAGCTGCGCCTGCGAGTGGGGAGAGTGTCTGCTCTTGCAGGAGGGCTGCCAAGGGAAATGAGCTAATCCCTGCATGAACAACGTCAACAAGTGGCCACACCAGCATGAACTGAAACAGCCCAGCTGCACCTTTGTCTTTGTGAAGGTCCAGATGAGCTGATCCTCTGCCGTAGGAGGTGGGAGCTGCTGCCATCCTGCTGTACACACACGGTTCAGCTTGGTCGGTCAGGCTCCCATCCTTCTCATTGTGCCTGGTTTGTAGAGCTGGCAGAGAAGCCCAGAGGCAGAGGGATGAGGCAGTGCACTCTCCTGTGCAGAGATGCACCATCCTGCCTGCCTGTAGAGACTGAGCTGCAGCATGGGCTCTGCATCCCCCCATGTCCCCACTGGTTGTGGTGGAGGTGAAGCCAGGTGTGGCTGCTGCTCTCTGCCTTCAGCTGTGTGGTTTTGGGTCAGGTCTCACCCAGCTCTGAGCACAATGCAGGGCTCCTGTAATAGCAGTGATGAGAGTTGAGGCTATTCGCCCACCTTTGCCGTGGGCAGAGAACAAAAAGGACATTTGTGCAGTGACACTGCACTGAATGTTCCACATCGCTGGTTTATTTTACCTGTGCGGAGCAAAGGGCACCAAAATAATACAAATGGGAACAATAACATATGGTAGCATGCTTCTAACTCCATTTAGTCTTCTTTATTTGTAAATATTTTTGTGGTTTGTCTGTGTTTTGAAGAAAGGAGGGAAAATTCTGCCTCTCTAGCCCTGTTTGAGGAAGGGGACAGGCAGCATTCTGTGGCTGTATTGCAGTAGATGGGTGAATACTCCGCATTTTGCTTGTCACCTGACAAGCTGGTTTATATTTAGATGAGGAGAGAAAGCATGTGATTCTAAAAGCTGTGTTTTCACTTGTGCCAGCCCATGTGTGCTGAGTTATCAGAATAAGGTTTTTATTGTTTGCTCTTATTTTTCCTGTGTCTTACTAGGGCTATGGTCCTACTGTGTCAAACACATTCCTTGAAAGCGAGGTGTCAAAAGGAGAGGGCTTTAGAAAATTGAGACTTCCTCTGTACCAGCCAGCACAGCAGGTCTATTTTGAGGAGGAGGAAGTTTGGAAAATCCTGACCCTTTGGTGTTATCATCTTGGTCTGAGCTGAGCACTGTGCTGTGACACTGGGCAGGGCATTAGCTCATAGGTGACAGATACCATCCATATGTGAAATTCCATCCCCAAAGCTGGGGTTTTGTTCTCAGCTGAGTTGTTCTTGAGAACAGTTAGGAAAGCTCAAGCTTGTAGAGGAGGGAGTATGACTGACTATTCACTTCTATCTTCTGAGCACCCTGAGCAATTAAAGACAAAAGCCTTTGTTCCCTGGTGACTTCATTCTTAAGAAGCCTTTTTAATTTTAGTCTTTATTTTCAGGAAGAAATAATATGGATTTGTCATTGACAAGAAGGCTGCATCTCTCAAATGTCATGTCAAGGATCCACTCCATAATTCATGGGCTGGGGAGTGTGGGTGTCAAGAGGAGGGTGCATAATGGATATGAGAGATTTCAGTTCAATTAAACTACTGGTCTTAAAGGCAGCTTTTCTTGTCTTTGTGATATTTTCTTGACTCAGATCGCCACATTTTTTGCTAACTCATCCAGATAACCAGATATTTTTAGTCTTCTTCAGTAAGACTGTAGTGGGTTATTGGTTATTTTTGCAAATCATCTTCCCCTTTCAGTGTGGATGGGGACATGTATAGTAATATCAGAACAGTGTTGGTTATTTCCTCTTATTTCTGCTACTGCTGCTGTGAGCCATGCATTTATATGTGTGTAGAAGTGCTGCTGTTTCTGATCCTGCTCCTTGCATGGATTCTGGGAGTTCTGCCTGTTGTGTGATCAGATGTATTCTGTTCATGTGCTGAGAAGGACATTTTCTCCCTCCTGGGTTGTAGGACATGAGCAAGAGCGCACCTGAGCCTGCTGGGGGTCTGGATGAAGGTGTGGACTGTTGGCATCCTAGCTGCTGGGAGCTGTGGCAGGCTCAGACCCCCAAAGGGGATTGCTGGGTCTGCCAGATCTGCCAGGCAGGAGGGGTCAGCTCCTCAGGGCTGGCACTGCCTCCCAGCTTTGCCTGTGCTCCTTCCCAGGCAGAGTAAATCAGCTGGCTGGCTGGCTCAGGCTGAGGGGAATTAAGCAGCTCTCCTCTGATTCTCTTCTCACAGTCACGCTGGAGGTGTTATGAGCTGACAGAGCCGTGTTAATAAGTGAGCAGCAGCAATGAAGTTATCATAGTGATCACACAGCAAAACCAACCTGCAGCACTGGAGGTGCAGCTTTATCTCAGCATTTCTTCTTCAAGGGCTTCTTTCTTGTGATGTGTGTTTGTGTGCAGATGTGTGCAGCTCCTCTCTGCTGCCTGTGGTCAAAGCCCATCATCATTGTGGGAGGTGTGTGGGGCACACCAAGACCAGGAGCTGGCTTCAGCTGTGCCTCATGGGCCTGTGAGTAAGGCAGCAGTGAGCAAACACGTTGGTTGTGGAGTAATCTGTTTGCAGAGGAGCTTCCTACTACAGCTGACAAAACTGTGACATTTCAAAAGAAATAAACTTTACAAAACATCAACTCACTGATACGGAGCAGAGCTGGCGGTGGGAGCTGTGTCCGTGTGTACGTCTGCAGGAAGTGAGTCACGTTCTTACAAAATCAGCATCACAAATATCCGTGGCGTTTACGACAATTCCCGTTCGGGGCTAAATCAGATCCCTTCCTCTCTCCAGGCTCTGCTCCGGCCTCAGGAATGTCTGCTGAGCCCAGCTCCTCCTCCCCCTCGCCGCCGTGCCCCGGCTCTGCCGCGCCGCCCAGCTCGCTGCACCTGCCCGAGAGCCGCCGGCCGCGGGAGCGCTCCCCGTCCCCGCTGCGGGGCTACCTCATCCCCAGCCCGCTGCCCACCCGCCGCACCAGGACCTTCTCGGCGTGAGTACGGCCCCGCCCGGGCCCGCGAGCGCGGCAGCCTGCCCAGAGAGCGGGAAAACGCCTTTTCTCACCGTGGATTTGTGGGACTTGTAGAGAGCTGTAGAGAAACAATGATAACTTATTAGTGTAAACGACCTACAAGTAGTGATTTCCTGCTCTGTTTTTCTGTTCTTCTCAAAAACTGTTTGTAAGGAAAATGTTTTTATTAATTAACCAATCAAGTATTAATTAATTAACCAACCAATGTCAAACCTATCTATAAAAGAAGAGAATTTTCATATCTATCTATAAGAGAATTCCAATATTCTAACTATCTATAAAAGAACCAACCAATGTCAAACCTATCTATAAAATAAGAGAATTTTCATATCTATCTATAAAAGAAGAGAATTGCAATATTCTTTTAACTATCTATAAAAGAAGAGAAGAAAAATGTTTTTATGAATTAACCAATCAATTAGAATATGTCAAACCTATCTATAAAAGGAGAGAGTTTTCATATTAAAGCTACTGTTCTGCAAACCAACCTTCTAACAATCTGTGTAATTTCTTACTCAGCAGTAACAGGACACGGCCAGCAGTCCCTGCACGGGGCTGGAGGGGGGCTGGTGTCTGAAGATGCTTTGTGATACTCTTCTCCAAGAAGTTCTGATGCCTTTGGACTTTCAGCCCAAGTGATTTTTAGTTTTTCAATGCTCTATTTTAGAAAAGGATGTTCAAAGTCACTTGGCTTTTTAAGACAAAAGTTTTACAGGGAGGGAAAAATACACCGAGATTTCTCAAAACAGAGTTTGTTGTCTGAAGCTTTGCTTCACTTCAGACATTGGGTTCTGGCTTCCAGCACCAGTTTGTGTTGGTGCTTCCTTCTCAGATCCTGATTTTTTTTTTTGGCATGGTCTCCCTTCTCACTGCCCCTGAAGCACTGGACCAAACCTCACTGGAAGTTTTGGGTTTTTTACTCCTGACACCTGTGCTAACATCATCAAAGTTACATTTTAGGGATGCTCCATCACTTTTCAGAGGAAAGTGGCTTATTATTCAGTGGAATTATTTATTATTTCCTTGTTTCCTTTTCTTATGCAGCTTTTATACCTTCATCTTAAGATTGTTCAAATAGACCTGTTAAAGAATATGCTGGTTATCAAGGAGATCAGTTATGCCTGATCTCTTTCTCTAAGGTTTTTTGTATGAGGTTTTCCATGAAACAAGGTAATAATTGTTTATTTTTGTAGTTCTTTGAGGTAGTGATGTTTCACCAGAGCTTTCCAGGGGCCCTGTGGTGCTGTGCAGGCTCCTGTGAGCCCTGTCCAGAGGGAACTCCTCCCCAGTGCAGCAGCTGAGGCTGGTGTGGCCAGGTTTGGCCATTGCAAAGAATTCCCAGAGCCTGTCAGAGGCCTCCCAATGAGGAGCGGACCTGAAGAAGGCAATGTGGGCTCCTTTGTTCATCTCAGAGCCTTTGAATCTGGGTACTATGTGAAGCTTCTGCCACAGCCTTTTATTTCTGTGTGAGGAAGGTCTGGCAGTGCTGAATGGAAGCTGTGGCAGTAAGATCTCAGCCCCACAGCCAGCCTGTTTTGGGCCACTCACTCTGGTTGGTGTGCTTTTCCCTTTTGCTTCTTGCAGTGTTATCCAGCTCTTTTCTTCCAGGGTTATCCATGAGGATTTAAATGATAACTCTCACTGATGCTTCATATTATTACTTCTGAATTCAAAATGAGGCAAAAAAAGAAGAGAAGCAGAAGAAAACTTTATATATTGTCAGTTCCAAAAGCTTTCAAATGCCCTGAACTTCCTGATGGAAGTAGATTGCTAAAAGGAACATAATTGACTTAATAATTGGGGTTGCCCTTGAAAAGCAAGTCCAAGCTAGCTTGCTTCAGTGCTGTGTTAATAATGAACTCTTTGTAAATCTTCTCAGCTGTTAATCTTAGTTTGGTTCTTACAAAAAGAAAGAATTTGTTATTTGGCTTCCACAGTTCTTTAATCATTAATTAGTGTAGGAATCTTGCTGTATTTGTTTGCCCTGAAAACCAAAATAGCTCTCAATTTTTTTTTTGTGTGTGTCCTCTTTAAACAAGAGCTCTAGGTGAGCAGTTGTATAAAGAGATGAATGTGACAGGCAGTGGCTTATTATTCAGTGGTATTATTTAATTTTGGTTCACTGGGAGTGGGGGGGCCTCATCCCCCACTTATCTCTTTGAAAGATGCAATTGAACTTTAGTAGCTTGTTTAGGACAGTGAGTGCTTTTCTGTGTAACAAGCACTTGTGAGGTCAGGTGTGTTGACAGCTTTATAGAGCTGGAAATGAAGTGATTTAATGGAGATTTCTTTCTTTAGCACTTTCAGCTACATTTCTTTATTGTTAGTTTGATTTAAGGAACAAAGTTGTTACCATTTTTTAAAAACAATTTCATTTGGACTTCAGTAAAATTTAAGCATTTGGGACAATGATGTCCAAGTTGCCATGATGCACATAAACAAATGGCTGCACTGTCAGTGTTTGAAGAATTGCATCAAAATCCTCTTCTAACATGGAACCTACTGGATATTCCTAGCATGAAGAAGGTTCTGACCTAGCAATGATCAGAGTAAACCCCATAATATGTCTAAACCAGTTGGTTTTCATTAATGGAAGTGTTTGAGTGAGTTTGGAACCCTGGATCCAAACCCTGGATCAGTGTATTTGATGCAGAAAAGGATTTAACCACAGTTTTCAGGATAAGTAATTGTTTTTTTTTTTGATGGCAGTACCATCAAAACCCTAAAGTTGGTTCTGCAAATGTGTCTCATTTTAAAATACAAGTGCCATGGCAGTGGAGGAGGAGTTCAGGCGTGAGTCTGGCTGTTATGAGCCACAGCTGGGGTTCACACTTCCTGTGAAATCTGTGAAAGCACAGCACTTAGGTGGACACTGGTACTCCCAAACTCATCAAAGGTAGAAGATTTGTACATTTAGCAGAGATTATTTGTTTTGGTGTTTGATAACACTTGTGTGGAGCCACTTCTCTTTTTTAGCTGATTGGGTACAAGTGAGTCCTGCTTCTTTGTGCTTACTGCAGACAGTTCTCAACCTGGTAGAAATAGTTGTGCTAGGGAAATGTCATGGCTCTTTGGTGTGATGAGGTTTTGTTTTTCTCAGATTCATACTTCACTCCTCTTTAGAGCAAACACAAAATATGCTTGGTGTAGTGAATATAAAGCCCTAGCTGGCAAGCATGGAGGCAGAGGAGTTGCTGAGATAGTAATTCAGATAACATCTCTGGAAAGCAGGAAGCAAAGGCAGGATGGTGTCTGGAAGTGGAAGATTCTCACATTTAGTGTGGTGTCTGGAGGAAAACATGGCCCAGTGACGGAGCAGTTGGATTCAAGATGGCAGTAGATGCATTACAGTGCTAACAAACATCATCTTCATCTGAGTGTCCCTTCCAAAGGCCCCAGGCAGTGCAGTGTGGGGCAGTGAGAGCCGAGCGCTGCTGCAGAGCTCACAGGAAGGGAGGGAGGGAGGGCTTGGCCACTGTGCCCAGTGTGCCCTGGTGACAGTGGGAGCGTGCCCAGCCCTGAGCTGCTCTTTGTGCTTCCTCCTGCAGCACGGTGAGGGCCTCGGAGGGGCCCATCTACAAAGGGGTCTGCAAGTGCTTCTGCCGCTCCAAGGGCCACGGCTTCATCACCCCTGCGGACGGAGGGCCCGACATCTTCGTGCACATCTCAGAGTGAGTTCTGTCCGTGTGCCTCCAGCCCCACTCTTCTCTGCACAGACAAAAGCAAGGCACAATTCTTCCCAAGAATATTCTTATCTCGTTTGCTGTGCCTGTGTTTGTGCCAAAGTAGAATGCAATATGGAGATTGGTTACCCACAGTGATGGTGTTTTATTTCCTTGGCCTGTCAGGGTCAGGTATGTGTGTGTGTCAGGACTGTGGGCTGACAGTCACGAGATTCTGGGCAGGGTGTGCAGAGTTGAGTGCTTGGCAGATTCAGTTTAGATGTAATGTAATATAGTATAGAATAATATAGTATAATAAAGTAATTAATTAGCCTTCTGATAAGATGGAGTCAGATGCATCATTTCTCTCTCCCCCTCATCAGGGCTTCCCTGCAAATACAAAATGTGCCCAAGGGGAGCTGCAGCTCTGCTTTGCCTTCATTATCAACTGCTCTCGACATTTCAGACACAATCTGGTTTATAATCTGTCATCCTTACTCCAGCAAAGAGGGGTTATGCAGATGTTACTGGCAGCAATAGATTATGCAGTTCTTTTCCTGTTGTTATTATTATAAATCTGTTGAGTTAAAAACTAGAAGATGATCCTTAAATCCCTTAGAATAAGCTATGAGTTTTGCCCAGACCCAGAAACTTGCATTCACCTGAAGCAAATATTTCATGCAGTGTCTGGTTTTAACGTAAAGATTTATAACGCTGAAAATTCACTACTTTTACTTTGCACTGCTTGTACCATTATTAAACTAAAGGTTAATTGCCTTTACTGTTGAGAAAAGTCACACTTTATTACTTCCTTGAATTTATCTAGCTTAGGTTGTGAGCAATTTATAGTTGAAGCTTTCTCTGTTAAAGGGTTCATTAGTACTTGAACCCTTTTTGTCCTGAACACACTGAGAACCACCCCCTCTGAATTTACCTTTTGATAAACTAAGCAGATAAAGCTTTTTAAGTCCCTTGCTGAGAATTTTTCTCCAGTCTAAGCCAGTCTTTGCAGCATGCTTAGAAAAGAGACTGAAGAATTTAAGCATAATGTTAAGACTATACACTGCACACACACTTTCAGTGTAAGGAGATAAAATCTCCTCCAGTTCTGCTCTGTTTCTCTTTCTGTACATCCCATAATCGCATTAGCCCTTGATCCCCAGTCTTTGCAGCGTTGCTTACCTGCTGTGCCCTCAGCATCCTCTGCAGTGTCAAAGTTTGGTGCAGATCCAGCCTGGCATTCCCAGCTGTGGCTGCATTCCCTATTCCTGGATGTGAGGCTCCTGGCTTGGCTGCAGGGCAGCACATCCCCTGGGACAGCTCTGCTTGCCCAGCACATCCCCCTGGGACAGCCCTGCCTGCTCAGGAATGCCCAGCACATCCCCTGGGACAGCCCTGCCTGCCCAGGAATGCCCAGCACATCCCCTGGGACAGCCCTGCCTGCCCAGCACATCCCCTGGGACAGCCCTGCCTGCTCAGGAATGCCCAGCACATCCCCTGGGACAGCCCTGCCTGCCCAGCACATCCCCTGCCTGCACTGCCCTTGGTGTTTATGGCCTGGCTAATCTGCAAGGTTTAATGGGCAATTTTAATATTTGTTCCTAGGCTGGGATGTTGACCAGTGGCTGTTGTCTCTGAGGGTGTGTGTGTTAAGACTGATGTTTATTCTCCTGTAACCTCTTCTACCACCAGTTTTATTTTACCTATTGCTCACAGTACTGAAGCTGTATAATCCTTATTTGTTGTTCAGAGTGGTTATCCAGTGGTAAGTCAACAAAAGCCTCACCAAACCCACTCCCATTGCCCCAGCTGTCTTTCCTGGCTGTGTGTGCAGCACATGTCCTTGGAGAAGGAGCACTTGGCTTTCCTCCAGGTTTCTGGAATGTTGCTGCACCGTGGGCATTGACAGCCCAAAGCTTTGTAGGGCTCATGGGTGCAAATAGGTTCAGTGGTCTGACTTGTGTTCAACCCAAGGAAGTGACATTTTTAATACCTCCTTTCTCTTTTGTCTAATGCAAATGCACTATTTCTCCTCATTTCCTGAATAACTTAAAAATAGCATTTCCTATGTCACAATTTAAAAAAATTTAACTGTGAACATCTAGTCTGACCTATACAGTTACTGATCAGCAGGGGTTTAGTTACAACAGCCTTCTTGCAGAAACATGAATTTTCAGCCTTCTAATGAATTCCTTTTAAAGAACTGTCTATTTTCAGTCCTGGTTTTTTTCCCCAGTACATTTTCTCTTCCAACTAGTTCAGTAAAATTTTCTTCAGTTATGTGAAATTATTCCTTTTAAAACCCTGGAGATGACTTTTCGATTGGGGTTGCTGTTTTGTTTGTCTGTACAAACTGAACTGCTCTTTCAGGTCCCTATCCTACTGCCCAACACATTTTTCTGTCTTGGACTTGATTCTGGGTGCACAAGGTGTTCCTGCCCTCAATTCCCCTCCACTCAGTAGCAACTCCAGAGATGTTTTTTCTGTTTCCCTGTTTAAGACTCCCATATGTCTCCTATGCTGAGGTCCCAAGTGACATTACAAAAATAACTTTGTGTGCTGTGATTTTTGGTGCTCTGTGCGAGGCCCCTGTGACAGGAGTCCCCTCTGGTGGGCTGTGCTGTTGGTGTATTGATCCCATCTGCTCTCAAACTGCTCTGACTGGGAGCCATCAATAAACTGTACTGGAGTAACCAGAGAGCTGTGCCACCCTCCTCTTCCTGCCACCCACTCCCTCCATCCTCAAGCACCACTGAATGAGCCAAAAGGTTGTAAAAGATTATGGCCAGCCTCGCTGGTGGAGGTGTTTTCAGGCTTTTTTCAGTGTTTGTTTGGCTGGCACAGGAGGTTCTCTGCTCTGCCAGCCTCCCCCAGCTGTGCCCTTGCACCACCCTTGTGTGGGGAGGCTGGAGAGGGGCAGAGCTGCTCTGTGGGCAGGGCTGGGAGGCTCTGGGCCCTCAGACACAGCCCAGCCACGGGACCAGCCTGGCTCTCTCTATTCTCAGCTGTGCCATTTCACACCAGGAACAGGCTCCCTGTGCTGTGGTGTCCCTGCAGTGCAGCAGGAGAAGGCTGCAGGGCACCTCCTGTACCCCATCCATTGCTGGGAGGCATCTGTACCTTTCTGGCAGAGGCTTTGCCCCACCATGGTTGCCAGTCCAGTGCTGAGGGTCCTCTCCCTCCCTGGTGATCTCCTCCTGCCACAGAAGGCTCTGAGCTCACTGTGGTGTTTACTGACTTGGCTTTCACCATGGACCTCCACTTCTCCTCCCATCTCACAGCAGGCAAACCATGCCCTTCTCCTGGCAGAAACTGTGCTCAAAGGCTCTTTTCCTCCCACTTTCAGAAACATCTTAGTTCATATAGATTTTGTAGGACTGAAGTGTTTTGTGTTTTTACAGCTCCTCTAGGTCAATTCTGCTCTCTTGAATTCAACAGCATTTTCTATTGTAGCAGGAATGGGCCACTGTTTGAAATGTTTCAAAGGTAGGTACTGTCTCAGAGCTTCAGTTCAAAAATAGCTGATGTTTCTGCCTCAACCTGTTAGTGAAAAGTGCTATTATTGAAGTACTGAAGGTTTCAGCACATTGTGTTCTTTAATTACTCAGAGTATATTTGAGTTGCTGGAAACAGCTTTTCGTGCTGGAGGGTGATGGTGTCACTGTCTTAATCCTGATGCAAGGCAACACTGGAAGGACACATTAGTAATGCCTTTCATTTCAGTTTATTTCACAGTGAATTTGATAGATTGCTCTTTATTAACTGGAATTGCTTTTTGTGGCAGCATTCTGTAGCCAGGCCTGTGGCTCAGGGGACTCCAGTGACTCTGGTTTGCACAGAGTTTTGAGATCCTCCTCATGTTTATCAAGTGATTCTTTTCCATCTATTTATTCAGTTAAATCTGAATGTGAGGGAGATGTTAGCCTGTTCACTGTCTCAGGCATCTTCTCATGAAATGAGAGCGGATTGTTTCTCCCAAATTCTTCCCAAAAGCTGGGATTTCAGGAGCTTGGATAAAATGGTTATGCCAGTTTGGATTCACCAAGATAGACTGTTCCTCTGTGCTCATCACTAAGCTGTGATGATTAGTGAAGGTTTTAAGCATAGGCACCAGCTGCCTGACTTGCACACAGATTATTATGATTTTCAACATAAACTTTTAATTTGAGGAATTAAATTATTTTCTTCCGTAAGCTTTGAGGAGTTGTGAGGTTACATTTTAGTGAAAATGTCTTCCATAGGATGGGATGTCTGTTTCCTGTAAGTTTCTTTATTTTTTGTAAGATAATAACAACACTTGGGTTGGCATTTCCTTTTTATAAGTGAACATTAGCCCAAAAATAAAGTCAAATATATGTGGCATTCAAAAGCTTCACTTGATATCTGCAAAATTTTCTGTGTATCTGTGCAGGAATGTGGACATGTAGACATGTTTTATGAGTGGAAGTTGCACCAAAGCTGCTTTATTGAGTTGGACTTGTGAGATATGGGTATAAATATGTGATCATAGAATTGTTGGGGTTGGAAGGAACCTGTGGAGAACATCTAGGCCACTGTCCTTGCCAAGGCAGGGTCAGCTAGAGCAGGTTACACAGGAATGCATCCAGGAGGGTTTGGAATGTCCCCAGACAGGGAGGGTTCACTCTCTCCCTGGGCAGGGCCAGTCACCTTCGACATAAAGAATTCCTTCCTCATGATGAGGTGGAACTTCTGGTGTTTAGTTTATGGCCATTGCTCCTTGTTCTGTTGCTGGGCACCACTGGAAAGAGCCTGGCACCATCCCCTTGGCAACTGCCTTTGAGATAATTCAATCTAATGAGATCCCCTCTCAGCCCTGTCTCCTCCAAACTGAGCTGGCCCTGCTCCCGCAGTCTCTCCTCTCAGGGGCTGCTGCAGACCCCTCACCATCTCTGTGGCCTCTGTGGGCCCTCTCTGGTGGCTCCTTGTCATTCTCCTGAGGAGCTCAGGCCTGGCCACAGCCCTGCAGCTGTGCCTCAGTGGGGCTGAGCAGAGGGCAGGGTCACCTCCCTGCCCTGCTGGCCACACTCCCCCCAGGGCACCCCAAGCTCCCCCTGGCTCTCCTGGCCCCCAGGACACATCATGGTCACTTGTCACCCACCAGCACCCCGAGGTCCCTCTCTGCAGAGCTGCCATCCAGTGGGTGAGCCCAGCCTGTGCTGGTGCCTGGGGTTTTCCCTCCCCAGCTGCAGGACCCTGCCCTGGCCTGTGCTGGAGCTCAGCAGCTGCTCCTGCCCAGTTCTGCAGCCTGTCAGGGTCTGGCTGCATGGCAGCACAGCCTTTGGAAGGGGCCTTTTGTCTGCTGGCTTTGATTTAATGTGGCTCTGAAGGCTGCAGAGATTATTTGTTTTGGTGTTTGATAACACTTGTGTGGAGCCACTTCTCTTTTTTAGCTGATTGGGTACAAGTGAGTCCTGCTTCTTTGTGCTTACTGCAGACAGTTCTCAACCTGGTAGAAATAGTTGTGCTAGGGAAATGTCATGGCTCTTTGGTGTGATGAGGTTTTGTTTATCTCAGATTCATCCAGATTCACCCCTCTCTAGAACAAACACAAGTGTGCTTGGTGTAGTGAATATAAAGCCCTAGCTGGCAAGCATGGAGGCAGAGGAGTTGCTGAGATGGTAATTCAGATAACATCTCTGGAAAGCAGGAAGCAAAGGCAAATTCATTTGCCCGGAGTGAAATTTTTAAAAAGGCCATAATTACATTTTTAATAGCAACATGTACAGTCAGTGCTTCCATTTCCACCAGCCTGTCAGATGATCCACTGTCAGCAAACTGGTGGTGGTGTTACAGCATCAGTGTGAGAGCTTTATCCTCCTGTATGGTGGTGTCACAGCTTTATCCTCCTGTGTGTCATCTCCTTGGCTCGTGTTCCCTCCTAGGATTAAATCAGCTCTCCCAGACACTCCCTGCTGTGGCTGCCAGCACACACAGTGCCTCTGGTGGCCTCCCTCTCCCCCTCTTGCTGTCCCACCTGTAGCTGTGGGATGTTCCCAGAGGGCAGACAGGACTCCCTGCAGTGCTGGCTGTTGGTGTTTCAGGTTCTGCCTTGCACTCAGGTTCACATCAGCTTCCCTTCCCAGCTGGGCTGCTGAGGGCTGGGGGACATGGGGGAGCAGATCAAGTGTTGTGCATTAGAGCACTGCACCCACTCTTCTACTTCCCCAGAGCATTTGGGAGTGGGCACATGATGGAGATGGTTTGTGCCCCAGGATTTTGCATTTATCTGGCATTTGGCCTGAAGCCTGTGTACTTGCAAGGGCAAGGCAAGGAGGTGGCTCACCAGGGAGCAGTGATGGATGAATGACCACACTCTTGGTGTTTTAAAAGATTTTGTTTTGCAAAAGCAGCATATTTAATGAAAAAGAAAAAAACATGCAGTGCTTGTGGGTTTTCTGCAGTTTGCCAGCACTTGGCTCTGAAGGGGAAAATGCTGCATTGCAGAGAGGCCTTCAGGCTGTCCTTCAGGCTGGGTTCCTGACCCGTGGGCAGTGATGGCTCTGGAGGACTGGTGCTGTGCTTCCCCCAGGGACACTGGCACACAGCACCCCAGGGACACCCTGAGCTTGCTGTGCTTCACTTCTCCATTGTGGTGTGATCTCAGTTTTGCCTCCAGTGTCTGTAACTCAGCAGGGCTGGGCACCCGAGGGCTCTGGCTGGGCTCCCAGGTGGGGATGGTCCCTTTCTGCTGGTGCATTCCAGCTGCTGTGCTGGAGATGTTCTGTCAGCTGCATCTTCCTGCAGGGAGAGCCCAGCTGTGTCCCTGCTGCTCTGAGGAGCTGGCTCTGAGCTGCTTGTGTCCATGGAGAGATCATCTTGTCATGCTCCTTCCTTTCCTCTGATTTCCTGCCAGATCACTCTTTGGTGCAAAGCATTAGTGCCACATCTCCTGGCTTCTCTGTGGTGCTGCTCCTCTGCTGGAGTGGAACAATATGGGCTGGAAATTAAAATTACCTGGTAATTCTAAATGATCTGAGAGCTGAATCTGAGCTGAGAGAACAAACTTCTCTGGCCTCTCTGGCTTTTCTGTGAACTACCAGCAAAACAGTTCCTGCTGACTGCAACCAACTGCTCTGGGGGTGCTGGGAAACCAAATATCAGCTTTCTGATTGCCTTCAAAATCCTGGATGACTTACATGCTTTGGACAGCACACATCCTTCCTGATGGGCTCCCCTTCTGATGCTTTGCTGCAGGGTGAAGTGTCTGAAATAGGTAAATTATCTGGGGCAGGAAGGAGAGGCAGCAGAATTCCAGATCTTTCTTGAGAGGGGTTTGGAAATGAATAGAACATGGATAATATTTTTCCTAAGGGTTTTCCACCCCCCCACCCCAGCTGGCTCAGAAAACTCCCTTTGCAGTGGTGCATGCAGGAGAGTCAGGTTGCTGTGGTCATTATTGCAGTGAAGTCTCCCCAGAATCTGCCCCTCCATGATCCAAACTGTGTTGGGTGGGATTGTGGCAGGATGCAGGCTGGCTGTGTGCAGGAACAGGTGTCTGTCTGTGGCTGAGGGACAGAGGCATCCCTGCAAAGCTCTCTCCTGTTCCTTCCTCCCAGGGTGTCTGTGCTGCCTGGGCTGGAATTGGCTGCTGGAAGTACATTTGGAGCCATAGCCATCCCTGACTGGGGATTCAAACCCCATGGCCAGTGGGGAGCTGGGCACCAGGGTGGTGCATCCACTGAACTGCAGGTGCAGCTCCTGGGAGGTTTCTCTGCAGCAGCTCAGGGACCAGGGGATGCTGGAGCAGAGGCCTTGGATATGAACTGCTGGGATTCTTCAGAGTCTGAGCCTCTTTACACTGGTGTGTCCCAGTCCCTGGTGTGGCTGGTGGGGCAGGCAGCCCTGCTCCTGCCTGCCAGCTCCCTCAGGTCACTGCTGGCTTTGTGCTGGCTGCTGGGGCCCTTGGCTTGCCCAGGGAGTGCATGGGAGGGCATTTGGGATTAGTAACTCACAATGGTTCATTACTCTGTTGTATCTTGCTGTTAAAAACACCTCAGGTTTCTTGAGGCAAATGTTGAGGTGTTAAATGAGCTTTAAGAAGCCCAGGAGGAAACAGAGCCCATGGAAGTGCTCATGGTGTCACCCATGGCGGGCTTGGTGACCAGCAAGGCTCAGAATTCTCTGAAAACTCTTGTTCCAAAATGTTTCCATGTGACTTTGGCTTTGTCCCAAGAGGTTTAACTAGAGCCCTGGAATATGAATAGCAGCTGTGAGGAGGAAGAACTAGAACATTCCTTATTTAGGTAATTTCCTAATAACCTCCCAGTTCCCTAAAAATAGTGCAGGATAAAATGCTCCACCATACCAGACTGGCACTGAGCTGGGAAATGGGAGGTGCTGGATAATCTAAAACTCACTCTATTGTGTCTCTCTCTGACTCTAACATCAGGGAAATATTTCCTATTTTTAGCTTGAATTTGAAGTTGTTGAAGTGCCTTAAGATTCCTGGGTATGTAGATATTCATTATTTTGAATCGAAAGTGCACTTCAATATCTCAAACAGAAGTGGAAACCTCCACATTCCTCTAGATCAACATTTAATATATGTGGAGGGTGTAAGTAAAAAATACAGACCTAAAATTATTTAATCAATATGTAACATCAAAAAAGTCCATGTTTAACTTCCTTTACCAAATTTTCCAGGTAACTTCCATTGTTTACAGAATGTCAGTTGTAGGCTAAGTGTTCCAAGAGCTCTGTTTACTCTCTCTGATCTTTTCCAGTTCATTTCCTGCCCAGTGCTGGAGGTTTGCATCCTGCTGGAGGGTCTCCCCCAGCTCTGTGCAGGGCTCTGCCTCCCCTGCCACATCCCACCCCCTCTGAGTGCCATCAGATTGTCCTTTCTGCCTGCCCCACAAGCACTGCACAACCTGGCTGTGGTTTGTTCCTCCTTCCAAGCAGCACCTGTAGTCACAGCAGGGCTGGAGTGGCTCTGTGTCTGTCCCAGCAGCAGCTTTTGGTGGCAAACCCTGCCCAGGGGACACTGCTCACTCTCAGCTCTGTTCAGGCTGCAGACCTTTGTCCTCTTGCTTTTCATGTGCACTGGGGGCAGTGAGCTAATGATCTCATGTTTGTTAGGCACCAAAAATAACTAGGGATCACAAACCTGCAGGAGAAAAAAGAATATCTGATCTGTGGGAGGAAAGTTTAAAGGCCAAAAGCAGAGAATGAAATTGGAGATGTTTGTGTGGCCGCAGCCTTTACACACAGCTGTGCAAAGGACAGGCCTGGCTCTGGTGGGGCAGGGTCACCTCAACAAGTGAGGAAAGACAGCAGAGTAGGGATCAGATGAAGCTGTCCTGGGGTTGAATGAGGTTTTATCACAAGCTCCAGTCACCTGTAGTGTCAGCTTGGATAAGCAGTGAAACCAAGACAGGATCTGATGCTGTCAGCATAATGCTCAGCCCTGCCAGAAATGCTCTCTAGCAGGGAAAAGTGCCCCTGGCTGGGCTGGGTAATGCTCAGGGCTCTGTGGGGCATAATCTGATCCCTTCACTAGAAGGAACACGAGTGTTTAACCTCATGATTCAGCATAAGAAATGTGGCTCAGCAAATATTTTGGTTTTTTCCTTTTTCCTTGGCAGACCAGGGGCTGACAGGCAGTGCCCAAAGAGTCACCCCCAAGGCCTGGGGGACGTGGTGGCTTTCAGTGACAGCTGAGTGTGTGCTGCAGTCTGGGCCTTTGCTTCTCCTCCCCCTGGCTGCAGTGTGGGGTGTGTTAGCCATGTTCTGTGTGTGTGTACTGATTCACTTGGTCTTGTTTCTTGGAAAAGCAGAATCACTTTGTTACCAGTGTACCTGCAACACACACCTTACCAGAACCTGTCCAGGTACATATTCATATTTCCATTTAAATAAAACATTCCCTAACAAAACACCCATCCTTTTAAATGCTCAAGCTGCACTTCTTCCTCACTTGATTTTGAATATTCAAGTGATTCCTCATTTACCTCCACTTTTCAAGACCTTAAAGCTTTTTTATATTGGTGCTTTGGGAGACTCTGAATCCACTTTCCTTTTACATTAACCATATTTACCTACTTTTGCAGATTTCAAACGTTTATTTTACTAACTGTGCCTTATCCTGTTTTACAGGAGGTTTTAAAAAACATGTAAGGTTCCTGTTTGTTAAAAAAAAAAAGATGTTTCAGCCAAACCTGAGATCCCTTCCTGGGCAGGGCATCCGTTTGGGGGTGGCTGTGCACTGGTGATGAGTTCCTGCTCCCCCTGGGGCCTGGGGCTCTGCAGTGGTGCCTGGAGCACCAAGGGGAGATGCTGCTTCAGTTTTAGTGGTTTTAGCTTTATTGCAAGATTTTTTTATCTTTTTTTTTTTTTTTTTGCCATGAAAGATCAAGGTTCCTTTGATCCTTCTTGAGATTCAAGAAGTTTAAGTAGGAAAGGTGATGTCATTTTTTTTATATACCACTTTTATTTTCACTTCTGGTTTGACTCTTTTAACCCTTTCCTGTGTCTCTTGTTGGGGCTTTTATGTCCCCTCATCAGGTTCCAGTACATCCTCTCTGCAAAACTGCTGTTTCAAGTCAGGGGAAACGTCTGGGTCTTTGGCACTAGAAAAGGTAAATTAGATTCTGCTCCTGGAAGGACAGTAGGGGTTGGGTGTGCAATCCCTCCACACCTGAAAGGATCCCAAACCTGATGGAACTGGGGGAAATGGGGCATAGGTGGAGGCAGTGACTGGAGAGGACAGCACAGCAAAGGTCAGATGTGAGAGCTTGAGCAGAGCCTGTCCAGTGTGATACTGGGCTGGGCTGACAGGGTGGCCTGGAGACTTTGGAAGTAAATAAAGGTCAGCTGGATCAGCCTGTGTGGGTTGGAAAGGCTGTCAGGTCTGATGAAGGAGGCTTTATCTCGATTTTGCTGTAAATATTTCTTCTGCCTTCAATTTACTCCCATTTTCCCAGGCACTGCTCCGAAGGGTTCAGCTCAGGACCTGCCCTCCTGGGTCTGATTGCCACAGTCAGGGGCAGCTCTGGAGTAGAGATATTTCCAGGGAAATAAAGTTTGAAGGACTTTATTCCCTCAAACATTTCAAGCCCCAGGCCTTGGGAGTGCCTTTAACTCCTCATAGCAGGTTTTAGATTAATATTTAGATACAGGAGCATTTTCAATATCATGTTGATACAATCAGTTAGCAAACAATGACTTTTCTTTTGAGTTTCCCATGGGAGAAGCCTTGATGTAGGGGTCATTTTTAGCTTCCCTTGTACATGCCTGCTTACCCTGTCCTGTGTGGGTTGGGCTGCTCTGGCTCACCACAGCCAGACAGGAGCCCTCAAAAGGGGAAGGGCTGGGAGAGGCAGTGCTGGTGATGGAGCTGGAGCAGTTTTGCAGAACTGTGAGGAGAAGCAAAGTCTGATGTGAGGTTAGAAGTGGCAGTAGGGGCCAGTGTATTTACCTCCTATCAGTCCTGCCAGCCTTTCCTGCAATAGAAAATCCCTAAGATTAATGGGTCACAAAATGAGAGTGGATATAAAGGGCACTGCTAAAATCTGAGATCCCTGCTATTAACAAAACATGGGGTAAAATTCCTGGGTGGGGTGAGCGTGCTCCCAGTGAGCTCTCAGAGAAGGCAAATATCAAACTCAGTGGTGCACTACAGTAAGTGGTCCTGACCTAGACCAATTATTTTATTTCCTGGACCCAAATCTTACCTCCAGTGTAACAGGAGCTCACAAGCAAGTCTCACCAATTAGACATCCAGTAGAATTTGTTTTTAGTGTTGATCTGTTCCCAAATACAGATACTGCTGAGAAACACTGAAAACCTTCACTGAGAAATGTCAGGGCAGGGGAAGCTGAGCCGATAGGTGTGGGTACATTTAAAGAAAGGTGAAGTGGCATCTTCTGTACTGTCAGAGCCTCATGGCAAGGCAGGGGGAATCTCTGCCAGTCTTCAGTGGCACATGCTGGGATTTTTATTACAAAGCTCTGATCTCAAACACAGGGTGGAGGTGAGGAGGGCTGTTTGCAGCTCTCTGTGTCATCAGCACCTTGATCTGAGCAGAAGCTGAAGCTCTTTTGGCATCTCCCACTGATTCCAAACCCGGGCTCATGGTCAGTAGCAAATGCACAGTGCAGGTCTTGCAGCATCCCCTGGCATCACTCTGGGGGAAGTGAGGCCAGGAGGAGCCTCCTGGAAATCTCCCTGAGTGCTGAGTGGGTGTTTCTGCAGGCTCACACATCGGGATAGCAGAGCTCTCTTGTAGGGGGATAGAATATAAGAAAATAAAGATAGTGTAGAAAGGAATCTCACCCCTAAGGAGCTGCAGCTGGGCCAATTATCAAAGATCAGGAACAGGCCTGACTTTAACAGGCCACAGGTGTAAGCAATGAGAAGAAGATGCTATAAAAGAGTGGGGTGGGTGGGTGAGAAGGGAACTGGGGTTAGTGGCTGCTTTGTGAAGAAGAAAGAGTGCTCTGAGGAGCTGCCCACAAGAAACACCAAGAAGGTTTGGAACTTTTGTGATAAGGAGACAGCAGTGTGGAACCCCTGCAATAAGATGCCAACACTCTCTTTTCTCACAGCAAGTAATTTTGAAATATTTGATACCATATCTCACTTGGGCTCCTTTTTTATTTTATTCCACAAACTGTGTTATGGTGGAGTAATCTAAAGGGAAAATCTTGCCATTACATGGTACAGTTCTTTTAAAGAAAAAATGGGAAAAAAAAAACCCAAAGTGAAACTTCAAAAGCTTAAGTGAGAAGGGGGAAAAAAACAACCAAAAAGAGATCAATTTTCTTTAGTTTAAATCCATATCCTCGAAGTAAGTGGCAGCCCTGCCCTCTAGTGCTGTTGCAAGTGAGGTGCTGGTGCACGGCTCTCAGTCCAAGCCTTGGCACACCTGAGTATTCTTTAAAGCAGATTGAGGAGGTGATTTCTGTGGGTTTTATTGGGTTTTATTTTGTACTTCTTGTGGTTGGTTGATTTTTTTAGGACGATGGTGGTGTTTATAATGTTTTCATAGGATTTCACTGTGAGACAACCAAAATCAGCCTCAGACTCTGACAGATGACAGGCTCTATGAAATCCCTGAAGTACTTTGAGCGTCTAAGCTAACAATTCTGATAAAAAATTCAGTCAGCTGCAGAAGAAAACGAGTGTTTCTGTGACTCCTGACTAACTGGAGCTTCCCTCCGCAGCATTGAAGGCGAGTACGTGCCCGTGGCAGGCGACGAGGTCACCTACAAGATGTGCACCATCCCTCCCAAGAACGAGAAGCTGCAGGCAGTGGAGGTGGTGATCACCCACCTGGCCCCTGGCACCAAGCACGAGACCTGGTCAGGGCACGTCATCAGCTCCTGAGGTGTCCCCTGGAGCGTGGCTGCTGCCAGGGGGGCTCTGCTCAGCAACTGGCTGCAGGACCTGGCTGAAGAATTCTGTGTGAGGAAATACTGCATTGTCAATAAAGCAGATGCAGGCCAAAAATCACCATTTTTTTTACAGCTGGCCTGATTAAAAAAAAAAAAAGGCAATTCAAATGCTAATGAAAAAAATCTAGCGTAATGTGTTTACAAGAAATGTATTTAAAGAGACCTAGTTTGTGTGCTTGGTGGAGGAGGGGAGGTTTGGGTTTTCTTTTGTCTTGTGAACTGATTCCAGGAAATGCCCAGGGGAAGGGGGGAGAGGTTTCAAGGAGAGCTCTTCTAGTGCAGGTGGCCCAGCCCAGCTCAGAGCCCTGGGTGTGGGGTGCGCCCTGTGCTCCCTCTGCTGCTCTTCAGGGCTGCAGTACCTTCATTGCTGATTTAGTGCCTGAATGCCCTGGCTGACAGACAGAGGTGTTCATTGCTGACTTGTTTTCCTCATGGAAGGAAGTTCACAAACAGAGCAGCTGCCACAGGGTGGAAAATCTCCATCAGGTGGTTGTGCTCCAGTGCCCATCAGGTGCACCCCTGCAAATGGTGTGGCTGCACAGGTGTGGAAACTGTGTTGTACTGGGAAAGCTGGGGTTGTTTGTGAATTTACTTAGGTGCCTTGATGGTTGATTAGCAACAGATTTTATAGGCCAGTATTAAAAAAAAAAAATCCATCCCAAATTTAAATTTGCTCCAAGGTAAGTGGTAGAAAACCGTAGAGTAGTGGACACTTCATTGCCTCAGAGGGTGTCTGAATTTTGACCAAGCTGAGGATTTGCCTTTCAGACTGCATGCAGTGGACTGGCATGGTGTGCCAGGGGCAGGCAGGACACCTGCACTGCTGCACAGCAGGTGTGGGCTGCCCAGGCTCAGCTGTCTTGGTGAAGTAAATTCTGCATCTGTTTCCCTGGCAAACTCCCTTGGTAGGATGTGATAGGGCCACCCTTCCCCAGACTTTTGTGTAGTTGTAGTGCTACTAAATTGTTTTTGCTCCTATTTGCCTTCCACATTTTTTTTTCAAATGAAGTATTTTTCTCTGTTATTTTCCTAACAGTGGATTTTTATTGACTTTGCAAATAAAAGTTAAAAAAAATACACAACTCTTGTTAGTTGTATGAAACAGTGCAGCTTCAGTTGTGTATTTGGAGCTTCACCAAAGGTGCTGGCTGTCAGGAGCTGTCCTGAGCCTTTCCCAGCAGCCAGTCTGTTCCCAGGTGTGATGTGGGGTCAGGAACTGCTGTGCTGGCTTCTTTTCTTTAGCTGTGCCTGTGTTGCTCTAGTGGGGTTTGGGTTGGGTTTTGTTTTTATGACCCATAAGCCTTGGTAGTGGTGGGTTTATCACTGTGCAACTTGTTGGAATATCACCCCCTGCTTTCTTTACAATAAATGCAACCATTGCAGTGCTTCCATGTGTTTCCAGTCTGCTCCCTGGGTAGCTGGTGCTGGGCAGGATCAGCTTTAAGGAAGGGGAGAATGCTGCTGCCTGCACATGCACCCCTGTGTGGTGACTTCGGTTTTATTTAAGGAAATGTTTTCCCAGCCACTGACTGCACTTAGCAGAACAATGAGGAAATAACAAGACCAGCACATGTCAGAGGAGGCTCCCAGGACAGAGCAGCCAGAAATGTGTTTGGGACTGAAACCAATCAAAGCAGCAGCTCTTAAACTGTTGTCCTTAAAGAGCATTCCTGCACTAGGGATGGTCCTGGTCCCATGAAAACAGGAATTAGTTAGGGAAGAAGGGTGCTGGGAGACAAAAGGTTTGGTGCATGAGGTGCATTGCAGCTCCCCTCTGTTTTTGTAAGCCCTTTTTTTTGGGTGGTACCAAGATTCTATTCTCTGCTTTTTTATTGTGCAAGTATCCCATGAACCTGGAACTGTAAAAATTAGTATTATTAATTTTTTGGTACAGAGAGCAGCATGCAACAGGTCTGCTTCAAGTATTTTATTTTCCATAATGACAAATCAAAACAGGATATTTTAATGATAAAATCAGATTTTATTCTCCTTTACTAAATCAAACCGTTTCTACTCAAGATTACTTTCCTAATGCCAGATGAGAAAAGTAATAATAACAGTTATACAGACTGCCAGGCATTGACTTGAATTTTAACAGAAACATAGTTTAGGTCATTTTTGTAGTATGAAAAATCTCACCTACCCTTAATGCCTTAACCAGGAATCTCAGAAAATGAACAGAAAGTGGCAGAAATAGATTTCACTAATGTGCTGAAGTTATTTTAATTAATTTTTAGAAATGACTTTTTAGATTTGGTCTGCACAGAATGTAGGTAGCATGACCTGACTTGTGCCTTGGCACCACATCCATCCTGAGGAGGGAACTTTGGCACCAGCTGGTCCAGCATTCCCAGGGATGGCAGTCAGGGACTTCTGGTTCAGTGCCATCTTTCCAACCCCAGGAAGAAATAAAACATTTCCCTTTTACTCATCTTCCAGTTTTAGGAAAAAAAAAACTGTCTTATAATTCATGTTAATTCATATAGCACAAGGTAAGTATTTTAAAAAAAAATCAACTGTTTCTTTTAAAAAGCTGCCTCAACATAAAAAACTAAGGATTAAGCCTTGCAGGCCAATTTTAAGACCATGAATCAACTAGAGGCAGATTATGTCTCCCCTTCCCTCCCTAAATTGTAATTAATTAGTTAAGGAAGTTTACAGGTATCTTAAAAACCAACCCAAAATATAACCCAACCCAAACCCGAAAACCAAGCAAAAAGAAAACAATTTATGTGATTGGAAATTGAAAGGATGGTGCTAAAAGCTCTGCTGTGTTCCCCCAGGCAGCAAGGGGTATTCAAGTAAAACATTTCCCTTTGCTAATGACTGACCTGCAAAGCACCTGCTATACATGACTGATTACATAAAAACAATACAGAATGAAGATGATGTTTCAAGTAATTTTGCTGTTTTAACTGTCCTCAAAGTGTGAATTCTGAAGTCTTCTTTTATTTAAAAAATAGCTCTTCACAGATTCTTCTTGTATCCTCTGGGGATGTGACACTGTGGCCTTCTGTTCTGGAGTCTGTGAAAATTTCATAGTCATTCCCTCCCTGGAAGCAGAAGATGATTTAATTTTATTTAACAGAAAGCACAGTCACAAATAGGGACAGATGAAAGGAAACAGGGGGAAAATGGACTTTTTCCAAGGGCCTGCAGTGATTAGGCTCAGTGAACAACAGCACTGCCCTGGATGAGCACAGAGCCCCAAAATCCATCCCTAGCTTCATTCCCAAATTTCTGTTTGCCACACTGCTTCCACAGGTCAGCATCAGCTGTCAGTACTTCAACGCTCTGGAAATGCTGCACTGCCACTCAGAGGGTCTGAAATGAACTGTCTGTGAGCTCTGTGCCAGAGGGACAGGTGATTACTTTTGCAGCTGATGTCAGGGGGGGAAAAAAACTTCAATTTCAAGCTTGTCTTTCTCTTATAAAATGTTATTTTCTGAAATTTATAAAGTCCTGTGTAATTTAAGAGTTTTGTAACTGTGAGTTCTTATCAAAACAAGCCTTTTCTTATAAAACTTAGCCTGCCACTGTTCTTTGGCCATATTCAGATAGCTTTAATTTCAAGCAAGTCCTTGTGCTTGCCAGTGCCCTCACAAGCTCTTGTCAGGTCTCTGATCAGGTGTCTGATTTTTAAAAGCCTCTGAAGTGCCCTGCAGAACTCTGCTCCATGGTGAGAGACAAGGGACTCTGCTCACTTCCCCAGGGTGGAGCCAGACAGAGTAGTGAGCAAAGGCACAGTGTTAAATAAGACAGGAAATAAATATGTGTAATAAACACCAGCCAACAAAAATCAATCTACACTGAGCAGGCAGGACAATCAGCTTCACACAGTCATGTCACCTAGGCATTTAGCAGAATTATACAAGTTCAATTTTCAAACAACCTCTGTTAAGGCAAGAACCCTGTGTTCAATTCAGGAGACAAGGAAAACTCATCTGCAGCCAGGTAAACATGGACACAAGTTTATGCCCTGACTTCAGCTCTTGTCAGGATTAAGGTTGTAAGGTTAGAACCTGCACTCCTTGAGGTTTAATTACAGCAGCTCTCAAATTAGTGTATCAAACTAATGTACTCACTGGCATGGTCTTGTCTCCGAAGAAATAAATAGTCTTGTATCCATCCTTGGCAACAATTCCTAAGCAGTACCTTTTATCCCAGCCATCTGGGAACACATCAATGCTGATCTGCCCTCCTAGGAGAGAGAGGAACCAAGACTTGTTACGTTTTAACAATGTATTGCTGAGGGGAGAAGAAGGGAAAAAACCCCAAACCGGGTAAGATTTTAGGCAGAGGGAGCTTTGCAGAAGACACAGAAATGTTGTGAGACTCTGGAGTTAAGTCCTGCAAGTACAGAAAGTGTTTTATAGGATATCAGTTATTAGAGCTGTGATTCAGAGATTATTTATCCATTCAACAAAGTCTGAGCACGTTCCCAAATACTCACTGCTATCCAAATGAACCTTTTAGAAGAATTACATTTAATCTCTTTACTTTCAGAAAGAAAGGACACATGAACACAGCTACTGATGTATGTACAGCCATAAAATCACAGGCAAAAGACTTTCTAAGGCTTTCAGAGTAGGAAAGGGAAGAAATCAGCCTTTTCAGCAGCTGTTCCAATTCTGAGCCCTTGGCCTTCACCAATACCCAAGAGCATGATTCCCAGCTGAAGCAGGTGTCCAAAAGGTATTTACAACATAAAGGAGACACTGAACTGCAGTTCCCTTTTGCCTTAGTGCTTCAGCACTAATGCCAACCATACTTTGCAGTTCTGAAAAACAATAAAAGGCAGGAGTGTGGGAATATGTTAGGAGAGAGGGTAAAATGAAAAATGCATCAAAAATTAATTCCCCCTTATTATATTTTTTTCCTTAAGTTTGCACTTGCTTTTGGATTCTTTCCTTCCTCCCACACAGTGCAGGTACAGCTGAAGAACCAAGGGCAACTGGAACAGCACTGAGGGAGTAGCTCTGATCAAAACTGATTCACAGAAACAACTCTGACTAATCTGAAGCATCTAATATGCTCCAAAATGAGCAGAATCAGTCACACAACTGACATTAAAGGACAATGAACTGATGACAAGAAATGAAGTTCTCTTTGTTGATGGATTTCAATTAAAATATCCCAATAAAAGGCTGAGAGGAAAAAGAGGCTCAGTCTTGCCTGCAACCACCCCCAGAGAGACCTGTCACACAAATGAGATGGGATGTCACAGCCATAAGAGAGTATGACTTAAATGAAATTTAAATTAATTGATGTTTTAAATGACATTCTTTTAAAGTATTACCTATTGAAAATGTGAGGCCTTTGCCTGCAAATTCTCTTTGTAGATCAGCTACAAATTTCTCTCTTATATGCTCCTTCTGTTAAGGAAAAAAGAAAACAAAACCAAACAACAGTTACATGCTGTAACTGTGTTGATTTACCAATGAAAAGATAACCCAAAAACACCTCTAAAAAAGAATGGTTTTATTGATTTGAATGGACCCAGGCTGGTTACACTATAGAGCACAACATAAAGTATGATTTTACCTAGGACAGGGTTTTTTAGAAACCCCATGTATAGAAGTAGGATGTTCAGTACTCTGGATATTGGATTAAAAACATGAGCCAAACCCACCCTTCTGCAAGTAATCCTTGCTATTCCAACAAAAAACCCATTGTCTATTGCTTTAGGTCTGAATGAACAGATTAGTTAAACCACATGGAAAGGATTAAAATGAAAAACAAACAATTGCACAAACGATGAAAGTTTTTAAAAAATCATAACCTGGCCATAACTGCCTCCTCCAGGAGAGCTGGGTATTTTTCAGGAGTTGTAACTCACTTTATCAAGTTCATAGAACTCAAGTCGTTCCTCCTGGCTGCAGCTTCTTCCAATGGGGGACACATTTAACATCCCATTTCTGAACTCAATGAAAGTGCCTCTGCAAGGGAATTGATCACAAGACAGAAAATGGATGAGAAAACTGCTCAAAACACTAAATATCACAGTAAATTTCCATTTAATTCTACAGGCAGTGGGAATCACCTGTCTCACTACATGCAGGTACCTCTGGCACCAGTAAGTCTTTTGGACTTGGAATCTGGCAACCTCATCATCATCATCCTTACTGGCTTTTGAAAGCACCTTTTGGTTTAACAAGTGTGACTGGAGCATCCCATCAAGCTCAGGGCCTGACAGGCCAGGCTGTCAGTGTGGGGTGAAGCTGCAGAGTTCCCAGCAATGTGAGCAGTGCCCTGCCTCACAGGGCACCTTGCAGTGTCTGCACAGCTGCATCTCACACCTCACACAGAGCTGCTCTGGCTGCACTTCTCATCTCTGAATTCCAAACCTGGCAAGGGAACTCTGCTACTTCAAACCTGAATCTCCTTCCCTCTGACACAAAGTGCTGATCAGTATTTCAATCCCTGTGCTCCAGCTGGGGACTTGTCTTTGTATGCATGGACTGAGCTCTGTTTCACACACACAGTGCTGCTCCCCAAGCAGAAATTACTCATTTTTTTTGCTGAGCACCCTGAGCTGAGCTTTACATCCCCCATGGAGAACAGGGCCACACTGAGATGTCTGTGGGCACATACCTCTTCTTTGGCAGTTTGATCTTTGCAATGTAACTCAGGCAGTAGTTGATGACATCTTGAAGGATGTCCTCGCCCAGGTGGCCCTGAATGCTCTAACAAAACAAACACCATTCAACCAAGGGTCCAGAATTTGAGATTCTAAAAGCAAGTCACATGGAAAACACAGACATTGGGTAATCAGGCATGGTTAATAGCACAGAGAAACAAACATGCCTTCAATCAGTAACATCAGCTGATGCTCACATGGTACTAGCTAAAGGCTCTCTTTTTTCTTTTTGTTCACTTTATAACACCAAACTGTCCTTTAATATGAATCCCAGTTGTACCTGCTTCAGAAGGAAACTGTGCCACTGGCAGCAGCCCCAAACAAAAAGCTCCATTTAATGTCTGCTATAGCCAAACACGAAGAAATGGAGCTCGTTCCTGCAGTAAACTGGAACCACTGGTCAAGGCAGCAAATTCAGCCAGGATCTCTTAAATGTTTACTCTCCATTATTTATGTTAAACATTACATGCCAAATGAATGATCCATTAACAGGACTAACAAATGAAAGCAGCAGCAACTTTGGTCTTTGAAAGGGTGATTACAAAGGACTACACTGTACAAATAAATCAAAATATTGTTTAGAAGATTTCTTTTTCTCACTATTGGAAATTTCACACTTACCTGCTTGCTCAGGAATTTCCCATCTTTGTATGCTACCAGGCCATTTTCTGAGAACACATAGTCATATTTTTCAATCACTGCAAACAAGCAAAAAAGACAGTAACTCATCATTTTCCATCAATGCTTAGTGCAGAATTGTCTTAAATGTTAAATAGCTTAAAATACAGCAAACATTAGCTCCTAAAGCATGAGAATTTCAGCAGCATAGCATCAAGAGCAAGATGAAAGCTTGTCTCATTTCTCACTATGATTAACACACACCTCAAATCATGTGAAGTCAATTGTTTGACTTACCTGTGGTTTTACTTAGAGGCATGTAACTCTTTGCATTAAATGTAAAGGAATGACCAAACAACTGGCACATGGCCTGGCTTGAGAGCAAGTCAAATATTGCCCTTTTAGGTTTGTTTCCTCAGTGTCACTAATGCTCAGCAGATGTCTGGGAGCTGTCTCAGCACCACACAAGATGATATGGTTTACTGGAGAGCACTTGGAAGGCAAACAAACTGAGCTGTCTGGGCACTACAGGAGGCTGTCAGTGGCATCAGTTAAGTGAAGACCATTAGGAATAAAGGAGTAAGACAAGAATCCATAGTGAACCCCACAGTGAACAAATCCAGGTCCTCAGGGATGTGGCTCAGCAGCTGAGCAGCCCACACGTGTATGTCACACACAGGACTGCACTGTACACAGCACTGTGACAAAGCCCTCCCAGGGCTCTGCCACCAAGGCAGGATTTCACCATTAGCAGCAACCTCTTAATTTAACATCGAGATACCTGCAGAGTGCAAACAGGCTGCGATTTCCAAACGCCGGGGAGCAGCTCCCCACAGCCTGAGTGCAACACAGCACCCCCAGGAAGACAATTACAAGCAAGGGAAGAAGGGGATGGACGGGGTTCAACCTCCACCTGCCCTTGGCGGCTGCCCGGGGCCCGGAGCGCGGATGGCCCCAGCGGGATCGCCTCAGGGGATGGCCTCAGGGGGATCGCCTCAGGGGATGGCCTCAGGGGGATGGCCCCAGCGCGGATCGCCCTTACCGTCCTCGCCCAGCTGCTCGCGGATCTTGGCCAGGTCCGAGCCGCCCACCACCCCCACCTTCATCTTCTGCCGCAGCCGCTGCATGAACGCCGCCATCTCCGCCGAGATTCTCTGCAGTCCAAAACAGAGCCGTCAGATTTGCCAGAGGCCAGCGCCTCCATTCCGGAACAAGCAGCCCGTGCGGGTCCTTCAGCAGCGTTAAATGAATGAAGTGCGCCCACAGAGCCCGCGGCACACGGCACAGCCGGGCCCCGCGCTGTGCCATCCGCCCCGCTCCCCGCGGGCCCGCAGCCCCGTCCCGCACTCGCCTGGCGCGGCGCCGTGAGGGTGCCATCCACGTCGAACAGGCAGAGCGCTGAGGGCGGCGCCGCCATGGCTGCACCGCGGGGCCGCCCCTCCCGGCGGCCCGCGCGCGGGGCGGGGAGAGCGCAGCCGCGGAGCGGCGGCGGGGCCATGGCGGCGGTGAGGGCCGGGGCTGCTGGCGTGGGCTGTTCCCCCTTGCCCTCCTTCTGCCCTTTCTCCCCAGCTCCTCTTTCTCCATCTTTCCCTTTTTCCATCCCTTTTCCCATCCCTGTCTCCGGCCGCTCGGCGGTCCTTGCACGGGTGCCCGCGCGTGTTGGAGCATGGCGGGGACAGCGCGGAACCTCCGTTCCTGCCTTTGCGCCTTCCCAGCGTCCGCTCCCTCCTTCGGCCTGATCGCGGCCTCCTCTCCTTTACCGTGCTTTGTCCACTTTTTTCTGTTTCCCTAAAACTGCTGTATAAGTGGTTATTTAAGGAGTCGGCGATTTCAGCAGCTTTCCTGGTTTGTTGCTCAGCCAGCGGGAGGCAAGGGGTGTGCCAGGGTCGGTCACTGAGCTCACTGATATCAGCTGTGTTAGCAAAGTTTTCCCTCTCGGTCTGCAGGGAGGGATGCGAGCACAATCACCGGTTTTTTATCAGAACACTGGTTTAAGGTTACAGTGACCCGGGGGTTGTGCTTTACTGTCTGTAGGCGCCCGAGGGGCCAACTCTGAGCTCACTGGTGGGTTTAAATAGGACTCAGACGATGACCCGTGGGAATCTTACCTTACAGGCTTGGCTCTGCTCAGTCAGGACTACAGCCTGCACAGCAGCACCTGCTGGGAGATCGCTACAGAAGGAGCTCTGGACAAGGCCATGGAGAAGGGAAGCTGCTCGCCTGCCCTGGATTGCTGCTTCGTGGCAGGGTTTGCAGTCACAAGCCCAGCGAGCTCATGGTGTCAGGAGTTATCTCAGGAGACTGCGAGAGCCGTCCGTGTGTCTGTCCCACTTGGCCCCTGCTGCTGTGGTCCAGCAGAAGGCTGTGGATGGGAGGACAGAAGAGTTCAAACTGGTGTACAGGTTCCCAGGGATAAAATACTGCAGGGTCCTGTCGAGACTGAAGCTGCTGCAGACTGCCACCTCCGTGATCATGCTGCCTCCCATCTGCTACCTCTACCTGCAGGGCCAGGTGTCCCAGAATATCCTCCTCTACACAACTGGCATCGCTGTCTTTGCTGGGGCAATGCTGTATGGTATGAGCTACTTTTTCAGAAGAATTATTGGATTCATCTACTTAAGTGAAACTGGACAAACTGTCAGAGTGGCCCACTTGACATTTTGGGGAAGACGTAATGACATTTACTGTCCCATAGAGACAGTGGTGACTTTGGATGAAGTTGGAGATAGCAAGGATGAGCTCCTTCAGCAGTTCAAGCGATATAACAGTACAGATACTTTGTATTTTACAATTAAGTATGGCCAGATTGTAGACAGACAGAAATTTGCTCAAATATTTGGAGAATTTGTGTGACTTTTGGAAAGTCACACAAAAGTAATTTCCAATGACTTTCCATGTCTATTGTGCTTATTCCACGAGGTTTAAATAGTTCACCAAACTACACATCCCTGTCCATTTCCTGTGCAAAGCCTGCTGTAAGTGCACCCAGTGTACAAAGTCACAGTGGTAAGGCACAGCCCACTGGATTAAAGGTCCTGCATCTTGTGTATGATGTGAGGAGTGTCTATTCCATGTAGCATTCAGTAATGTCACAGCATTCCAAGCCTGAACTGTCCTCAGAATGTGCCAAATTACTGGGGATGAAACATGAAAAATCTCTCGAAATGAAATGCAGGAGCTGCCAGAGCGTCCCCACTTCAAACTCAGTGTTTCTTTTAGGTCATTTCAGGTTGGCTGGGAAGCCTCTGGAAATTAAAGCTGGTCTGGTACATCCATATGATGGGTACTGCTGAATGTCAGAGAGGGACATGCTCATGTATCAATGCAATTGAGGGAACTGGGAAGGTGTGTGGGCTGTCCTGGCCTCAGGAGGGTCCTCCAGGATGGGAGTGGAGCTGGGCAAAAGAGACACTGGCAGCTCAGCTGTTAAGTTAGAGGCTGGGACAAAATTTCAGCAGCCTCTTACAGAAATTGCCATTCTTCATTGGAATGGGAAAAGCAGCACCTGTCTCCATGAAGGATTGTGGTCTTATTCCATGGTATTGGCATGACTTCTCCTTTTCTGAAATGAGGAATTTAAACCCAAGAAAGAACCAAACATATCACCTATAACATGTAACACATTTTTGAATTGTCAGAAGCAAGGTAACTCCTTACACCCCTCTTCTAGTTCTAGCTTAATTTGTTACTGGCAAATAAACTGACTCTCACCAATACTCTGGAGTGTTCTTTCCTTATTTTTTATTCATGTGAAGTGAAACCTCTGTTTCTTGGTGGATCACCAAAGGATCAGTTAAGTAAAATTGCCATTTAAGTGCACAGGGTAACCCTGAATTACTATTTCTCGTGTTTAACTTTTCCTAATGGAGTTCTGGGAGTTTAAATTTTGGCTGACACTGTGTAGCACAGCAGTATCAAAGGAAATCCAAATGTTCCTTGGTGTAAACACCATGGCAGCAAAATACAGTGATGAAGATAAACCTCCAAAAAATAATATATACAGATATATATTATTTTTCTGAGGTTTATCTTCATCAGAATGTATTTAATATGCACTAATGGTTCAGTTCAGGCATGTACTGGGTGTAAAATGAAAAGCCCTGGAGAAGTTCAATTATAAATATTTTATTTAAGAATATTGATTACACATTATTGATGTCATTTGTTATGAATCTGTGTACAGTTACTAGTTACACCATGAAGTGTACTTAAGTATTTGTTTAAACATTTATTTGGCACTGTCTACAGTATGCTGTAAACAATATTAACTTTATATGCTTGAGCTGCAGTGCTTTCTATGGTATTCTCTAACGATTTCATCAACATGTTGTACACAATTATACAGTTACTGAGTGTCAGTAAAAATTATAAAAACACCTAGAGTAGTCATAATAAAAGTGAAGATGTGGTAAGACTTCAAATTACTGGACCTTTGTTTCTGTAAAAGTACAAGACTTGCTAGAGACATTCACTAAAACTACTGCACTGATATGTTGAACAAACTAATTCCCAAAATGCTGTCAAATCCAGTTCTTGGTTTGACTTTCCTTTGCTGATAATACGCTTACGAGGACAGCGATGACAATGAAGTTTTGTTGAACACCAATTTTTACCAGTCCTTCCCCCAGATTTCTACAACCTCTGTTCAAAAACCTGCTCAGGTTCTGCCCAGCTGGCACCAGAATTCTGCTTTCTGCAGAGGTTTACAGAAATCCCACTGGGTTTAAGCTGGCAGAAGTGACTGTGCTGGAGTTTCCCAATACCAGTACTTTAAAATGGGAAAACCATGATTAACACTTCTCAAAGCAGGTAAGGAACCTTTTCACATTTTGGTAGTTGTATTAAACATGTAAATCTTTTAACTTCTCTGTTTCTTATTATGCACTTAAAAATTGTGGTCAGGTCCTGAAAGGGCAACTGTAAAAGTCCATTGTGGTCCCTGTTTTTTGGTGCACAACAAAAAGTTAAAATTAGTAAACAAAATCCAGATGCTGACCAAGAAAAAGAAAAAGAAAGGCACCAGATCTAGTTCAAGTCAGCCTTCAGCAAACAGTAAAGAGACATCTAAAACAATTCTCTGAAGAAAAATCAACTGTTGACACATTTTTTGATCCTGTGGCTTTCTAGAAGATCTCTGAAATATTGATGACTTAGAATATACTATTAGAACAAAAATAGAATTACTTTGCATTATAAATGTGCAGGCAGGACTAGGCCTTCACTGTAGTGGCTCTGATACCAGATAATGGCATTTCTGCTTTAGTTTTACAAAATACCTCAAGTATTTGTGTAGAAGTTATAATAGATAAATTAATGGCTATTGTGTGTTCTGGGCAAATGGTAAAATAATCTGGAATCATTCTAGACTGCTGGCAGAAGTGGAAGAATGTGCTTTGCATGGTTCTCTAAGCTTTGTCAGATTACATACCTCAGGGTAGAGTTTTCTCTGTACAAGTCTGCTTGTAAGAGAAGTCAAAAGTTTTAAAACCCATCCGTGATGAGGACAGAAGGACAAGGGCTTCAGTGCCACTTGCAGTGCTGCAGGTGTGGCTGAGGGCACCAGTGCCCCTGAAGCAGTGAGTGCAGGCTGGGCAGAGCTGCCCTGGTGCAGCTGGTGTGGCAGATGCCTGTACTCGAGGGAATAAAGCTGGAAATTATTCTGTAAGATACTGTGCTTGGCAGTGGTGGAAAGCAGAGCTTTCCTTGGAACGCTGATTTGATCCCAGCTGCCATTAGAGAAGGGCACTCTGTGTGGCAGGCGTGTGGCTCCCAGTGTTTGGCCACGCTTTGCTGCTTCTGGATGCAAATCTACCAGGGTCACCCGTGGAAACAGACTGTTCCAGGTCCTGCTCAGACAGTGCAGAGTCAGGGACATGGCTGTAGGAGGACTCTGCAGTCAGCATGGCCCAGGCCAGAAGAGGGAGGTTCTGGGGATGCACAGTGAGGGACAGCTGCATGGACCTGCTGGTGACCAGTGCCACTGCTCTGCCTGGGGCGCGTGTGCATGGAGCAGCTTGCCTTGGGCAGGATTACAGACAGAACACAAACCTCAGTTTATGACTTTACACTTATCTTGTAAGTAGAGAAGACATGAATTAATGCAAACTAATTTCATAATCAGCTGTTCAGTGCAAGGGAACTGCTTTTTACTTGAAGTTTGCTAAGATGTCACTGAAAATGTTCAGGAAGAGGTGCGCATGGTGGTCCTTGAAGATCAGCGTGGGACGAAAACGGATGGATCTGTCTCCACAGCCTCCCAGGACAACACCTGAAATGAGAACACAAGAGGTCCTCTAGTCATTTCCATTTTTGCCAAATAACCAGAAAAATTCAGGTCTCTGAATGGGGATACCCTCACTGTGGAAGGCCAACAGAAGCTCCCCAGATCCTGCTAGGCACACCATGATACAGCACATTGTGGTGTGAATGGCCTCAAGCTTCACAGCAGCTTGGAAGAACACTGTGGGTGCCTGGAGCTGTTCTATAAAACAGTTGGAGTATTGGGACTAATCCTGACAGCAATGGAAAGAATCCATCCAGCACAGAGATCAAACAGCATCTGAGACTTCAGATGCTGCAGTACTCTCCTGGTCAAGTGTCCTGGTGCCACAACAAAACACAGGAGGTTTCTCTGCATTGGTTTTTAAACTAATTTGCTTTTAATGACAAGAAGTTAAAATGTCTCAGTGCTTGCAAACCTCTCTCTGCAGAGTTTTAAATGCACTTTTTGGAAATGTTTGAATGGGAACCCCTATTACTAAGCTGAGCTAACCCTGCCTCAAAGCAGAGCCTTGGTTTACCATGAAACAAACCACTTGCCTTCTCTCCCTGCTGGCTTACTTTCCAGAACAAAAAATGGTGTCTTTTACACTTTAAAAGTTTGGTTTCACCACAGTTTAGATGCACCATGCCTGCTTTTTCAACAGAAAGGAGTAACAGCAAAAACAGCAGCAAACACAGGGCCCACACAGTCAAAGAGAGAATTTTAGGTGTGGATCCCAAGGTTCCCCTCTGGATACCTGGGCCTGTCTGCAGCTGTTAACAGTTCTGTGGGAAAAGAGGGATGCCACTGTAGATCTGTGCCCATTTTAGGCACTTGTATTTAATCATTAGGCATTCCTAGGTATAGGAATTATGTATTTATAGAACTTGTCGTTCTTCTCCCTGTGTTTTCCTGAGTGACATTGACTTCCTTCTAAGGAAAGTAAGCCATGTCCATGGGCACCTAAAGTCACGGCAAAGGACTCTCAACCTGATGTCACAAAATCTCATCCCATACACAGATCTCTTCCAGTAACTTCAGACCTGCAGAGGCTGGTAAATGCCCACACCATGCAACAGACTTCTCTGAGGGCTCTGACAACAAGTATTTCCAGAAAAGCCTAAATCCAACTTTTTTAATTTCACTACTGTCCTCTGAAACTGAAATACTCATGCAGGATATGAAAAGGAAAATGTGAAGCATTATCTTCTCATGTGAAGCTCATCCACATACAAAAAAATTCTTACCTTTGTTTCTGGCTATTGTAATTAACTTGTTTCTAGTTGCATCATTTGGAGTGTCAAATGAACAGAATGTTCCTCTTCCTCTCACTCTGCTGATGAGATGGGGGTAACGAGCCTGCAGAGGGAGGAGAGACAAGCACATGGCAGGTGCTGCAACAGAGGGCACCTGGTGGCAGGGCTGGCTCTGCCAGGTGGAAACCCTGCTGCCTCCTCGCTCTGCTGGAGTGGAGCGTGGCTCACATGGTGCTCTGCTCAGCCTGCAGTGCCCCACACAAAGCAGGGAGGGAGAATGAGTCTGACCCACGAGCTGGGTCAAGTAAAATATTCTTTGGAACGAGCATAACACACCTTATTTACATCTACAGTGGACTCCAGGAAAACCTGAGCATAAACCATCTGCACTGGGGCTGGAAACCAGCTCGGTCTTACCCTGCACTGAGACACTTGCCAGTAGTATCTGCATCACTTATTCTCAGTCACAGCCCTCATCTTTTGGAAGAGCAATCTTTTGGATAGGACTAGCTGTATTCTGGCCCTCCAAAGTATGAGATTATAGTGTTTTCTGTTCTCCTGCCTGCTATGTGTTAAAGGTGTGGAGAGAGCAGAGACTGTGTTTGGGATTATTCTATGCAAAATGCCTTTGGGAGGTAAGCACCTGCAAGCCCATCTCTAAATGCCTGTCTGTAGAGCTCCACAGTAGAAGCTGTAAGGAATTTCCCTTAAACAAGGGAGGGAAAGATACAATTTTCTTATTTCAACAGCCCAGAAGAATTGGAACAAAATATGAAAAGACCTTCCTTTGAAAAGAACTTTAGGACAAGGAAATACCAGCTGCTTACATTACTTCTAGCAAAGTAATTTAATTAGCTGCAGTACATACCTTCAGGTATTTTGGGGATCACCCTTTATATTGGATTAAGCCATACAAACCCAGCATTTTTAAGTCAGTAAAAGAAAGTTTACTTCATTTCCAAATGGGACACAGTTATTCAGGCCTGTGTTGAAGTTACTATAATGGTCTAGACCCCAGCTCTAGCTCCTCAGCCCAAATGTTTAAACTGGATGAGGTCAGATCCTACTTCAGCACCAAATTTCTCCTTCTCATCCACAATCCTTCCAGATGTTTACCTGCAAATCCAGCAGCCCAGTCAGCAGTGCTTTCCCAGCATGGGTTGCATTGTTTAGAAGGTCTTCTGTTTTAATAACCTTAATGACTTCAGCAAGCATAAGGTTCTTGGATGGATCTCCAAGCCAGGTGTTAAAAATCCGGTAGGGCTTGGGAAAGAGTGGGAAAAGAGTTGAAGAACATGTTAACAGGCAAATCACTATAAATTAAGAAAAGCAAGGCATCACACTGGCAGTTCAAACATGGTGTATGAAAAGGCATGCACTAATCTCACCAACCACCCTTATTTATGCTGTAAAGGAAAATCCCATTTGCTGAGCTGAAACACAGGGTAATTACTTCATGCTTCTCATTTAGTGTACTCTGCCTTGCTACTCTGATGTCTCACTGGAACACAGCTACAGATGACAGGGAATCAGCATCATCTATACAGACTTTACATCAAGCTTTATCTTCTTTCCCTTAATTTGACTTTTCATTTATTACATCTAAAATGTCATTAGTGCAAAGAAGAAATTTTGCTGACAGAATCTGTAATGCTGACATACAAGCTCTGAAATTCCCAAGTTGCCCTACAGGAGAAGGTGTCAGTTTGTGGTTGGATTTTGTACTGAAGGTTTATTCCATTAGGCTTAACCCAGTTCTCCTCTTCCCCCCACCAGCTTTATGACCTTGGTGACTGATAACAACTGGAATAAAAGTGAAGAGGTGATGGTAACTGTTGTGTGAGCACACAGCAAGTTTCTGTAAAACAGCAGCCCCATCCAGCTGAAGGAAACCTTGTCCCTTCTAAGGATATCACAGTCACTCCTCAGGGGGTCACCAACCAGCACAGAGTCCAAGTTTCATTAAAAATCTTACAGCATTTGGCCTGAACTCCTCTTTGTGAAAAAATCCTCCTGTCATCATCTTCTTACTGAATGTGACCACATCAGCTGGGTCATCCAGGCCCCAGTGCTCGTGTGCCCAGAATTTTCCTGTGCAGCCGCCTCCTGTCTGCACCTCGTCCACCAGGAAAGCACAGCCATGCTGCAGAGACACACGAGAGGAGCAGGGAGTGTGAGCCCCCCTTCCCAGACCAGAAACACCTCCCTTAGGGAGCACATCAACACAAGCCAGTCACAGGCTACACCCCTTCTTCCTCTCCCTTCACTCCCCTCCTCAACCCCTCCACCAATGCCACTCATGTGTCAGATTTCACAATTAAAAATTCAGCTCTTTTTGCAGGAAGGCACTAGAAATTGGTTTTCTACCCATACTCATCAAGTACATGTTTTTATATAGTCTTGGCATTTCTAGAGGATACCTGAAAACACCTGGGAGGAGCAGAGGTGGCATTTTCAAAGCCCCTGAGGGAAGCAGAGTGTCATTTCTAGGGACTTTGTTTGTTGGAAATATGAAGTCTCTGTGTCCAGTCAGAGCTGGGCATTATGTGGCACAGAGGCAGTACCAGCAGCATGAGCTGGTCTTTTTTGGGGGGCATGAAAAGCTGCCTTTTCAGACAATTCTGCTGAAAAAGCTACTGGTGAGCTGGCAATGTGGGGTTTTTATGTGAAGGACTATTTTGTCCAAACTTTGTGACAGGGAGAGCAAGCTATATCATAATTCTGTATTTAAAAACAATGGGTAAGTACTTTTGGCAGCATCTCTTCAGCACACAGATGTTTTGAGGGTGAAAAAAAGCATGAAGTATTACTGAGGGTCATAGCTTCTAAATAGGTAACTTTACATTCCAAATATCAAGACATCTGTCCTTTTCATTGTTTTATTGGAACATCAGCACTATGGCTGGTCTCAAGTTGAGTTTCAGGGCGTTTTTTTTTTTGCAATTAAAACCATGTAATTAAAAATTTATACTTTTCACAACCTGCTTCTTCAGAAACTGAACCTCCTCAACCAACAAGCATGATCATTTAAAGAACACACCTGCAGAATTCATAGCTAATGAATCAGAGTAATTTCTCTCTCACTTTAAAATGAGAAGATTATTTATTGGACTGAGGAAAGCATTAGTGTGAATCAAATGGAAGAGAGCAGGGATTGCTGCTATGTGGTACACACCTACCCTGACTGCTGCTAAGGAGGCCTGTGAGACCCTCCAAGAGCCTGGGGCAGGGCAAAGCCTCTGGAGACACCCACAATGTGTGGGTGCATGTTTCAGCTACCCCTGAGCACCCAGAGAAATGTTTTATTACCTTCCTGGCAATATCTCTTAGCTTTCTGAAGAAGTCATCTGAAGCATGATTGTCCCCACCCTCTGACTGTATTGGTTCCACAATGATTCCAGCCACAATCTTCTTCTTTTTCCTGTACTTTACAATCAGGTCTTCCACCTGCAAATCAAACACTTATGAATGTACATCTTCCTTCCAGAACATTTGTACATTTCCTCCCAGCTAGATGAAATCTCATCAGAACCTCAACTTTGCATGGAAATTCCTGGCTATAAAGGTACCAGGAGGCACTAAGGATTAACAAGTGGTTCTTCCAGCATTTACCACTGCCTTCTTGTTCCTGAATGTTTTAAACCATGTCCTAATCACACTGTAACTAGCTGCACATTGATCTGCAGTGTTGTGAAAGCTCTAGCCAGGTTCAGCTGGCAGGGTGCTGAGCACCACTGCAGCTCACTGGGCCACTGCTGTCATTCTACCTAAGTGATATGGGATAGGTTTTGAATCAGAAACTAAAACTTTGCTAATGCATTAGAAAAAGTAATCTGGAAAATTCACTTTTTCCAGTCACCCACTTCAGATATATTAAAATTAATCAGATGAAATAGTGCAAAAATCCTGTTGTTGTAAGGGGCTGACAGATAATACTCATTAACCTCCTAGTGCCAGTTGCTGCAATTAATGTTGTGTTTGTGCTTGAAATCCCTCTCACAGCCCTCAGGGCCACAGCCCCTGCAGGCTGTGCAAAGCAATGATTTCCAAAGGGGGCCAGTAAAGCCCAGCACAGACCTGCTAAGAAAACGTTTGGCTTTTTGGTTTTTTTGTTTGTTTGTAAAATAATGGCATACAGCATTGCACTTCTCCCAGCAAAGCTACCCTGGGGCAGCCCAGGGAGTGCATTTGCTGTGCTCTCTGAAGTGAAGCAGGTCTGGCTAAGTGGACTCACAGGTCCACCCCTGCACAATCACAGCTTTATGCCAGAAGCTGCATGGAGAAGCTGGAAAGGCTGAAATACTCTTAGAGGCCCTCTCTGCAGAGAGGGTTACCCACAGTTATCCACACTGTGCTCTCTCTCAGCCCTTTGGCAAGAGCTGGCAGGTGAGTTCACTGTGTTACAACCAAGTTCTGAGGGTGAAATTTCACATTGGTGTCACTCTTGCAGCCCTGAATTCCCAGTGAGCTGGCAGGGAGAAAGGTCTGACTGTAAACAACAGTGAATGCTGCTCCAATCACAGGCTGTTCCAATCCCTGAAAACATTCTTTTAGTGAAAAGCACTAATCCTACCAACACTATTCATTATTTCAAATCAACAACAACAGAAAGCTGCCAGGGAATTTTTTTACCTCCTCTAAACAACGGGCTTCTTCCTGTTGATTCTCTTTCACAAAGTCTTCCAGGGGATATTTTAGCCTTGGAAATGGAGCAATAGGCCAGTCCAGTGAGGGGATGTCCAGTTTGTGAATTGCTTTAGAGTGAGTTGTAGCTAAGCAACCTAAGCCCAGAGAAGGAAAAATTAAAATAATACCCATCTAGGACCAATACAAGAAAAAAGCCACCAAGAAATGAAATGGCCTGATTGTAGAATTCTTTTAACTTCTCTGTGTTTTTACTGTCTTCTGAAATAATGGGTAATTGGATTTAGTCAGGCTTAAATGGATTGCTCTAGATCTTAAGCATCAGTTTCCACATGCACTATGTTCCAGAAGAGCAGGAGAACCTCTGTCAGTCTGAACAGGTTGCTCAGACAAGGTGGTTTCATCCCTCCAAAGACACAAAGCTCACAGTTACAGCACTCTCAGGTAACATGCTTAGAACAAGGACTGAGCTGATATAAACCAGTAAAAGTGAGTGACAGCATGTTTTGGTGATTTTCACCCAGGAATTATATTTTCATGAGTACAGACAGGAAACTGCACATTCAGAATGAAAATAAGAGCCTGTCTGAAAAGAACTTTTTAAAAACCACAAAATCAATTCCTACTGTCACTCAACCATTCCAGTGCTGGTGGGGCTTCCAAGGCAAGCCTTAATGAACCTGCAGCTTCTGCAGTGGTGCTGTGTGTGTAAGGACAAGCACAGTGAACTGAGGGGGACAAGGGACAGCTTACCCAGGGTCCTGCCGTGGAAGCCGCCCATGAAGGAGAGCATGGCGTAGTCAGGGCAGCCAGGGGGCTGCAAGCAGAGCACACAGGGGGGTCAGCCAGGGAAAAACATCCCCCCACTGTCCCCTGAGCTCCTCTTCCACCAGGCACCACAAATTGTTCCAGCCTCCCCCCTTCAGCACGCACAGTGGTGACCCCAGCCCTGGCCTCAGGTCCCAAACCCCGGGGTTAACATGGATAAATCCTTGGTGTGTCCTGGCAGCACTGCCCAGCTGAGCTCAGGCAAGGCTGAGCCTTCAGCACAGTCCCCCCTTTGTAGACAAATTAGGAACACATGTTTGTGGGGTGGCTGTGCCTGGGGGTGGCCTGGGGGCTCAGAGAGGAGAGGTTGGGGCTCCCCTGTGCTGACCCCCATGCATTCCTGATGGCTCCCTGATCTTTGTGGGGAGCAGTCTGTATTTCACCATTTCCTAAATGTACAAAGCCCAGATTCCACTTCACTTGTAGCAAACCAAACTCTTCCTCCCAATCTTCCCTTCCAAGCCCAAACCAGTGGTACATTGTAGGTGTGGTAAAGAACAAATGTTACCTGGTTAATCATGCAGGATTCCAGTTCTTCTTTTGTGACATTATTATGGCCCCTTTCCTTGTTCTGCAAAAAAATCCAAACAACCCAACATGAGTGTTCCTGTAGTTGTAAGCAAGGCATTTATGGCTGAACCACAAACCAGGAATGCTGGTATTCAAAACTGGATTCAAGGAAGACCCTGACTATAGCTTTCACATGCTGCCTACAATCTGCATTTTCTTTATTTCCTTTACTTTATAACTTCTAAAGTTGTGTCAATATAAAGTAAAAGCTTAGACAAAGAGGTTTTAATAAAGATTTTATACTCGATTGCACATAAACAACATAATGAGCAAGACAACCTCCAAGCCTCATTTTGTTCTGCAATAACAATTCTGATTATGAGTAAGTACTCTTTTCTACATCTAAACCTATAAAAATACCTTAATGTTTTACTTACTCTGTACCACATGAATATTGCTTTAAAGGCATTTTCATTAGAGCAGGATCCACAAGACATGGTCATCACCTGTGACAAACCCTTAGGAGCCACCTGTCAGCAAAGACAGAAAAATTACTCTTGAAATACTGAACACAAGTATAGTGCAAAATGATAATAACAGTGGTGATAAGAATAGTGATCAGTCCTCAGGTATCTCAGACTTACTGATAGCAAAGACTCCTTCAGTTTTTCTGTAAAGTTCTCTGGAGGTAAAATGCCTAGGGCAGGTCTGTTGATAAAAGTGCTCTAAAAAGACAAAGGAAGAGGAATTGTTAGGTCTTACTATCAAATGGAAAACATGTCAATATCAAAGCAGTTCCATTTTATTCTAATCATAAATACCAGGTAGAAATCTGTATCATGGCACACATGGTTTTAAGGTAGAGATTACTATTCCTGCCTTAGCATATGTTTTTCTGTCCAATCCTCACTAGTTTATTCTTGCAGGATACCTTAGGAAAGTTGCATGCTAACTCACCCTGACATTTCCTCTTCAATATTGCCATTTTAGCTGCTCAATCTCCATTTTCCTTATACACAGGAAATATGCTTTAAAATCTTTATGGCTTGCTTTCAGTTTGAGTAGCTAAATTCAGTTAGGATAGCAGCATTTTCATCCCTACTGAGCTTCAAGACAGACCATTTTGGAACCCTGGGAAGGTGGAGCCAGGCTCCAGGCTCTTCAGTGGAAGATGAGAAGCCATGGGCATGAATTAAAGCATGACAAGTACAGATTTGGGTATAGGGAAAAGGTTTTGCAGGTTTTGCAATGAAACAGGCTGCTCTTTTGGAGGTCTTCAAGGTCCCAGATAAAACCCTTAGCACCCTGGTCTCATCTCACAGCCACCCATCTTGGAGCAGGAGGTTGGCCAAGACACCACCTGAGGTCTCTTCCAAGCTCAGTGGTGCTGTGAACTGGCCACATCAGGATTCCCAACTTTGGGAAAGGTAATTTTGGTGTCAGGGAACAGCAGCCTGAAGCCCACACAGGGGTTTCTAGGGAGCAGCTCTGGAAAAAGCCCCTCAGCCTCCCCAGTCCACTAATGGAGATGAATGTCACATTTATGCAATTAATTTAAATTGTGTCATGGATTAAAATCGATTCATTGCTGCTCTTGGTCTTTGTGGGTAATCTTATTTGATTCATACCGTGCTACTCTTTATTTTAAATTAAATTTTCTCAGAGAAGGACAAGCTCAATAAATTTGCCAACTGCCAAGCAGCTTTATTTGCCCTTTTCTTTTGTTTGTTGTTTTTCTTGTTGAACAAGTAATGGCTGAAATTAAAGGCTGAGCTTTGATAAGTTGAGCCTCAATGGGTCTCCAGAGGGGACACAGAGCCTCCCCCAAAACACTTATATTTTCAGTGCAGCTCAAGTTTGCACATTTATCAGCATCCTTCAGTGCTTCTCCTCAGCACAAATATTCATTCCAAGGGGTGTAAGTGGTCACACTGCACCTGCAAGGACAATTCACTAGGATTCCTAGGGAAAACCAAGTATCACACAGGACAGAACACTGGATGTGCTTGGACTTTGTGAATTGTTTAAGTGTCTTACTTCCAAAACACTGTTACAACAGACTCAAGCTTAAAACAAAAGCTAAGCAAGCATGTTAATGACAGGCTAACACAAAGCTTTTGTTTAGTAGCTATGAGAAATTGTACTTGACTTTTTATCTCAGTTCAGAAGTAAATTTTCATATCAAGTTCAAAAGAGAAGACCACACATCTGTTGTGGATTTGATTATGGGTTGTCACAGTCAATTGACAACATTTGCCATTAAGCAGAAGAGAGTATTTTTCTTTTGTAGTTAATGAGATACCCAGAGCTGAGAAAAATAGCACATTGACATCAAGCTGCTGTGGGCTCAAATAAACAGATGCACATTCTGTGTTTACAGCTGGCTGCAGAGAGGGTATGTGGAGCATGACACACAAACCAGATAAAAAGTCTCTCCAGGAAAACACCAACCCCTTTGCTAACACTAAGGGAAGTTGTGCCACTCGTGTGGGACTTTGGAGGAGTTCCTTCACTGCAGGCTTCCAGGACTGCCACCTGCCCCTCCCCAGTGGGGAGGGAAATCAGCAAACTGCCACCAGCAAATGGGCATTTTGACTTTTTTAATTGGTTTCGGGATTTTTGTTTGTTCGTTTTTTAAATCTGGTTTTGCCTACTGCTGCATTATAGTGAATATATTATTCTCAGAAATCATATTTATGAGTTAATAAAGATGATTAAGTTAATAAAGAGTTAATAAAGTTAATAAAGAGTTAATAATATTCATAAATATTAGACCATCCAAAATATTGAGATTTGCCTTTGATAACTCCAGCATTTCTAGTCCTGGGTTTTTTTTTTTTTTGTTTGTTTGGGTTTTTGTTTTGTTTTTGGAGGTTTTTTAAATTTGGTTTTTTATTTGTTTGGTTTTTTGGTTTTGGTTTTTTTTAACTTGAGGTATTTTAGTCCTGGGAAAGGCAGAATTTCTCACCTGAAGACATGAGTACTCCATGAAGGAAATCAGCTCAGGGAACTCAAATGCCTGCATTGCTTTGCCCTGCTGGAGTGCACTTAGGAGATGGGAATCAGTCACTATGCCCAACTTCAAAAAAACCCCTAAACTTCCCACAGCATTCCAGATGTAGGGCACCATGTCCAAGATATTCTCTCTCAAGATTTTGGTTTGCTTTCAGGCTCAATAAATCTTCAGAAAACATTATTAAAATGGTTAATTTGAGACAGTAAGTTTGAACTAGGATTTAAATGTGGCTACAAATATATCAAGTGCTTGCAACACCAAATGTTTACATTTTGTAAAACTTCCCAGAGGTTTTGGTGTTTTCTTAAACACTACAAAGCTCTTTTCATCTAGTGAGAAGTAAAGCAAGCAGATCCTATCATACATTAAATGGAATCATTAGCATTCACTATCAGTCTGAGGAAAAAAGAGAAAGCCCACAACAAGGAGAGAGAGAACTCCTTCACATCCTTCATGTTCTAATTCACTTACCAGGTTCTGGGGCTGCTGTAAAAGCTTTATCAGAGAGGGATGGCTGTAACCTAATTAAAAAGAACAAAGAAAGAAATCTGGTTTCAATGAAGTAATGCAAAGCATAATCTAGAGAATAACCATAACTTCATGCTTGACTGTTTATATGTAACTTGTATATTTTTAACTACTAATAAAGGGACTTCTTTTGAAGTAGGACAAACCTCTGGGCTCTTTGTCCCTCAGCAGCCTGTCTGGGTGCAGGGCACAGCACAGCACTGCTGTTGGGAGCTGTGGCACACCCATTTCCTTACTGTGACAAAATTTTGCTTGATGTAAAAAGATGCAAGAGTTTATCCTTCTTACTAAGAAACTAAGATAGCTTCAGTGCTTAATTTATGCCCATTGATAGTCTAAAGGATAACTTGCTTGCTTTACAGGCAAAAGCAATTTATCTGCTGTTAAGAAAAAAAATCTTTGAAGGAGGCCAGAAATTTCATTTTAAGCCTGATCTCTAATGTATAAAATACCAACGCCAGAGATTAACATCATCTTTTAAATTTTCTTGTAGAAACAGTTGGAAACCTCATCTTCCCTACTGCTCAAGAAGTCAGACAATGGTAATTTTGTTACAAAAGCTTTTTGTGCTTCTGAATCCCCATTCCAGTGGAATGACAACAGCCCTGATTATCCTGTTTGAGCAATGGAGCATTAGGAGACTATGTTAACAAAACAATTATAAATTCAGTTTTGAATATATTAGCTGAAAACAAAAGAATATCCATATTGTTTTAGCAGCATGTCATGCTGATAAATCTGTTAAAATTATTATGAAGATAATAATACTGGCTATTTGGGACATAGAACAACTAAATCTGCGTGGCATCAGCTGTCATGGGAAGAGGGAATGACACATTGAGAGCTGTGTCCTTGAGAACTGCACCTGGGGCTGCCACTAAGAGCCCCTTTGAGAGCAAATCCAGTGTTTTAGGAATCTCCAAAGCACAGCTACTATTGTTCAGGAAGCTCAAGGATCAGCTCTGGGTTGCCTGTAAGAACTGCTGCTGCTGTTCCCATAGTGGATGCCTTTGTGTCAGAGCTACCACTCTCCTGCACAACACAAACCCCCGATTTCCCCCTGATTTACCCTTTCACACCCACACTGAATCTCTCTCCCGTTCACTTCAGGCCAAGGGGTCTGGTGTTCTCCTAACACCCCCTCATCCTTGTGCCTCCTCAGAGGGGCCCCAGGGAAGGAGGGCAGGACCCTGCAGGCCCAGCTGCTGTGACAGGGGCTGTGTGACAGGGGCTGAGCTGCCATGTGGGCTCACAGGCAGGAACTGACACCAGCAAGGAGTAAATGCTTGAATGACCATTCTCTAACTGTGGTGGACAAGTCAAAGAGCTGCTGGCATGGCAGACAGGCACTACCTCCTTGCAGTGCCATGAGCAGCACAGGGGTTTGCAGTGCTACAAATCTGCTCCCAGAGCTGGCTCTAAGGAAGGGCACCTGCTCCATCTCTCTTGCTGGGTGTCTGGATCAGTGTGACAGGAACGTACATGTCCTCCAGGCTCATGAATGTGCCTGTCTGCAAAAGGAAAAACAACTAGAGCCTGCTAAAATAATGAGATGGAGAAAGCCCAAAGAATCCTTTGAACTGAGCAGCAGGCTGCTGTCAATAATATCAAACTACACCTCTCTGCATCTCCCCAAACAAAACAGACCTTCCCAGCACTGAAAACCACATTGTTTCATTTGCTATTCCAGGATGTTTGCTGGCAAACATGTCAATAACATCCTTCTTGCATTTGGCTCCATGGGGTTTCTAACTCTATTAGACAGAATAGATGCAGGATGAAAGGACAGTTGTGCTACAACTGCCCATAAAAGTGTGGTAAAAAACTATTTCAATTTTTGTTTTTCAGCAAGAGACAGCCTAGAGCATCTTAGCCTAGAGGTTTTTTATACTTTATTTCTTATCTCTCCACACAGGCACTTATTACTTCTCAACCTCTGCTGATAAATATATTCTAGTGTAACAGATCATTATTAAATCTTGGGGAGTCCTGACAGACTCATGAAAGATTTTATTGGATTTACTTGCAGAGAGATAAGCACAGATGACTAACAAGCACCCTGTGATCTTGTTTTGCTCTTCCAATCCAGGCCCTACCTCTGTCACCAAGAGGGACATGATTAGTAACCTGGGCAGCCTCCGATAATCTTGTCACTCAGTACAACTGAAACATATAAATTAATGTTGTGTGTGAGGCTTAGGTCAGCCTGTAAGTATGAAAGTTCCATTTCCTCTTTGTTGCTGCACCCCCAGAGCCATTCTCTGAGAAGGTGCAAGAAGCACTGCACTGTAGCTCCTTTGGGCCTGAGGAATGTGTTCCCCAGGATAAAACCCAGCTTTGTCCTTGGGAGGGCATTGCCTCATGAGAAGGAGGAACTACGTGGCTTAGGAGGTCAGTCACAGCACTGGAGTCTTGTCCTGTTCACCAGTTTCAACCAACCAGAGAAAGTAAACTGCAGAGCCCCTGCCCATTTCTGCCCATTAGGAAAATATCTCCTCCTTAATACTTCAATATTTTATACACAAAACTATTAAAAGAGGTGTGCTTGCACCATCCAGCACCAGAATGTCAGAAAGTCCCAGTGCACTGTCTGTACAATTTCACGCTTTTGGAGTATGAACTTTTATACTTTGGAGTGGGCATTTGACTACATGATTGAGATTTGTTTCTCCAAATCAATTTCTTGTGTGAAGAATGGGAAGCCATGTAAATGCATCTCCTTTCCTAGAACCTAAAATTCCAGCTCACTGGTATCCAAGCATTGTGCTCCTGTGTCTCACCCCTATTTCCTCATGAGCAGAGGCCAAATTATCTCAGTGCAGCCTGAAAGATAAAAAGCAGTGAGAATTTGTGTTGGGAGAAACAAGCTACAGACATTGCAGGGTTCTGGAATGGTTTCACTGACTGAGTGCTACAGGACAGCAACAACCTTGGCTGCAAAGAAGGCTGGGGTAAGTGAACACCCACAGCAGTCACATGGTCTTAGATGCCACAAGTTTGGTAACAACCTGAACATCATCAAATTCTGTTTCCCAGGAAAGGAGGCCTGTAGGAATGATTTTGAGTCATCACATTTTCTATACATAGCACAAGATCTACCTTTTAAATTACCCCAGCACTTCTGCAGAAGTGTATTTTTAAGCAGCTGAGAGGAACCACGGGTGAGAGGAGCAAACAAACTGGACTGAAGTGAACTCCTACTGAAACCTGCGTGCCTTGCAGTTGGGGCTCACATTCCTGCCTTGCTTCTGCTTGCAAGGCTTCACAAAGCAATCAGCTGACTCTCCCAGGCACTTGCCAGGCCCTGTGCCTGCTCCCCCAGACAAATGAGCTGCCACCTTTGCTTTCAGTCAGCACCACAGCTCAGTGCTGGGCTTGTTTCATCCTGCTGCAGTCCACGTGGCCCACTCTTTTTTCCCCCCAATTATTGAGACAGAAATGTTAACTAAAGCATATAATTTCATGTTAAAAATGTCCACATTATGCTTATTAATGTTTAAAACAGTAACATACTGTTACAGAATCACAAAGTCACAGATCCAAGCCAACAAAAGACAACCTGAATTGTGGAACTTGCACGTTCAAATTGAGATTAATACTAGATCTCTTCCTGGCACCACTATGCACTTTGAGAGAGCTTTAGGTATAGAATTTGTAGCTCCTTCAGCTACCCAAACCCACCACTACACAGTACACAGCAGTGAGCTGTCCCTGATCACAACAAGGTGTTCATTACATCACTTCTGTTTTTAAAATGAATCAACCAACTTCTCTGGTAGTGCTTGAGATAAGAAAATTACAGGACAAAACAAAAGAGGTTGAGGACAAAACAAAACATTTTGGTACAACTGCCTCCTACCTATTGGGATGGAAGAAATCTGAGAGTAGAGATCCAACATACGATTGCCATCTACGTCTACGAGGTAATTCCCTCGGCTCTCTTCGTAATTGCAAAAGAAGTGCACAGCTTCTGCATTCTTCAGGAAAAAAAAAAAACAATGAGTGCTTTCAAAAGTGGTAGCATGTAGGAAGGTGCAACTAATGGTTATACAGCCAAATCTGATAAAAATATCTAATGCTAGGATAAAAAGACACATTATATTCATGGCATGGGAATAACTGTACAGCTATTTTTATAATGGCTGTTAAAAGGGCAAGTCTTTACTTTTGCTACAGAAGTGAAGCACAGACATGGAGAAATTGCTCATCTTAGGAAGGCAATATGCACTCAGGCTGACATATTTTTAAACTCAAGCCATAATATACCTTACTTTCATTGGCCACTCTCTAACAATTCTGAAGTTTTTCTTTAGACACACATAGTTTGAACAGAAAGAAAAATCCCCGGTCCTAGCAAAATGATCCTGTAGTATTCACAATATACTAGGAAAGATTTCATTCAAATGCATATATAAACCACACATAATGTACTCAGTGTGGAAACCTGGAATCAGTGTTTCACCTTTCTTTGTGGCAAAAACATACAAACCAGGATTTTAAAACAAGTTCTGAAATCAAAGTGTTAACACCCCCCAAAACACAGAAAACTTGACAAATTACCTGAATGCCATTCAGCTTCTTCATTAATTCCTGCAGAAAAACAAATGTTACAGTCTCAGGTGTGTAATTAGCAAATACTGATGGAGAATGTTTATTTCTTTTTTATGATCCCATAAATCTTATGCAAACTTTGTAGTCCTGTGTGCTTACCAGGCAACTCTACCTGCCACAGGAACTTTCATGGTGCATCTTGCAAATATTACAGTCAAAACTATGACCTGTGGCATGCAGAGCTAAACGGGCTGCAAACACAGTTTAACTGTAAATCTCCAAAAAGGGAAAGCTGCCTCTTCTATATTGACCAACTGAACTGAGAAAACAAGAGAGAAATCAGAAAATAAGAGAAGCCAGAGTCACACAGAAGGGATACTGGTACATTGGTTCTAGAAAGACAGCTCCTTTTTATTAAAAACAACAAAAAACCTCACAAAAACCAAAACCCACCACATGCACAAATGCTGACTTTGCCAGATAAAACAACATCCAGCAAATTCAAACTCTTGCTTCATTTCAAAACCAAAGCATTATTTCACATAATGAAAAGCTTCTATTTCAGCAGGAGCACAAGTGACCAAGCTTGATCAGCTGTTTTATTAAAATGATGCACTTTTGCTTTGAATTATTCTATGGGAATTATTATTATTATATGAGAACTTGGCAGTTGAGATTCAGATCTGCCTCTCAGAGAGGGGCATTTTATTAATGAGCTTTTCATTCTCAACCTCCTGATAAAAGTGGGCATAGACTTATGGAATTATATTTATTCATATCAGATTTAAGGTTTGAAATGAATCTGTTTTCTAGCAAGTTAGACACAGCTAAAGATAAAAAAAACCAAGCTACTATACTTTGGAAACTTACTCTAGATCGTGGTCCAGGAACTTCTGTCTTCATCAGAGGTCCATCATAATCAAAATCCACATCAATTTTAGCTGCAGCTTGACTGATATACCTGTGTCCTGTAAGAAATAATGAAAACCTGAGTACAGACCATATTTTCTGTGCTCTCCTTTTAGAAGATACATCCATACCTTGCCTGCCTGAAAACATTTGACAGATGAGACCAATTACATTGAGCTGTCTGAAGTGAACTATGTATCTCATCTTTGACCAGTCTTAAAATAAAACCAATACCAGTGAGGTGGCTTAAAAAAAACAACAAACCAAAAAATCCCAAGGGAAATCACAATGCAACAAATCACAAGGCAACCCTAGAGAATCAGAGGCAAAGCACAGGAGGATTGAGAGCACATTTTTTTCAGTCTCTTTTGTTGAGTCTGTCCATTATGTCCTGTGCAAGCCTTTGCCATAAATTCCCCACTCCTACACAGAGATGGTCAGCTACCAGTAATAACCAAAAAGCCTGATGGAGTCCACAGGAAAAATCCAGTATGATGTTTTTCAATAGCCCAAAGAACACTTTTTGGGAAAGATTTGTCTCAGAAAGGTAAATGGCCTTGTCTCACATAAACCAGCATCCTGCAGTGCAGCTCTGAAATGTGAGTCCCAGTCAGTGCCAGTTTTCCTTCTGATCTTGCTGGTTTTTATCCACATGCGTGGAGAATCATAATAAACTTCACACCTTAATGAAAACACAAGGCAAAACTATCCTGTGCTTTACCAATAACAGGCTCTGCTTCCCTTTCTGAAATAACTGTTTTAAAACACAGTTTAGGCAAACTTCATATGACAGAGACAGTTCTGGCAAGTATGTATTCCAAATATGTTCATATTCCATTAAGGGGGTTATGGGATAATATGGGGATTGTACATTTGCAAAAAAAAGGAAATACAGATACCAAAGCTCTACCAAGGTGACCAGCAGAGACTATGAGCTTCCTCTGGTTACATATTGAACTAAACCAACATTCTTGGCAATTACATTTTTGTCATGGAGCATCTGCAAGCCTCTACCCAGCACGTTATCAACAACAAATTTTTCTTAATACTTGGGGGAATCACACTCAGACCTGAAAGAAGAGGGCATAACTTCTATAATACCTGTGGCAGGTATTTTTAAGCTGGTGCAATCTGAATGGCCTAAAATGAAGATCCTTAGCTTTCCTTGTCACCAGCTGCAGCTCAGATCCAGGCTCAGCATGGCAAGTCAGGCAACATCAGCTCTTGCCTGGGGCACTTGGAGCAGCAGGGTCTGAAGGTACCACTCACCACATCCTGCTGTGCCAGGGCCATGCTGCCAGGTGCTAAACCAATAAACTGCAGCCCAGTTTGGCAGAGGGGCAGGGAGGGAGATGCCTGGGAAGCCAGGCCAGCAGTCAAACACATGGAAATCCCTGGGGTGCAGCACTGCCACCAGAAACCCTGGCAGCACCACTTCCATCCATACCCACCTCTCACTGCCAGAGCTCTGTTCCAGCAATGTACTGAAAATGTTTTGTGTTTGGAAGTAACAGTTGTTAAATAAACCAAATATTTATCAAGGAAAACAGAAGGTATCCTGTGATACTGCTCAGCAGTGCTCTGAGCACAGCCATTCAGCTGAAATTTCCAACAGTGACTCGAGACATTTGCCTCAGCTTGTGTCAGCCCAAGCTGGGATGTCTCAAGCAAGCCTGATTTCAAGAAACTATTTGGAAAATCACCGCCCTTTGAAAGCATCTTTGAGTACTTAAAGTCACTGCTCATCTTGGGAAAACTTAGTCTGCAAAGATGATTATTCTCCCCAGCTTTAATTCAGATGCGTCAGTGCCTCTCTGCAAAGCTATTAATAGGTTTTGTTACAGCAACACCATTTTTGTGTCATTCTGTTTAACATTCATGTAAATTGGAGACTGCATGGCAACTGCTCCACTGAGGGGGGAAAAGCAACTGCATATAAAAGATCAAAAGGTGACTCTATTGGCACAGCCAGGGGACAGTGGGGGCACACCCAGGCTGTGCCAGCCACAGCACTGACCCACAAGGAGCTCTCCTGGCTAAGGGCACCTGAACAGCACAGACACAAATTCTCTTACTGCCACATGGCCCAAGACTTCTGCAGCCCAATGCTCCCTTGGTGCTCAGGGACGTGGCCAAAGCCTTGTGGTGACAAAGGCAAAGAAGCCCAGCAGTTTGGAGTAGCTGAGAACTACTTCAACAGTTTTCAGAGCACAGGGTAAGGCCCCAGCCCTGCTCCCTCTCACAGCCCATTCCCTCATTTCCAGCCTCACAACTGCCCTTGCTCTGCAGGCCAAACAGGAGCTCAGGCCACTCTCCAGAGGCACAGAGGAGGTCAGAGCCCTGCCTGAGCACTCATGGCTTTCTGGCACCCCTCTCTCCACACCCCCTGCAAGGCTTTGTTCTGAAGGCCCTGGAGAACAGCAGGACACGGTTCTGCCTCCTGCCCTCCAGTGCCTGTGGCCCTGCTCGCAGCACAGCTCTGGGACGTGGCTGCTCTCCTGTAAAGGCTTTTCCAGGCACTTGGACAGGGTGATGGATGGCTGCATCAATACTTGCTTTGTTTAGCCTGGAGGAGGATTTCAGGCCATGCTCTGTCTCCCTTGCTTCCCCCAGGCCCAGCATCAGCACCACAGTCTCCTAATGGTGCAAGAAAATGCAAATAAATCAGGTCACTCACTGTAGTGCTTCATCCCCTGGGAAACTGCAGCAGGCTTTGCTCAGCTGGCATTTCTATCTTGAAGGTACTCAATGAGCTTTGCAACTCAGCCCAAATTTTTACTGTTTGACTTTTTAATATCAACTTACCCAGCAACAGAAACCCTGAAGATACAAGAGACAATGTAATTCAGGCTACTCCAACTGTATATTTGGGAGTTTTAGACATTTGCAGGCCAGGACTGGGTTTTTGCCTCCCAAAAAGACAGCAGAGATGGGACAGGTAAAAACTGAGATTGTCACTACGACCATGCAAGGTATTTTTGAGAATTGAGAATCCTTGGTGGGATTCTCATCCTTCAGTGAACTAACAGCATTAACTTTGTAATAAAAGGTAATCCCTTGATTTTCTGTTGACATCTGAACAAACTGCCTTAGAAAAAGGGGATTTTGTGTTATATTATCTTAAGAAGAGGAGCAAATGACATAACCTCAGCTCTCATGTTACAAGTGTGTAGAGCTAATGGGTTCTGACCAAGTGTCTTTCTCTAAAGAAGCATTACCAAAGCTCTTAAATTACATTTAGCTGACATGACCAAGAACAGCACCCTTTTATCCCTGGTAAACAAAGCAGTCTCATTTTTATCATGGCAAAAGTAAAAACACAAGCATAGGTTAATGAACCTCATTCAGAGAGCACATAGGCTGAACAATTTGCACAGAATTTTCTACCCATTCCATTTAAAGAAGGTGGGCAAGTTAAATTCTACTTTTCTTGCAGACTTCTCAAAGTTCTCATCACACATCATCTTTCTGAACACTTGAATAACATCAGCAAATTATCACATCCTTCCTTTTCATCCAACAGGATGTCATCACTTGCTAGCAGGCAGAAAAGATCATTTCCCAACTCTGCTTCCCCATGCTGCCCCCCTTGCTCTCCAGGGGTCCCAGTCAGCAATTTTAACAAAGTGCCACATTGCTATAGCAACATAATTAATAGAAGTGCACCCTGCTAATTTGGGGATGCTGGGAGTCACAAAGCACCACTGCTGGCAGGTCTGTGCTGATCTCTGATAACAGAGATGCAATCAAGGCAGGGCTAGAAAGAGCCTGAACCTCTCATGTGTTTGACCAAAAATAACAGTCCTATTAACACAGTTCCTGAGTGTACAAGTGGATATTAGCTGGGAGAAACAACAGTGGAGGCACTGAAAGGACAGGGGTGTAATGAAGAGAAGGAACAATTCCAATTCCAAGGAAAAGCAGAGGAATGAAAGCCCATGCTGGCATAAGCAGAGCTCTCAAACACAAGTGTCTTGCTGTGAGGGGTGTAAGGGCAAGCTCTGCAGTGCCCAGGGAGGCACGTGCCCTGTGCCACACCACTGCTGCCCTGGGCACTGCAGACAGGCAACCTCCCCTAGACTTCCCCTCCAGTGTTGATCAAAGCACCTTCCAGACAGGATTTTTAGAGCATGGTGGAGGCCCTGACAGCCAAAAGTAGGAGGACTGTGATTTCCTCTGAGTCCTCTTTATGTGTTACAAGTAGAATCTGTTACTAACAGATCTTGAAAGGGAATGGCAAAAGGCCAGGCTAGCTAGAGATGTTTGGGAAATGAACATCACTATTGCATAACATTGTGAAAAGTGAGATTGCTATTTACAGAGTGCTTATGCTGCAAGATCAGAAGCTCTTCCACATGAGATTGTCTGTGTTTCAGCACTCCCACATGCACACTTTGGATTCTCCAAAGATGAAGAAAAAACTAATACCACACAGGCTGTAAAGGAGTGGAAACTCCTGGAAGAAAAAACAAGAGAAGTTGCCCTTCTCCATCCCAGCACAATCCCAAATCAACTCCTCAGGAGAGTTACAGGAGCATCCAACTACTGGTCTTGTAGTTCTTGTGATCTGAACCAGTTGTAACATCCTCTTCTTCCAACAGTTCAACAGCTACAGAGCTCACCAGGGCACCTCTGGAGGTGAGCAACCAGGCACAAGGAACAGCCAGGTGGGAAAACAGCCAGCACTGCTACAGCCACCCTTTGTGGCACAGAAAACTGGGTAGGAATATCACATTCACTCAAGGAACTGAGAACAGCAGTCCCAGCTTGGACTCTGCCTTGTACCAGAGCCTGCTTACCACAACAGGTTTTATGTGATTGTTTTTATATAGCTCAGCTTTTTGTGGAAGTGTTTGATCAGACAGAAAAGCAAACGTTCCTCAGTCCAGCAGAAGAGGTTGCAGTCCAGTTTCCAGGGCTCCAGTTGAAGCTGACCTCAAGCTGACCTCCACAATCCCAAGAAGGGGATTGTTCTCTGCTTCTGCCACACATCCCTCACACAAATCCAGGCTGTTCTCTCTGATTTCCTTAGAGAGGCACTTAATGTACAAACCAAATAAAAAAAAGTAAAATGTCTTAGCAAGGATCAATACTGCAGACGTAAGTGTGACTGAGAATAAATCATTCTCATGGCTTTCCAACCTCTCTGTGGTAACTGTGATGGGAACAAGTCAATAACTAGCATGAACATCTCTCAGACTTGGCTGCAGTGCACCCAGGTGCTAAACATTATTATCCTCTCCAGAGAGACAGGAAACAGGCTGAGTTAGGTGAGGTACAGCCTCAACAAGTGCTAGTGCACTGCACTGGAAGGGCACAGAGTCTGGAGGAGAAAAATTGAACCTACAAGGAGAGACTCAAACAGAATTCAGCAGAGACAAAGGTATGAGGTCTTGGGGGAGACAATAGTTATCAAACATGCAAAAGGCTGCTGCAAAGAAAAAATAAACATTCCAGCCTCCAGGTCCTCTGAGGGCAGGACAAATAGCATGGATTTGATTTTTTTCCTGTTGTGAAACTTAGGCTAAATATTAGAAAAAAAAGTTTTAAAGGTAAGGTCAGTCCAGCAATGAACAAATTGCCTGGGGAGGCTGCAGAAGCTGCAGAACAGATCAGCATCCTAGAAGGGCATGGGCATGCACTAATGCAAACTGATGCTACCTTCAGGCAGCAGCCTGACCTTCTGCCAGGCTTTCAGTGCAGGATTCAAAGACAAATTCAACCCCTTTGGGTAATCAGCAGGAAACTGAACTACATCTCTGGAGTGCAGCCTGTCCTCATAGCTATGGTAGTGCCCTACCAGCCAGCAACCAACTGCCTCCAAAGCATGGAGCCAGAAGAGCTTTCCTGCTGCAGTGCCCAGCTGGTAAAACCAGAGCTGGCACAAAGGGAATAAACACTGACATGCACACTACCAGCTGTGATCAACCTGCAGCACACCAGGCTGACAGGAGCCACAGAACTCAGTTCAGGTAAGATGTAACACCAAGATACACCCTCATTTCTCCACCATCAGCTGCCCCTCCTGGCCCTGCCTAGCTGATTCCCACAGAGAGCACAATGCAGAGGCTTTGTAAAAGGAAGATTAGGTTAGTTACTCACTCTATTGTCATTCTGCCACCCTTCACATTCTAGTGAACCTTATCTTTGAGGGCAAACTATCAAGCAGATCAAATAGAGAAGGAAAACAAAAGCATACCTGATTAAGGGCTTATTTTCAAGAAGGGCATGACACTTACAGGCTTCACATTTCTGGGTAAAATTTAAGTTGGGTATTGCTTATCATTTATTACATATGATCATGTGTTTTGCTTAGCTTTTACATTTTGATCAACTTAAATTATTTCTGTTTTCCATTTCTAGTTTGCTTGCCAGGCTTTAACATTGAGTGAGTGTGAGTAAGGAGAACAGTGTGCAGTGGTTAAGTAACAAAGATTTTCCAACTAGAGAAACAGTCAAGGATGAAAAAAATCCCTTTGTGTAAATAAATTCATTGTAGATTCAAGATGAACAGGAAGATTTGCTTAATGCACACATACAACTGAAAAATGACAGCCTACAGACACAAAGACCCACCAAGTGGCAATCTATTCCCTCCTCTCCACCTCCATCCCCCCTTGGCAACACTGCCATTTCATTATCCACAAAAAAAAATGTACCAGCCCAAATGGCACTGCAGGATTTCTGTGGGAGTAATGTACAGTCTCTTTTTTAGCCTGTAAAGCTCTGAACTCGAGTGCTCAAAAATACCTTGGAGGAGAGCACTCTGGAGCAGAGAGCTGCTGGATGTCACCCTGAGCACTTCCCTAAGAGCCACAGAGCCCAGCAGCACTGCAATCTGAGCTGGGGCTCAGGGAAATGGCCTGGAGCTCCAGCTTTGGCTACAGCCACCAGAGCCTCCTGTGTGCTCTGTGAGGCTGCAGGGGCACAGCACACAGCTCCTCCTGTGAGGGGCTCTCCTCTTGCTCCATCACTCCTGATCTCTGCTCACTCACACCCACAGGCCACAGGTCCCTTACACAGCCTGCAGCCAAGGATCTCTATTATTTCCTTCAGTATTTTAGCAGGCTTGGAAGTTTCCTGGAAGCAAGGATGGATTAATGGAGCCCAGAGCTGCCTTCCTTTCTTCTGGGGATCTACACTCCCTCACTGATGGTGAGAGAGGAGGAGGAGTTTGGGCACCTGCCCTCCACTGGCCACCTGCACCTGTGCTTGGGAAGCAGCAGGAATTGTACAAGACACTGGGAGGCACAGGGAGCATTAAGTGATGCTGAGATTAACTCAAAGGACTGCCAGCTAACAAGGCCTGCTTGCTGCAAGCACTTTCCTCTGCCCATGATCACCCAACAATCCCTGCTCCTGCCCAGGGTGGATAATCAGTGAGTCACTCCCAGGAACAGACACACATCCTGCACTGAAACACTGACCTAATATCTTCTAATAGTTATAAGACATGACTTGGTGTTCTTCAGTCAAAGGTCAGTTGCTCCCTGAAGTGTATTATTTAAAAGGAAATCAAGGATGTTGAAGTTTCTGAGCAAATGGAAGGGTGTGCTTGGTTTATCCTGGCAGTGGCAGAAGGAACACAGTGGCACTGCAGGAGGGTGGAAGGACAGGAGAAACACTAAGATTTACTCAGTCACAAAAAAAGCCATTCAGCCACACTGTACTCAGTGTAAAAGTACATGAAAGAATGTTCATAAGACTCCACACTGCTTTGTCCAACACAGCCAACAGGAATTTAGTTTTTTTTATCTATTTCAGAGAGACTGCAGGTGTAATATACACATACACATGCTAAATTTCAAGCCAAGGCTAAGCCAAAACTTGCCATTCACTTAGGAGAAAGTAGTTTGAGCTGTGTGGCAGGTTTTTATTTCACACTAGAGCTCACTCAATGCAGAAACACCCAACCCCAGTGAGGGTCACATCTTCATGCCAATCACACAAAACCTCTGCACAAGGGAAGATGGGCAAGGTTGTGCTACACATCACAAAGAGAAAACCCAGCTCATTTTGATGGATGCTTGTCTCATCTCTGCACCATGTAGTGCCAGACAGTAAAACCAGAGTTTCAAGGGCTGAAGAGCTTTACTTCAGTTAGCATATTTACAGGGCAAATCATTAACTTGATATATTCTTGTCTGAAGAATGAAAAAAAATCAGATATACTTTGGACTACAACTGGACTACAACTGCATCATTATCTAAGACACAGAACATCATATTCCTCAAGTTTTGAAAGACTCAACACCACAGGATAAACCCCACCAATGTTCAAATTGGAATTCTGTCCACCAGCACAAAGTTAACACTTACCAAGTACAAAGCAGGAAAATGCAAGGAAACACTTACCAAATACCAGGAGTCTGGAGTTTTGCTGCAGGGAACAGGTAAGCTGTCGACTAAGCAACATTGACGCCATTTTATCTTTTCTTTACTGAAAAAGACTCAATCTTGAGAGATTTCTTTCTGGTTGATGTTCTGGGAAAATAAAAAAAAAAAAAGAAAATCAAACACTTATTCATGTCCCTGTAGATGCAGCCACTATTACTGTGCTGTTCAACTCCTCCTTTCATTAATTCCTCCTTTCATTAATTTCCATGCAAAGGCACAGAGAGCATGGTTGGATGGATTAATGCTGATGTTCAGAGCAGTCTCAGGATTGAGCCCCACATCTGATTCTTGGCTTGGTCTTGCTAAGGTCAATGAGTTCTAGGCCAAAGCTGTATGTCCCAGCCTCAGCAGGGCTGGGGGTAAAGGTCAGTACCTATTTGCCCTTGCTCTTCCTCTCTACTTTCTCTGCATGTGTAACCTATGTTGAACTTTAAAAAAAAATGTTTCCAGTCAGCAGTCAGTCTCTCAAGCCAAAGCTGCTGGTTTTGATTTGATCTAAGTTTATGAGAAAAACCTCATCTAATACAAAAGAGAGGAGGACAAGCATTATGAAATAAAAGAAAATAAATCCCCATAAAAAACAGCCTTTTAGTCATTAATTACAACTCTGTGAAGAGAGAATGTGAGAGCTGAGATTGTCCAGCCTGAAGGCTCAGGTTGCATCCCATCAATGTGTAATAAATACTTGATGAGAGGGAGTAAAGAAGGAGCCAGGGCTTCTCAGAGGTATCCAGCGATGGGATAAGAGGCAATGGGCACAAATTAAAATACTCTGAGCTCCACCTAAACACAGGAAAACTCCCAGCAGGTTTCCCAGAGAGAGTATGGAATCACCATGCCTGGGGATATCCACAACCCAAATGGTCCAGAGCAGATTGCTTTGGGTGTCACTGCTTGGGCAGAGGGCTGGACCAGACCCCTCAGCTCCTTCCCAAGCTCAGCCATTCCGTGGTTCTACCTCAGCTGGTTACATACAAATGACCTTGGAAAGTCAAGCAGCATGACAGATAACATGCCTCCCTTTTCACTGTGGATCACTTGTGCAGAAAGCCAGGCTGGAAGTCAGGAATAGATAAAACAGGTCCTTGAATTATTATCCAGGACACAGGTTAAATTCAAACTTCACACTTATCAGCATGGCCCCTGTGTTCAGTGTAGGACACTGGAGCCCTTTGCCTGGATTTGCACCTTGCTGGATGCAGACCATGGAGCAGTAGTGGACCGAGGCTTGCAGTCCAAGTGACAAAATGTCACTGTTATCCATAAACCTGGAAAAAATTCTGTTTAACAAATACATTCAGACTAGAGCTGGTCTTCCAGCAGAAAGAGAACACAGTTCACAGCTTCCATCAGTCCTATGCCATCAATAAAACATGCCAGCAGATGTTCATGACCAGATGCAGGGAAGTAGCTGAACTATTGCTACCATGACAGCAAGTATCTTGTACCCAGAACTAAAATATCAAAAATTTAGTTTCTGTATTATCTTTATGTGAAACACTATTTGTTCTCTTTCACATGTGGGCTTTTTCAAAATATATAAAAGAAAATAAAAAATTTCTTGCCTACAGAGATTTATAAATTCACAGACCTATTAAGAGTCAGGAACAAAACCAATTCCCTGTGCCTCCCCAGACAATTGACACAGCACTTGGTTTCACTTAGTTCAAATGAAAATCCAAGGTAGTTTGCAATGTACCAAGATGAGCAAACACTTGCACAACACTTGTGCACACACTGGAAAAGCAAGATTACCTTCCTAAGGCTCTGGGTCACAACTGCAGAGTGAACTAATTAATTTTGTTTTCAGTAAAGAGAAACTTCACTTATAAGACAAGATTAGTTTAATTAATTCATAATGTTTTCTCTCTCAGCTTCTTTCTTTACTTGTGCTAACTTTTGCACAATCAGTGTGTGAAGAAATATCCCAACACCATGGATTTCTTATCTCATGACCACCCTCTAACAAAAACCAAATGGCAAAAAAATGCCCAGCACCTCGATTGATGTCCTCTGCTCAGAGCTGTTTATCTGCTCTATACTACTCCAGTCTCCAATTCCCTCCAGAAGTTTGCTCTGCATGGTGTTACTTTTTTTAGAGTCTTTAGGAAGCTGTTAAAAGGTGAGCACAGGAACTCACAAAAGGACAGTGCAGACATACTTAACACCCACCAAGGTTCACTGTTTGTTCTCATACCCTTCAGTCATGTCCCATGGGGGTTTTGCTGCCCAGCTGCCCAAATTTCCTTCTCCACAAGGATGAGATGCCTCTTCACCTTCAAATCAAACACACCTTCCACAGCTGTAGCAGGTTTCCCTTCTTCCTTCCCTAGGTGAACCACACCTATGTCTGCTTCCAGAAATGCTATTTATTTCTAATTATATTTACTGTTTATCTCAACCTCTTTAATAGCTAAAGTACAGTATTCATTAGAGGCTGAAAAATATAATTGGGAATGATATTGGCTTTCTGAACTACTCATAGAAAAAAAAAACTACTGCATGAGGCTTAAAAATAAAGTGGCTTAGCCCTAATTTTCCTTGACAGTTCTTACATAAAAAGTTTTACCATTTTCTAGTCCAGAGTCAGAATAAATCACATAACACCACATGTGACTATAACCAAACCCAGTGTCTTTTCCATTTCCATTAGGCACACAGGCTCTCACAGGAGATCAGCTGATGTGATTGGGATCTCAGTCTAAGCACACAATATTTGGTTATCACAATAACTAACTGGATTTTGCCTCCATAACCCATCTCCTGATCGATTCCCAGTGGCCCACCCTGATCCTGCACTGCAAGCAGCAGCAGCAGAGTTTGCAATCCAGCAGAATCAGCTCCTGCACGTGTCACAGCCGCAGCGATGGCACGCTCCATCACCCTGCTGCTCCAGAGCCCCTGCAGCCACACAAATCCCCAAAGCCAGGCAAAACACTGCCACCAATTTCAGATATCTGACAGGAAAGGGGATGGGAAGGACCATCAGAATACAAAGATGTGACACACTTCCAGAAAAAGATTCCTAAGTCTTCCCTAAATATTTTTCCTCTACTGGCAGCTGTCTGAGCTGGAGCAGGCCATCGGTGCAGATGACTCCACAGAACTGCTATTCTGAAGTGAATCTCAGTACCTTAATTTTCCAAATACATTTGCATAATTTTGTCTGTAATTCTGCATTATATAAACTGTGTTTGCCACTGCATGTGTTTAAGTCACAGCCACATTCTTCTAGTAAGGAAAATTATTTTCATTTTCAAAGAGAAAGCTCAGTCCGGTTTATTGCACACATGAAACATAAGGATATGTGGATTTTTAAAATGCGTGCTGTGAAATTAGATGTATTTTTTTTAAACAGCAGCTGCTAGATTTCTGTACCAAGAGATTATTTCTGACAGATTAAACTAGTTACTAGAGAGAACAGCAGTCATTCAGCAGCAGCAGCCTACTGGGAACACAGAAAGAAGTATTGTTTCCATGAGTGAACGACCTTGTGTTTCCTGGGGGGAAACCCTGGAAAAAGTTTTAGAAAGAGGGGGCTTGATCCTGATACAAGAGAGAAAATAGAGAAACTAGGAGTCTGTGCAGCAATCTCACTCCCTAGCAGAGAAGCTAATGCAGCATGACATCGAGTGCCAGGCTGCAGCTCACAGAACCTGCCCTGGAAAACATCCTCTGGGGAGCTGCACAGGTAAAGGCAAAACTGAGACCCAGCAGGATGGGAGAAGTTAACTCTGCACATTTGCATCTCTTTCTTGCAACTCTGCCAAAGACACAGAAATCTGTTTGAAATTCATGGGGGCACATTCATCTGTCCCTCAGCTGCTCCAAACCCATTTAACCGGGAACAATTATGTGGTTTAGAAACAGCAGCACAAGCTGCATTGGGCAATTGCTTCACAAGGCTTCCAAAAAGTGGATTTGGGAGCAGGGAGGATCCTAAAGGCAAATTCATTCCTTTTTTTTACTGTTTTCCTTCGCTTGACTCTTCTGGGCTGCACAGCAAGGGTACAGTCATGCTAAGTGCTAATTGTGACATTTCAAGCATCTCTTAGTCCTGTTTGCTTGGATTCACCTGGATGTGAGCCCGGCAGTAAGCTCACACACTGGGAGCTGCACAGGGGCTGCTGGGGGCTGCAGAGGCCTCTCAGAGCTCAGGGCAGCACCAGCACTGTGCCCCAATGGCAACCCTCCCTTCCCACAGGTGAGCTGGCACAGACAGGCTGCAAGGAGGGAGTAACTCCAAGGGTCTTTATTTCACAGCTCAGCATGCTTTGACACTGCTCTTTCTGCCTTTTAACAGCAGAGGAACTGCAAATTGGGGAACCAAGTCAGCTGTGACTAAAAAGGACAATGCTGAAAAGTCAGGCAGGACACAGGTCCATCTTGGACTTGTTAAAGGGGTGCAGATCTCCTGGTTTGTAGTGTTCATGAACAAGCATCTTTATTGACATAGGTGATTTAGCTCAGGTATTTTACCTCTGTGAACAGCTCAAGGAGATCTCAGAGTCTGGAATAGCCCCACAATTACACAAAGAAATATAAGTAGGGGTGAGGTGGAAGACAGTCAAGGCTATCATCTGTTAAACACAATCATGTCCTTCCTTAGTCTGCATTTGAGCAAGAATCAGGTAATGCAATGTCATCATGCATAAAAAGATCCAAAGAACACAGCACTTGCTGATTGAAAATGGCACAGCCCCAGCCTCCTTTGGGGAGTCCTCATGCAGCAGAGCACAGCAGCAAACAACTGAAGGAGCTCACCAGTTACTGACAGAGCACAGGGTGACTTTAGAAATCCTGACTTGCTGCTTTAGCCACTTAAACATAGTAAACAATGAAAACAAAGAGGCCTGGCAGCAAGCTGACATATTTAACTGCAGTTCACTTGGTCCCAGGAGCAGAGTTAAGAGTTCAGTATAGATTATGCATTTATCAAAGCCTGAGTACACACAATGAAATGCAACAGGTCCTTTTACTTCAACTGGGGTTTTATCCCAGAGTATAGCTCTGAAACAAATTTGGATTAGCTTACAGCAGCATTTGCAGGAGAAGTCTATAAGAGTAACACCAAGAATTTAGAAATTCAGTCAGAGCTAGGCCAAAGTTATCTCAAATGGAATAGAATTGAATTGAAAAGTCCTGTTAAGAGGAGTTGGAAGAAAATTTACATCTGGTGTTCATAAAAGGCTGGCATTAGATTTTTTCATTAAATATCTGTACAAACCCAGCACAAAATAGAACTGGAACCCTCATCTTTGAGAGGAACAGTACAGAGGCAGCATCCTCATGAGAGGGCACAGCAAAGAAAAAGGAGCTGCTCATCCCCCACCTTGTTAAACCAAAGGCCACAGCCTCACACTCCAAAAAGTGAAGGTGTTTACAGGCACCCCACAACATGGAGCCCACACAGCAGGGTCAGGACAGAGATGGACACTCTGAAAGAGCTGTGCTGGGTCTGCAGGACCCAGCCAAAAAGAGCCCTGAGCACTCTGAAGCTCAACACTTACATGGCCCAATTTCATGGGCAGCAGCCAAAAAAGAGCCAAGTGTGGCTGTCCCCAAGGCCTGGAGAGCCTGTCCCTGCAGAGCTCACCCAGGCAATTCCCACCAGGAGCACCAGTAACAGATCTGCACATGGAAACGTGTATCCACCACATGGATTTTGCCAAAAACCACTTCACAAGCTGGCAGGCTGTTTATGCCTCTAATAATCTTAATGGCTTTGTGTAGAACAGGATGCAATTGAAAACTCCATGATTGTACTTAAGTTGTCAAGGACACAGTTGTCATAGTTACAAGTAAAGCTCAAGTGTTGGTTATTCAGGGCTGCCTATTTATTTATCGACACCAACAGCATTGGACAGTCCCACGAGTCCTCAGAAGAACAGAAATGGAGATACTGGTTTTGTCCTTCAAGTCTTGACAAAACAGCTAATATTGCACACAAAAGCATAATAAACTGGGTTTTCTGCACAGCTCTCTTCTCTCCCTCCACATGCAGCTGGCATTCAAGTCAGTCTGCTGTGAGCACTGCAGCAAAAGCACAAACCAAGCTGCACTGCACAAGATGAAAACCTCACACCTACAGCTTGGAATTACTGTCCAGTATCCAGCAGGACACAACAATCCCTACCTGCTTCATGGCACCTGCACTCAGGTCAGGGCTGAACCAGCAGCAAAGCCAGAACACGTTCAGCCCTTCCATCAAGTTTTAAAACTCATTTGGAGTCTAAAGTCTCACTACACTCATGTGTCCATGTTCTCCTCCTCAGGTGCCCTCTAAGCAGGGTTTGGTGGCTGGATATGAATACATGATCTTCTTTTTTTGTAAAATAAAAAAATCATTCTGCCCTTGTCTCTGTTTACCCTCTCTCCAAAAAATATTGGGCCAAGGAAACTCTCCTGGTCCCTAAACCAATGAACAAGAACAGGCAGGAATGTTGTGATTATGGCACACTAGGATCCAGGTGACCCACTAAACTTCTGAGCAGCTCATTTCTGATCCAAGAACTATTGGCACAGCTGAGGTGGGATGAGATGTGCCTATACCTTCCCTGTGAAAGTACATTGTCTCAGGAAAACAAAAACTGGAATTGAAAAAGCATCTGCTAGAAATGGGGCGAGTTCTAGATGCAAAACCAACAGTCCTACATAAATGGTATACATAAATGCTGATAAAAACCAAGCACAACTAAACTTACATTAGCTAAAAATATTCTAAATTTTTTGGGGGAATTTCTTTGTAGCTCCTCCTGAAATAACCTGCACATTGATATTTCAGTGAACTTTACCGGTGAGGTACATATAAAAACATGTCTTCAAGCCTGTATTAAACATCCCTTCAAGCATATTTTAAATCCATTATTTTAAATGCAGATGGCAACAATATATCCAAAACATGCCTGTTCATTTCCACACATTTCCCAGACCAAAAGAGCCCAGCTCACAACTGATTAAACAAATTATGGCACAGCCGTGTTTTTCAGTTTAGTTGCTCCACAAGCATTTTGTAGTTTTGAAAAAATTTAAGTATTGCAAAATACCCTCAAGTGGTATTTCCAAGGAAATTCAGTTTTATTCCTTGTAAGATTTTATGCCTAGCATCTTACTGCTGCCTCCTCAGAGATCAGGAAAATAGATAAATAGCACCAAATAAAAGCACAATTTATTTTCCTGTGCCATAAGGCATAAAACAGCTCACTTGGAGCCAGCCTGCACTAAACTAAGGGAAAACATCTCAAGCTGGAGTGAGAGCTGTGGTTTCTCAAGGTGACCCCCATTCCAGCTGAGGACATGAACAGCAGAGCCATGCAGGAGATTTCTTGTACAAGGGGGCCAGAAAACAAACCAGGAGCAGCTATCCCTGCACATCCATGGCAGGGACACCATAACAACACCCCCACACCTGCCCAGACCCAATCCCCACGTTCCCCTGGGCACAGAGAGTGCAGCAGGGCAGACTCTGTGCCCACCCCATGCCCGGGGGCACACGGCAGAGGCACTTACAGGGCTTGGATCCAAACTCCAGCTCTCCTGTTGGAAGTGCTGCTCCCAAGCTGCCCACAGCCAGCTCCTGGGTTGGAAGTGCTGCTCCTGCTTCACTGCCTGCTTGCCTTCAGCGCAGGCTGCTGCTGGTTGTGCTGGTGAGGAATGCCATTGCTGCCAGCTCCTTGCAGCGCAGCGGGGACGGGCAGCACCCGGAGGAAGCCCTGTGCTGCAGCCCTGCAGCTCAGCTGGGGGGATGCCCCACTTAATGAAGGTTAATGGAACCAGCTCCTGGCAGCTACAGCCTGTGCTCAGCCAAAGCCAGCAGAGAGAAACACACGACTCGTCTCAAATCTGAGAGGATCTGGCTCTGGAATGAGGGTGTCCGAGTCCATCCGAAAGCCTCCTCGGCAGCTTTATGAAAACAAATTCTGAGAGGCAGAGCCAGACTGCGTTAAGGTTTGAAATGGTTCCTCAGTTTCCAACAATTGTGGAAGTTGAAGAACGGGTTTTGTCCCTAAACCCCTTATTTTGACTCTGGTTTGCAAATCTCCTGAGGGTGACACCCAGGCAGACAAGTGTCACAAAATAACCTTGGTTTGGTTCACTCCCTCCAGGTGGTGCACAGGCAGCAGGCAGGCAGCAGCATCCCAGAGCACCTCCCGCTGCTCCTGACAGGAATGGGGGGATGTGGATACCCACACAACACCAGCAGCCTCCCTTCAGGCACAGGGATGCAGGGAAAAGCAGCACAGGGTGCCATGGCCGAGGCTGGGCTACCATTGCCAGGTTGCCATGGTGCCGGGGGGCAAGAGGGAAGATGTGCCAGAACGCAGAGAGGCTGAGCCGCTTCAGATTTAAATCCCTGTGACAGCATTTCGGCCGAGCCACTGCACGGTTGCTGTGGCAACAGACAAGTGAAAAATCACAGAGGAAATCTGTAATTATTACAAGCGAGGTGGTGACTTACCCACTTCAGTAATCAGAGCAGAGGAGGGGGAGCTCGTGCCCCCCAACAGGCAGGGCTGCAGTGCAGCAGGGAGGCAGGCACGAGACCCGAGCTGGGGCTCCTGCTTTAGGCTCTGCAGGTTCCAGCTGTGGGGGATGCAAGCCTTGGGCAGGATGCTTCCTCAGCACAGGGTTCTGACTAGGTGTTGCACCCAGTCTGCAAGGGGGGAGCTGAGGGAGCAGCCAGAGCGAGCCCCAGACTTGTGCTGCTGGTTCAGCATAAGCAGAGCTGGGTGCAAGGAAGGGCCTGAGGCAGCAGAGGCAAGGACAGATATCAGCAGCAAGGGACAGAGATGGAAGATGCAATGCTTGCAGGAGGCAGATAAGGTCCCTGGAAACTGCATGATTCCAGTTTGTACTGCTCCTGCAGCATCACCTTCCCTGTCCCCTTCTCTCAGAGCAGCCACAGCAGCAGCATTGGCTGGGTTGGGGTGGGTGGTGTGATGGCCACTGTGCTAACACAGGAGCAGGGGGGGTTCAGAGGCAGTGATGGTCACTGTGCTAACATGGGAGCAGTGAGGGACAGAGGCAGTGATGGTCACTGTGCTAACAGAGGAGCAGGGGGGGTTCAGAGGCAGTGATGGTCACTGTGCTAACACAGGAGCAGGGGGGGACACAGGCAGTGATGGTCACTGTGCTAACACAGGAGCAGGGGGGGACACAGGCAGTGATGGTCACTGTGCTAACACAGGAGCAGTGAGGGACACAGGCAGTGATGGTCACTGTGCTAACATGGGAGCAGTGAGGGACACAGGCAGTGATGGTCACTGTGCTAACACAGGAGCAGTGAGGGACAGAGGCAGTGATGGTCACTGTGCTAACACAGGAGCGGGGGGGGTTCAGAGGCAGTGATGGTCACTGTGCTAACACAGGAGCAGGGGGGGTTCAGAGGCAGTGATGGTCACTGTGCTAACACAGGAGCAGGGGGGGTTCAGAGGCAGTGATGGTCACTGTGCTAACACAGGAGCAGGGGGGGTTCAGAGGCAGTGATGGTCACTGTGCTAACATGGGAGCAGTGAGGGACACAGGCAGTGATGGTCACTGTGCTAACATGGGAGCAGTGAGGGACACAGGCAGTGATGGTCACTGTGCTAACCCAGGAGCAGTGAGGGACAGAGGCAGTGATGGTCACTGTGCTAACATGGGAGCAGTGAGGGACACAGGCAGTGATGGTCACTGTGCTAACACAGGAGCAGGGGGGGTTCAGAGGCAGTGATGGTCACTGTGCTAACACAGGAGCAGGGGGGGTTCAGAGGCAGTGATGGTCACTGTGCTAACACAGGAGCAGGGGGGGTTCAGAGGCAGTGATGGTCACTGTGCTAACATGGGAGCAGTGAGGGACACAGGCAGTGATGGTCACTGTGCTAACATGGGAGCAGTGAGGGACACAGGCAGTGATGGTCACTGTGCTAACACAGGAGCAGGGGGGGTTCAGAGGCAGTGATGGTCACTGTGCTAACACAGGAGCAGTGAGGGACACAGGCAGTGATGGTCACTGTGCTAACATGGGAGCAGTGAGGGACACAGGCAGTGATGGTCACTGTGCTAACACAGGAGCAGGGGGGGTTCAGAGGCAGTGATGGTCACTGTGCTAACACAGGAGCAGTGAGGGACACAGGCAGTGATGGTCACTGTGCTAACATGGGAGCAGTGAGGGACACAGGCAGTGATGGTCACTGTGCTAACATGGGAGCAGTGAGGGACACAGGCAGTGATGGTCACTGTGCTAACACAGGAGCGGGGGGGGTTCAGAGGCAGTGATGGTCACTGTGCTAACACAGGAGCAGGGGGGGTTCAGAGGCAGTGATGGTCACTGTGCTAACACAGGAGCAGTGAGGGACACAGGCAGTGATGGTCACTGTGCTAACATGGGAGCAGTGAGGGACAAAGCCGTGCAGGCAGAGCAGACACACTCTGCAGTGTCTCCTGTAACAATACCTGGCCCAGGCCATTTACACACCAACACCTGCATCCACACAACCCATTTACACCCATTAATGGGGGAGTACAAATTTTAAAGTCACCATGTTGTTTTCCAGAGCTTTTCTGCACAAAATGGACAATTGATCAGCATCCAGACAAACTGCCAATCAAAATGCCACTAACACCAACAAGGAAGAGAATCCAACGTGGTTAATCCTGTTCTGGTTCCCTTCTCCTTTGCAGGAGACTGTAGCCTGGGATCTCATGTGAGTACTGTAAGCAACTGCCAAGAAAGGAGCCCTGACTGCAGTTATTTGTAAGACAGATCCCATAACAAGCAGTTGATTTGATCCAAAGTAAGAACTGAACCTCACCCGTCACCTTCTTCATAATTTAAAAGCTGTTATTAATTACATACACAGACTGTAAACAACACATTTAAACTGGCCTGTACTGGTTACCAGTCATTAGAACAGACTGGTGGCTCTAAACTGAACCTGTTAGCCAGATAATCTACCACACAAAGTGCCACAATCTTATTCAGACAGATGGTTAATGCAGGTACACATCACAAAGCAGAGGGGGAAGGACTGAGAAAAGCTATAGGTGCTTAGACTCACCATGTATAAAACACTGAATTCAAGAGCAATTCATTGTGTCAGTGATTTATTACTAATAATAATCAGGATTACGGCTCCTAAGGAAGACTGAGGTTCTTGTGCCTCTGCTGAGTGTTTCTTTGGATGATGTGAGGCTAAACTCATTAACCAAAATGATGCTGGATGAAAAGTACTTGGTGCTGCAAAGTGCTAACAAGTTATATGGCAACATCATGTAGAGACTCCAGTCAGCCCTGTGCCCCTTCATGCTGAGTCATGTTGTGTCCAGCTGCTTGGAAACCCATCCTGCAGAGAGACAACAGCTCCCTTGTAGACTTTTATTTGTAGTGGATTTCTTTTGCTTTAACCCTTGCATCAAACAGCTTAACACCAAACTGCCACTTCCTGAGTAAAGCCTGAATTCTTCTTGTTCTGTATGGCTGCCTTCATCCTGCATACCCACAATTACCCTGCCTGGCAGGCTGCATGCACAAAGAGGATGACAATGACTATTTAAGTCCTGTTGCAGGGCAAAAAACTTGGTTTGACACAACTGTAACTATTAAAAATTTATTTAAGATGTATTAAAAATGTGCAGTTCACAAAAGTGGGAGCTGTAATGAAAACCTTGTGGATTTGCAATTGATTTAATTAAGAGAACATTGGTACAGAAATCTGTTTAAACAGTCTGTTATTGGAAAGGATGTGGCCAATCACATGCACTAAGTTCATGTTCTGCTCTGATTTGCAGTTGTCAAAGATTCACTCAGTACACAATCCTTCACTGCTAGAAAGTAATCTCCAGCTTCAGCAGAACCAACAGTTAGTATATTTCTCTGTATCAATGCTACAAACATCCTTCTGAAATACACAATGATGATACAAAACAAAACAGGGATCAGATTCTGGCCAGGCTGGTCCACAACACCAAAAAAAAGCACATGGTTACTATCAAAGATATTTTGTTTTTATGGAAAATATTGGAAGGTTTACTGTGTTACCAGTGCATTTCACTGCAAATGATGGCAAATTTCTCCAGAAGCAACTCCACAGCTCTCCTTAACCCCTGCCTCACACCCTAGAAAGCATCTGCTACACTTTGTAAAGAAAAACAAAGCATTTCAAACAACGCAGCCACAGTGCTTGAGGAGAATTCAGCACTCAGAAACAGCAGCTCCAGGGTAGAGACAAGATGTCCAAATCCTAAATGTCATACACATCTGCAAGAAATGGGAACAAAACACATCAGTATCACAATGCAGAGAGCAAAGCATGCAGGATACTCAGCAGCAAGTCTTAGTCCTCCAAAAAACAGAGGTGCCACAAGACTCAACAGCAGGGTCTCAGGACTCCAAACCTGCATGAAGAGGGAAAGCAATGCCTCTCCTAAGGGCTTGCTGTGTTTGGAGAAGGAATAGAGCACAAGCTGGAGTGTCAAATCAACTTTTAGGTACTGTGAGCAGTAATCACTAGGTTCACCTTAAAATATATTTAAAAGTATTTCAGTACAGCTGGAAGGAAACAAAGACTATAAAAATGGTGGCCCCAAGTTAATTACAAAAATCTGAGCAAACCATTTGCAGATAGTAGGATAAGGATCTTATTTGGCTGAAGAAGATTACCATGAAGGGCAAATCAAAATAAAAAGGACAACTGGGATTGCTTAGCTTTGTGGGAAAGCCAGCACACTGCAGCTTTCCAGCCTGTGGCTGGCCAAACGGCTGCTTCCTACCCTAGCACATCCAGTAACTTTACACTCCGTGCACAGAGGCAGCTTTTCTTTTGTGAACGAAGTTAAAAGGCTCATGAACAGAGTGGAATTCAGCACAATCAATACCACTAACTGCAGGGATTTCATTTGTGGGCAGATGTTGAGCTTGAGAAAGTCAGAGGTTGCACGTGTGCAGGGCACAGCTGACCTGCCCCTGCACTACTCACTAATCAGTAACTGCTGCAACTCCCACTGACCCAGGCACAGGGGATCACCCCCTCTGCTCTTCAGATGTCAACTGCTTTCATTCCCATTAAACCTGAGAACTTCACATTCAGAAGGAAAGGGATATAGGAATTAAACACAATTACTATGAAAATTCTACTATTAAGAAGTCCTATTATTTCCTGTTTATTCAGGCAATGGGTAAAAAGGAACAGCAGCTGGGGAGTTTTCAAAACAGTTCAGGAAACACAGATATGTACAGAGTGTTAAAAAGACTGTTACTAAATTCCCTAGTATGTTTAGAACATTATTTTTGGGCTCCAGATGGAGAAAGAAACTAGTGCCAATCTGATTCAGCAAGATACATCTTTCTCAAGTGGTCCCTTTTACTTCTCTGGGCCCATTCACAAAACCAGAGTTGGGAATGAGCCAAAGAACTCTGCTGAATTAAAGGCAAGGTAGAAAAACTGGGAACTGGAAGACTCTCTGGTGATCAAAAGCTGAAAGTTACCCACTAGGGAAAAATCCACAAGGCTGCTGCATGAACTGTGCTTATTTACTCCTTATATATTGCCTGTTTAACCAAACTAATGAATCTGCTGCATTATCACACAGGTACTAAATACCTGGATAGGAATTTGAGGGGATAAATTGGAGCTTTCTAAGTGTCTAATGGCTCAACTCACTGGTTAAGGCTCATCAAGGTACATCTCTACTGCACCCTCAACTCTCATGGTAACACTGACACCCACAAGAAACTGGGCTCTGCTCTTCAGTCTGGAACATCCAAGTGGACATTTTATGCACCACATTTAGGTAGTTAAAAAGTGTTGATCAATTTTGGGAAAACTTCCATAAAGATTTGGATAAATCTCTGTAGGAGTCTCTAATACAAGTTAAGCAAGTCCAGTTTACTTGCTGGGGTAAGAGAAGAGGGACCCAGAATCAAGAAACTGATGAAGACTGCCTTGTATTACTGTGATGTTAAGAGAGGCTGCATGAACAGTGGGAAAATCCAGGATAACAAATCCAGGATGAGTACAATCAGCATGGAATTATGAGCTAGCAGTTAGGTTGAACAGCTTGTTTATTTATTTAACAAAAACTTTTTGTGGGAGATGTTTATCTTCCTAAGGGTAGCTTAAAAAATAAGGGCATCATTAGCACAATGGGACAGGGAGATTCCCTTCAGAGTGCTGCCCTCACTGGTTCTTAACATCTCTCAAGAGGGCACTGTCACAGAAGCTCAGGAAAAGAACAGCAAATGTCCCTTCTCCTTCATAAAACCAGGGTTTCACCAAATGGATGCAACTGCAGGATTTATCAGTAATCAGGTAATTCTTCACAGAAGATACATCACATGCTTTGTTAGTGTCAGTATCATCTCAAGCTGCCCCTTCTCCCCCTCTGCTGTTAACTAGTGACAATAAATAAACAATATTCAGAGGCTGCAGTTTCACAAGAGATGAGAGAAATGTGGCTGCAAGCCTGCTAATCTTGCTCCACCAGGCAGAGCAGAGGATCAGTTATGCAAGGCTGCATGTGGATTTTGACCAGATATAACAAACAGTTCCTTTCTCTTCTCTTTCCCATTTGGAACAACAAAAGGGAAGCTGTGAGCCATTTCCTAACATTTATCACATCACTCTGGAAACTCATTTTCTCTGCATATTTTTCGGGAAAAAAAGGATACTTTATGCAAGTGTTGCATCCCAAAATGATGCAACCAGCCTTGGGTTTGCAGGGTAGTAGCACCTTCTGAGCTTCTTTTCTGAAGAACCCCACTTTGAGCTAGCTTTCCTGCTCCCATCACTCAGTCTCTCATCCACACCAGAGAGATTCCTAACTTGAGGAAGAAAAATCACCAAACCCTTCTGGTGTGCAGTGGAGTCACAAGTTCAGCTTGGAGCAAACCAGTGAAAGGAAACAACCAAGCAGTGTGAGGCACAAGAAGTCCACCCTGAGGAGCCACCACAGCTGACTCCCTGTTGAAACATCACCTACCCATGGCCATAGTCTGTCCTAAAATTAATTCTGATTGAACCAAATCCTACTACACCAAAATCGACAGAGAAGCAAAACAACAAACTCTAAACTGATACACAATCAGGTAATGGTCCAATTTTTATGGATAAATGAACAATGGGAATCCTACAGCCTGATCAGAAACAAGAGGTGTTTTCCAATCACCTTCTTGGCCAAAGGAAAAAAAAAATTACTGATGAGAAATTAGGCAAGCAGTCTCCTGTTACTGCTAAAGGAAAATGGCATTTTATTTACATTATTATAAGAAGAAAAGTGCAAGATTTGTCAGTGATAGTTACTGCAATGCACAGATTGTTGCTGCAATCAGCAAAGTCCTTCTTGGTCAAAGGCCCTACACCATGAATCCAGCCCCTTGCACTGCTTGTCATTGTCTCCACTTGCCTCTGCTCCCTCCCTCTGTAACACAAACCAGCTCTCTCTGTGCTTTGCTTCAGCTGCTTTTCACAACAGCCAAGGCAGAAGCATCTCATCTCATTCCAGCAGCCCCTTCCAACACCCAGAGCCCAAGCCACAGAACAAAGATCTGCTCCCCTGTAGATCCATTACCTGGTAAAACCACCCTGCAAACAAGGAATGTGGAGTTCACCCGAGCCCAGCTCATCCTCTGCTTTCCTACCTCCACCAGCACACTCTGATTGTGTAATCCTATTTCTCTCCCCAGGAAGCTGCATTGCAGCAATAGCTGTGGAGCAAAAAACAGGGCTTGCTTTATACTGGAGCTGACAGGGGAGAACATGATAGGGAATGGCAGCTCAGTCCATACAGGTAAATCCCATCCCTCACACCCAGAGCATGGTCCATACAGGTAAATCCCATCCCAGCTCAGTCCATACAGGTAAATCCCATCCCTCACAGCCACAGCTCAGTCCATACAGGCAAATCCCATCCCTCACACCCAGAGCATGGTCCATACAGGCAAATCCCATCCCTCACACCCAGAGCATGGTCCATACAGGTAAATGCCATCCCTCACACCCAGAGCATGGTCCATACAGGTAAATCCCATCCCAGCTCAGTCCATACAGGTAAATGCCATCCCTCACACCTGCAGCATGGTCCATACAGGTAAATCCCATCCCAGCTCAGTCCATACAGGTAAATGCCATCCCTCACACCTGCAGCATGGTCCATACAGGTAAATCCCATCCCAGCTCAGTCCATACAGGTAAATCCCATCCCTCACACCTGCAGCATGGTCCATACAGGTAAATGCCATCCCTCACACCCAGAGCATGGTCCATACAGGTAAATGCCATCCCTCACACCCACAGCTCAGTCCATCCAGGTAAATCCCATCCTTCACACCTGCAGCATGGTCCATACAGGTAAATGCCATCCCTCACACCCAGAGCATGGTCCATACAGGTAAATCCCATCCCTCACACCCAGAGCATGGTCCATAAAGGTAAATCCCATCCCAGCTCAGTCCATACAGGTAAATGCCATCCCTCACACCTGCAGCATGGTCCATACAGGTAAATCCCATCCCTCACAGCCACAGCTCAGTCCATACAGGTAAATGCCATCCCTCACACCTGCAGCATGGTCCATACAGGTAAATCCCATCCCAGCTCAGTCCATACAGGTAAATCCCATCCCTCGCACCCAGAGCATGGTCCATACAGGTAAATCCCATCCCAGCTCAGTCCATACAGGTAAATGCCATCCCTCACAGCCACATCTCAGTCCATACAGGTAAATCCTATCCCTCACACCTGCCACAGGAGTGTCAGTGGGCTCAGCTTTGACTGAAGAGATGCAGCTGTTAAGGATGCAGAAGTCATGGCTTTTAGCCTGGCCACAGCACCCTGTGGCAGGATTACCCTCTGGCCTGTTGCCATAAAGGATCTTATGCCTGAAATCTTTCCAGAGCAGTTTGGTTTGGTTTCTAACAGCTTTTTAACCTGTCATGTTCTCTAATTCCCACTGAGGCAATCATTTATATAATCAGATAAATACAGTGATAACTGTTAATAATGCTTCAGTACAAACTTACTACCTCCATCTTGCTCCCAATGTCTTAATTTTTTTTGTGAACATCACAACATCAATATGAAGCAAGAACCTTGCAAAAAACTGTGTAATTCCTGACAGATGTGGAAAGAGATTTAACAGAGAAGAACAAGATGGCTGGTTCCCATTATTTGAGAAGGAACCTGACAGACAAATGGAGAGGAAACATAATACAAACAGAAAATATCACTGCTATTAGGTTACACCAAGTTTATTTTTAAAATACTCAATTTTCATTGTATTTATGTTACTTATGCACATTTCTGTAGAATTGCCAGACCAATTAAAACATATGAGTTGATTTCAGTTGTGTTTGTTGTCAAGAGATGCTGCCAAGAACCTCCGCATTTCATCCTTCACTAAAAGAGGAAGCCAAAATTGGAATGCTGTGGTGATGTTCAGAGTCTTTAATCAAAATTGAGCTTGATGAGTTACAAATACAAATGAGGGATATTATTTTTTCCTTTCCCTGCAAACTAATTTTCATTTCCTGTTCTCCTCAGTGCAGGAATACAGGCTTCAGAAGCCACTATCTCATTCAGAAAGGAACAGGTCTGGAAGGGGAGGAGGTGGTATCTCCTGTGAAAAGTCTGTAGGGTTGTTCAGGGAGGAAAGAGGAAGGGGTGATTTATATTGAGAGTACAGCCAACAAAGCCACCATGAAATCTCCCAGCACTGGGTTAGAAATTCCTATGAGGAACTTGCTGCCCTGTGCTTTGCCCAGTACAAGGCTTTCTGATGGCATCTGGATGCTTTAAAATTGAGCCAAACATCAGAAATAGGACACCACAAAAACATCATCACTAATTTATGTGTCTTCCCAACACCCACTGTTCTGTGAGAAACCTGTGAGAAACCAAGGTTACAAGGGAAGGGGGGGGGGGGGGGGGGGAAGCCCTGAATAAAACCCAAAACCCCAACAAAAAATTAGAAAGAAAACCTCGTGCTGGCAACCCACACTCTTGGGGAACATTTTTCCATGATTCCTGTAACCATTCCACCCACAGGTAGGCTGTGTGGTCCAGGCTGAGCTGTCCACTGACACCAGAGGCAGGGCAACACCTCTCCAGTGCTTCCCTCAGCTCACCCCATGCCCTGCCAGCTTCCCTCTCCACACAGCAGCTCCTTCCCCCAGCAGGACAGTGGATGTTCTGCCATGCCTCCTGCAGAGATATGATGGTCCTCTAGGCAGAGGCATCTGTTTTTAGAGCTGACAGGTAGGACTAAAAGCTCTTCAAACAGGTCTGAGACACCATAAACACAAGGGCTGGAAAGTGTGGGAAGAGCAGTGGAAATGGAGAGCACATCACCCTGACACTGTGGGCAGGCTGGAAGGCTTCAGAAGAGAAAATGTGGTGCTCCTGATGTGCAGATGGCAGAAGAGATGAAAGGAAATGCATGAGAGAAGCTCTGATCCCATAATTCCAGGATGGACTGCCCGTGGTCCCATTCCCATGGTGCCAAACACGGCCCATAGAGCTGGGACAGTGACAAGGTCTGTGGGGAACAGAGAGCAGACTGACACAGGAACCTGAACCCAAAGCTCTCCACTGACCCAGCAAAGGCACCCTGAGGGAGCCAGCACAGAACACAAATGCACCAGAAGCCAGAGGAGGCATGTTCAGGTTTCTCCCACAACAGCAACCCCTTCCTGAGGCAAAGGAACAGATTTCTGCCTGGGAGGACATCCCAGGATTGCACTCCCAGAAGAACAGTCTGGGTTCCACCAGCTGCCCACACCTTGGAAAAGGCACATTGTCATAACCCAGGCAGGCCAGGGTTAAATTGGATTAGTGTATTCTAGCAGGTGCCCGGTCAGGATTGCCCAATTTCTCTGTTATCCAGCCAATTTTCAAGGTACTTGAACTTGCAAGGTTTCAAACTTCAGGTATTTTGAGGCCATTGCTAAAAAATTCCTAAGTAAAACAAAATTATATAGGCAGAACAGCTGCAAAGCAATGTATTTTCATTTGTAAAATTAAAACTGAACTTTGTTTGGAGAGAGCAAGGGAAATTCCTGCTGGAATAAGGTATATTTTTAAGTGTTTGAGATAAGGGAAAGCTGGAGATAGGTTTAGAAGTTTTTTCTACTCTCAGAATTACAGCTACACAGCTAAACCAGTAAGTTTGGCACTTCATTCTGTCACCTGGAGTGTATTTGAGACATACTGGCTTTTTACATGAATTGTTCAGCAAGCTGCAGAACATCCCCCAGGAACACCAGCAGAACTTGATGTTAGTGTTTAAACTGCCAGGTTTCCCAAGAGTCACAAGAAGGTAAACACTCCCTGCCAATGCCAATTGCATTTCAGGAAAATCACAAAATGTAAATGGGAAAGTCACCAAGTCTGAAGCTTTATTGCTTTCCAAGTGCCTTTCACCTTGCCACAGAAATTCTACAGTACACACACTGCCTTTCAGCCAGAGTCCCAAGCACAACACAAGATACAACACAAGCACTCACTACACAACTACTTTATCTCCTGCATAAAAACTGAGAGAGGTTCACTGAAATAATGGCAGAAGACATTACAAAGGGGAATTAAGTGTGAAAAACTAAGTTCACATTTCTTCAAGCTGACAGCATTCATTTACTAAAGGCAGTACTTTTAGCTGAGTGACTTCAGTGCTTTCTCATATCAAACAGGACAGCACAGCTTTATCATTTTATAAAAGTTGAGTTCATCACTAGGGCAGACCTGTGTCCTGGACACTGCAGATGCCCAACCCTAACCCTTCACAAAGGCACTTCATGAGATCATAAAATGCCATAAAATCATTCCTTGACTGTCCAGCCCTTGCCAGGACATGCATCCATTTCCACACCAGAATTTATGGCTGTAGAAGCTGTCACAGACAAAATTCAAAATACTCCAAATGCATAAACTAGGAAAAGGAAACTAAACTTCATGCTGCAAAAAGTGGGATTTCTTTTCAACAAGAAAATCATACCCTCCAAAAATATTCTCCCTGCTGCAAGTAGATGCACCTGTACTGGGCAGCAAGAGAGACAAGCTGCTTTTTCCACACAGCCAAGAGCTGCAACACATAAGCAAGGTTCCTATCTCATTCTTCTGCTGAATTTCTAGTACTGGCTAAATGTGGAAAATGAAGAGTCAAATAAATTGTGAAAGAAAAGACAAACAATCTCATACAAGGATACACTACAGAACCTTACTCCCACAGATCAGAAAGCCACAGAAATAGCTTACAACAATATTCTCTGTTTTAGACACTTTGCTTGCTTTGGAAAACCCTCAGAATACTGTTATTTTTGCACAAACACCATATGGCTATGAAAATATCACTTTCTCTGTTTTCCTGGACCATAGCTGTCACTTCAGGCAACAGGACCATGATCACAACATTCAGAAAACCAAGAGGGGACAGAGGTGGTTTTCAAGCTACAGAATAGTGGCTGTAGTGGAGGAATTTTCTACTTTTAGTTGGTAGCAGCTCTGACCCCTAAGGCAACCTCTTCTATACATAAAGAAGAGAAATTTGAAAGTGGATCCATCTGTAAAAAGAATAGGGTGTTTTCAGCCTCTGGAAAGATAAATCTGTTACATAACTTTTAAAGCACATCCATCCTTCCACAGGCAATGGGGCCCACAGTGATAATTATCTGTGTGGTGGATTCTTGGTCTTTAGGCTTCACTGCTCCTGATGTGTCATTTTTGCATTACTTACCTGTTCTTTCACAGCTCCCTACACACCAGCACCAGCTGCTTTCCTTCTGATGGAATCCAGCTCTTTCATGCTCCTTATTCTTTCAAATGGGATAAGACACCTCACTGTTTGATTCAGACTTATCACTATGCCTGAAAAGCTCTTAAGAGCTTAAAAAGAACTGCAAAAGAAGAACAGGCACTACTGGAAAAGCCTGCTTGAACACACAGATGGACAAGGTGCAACATACAAGGAGAAACAAAAACGTATTTGAAAACAATAATGAGAAAGGGCTTACGTGAAATCTGAGAATTACTCAAAATCTGTTCTCCTCCCTGCTCCCTCTGACAAAGGCAAAGCCAAAAGCAAAGGAGATTCAACCAAGTTCAGAGTCCCCACTTGATTTAAAGTTTCTGGTATACAGCCAATCCAGCAAGATTTAAAGATCCAACTGGGTTGTATCTTTACAATAGACACAGCAGTGAGTGCCACCCTGTTCATACAGCACCTACACACTCAACAGCCTTCTCTCCTGAGACACTTCCACAGGCTGCTTCCATTTGGGTAAGAAAGGAAGGGAATTTAATTTGTAATTGAAACAGACAAAAAAATTAGCAGTGTTTCTGGAATGGACTCTCAATCCTAGAATGCATGAAACAGAGCTTGTAAGCCAAGAACCAGATCCAATTGGCCTTAGAGCAGCTGTGAATTCTAATCCTGTGAACCCTAATAATTCCTGAAATTATGAGGCTTAGCAGCAGCACAGGTATATCATTACATGATCTGAGCTGTTTTAATTGAGGCCCAACCCTCAGAACACAAACCCAGAGGAAGACTCTGCACTCCCAGGGCAGGAGTGGTGCCTGTGCAGCTGCACCTGCCCACACAGGCAGCTACAGCTGGGCTGCTGCCCAGCGTGCCTGGGGGCAAGGAAGGCATTGGATAAATTGCTCTCAGACTTGGCTGTTAAGCAGCACATCAGGCAGACAGGGCAAGGGGAACCCCCTGGAGACCCCCAAGCTGCTGGTTTGACCCCCAAGAGCTGGTTTGAATGAACACAGACATGGCAGGCAAGAATCTGAATTCCTCCCTGCTTCTGAAAAAATCCAGATCAGGATGTTCTCCTTTCCCAATGACAGCACAGCTGCCAGCAGGACACCTACTGATTTGCTTGATGTTTATTTGCATGCGATGCTTGCTTACTGCCTCTGGGTATAAATATCCAATTTTATCCACTTATTTGACTTTACTTTGTGTTTGGGTGCACAAGACACCTCACTGTACAGTGTGCCTCCGAGGCTGTCATCCCTCAGAAGACTAAAGGCCTAATGAAAGACTAATAAAACAGTTTTATCACATTTTCCCACACGTAATTTGCAAGAGGTCAGCTTGTCTGATAGCATCACACACGAACTGACTGAGGTCCCCATTTATCTGCAGATCTCTGAATCACTGTCCTCTGCACTCGGGGTGTCCAGGAGGAGCCACACACACACTGCAGACACAGACCTGAACACTGATTCCCAGTCCACAAGGCTACCCAGCATGTAATAACAATATTACAATATACAATAACAGCTTTCCCATCTATACAGCCTGACCACTGATGTTTGATGAGCGCTGTAAACACTACAGATGAGAAACACTATGAAATCCAGGTGTTACCCTTCTTTGCATACACTGTGCTTCAGTATGGTGAGCTGTTATCCTGCATTTGAATCACTGACCTCCAAGTCTCCATTTGTAACTCCAGTCAGAGAAGACAAACTGCCCCCAGACAGAATTTGCCAAATACTGACACTACAGAAAAGACAATTACAACAAAAAAACAGTGCAAAAAGCACTGCAAAATTGCTAATTCAATTTATAACACAATATCCAGATTGTAACAGGATTCATTAGGTAATTTCCTTACTGCAGAGCTTCCAGAAGGTAACCCTAGTATTACCCTCCTTTTATACCAGTTGGCTCTCAACCTTTACCAAATTCCTTGCCTCAAACTCTAAGAGCAAAGACCCTTTCAAGAGCCTATACCCGTCAACTGTGCCTTTGAACTGTAGGGCAAAATCCAGTATTTCTAAGCCTGAACGTTCATTACTGATTACAAAATTACTTGGAAACCTCCCACAGTAGTTCAGTTTCTTTGTATATCATTTCCTTCTCTGCTTATTTCATAAACAGAGATGGAGAACCACAGAGGCAAAAGCCAGGCAGGGGCAAAGCCCTGGCCGAAGAGCCCCGCGCTACTTTAGGCGCCGTAAGAGAAGTGATGCTAAGGATGTATCAAACCACAGCGTGAGGTTTGGCTCATGCTTGGGTTTTGCATCACCAGCACTAGCTGGAAAACAGGAAACTGAAAAGCCCGGCTGAACCCCAGCTGAAGTGCAGCACCAGGCCTCCACCAACACCATTACTCAGCTGCCTGCAGCACCTCAGCCAGGGCGCCCTCCCCGCAAAGGCAGAGCCGTTCTCCCCACGGTTTCTTCGGTGCCCTCCGGTTCCCTTTCCCCCTTCCCCGCCGCAGCTCCGTGCCGGGCCCACCCGCCCGCCGCGGGTGCCGCTGCCGGGGCACGGAGCATCCCACACCCGCCTCCCGGCGCGGCCGAACGCGCGGGGAACACGAACCCTCCTGCGCCCCTCGGTCCCCCGGGGAGGGCGCCGGGCCCCGCCGGGCTGCGCCCCACGCTCGGGTCCGGCAGGGCAGGGCAGGGCAGGGCCCCCGAGCAGGGGGGCAGCATGACACCGGCCCCCGCCACCCCAGGAGAAGCCCCGCGATCGTGGCCCGGGGCCGCCCCGCTGCCCGCAGGGTGCGCCGGGCCGGGGAGCCGGCGGAAGGGCACCGGGGAGCGGCGGGGGACGCGCGGCTGCCCCGGCAACGCGGGCACCGCCGGCCGCGGGGATGGAGACGGGGCCCCGCGGGGAGTCCCGCTGCCGGGCGGGAGCGGCAGGCGGCGAAGGCAGCGGCCCCTCCGCGGCCCCGCGCGGTTCGGGCGCTCACCGGGAGGTGCGGGAGGTGCGGGCTGCGCGTCCTGCGGCGGCCGCGCTGGGTGCGCTGCGCTGCGCTGGGCCGGCCGCGTCCTGCCGGCCCCGCCGCGCCCCGCCCGCCCCGCGCGGCGCAGCCAATCAGCGCCGCCGCCCGCGGCCCCGCGCCCGCCGCGGCCAATGGGAGAGCGCGGCCGGGGCTCGCCCCCGCCGGGAGGGGCGGGGCCGGCCGGACCCTCAGGGATGGCGGGGCCGGAGCGGCCGCGTCCCTCGGCCAGGGCTGTCCGCCCTCCTTCCTCTCCCTGCCCGCCTCCTCCGCTCCGCCTGCCCGCCCTCCTTCCCCCTGCCCGCGCCCCCTGCTCTGGGAGCCACCGCGGCAAGGGCAGCGGAGCCCGTTTCCTCCATCCATCGCGCACCCGCGAGAAGCGCAGCGGAGCCTCTTTCAGGACCGCTCTGGGAATCCGTGCTGCAGTTACAGCTGCACAAAGACCCACTGCCCTTTCCTTATTGCTACTTGGGACATACTTAATTTAGCAAAGGCAGCAATTGAGAAAGTCTTTTGGTCTTCTAACTCTGATTAGAAATTCAAATTAAACCTAGTGTTATGTCAAACCCCGAATTAAAACCCCAAATCTTCACCAGCATTTAAGCCTGACTTGGACAAAACTTGTTTTTGTTGTGGACAGTAATGGACTGAAGCAGCTCATTATGGGATCATGATGAGCCCTTCTGTTCCGTTGCTGCTTGGTTCTGCTACAGCAATGTGGTATTTGCAGGCACAATGCTGCCCTTGAAGCTCCAGCTCAGTAATAAATATTATTATGTACCTCATCCACAACAGAACCTATGGCAAGCGTGTTGAACCCTACCTGGACTCTCATCTTACAGAACTCATGTCTCATTCACAGCCTTGGTTTTCTTCAAAGCCTGAGACCTGGCCACAAAAGGCCAATAAGAGAAATGTCACCTCCATCCCCTCTCCTGTGAGCAGCACATGGGCACCTTCTCCCTGTACAGGTGAGTTTTCAGAGCTGGGACTCATAAGGGATGCACTGAAGAAAGTGAAAGGGAAGCACTCATAAGGGATGCACTGAAGAAAATCAAGACAGGGGAGCTGTCAGACCCTACCCAGCCCTCAAGGACCTCCGTGGGAAGCTCCAGGGAGAATCCTGGAGCAGCAATTGTGGCAGAGCAGCTGAAGGACACCAGACAGGAGAGCTGGAGAGGACACAAGCAAGGCAGGAACGCTGCGGGCTCTGAGAGGCCAGAGCTGTTCTTAGTGCTGCAACACCATCAATTTGCAGATGGTGTTACAGGATCCTTCTGTCCCTGCACACACCACTGGAGGCCAGGCCATCTATGCCTCCTCATTTCCACTTACCCTGCCCAGAACCCTCATGTCTGTCAGTCTGTTCCAGTAAGAAGGATTTAATGGTCCAAAATCGCAAGAGAGGCGGCAGTTGAGCCATTCAGATGGCAGTCAGCTGTTTGTATCATAAAGGACAAGGAAGCACTAGAACAGATTACAGGATCTCTATGATGAGAGCCTTTGATAACAAACACTTAGCAAGATTCTCAGATGAATATGATTCTGCTTTGACAGGAATACAGAACAGATAATTTCAGATAATTTCTTGGTGCCCCTTCTGATCATCCTACAATGTAAACCTGCTACTGATATCCCATAGAACAAGAACAGAGCAGTAAACTTTACTTTTTTTCATGCTATCTTCTGTCCAACTCCCTGTCAACTTTCTTGCCTAATTCATTATATGCATTTTTACTTAACTTTGAGGAAGAAATGATGTTACTTCTAATTGTTATTAACATCTTACATATCTTACTCATTATCTGACAAGTATCCCCTTTGAATATTTGCTCAAGAAGCTTAGAGAATACACTCAGCTTGCTCACAAGCTAGGGATGTTCCTTTGCATCTCTTCTTGCTCACACCAGTGGGGCTGCCCTGGGCAATGTGTAAATAAACACACATACACATATATATATGTAGATGTTTTGTTACTGCCTTTAGGTGCTGGTATTGTTAAAGAAATTCCATGTGCCACCTGCTGGGGGAAACTTTCTCTGAGGCGATGTGGCAATGTGCTGTACTGACACAGCTGACTGCACTGCTGGCAGCATGAGGAGGCAGCTATTTCTCAAGAGGAAGCTTTATTCTGTTAATGCATCAACTTCCAGCACAGATGCAAAGGACACACAGAAGGTCAGGGTCAAGATGAGTCTGTAAAAGAACACAAACCTCTCGACCTATGTCACAGCATGACAGCCTGGCAGCAAGAAGGACCTCATTTTCAAATCCTACTTCACTTGAACCTCCAAAGTGTTCAGCTTACAAATGCCATGATCACACTCAGGAGGTGAACTGCATTTTAAAGACAAGTTATTTAGCTATTCACTAAGTGAATAATTCCCAATTTACTTGCAGATTGAAAAATCTCTGCAAGCTTATGAGACAGGCAGCTTTCCTTGCCATGCCATAACAAGCAGACAAGAATGCAGCACCCACTTTTCAGAAGCACTCTTCAGTTTCCTGTACCCGACACTCAGCACCAGTAACTGTCTTTAAAACCACCAGCAGCATTTGGCTGTCACACTCGTGGCAGTCTGCCTGGGTAATGTGGTTTCAGGCACAGGACTGAGGAAAATCAGCTTTGCTAACCCACCCTGCACTGCCACATTGGGAGCACACTTACACATAACTCCAAAGTGGACCCAGATATCCACTGCCATCAAAATAGCTGCTCTTTCTTTATACTCCCAGCAACAGATCCCCACTGAGTGATCACAGGAGTCAGCTGGATTAGGCCTCATTGATCCAATAGAAAACTACACTTACAATTAGGTCTCCTGGGAATCAAAAACATCAGAATCCAGATTTCAAAATTGCTATAACCAACACCATGAAAGGGGAAAATATAAAACTAGAACATAAAATAAGCTCAGTAAGTAGAAATCTCAGACAAAATTATTTCTCCAAGTTTTAAGATGCTGTCTACCAGAACAAAAAACAAAGCAAACAAAACAAAACCCAGAAATGCAACTGCCAGGGACATTGCTCTTAATTCTCTGGTGAAAAGGGAAAAGAACTGGCACTAATGGTGGGTGTACAAGTCCACAAATGGTCGAGTTAATGAACAGACAATCTCACGATAGTTTCCTGCTATAAAACTTTGAGATACAATTTAAGTGCTCATCTTCTGAGGAATGAGAAGTTCCTACCACACACACCCACACCCACACATACACACAAAGTACATCCACTTTATCCTAGAATGTTTCCTGAAAACCCCAAACTGCTGGAGGCAAAGCTACTGCCAAAAAGTAGGCAATTAAACACCACCTTCATTTCAGGATTATTTTCACTGTGACTTCATCTGCAAGTCTAGGTGAGAAGTGCAGAACCACGCATGCCACCTAAACTGTTACTCCAAAACACAACATTGTCAAACTAGAAAGGAACAGGGTGTTGAACAAACTGTAAAATGTTTTGACTCAAAGTGTTGTACAGCAGATGGAGCTACAAGGATGGCCTACAAATAGCCACCTACATTTGAGAACACCCAACAATGATAAATATACAGAATCTATCCCATCAAGGGAGTGTCTTCAGCCTTTTTCTACTGCAAAATGACACACAGACATTAACAAGAAGCAACTCTCCAAGTTTGACATCAACAAAGATTTAAAAGAAATAAATGCAATTAGTTTGCAAAGCTTATCAGGGTGTTCCATAAAAGTTCAAGTTCTTCTTCTGACCAATTTCTATAATTGTGCCACCTTTCCTTCTCTTAAGAGAGATAAAAGCAGGAGAGGTGTGGGGACTGAGAAAAGGCATTTGTTGTTTCACCATATGGCAGTGACAAAAGTGAAAATCATTTGTTTCAAACCAGATTCCTACTGGAAGATCATGTGTCCATCCATTACCAGACTTCTCCAGAAAATGACCCATCTGGATGACTGCTGGATTTTCCAGCCAGATCCAGAAATGCTCCCAACTGCCTCATGACTTTATTTAGCAAAAGAGAAAGTCAGTTTTCCAAATGAAAACTTAATCTCCCTAGCCAAGTAGAAATATTCATAGGTTTTAAATTAAGTGCCTACTTTCTCTTCCTTCACAGAAATGAAGGACTTGCAGGTAAGTTTCTGTTGATAATTCCAAAGACTTTGAGAAACTGTGTGAGAAAAACCACAGGATTGCCTAACTGCTTACACTATTTCACATCAGCCTTGTACATTCCTGTACAGCCTTCAAAAAATCACTACTGAAATAAGCAGCTACATTCAAAAATAGTTGAATCTACCAAAGTTAATAGCATTACATAACAAACCAACACACATTAATTTGGGAATCTTTGGATTAAAATACAGTTTTTCATCTTTGAAGTTCAAATGAGGGTTCTGAGAGAGAAGTTTTGTATTAATCTAGACAGATACGTGCTAAATAATGTAATTTTTACTTTGTACTCGCAGGGAATGGCCATCATCATCTAATAACCTTTCATCCCATTAAAGAACACAAAAAATAGGTCTTCATAAGCAGGTTATGAAATAACTGACCTATGCCAAATGTAAAACAGGCTTTCAAGAAGTCCATCAGATGCTTCTAAGGAACATCTTTCACACTCCCACAAGTCCCAGGCTGGAACAGCTCCATCACTGACACTCTCCTGCTGCTGAGGAATGCAGTGGGCACAAGGATTCCCATGGCAGTGCACATATGGCAAAGTGATATAAACACAGCAGTGCACATAACATTTATAAAAGTGCAAGCAGATTTTTGGATTCATTAATAGCACAGGAGAGATTTAATAAATATGTTTTATTTTAATGCAGAAGAAAGATGCTAGAGGCCCAGTTTTGTTTGGCCAAGACGTTCTTGGCCACTTCCCTACCCCCAGGCTCACATGTGTATGCTGAGGATAGAATTCCAAATATTTCAAGAGCTGTAACATCTCCCTTCATGTGGTACCTTCTCATCCTCAGGTACCTGCCCTGGACAGAATAGCTTAAAGTTCCTGCAGGTCAATATAGGGTTGGCCTCCTCTACTCCAAAACCTCTGTGGAGTGTTTTCAGAGGCTCAAACAAAATGCATCTTGTTTCCTTTCAAGTCAGACAGTGACCCTAAATTAGAGTGATTTATATAGGACAAATTGTGAATTAAGGGCCAAGTTTCATAAACAAATTTCTTAAAGAAAAGTTGATTCATGACAAAAAAGTCTTGTCCAGAACATTGTTTCACAAGTGTCCATAAATACAAATAATGTGTATTTGTATTTGGAACTAGGACAAGACTGAGAACAGTGTCCATGTTTTGTAAACTGAAAAGGGAAATGCAGGACATCTGCAAATCAGCCACATGGAAAAAGTTAAATACTTCTTTGCCAAACTCTAAAAGTGAAGTCATCAACCCAAAGAGCAAGTCACTGTGTCACTGCCACTGTCTGGCATCCAGCAGGTACTTGGAAACATCAGAGAGATCATGTCCAACTGCAGAAGTCCAAGAAACCAAGTGCCAAAACCAAAAAAGTAAAGCAAAACTGCATTGCAATACTTTCTGAGAACACAATTCCACCAGCAAGAGGCTTTTCTTGGGATGAAAATTCTTATCTTAACAGAACACAAAAATAGCCCTTCTCCTTGGTAAAGATCTTCTCTTTCCTCATGGGCCTGTCACGTTAGGTGTTCAGCCACGATCTTCCACAATTCCTGTAGGAGCAGAACAAATATATACAGGTATTTTCTCACATCAGTAGGCTGCAATTATGAAAAAATTCCATGTGCTCACTGAAAGACAAGTTTTAAGATATACCCTATACCTCCATCTACAGATAGTATCCATCTATGGATCGATACCAAATCCGTGTCTGTAATTTCCTGGAACAATTATTTGAAACACAGCACTGTAGCTGATTGCTTCATTCTTGTAGCATGATTTAAAAAAATAATGTGTGTTTAGTATAAAGTAGTTTGTTTTAAAATAGTTTGAAATTGGCCCAGTTGTCAGAGCATGGTGCTAATAATGCCAAAGTTGTGGGCTGGATCCCTGTATGAGGCCATTCATTGGAGAGCTGGATTCAATTGTCCTTGTGGATGGCAGAATATTCTGTGATTTTGTGATTCACTGATCTGCATGATCTCGATTGATAATCCTGCTAATCCTACATATTTTGACTGATAACCCTGCTGGTTTTTAGCCTGTGTTAACAAATGGTTTCAATAATGCTGGTAAAAAAACAGCTGAAGAAATAATTTACTGAGGAATCAAAGTCTCACAAATGCATGGCTTATATAAACACAAATCCCCTTCTCAATCCTACAGACAACAAGGATGAAAAATCCTTAATCACTTCATTTCTTTAGAATATATTAATATATGCTTTGTCTGCACCACAGAGGATAATTAAGCAGACTATCACATACTCTTCACCATGACATCTCTGATTTGTGGCAATAGATCAAATGATAAATAAAAACACAGGCATTTTAAAAATGCATAGATTTCAAGGGCCAGCAGCCTTCCTCAAAGCAGCCAGGGAATGAGTTATCTATACATTTATCTATAAACCAGGTTACTTTTGTGTACTTTTAAAACTTTTAAACAAGTTTTACACATGTTTTATGCCTGAAGGTATCAGCATTAAGTAAAATAAATGAATCTCAGGAAGTAACTGTGGCTCCTGTGACCTCACCATGTGTACACACAGTATGTTCACTACAACAACATAATTTCTTGGTACCAGATTTGCAATCCAGTGCAAGATTTGCATCTCCTCTAAAAAGATTCATTAGATTGGATTGTTCTAGAAGTCTGTTAGCTGTTACCCTACATAATATTCCTAAGAGCAGATAATTTGAAAAAAAAATGGAAAAAGAGAACCATAAGTGCTTGAGAGGTAATTAGATAACCAGAAATATAATATCTGACATGATTCTCAAAAACAGAAGTTTACAGCTAATTGACTTCTTCATAGATATTAGAACATTATGTCCTGAACTCTGAACTGGGAAAGGAATTACTGAAAGTGTGAAATGAAAGCTCTCCTACAAGAAAATAAATGAGAAGAGATATTGGTTCAGTCACAAAAAATGGCATTTTACAAAGTAAAAGTCTCAGTTCCTTGGAGGAACTGAGGGTGGCAATCTCAGCCACCCTGCTGGTGATAGAAAATCAATTCTGTCCCAGCCAAAACCAGGACATGTCAATCTAGTACAGATTATGTAAGCACAAAGAAGGATCATTTTAAATAAAAAAACTAAGTGGAAATAAAAGATAATGTTTATTCTTCTGTTCTTCCTTCATGTGTCCATAAACAGCTGATAACTAATTTGAGATGATTAGCCTGACACATTACATTTATTTTCATGAATGCTGCTTACCAACTGCTCAATCCGTTCATAAACAAGGAACTGGCAGAAATCAGGCTTAATGTGCTCCACTGTATATTTCATTTTTCCATCTTGGAGGTTCTCCAGATCATTTAGAGTATTTCTAAAGTGACTGTAGGCTTCACATGTAACATCCATATGTCTTAAAGTGAAGTTCAGCCTGGCAAAAGAGTATTTCATTTAGAACATCTCTCCTATACTGGCATCTTAAACAGGTGTGTAACTTCCCTCAGCTAATGAAAAAAAAATTAATCTTCTCAGCATAATTAACTCCCTTCAGCAGCCAAAAAAACGTACACTCCTCATTCCTGAAAAGCAGGAAAGATGTTATGTCAGTATCAGTACACAATAACTCTTGGATGAACTTTTCCATTGATTTTAGGGCACTTTGCCACAACAGAATCATTGGCTTGGTTTCCTGGACAAACACCTGGCAGCAAACCACAGGAGGAGTTCTTACTTGCATATCTCTAGAGATTTAAGCAAAGCCTATTTGTGTATCAGCTTATGAATGGACTGCAACATACAATTACTTGAAAACATTCATTGATTCCTTGAAAGCAAACAAGAGAAACTGTTCTAGAGTTGCTGAAGATAGGAAATAAATACCCTAATTCTAAACCACTTAATTCCATTCAGTGAACTCAAAAATACACAGCAAATGTTATCAGGCATTATATCAATCTAGCCACCTATTTATCCTTATTTGCAGAGAGGGCATCTCAGGTGAGGCAAAGGTAGGACAACAAAAGGCAAGCTCCTGTTAAATTCACATTCTGAACTGATAAAAATTAAGCATGTAGGAAAAAAAGAGATTATCCTGAGCACATACTGGAGCCTGTGATCATCTGTTACAATGAAAATCAGAAGCCAACCTTTTATTAAAACATACAAAGTTTTAGTGTTTTTATATTAAGTTCTTGGTAATACTCACCTCTTTTCCAGTGCTAAGTAAACTGTGCAAGAATTTCTCAAGTTGTGTGTGATTCTATACAGAGTTCTGAACAAGGCATCTGTCAGGTCATCATCATAGAACACTGTAAAAAACAAGATTAAGAGCATATGTATAATTAAGGATATAATTTACTTAAGTGTCCATTATGAAACAGCAGGCCTTAGTTTGATTACTCAAATCAAACAAGTCATTCTTTTATCTAAGTGCAAAGTACACTTTTAATGGCAACAACTGACCCTGTCAGAGTATTCACTACTGCTATTTATTTCTTTAAGCTTTCTCTCATCAGAATGGAATAATTTATCAGACAATTGACAAGCTTTGACAAGAATTCTCTCAGCCTGGAAATAATCTTACTACAAAGCTAAAAAAGTAGGGTATTAGAGAATAGAGAGCTTCTTTTCTTTATGAAAACCCACACCAGGCTAGAATTAATTTACCATTATAACCAGATCTCCTTTGAAAGCAGGACACACCAAAGAAAAGGAAGAGCTACAGCTTGCAACATCTGTTCTCATAATTGCTAATTCAGAATGTAAATATAAGTATTTAGAAAAGAAAAATACAGGCAGGAACACTTAAGGCAGAGCTTTGGTAAATTAGGTAAGGATCTGACCTATTAGATTTTAAAAGCAAACTAGGTACATTTAAATTATTACTTATAATGCTTGAGTGTTTGATTTAAAAGCTTACTGTTTATATTTCCCTACCATCAGCTGCCATTATCACAGAACAGTGATCAAGCAAATCAGCAATCTCTTCTTCAGACCAGCTATAAGGAGCTTCAGGATCTGGAAGAAAGAATATGGCTTTGGTGTACATGATTAAATGTCTCAAATGACTGGAGAAAAGGAACTCCTTAGCTCCTGTGGGCAGCTGCCACTCCATAAACAGAGCACACCACTCAAGGGAAATCAAAACCTTTCCTGTTCATTTTCTGAAGTTCCCCCAGTCCTCTGCTTCCTCTGTGTTATGCCCAACCCTCCCAAGGCTGATTGGCAAGCAAAAGTTTTCTTTCACTTCAGAATTCACAATCCTGTAGCAAGACTACAGCTTTAAATACATTAAAGCAAGCACACCTTTAAACAAAACCCCAGATATATCCTTATGTAAGTTTTGATTAATCTTCCTATTTTATCATGCTTTTAAAAAATTATTCTTCATTAAAAGAATCTTTACTTGAAAGTCTAATAAACTTAAAACCTTTTCAACGGGCAGTATCAAATATTGTCATTAACCAGAATTTTTTTTGAGCCCCAAGAGAGGTTTTTGAACATGTGACACCAAACACCAAGCCCAATCTAAAAGAAGCCATTATAGGCACCTACCAGTGCAGAATTCATCTTTCAGCCAATCCAGTTCTTTCACTTTAATTTCCCCTCCTGGGAGTGAAGAAAGATCACATCAGTCACAAATGTCCTTTCACAGCACCTGGGCTAAAGCAGAGAGTCAAAATCTGACCATACAGCACCTACCTCCTGGCTCCATCAGGTGCTTGTTTAATGCAACATTTTGCTCACACATGGCCAGGAGATCTTCACCAACGTCTGGAAAAGAAGTGATAATGATATTAAAAACAAGAATATTTTGTATGGGCCATGTATGCCTCTCAGTCTAACACTCAAAGTTTCTCTCAAGCCCATGAAATAAAGGAAAATTCAGAGCAACTCTGTCCACTGATGATTGCTCCCCTAGTATCCTTCTTCTTTTTGTCCTTCAGTTCTAAGCTGAAAGCCTTGAAGAAAGAAGTTATGTTCCTACCCTACCTATTCTAATCTGGACACACTATCTTGAGTTCACTGCAACATATCTTGCTTTTAAACTCTTGAGCTTTCTCTGTCCCTTGAGAAAGTTCCTGTTATTTTTCAGTAAATAACACAAATTGATAGGCAATAATAAAAATGATTAACTATAACTGAATAGATGAGTCTGAAAATACCAGGATGAAAGCACTGCTTTTGGAAGTTTCATGAAAATATTTAACTGAAAAAACTGCCTTACCTGTGCAATAAACTCTCTTGGCAACTGCTCCCATGATAATGCTGGTAATTCCAGTGCCACCTCCAAGCTCCAGCACACAGCAACCCCTGAACGTGTCCCTTTGAAAGAGAATGTGATCAGCCAGAAGGAAGGCAGCACGCCACACCTGGGGACAAGGGAAGCACTTAAAACTGAACCAGCTCTGAAGCACATTCCATGAAAATCAAGATACTACAAGGCAGAACACGTACTTGTTTACCAACATCTTCCAAGGGGGTTGCCATGGTGTGTTCTGTGCAAATGAGAGAGAACAGAAAAGAATTACCTCAAAATTGCTCAAATCAAGTTCCACAGTGGCAAGTTTGAAACTAAGGCTATGCTTCCCTTTCAAATATAGAACTAAACACTCTTCATTCTATACAATAATGCTGGATAATGCCAAACACCCACTCTAAGGAGCACTGAGTTTCCTGTGGTATACAACTGCCCAAACCCCTTCCAGAGAAAAAAAATGCAAATTCTTATTTGCAATATCACAGTATTGTGTTCATTAATTTCTTTCACTTAACAAAGTGCTGTTCCATCTCTAAAGAAAACCTATTTTTCTTTTGTTTTACTGAAACATATCTGCCACATTTCTCCCTGACTGAAAACTTATTATTTACCTATTTTAACGACATCACTGTAAGTGCACTCCTGCTCTTCATCTTCAAAAGCATCTTCCTTTCCTTTCATCAGAATTACAGGGCACACTATATCCCTCAAAAGATCCTCTGCTTGCAAATCAGAGGCACTTCGAGGCCTTCTGACCACTTCCAAGTCTCCATCATCATCTAGCAGAGCTTCTACTCCTTCACTATTTAATTCTCCTTCTTCTTTCACGTTACTCCTGTCCTTGTCACACAGTTCATCTCCACTTCTGCTCTGCTGTTCTTTTCCTGCAGTAATTTCTCTCACGTGTTTCCCAGATGCCAAATCTTCTGTGCTCCAAAGGAGTTTGAAATAAGACAGGAATACTGTAAGAACAGTGTGGGGGGAAAGGTTAAACACCAGATGAGGCAGAACCTTCCACATGCATGAGATTCTGGTATGCATTACATGTATTAAAAATCTATAGAGTAAATCATGAAACGGGTAACTTGAAATACAGTTTTATTTGCTATGAAGAAATACTTCTGTTATTAAGTTCTGTCAGCAGAAATTAACAAAGCACTTTCACAGTCCACTGGCTGACTCAGCATTTGCACAGCCACAAGGGGCATGTTCATCTGATTTAGTAATATTTATTTTAACTACTGGCAGTAATTTAGTAATATTTATTTTAACTCTTGGCAGAGGAGATGCTTTCTTACATCCTCCCAAAGTTCTGTTCACAGAAGTTCAAACTAAGTTGAAAAAAGAAAGAATATAAGTTAGAATTAGTTTATTTTGGTTAAGATTCCTATCTTGTAAGAAAGAAGAATGTTCTAGTAAAATGCAAGTTGAATTTTTGCTTACTGCTTTGAAAGTCTTAAGGAATTCAAGCAACTCCAAGCCTTGACATTGGCTCAGTATGTAAGAACAGAAATAACTGCACAGGAGGCAAAGCTGACACTTCTGTAATTTTAAGTGTTCATATTGATTATTCAAAGAGATTAAATGACTGAAGCTATTCTTAATGACCAATTAATTAAAAATCTTTTACAACAATCAATCAGTGACATAGCTTCTATTAAAATTTGAAGTTATTAAAACATGGACCTTGCAATTTTAATTACAGGAATCTGTACTGCCTGAATATCACACATAAGGAAGAACAGACATTCCATAGTCCTTCCATCTATGTTCATTCCCAACAAAAGGGAAGAGATAAAGTGCTTGCCACCACTGCTTTCAACTATTTCACAATTTATGGGGTTCTATTCCAGTTTCTTTAGTAGGTAAGATGTTCCAAGGTGGTCTACTGAAATCTGACAGAGGTTCCTCTCTAGTGAGACCATTTTTAGCTAGATCTAATAAAATCTTCAATGCCTGTCCTAGCATGACAAATGTTTAAAGTCTCCACTGTTTGCATAATGACCCAATGAAACTAATTGGAATAGACATGCCATCATGAAATGCTTTGTTTTCCAAGTCCATTCTGATCCTCTGCATTTCTACAGCATTCAAAAGGTGGAAAGTCAAACTGACTCAAAGGGGAAGAGACTAAATCCCCATAAACTTCCCCAAAACACAGCACAGTGGCCCTGGTAGATTGTTATGGCACTAAAGGCTGTAATACTAACATGCAATTCTTGTCTCAATAACCAGAAGAATTTCCCAGGAAGAGCTCATTGAAGTAGGTAGAACACATGGCACTTCCTTCTGCTGAAAGGTTCTTTGCAGCAAGCACAATCACAGCTAACACACATCAAACAGCATGAAGACACACCACAGCATTAATTCCCTGGGTTTTGACCTGAATAGGGTCAAAATTATTATTCATTTCCTTGTCAGGCCTACTTTGATAATTTTTAACATTGTCATACACCAGAACAGCTGCAGAAGTTACTCTTTTTATGTCACAACTGGGTTTGAAAAAACAATTAACACTTCTGTCACAGCAGGACTTTTGTACAGAACATTTTGCCAGCAGCTTCAAGGTCAGTTCCCTTGACAACTTTATATCAACCTACAAGCTGGCAATCAGCCAGGGGCATTTGCCAACTCATTTCCTCTATAGCCTGACTCTTCAAATTCTATGTCAGTTTAAGCCATTGCTGTGTTGAGTTTTCTTGCTGACTTTTTTTTGAAGCAAATACTCCTCCCCCCCAAAAAAAAATCAACCCCACCAACAGAAAAGAATCAAAACAAAATAACTCCACCACATAGCCCAAAGAAAGCTGTTATGCTCCCTTGGAATAGATGGTAACTCATCACATAAACATTTAATTAAACTTGATAAATTAATTACTGATAGTTTATATTTTAAACTTAAGTTACACTATTTAAAACCCCTGGGTTCTCATCTTCTGTTTGTATATAAGAAACATCACAACCTTATTTTAAATCATGGCTCCCAAAGTGCCATATTGACAATATTGCTCAATGAACCATTAAATTAAACCTACAAGTGAGTACATTTGGTTACTTTTTCTCAAAAAGTAATTTAAAGTTTAATTTTTAAGACAAGCTGTCTACAAGTTTTCATTTCTGGAGTTAATTTCATGAGGATAACACTAGCCCTCTTCCTAAAGACTGAGTAGGAGGTGATTCTGCTCATAGCTGGAATAAAATATGTAACTATTAATATCAACCACTTAGAGGAGGATTCAGCCTTCCAAAGATCTGAGTACAGTTAAAACACAGCATCCATTACCTGGCTGTCCAACTGCATTCAGTCGTACCATGAGGTGCCTTTTGCTTGGGCAGTGCAAGTGAACATCAGACAGCACAGTGTCACTCCTGAACGTGGGGTTATCCATCTCCTCCTCTGCTAAATCTGCCATGGGGTGCTGGAGAGAGGAACATGTGCACTGCTCAAACAGCCCTCATCCCTCAAAGGGATTCCATTCTCTTCCATTCACAGGTGTCCAGCAACAGTTTTGCTCACCAAGGGAAACTCAGGACATCCTTTCTGAGAAGGTGGGATCGTGCAAGCTCCACCACGCTCCGAGACAGCAAGTTCCTCATCAGGATATTCAACCTAAAAGCAAACACAGGCAGCTTTTAGTGGTAGCCTGACACTGTCTGAACATTGCTCCAGCAGTATTTCAGAAGATAAAGATCAGATGACACTGTTCAATAAAGTAGCAATGCTCCAAGGCTCTCTTTTACAGAATCCTCAATATATAACTGTTAGTAGTTCAGTGGCAGCCACTGTGTATTTTAGGAAGAGCTACTAATTTGCTTGTGTTACAAACAACCTCCCCTGGAAAAAAACCAAACGTTGCCATGACTGCAGAGAATTACAATGCCTAATCAAGGTTTTCAAAGGGAATAAGGCCTCTTCCTGTGTTGGCATTACCATCTTGAATGATTATGCTAAATTTGTTATTACCCAGTTGTGCTTGAACAAAATCCCCAAATGGTTCAGGCTGGAAGGGACCACAGTGGCTCACCTGGTCGCACCTCCCTGCTCAGGCAGGGTCACTCTGGAGCACGGGATCGTCTCCAGATGGTTCTGGAGTATCTCCAGTGAGGGACACTCCACACTCTCTGCGGGCAATCTGTCCCAGTGCTCGGTCCCTGCACAGGGAAGTTCTTTCTCACGTTCAGGTGGAACTTCCTGGGCATCAGTTCCTGCCCTTTGCTCCTGCCCCATTGCTGGCCCCAGGGAGCAGAGCCCGGTCCCTGCTCCGAGCCCTCCCTTTGATGTTTACATACATTAAAAAGGCCCTCCTCAGTCATCTCTTCTCAACTTCAGCCTTTCCTCGTAAGAGAGATGCTCCAGACCGGTGATAACTTAGTCCCTCCCTGCCGGACCACCGTACCTATCCACACTCACAACACTGCCGGCTTCAGAAACTCTCTGTACCTGTGCCTGCGCACTTCTGTTAACTCTGCCAGCTCCACACCCGTCCCGTCCCGGCGGGAGCCAGCGCAGCCCAGCCGGCAGTGCCCGGCACCGGGAGATGTGCGCGGGGGGCTCCGCTCCTGCTGCGGCACCGCCGGAGCCTCCGCGGGGCTCAGCGCGCCGGGCGAGGTTCCGCGGGCACGGGCAGCGCGGGCGGCACCCGCCTGGCCCCATGGTGGCACCCGCCTGGCCCGGGTCCCCACGGTGGCACCCGCCTGGCCCGGGTCCTCATGGTGTGACCCGCCTGGCCCGGGCTCCCACGGTGAGACCCGCCTGGCCCCATGGTGGGACCTCCCTGTCCCACGTCCCTCCGGCAGGACTGCCTGTCCCGCCTCCCTGTGGGGGTACCCGCCTGTCCCCGCGGTGTGACCCGCCTGTCCCGTGTCTCCACGGTGGAACCCGCCTGTCCCGCTTCTCTCCCCGGCAGGACCCGCGTCGCCCGATAGGATCCGCGTCTTCCCGGCCGGATCTGCCCGTCCCACTTCTCCCCACTCAAGTCCCGCGTTCCCTTTCTCAGATCCCGCTTTCCCCCCTCTCCCGCTTCTCCCCTCTCAGATCCCGCTTCTCCCCGCTCACGCCCCACCTCTCCGCTTTCCCCGCTCAGATCCCGCTTTCCCCTCTCAGCTCCCACCTCTCCGCTTCCCCCTCTCAGCTCCCACCTCTCCGCTTCCCCCTCTCAGCTCCCGCCTCTCCGCTTTCCCCTCTCAGCTCCCACCTCTCCGCTTTCCCCTCTCAGCTCCCACCTCTCCGCTTTCCCGGCTCGGCTCCCGCCTCTCGGCCGCTCCGGTCTCTGCCGCTGTGGCTCCTTCCGGCTCCTTCCGCTGACGCCGCTGCCCGGCGGCCCCCGCGGGTGCTGCGGGCCCTGGGGTGCCCGCTGTGCTCGGGGCTCGCCGCTGTTCGAGAATCACCCGGCACCGAACCCCGCTCAAAGCCGCCGGGGGAGGCGGGCAAAGGCAGCACCAGCCGCGCAGGTCAGGCTTGCGCTGAAGCATCCGTGGGACTTGCTCGGAGATTCAACACGCGTTTCCTACTCGCGTTCTCAATTATTAATTGTGTCTGGCATCACTTGCCCTCTGTCGGTTCGTCTGTAATGCCGTGCAAAATCTACAAACGGCTTGAAAACAAAGTGGGAAAACCTCTGCGGGGGCAAATAGGCGTTTCTGCCTTAGTCCAGATAATGTCAGAATTCCAGTACCACTGTAAGATTAGCTGGAGCAACAGCTGTTCACTTGTTTAGGGAATTGGGGTTTTAGTTGCTTAATTCTGAAGACTTTTAAACTACGTATAAACCAGGTGAAATAAACAAGACTGAGTTAATCACTGAGTGGAAACATCATAACCAGAGTCTTTGGGAGGCTTTAACAACAGAAATTTGCCTAGGAGTTAGATCACCAGATTTTGGTATCTACATGTTGGACCATGGTGTCCTCGGCAGTCGTTTCCCAGCTGAGCTCGTCTGCAGTGAGAGCTGGCAGCTGGTCTGGCCCTGGGCTGTGTGGCCAGCCCAGAGGGTGCAGTGGTGTGTGGGGACAGGACACATCAGCAGCTGGACACGCTGACCAGCCTCCTGTGCAAAATCACAGACAGAGAGAGGTGTGCTCCAAACTCCCATCTGCGTTCTGGTTCATCTCCTTGGCAAGTCTGCAGGGGATGCTGAAGTTGTTTTATCTTTCAGCAGGAGGATCTTGTTCAAAAGTGGGCATTTATATATTAATTATTAGTCATATGATGCTAATGTCAATTGCTAAAGATGATCCTTGTATTTTTCTTGAGTAGTAGGAAGTATTAGTCAATGAATAAAAAAACCTTGGAATGTAATTTATATTCTGTATCTATTTCTAGATGTCTCATCATCTGCCTTCCTCAACAAAGGCTAAGAATTATTAAAATAATTATTAAAAGAATGAAATAATCTTTCCCTGTTTCCCTCAAAACAGTCAAGAGTTTTGAGTGGCAATGAAATGGAAAGCACAGAAGCCATTCACATATCTCATTGCAGTTTCTGTGGGGAATTTTATTGGATGAATATCTGACAAAAATGCTTTGGAGATTTGTCCTCCTTTTATCTGTCTCCTGTGAAAGAGCAGAACATTATTTTACTTCCTGTGGTGATACACTGCCACATAAATTATTACTGCAGTGTCTCTCTCTGCTGGCATGTTCCTCACTGCTATGGAGTACTAAGCAGGCAAAGCAGATTATATTTGTCACAAAATCTCACCAGTCTGCAGCAAGAGGCACTTACTGGTACACAGGCTTAGTATAATTAGAGGAGTAGCTAAAAAGCTGCATTACATGGGGACTTTTAAGCACAAAGGTACATTACATGAGAAATGGAGCTGCTGCAATTGCTTTTCCAAGAAATTCTGATACCTCATTTCACATATGCATAATATTTGGGCGGAGCAGGAATATCTCGTGGCTGCAGAAGATCTGTGGCTACAGATGTTATAATGTGGGTGATAATGAAAATTGTTTAGGGAGCTGCAGTTTCTGTACCACACACGAGAGGGCTATGGCAGCAAATTCCCCAGGTGTGCCTCTTTCTTAAGGATGCACCCAAGTTGCATTTCCTGTCTTCCTCACAGCCATGTGACCTCGGAATTTGTTTAAATTTACCTCATGTGCCAGACAACTTTACCAAGCTTTAATGGCTTGTTTGAAATGATGAATTGGGCCAGTTTCTTCCATTGATCAAGTACCAAGGAGTTGGCTGTGCTGGTTGCTTCAGGTATGTCCCTTCTGCAATCCCCTTTGAACTCAGTGTCATGTGCTGACACTCCATGGGGTTCTTTTGGCAGATCAGGTAATAATGAGTAAGAGTCAGGACACTGTGTCTGGTAGTCTCTCATCAGAGATAAACTGTGACTGGTCAGTCTTTTTTAAAATTCATTGTAGGTTGTGACTCTTCAAAACTGGATGTGTATGAGTGCATGATGAAAATATTAAATCTGAGAAGGAATAGCCAAACCTCAGATCAACCAGCAATAGTTACTAATTTCCAAGGGCAGTGAATCTGAAAATTGTAATAGAGTACATTGTCTAACAGCTTTTCTCTTTTGAGCCACAGGGGAAGTAGTTGTGGTAAGTTTAAAAGAACAATAAACTCCAGAATCCCATTAGCTTTACTGGAAGGCTGAATGGTAAAACTGCATTTGAATTTAATTCTTTATTCGACAACAACAACGACAACAACAACAAAAACAGGAGAAAAAATATTATATTTCCTGGAAAAGGATTGTGAATGAAATTAGGTGTGTTGATTGTGCTTGTTGCCATGGCAGCAATTAATCACAGTCTTTGTCACACTTGCACTGGCTGGCTTTCCTACAGTCAGGTGGGTAAACACTGTGGGAATCCCTCCCTTCTTCAGTTTACAAATAATCTTACTTCCAGTAATGCAGTCACCTCTTCACAAATACAGACAGGGCAGAGGATATGAAATAAAGAAACCCTGGAGAAAGTTGAGGAATTCAGTGGGATTCTGCTGGACCTGACCAGCACAGGTTCAGAACAGTTGAGAAGGAACTGCCCTAGAGATGAATTTTACCCAGGAAAAGTCCTGGGAAGCAAAGCTGGTGATTCCCAGAGCACAATGCCCCCTGAATCCTCCAGCACCCAGGCAACCCTGCAAGCAGAACAGAGAGGGTAAAAGTTACTGACACAAGCTTTGCCATGCTCAGGCTGAAGAGACTGATAATTTTGCTGCATCACACTCTGGGGATTAATAATTGACTGCAACTTTGAGAGTATATTCTGAATTTGTTATTCTGAGCAGCAGATTGACTTTGGCAGATGCAGCCAACACCTTGTCTATGCAAAGCAAAGTGTTCCTTCTCCATAGAGCGAAGCCTAGATTAAAAATGTAAATCTTTAATGCTAAAGATCCTAATTTAACATTCAAAGACCTCAGGAAATTGAAACTGAGTCTCTAGAGAAACTAATTTGCACTACTGGCTTTTTCCTTTCATTATAAACATTTCCCTATGAATACCTGAAATTGTTTTGTTAACTGTGTTTTTAGTTTTCTGACTTTACAGGAATTATTTGTTCCCTAGCATAATAATATGTTTTAGGAATAAATGCCTGAAAAAATTATGGTGATGTGGAAATGAAACCTTTATGTTGAGTTGATTTACTCTTTATATAAATGTTTGTCATCAGTCTGGTGACAAAAAAAGGACCTGGGATTAGTATGTTCTAACTTAGGTTTACTGTAAAGTTAGTCTAGACAGAGTCTACAAGGACCTCCACACATCTTGATGGCTAAATAGATTATTTAATAATGTTTCTAAAAATAAGCACATGTACAAACTTCGTGGGCCCCAAGATTAGAACAAAACCTCTCCAAGACACAGAGTATCACTGATAAGCATCTCATACCCGATTAACAGCTTGTACCCAACTGGGTTAAATGTTCCTCCAGTTCTATACCCTTTGCTTTCCGTTGGATTTAACTGGGAGATGACAGTGGCAGATCATTGCAGGGGAGTGATGATTCAGGTGTATGAGTGCTCTGAGTTTGAGCTCAGATTTATGAGAACTGATAAAACTTCTAAGACATGGTATTTGTGGGGCTAATTTAAACTTTCAAGTGACCCTGCAAATATAGTTGGAAAAAAAGAGACAAGCTTGGGATCCCAGTGCCCCAAGGCCTGCTCATTTTGTCTCACTGAATTAGTTAGTTTAACAAAACATTTCACTTTGCTTCCTTCATTAACTTTGTATCACCCAAACATTGCAATTACAAGGAGGTAGCAGCTGCCTGACTTGTGGAACTACAGAGGCATTTTCACAGATTACAGATCCAACTTGGAGATGTGAGAAATAGATGGCTGGAGCTCAGAATGATGCTGTGGCTGCTTAACAGTGTATTCCTAAATATAGAGACTATTATATTCCCAGCCATGTACAACTTTCAGTAGTTTTGCTGCAGAGCAAAATGTGGTCTGTAGCGTTGATGGTTACTGTGTTTATTTAAACACTCTCTCTCAAGGAAAATGTTCCTTTTAACTCATCCTACTGCTGAAGCCCTACTAGTTCACGATAGCTTGTTGCCATGGATGGGTAATGATGTCACACATTCTGCCCAGTGTCCATGCCAGAAAATAAATGAGAATGACTTTTTTAATTACTCAGAGTTAGTTAGCAATTCCCTGGAAGGCCTGAAGTGAATTACAAGGAAAAAAACAAGATGCCCCATTGACCCTACCTGCACAGTATCTTTATGCCAGTGAAGAGACAGAGTAAAACACCAGAGTAAATCCTCTGTGGGTTTGAAAACAAGGTTCTATTACTGAAATACACTTTGTTACTCAACAGATTTCAGTGGGCTGAGGAGGAGCAGGAGGCTGGGTGAAGTGTGGCTTTAGGGCTCACACATGAATGCCTCAGTAACTATAGTTTCTGGAGAGGGACCGTGTGTCCTTCCCTCCATCGGTGACATTCTAACAGGAAAATGATCCCGAGGAGGGTACAGACATCACTGCACCAGGTAGTAAATGCCACTCTACTGCCTTCTCTCAGACCCCGTTTCAAATTAGGTTAGAACTGGCCCTTTGAGGACGGCAGCTGGAAGGCACAGAACAAGAGGGAATCTCTTGTAAATATACCAGAAATGTTGCCAGAAAGCAGGAACACAAACTCTGTTTCTGCTCCCCAAACCTCGGCTCTGCTTCCTCCTCCCCTCACAGGCCGAGAGGGGAATTTGCTGTTTGGAATGCAGGAGCTTTCTCCCCTCCGAGGTGAGCCCATCCCGAGGCTGCCGGAGCCATGGGGATGCCCGTGCCCGTGGTTTTGACACTCTGTCCCTTTCCGTGAGCAGCGCTGCACGCCCGACCCCTCGCTCCGCACTGCGGGGCTCGCCCGGGGCCGGGGCTGGCGGCCGGGGGGCGGCGGGGTCTCCGTGGGTCGGGCCGGGCCGGCGGCGGCCGCGGGGCGCCCGTTCCTCCCGCGGGGTGCCCGTTCCTCCCGTGGGGTGCCCGTTCCTCCCGCGGGGTGCCCGTTCCGCCCGTGGGGTGCCCGTTCCTCCCGCGGGGTGCCCGTTCCTCCCGTGGGGTGCCCGTTCCGCCCGTGGGGTGCCCGTTCTGCCTGTGGGGTGCCCGTTCCTCCCGTGGGATGCCCGTTCCTCCCGCGGGGTGCCCGTTCCGCCCGTGGGATGCCCGTTACTCCCGTGGGGTGCCCGTTCCTCCCGCGGGGTGCCCGTTCCTCCCGCGGGTGCCCGTTCCTCCCGCGGGTGCCCGTTCCTCCCGCGGGGTGCCCGTTCCTCCCGCGGGTGCCCGTTCCTCCCGTGGAGTGCCCGTTCCTCCCGCGGGGTGCCCGTTCCTCCCATGGGGTGCCCGTTCTGCCTGCGGGGTGCCCGTTCCGCCCGCGGGGTGCCCGTTCCTCCCGCGGGGTGCCCGTTCCTCCCGTGGGGTGCCCGTTCCTCCTGTGGGGTGCCCGTTCCTCCCGCGGGGTGCCCGTTTCGCCCGTGGGATGCCCGTTCCGCCCGTGGGGTGCCCGTTCCTCCCGTGGGATGCCCGTTCTGCCCGCGGGATGCCCGTTCCGCCCGTGGGGTGCCCGTTCTGCCCGCGGGATGCCCGTTCTGCCCGCGGGATGCCCGTTCCGCCCGTGGGGTGTGGGTTCCTCCCGCGGGTGCCCGTTCTGCCTGTGGGGTGCCCGTTCCGCCCGTGGGGTGTGGGTTCCTCCCGCGGGTGCCCGTTCCGCCCGTGGGGTGCCCGTTCCGCCCGTGGGGTGTGGGTTCCTCCCGCGGGTGCCCGTTCTGCCTGTGGGGTGCCCGTTCCTCCCGCGGGTGCCCGTTCCGCCCGTGGGGTGTGGGTTCCTCTCGCGGGGCGCGGAGCAGCCGGGGCGGGGCTCGGGGCGCGCTACCTGCGCGGCCGCGGGGCCGGGCGGGGCGCGGCGGCGGCGGCGGCACCATGAGGGTTAACTTGGGCGCGCTCTCCCTCTTCGTGGCCCTGGTGGGACTTTCGAGCTTCATCTTCCTCGTGGTGGCCATCGCCACCGACTTCTGGTACATCATCGATGCCTCCAAGCTGGAGGCGTCCCAGAACGGCACGGACGCGCTCAGCTCGCACTCGGGGCTCTGGCGGACCTGCCGCGGTGAGTGCCCGGGGCAGCGCAGCGCTCCGCATGCGGGCTCGGCGTGCGGGGATGCGGGCTCTGTCCGGCTGTGGGTTCTGCGTGCGGGGATGCGGGGTCCGGCTGAGGATAAGGCTGCGGGGAGGCAGCTGCAGGGGTCTTGGTTCGGGGTCCATCTACGGGGGTCCGGCTGTGGGGATGCGGGGATGGGGATGCAGGGATAGGGATGCGGGGATGGGGATGAAGGATGGAGATGTGGGATGGAGATGGGGATCCGGGCTGGGGATTGGGATGTGGGATGGGGATGCGGTATGGGGATGTGGGATGGGGATGCAGGATGGGGATGCAGGATGCAGGATGGGGAGGCGGGATGGGGAGGCGGGATGGGGATGCAGGATGGGGATGCAGGATGGGGATGCAGGATGCAGGATGGGGATGCAGGATGGGGAGGCGGGATGAGGATGCAGGATACAGGATAGGGATGCGGTGTCCGGCCCGGGGGCAGTGCCCGCTGCCCGCGGAGCTCCGGCTCTCCCTGGTTCAAGGACGGGCGCTCCCCGGCCGTGCCCCGGACCCGTGGGCAGTGCCTTGTCAGTACCTCCCGTGTCACTTGCCCAAGGAGACATGGGGAGAGTGAATTTTCTGCTACTGTAACCTGATTTTACATTAACTTTTAATTCAAGATAATCTAATAAACGTTAACTATTTAGAAGGAAGGAGATGTCTTTTCATTTGGCTCAGGAAATTAAGGGGCGAAAGTTCTGGGTTAAAGCCATTAAAATTATAAATAATAACATATCAAATAAAATATAAACACTATCTAGTTTATTTACATAAACAATGCAATTAATTTAAATATAAGTATTATTATGTATCATCCTACAGAATTATTATAATCCTATAGATCAATATATAGGATTTTCCCCATGTTGTTAATTTATTTGCTAGGCATTTAACTTTTGGCTTTGATTGCACTCTAAAAAGCCAGGAGTAAGTAATGTTTGCCATAGGCAAGAAAGGATGTTTCCAGAGGAGCAGGGAGAAGGAGCAGGTTGCAGGAATTCTCTCTTTGCTGTGCTCTGAGCCCCGCTGCAATGAGCAGATGTTTCCCTGTTGACTCCAGTGGTCAGACCCCATGGGAGCAGCTGATGCTGCATGCTAAAAATCCTCTCATTTCCTTCCCTACCTAGGAATGGCTGGTTTAGAAGCAGTAGTATTATAATGATTATATGTACATTCAAAAGACCAAATGTATATATAGCAAACTGATATAATAGTGTAATTTCCCCCCTTTTTCTCCTAGTGAGGAGTGAATGTTACCCTTTGATAAACCCCTTCTGGCACGAGAATGCGAACATCACCGAGTCACACAGACAGCTTTTGTGTGAGTAGCTTTTATATTATTTTACATTTCCATCCATCCTTCCCTCCCTCCCTGGCCACTTACAAGGACTCATTTCTGATTCAGAGGGGGAATTCACTGAGAAAGTGTTTTGACTCTGCTTCTGTACAATATCTGTCACTGTCTGTGATCTTTAAGTGTGTTTACTGTTGAAATAACCATCCATTTGGTGACAAGTTCAGCTAATTTCTTCCACAGGAGCTAAACCTCTGACTGGAATGGCACAGGAAGGTACACAATTGCTAAAGATAAAAGGCAAAAAGTGTTCACAATCACCTCAAGGGAGTCTGATCACTGAAAATGCTTAAGAACACATTTAAACTAATCTTTAACACAGCTACTTTTCTAGCATTTCAGTGGGATTTCTGGCATTGATAAAAGACTTAAGTATGGGAGAATTTAAGAAAATAAATCAATGACCAAAAGCAGTGTTCAAAGTCTTTGAAGAACATCGTGTTCAAAAACATTAGGCTTCTAATGTATTTTCCTCTTTTTCTTTAGATTCATTTATCAATGCCAGAATGTTTTCAAAAAGTCCAAACTGAACATTTTCAAATGTTTACAGGCATCTCCTAGAAGATGATTGACCATCATTGCATCATATATTTGGCACAATCTTTTCTTCACACACCCTTGCGTGTGGGCTTGCTATTTACAATTTTTTTATTTACTCTCTTCTCCTCCCTGACTCAAATACAAGCATTTGTCCTGTTTCCTAAAATGGAACTCTTGTCCTCAAAACCAGCCATTCCCTGGGCTCCAGAGGGGCTCCAAGGGTCTTTAGTTTCTTGGAGCAGTATCTGGTGGTGCTGGGGCTGTGTCACAGCTGTCCTGGGAAGCTCCAGTAGGAGTCAGAGCCCAGTGAGCTCCTGAAGCAGCCACACAAACACAGCAGCAGGCTCAGGACTGACAGACCAGCATTTAAACACATCAGCAGGCTCAGGACTTACAGACCAGCATTTAAACACAGCAGCAGGCTCAGGACTTACAGACCAGCATTTAAACATATCAGAAGGCTTAGGACTGACAGACCAGCATTTAAACACATCAGCAGGCTCAGGACTGACAGACCAGCATTTAAACACATCAGCAGGCTCAGGACTTACAGCCCAGCATTTAAACACATCAGCAGGTTCAGGACTTACAGCCCAGCATGTCTCTCTGTGCTTTCAAATAGGAAGGGCCAATTTTCTAATCTTCCATGCTCAAAGCAGAGGGCTGTAGCTGCTCAATGATTCTGAAGTCAGTGGAGGTGATCACTTGAGCCTTTGAGGGGTCAGCATTAACTGAGCCTGCCTGATCATGTTTTATGTGTCAGCACCTCCCCTGTTATGTTGGCCCAACATTTTGGGATGAAACCATTTGCTTTTCAAAAGCTGTGTGCACATTTGCAAAAGGTTATTTTTCTCAGGTGAGAGATTGCAGCTCTTCAGTTAAATAGCAAAACAAACCCAAAAAGCAGTGCTCTTTTGGTTATACAAATGATGTTGGCTTGGAAACAAAAGATGGCTCTTTGTGAGTCATGAAGTGTATGAAAATAGTGGATATGAATAAAAATTGTATTAATAATGATGTTTGCAGACTCTTTGGGGCCTTGGAGAATTTTTTTCTCTCACTTTCACATCAAGTACTATTTTTATGCTCCTGGAAAAACACTTCTGGACTGCAAAGACACTTGCATATTTTATTATAAACAGGCATAGTCTGCCTAAAAGTGTGAGAGAAGAAATCAAAGATACTTCAATTGAAAGAACCTGTTAGGTTTGATTGGAATGCCCTACTGAGATAACTTTTTGATTTTTTTTTGCTCAGCTTCAATGCAGTTTCAGTGTGGTGAGGCCACAGATCCTCAGCAGTAGCAGCTGAACATAGAAAGTATCATGTCAGTTCTTCTTTCTCCTAGGAAATACAGATCTCTCTAAGTGACATCTAGATTCATCAGGGCCTGAGATAGTACCTTCTACATCAGCTTTACTCTTCTCTCTTAAATGTTTCTGACTGCAGCCACTGAATCATATTTAGGCAGATCATGGCAAACCATCTTCATCTACAACACATTTTGACAAGAATTTTGGAGGGAAATTCTGTGATCATGGATTGCAGTGTAGTTACAGCAGTTTCTTCATCAGCTCTAATATGTGGCAAACAAGCTAATTGCACAGCTTTAATTGGTTCACAAAAAGGACATTTTTCTCTCTGTGTGCCTGTGAAGGTGTCTGTGAGGCACAGTCACATGGGATTAATCTCATTCCATCTAGCTGTACACTCATATTTCTCAGTGTTTGATTGGCACTGAATTTCATGTGCTCTGGCAGCATCAAACCTGTTTCTTTCTGATTATTCCTAAAAAGACTTTAAAGGACTGTCTCCTAAAGTAGGCACGCAAGTCACACATTGGTCACATCTCTCATTCTCCAGAGTCTGAATGCACTTCCTGGCATGAATGAACCAGACACAAGTGCAAAGAGGCTGGAGAAAGTCTGTATGTGAGTGCAGAGAGCTGGGCCTAAGTGGAAACAGAAGTGCTGGCCACTGCCAGAAGACAAACCCTTCATTAGAGAGTGAAAAGCCTCCGTGGACCCTTCCTCCACATTTCCAATATCTCTCCTACTCATCCCAGCAGATTCCTTTTAGGCTTATTGTGTACTTCAAATTGAGCTCCTGGCAAATTAAAATAATTGGGTGCACGAGTTAAAACCCTGTGCTAGCAGCAATATTTCCCAGGCAATCAACCTAGGGCTTGCTGAGCCTGGGACTGTGGTGTATTTTCACATCACAGGAGTGCTCTTGAGCTGCTCCTCTAAAGGATTGGGCACAAACACTCTCTCCTCTTCATTAGCCTTCCCTTTCTTCTCTTACCACTTCCCCCAGCTGAACATGCAGTGTATACCCTCCCTCCCCTCAAACCCACAAAGGATAAATATTTCCCTATTACAGATTACACTATGACCTGGTTTTTTGTTTAAAAAATCAGCCACTGTCTAAAGAAAAATACCACTCAGCTCCCTACCACTAACTTTTCTGAAAGTTCTGCATTAATAAAATTATTTTCACTGGAGATGTAAATTTTCCTCTGGCCCAAACAGGAATAAGATGAAACTATGATTTTTTGTAATTTAGACAGTTATCAGAGTGTCTTGATGACTACTAGGATTAAAGATAGCCCTCTGAAAATTCCCCTTAGAATTTAAATTTGTCAGCAAAGACACCTCTGTTATTTTGCCTTGCCATGTGTTCTCCTGTGCCAGCCATGGCAGACAAGCAGCAAGAGCAACATTTTTCATGGTGAGCTGAATCTATCTCTCTCTAAATGACAAAATAAGGATGCCACTGACTTCAACAGCAGCTCCATCGAGCTCTGAGCAGCTTTGCCATTTTCCAGTAGCAGAAATGTAACATCCAAAATCAGATCTAGATATTGAGGATCACACATAGAATAGAAGGAATGGCAGTGCTTAATCAGCTGAAACCTTTTCCCCAAGAGTTTGAACTTTCAAAAATAATTTCTTAAAAGAAAAGAAAAACCCAAGCAAGAAACCTCAAGTTGTTGCATTGGTGAAAAGTTGCTCTTAGACATTTTTGTCATATAAATATTTTCCATTTACCAAAGCCTATGTTGTTAATAATAAATAAATGCCAGTACAGATTTAGCTGAAGGCAGCACCAGTGTAATTCTTGCAAAATGAAAAATATTGTAAATATTTCTATTCAAAACCAGACAATTTCTCTTGAATCTCAGCTTTGCACTTGAGCTGCTGCAGGGTCCCACCAGCCCTGCAGAGCTGGGGCTGAAGTTATAAAAAATAATGTGAGAGGAACAGCTGTTCTTTCTTACTGTCTGTGTGTGACACACAAACCATCTGCATTAGGTACCTACAAGGTAAGATTAAGCCTCTGGCAATCCTGATTTTTTGTCAGAGATTTGAACAACATGGCCAGTGATTGATTTCCTTTTACAGGTCCATTTTTAGTGCTCTCCTCTATTCCTGACCCATCCAGAAATGAGTATTTAATGAATGTGGTTTCCACCCATATTGTTTTTCCTGTTCTAAAATCAAGACAGGAGCGTGCAGCTGCCCATGCACAACTGCCTAAAGTATTTTCCCCAGAGAATTTTTATTTTTTCTGTTTGAGACACGAATGTAACTGGAACCATCAGGCTGCACTCAGGTTCGTGCTTCCTGCAGGGAAATGATCTTTGCAGCAGAGGCAGCTCTGATACCTCAGTTGTTTTAATGTAACAGCTGCCTTAGTTTCTTCCTCAACAAAATGGGTTTAATAGTAGAGATAAACTTGTCTGGATTTCCTCACAGCATGTGGACCCTGTAACAGTCATGCACCAGCTGCTTTCACACTTTACCCTGCTCCATATTTACTGAGTTGCAGTTTATAATGCTGGAAAGAATGCTCTTTGCTTTGGCCACTGTGACTTTTTTTCCTGAGGGATTTACAGTTCTTTGCAAATTTTCTTTCGGTTTTAAGCTACCAGAAGGAAACAGCTGGGGCTGGAGCAGGAGCCATTTCAGAGGCCAAGTGAAATGAGACCCAGATGATGCACACAGAAATTCTGGCTTTATTGGTCTGGTAGGTGTGTACCTGTTTCTGAGCAACAGTGCACTGTTCCTTCAGAGAGGGGCCAGAGGACATCTGCTTACTGCAGATATCACAGTAAATATATACAGAAATCCGAGATAACTGCAGCTGAGGCCTAACCAGTGACAAATTCTGATGAATATTCTCATTTTCAGATTCACTGGTAGCCCAGCAGCAGAATGTGAGCCATGGTGCATTGCTCACATCCATCATTCTGCCCATTCCTGCTACTGCACTTTTTGTCAGTGCCACCTGCTCCAGCTCTAGCAGCATTTTATTTCTGCTGCCTGCAATTGGTCTTCCCGTTCAGCTCAGAGATTTTTTGAGAAAAGCAAGAAGCCAAAACATGTAACACACAGATCAGAGCCTGGCTAATCATCCTGGAGACCCCTAGCTCTGTGAGCAATCCTCCTCCATCACCTTTTCTCTGTTGAACAGGAGGGAATCCAGCCTTCCTGCCCTGTGGCCCAAGCCAAGAAGACTCACATTTAGCCATAGACAAGCTCTTTCAGTTGTTCATTGGTTTCCTAAGTTCTTTCCTTGCTTTTTTCCTAGCAAGCAGGTCAGACTTTCTCTGTGCACTTTTTCTTCCTGGTTTTGCCAGGCCTTACTGGAGCAGCCCCGTTGTTTTTAGCAACTTCCATGAGTCTGTTTCATCTGGAGGCTTTTGTCTTCCTAACTGGCTCTTTAGTTACTGCTGGGTAACACAAACAGGCCCTTAATTAAGCTCTTCTGAGCCACTGCCATTTGGAGTATTTCTGATGAGGTGATATTACAGATTTCTAGGCACTATTTGCTATTATAAGCTGTACAAACAAATCCAAAGTTAGTTTGAAGCAATTAAGCTGCAGGATGTTAACAGGAGATGATTAACAAAACTGCTGGGCTTGCACTTGGTTACTTCTGACCCTCAGTGTTTCTATTTCATTCCACAGATTTCTCTCACAAACAACTCCTCAACAACTGTGTTGGGTGGTAATTTAGAGATGCCTGCCAAATTCTCAGTTCTGGACTCACACTGCAGATGTCCTTCTTACAGATATTTGGCCAGAGCTCTAGTAAAAGAGCATTGGCTGGCTAATGTAAGACTTCAGTAACCATGATTAAGCAATTTGATTCTTTTTGCTTCAAAAAAAGAGAGTGTTTTTTAAAAGTTTATGAGTTTGTTTCAGTATTTCCAAGATTAAACCATTGTATCTTTCATGTTGGGCTAACAGGGGGCTCAGGTGTTGAGAAATAGATGTAGGAAACTGAATTCTGTTTTACAGGAAAGTGCACATGCCTCTTGTGCAAAATGCTTAGGGTGGTTTTTTTTCCAATACTAGAGCAATTTCATCAATATGAAGACACTTATACATTTAATACATAATGCATAAATGTGTATTTCAACAGAAACTGGAAAAGCACTAAAATGACTGCAAAATGAATGTTTTAACTTCTTTCACAGATGATTATTGAAGACAGAAACATAGTAAAGATATTTTAAGTCATTTTCTTCTATAAACTAATTCTGTTCCTCTAATCAAGGAATATAATGGCATAATATTATATGCCAGATGGCATGAATTCAGATTCCTGAGTGGTTTCCATGGCAGCATTTTAGAATAAGTTTCCAAGGCAGTTTCAGATTTCATAGTACAAATGAGTATTAGATATTGAACTAGAACACTGGAGATTATAAAAGTACTATTTAACCAAATAGAATTCACTAAATATTTGATTTCTAAAAAGCTGCCACTGATTAATGAGGAGTGTGATTCCAGCTGTGGGTAGGAAAAGTAAGGCTCTGTCATAGTGAGGTTTGTGGGTTTCAGCTGAGCTATCCCTAAACCCTATATTTTCATTGAAAAGGGCACAAAAATCAGAATTATTCTGATATTGCCACTGTCACAGATGATTAATGTAATCTAGGAAACTCCCAAGGATGCTCTGGTACAGTTTTCCTCTCCCTTTCCTTCACAAAGTTCCATTCAGAGTGTGTTTTCCTCACCCACGTGTGAGGTGTCCTGGCTCAGCTTGCAGCAGCTGAAGCCACACCATTTGACAAGAAAAGTCCAAGAAATGGCAAATCAGTGCTGCTGTCCTGAGGTGGAGTTGGTTAGCAGGGACTTGGACTGCTGAGGAAATCACAGGGCAGAGAGCCTGCCATGAGCTTGGCTATGTTTGTTCTCTCTCAGCAAGGCCAGCTCTGAGGACAGGCTTGCACCATTCTTACACTCATACTTCCCAAATGCTAATTGCATCCTCCAAATGCTTTTTCTCCTTTTGCTGCAAGACCAAAGCTAAGATGACACACGGATGTCAGAATGGTGGGGAATAATCAAAAATGAGACCAAATAACCCTCAGCAAGCTCAGATGTGGCTGAAGAGCAGCCTCCTGTTGCTGCTGCCTCTCTGGAATAGGAGAACTGATTTGGGTGCCCAGTCTCTGCTCTGTCACACCGTGTCTCATCACATCCCCAACCATCTCTGACCACATGAAACTCCTGAGCTGAGTTCCATGGCTATTTCTCATCTTGGAGTCCAGCTAAGATTTGCAGGCAGTTTTGACATTGCTTTGTTCTCAGTGAGCTGAAGATTGATCTGGCTGTTAGCACTGAGAATTGTTTTAGATGTTTGTTGGCCAGGAACAGCAGCCATGGCCGGTTTTGCTGAAGGAAGGCCCAGGGAGTGTCCTCAGCTTTAGAATCAGAGGGAAAATGCTCTCTTCACTGCAGAATGTTGAATCCATGGTTTCTGAGCATCAGCTGGTCCTGATGTCAGCATATGTGGCACTGAATATGAAAATATAGTACCAGAAGCAGAAAAAAAAAAAACCCAAAAAAAGTTACCTCCCAAAACTTTGTCATTTGCCCTTTTTTTTGGTTTTTTTGTTAGCATATTCAGTGCTACACAAAACAATGTCTGGAAAGCACATGCTACTCAAGTACAAACATCAGCAGTGTCTGCCTTGATGCCATGCAGACCCTTCCTAACCTTCCAGGCTTCTGGAACCGAACAGAGACATGCACACAATTGTGTCTGATCTTTGTAATGCTGCTGCAGAGGATGAGCTGGATCCTTAGCCAGTGGCAGATGCAGCAGCTCCAATTCCATGGGCAGTCACAGTGACTTGAAAAAATTGATCATTTGATCACACACCAACTGTGAGCTCTTAGGTGATTCCTTTTCCTAAGCTAATGGTGTATTGTTCCCCTGTAAAATTAAATGAGACAATGAAGCCTAGACCTCATCAGAATATGGATTTTACATTTTCTTTTCTCAGATACTCTGCACTTTACTCTCAGATGCTCTGCACTTTACCAACAAATGATACTGGAATTACTTTTTTTTGGGTTATTATTCTAAAATAAGGTTGGGTTGAATGTTGTGGATAGATTACATCAGAGGGAACAACGACACAGTAATGGTTTATGATGGAAAAAAACAGGGTGATATGAAAAAACACATAGCAACCTTCTGTTTACACAGCTATTAAAATGTTATAGGGATCAAGAAAGACTAATGTAAAACATTTAGCATGGGAGGAAGCAAGCAGGATAGGTTAATGCACTTAGTGAAGCTGCTGTAGAAAACTGACAGACAGAATCAGAGCTGGATGGGAAAATTGGAAAATTTCCCTCTAGTTGATGGTCAGCTGCAACAAAGGAAAAGGTCAACAATTTTCTACATCAGTGCAGTAGAGGACATGTGACTTAAAGGAGAGAAACCTTTAATGAAAGCATGGCTGGATCTCACCTCCCACACAGAAAAGTGTTTTTCACATAACAGGCCTGCTTTTCATTAGGGTTGCCAGAGCCTACCTGGGATGCATCACCTGATATCAGCTGGCTCAAGGGCTGGGGACAGTTTGATTGCTCCTGTGTATCTGTGTAGACATATCCTCTGTATCTGTGGTCTCTGCTTGAAGCACAGGCTGTGACCCTGTGAGGGTTTGTTCTGCCTGTCACCTTTTCCTCCATACCATATGTTTGTCCTGCTGATTTACACTGAAAACCCAAGGGCTTGTCCAATTTCTGGTTTGTGCAGTACAGAACGAGGCTTTGATCCTGATCAGGGGCTCTGCACTTAATAATTATTGGTACATGCACTGACACCATAATAAAATATTACAATATTAACATTCTTCATTTTTCTCCAGACATGCATGGAACATTTGTCATCCTGATGCCCCTCAGCCTGATACTGATGATTTTTGGAGGAATGACTGGATTCATCAGTATTCTTGCCAGGGCCTACCTGCTGCTCCTAATGACTGGACTGCTTTTCCTTTTTGGAGGTACTAAATCAAACTCCTGGCCTAACTCTTTAAGATAACAAGAGGGTTGTATCTGGGAAACATCACTTTGTATCCCAGGGAATGAAAGCAAGAATTTGCTTTCAGAATAATGCTGGTGTTCATTCCCGTGGTGTCTGCTGGGGTCCTGGCTCTGGAATGGAGCTACAGAGGAAAGGCAAATATCCCTCCTTGGGGAGTGAGTCACCCTTTGAGCAATCCATGTGTGCTGTGCCCATTAACACTAAAGATTCAATAACTTCTCAGCATGGGGCACAAATCCTTTGCAGGCAGGCTAATGGGGTGATGGAAAAGAGACTGTGGAATTACTAAATCTTAGGGTTGCACAGATTTTGCAGCTGTTAAGAAAACTGATGTTTTTAAGAAGGCATTTGCATTGAGTTCCTGAAAAGGCACTTTTTAGGCATTCCTGGCTTAGCCTCACTGCTAGTTTTGGTATAGACTGGTGTCCCCAAACTGTAGGTCACAAAAGGAAACCCCCAAAAGGTTTTTTAGTTGGAGTGTAACATTTCCATTTGAAGCTTTTACACTTCTTTTCATTTTTTCTTTGCTGCTGTATCCAAACCCACTGTGTTTTAGAAAGTAATTTATGAATTAAAAAACCTAAAAATGTTCTGTCAAAGTAGGAAAACTGTGTTTAAATCTGCATCTTCTGTTCCAAACAGATTTTCAGTGCTGTCTCACAATGTAACTTAAACCAGAAATTTTTCCCAACAGAAAAGGGGATCCTCAGAATTGGCTCTCATCAACTGCTCATACAGTCCTATTTTTAAGAAGAAAATGCTAAGAGATTGCTGGAAGCAAATGCTGCTGTCTCAAAGCCTTGACTGAGCTTTTCAGTCTGAAATGCTCTAACACAGACCAACCCTGCCCCATTATGATTGTCTCCTAAAAAGAAGAGCAAGTTCTAATTTCAGATCAGCAGAAAGCTGTATTCACTGAAAAGGCTGGTGGAAAACTGCTGCAGATATTCAGGGAAAGATGAAAGGCTGTGAAGTGACAAGCATGATTATCCCACTGGGGAGTGGAGCAGGGGCCTTTCTGAGCTGTTTGGGGCTGCAAAGAGGGAAGGGAAACACAGAGGCAGTGCCAGGAGAGGGGTGCCTGAGGAGGAGGTTCTGCTGCAGTGTCCCAGGAGAACATGAACAGACTCTGGGGTGGCCTTTGGCTGAGACCAGCCCCACATCCTGCTCTGGCTGGACACAAAATTCACCTTTGTGAATCTGTGTCCTACAAAACAGAACAATTTTGTAGGACACTCAAATTCACAAAGTTGAGTATTAGTTAGGTAGTTCTGTTTTAGCATAAAGAGCTGTTTGGAGATGCCATTCCAAAAATGTGGGGTTTTTTAGACCCTCAGAACTGATATGCTCCACATGTCAGGACATCCTAGAGTTTCCCTTTTTTTTTTCTTTTTTTTTTTCCCAAGGGAATTTGCACAGAATTCAATGCACCTTGTTGAAAATCTCAACAAATCAGTCTTTTCCATTTCTGCTGACAAAAGGTATGAAGCAATTTCCCCCCCTCCTTGCAGAGGACTAGAATAAGGTACAGGTATCAGATGATGGTTAAAATCAGGAATATGAGTGTGAATTTGGACTGATGGATAACCCAACAGTCTTCTTTCTGTCTTGGCTTGCCTCTAATCAAACATTTATTTCTGGCAGAAAGGCAGCTCATCAGGACTTACTGTAATTTAACGGGAAGCTATACCAAAATTTTCTCTCTCAGAATCAAATCCACTATTTTGTCCTGAAAGTGTTCCAGTATTTACTTTCCCTGGGCTGCAGTCCTTTTATCCAGGGCCTTTTTACTGCATCTGCTCTGCTGCTGACCCAGTAAAGGGTGATTTCCATCAGAACTTGTCCTTTGACTGACAGGGATGCCAGGCTCAGGATGCAGTGTGTACCTGTTCCAGATGTGCCATTCCCTACATTTGCCATCTTTTGAACAGTCTTTTCATTCTGAAAACACCTGGCTCCTTGTTTGAGTGCCCTTATTAATTCATTTTTGGTCTGTCCCAGAGATGTTTTTGACTCAGGTGTTTGGCAGTGATGGAAGTCATGGCAGCACAACACTTGGTGAGAGGTGATAGTGAAAACCAACAAATTTACATTAAACACTCAAAACTGACAATAGTCAGGGAACAGCCTCAATTCAGTGACCTGAAATGCAAGAATCTGGGTCTCTGTGGGCTTTCTTGCACACAGGGAGACAACTGTCCATGGTGCTCAGCAGTGAGGAATCAGGCCACATCACAATCCAGTTCTGAAAACAGAGCTGCACATGCATTAGATATCTATAAAACACATGTTTATTGAGGGAGGGTTGCTGCCAGATGTTGTGGTTCAATCTTTAACAGTGAGAACACATATTACTCAGTGGACACAGATAATCCTGCCTTTACTTCCCTCTCACCCTCATTGCCCAAGAAACCAACCTCAGCTAGATTTCAAAGATAACCTGTAAATCTGGCCTGGCTAGAATAGGAAGGAGTGGCAAAGAGGCCCTAGGACACATCCAACTGATTGTTTTTAATTTCTTCACTGGCTGCTAAGTAGCTGAACATGTTTCTCTTTTCAGCTCTCGTTACCCTGACAGGGATCAGTGTCTATATTGCATATTCAGCTGCTGCCTTCCAAGAAGCTGTTTGCCTGCTGAGGAGCAAGGATCTCCTGGTGGAAATCGACATCAGGTTTGGCTGGTCCCTGGCACTGGTCTGGATCTCCTTTGTGGCAGAAGTGCTCACTGGGGCCGTGTTCCTGCTGGCAGCAAGAGTGGTGGCTCTGAAACGGCAGCATGAGCAGGCTCTGTGAGCAACAGGTGCCTTTGCAGCCACAGAGCCCTGCAGAGCCTGATAACTCAGGTTACTTGGTCCAGCTGCTCACCAGGGGCAATAAGAGTGCAGGGCTGAGGGTCTTGTCAGCTGCTGTGAGCCTTTTTCCTCACGGGTGGCTGTAAAACACAAAGACTCTGGTAAATCAGTAAAACATTCCAGGTGTTGTCAATTAGGAAACTCTTGTGTCCTTAGAAGAGAATGCATTGCAGTGTTTGTATTTCCAGAATAATTTCAGCTGGCAGCTCATCAGACATCTCCATTTGTTGCTTAGAACAAGGCAGATACCTTGCTTGCTTTTCTCTTTTCTGCTGTCTCAGCAAAGTGACCTTGCAGGCCAGATTTTGGTTTCTCCTGAGAGCTCTTAGAAGGACATGGACTTGTTGGAGTGAGTGCAGAGGAGGCCATGGAGATTCTGAGAGGACTCAGCCCCTCTGCTCTGGAGATCTCAGAGAGCTGGGGCTGTTCAGCCTGGAGAAGAAAAGGCTCTGGGGAGACCTTAAAGCCTCTCCCAACACCTAAAGGGGCTCCAGGAGAGCTGGGGAGGGAGTTTGGGCAGGGGCCTGGTGGTTGGAACGGATATTTCACCTCCTTTCCAGCCCAAACCATTCCAGGATCCTGCAATCCAGCAGATTGTAGTGGCTGTGATGCTGAAGTTCTCCAGGGCAGTGCAGTGGTGAGTGCACTGCAAGAGAAAGATCCAGCTGTTTTCCAGATGTTCTAACTAATTGCTGGGGACAGCCCCAGTCTCTCCATGCTCAGCCTACATACTTCTCTCCTTCAGCTTATTACTAGCTGCCTTTTCAGCTCTGCAGTGCAGGAGATGTATCTGATGTACTTTTCAGTTTTTACTTTGCAGTTTTGATGATGCTTCTTTTTCATGAAGTTTGTTTGTGCTAGAATGTTTATCTTGTGCTCAAACTGCTGAGTAAACTGAATATGCAGGACACATGAATTCCATTTTGGGTGCCAAGCAATCCAGTTTTTCCTCTTCAGTGCCCACTGAAGTTACTGAAGGAATTTCCCCCTGACTACTGTGCTGAATAGAGGCTTGAATGTGATAACAGCTCCACTACATTTCTGTTGGATCATGCATTTCTGGAGGCCCTCAGCACTCTGCAGCTCAGGACTGTGACTCAGGAGCTGTCAGGCACCCTCTGTCACTGGGCAAGTCCCTTGTACATTCTCCAGCAGCACAAAGGGCATCATTCACCTACCTCTGTTAAACACCAGAACAATTTTATCAGTGTGTCCTGTGTTAAAAGATTGCACATTCACTCTGACCAAGCTCAGCTCTAATCTTAGTCCCAAAGTACCAATTGTTTTATGAAAAAATAGTGGCAGGGAGCTCCTGAGAGCTGACAGACTTTGGAGATAGAAGGGAGCATTTTAATGCCATATTGTGAATGGAGAAACTTGTCCAAGGTCACACAAAACCAGAATTTCTGAATCCTGGGCTAAGACCTTACTTGTCAGCTCTTGCTTGTTATCAGAATTAAATAAGGCTCAAAATCCTCAATAGACTGAGCAGTAGAAATTCTGTGACTAACTAGTACAATTTTGTAATTCTTAGCTGCTCCCACATTGGTTTCAGGTATTTTCCATGTTGCCTTATGTTGGAACCATGTAATTGAGTCATTTTACGAGGTAAAGCATACCAAATCAGCTCTATAAGAAGTGTAAGAAAAAAAAATCCTTTGTAGTCAAAATTCCATGTGCTTAAGTGAATTATGTAAAATGTAATTCTCTGTTTTGGTGCTGGTGAAACTATTTATAATGCAATTTGTATGATGTTACTCAGACATTACTGCAAGCTGTAACAGTAAAATATCATCTGAGTTATTTTTTGAATATTTATTACAGATGTTATTTTAAAGTGGTTTTGAGTGTTGTAAAATTAAATAAAATGACATCTCAGAGTGAGAATTATTTGCTGAGACATGAAAGAACTAAGATATTTATTTTTCTTTACCGTTTTCTGCAGATTTATTCTACTGTTTTTATAATGCTTTTGAAGTTCCTGTGTCAGATGTGGTAGGTATTTAAAAGACATTTACACAGCTACAATATAAAATACTCAAGTGATCAAATCTAATTAGCAAGCCAATGAATCTCTTATTCAATTAGAGCAATTCTCATTTCCATGGCTCTCCTAAATTTCTCATTCTGGCTTCCTGCAATATCTGGCACAATGCTAATAAAGAGTATCTTCTGCTCCTGAATGTTTGCATAACCCCTGAATTTCTCTGAAATTCCTTCTGAATACAAAGAAGAAAAGATGGATTGGAATAGTCAAATCAGCACTGAACATTCTGAAAAATTATACTGGGAAGAGGAAACATTCTAGAAAGGATTTTATGTAATTTGAAAGAAATGACCTTATCAGCTTCTTCCTCTTACTGAAATGAATGTTTATTTAATACCATGTCCTTTGCTGTGTTTTCCTCAAAATACTTTACTGAGATGAGGACAGAGGCTACTCCCATTGCTCTGTGGTGAATTGCAAACTCATTGGTAATTTGCCACATCAAAAGTGAAGAAAAGCAGATGTGCAGAGTAGAGCAGCACTGTCAGAGTGCCCACAGCTCCTGCCCTGCACCAGGCACTCCTTTCACTTCTTGAGGGGTGGCAGAGAATGACAGGGGAGGTCAGAAGAATCCTTGAATGTGAAACACAGGATTGAATGTGAAATACAGGATCTTTAGAGGCCATGCTGGTGAATGACACCACAAAGGTTCAGTGTGCCTGTGCTGTGCCCACAGAGCATCTCTGTGTCCCCACCTCTGATGGCCAGGGGACAGCGCTGCTTTGGGCACAGCTGCAGCCAAAGGAGCCCCAGGGATTTGTTATCCACAGCCAATGATTCCTGTGGGGCTGGCAGGTGCCTGTCACAGTCCCACCCTCCTCAGCTGGACAGGGGACACAAAATCTGCTGAGTCTGGGACAAGAAAAGGGCATGGAGAGGTCACTTCCCAATTACTGTCATGGGCAAAACAGACTCAGCTTGAGGAAATTAGTTTAATTTATTAGCAATCAGAGTAGGAGAATGAGAAATAAGCTTAAATCTTAAAAACACCTTCTACCCATCCCTCCCTTCTTTCCAGGCTTAATTTTACTCCTCAATTCTCTCTCCTGTCCCCTGAATGGCACAGTGGGACAGAGAATGGGGGTTCAGTCTGCTCATCACACATTGCTTGTGAAGCATCTTCCTCCTCAGGCAGTGGACTCCTCACACTCTGCCCTGTTCCAGCATGGGGGCCCTCCCAAAGGGTCTTCCATGAACTCCTGCAATGTTCTTCCCCTGGGCTGCAGTTCTTCACCAACTGCTCCAGGGTGAGGCCCTTCCAGAGGCTGCAGTCCTTCAGGTACACCCTGCTCCAGCCTGGGCTCCCTGCTGGGTCACAAACCCTGCCAGGACCCTGCTCCAGCCTGGGCCCCTCTCTCTGTGGGTCCTGCCAGGACCCTGCTCCAGCCTGGGCTCCTCTCTGTGGGTCCTGCCAGGACCCTGCTCCAGCCTGGGCTCCTCTCTCTGTGGGTCCTGCCAGGACCCAGCTCCAGCAGGGGCTGCCCAGGAGATCCCAGCCCCTCTCCAGTGTGGGGTCCTGCACAGCCCCAGGTGCATCTCTGCATCCCAGAGCTCCTCCCTGGGCACAGCCAGGGAATCCCAGCCCTGTCCCTGAGCCCCTCCTGCCCTGCCCTGGGCTCTGCAGAGCTGCTCCTCTCACAGCTCTCACTGCCTGTTCAGGCTGCAATTTGTCCTTGCACAGCTGCTCTTCCCCCATCCCAAATCTGCCATCCCAGAGGTGCTGCCCTGCCCTGGCCAGAGGTGGCTCTGTCCTGGAGCCCCTGGCCCTGGCTCTGTTCTGCAAATGAAATTCAATGGTCTCAACTATTTAAAGTGGAAAAACAAAACCTGAAGAAATCTGAGCCTGCTTCCTAAATAAAGATGTCCTTTTCTCTGGTTCCTTTTGTAAATTCCTTGCAGTGAAGCAGTGCCTAGTTAGCCAAGATATATCAATAAAAAACCCCCATGGCCCCATGCCTCCTGTCAGTCCCATATTAACAGACTTAATTGCCCCATCTCAGGATGAAAAATATTAGAATAAATGCTCTGGTTTTGTGTTAGAGAGTCAAACTCCCCCCAGATTTGATGTAAGTGTGCTCAAGAGAGATTCCATGGTGCTTCTAAGTGGGCACAGCTGTTAGTCAAGAAACTATGAGCACACAGGAATTTGGCTGGGTGTTCTTAAATGCCAGCTAAAACTACTTGGAAGGCCAGGCTTTGCCCAGAGTTTGAGCTATCCTTGGTTTAGGTCATGGGTCTTTAATTACTGGATTGTTGTTCTAGTTGAATTGCAAAAATTGCATCTTTTTCCTGTTACTAAAGCATTGTAGTGCTGTTTTACTGCAGTAGCTTCCTCTGCTTTACACATCAGCTCTAACCCTAATGAAGCCCTCAAACTTTGCCCTCCCTTTTTGCCAGTGTTTGCAGCAGCCCTGTCCCTGTCATACCCAGTTTTGGATGCTCACAGTTTATCCTGAGGGGTCAATCCCACTTGGTACTGGCACAAATCACCATGGATGCTCTCAGCTGAGAGACTCCACGAAAAAAGAAAAAACCTTTTCTTTTTGGGGAGGTTTGCACAGAAGCAGTGGTCTGTGCTGACATCTCATGGCTGCTCTGAGAACTCGGCTCTCTTTGGGAAGAATCTGTTCATTGCTGTGCCTGCAGGACAGCCAGACAAGCCCATGGGTTTGTGAAAGGCTGTGGGGCTTCAAGATCTTAAAGGTCTTCTCCAATCTATTCTGTAATTCTGTACTAATTTTTGTATGGTTGGAAGAACAGGGGAGGCTGTCATGCTCACTACAGCTTTGCTCCTGGATTAAAGTTGCTCCTTGTCATCTGGAGTTAAAAATGTCAGGTGTTGGAAAATGTGCTGATAGCCATCATCTTTTTAAAACAAAATAATCACAAAATGTTCCTAAAGGTTTTTATGCTGCTGTTCTTAGGAGATATAGCCATTCCAGTGATGGGTATGTTTTGATTTAGATCAACCAGCACAGTTTTTTAATACATTTGTGGCATAAATGTTGAAATTAATAGCTGGAGCTAATCAAATTGAATATCTGAGGATGAAAACAATTAAAAAAAAAAAAAGTAGCTTTATACCATGGCTTATTTCCATGATATGACTGATTGTTGAATTTAACAATTGAACCTGACTTCAGGATTGGTCCAGACAATCTAAGGGAAGTTCTGGAGGAAACAATGTGCTACATTTCATTAATTTTTACCCTCTTTCCATAATTTTTTTGGAAGAAAGACAGGAAGTTGTGCTCTCAGTATGAGCTGAGCAACACCCCAACATTACTGAATTTTGAAACTAGGCAACAACAGTCAAAGCAGGAGAGACCAAATCTAGCCTCTCACATTTATGAGATTCAGTCTTCCTTTCCCAGTAACTGTGGCAGCATTATCCACTCCAGAGCTATGAATAAATCTCTGCACTTTTCAGACATAGCTGTAATTCTCCCAAGCCCTATGACCAATACAGCATCTCCTGAAAAAAAAATATATTCTTAGCTGTAGTGCAGCCTTGACTTGCTAGACTTACTTGTTGGATGAGCAGTATTTGAGGATAATTCCTTCATCCCTGGACTGTGGTCCCAGGCAGATGAACAGCAGCTGGTTTGGATCTGCAGGATTAGAGGGAGAGGAGCAGGGGAGCAGTGCCATTCCCCACTGTAACTGCAGTGGCACTGACAGACTGGAATCTCTGGTTCTGTGTGACCAAGTTTCTCAGCCTACTGGCAAAGGAAAGCCATCCTTGTGATCTTACAGGAACCCTTCTGGTTCCACCAACATTGAGGACTAGGCACTGAAGTCAGCACTTGTAAAACTGCCAGAGAGAAAGGGATATGGGGCTTTAGGAGGGCAGGTTTCCATCAGTTAATGAGTTACTGCTTATCAGCCAGGCTGTCACAATCGAATGTATTTATGCTCCCAAGCCACCTGCCATCTCTCTTGGATGTTGAAATGCATTTATTCAGTACAGCATCTCTCAGCCTGGTCCTGTTCACACAATGGTTTAAGCTATTTGGTTTAATATTTCATTTGGAGCAGACCAGAGCTGATGAGCAGCGAAGTATTAAAAAGTAGCACTTTGATGGTAATCTGCTTGTTTGCCTCATTTCAAAGACAGCTGAAAGACACCTTGGTTGGGGTTGAAGGGATGGGAGGCAGTTCCCTGAAGAGCTTTTGGCTCATAATGTTACCATTTTCATTTTTGCCAAGGACAAAGCAAACACTTGTCATGGAAGGCTGGGATCCTCTCAGTGTAATGCTCCCTAGGTGTGGAGAGGAATCTCTGTGCCAAGAGCTGAAGAGCATTTTCTAATGGCTTGTGCTTCTGGAGAACACATCTGGCTGCTGGTGGGGCCAACATATTTCTCCATTCAACCTGGCCTTCTCAAATATTTATAAGCTAATGTTCTCTGTAATGCTTGTAGCATACAGAGAGGCTGAACTAAATTGCACTGTGGAGGAGTCTCTATTTTCACAGCCTTTTGGAACTGACTGCATCAGCGCTGTGAAAATCCTTTGGCATCATAAACCTTTTATTGCCACAGTTCCCACTTGAGTAGTATCATACAGTGAAACATTTAATTATGCAAAAAAATCCCACCAAAAAGCCAAACAAAAACACCCACCATAAAAAAGAATTTTATAACTGTCAAGCAACATCCGTAGATGGAACAAAGTTTTTAGGACTTGCAATAAAAAGTCTTTTGAGTGGATAAAAAGTCTTTTGAGTTGTCTGTCTTTCTACTTTTTACAAGCAGTACCTTCCAGGCATGGCAGTTGGCAGCTGTATCTCCTTCTTATCTGTGGCAAAATTCATGGATGACAAGACCTTTATTAGTTCCAAGGCAGTTCTGACAAAATGGAGAAGTTCTACATAAGTCACTGAGAATCCCAGGTCTGTTTTCTTCGGTGATCAGACAGATAAGACAGTGTGCAGTGAAAAATTGTAAACATTTATTTTTCAGAACTCAAGAATAATGCAATATTTAATGAAAACAAAAGAAGAAAGAAATGGGTGCTTTCTCAGCCAATGGAAATCATATTCCCAAACTTGTCTTTTTGATTCAAACTCAGCTATTCTTTGAGCTCCTCCCAGAATGCATGCAAACACCCAAGTGACAGCACTGGCAGCAGTCAGTTCCATTGTGCTGAGCAGTGGCAGCTCTTTCCTGCAGCCATCCAGCCCCTGGCCACTGCATCCCCCAGAGCCCCTGGGGTCACTCTGAGGCACCCAGGGCTCGTGGCAGGGAGGGTTTGGTGCTGCTGTCCCTGCCTGTCCTGGGCATTCCCTGCAGGAACAGCTGCAAACAGCTGGAAAGGGAACTCCACCACTGGATCCCATCCTAGGGGAGCTGCCCTGCCTGACTGCTGTGCCTGCCACCATGAACCCTGCCAGTGGAAGGTGCTGTCACTAATCCACCTTTGCTGGATGGGATAACAAAAAGGGGACAGTGCTGAGTCTTTAGGGCCCTGCTTTAGTGACCTCTTGCTTGTCACAGTAGTGTGCAGAGACACAGGACTGTAAGGCTGTGCAGGGAGCTCTGCTGGGCTGGCTTCCTTGAAAACAGGATTTGTTATTCCCCCTCAGGGGTCTCTGTGTGGGTAGGCAGGAAAATCAGCAATATAAATGAGAAAAAAGTCCTCTTCCCATACAGCTGTCCAGTAGGAAAACCACTCTCCTGCTTCCAAGCCTCTCCTGGACACAGAGCTGTCCTTCAGAATCTCTGGGCTCACTTTCCTGCTTTCCTGTTCACCAGAAAGTCCTTTCCCTCCTCCTTGGCAGTGCATGGGGACCCTCTGTCACCATAACAACTGGGCTATTTGTCTTATAACTCAAGCTGCTCTCTCTAACTTCAAGGGCCTCTTCCTACACACCATCCAGAGCTCATCAATCCTTCCCTGAGCAATTCTACATTCTTTATTGGACTAGTAACTCCCACACCCACTCCCTCCAAAGCTGCCTCTGCCATTTTATCTCCAAAGTCTGATGAACCATTTACTCACCCATTTGGAAAGAGAATTGAATTGGATACAGGAAAGCCTCAGTCTTTGCAAAGCCCTGTGATTAACCCCGTCCTCTTGGGTTTGCCTGGGGGAGCAGTGCCCCAAGGAGTCCAGAAAATAACCCCACAGAGAGCAAACCTCTCACACAGTAAATCCTCCTGTAACTGCAGATTCCTTTGGAATCTAGGTGACATGACAAGCATTAAAACACTAAAGACTTTTAGAAAGCAGCATGTCTCTCCAAAATGACAAGTGCTACCCCAAAATCTTACTTAGCTACTATCTTTTTGACACAGGACTAACAGCATCCATTTCTGTGCCTCACCCTCTCTAATGGCAGTGCTCCTACTCAACTGCCTCGAGCTGAATAACTGACTCTACTAACCCCCACCATGGCTCATTTAGAGATTGAATATTTTTCATCAGATTTTGTTTCATTCTATGTTGAGAATTCAGCCTGCACTGTCAGCTGCAACCCATACATATACTGCAAGTCAATACAAATATTTTCTGCTAATTTGGAAATTAGGTTAAAACGTGATTACCCTCTAAATAGCACTGTTACATGAGAGAGAAGCACACAGTATAAATTAGTGCTCGAAATGGGGTTTGCAACACACATAATCATAACTTGGCATTTCACCAGACTCATTTGTGAGCTGTTAGCACGGCGTGGGGAGCCCAGCTTCCTGGTAGCTGTTCTGTGGGAATGTCATTTTCCAGACATGCAGCCCCAGTGATGGATTACAGCACTCCCAGCCCTGCTCTGCTGTGCTTTGCCCCAGCAGCCACTGCACGTCACTGTTGTTCCACACAAGAGAGCCCAAAAAGCCTGGGAGCAGGACTGGGAGAGTCTGTTTGCCTTTTCAGTCAAGGGGAGAAAATGTGCTACAAGCCAAGGGATGAAAAAGGGGGAGTTTTTGTCCCCCAGACCAGAGGCCATCCATACATGCTGCTCTTTCCCTTTGTTCTTTGCCTGTGCAGAAAAACCCCATCCATCTTTTTTCCTTAAAGGTATGAAAAGAGAGTGGTCATTAGCCAGGGATCACAGATCCTGTGGGAATGCCAGCTCTCCATGAGAAATGTGGCAGGGCACTGAACCTCCTGATGGCCAGGTCCTGCAGCAATGACACCATGCCCTGCCCATGGTGATACTGTGGGGGCTGAGACCAAAGGCACGAGGTGCTCAGATCTAACTGCAAGAGCAACATCATGTTCTTCTCAGATTTGGAGCATTTATTCCTTTCAGGAAAAGGGGAGATTTTGGAGTGTTATGTTGTGATTTTAGAAATGAAGACCTTGCAAGTTTGGCATAACTGTAGAGCCAGGAGGGTGAAAGGTGTTTTTCTAGAAACACAACACTCCATCAGCTGTGTCAGGTCACAAAAGCTGTGTAGCACAGAGCACCCCCTTCCTGTACCTGCCACTAAAAGTACTGACATATTTCCACTTCTTCACAACTCTTTGCCAAGTTTTCAGCAATTCCCACATTGTCTGAAAATTATTTATCAAGTGCAGACCTTCTGTGGCACTCAGCACTCTATAAACAATAGTTCCCCACCCTTGGGTCTTCCTGTTGTGCTTCCAGCCCCCAGTGCCTGCTGCTCTGACCAGATCCTCCTGCTGCAGCCTGGCTGGGTGCTGCTGGCAGGGCAATTCTTCACCTGGCTGGCAGTCCATGGACCTGGGGTCATGAGGAGGAAGCCACACCTCATCTGCAGGTGACATGAGGTGCTGTGTGTATATTCTCAAGCCAGGTTTACTCATCCACCTCCAGTTCCAGCCCCCAGCTGAGGGACACATTCCAGCGTGGAGCAGCCCTGCTCCTGCCAGGTTTGTGTGGTGCATGATGACTCCCAGGCCACTGTGTTTTTCCTGATATTGCTGTCCTGATTTGTGGTGATTACAGTTATTTCACAGATGCTTTCCCGCATCTCCAGCCTGCAGAAGAGATAAAATCTGAGAAAAGCATTCTGCTCTCCTTCCCTAGGGCCCCACTAAAGGCAGTAGGACTCAGATGCCAACTTTGTAATGCTGAGCCCTGGCAATTCCCATCCTGACACAGAAATACCTGCACCTCTCTGGCTGTATGAAGAAGCTGAGCCTCTGCATGCTCAACCTGTAGATCCTTCTTGTATTTTCAGAGACCCCCGAGAAAGGGAGGAAATGATGAATCTGACTCCACGTTCTTAGAAGGCTAATTTATTATTTTTTGACCTATATTATATTAAAGAATACTATACTAAACTATACTAAAGAATACAGAAAGGATACAGACAGAAGGCTAAAAGATACTAATGAAAAACTCGTGACTCTCTCTTCAGAATCCAACTCATCTTGGCCCCAGTTGGCCATTGAGTCAAAATAACTCACAGCAGAAACTAATGAAATAATCACCTGTTGGTAAACAATGTCCAAACGCATTCCAAAGCAGCAAACAGCAAAACAGAAGCAAATCAGATAATTATTGTTTTCATTTTTCTCTGAGGCTTCTTAGCTTCCCCGGAGCAAAGAGCTGGACAAAGAGATTTTTCAGAAAATATGATGGTGACAGATCCTGAGTCACAGAAATGAAGAAAATTCCAAAAAGAAAATACCCTGCAACCTCCAGCCATAATCTTATTCCTCTGAGAGGCCTAAAATCAGGCCAGAATTCCTCATGCAGCACAAGAACAAAGAGTTTTCTTTCTGAGGTTACGAAACCAATGTTTATTTCATAAGCCCAGATCCACAAACATGAGAAGAGATCATACTGCCAGAGGGAAGGAAACCTTTTCCTGAAGCAAATGGCTGGGCTGTAACACTGCATCCTACTGAGACTGGGATGATCTGTAGAGGAGAAAACACACACAGCTTGGCAATCAAAACTGTTGCCTCAAGATTGCCGAGCTGAGTGAAGGATTGAAAAGACACAGAAGCAAATCAAAGTCCAGAAATGAAGGCAGAGGGTTGAAAATGTCCATCCTTCTCCAGGCATTGTGAGAAAACAGCTTTACATTTGCCTGCATGGTTTGTTCTGCCGTGGTGTGCTCCTCCTGTGCTCCCCAGGGACGTGTCCTGTCCTGTCAGGGGTCCTGCTGTCCCCTCCCAGCACCATCGGGGTGATCCCTGCCCTGCCCTGCCCCAGGTGCCCCTGTCCTGTCAGAGGTCCTGCTGTCCCCTCCCAGCACCATCAGGGTGATCCCTGCCCTGCACTGCCCCAGGTGCTCCTGTCCTGTCCTGTCAGGGGTCCTGCTGTCCCCTCTCAGCACCATCAGGGTGATCCCTGCCCTGCACTGCCCCAGGTGCTCCTGACCTGCAGCTGTTCCCTCTGCCACAAATAACAGATGAAAGAAATCAAACAAAATCCACGGGCCAGATTCTCATCTCTTGGCAGAGAAAGTGGGGCCTTGGGGAGCCCCAGATGCTGCATAATGAAGTCCTGATGCTCCTGATGCCCTCTGGCTACTGAGCCTGACTGACTGCAGGTCCACTCTGGGCAAGGGGAGAGCTGTGCTTTGCCTTGTCCATTGGCTGAGCTGAGAATTAGCATTTAAACCAGGAACACCTCATTTTACAGGACAAGAATCTTTGCAGAGGCTTTGCTGGTGAAGTTTTTAGCAAGCAGCTCTGAGCATCTTCAAGTTCTTTGTGTGGCTAACAACCTCCTGGGTGGCTGGAGCCAGAGAAGCCAGGTCTGGTCTTTACCTGACACCATAAATTGTGGTTGTCTGTTTAATTGCAAGATTTATTTTTGTTTTGTTTGCTATAAAAGCCCAAATGGAAGCTTGAGTGTCTCTCTCTGCACACCCAGTTACCTAAAGCTCTTCAGCATGCATGCTTGTAGGTCCAGCTTTGTATTATTTAGAGCTTTGTATTATTTATTTTCTTGTTGTTTTATGTTTAATGTGTTTGCTGTCTTGATGGCTCTGTCAATATACATTCTGTGCTGAAAAAGTTAAGTGTCAATATATATTTAAAAAGAAAAGGGGAGGGAGTGGTGCCAAAAATACCCATCCAGAGTCTGGAAATGGAAGGCAAATTGCAAGTTTGTCAATAGTGTGGTTGGGAGCCTTTTAAGTAGTGAATCACTTGATGCTAGGTATTGTAAATATTGGTTTAAAGGTGCTATGAAATTGATGGTGCACAGTTAAACCTTCCTCCAAATACTGATCTATTTATGCTGCCTCACTTAGCAGATGCAAAGGCCACTGAAGGTAACAGGAGTCTTTACCAAGTCGTTCACAAGCAAGGTGTAATTTCAGCAAACTCACATAATCCTGGAGTGGGAGCATTTTCTTATAGCTTTTATTAAATTAGGCAAAATATTCTCCAGAATATTTATTATTATTATTTTTTATTATTATTTTTTTAATGTAACAGTGGGAAAAAATGGTTTAGAGTGACACTCAGAGAAGGGCATCACTCTGCATTAGCTTTTCCTGCTGTAAGTTTGGACCCTGGAAGCAGTATTCATCTCCCAGCACAAACCATTGTGTGGGGCTGAGGTCTGAACCTGAGCAGACCTGGGCTGAATCTTGTTTTGAGCAGCAATTGGGTGAAGTTTGCTGTGTCTGCAGAGTCCTTCACTGAATGCTGGATCTGATCAAAGTAAAACATTTGAGTTTTGAGTGATGCCAAAACTGTGAACCTGAAAAGTGATTAATGGAACTTCTAGCCAGTCCAAGCTCCACTCTGCCAAATTTGAGGGAATTCTTTATCTCACTGACCCTTGTCTCTACAAAATCTTATTTTATCTTCTAAGAGGCATGTAACTGTCCCAAAATCTGTACATTAGATTACATCTTAATTTAGAAGTAATGAATTATTATTGATGCCTACATTCCACAGAAGGGTTTAACACCATCAGCACAGCCATATTTGCCACATATTTAATGTATTGGATGTATATGGAAGAGTCTGGCCAGCACTGTCCTAAGACTGGCTTCTGGATTTTTTGTTTCCATGGAGATACCTACATGGAAGAAAAGTTTTAATGTAGGGTGAGCATCTGAGAACTTGATTAATAAATGGGAATTCAGGCTCCACAGAGGTCAATCAGAATTTGCTGTCGTTGGCCTGAATGGAACTGGCATGTGGATGTTTGGAGGTCCCTGAATGAAAATCCATTTCTCAGTCTTTGCAAAGTCAAGTATTTAATTCAGCCCAGCCCTTGTGACACCACAATTCTTGCCTGGAGTGTGAGCATACCTGAGCTCCACGTGGAGAAAGGAATTAATGAGGAAGAAAATCCAGCAGGAGAGTTACTCATGCTCACTTGCTTTTGGTGTAGCTGTCTATTGCAGCACATCTGCATTTTCACTCCACTTTCCCCCATCCTTTTCCCAGGGAATAAAGTGAAAGAATTCTGCTGTGGGCAAGTCTGGAACCTGTCTGGTTCTTCACCTGTGGTTTCCATCAGAGAGAAAGCTGTGATGAAGGGTGACAGGGCCCTTGGGAGCCTGGGAGGTGAGATGGCAGCAGGAGAAGGAAATGACAGGTCCCTGGGATTGCCTGCTCCCCTGGAACAGGTGTCAGAGGAGGAAATGCTGGGAGTTTCAGCGCTGCAGGCAGAGCTGAGAGGGGAGGATGCATTTGTAAAAGGGCATTTCACTCAGTTATGGAGTGCATGTGTTGTGCTAAATGTCCTCAAATCCCTGTGGTGATGCAGCAGTCTGTAACAATAATAGCAGGAACTGTTGTCTCCTCTGGGACCACAGCTATCATGCTTCCAACCAGGAGTCTCCTGCTCTGTGGTGAGCTGTGAGAGACCACACACCTACTGCAAGTTCTGACAGAAAACACTGGAACATGCATAATTTAACCTGAAATCTTAGATTGCTTCTGTTTACACAGTTTTGCATAAAAGCAGTAATAACACTTCCAAAATCCCCAGCAGCCTGCTCCTCCCAGCTATTCCATGTTTAAAAACACCTGATAGGTAACAATTGCTGGTGAGTCAGGACTGAAAAATATAATTATTTGTCTGTCTTTCCACTCTACTTTGTGCCCCCTTGTTTTCAGGGACAGTCTCATTTAAAATTTCCCCCTGAGTAAAGATACAATTGAAAAGCCCTCACTGAGCCATTTTTGGGATTGGTAGGAGTATAAGCAAGTGGATAAATCAGCTGAGAAATGAGGAATCTATCAGATTATGTACATACATTATGTTTTAAAAATGAGTAGCAGCTCGCCCTCTTTGTTTTCAAATGTTCATGTATATTTCTGGAAAAAAGGATAGCTGAACATCTAATAATAAGAAAGGGTTTTATAAGCCAAGACACTCAGTGTCTGTAAAGAATTTTACAAACATGAGCATAACTATTCTTGATGACTCATCTGTAAGTAGTATCATTATTTCTGTTCTTCAGATGGGGGAAGTGGCATCCAGAGAGACCAAGAAACTCAAATAAGCAGCATGTGTTAAGACAAAAAAAAAGACTAGTAAATGATCCTGTTACCTCAGTTCACTGCCTGAAATTATTGGAATAATAACACACCCAAAAGTTCCAGGATCATGTTTCACACTGAAATACACAGAACAAGAACACCCCAAGGAAAATAGAAATAATTTAATTCAGAGGCTGTAAAGAACACTGAAGTTTTTTTGAGATAATCACAATTCTCAGACCAGGCTCAGCTGGAACAAAACATATAGCAACCCTCCAAAAGCTAACATTCTTCCCCACTGCAATAACCATGACAGTTTTTTCCCCATGTAAACCAGTATTTCTCTCCTAGACCTAGGAACAGAATTCAGCAGTGTAGATGCCTGTTGCCTCCTTGCTGTTTTCCAAATAGGTGCTGAAGCCCACAAAGGAGAACTTACTGATTCCCATGGGTTTACAGCAGTCTTTTGGAAAGGCAAAATCTGTTAGATTAATTCCTGCATTACTGACCACTGAACTGTTGCCTACCTTGAAAGGTCCATGAGAAGGCTGCCACCCAGTTAAAAGCTGAATTTTGCAGTGAGTTTGGTGAAGGACAAAACTGGTCTTACAAGAAGATGGCAAAACCTTCTAAGGCCTGAAGAGACTTCAGATTAAGCTATTTATCTGCATCTTTCTTCTCAATAAAAATGATTTTGCTCTTGGAGTTCTGAGCTCTAGAGTCTCATCCTATGTATCAGTCCTAGGTAACAGTCACAAACTGTATTGATATAATATAATAATATTAATATCACTGATGTAATATATGCAATATTTACAAATGTATAATTGGGATTTAGCAGCCCACCAAGGTAAAGGCCAAGGCCTACTTTGTATATTATCCTCTCCCTCAATTAAAGAAGTGAAAAACTGTTTTCTGGTTAGAGGTCTAGCATTACTCACTGCAATATTCATCTCAGAGAGCCACATAAACCATAGCAGAACCTTAAAAAGGATGTCCTTTCCACTAGCTGCCTCCAGGATGGGATTTCCCAACTCATGCTTTCACTTTTATGAAAGCACTCTTGTCTGTTGTTGTATGGAATCACTGAGCCTTTGCTTTCTCCTCATAGTTGCTGTGCTACCTTGGTTTAATGTGGGCTCTGTTTCTCATTTCAGTTTGTTTAGCTCTTCAGGTAAAACCAGCAGGTGATGCTTGGCCCTGCAGAAATACTGGTGCTGCTCTGGCCCCAGCTAAGCCTGCTGGTCCCTGCTGCTTCTGGAGAATGATGCTTCTGTGCATCAAGGCCTTCCAAGTGCCAGCATTCATCTCTTCCTTTTCAGAGCTGCTGACTAGCAGCCTTTGTTCCCTCCCTGGGCTCAGCACTGCTCTGTAACTTCCCAACATCTGCTTGCATTTCTCTAGCCTGACACTGCTGTTTAACCCAGCTGCTTGGATTTCATTGAGCTGGAACTGAGCTGGTCACTGGCTGATTAACACAGCTGAAAATATGGCAGGGAGGTGGCTGAGGGGCTTCCTCAGCAGGGCACATGTGCTGGGAATGCTGAGTTCTCCCTAGGTCCTTGTCTATAGCTCAGGACAGGCTTTGAGGAGCACTGTACCTTCCTGTAAGATTCAGGGGAGCAGCAAGCAGCAAAGAGGGGCCACAGCCTCTGCCCAGAGGTTTTTTCCTGGCCACAGAGGCTGTCAGCTCTGCCTGAATCTTCTCAGGCTTCTGAAAACATCTCATTTACAAGGGGCGTGCTGGGAGGCTCCACAGGGGTATTAGCACAGTCAGTTCCATTACAAGAACATGACATCTGTCTTTCCCTCCCATGTCCTCCTTGTCTTTCTGCTGATCACTCAAACTCTGCAGAATCACTTTCTATTTTCAGCTTTTCCCATTATTTTTGCACACATCTTCCACCTCCTGTCCTGTTCTCATCCTGGTTGCTTTCACTTTCTGTGGCATCTTTCCTCACTCCCTTTCACTGTTATGCCTGTGTTTAATTGTTATTCTTTCCTTATAAAATCCCAGTTCTCCCTTTGCTTCACATTTGCTCTTCTTCACTTCTATTATAATTTATCAGCTTTTGAACTACACAGGTCTCAAAATTATTACAAAAGGGATTAAATGATATCCATATTATGATTCAACTCAGATGAAAATCGAATATGGGGATGTTTAAATGTAAATGGCTTCACAATTGCATTAAAAAGAGACCAGTTGGATCTCAGAGCACTTTAATCAGTGCTACAATTTGGAAAGGGGTGGCCATGCCAAAAGATCATGTGTGTGTCAGTACACATGCATGTGTGCAGATTCACACCCAGAAATAAACCCCATGCAGCTGACTGTTAAACTGATGAGTTTAAGACATTTTTCAAAGGTTTCTGGCACACTGAAATATCCACACAGGCAACTATTCCCATCTGTGTGCTGGCTGGAGGTTGCACTGCTGCTATGCGGGCCTGTGAAAGCAGGAGGTCTGTTATGTGCAAGAGAGGTGATTTTTTTTTCTTTGTTTTGTAGCTCTGCTTTGCTTGTCAGAGTTAATTCATTTAAAAACAGGCCAATTTACACTGTTTCAGAGTACCACAGCCCATTTTAGGATCGAAACAGGCTTGATTTTCCAGTTAGCTGCAATTACTGGTAAAGGCAAGGCAGAATGCCTCAGAGAATGACCTCCTATAATTCTTCACAGGTGCCAAAACACATGGTCAGATGCTAAAATCATTGCAATAAGCACAAACAGGAGTATTATCCAATGTCTTATTTTAATGGGTAAGGACTGTTTCTGTCCTTTAGAATACGGTGACAACCACTCATTTTCCTTTTATTGTTCACTGAGCATTTGGTTTATTGCAGCCTGGGTGAAGGATCCATTTCTGTGAGAACAGGGCTGGGCAGATGTGTGCAGCAGTGATCTTCTGAAGGGGTCAAGCCATTATTTAGCTTCTTATTTACTCTTGTTTATTTCTCTTTTGCATAGCTCTGAAAATCCCCAGCCTTTGATCTTCTAAAACCAAAGAGAAGCATCTAATCTAATTTCATAAACCTACAGTACCTGAACCCAAAAGTACTGGGATGAGGTGTGGCCAGAAAGGACTCCATTAAATATGTACATAAGGCAAACTAAACTCCACCACTCCTTACTCTGGTTTCCAAAGTCATTGGAAGGGACATAATAGGTCTAGATTCTCACACATTTTCTCTCAAAGAGCTTTTCCAGATATTTCATGTTGATTTCCCCTTATGCATAAGCAGTTATACAGTTGACTTGTCTAATGTCTATATTAATTTTGGTACATTTTTAATTAGCAGATAGCTAATTAATGTGGTATAAGGTTATCTTGTTAAATGTTAATTGAATATGTAAACATTCTTTACAAGTTAATGTTCAGAGGAAAAAAACATGTAATATGCATTTGTTGCCTGTGTCATTCTGAATTAATTACATGACAACCAGATTTATCCCTTCCCAACTTGAGAACCCTCAATAAGTACTCTTTTAAGAATCAATTGATACTTAATTAATATGTACTGGCTGTCCTATTTAATTTAAATTAGTTTTTTCAACAAGTTCCAGCATTGCTGAAAGACACAGCAGTCCCCCAGTGAGACAGAGCATTTTCAGCTGAGAGCACACGAGGGTGCTGTGAGAACAGGCTTGGTGCTGCCAGCCCTGGGCACGCAGCCTCCTCCCTCCTCCTCATCAAAACCAAGGCAGCAATCCTGATGAAAGTTGCATGGGCTGTCTCTCATTCCATGGGGCTGCCTGTAGCTCAGGGCTGTGCCAGGGCTGCCCCCTGCACGGCGTTTATTGCACTGATGATGAGGTCAGGAACCTTCTCCCCAGCCAGGTGGGGAGTGAGGGCCCCATTGCTGCCCTCGCTCTGAGGGCCCCATTCCTGCCCTCACTCATTCCTGCCCTCACTCTGAGGGCTCCATTCCTGCCCTCACTCATTCCTGCCCTCACTCGTTCCGGCCCTCACTCATTCCTGCCCTCACTCTGAGGGCTCCATTCCTGCCCTCACTCATTCCTGCCCTCACTCGTTCCGGCCCTCACTCATTCCTGCCCTCACTCTGAGGGCTCCATTGCTGCCCTCACTCATTCCTGCCCTCACTCTGAGGGCCCATTCCTGCCCTCACTCATTCCTGCCCTCACTCTGAGGGCTCCATTGCTGTCCTCACTCATTCCTGCCCTCACTCATTCCTGCCCTCACTCATTCCTACCCTCACTCATTCCTGCCCTAACTCTGAGGGCCCCATTGCTGCCCTCACTCTGAGGGCCCCATTGCTGCCCTCACTCTGAGGGCCCCATTGCTGCCCTCTCTCATTCCTGCCCTCACTCTGAGGGCCCCATTGCTGCCCTCTCTCATTCCTGCCCTCACTCTGAGGGCCCCATTGCTGCCCTCACTCATTCCTGCCCTCACTCATTCCTACCCTCACTCATTCCTGCCCTCACTCATTCCTACCCTCACTCATTCCTGCCCTCACTCTGAGGGCCCCATTGCTGCCCTCCCCTTTGTGCTCTCCATGCCCCCCCTGATGAGACACAGGGACATGGAGCTGGTTGTTTCAGAGCATTGATATTCCCAGCCACAGGAGAGAGAACAGCATGACTGAGCCCCCCAGGGGCTGAGTTCTGGGATGGATGCATGGCAACAACACTCACATGGAATTTATTATGTGTATGAAATGCTGAATATCAGCAAAATGGTGGCAGGGTTTGTCTTTGCTTTCATCACACAGAGGGGCTGTTAATGAATGAGAAAGGTCTCTGCTGCTGCATTCAACACCTTCTGTGCCCAGGCAGTGGCCACAGGAACCTGGCTGAGCAGCTTTACTGCCTGCCCTGACACAAATCCCTTCCTCTGCACCTTCACTGCCAATGATTGTGGCTTAATTTTGGGGTGGTTAAATCCCCAGCCATCCCTGAGCATTTTATAAATAACCATGAAGTATCACCACACTCGGGGATGGAAGTGTTGCAGGTGGGTTGGATGAAAGACAGAGGTAAAGCCTCCTGCCCAAAGCCATAATGTGATATAATAGCAGCTCCCAGGAGCTCTGCCTGTCAGCTTCTCGCTGTAAACAGAGGATCACACTCTCTTTCTCAGGTAACTGCACTTCCTGACCTCTTTCTGGACAGGAAATCTGTCATAATAAGAAAAAGAAAACCCCTGGAATTCAGACTGGACCCTGTGAGCGGGGGCCTGGACTGGGTCTCTGAGAGCAAAGCAAAAGATCCCTTTTAGCCTTTTGTGGTATCAGAATGACAAATGGTGAAGATTAAAGGCTCTGATTTCCATAGGTGCTTAGACCTGGGGCCTGCTAGTAACTTCAGGAGGAGTTTTAAATCCTTCACCTTCCTAAAGCCACAAGTGAAGGCTTGCCCAAGGTCACACAGGCAGTCTTTTGCAGTGCTGTGGCAGCAGTAAATTTAGCCAATTGTCTTGTCTCTTGGTTTGCTGCTGTTACTAAATTTTTCTTTAAGGAGGTTTGCCCCATTTGTTGCAGCTGAAAAAGCTGTTCTTACAGCTTGAAGCAGATGAAAGAATCTGAATACATTGTATTGTAATCATTAAATACCAGTTTTCTACTGGATATAAGCAGAACACCTATTTTTAGTTAAAAAGCTGCTGTTAGGTTACACAATATCTTTTATGGCTGAAGTAATGCAGCAAGCTGGCACAAACCAAATGGTACTTGACTGTTTGCAAATTGAGCATCAACAGGAACAGCAGGTGGTCACTCAGCTCCAGACTTCCATGTTACAACAATAGCTGCAGCAATAATGCTAAATAAATAGAACCCCAGCAACCCTTGTGCTTTATCACGGTGGGTTTGAATGCTGAAGGCCCATTTTTACAAGTCACCTCAGACAATTATTACTGCAGCTTTATTTTTATCATCACCTCTTCCATTTTTCTGTTGTTGAAGGTTAGGATTTGTATCCCTGTACCCCTGTAGTCAAACCTGCAGATCAGCTGGATCTGATGCTTTCCTGGAGCTCCAGGGTGCCTTTTTATTGTACCTGACTGCTGCACCTAGTGTTGGCTAGAGTATTGTAAACCCTAAAAGTAGGAATACATGACCCATTTTAAAATATCTAGGAATTATAGCAAAATGTTCTAAAATAGGCATGTATGACAGCAGTATTCTTGGAGCATTTCTCCCAGCTTCACTAAACATTAAGTGTTCAGTTGGCTTCCCTATGTCCACCACTGCTGGCAGAAGAACTGAATAGTCACTCAGAGTGGAGCATTTTGTGACACTGCCTCTGTAGGTACATGTGAGGAATTCAGATTGCCATGTATCAGCCAGGAATTCTAAACTGGAAGCCAGAAGTTAGGCTAAGAAAATCTCTAGGTATCCAGAAATGCTGAAAATTTGCAGATATCCATCACTATTGGCCTACCTTCTTCTTCTTCTTCTTCTGTATCTTATTTTTCTTTTCATCATCATCAACATCATTGTAATTATTATTATTATTACATACAGCCCAATTTCTATTTTTTGTCCCCAGTGAAGAGCACCACTGACCAGGAGGGCTGCAGTGGAAGAAGATGCTCATCCAGCCTGTCCCTGAATGAGTTTGCACAGCTCTCACTGTTTGGCATTTAAAATGCTGCTGTATTTACTGTGAGGAGAGTTTGCCTCTCATTCCATGGTGAGGATGGCACTGGTGCAGAAGGAAAGGCCTGAGATAAATAGCACCTTGGACATAGAAGGAATAAGAAACAGCTGATAAAGGGAAATTTTAAGGGAGTTTTGTGGATCTGGAAGAAGAAGGTGAAAGCCAGCATTATAAAAATGAAACCAACAGAGGCTTTATCTCAACAAAGTTTAGTTTCATGTATACAGCATTTAGTATTTATCTTGTGCATAAAAGCCCTCCCAGGGGTGCTACAAGACATACCCAACACCTAATTATCACTATTAGAAGACAATGAAAGACAACATTAATGCTGAGTACATAGAGCAGATACAAAGTTTAATTTTAATAATTTTCAGTACATTCCCATGAAATTTCAGATCCCCAGAAGCAAGCAATATAGACATGCAGTTTGCAAGTTTAACAGAACAGTAGAGTTCTCCTAGGAGCAGTCCAGCCTTCATGCAAATGTTTCAGTTGCCCCAAATTCTAATTTGAGGGGGCTATATGTGAATTCATGAAAAAAAAATTGTGGCAGGACAAAACCCACTGTACTGAAATATTCCAGTGTTGACTGGACTGTTTGAAACTAGATTTCCCCAATCAACAGAAAATTAGAGCACAGACCAGGTTAATAGATTTCTAGTGATAGGCTCTGGAGCAGGAGCAATTGGAGATGGAGTCCAGAGGCTGTGCACAGGCACATTTCTGTGACAATGCCACACCTGCTGCTTTTGCACACACCTGGTTGATGTCAGGGGCACTTGGCCTCGGTGCAAATGAGCTGCTGTAAAGCAGGGAAAAGATTTAGCAGCACTCTAGCACGTAGATGCCATGGGATTCCAGATTAGCAGAGCCCAGGCTGAGAAGGAAGCATTGTGCTCTAGCAGGTGTAACACACAGGGAGATTGCTGCAATGGCTCTAAAGCACTGCAATTCCCAGAGCTGACAGCCCCAAAGATCATACAAATCCTAAAGTGAAGCATTAAACAGGGCCTTGTCTGCTGAGTGGCATGTCTGTTAAGCCTTCTAAAGCAACACAATCAACTCCTGTCAGGAAATTCAGATCCATATTTGTGTCAACATTTGTGCTCTCCGGTGTCAGCTGAGATATCCTCTTCTTTGCTTGTCTCCTGAAATGATTACCAGACCTTGGGAGAACAAAAGCTGTTGTTGTGAGCAGCTGGTTCTGATACTGTAGAATGAATCCACTCTGCATTCCTCTGCAATCTGGTGACAGGTGGGAGTCCAACCACAAACGGCTGGCACTGCATGGAGAAGGGCAAAAATCAGGGGCCATACACCAGTGGCTGCATTTTGCAAAGTGTGCTGGCTTTAACTGGGGTAGAGTCAGTTTTCTTCACAGTATTGGACCTGCCCAGAAAGCAGAATTGATGCTGCAGAGATGTTTTTGTTCCTGCTGAGCAGGGCTCACACAGCATCCAGGTCTTTTCTGCCTCTCACCCCAGCCCTGTGAGGAGGCTGAGGGTGCACAAGAGCTTGGGGGGCACACAGGGGTAATTCCAGACTGCATGGCATCATGCTCAGTGTGCAGAGCTGGGCAACAAGAGGGGGAAGGGGAGACATTCAGGGGGATGCTGTTTGTCCTCCCAAACCTGGGACACAGCCCTGCTTTCCTGGATGGCTGAACATCTGCCTGCCCATGTGAGATGGGGAACCAACTCCTTGTCTCACTTTGCTTGCACATATGGCTTTGATTTATCTTCTTTATCTCACCCCAGGAGCCTTTTCACTTTACTCCTCCCTTCCTCTGCCCAATCCTGCTGCTGGGGCAGTCAGGGAGGGGCAGGGTGGTTCTTGGCTGCTGACTGGGGTGAAATCACAACACACATGCGCCCCAAACTGTGGCAGAGAGGATCCCCAGTGCCCACACACCCCCTCATTGTGGTCTGGGGGTGCTGCAGGAGCTGGCAGATGTGCTGTGGATCCCCAGTGCCCACACACCCCCTCATTGTGGTCTGGGGGTGCTGCAGGGGCTGGCAGATGTGCTGTGGATCCCCACTGTCCCCACACACCTCTCATTGTGGTCTGGGGGTGCTGCAGGGGCTGGCAGATGTGCTGTGGATCCCCACTGTCCCCACACACCTCTCATTGTGGTCTGGGGGTGCTGCAGGAGCTGGCAGATGTGCTGTGGATCCCCAGTGCCCACACACACCCCCTCATTGTGGTCTGGGGGTGCTGCAGGAGCTGGCAGATGTGCTGTTTCCCCTCTCTGGTGCACACTGGTGTTTGGTCCTTGGGCTGGGGATGTCCCCTGTGGATGCAGCACAGCTCTGCAGCTGCTAATGAGGGAAGAGCCCTGCTCCTTGTGCCTACTTTACTGGCTGTGACAACACAGAAGCTCTTTAAGTGGAATTAAAAGCCCTCCCTGCCCTTAATATACGTGAGAACAAAATGACTTTCTTCAGCAAGATACTCTCATTTTGTGAAACTTCAAAGAAAGCTCAAACTCCCTGTTTCTTCAAGAATAACCCAGTTTGAGGAGTATAATACTAATAAATGCATTAGAACTATTTTTAAGTAAGCAAAGACTGGATGATAGTCATCCAAATTAGTGAAGGGTATGAACCTAAAATTGATTATGTAAACTGCATTAAATCCCTGCGCAGATTTAATGATTTAAATTCAAATTTGATTTAGATTTAACTCAAACACTAACTTGAATTAAAACCACTTTAATTCTGAATGAGAGTGCCCAGAATGGGCTTTAGTATAGGTTAAAAGATCTGCTTTGTGCAAAGATTTTCTTAAACTGCATTATTTTTTCTTAATGCCATTAAGTCAGTAGATTGAGTACAGTGGGCTCTGAAAGACAGCCTGTGCTTGGAAGTAGAGCATGACTCACCAAAATGCATAAGCAGCCCCCAGCTATAAGTATAGGAGAAAACTCACATTTTTCATGCTAATTAAATCCCTAAAGGAGAGTTTAGTCTTGCACTTTTCCGAAGAAGAGGAATTCCTTGCACTGATGTCCAGGACAGTGGGCTGGGGCCTTGGATCTATACCCTGTTCCCTAGGAACAGAGCTGGAAGGAAAATGAAGTCCCACATTACCAACTCCTGTTATTAGAGCTCATAAACCCCAAAAATCTAAAGGAAGGCTTGACTGCTGGAAATGAGCTGGAAGCTCCACACTTTGCTGATGCTGATCACATGTGTCCAGCCCAGCCAGGGCCAGCAGTGCCCAGGGAGCCCTCCTGGGGCACAGAGGGGTGGGCAGCAGAGCCGAGCAGGGCAGGGGGAGAGCACTGCAGTGACCCCCAGCTGGGTGAGAATTAGCACTGACTCCATGATTCACAGAAGGCTGACCAATCTCTTTATTATATGTAAGAAAATTTTCACCAAAGAATAATAAAGTACTGGAATGCTCTTCCCAGGGAGGTGGTAGAATCACCATCTCTGGATGTATTTAAAAAAAGACTGGACATAGCACTTGGTGCTGTAGTCTAGTTGAGGTGTTAGGGCATAGGTTGGACTCGATGATCTTAGAGATCTCTTCCAACCTCATTATTCTGTGATTCAGTGATATCATTATTAAGAAACCCATTGCTCTTTTATATCCTAGTTGGCTACAGGTAGATCTAATTGGTCTGCCATCTAAACACCATCACCACTGGCCAATTAAGAAACCACCCTTTGGTAAACAAATCTCCATGTTCACAACAAAGGTGCAGCAAGGTAAGACAAGAATTGTTTCTCATGCTTTTCTCTGCTCTTCTCACAGCCTTCCCCAGGACCATGCCTGGTACAGTTGTGTGTTTGTGGCCAGAGAGCTGTTTCCACAGGGGGACAGCAGCTAGAGGGGCCCTGGATTAAGGAGTGGAGCTGAGCTCAGTGAGGAAGGGGGTTATGGGGGTGTGTGTTAATTTTTCTTCATTTATCACAATCCTGCTCTATTTTTACTTGGCAATAAATTACTCTTCCCCAATCAAAGGCTTGGGCTTTTTTGCCTGTGAAGGGAGCTGGAAAGGGCTCTCCCTTCTTCATGGTGAGCCATGAACTTTTCTGCAGCAGTGCGACTCAATTGTCAGCGTCCGGCTAGCTCCAGCACTGCCAGCAGCACGAGGGGCACTTCTCCCGAGAGCTGGCTTCGGGATAGCGCCTAAGGCAGTGCCCAGCTTGCGGCTGTAGGCACACCTTGGGCAGGACGGAGTCTGATAAAGGCTGCAACCAGCGGAAAGAACCAACTGTGGCTTAATCCAGGCTCTAATGAATCCCGGAGGGACCGACAGGAGAAGACAGTGGGAGAGGCTGACAGCAGGTTTTAAGGGGTAGGGAGAACAAGGGAGGTGCCAGGCATTGGGCCAATGGGGGTGCAGTGGGGAGGGGGGTCCAAGGGATTGACACGTGGGCAGCACCAACAGGAAACATTCTGGGGAGGGGCCCCGGTTCCTCAGCCAACCATCGAACTCCCCTGCTGGAACATTCTAGCAGTAGGGGTGGGAAGTGAGAGTGATTGGCGGGGCACTGGGGAGGGGTCAGAAGAAAAGATCCAAGGGTTTCCAGGGAAACCAGGGCGGAGTTTAGGGGATACATTGTTGGCTGGGGTGGAGCCAGGAAGACAGACAGCTCCAAAGGCGGGAAGGGAGAACTGGGGCAGAACCATTTTCAGACAGAAGGGGATTGGAACAAACCAACCTAATAACGTAACAAAACACACTGCAACACTTTTCCATTCTATTCCCTGTTTAGGAGGGGGGTGCGATAGTGGCTGAGCCTCACCTTGGTCAGGTCACAGCAGGTCTGAGAAATGTTGTGAGGACTGGTGGTGCTTGAACACTCCCACCCCTCCCAAAGTCCTGGGGCAGTGCTCTGGTGGTCACCTGGAACATCTGCTGAGGCAGCTGGGGGGTTGGCTACCCACACCTGTGTGCCCTGCCTTCCTGGAGGGGCCACTGGTGCCACCCATCACCATTCCAGCTCCTGTGCCCCTCAGCTGAGTGCAGCCAAAATGGCAACAAGGGATGGGAAGGGTCTCCCCAGGACCAGCTCAGTCCTCTTGGGTGGCTGTGGATGGGACAGCTTCCCCTCTAACATGCAAAGGAAATTTGCTTGAATTTCTGAGGCCAAAAGAGTAGCTGGCTGGGCAGAAGAGCTTTTCAAGCTGCCTGCCCTGAGCAGGCTGGGTTTCTCTTTAAGAAAGCACACAGTGTGCTCCAGCTTAATGGTACGTGTTAAGCAAGAACATCTGCTTATGGAGAGATAGATATGCTGAAACATTTACTGATGTTTTGCTTCCTCCCCTTGTGTCACCTGAAATCTATCATCTCTCTATGGCATCCCAGCACAGTCCTGCTTGCAAATCCAGGGAAGCAGGGCAGTGGTGCACAGCCTTTAGAGAATGATTAGTGGTCTGTCAGGCTCACATCTAAACATGGGCACTGACTGCCTCAGATGTGTTACCTATAAATCTGTTCTTCAGCAGCTGAGGAACATATGTGCCTCCTCTTCCTTAAACATAAAAACATTAATTACATTATATTGTACCATGCTAATAGGCAACACAGTGACAGAAGCTTGCCAAAGCTTTAATTTTAACCATAAATCTGGTGGGTCTGGAATGGTGATTCAAGCTGCTTTAAGAGATGAAGATAAAGCTGAAGTCAGGTGTGTAGGAACAAGACTTGCTGGGGGTGGGCAGGAAAGCATGGAAAATTAGCATAGACTGGCTGAAATACTTGAAAATGAGGTAGTAAAACTACTGTCCTCCCTGGACAAGGGACAGGAGAGAAAAGATTGCAGTTCACTAACAGATCCTCTTCTGACTTTCTGCAATAGCTGGAGCATAAAAAGTTTCTTCTCTCCTACTGCTGTATCCTGGCTTCCTACTGTTTCGTTTTGTTGTCCCTCTTTTTTTCTTCCCTGGTGTAATCATCTAAGCACAGAGGGAATACTGAACAAGCAGCCCTTGGTGTCCTTTTGCTGGCTGGATCTTCATTTTAAATAGAGCTGATCAGGAGAAAAGATGAGGCACAGCAGGTAGCTTGCACTGTCCTTTGTGTCTGGATAAAAGCAACAAGAAGGAACATCCAGATTATTTATCAACAGAAACAGGAGGAGTATGGAAATCTGTGTGTACCATTAAACATGAAAGGCACTAGGATGGGTTCTCCTGTTGCTTAGGTGCTGTGCCATCACTGTTCAAAGGGTTTATCAGCTGGAGCAGTGCTGTGCTTTGGGAAGGAGAGCTGAAGGCAGCACTGCCAGTGCTCTGTGCCCTGCCTGCCCCACCCTGCTCCTCCCAGGTCTGGCTCTGCCCTGAGCAGCTGATGCCCACAAAATCCATCACAAAATCAAGGCAAAGATGTGCAGGCAGAGATTTCTGCTGTGCTTGCCCCATTCTGCCTGGTTCCACCCCAGGGAAAAGGGCAATAACTCCTCTTTCTGAAAATTGTGTGGATTCCCTCTGAGCTCCCTGCCTTCATTTTAGGATTTGACTGCAGAGTGTCAGAGCTACCTGGCCATGCACAGGTTACAAATCTAAAACAGTGCAGCAACCTGCATCAGATAAGGGGGTTGGTTTTGGTACTAGGTCTTGAAAAGCTTCTCTTCCCTGACTGTGTCCACTCTTTTAAGGAGGAGGAAATTACACTGGAGATGGGTCTCTTCTGAAGGGAAATCTATGCCTTTCTCTCCTCATTTGTTTATTTAATTCTTTTGCCTCTTATACAAATTCATCTCCACAAGAGTTGTAAGTACTTAATCTTTTCCATGCTGCTTCTCCCTTCTGATGTGAAAAGCTCTCAGAAACTCAGTATTTGAGCTACAGATGTGTTTGCCCTGACTGAGCAGTGCTTTAATTCATCTCAGTCCAGCTTCATCAGGCCATGTTAGCACTATTATTAAAAGGGCAAAAAGCTGGACTACCATCTACAGATAATCAGGCCAGAATTTGGGAGGTCCCAGATTGTTTAGAAATTCTCTAAGGTCCATGACTTTTTTTTTGTTGTTTCCCTGGGCAGGAACCACAACATGGCAAATGCTTTTTATTTACCCCTTGGCTAAAGGAACTTAACTGGCTGCCAGATGTATGAGCTGGAGAAGAGAGAGTAGCAGCAGAAGATGGCAACTCATCTGACACAAAATCCAGGCTGGGCTGCAGGTGCTGTGGGGGTGTTTCTGCCCTGTCAGAGCAGCACAGGATGTATCTATCACAGAGCAGAACTCTGAATATTCACTGTGCACTGGACAGCAATATTTCATTTCATGCATCATTAGGAACCTGCATTGATTCCAAGTAGTCATATAACCTCGTCCTGCACTTGCTTTAAAGCAAAAGGGGGAGAAAAAAAATCTCCTTCCCAAGTCACTGGAAAACTTTAGAACTTGGAGAAATATTATTTCTTGGTGTCATCTCTGCTGGGGACCTGGATGCTGGTGCAGCATCCATGACTTGGAAACCAGCAAGGACTCCAGTGAGGGTCATGGTTTCAGCATAACATAGGTTTGCTTAGCACACATCCACTGTGCCTCATCTCCCTGCCAGTGGTTTCATTTGGAGAAAGTTTCAGTGTAAATATAATAAAAAGAGATGAAATAGAAGAGAATAAACTGGCACAGTAGCTGGTGTTGGTCTCTGCAGCCAGCTGAGCTGGCTGGGAAGCACATGCTCCTGGGCAGAGCTTTTGCTGCTCTCTGGTATGATCCTGTAAAGCAGAATATCAGCTTAAAATAAAAATAACACCTTAGTACACGTTTCAGTTTGAAGCTATTTGGTGGATTCTGCTCAATTTGCTGTTGGTGCCTAGAGCTGTAGCTGAGTTTGGGGCCCAGATTTAGGCTAAGAGCTGTGAAAGGGTTCAGTGATACTGAGGCTGAGTTGTCCAACACTAACACTTCCCTGCTGGAGAAGGCAGAATGCTTTTGAGGAACAGCAGAGGTGTTGGGTAATGGAATCTCCCTCCCCAGCTGTAGCACATCAGCTGGACCATGGCCTGTGAGGGGGTTGTTGGCCCCATTGTGAACTCCTTGTTCACCCCATAGTGTTTAGGGTGAAAAGATCCCAAGCAGGATGATCTGGGAAGACTCAACCAGCTCTGACCGTATCCTTCCGATGGCCACTGCTCATTTCTAGCCATGGTCTTTGGCAGGTTATTCATGTTTTTAACTGAGTTTTCCAAGAATTATACACACTTGTCACTCTCAAAGGGAGGCTGAAAATGTTTATAAGTAGAAGGAAGGACCTTGTAAGACCGAAAGAGGGCATTTAAGAGGAATGTTGCTGCTGGTTCATACTAACAGTCCCTCTTCCTCAAGGAAAGGGAAAGGGGAAAAAAGATGCAAGTTTAGCTGGCATTAGTTCCAGCTGCTCTTACTGACATCCATCTTCTCAGTAAAAAACACTTTGAAGGCTTATTACCTGCCTTCAACAGCAGAAACTGCCTCCTTGCCACTAATCTGTACATCAATGTGTCCCAGCATGTGGGGTAATGCACTACAGAAAATTGTATCAATTTCATATATTATCTGCTTTTTGAATGAGACACAATACCCTCTCTAAGGTATATGGCAAAGACTGTCAGGGACCTGTACCTTCCATGAAAAGGCAATATTTGTTGTACATGACATAGTCCAGGGTAGAATAAGAGCTTTGCATTCATTTCTGACTGTAATTTAACAAAAACTTCCTTTTTCTTGTACTTCAGTCTTTCATTGCCATTATTTGCCATTTTTTAATTCTCCCTGTATCTTCAGATCCCACAGCATCTGGTGGCAAATCAAACATGGTAAAATGTTGGTTTTGAGCTTAATAATATTTTCCAAGTCATTTATTTACCAAATGGTCTTGGTGGAAGTGCTTTGTTCTTTATGTTAACAGGTGGAACGTACTCAGTGGCAATGTGTGGGTAATCAAAGCAGATCAAGTCTCTCAGGGTGGTGTGTTCAACTTGGACAAGTTCTCAGTGACTCAGAGGCTTCATGCTTTGACTGTCTCAGTTTCCTGGCCACTCCTCCCAAACACAGGCATGGATTTTGCTATCACATTTCTTTAACTGTGATTTGTTTTTCCGTTTTATTTATATTGCAAGGCAGTGGTGGCCCTTATCAGGGAGAATGGGCTCACCCAGTACAAACCTTCAGCTGAAAGGTCAAGATTTGGATAGGAAGTGTCCTCCTCATCTTAAGACCCAAGCCAGACCTTGGCACTCTGTGCTCTCTCCTTGGCAGGCTGAGCTTGTCTTTAGAGCTTGCCAGATGTATCTTGCTCTCCAGGTGTTTACTCATATTCCCCTAAACAGAAGAGAAGCATCAGTAAAATGTCCAGTTGCTGTTCTGTATATTGTCTTTGGATCAGGTCACAGCCATTCTAGTGTTGGTTACCTAAATTCTACAGGACAAAGGAAATGAATAAAGAAACATTATAAGAAAATAGCCCTTAAAAAAAAAAAAAAGAAGAAAAAAACCCCACATCTTTCTTTCAAAGAACAATAATTTTTTATCAGATTTCTTTTTTCTAGAATTTCTACAGAATTATGGTGTTACCCTTCATCACCTCTGTGGCACCAAAACATAAGGGGCCTTTACAATGGCCATTTTTAATAAATGGTAGCATATTGACAATTTAATAAATGGTACAACATTCTACCATTTTTTAAAAAAGTAAAAAAAAAAGTACTAGAAATATATCTGTTAATCAACAAAAGAGAAACCCACTATAATGTTATCAGACTGCCTAAAATCATAACCCTTCTAATGTAAGAGCACTGGGTAAATTCCAACTCTAAACTTACACATGGAAGTTGTTTGGGTTTTTTTCCAATCCACCAAACAACAGGAGCAGATGTAGATTATTTTTTGGATGAGACATCCCTCTTTTGGAATGATTTCACATGCTAACTTTGCTTGGGAACTGCTCCTGTTGGTGACCATGTGTTCAGCACATCTGCTTTGGCTTGTTGTTTTCTCTGAGACTGACAATATTGTGGCAAGGCGTCAGAGTGAATTGAGGTGAAGGAAAGGGAAAAGGAAAATGAACATGAAAGAGCTGCATTGCAAGTTCAAATGAACCCTGAGAGCCTTTCCATCCCTTGATCCTCCATGTGGATATCAGGATAGGAGTAGAGGGATTTGGAGAGGTGGGAGGAACTGACAGACTTGAACTAATACCTGGGCTTGTCTTGTCACAGTCAAAAGCTGAGCTCAGTCAGACACACTGGGAGGACAATTCTGACTTTTAGGCCACGGGAGAGCATGCCTTCAAAAACTTGGGAAAATCCTGCCAATGACTCCTCAAGGCTGGTTTCACTGGTCACTGCATAATGCACCCATTCATCAAACCAAAAGGATTTCAATCAATAATGGCAAACTAAAAGTTGTGTATTACATATACATGCACTTATGCATAACCTGTGTGATGGCCATCATCAAACAAACCACAGAGCTGGCTTCCAAACTGAATTTACCAAAAATCCTTCTCTCTACATATCTCTTATTTGCACTGAGATTCACACATAAAATCCAGTGGTTTTCATCTTCTTCAAGCATCTTCCTCTTCCCTCCTTTTCCCTTTCCCTTTCCCTTTCCCTTTCCCTTTCCCTTTCCCTTTCCCTTTCCCTTTCCCTTTCCCATTTCATTTTCCCTTTCCCTTTCCCTTTCCCTTTCCCTTTCCCTTTCCCTTTCCCTTTTTTCCCTTTTCCCTTTCCCTTTTCCATCCCTTCCCTTCCTTGCTGACTTCTCACAGTGTGACTTGGTGGCTCCTGCCTCATGGTCTGTGCACTCATGTCCATGTGACATCACTCTGCAGAGGTACCTGACAAAAGAGGAGGCTGAAAATGGCTTTTAAAGCAGACCAGTGATGCAGATGAGGATTGAGTAAAGAATTTGCCTGTCAGGTTGAAATCTCACTCATATGAAGCGTTTTATATGGGCATCACAAAGAATCTTGCAAGATAGATATATAAAAACATAAAAAGACATGAGAGCTGAAAGGATTTTTTTTTAATGGGCAAAAAATAGAGCAGTAAATAATGTAGTAAAGATTTAATTTGACATGGGATGTGCACTGTAGTGCTTAGTCTAGAAAAGTACTTATATAAAGATTTTAAATATAAGGATGTGAGTAGGCTCAGTGGAATTAATGCCATAATTCTGTTGGTGTGGGGATGGATGCACTGAAAAATAATCTCTAAATACTCTTTCCAAAAATACAGAAAAAATGGTCTCCTTTTCCTTTTGGGCTTGGGTTGCATGAGGTGGCTCAGCTCAGCTTCCCTGTGCTCCCTGTGCATGCACATTGACTGCTCTGATGTTCATGTCTCAGTTTTCTGAATTGCCAACCCAAGCATCTCAACCAGCAGCAAAAATTCCTGACATTCTCCAAGGTGTGGCAGAGTATTACAAACCATCAGTGTTGGGCAGGGTTACCAAGTTACTCTGTTGTGTTCATTGTAGAATGCACAAAGTTTTAACTGGGTAATTATTTTAATTGTTCTTACTAATCAGGAGGAAAAAAGTCCTGCTCTTTCCTGCAGCTCTGGCCTAAGGTATGTTTTTTGTCTATTAATTTAGGTGTATCTGTAGGGACAGTTTCTCTTACCTTTCCTCCTACAGCTTGTCTTGCTTTTAGAGCTTGTTCCCCATCTCCACTCCATAATCAAGTACCAAATATAGAGGCAGCACTTTGGAGATTACAGCCTGAACACTTTGGTAGCCTTTTGGCAAAACCAGAGTGTATTAACACCCACAGGCTTTGGAACTCTATTTTCTTGAGTATTTAGTTGCTAAAAAACCTAATCCTTGCCTGCTTATTCTACTTTTGAGAGACACAATCAACATTTTTCTGCTGAATGGGTTGAGTACTTTATAATATCAAAGAATTTGTGCCAGGGTTGACCTTACTGTGACTGGAGCTCCCTCCTTGGAGAAGGTTGAAAGCTGCCTGGGCAGGCACAGATGGGAGAGGTTTATTGCAGGTATGGGAGCCCAGCTGATGAACTGCAGTGCTAGGTGAGGTATTTTATTCAGCATTTAGCTTTGCCTTGCATGTCTGCAGCCTATTAATCCATTCCCAGGAGACCTATTGTAATTTTCCAGACACTTGAAAATTTTCAAGCAGATGTCACGTTAAACAAAACCAAAAAACTTGGAGACATATCTGCTGATCCTTTCTGGTGTCTGCAAGCAGTATTTTCTACACTCAAGTTGTTCATTCTTAAAGTAAGAGTGGGACAGGCTGCAATATCTGACTGGCAGCAATATTCTTTACATTTAAAAATGGAAATGTGGAAAAGGGAAGCCTGTTATGTTGGAGAAGGAAAGTTTGGGAGTGAGCACTTGGTTTTAATCCTGATAAGGTCTGGAATAGTCAGCTTCAAACTGGGATGTGTCTTGCTAGGAGAAACCTTTACATAAGCCTTTTTATCAGTCCCACTCAGGCAGATAATGAAATTATCTGGAAGATGAATAGGGAAATGCACTTAGGAAAACACCAGTGCCAAAAGCTTTGCTAAGTGACATTTAAGTAGGGAGCTTGTCTGCAGGTGGCTCACACCTGAGGAATTTGAAATTTATTGTCATAGTATGGTTATAACCTCCCATTTGCCCAACTCCATACAGAGATGTTTGAAACTGGATAATCAATGTATCCCCCTCCTTTGCAAGCTAATAGATTTCCAGCACACACCCAGTTTTCTGCACCATTTGAGGGCAGCCACAGAGGTAACAGCACCAAGGTGTGACTGTGGGGACAGTTTCTCTCACCTTTCCTCCTACAGCTTCTCCAGTTCCCAAGGATTTTGTTGTCTGCATGCACAGGTGACAGATGAATACACTCATTTTTCCAGTTACCTCAGTTGCAGCAGTTTCTGTGGGAAGGTTCAGGATGCTGATTGCTCAGTGTGGTGAGAGCTGCTGGGCAGCTGAGGTGATGCTGTCCAGCAGCTTTCCTTGTCCTCCTGAGCAACATCAGGGCAGACGTGGGAGGGCTGAACAAGAGCACAGCAAACCTGACAGCTGTAGCTCAGCCACCCTCAGATAGTGCCATTACAGGTGCTCAGGAGGCTGCTCCTTCATCCCCTGTGTCAGAAGAAAAGAGGAACATAAGCAGAACTGGTTTTCTGTCTCTCCCACTCAACAGTTAACAAAACAAGAACACTTGTGAAACTGGATGTCCCAGTCGCTCCCTGAGTGCTGAGATGGTGAAGGATTAAGAACTTTGCTGGCTCAGTCAGGTCACTTCATGAGCATCAGAAAATCAGGCAGTGGACTGTGTTACCCATCTGTCAGGAAAGCTACCAAACAGCTTTCAATTAATTATTTTTAGGAGGAATGCAGATTGTCTTCACCTGGGACAGGGCTGCTGCAGGCCAGAGTCTGTGCTCACAGAGCAGAGCTGCTCCAGCACAGCCAGTGCAACTTGGCAGCCTGTGACAGCTGAGGATACAGCCTCTGTTAATTTTTGCTTAAGCCTTGTACAACAAAATGTTGAGTGTTAGGTTTCTTGGTAGTTCCAGGTAATAATGAGATTCTGCTTGAACTCTTGGTGTTTGAGTCTTCATCAGCAAACTTGCAACTGTTCCAGCTGAACAAGTTGTACATTTTCCTCTGAGCCAGAGGAAAGGGTTTGCAATAGTTATAGAAATAAAAAACATGGACAAAATAGGCTTAATGTGTAAAATCAAACCATGTATCTATGAATATGTGAGAAGACATTGAGAGGAAATAATACTCATTGCACAGACCACTGAAAGTGCAAGGCAAGCTCATGCAATGCTACCTGATTTATGGCAGGAGCTTCCCAAGACAAGAAGTTTTCAAGGTTCTCTTCCCTTGCACTGTCATTCTCAACCCCTCCCTTGCACACAGGCAGGCCAATTACTGGGAGAGCTCAGAAGTTTCTGTCACAACTCCAGCAGTTTCTCAAAACAAGTATCAGCTTAAAAAAGCATGGGAGGTTGAAACAGAAGAAAGCTACAGGGATATAGCTGGAGGGGGAAAAGGGAGGGAACATCAGTCGTCGACTTCCAAAGCAATTGTGGATATGGATTGCATGGAAGGCTTCTCATCAGCAGGGAGTCTGACAGGTCTATCAGGGGAGAGTTCATCTACTTCTGTAATAGTAGTTATTTGAACAACTAGAGATCGATATAGTTTCTAGGGGAGATGCTGCTATTTATTGGGAAATAAGAGAGAAACACTGGTGAAAGTTTCCTCTCTGTTTCTACAGTAACCACCACCAGAAGGAGCGTGCACGTGTTTCCTGGCTGGGGTTCAAGCCTGGATGGCTGCAGGGCCATGGCAGGCTGTGTGTGTCACCCACAGACCCCATGGCTTTTCCTCGAACCCCTCAGGGCTCAGGGGGTCACACAGTGGGCAGTGAGGGATGGGTTAGCCCCTGGAGGAGCTCACTTGTGAAACAGAATTCAGCTCTGAGTTTGCAGCTGTCTCTGCTGGGTGTTTAGGCAGGGAGCCACCCGTGGGTGTCTGTGAGTGATTCTTGTGGCCCCTGCTGCTTCCAGGCTCTCAGGAGCAGCCCTGTGTGCAGGAGCAGTGTGCTCTGAGCCCTGGAGACACTCTGTGCCCCGGGCCAGCAGCTCATTCCTGTGCAGAAATATCCTGGGGGGTGCAGGGTGAGTTTCCTGGAGCAAAGGGCTGAGTCCATGTCATTCATTGCATTGTGTGACACTCCTGGCTCTGTCACCCCACAGGAGGGGGATTGCAGGGCACTGCTGCCCTCCACCACCTCATCCCACAGGTATCCATCACTTCAAAACAACACTCTGAGCATGTGGGCACCTCAGGGTCTGATTAAGTCATGATTAGGGAAACAGTAAATGCTTCTGCAAGATGCATCATCAAAGCCAGGCAGAGACACTTCTACTCTGTTAGCAAACACACCTGCAATATCTTTACCTTAAATGAGCTATAAAGTTGTCTGCCTCCCCTTCACTGTTTACTTTGTGCTCCTGTTTTCTGCACATGCTGCAATATTTTGCTCCTTAAGAGGTGTGTGTGATAAGCTCATGAATAACAAATGAGGATTTATGTTTGTGGATTGTGAAATGATATTAACGTGACTATTACTTTTAATCTTTGCTTTTGAATGATGTATTGAGCTGCAGGTAATCCCAGAGGGATGTTATTCAGGGCTGAGCATTGAAAATGTCTCCTTCTTTTGTCTTCCTTCCTATTAAGTGTGGAATTGAATGTAGAAAAGTGAAGAAGTAGGGCAAACACAGGCTCTCTGATTTAATGCCTTATTTTATAGTCTTAGACCCCTACCAGCTTTATCTTCTGTGGGGAGGAGGGAGAAAAAAGATGAGAAATTCTGAAATTCTAAACAAGGTACTTTTTTTGAGAGAAATTACAAAAGCCTCTCCATGCTAAATCTTGATCTCCACTAATGAACACTGAAATTTGCTGTTTCCAGGAAACTTTCATTCACTTAAAAACTCAAATCTTCCTTACTGTTTGGAAAGGAACAAATGCATTTTCTTTGCAGCTTCTGATTACCAGAACTGGGAGCTGGACTGAATTTTGCAGCCCAACATTTACAATAACAGTAGACAAAAGCAAAGTACTTGCAATTCTATTGGAACAAAATTGAATAGACTGTCTCTCCAAATTTACCCTTTTTCAGCTGACTGTGATAGGATGCTATTTCTTTAAGAGGATAGTTTAAAAATGTTCTGCAGGACTGTAAATGTGACAGTAAAAATATGATGTCTGCGATGCCTTCATGCAAATATCCCCCCTCCCTGCAAATATATTTGTAAGTAAACAGGAGATCCTGCTATCTCTTTAAATCCACTGTTCATTTCACATCAACAAATGTTAGTTATTATATTTGCATAGCAGCAATAGTGCTGATAACTTCCATTTTTACATTATTTTTGTACCTTTGATGGTAGAACTGGCTAGACAGTAAAGGAAGTTTGGGGACAGAAGGAGAAATACCTGATACACTATTTAAATTCTCATTTCTCCTTCAGATACACTTCTAATAAACACATTTCCATGATATCCATCAAAAACAACTCTGTCCAACCTGCAGGGGTGCTTCAAACTTCCTGGGAATTGTACCTGGGGTTTGCACTGGACCTTCTGCAGGCAGCAGCAATTGTGCCCCAGGGAGCAGGGCTGCTCCTGGAGGGGACAGCAGGAGGGTGGCTGCTCCTGGAGGGGACAGGAGGAGGGTGGCTGATCCCAGAGAAGGACAGGAGGAGGGTGGCTGCTCCTGGAGAGGGACATCAGGAGGGTGGCTGCTCCTGAAGGAGGACAGGAGGAGGGTGGCTGCTCCTGGAGAGGGACAGGAGGAGGGTGGCTGCTCCTGGAGAGGGACAGGAGGAGGGTGGCTGCTCCTGGAGAGGGACAGGAGGAGGGTGGCTGATCCTGGAGAGGGACAGGAGGAAGGTGGCTGCTCCTGAAGGAGGACAGGAGGAGGGTGGCTGCTCTGCTCTGCACTGCTGGGGCTGGCACAGGGCTGGGGGGAGCCAGCTGCAGAGGCAAACAGAGTGACCAGAGTGGGTTGGATCCCCCATCTCTTCCAGAGGCCACTGCTGTCCAGGCTGTGTCACAGCTGCAGCCTGTGGGCCTTAGGGGGGGATTGGTCAGGACAACTGCCCTGAGTGATGGAAAGTTCCCATCTTCTCTGGGAATTGCTGGGTGCAGGAAAGCCTTCTGCAGGACAGGTCTGACTGGGGCCAGCGAGCCACAGCGCGCTGTGTCACCTGCTCCTGTCCCCACTGGGGCAGGAATGCAGAGATGTGCCCAGGTTCTGCTGGTGTCAGCTCTGTGCCTTGCACAGCGTGACACTGCAAAGCCACCAGGCACTGCTGGAAGGCTGGCATGGACTCCCACCTCCTAGGGGTCCTCCAGCAAAAACACTGTGGGTAGCTCAGCTGAAGGTGATGCAGGTTTACAAAAAATGGGAAAGCCTACAACACTTGGGAGGCTTGCAGTGGATAGGACTGGACATGTGGTCCCTGCTATGGGGCTGAGCAGAAATGAAAATTCTGTGGCCCAAGGCTGCCTGGGGAGGAGCAGGGTCCCCTTTCAGGAGCAGAGTGACTGCAGGTCTGCAGCCCTTGGGTAGTCACAGCTCAGTCAGGGTGGATAAGGGTTGAAGGTTAGGTCCCTTTTGTCCTTTCCAACCTTTACTCTGTGAGACATTTTAAATTTCAGTGGGAATTCTTATTCTTAAAGCTCAGACAGTACTGTCCTTGAAAGCTGGTAGACCTAATTATGAGAGGCTTAGAGGGATGGTGAATAGATCATCTTTGCTTCTTGACTTAATCTTGATATATAATGCATGGCAAATATTGTCTTGTTTCTTTTAAAAACCGTCAGTGAGAGGAAATTCCAGAGACGGGAAATGCAATCTTTCAAAGGATTAAGAGAGAACTAACTAACATGAACCAGATCATTAGCTTTGTATTTTCTGTTCCACCTTCTGATGCCCATATTTCACTCATGAGGATGAGTTGGAATGACTCCAAAAACTAAGTGGAAATTAATTTCTCAAAGGCTGATCTGAAAGTTAAAATGCATTTCAAAATCACTTGCTTTACAGATCCCATCCATTTGCCCTGAAGAAAGAAAAAAAATAATACATTATGTAGCAACACAAAGTACAAGTTGAAATGAATCTGGGTGAGGCACTGCAGGAGGTTCAGGGGGAGGCAGCCAGTGAGCCAGGGCTGCTGTGAAATGGCACATCAGCCACTGGGAAGGTGTTTAACAGGTTTGAAAGGGATGCTTAAAGCAGAGGATTTTTTAAGGAAGCTGGGAGGATGACGCAAGGAGGATTGTACACGCTGCAATTTCCCCTGAAATTTTAAGATATCAGAATTAGGTTTTTGAGGGTACTCCCTATATTATGAAACCTACATTACAGAAAAATCAGAAAAAAAATCAAAAGTTTGATTTTATTTTCAACATTGTGTTCTCTAATACACACCATTTAAGAAGCTATTTTCAAATTGAGACTAACACTGATAAAATGTTAAAATTCTTTTCTTCCTCTAAAGCATGATTTTTATGATACATAAATTGTAATCTTTCTAAAATAGTAAACCTATGGAAAGTTCAATTACTGCATGATTAATTTTTTTTTGTGGTGACAAAAAACTGCATTGCAGAAGGTTTCACAGAGCTCTTTTGCAACTGGCTTTAACATGAGCATTTTCCATTGCAAATAAAAAAAGAGAGAGGTAATTAATTGGGTGTTCTACTCTGTTAGAAAGATTCTCTTCTGAACATATCTGAGCTCCAAATAAACACAGCAGAACTGGGAGAAAAGTAGGGCTGTTGTGAGGTCTGATTCTAGGCTCAGCCTCAAATAATGTCCCTCATTTTAAAGCTGAGAAATAAAGGGTAAAACAGTGGTGCTTTGAGTTATGAATACACTTCAGATCTTTGCTGAACTATGACATGAAGCTAACAATGATAAATACTGTGAAAGTGATTAAAGCACAGAAATGCATTTGGATTACTAATATTAGGTAATTAAAGTCCTTGCATCCTTCCTTGCTGTTATTACAGAGAGGTAAGAGGAATCACAGTGACATTGATACCACCATTTCCAGAAGTACTGAAAAGCCTCTTCTGCCACTCTTTTCCATGAAACTCTTTTCCATTACACTGAGCATCTCCAGGCAGTCCCAGGGCAGCAGAACAGTGGCACAAGTCAGCTGGTTTCAGATCCATCCTGCAGAGCAGTTTGGAAGGGATTTCTCTTGGCATGGCATAGGGAAGAAAGGATCAAGTGCTGCAAATAAGGTATGAATCATTTAATCCTGACACTTTGTACTGTGATTCACATTGCAAGTGAAAGTATGCCTTGGGGTAAATAAAATGCTGACTCTGCAGCAGGAAGTGTCAAAATCAGTGTGGATTTTAATAGCACTGGATGTTAGCACTGACATTTCAGTGTGACTGACTGGGGAGATGAGTTACCACGTGCCAATCTAACTGAGAAAAATGCCCACTAAATCAGAGCTAAAGACTGAGTGGGTGTGAGTGGTTCCTTCCTGCTCTGGGGAATCACCAGGGAGCAAGAAGGAAAACTGGCCAAACTCTCTGGAGGAATTCTTTGCACCATTGCAGAACTGAGGTTTCCAGAGCTGCTATGTAAACTTCTTTCTTAATGTTTAACCTCATTTGAAAAATAAAATGCAACACCCATGAAAAACTCCTCTTTTTTCCACTCTTCAAATGGGTATTTTCATCCTGTTCAACCTATTTGCACTGAGTTAAAGCCATAATTGCTAATGCTGCTTTTGGTTCAGTGTTATTCTGGACAAATTAAGGCAATTATCTAGCTCACAAATATATGCAAAACTCTCTGGTACTCTCTGGAATTGCCCTTGAAGTTCAAATGCCTGATGTTTAATATGGCCTGTCCCATTAAGTATTGTTCCAAGTAAAGTCAATGGTAAAAATCCCAGTGACCTCAGGGATGAAGGTTCACACCCTTAGATTTGGTTCATCTTAGTTCAGAGGGAGATTTCATTTCCTTTTAATTCACTAGGTGGTAGCAGTGTACAAATTGTGTTGTGTGGGTTTAGGTTTTTGTTTTTTCCCCTAGCTCTAATCAGACTTGCTTCAGGACCTTCCTTCAATTCCCAACCCATCATTTATTAGTCTTGCACTGAGTTCTTGAGGGGAAAGGAGACAAAAGGTTTTAAATACCCTTCTGAAGGGATGCCAAAACTTGTGCCATCCTGCAGATGTTTTCTTGTGATGGCAGAAGTCACACTGTGTTGGAAGAGAACAGCTACTGCTGGTCAGACAATGACATCAAGGCTGAGTTAAACACTTTCATCCAGCCATCATATGCAAAAAGAAGAGCAAAACATCAAATCTTCACTAGTTCTGTGTCCCTTCCACCAGTTTTTACTGAATCCCCTGCAATCTGTCAGGCAATGTGATTAAATGAATGTCCATTATTATTGCAGTCAGTCCTGGGAAAGCCACAGTGTTCAGCAAGGGGTAATCTAGCTGGCAATAGGCAAGAGGACTTGGGCTTCCAAACTACTAATCTAGGTAGGGTTCCTGCTGAGTGTAATCCATATTTTTCAGCAGTGGATGTGCAGATTAATGAGAAGCTGTCATTTGGAACAGATGTTGCTGTTTTGTTCACTTTTATCACTGCACATTCTGGGATTAACCTCCTGATCTGCATGTTGCTACATGAGATTAACCATTTCCTGGGAGATACAAAGGAAGGATTACAAACCCCCCTGTGCAGTCTTTCTCCAGAAATTGATTTCAGACAGGCAGGTATAACCTGTGACACTTCACCACGACCCTGCCATGTCTTTTCAGTGACCATGGCCACCCCTGAGTGGTGCTCTGAGGGAGTTGGTGACACCAATGTGCCACTGAAAGTCTCCTTCCTGCCAAAGTGCTCCTCAGCATCTCTCCAGAGAGTCTGTGTGCCCCTGGCTCCTCATCTCCCACTGCTCACCCCTTCTTTCACAGTTTGCTCTGCTGCTCAGGATCTTCTGGGGGCTGGGGTGCATTGCAGTACCAGCTTTAGCCAAAGCTAACTCCAGAGAAGGGGCTGTGCTGCTCTGGGTTATCTCTAATTTGGGATCACAGCTCATCAAGCACACAGGGGGGCTCCTCTCCAGGGCTGTCTGATCCTGCCCCTCTCTGTCTGAACAATCCTGGCCAAGGGTGACTCCCTCACCCAGGGCAGCAACTTGAAACTGGATCAGCGTTTTTTGAAAATATGCAGCTCTACATTTCATCCCTAGTGTTCTACTGCAATGGATTAGGGATGGAGGAGGAATCATGGGAATTTGAAGGGCTCTATCAGAGAGACATTTTTAGCCTAAAAACGTGTGATGCTAAGTAAGATGAAGATATTTATGTACTGATAGATAATGGCCAGAAGTAGCAGAGATATGATGAATGCAATCCTCCAGTGAGTAGCAAGCACCAGCTGTAGTTATCCAATATCTCTGTCTGATCCTAGTGGGATGCAGATAGGAGCCTTATCATGAAGTAAAACAGAGTCCTGACTGAATCAGACAGGCTGACACTGGCATCACTTTGCAGAAGTTGCTCTATATAAAGCTTGCAGCAAATGTTATTTTCTGGTAGTACAATGAAATAAATCCAGGGGACATTTGCAGGAGAGCTTTCAGAATTCCTCCAGGCAATGACTGTGGAAGAGACACTGTAATATAAGCACACTCTTGCTTTGTGCAAAGCACTGTGAGACAGGCAGAATTAACATTGATGGGAGAAGGAACACTCAGGTTTCATCAAGGTGTTTAAATATCTGATGTCATTTTGCCAATTTGAGTAACTGAGTGGCAGGAATATACTGGGTTTTGTATGTTATTTTTGGCAGCAAATGAGATACTGAATTTTTAAATGCTCATGCAAATGCAACAAAAAAAAAAAGTCGCTGTAAATAGATGTTATACCTTAATGAAATGTTCATTTTCTAAGTCTTTGTATAATACCTTGGGTAATACGAAACTTTAATAGTGCCACAAAATAATCCTAAAATATATGATAGAGATGAGGATAAAACAAGACAGACAAGATCAGATTTCCATTTTCTTTTGGTCCTTGTTATTTCATAATTGCTAACAAAACTTTCAGAATAAAGGTCTCAATCTAAAACTTCAGCAAGGAAATGATTCACACCTGGAAAGTAGCAAACAAAATCTTCCAAAGATGTGAATGAGAGGAAAGCAGGCTGATTCTGTGTCATCCTCATCCTACAGCTATCACTTAGGAATTAATAAAACATCCAAGGCTCTGGTGCAGCTCCATCCCTGCTGGCTGCTGCTCTGGTGATACATTGCAATAATATGCCAGTGATAATATTCCAGTAATAAATGATGGCAATATCCCATCAGATCCTCATCACTCCAGTGATGCACTCTGCCCATCCATCAGCAGGCAATGGAGTTTAGGCATTAGTGGAAGAGGCAAATTTCATTGTACATGCTCTGAACACAGGGTTTGACATAATGCAGCATATGGGATGCAGCAGGGACTGCACATGGAGTGTCTACTGCAGAAATGGGCTCTCCTTACTCTTTGAATACTTAAAATCGAAAGGGAATGTGAGTGTGCAAACAATCATAGAATAGGATCACAGGTTCATTTAGGCTGGAGAAGACTCCTAAGACCACGGAGTGGTGGAACTGCTTGGGAATCAGCTCTCCAGGTTTTCACCATCCTGCACTGCCATGTGTTGGGTGATTGCCTCTTTGTAGTATTAATACAGCAAAATGATGTGTAGGGCCCTGGCATGATAGGTCAGGGTCAGGGGGCTTTCAATTTAATTTGTGACTGTTTCTCAGCCTGTTCCTAAGACAGTGATTACTGCCAGAGGGCCTGTAAACTATTTTGGGAGTGCTAGCCAAGTCTTCTGCAGTAATGGTGTGATATTACACCAGACATGCATGTAGATGGACAAGTAATTGGAGGGAAAAATTAGAGATAATTCTCATCCCTAATTATTCTTTATTTCTTTTATTTGGCAGCTGTCTTCATGGGAAGCTTATACAGATGCAAATCATCACAGCAGTGACATTTCCTCTGGAGTCTTCTCAGATGACATAATTCATAGATAACTCTCAGGTGAGATTCCCTGAAGAACTGATGCATCCCAGCTCCCAAACAGTGATGTGAATTTGGGAAGTCATGCTGAATCACCTGCCCACAAGCAGGTTTAAGCAGAAGGGAACATTTTACTTTGGAAGCCAAAGCAGCAATACCAAGAGGGTTGGGGGAAGAGACTCCATTTTGGGTAGCAAAGTACAGTTTCAGATGTTCAGTTTTGATGACAACAGACCAGAGAATTAAGCAATGCACTTTAAAGATTTTTCTTAGCCTTTCTGATACTGAATTTCTCCAGAGGAATTCAGTACCAGCCAGCTCTGTGATCAATAAGTGTGCTATTGATGGAGAGCAGGGGAAGGACTTACAGAATCATTAAAGGTCGGCTGACTTGTCCCTAAAGCTCGCATGCTCAGCATCTGCTTCCCTCTTAGGAGTCACAGACTGAGGCAGTGAAATTCACCCAGGAAAGAGGTTAGATTTTGTATGGCTGGCTGAAATTTGTATCTCCCAGCACTGAAGAATATTAATTTCTAGGGGCTGGTCATGAGGAATCAAATTAGTCACTTCTGCTTCTGCTGTTCTTTGATGCAAAACAAGTAAGATTGTTCTATTTGAGTTCAAATAAAAAACCCAAGCCAAGTAAAGCATCAGTCACAAAACTTGGAGCACTACAGTTTCATCACCCAAAATGCTGCTATTGTAAATTTGGTTCAGCTGCAAAGACTGCATCTTTTAGTACATTATAAATAAACTTTTCAGGATACTGTTGCAAGAGTCAGTGCCACATGCTGTAAAAAAAGCAATTAAAAGAAAAGAAAGTGAGGAGAGGGGAGGATCTCCAAGTGGAATATACATGTTGTAACCCTACAGAGCACCAAGAGCCACAGGGGCAAACTGCTGGGCTTGGAACCTTTTTTCTGCTTTATTTCCTTCCAGGAGTGAAAGTGGGACTACAGCCTGAGATGGCAAAAATATCCACCTCTGATATAAAGATTGTCAGTGATGAAAACTATCACAACCTTCATCAAATTTTTCCTCTACTTAGGAAGCACCATTGTTAACAGCCTGAAATATATGTCTGGAACATACAGAATTTAGGTTGCCTAAAGTTGAAGCAATTTTGGTTCTACCACAGATTTCCTTGTTCAGCAGAGGTTTCTGCTTTCTGGTGGCTTTTACCTTTCCAGTTATTTACTCTACAGCCAAGTTATTATGTGCCTTTCTATTCTGTTTGACCTTTAGTACACCTATTGATTTATTTTCTTTTAAACTTCCCACGTCCATGGTTTTATTTTGTCAGCTGTATAGCAATGTTTTCCTGAAGCCTGGGTGTATTTGTTAAATGCTCTTCCTAAGTGAACTAGGTTAATAATCTCTCTAAGATTACCTTGAGCAGATATATTTTCCATCCTTGATCAGCATTAACAGTACCATGCACCTTCCAGTCTCTGTTAATTGAATTAAATATGAGCTTTTCCTTTGTTGCCCCATACTGAACTCAGCCTGTCAGGCTCTGTTGTCTCAGCCACCTTGCCTGTACTTTTTAATGAACTAACAAGGAACTAGCATTTTCAAAGTTTTCTGGAATTCTCTCCTGTCCATGAGTTTCTGAAAAATGAACATTACCTGCCAAAAAAGCTTTGCAGCCAGCTGTGTTAAAATTTCTCAATGCAAATTACCCAGAACTTCTGATTTAAGTATGTCTAACTACAGTAGCTGTTGATTAATATCCTCTTTAGTTACAGTAGTAATAGAAAGTATATTACCATCATCATCTAACAAATACTTCATCCTTTCCTGCAAATACAGAATAGACATCTTTATTGATTTTTTTTTTTTGCATTGTTGCTAAATAAAAAAGAAGTATCTGTTGTTTCTGTTTGGGAACAGACCTATCGGTCTCTTTCAAGTGGGTTTTTTTCCACTCCAGAAATGTTTTGCAAAAACTGTTCCCTTATTAATGTTCTCAATGACACATTTTTGTTTTTGTTGTCAATTATCTATCCTCTTTTACTATCTCATTTGTCTTTTTTGTCCTTATTGGTAAGACTTACTTTTATGGCTGCATTCACTTCCTACTGCAGAGGTTTTTGATTTATTATGCTGAGTTTATTCTGTTGTGTTTTTACACAGATACAGCCTTCTTTCTCCTGTTAAAATAAGATATCCTTAAGTTGTTCTTACAAAGCTCTCATATTTTCTGCCTTATTTCCTTCTTCCAGTTGATCTTGTTCATAATGCTTTTTGGCTTTAAAAAGCCAACTTTCTTAAGGTACCACTGTATTCTGTGCTGGTTCAAACTTCATTTTCCTTGCATATAGCAATATTAGTTGAATTATTACCACTCATATGTCAATAATGAAGCCAAGATTGGTACTTGGTGTAGATATTTCCCCTTTATTCAAGACCACATCAAAGCTAGGCAAGAATTACACATAAAACTGATTCATTCACTCCTAGCACTGAAGTATTCTTTTCTGGGAAAGGCTCCTCATCTTTCCTCCAGGAAAGACCTGGCTGCAGAGTTAAACCAGGAGAAATGCCAGCCTCACCAGAGGAGTTTTATAGCTCCCTGTGGGATATGGCAAATCACTCCAGCTGGGCCCAGGCACAAATTTCCCCTCCCTCCTCCTTCCCCCATGGCAGGGTTCCCTGGCAGTGCCTGAAATGAGGACAGGCAGCTGTGAGGTGTCCTCTGCCAAGGCAAAGAACATTAACTCTCCTCTGATCACTCGTCTGATGGGGGTTGCAGGGCTTGGAAGGAATCATTCTCAACACATGGGTTCTACCCCAAGGTTGCCTGGTGTCAAGGGAAAGATCTCCTCAGAATTCTGCCCTGGGCTGGCTTCCAGTCTGTGCTTATGGTGGAGATAAAGGATCAGAGCTTGGCTTTCTAGAAGGCTGCATGGTGCAGGTTTCTTTGCAGCTATTCACTCAGCTGCTGGCCAAGAGCACAACCTGCTTTAGGGATTTGTATCTCTGGGGAGCAGGTTTGGGCTCTTGCTCTTTTGAGGGAGAGAAAGAGCTGATGTTCCCCATTCCCCCCTCTCCTTATGGCCCAACACTATGACTGAACAAACCCCTGTTCAGTCTGGGACCCTGGACTAAAACATCTCCACATTGTTTTCCTGCCTTGCACTCATTGCTGCTGTAATTGAAGCTGGTTAATGTGCAGTGGCTTCGTTAGGTGGTTAACAGACCCAATTAGGGCTGAGTTCAATATCTGTTCTGTTGCTTTGCAAGGACCAAACTGGCTTACATCTTAACTGATTAGAGAGAGAGAAAAAAAATTCTTTCAGCAGCTCTTTCGCAATGCCTCTGTCTCTGGAAGTACTTGGATTTATTTTCAGCAGCAAGGCAAACACACAGAGGGGCTGCCCAGTCCCTTCTCTGTGGGACACTGAGTCCTGTCACCCCTGGGGTCACACACCCAGCCCTCCCAGCCCTGCTGGGCTGAAGGAGCACAGGTCTCCTGGCCCCTGGCAGCAGTTCAGTGGTCCCTGGGCTGAAGGAGCACAGGTCTCCTGACCCCTGGTGGTGGCTCAGTGGTCCCTGGGCTGAAGGAGCACAGGTCTCCTGACCCCTGGTGGTGGCTCAGTGGTCCCTGGGCTGAAGGAGCACAGGTCTCCTGACCCCTGGCAGTGGCTCACTGGTCCCTAGGCTGAAGGAGCACAGGTCTCCTGGCCCCTGGGCTGAAGGAGCACAGGTCTCCTGACCCCTGGGCTGAAGGAGCACAGGTCTCCTGGCCCCTGGTGGTGGCTCACTGGTCCCTGGGCTGAAGGAGCACAGGTCTCCTGGCCCCTGGTGGTGGCTCAGTGGTCCCCAGAGCTGCCCCTGAGTCACAGTGTGTCCAGCTCTGTGCTCCCCTCTGTGTGATGTGGGGTCCTTCTCTGCTCACTCTGCTCAACAGGAACATCCCAGCCCACTTAAAGTGTGAACCCCGGCTGAGCATCCAAATATGTCAAAAATATTAACAAAGCTTCTCTATAGCTGCTCTTCCCACTCTTCAGCCAAAAAAAAAAAAAAAAAGAAATTCTTTCTATTTTGGAGCTTAGGCTCTAGGCTTAAATAGTACATATACATGAACTTTCACCATGTGATTCTGTACTTTATAAAACCATGGCAAAGAAAATACACTGATTTCTTGCCAGGTTCCTCCCCCTCAGTCCTGCTCCTGACACTAGGAGCTTGTTGTAGAGCCAGGAATATTCCATCCTTACAGCTAGGCTTTGACAGTAGCTTCCTTTTGTGATTGCAAGTGAGCCATAAAATGGGAAAAAAAAAAACACAACAAAAAACCAGGAAGAGTTACAGCAAATTAATAAGTCTGTTTTGCTGAATATGTTATTTCTATTAAAATTTTAAAAGAGTTTTAAGTGACAGTAAATGTGGTCTTATTTTAGAATGGTTTCCATAACACTACACAACAGTTGCCAATGGCACTTATGCCTTGTCGTGCATACACACAGTTATTTAGCTGACAACAGTGTTTAAGCTATTAAACAAGATAATATTGCAACTGTTATGCAATGGTAAAGCTCTCACTTGAAAGAAGTATTTGGGCTTTTTAGCTGAAAGTTGACTTTTCTTCCATATTCATTTATATTTGCTTTATTAGAAATGTATAATTTAATGTAATATTCAAGGCCCTTAGGGTATACACTCAGTTACCTATAAAACATTCATGCACATTGAACACTTTTTTGGTGCCAGTTCTTGGCTTTGTACATCTGCTGTACAATACTGAGTATTCTAACTAACAACATGCCACTGCCTTAATTGAGTTTAGGTGTTCGAGTCATTTATTTAAATTTAGTAGTGTGAATAATTTATTTCAATTTACATTTTAATTATTTTACCCACTTTTTTGGGAGTAACCTCATTTTCTAGCTTCTAAAAAAATAATCGGCATATGTTTACTGCAGCAACATTCACACTTTCTAAATTCTCAGAGAAGTTTAGTTCCAAGCTGAGAAATACTAATGAATTATTCATACTCCAGGCACTAGCTGGAGCTGAGTAAGGATGTCCAGATCTGAAAGAGACCTGGCCTTCTAGAAGCCACCATTCCCTAAAGCTCCCTGAGGTTTGTTCATCTGCTATGGCAAGCTGGACTAAGCTGGATTTAAGTATGGTAAAATGTGAATATTTCTGCTGTCCATATGGATTTGTATGTTTCTTTTATTATCATTCTTATATATTATTATCTGTAATTGACCAGTTTATTGGGGCATCACATATGGTATGGAGTTCCTTGTGCTCTCTTTCCCATGTAAGTAACAGATAGTAGGGTCTGAGACAGGCATTCCATTTCCAGCTGGTGCTCCCTGTATTTAGGACTCTCACAGGAGAGGAAATGGAACTCAAACATCTCATCTGTGGCACCCTCAGACGTTCCCCAGTGTGCCCAGAGCTCCTGTGGGATTGCTTGGGAGTCTGCTGGGAGAACTGCAAGGAACTCCAAGCTCTAAGGACTCAGAAAGAAATGGGGGATTTGCTGGAAAAACAGCAACAGTTTAGAAAGCATTATTTATTTATTTAGCTAATTGCTCATTCTCTGAAAAATCTGCTTGCTTTAAAGGTGGAATTTTAGAGGGGCTTAAGATCTGCAAACATATCCAGAGTCTGAATCCAGCTCTTACAGAGCATCTCTGTCACTGGCACCTGCCTGCAGAGGTTTCAGAGTGTTAACAGGACAAACACTGTCCCCATTTTGTAGTTTTAGAACCAGAAAAAAATGCCTTCAACAAAGGGCAATGAAAACCCCTCAGCATTAAATATGTGAGGAGTTTTTCCTTGGTGGCTGTGTCAATTTGCCACCACTGCTGTGTGCAGACATGCACCTACACGTGCACCTGTGACTCCTGGGTTGTCTCTTTTTTAGAATGATCCTTTCCAAATACAATGTAAGCACAGGCAAAAATATATGCATTGTTTCCAGCCTGGATGTCTTTACTGCTTGGATTTCTGCATATAGCTATATTTGTATTATTCACACTGTGTCTTTAGACTCATGCATATCTTTTCACACACACAAGTGTGCCCTGAGATGTTACAATCTCTTTTACCTGTCGATCTATAGCTATATAAATGTTTCTCCAAGTAATAAATTTCACCGCATTTTACTTTAAAATGTAATTTTTTCCAAATTCACTTTTACTGCTAAATATAGTCCATAATGGTCTGTCCATAAATGAACAGCTTGAGAATGGAAAGCGGTAAGCAGAAAATATTTTTAATAATAAAAATCTTTAGCTACAACAAAATACATGCATATCTTTGTTTTGAATACCAATGGAGATGCTACTCAAAGTATTTTTTTTTTCAGCTGTAGAAGCCCCTTCAGCTGAGCAGAAGTTGGGTGCAGAGGGTTCTGGGGAGTGACCTGGGGAGTTGTGGTCCAGATGTGGTGACAATCATTTTGGCCAAGACCATGAACTGGAGCTTTCCAGAGTTAAATCCGTGGTCTGCAGCACCAGCCAAAGTGGTGTCAGTGCTGCTGTGCCTCAGGAGACTTCCCTGCTCCAGAGGGAACACAGAATCCCTGTGGAAGTTGGCCAGTTCTGTGCAGGGGAAGGTCTGACGTGGGTGGCTGTGGGATGCAGTGGTTCCCCTGCTCCACACTCTGCACATCCCAGCTGGAGCTGGGATCAGCTCAGCAGATGGTTCAACCCTTGCTGGACCAGAGCCATCCCCAATGCTGCACTTGGGGAAGGAGCTGGGGAATGGCAGTGACAGGGACAAGGACAGGGACAGGGACAGGGACAGGGACAGGGACAGGGACAGGGAGGGGAGGGGAGCCCCTGGCTGGGGCTGGGGGCAGCTGCCCCAGGCACTGGGACACAGGGAGGGGACTTCACAGGCCAGGGGATGCAGGGCTGGGCTGGAACCAACAGGCAGCAGAGCAGGAGCATCCCAGGAGGTGCCACACCTGGAAATGAGCTCCAGGGACCACGGGCTGCTGCAAATCCACTGCATGACAGAATCTGCCCCCCAGCCATCTTTAACTATTCATTCCTCAGCCTACAGGCTCACTAACACAGGCATTTTTCTCCTTCAGACCTTTACAAACCCTGTCCTAAACACTGCAGATTTTGTAGTAATGCTGGTGTGCCAGGAAAAGCTCCTGGTGAGCTGTGGTGAATATGCAATACATACAGCTGACTCTGTTACAAACCTGGATATGGCCTGAAAGTAATACAATTAAAATAATTTTTGGACAACATGACCTCTATTCTCTATTTTGAAGGTGAAAGACCTTCTTAAAAGCTAGACAGAATATAAGCAAAAGGTGGAAAACTAGAATCAGTTGGTGAAAACAGAAAAAAAAAACCACAAACAATTTTTTCCACACAATATATTTATAATTTGTTTGAAAAATGGTTCAAATATTTTGGTATTTTGTGGGCAACTCTGAGACTAATAGTTCTTTGTCCCATTGCACTCACTATCAAATACTGCACATATGCAGTACATTTGCAAGAGGGAAGATCAAGAGTGATGGACATAACTGAAAACAGTTTTGGCCTTGTTTGACTGTGAAAGGCTTTTCAGGGGCAGATTTATTTGAGAAAGGGACTTATTTGATGGCTCTGAACCTACCCCCTCTGCTCACCTTTGTGCTAGAGGCACAGTGGATATGCTGGCAGAAGTCTCATGCCATACTTTCCCCCTAAGCCTCCACTGCTGGAAACAGGATATTAAATGCTTGGCAATAAAGCAGCTTCTGCTTGTTGTTCAGTAACCTTGTAGCCTTCAGCTCTGCTCGAAAATCTTACAGGAGCCGAGGAGCCAAGCAGGAATCAATGATTTGTATCAGGGAGGTAGGAGGATATTAAAGATACACCGGAGAAAACAAAAAAAAGAGGTCAGCCTTGGAGCAGCCAAATGGGTAGAGAGCCTTTGGTTCAACTCCTAGCCCTCATTACTTGTCCCTTCCTGTGGCTGACTTTAATCTTACATGGTTCTTGCCAGCCCCTCCTCTGGCACTGCAGGCTGGCTTTAAACCTGATGAGTGGCTTTTGTGCTCAGGCTCTGCTGGGCAGGGAGATGAGGCAGCTGGGGAAATAGCACTGCTTCTTCATCTGGGCTCTGCTGGGGCCTCTGGCAGGGCACCTCTCTGCCATGGGAGAGGGTTTGTAGGCACTGACAGAGCTGAGGAAAGCAGAGGTTTCTTCCCACACCTTCATTTTTAGTCCACCCCTAATTGAGGGCTGCATGATCCCTGGTAGCCACCTCCTGGTGATGCCCAGGAGGAGCTGTGCTGCTGATCCTGATGGGAGAGAGGGAGGCAGCAGGTGAGGGGCAGGGAGTGAGGCCAGGTGGATGCTGAGCTGCAGGTGAATGAAGGTGTCTGAAGGTGTCTGAAGGTGTCTGCAGGCATCTCAGGTGCTGCTGGAGGTGCTGGACAGGAGCAGGGCTTGGCAGGGCTTGCTACTCCTCCCCTCTTGCTCAGCCACTCTAATGGCCTCCCCTGCCTTCTCTATCCCTTCCTCATCTCTTAATAAAAAGTGTTCAGACTTTTGTTAAACTTGTAACACCCAGAGAGCTGTCCCTGCAGAACAAGCTGTGCCCTTTGGCCTCTGTTTTCCACTGAGTGGTCAAAGGTGCAGTGCAGGACTGGATGCTGGCCAGCCAGCTCTCATTGTAGCTAACATCCCAGAGGGCCTGGGGATCAATCCTCACACAGACAGAACAATTCTCCTCTTCATGGGTACGGCTTTCTGTAGCTCCTCCTGAGCTGACTCAGCCTGCTCACACAGGGACTGTCCTTTGAGCAGCCAGGGGAGGTCAGGACTGGATGCCTGGAGGGTCTGTCAGGTACATTTGGCAAGTGAAGAAGGCCAGGTTTTGAGTACAGGGATCAAAATACATTTCAAAGTCCCCAGTGAAGGAGACAGGCAGGTTTGGGAGTGCCAGGAGTGCCTGGTGCAGCTCTCAGGCAGAGGGAGAGCAGTGGGGCTCAGACCATGGGCACTGCTCTGGTGGCAGGGCTGCAAGGAAATGAAGTGTGTGTGTGTGTTTTGCTTTTCCTCTGAAGTACATAACTCACTGAGAAGTCTTTGGGGAGCCTTACTGTTTACAGATTCTGAGTCAGGGAAGAATCACCTTGTTTTTCTGAGCATAGTGGATCAAGTGAGTCAGATCAGTTTGGCCAGAGGATATAACATCCATGATGCCTTTCTGGAAGGGCAGAGGAGAGCAAGCTCCTCTGCAATTCCAAACTGGAAGGAAGAGGAGGTCCAGGACCTCATGCTGGTCTCTGAGAGCTCACAGCAGAGAGCTGTGAGGACACTGAGCCATGATGATTTGGGGACCACCATGACACAGAACTCTGCAGGGCTGGATCTGGTCCCATTACAGCAGTGCAATCCCAGAACAGCCTGTTAATTCTGAGATGTGGTGAAGAACCAACAGGACACATCCAGCCTCCATGTGCAGTCACCCCTCCATCTGTCCCTGAATCCCCTTGGTGAAGCCTTTCCACACTCCTGCACATGCAGGGCTGTCCCCCACCCTTCTGCAGCTGAAGGGCCTCCAAAGGCCCCTGGGGTGATGGTGGCTCGTTCTGCACAGAGCAGCTCTCTCCTGATCTGAAATGAGCACTCATTCTTGTGGATCACCATAAAATCCATCTGGAATGCTTGATTCTTCCCAATTAAATTCCAAGCTTCCAGATTAGTCCAAGTGCAAGATAAGAATCTTTAACTAATTCTGAGTGTTCTTCTGACCCTAGCAGAAGGCTGGGAGAGAGGATCAGTGCTGTTAAATCCCTCTGCTGTGCTCTCCTAAGAAATGCCACAGCCTTCAGCCCCACCTGGCATTATTGCCATTGTTGTCCTTTAGGGGCTGATGCTAATGACGACTGAAAGAGCTTAATGAGCATGTGCCTTGAATAAGCTCTTTATACCTTATAAAATAATTACATTTTATTGAAAATTCCACTGGGCTAAGCTCACAGAAGCAGTCAGGGGTGCCAATTTAATAGGATATGGTACAGTGCTTTACTCAAATAAGGCCAGATCCTTCAGAAGTTCACCTTCATGGCCACAAAGGAGAGCAGGGGCCTCCTGAGCACAGGATACCTGCTGTTATCCACCCTGGGGCTCTGGGGAAAGGCAGGATCACAAAACACCTCTGAAATGGAGTGGTGCTGTTTGGTGAGAGGAATAGGATTTGTGTTCTTACAGCACAGAGACAGCTGGTGATGCCTGATGAAAGGTGGCCTGTCAATAGCCTATTAAACATTCTTGAAATAGGGATGGTGAGCTCCTTTTCCTGCTCTTCCTCCCATCCAGCACAGATCAAAATTGTTGACCTATTAAGGAAAGAAAGATATTCCCAAAGGAATGCCTTGTGGCGTCTTCTGGGATGCAGTGGGGCCTCTGCCTTTAACAACACACAGCAGTGGAAGCTCTTAACGGGGCTATAGAAAGTTCATAAATAGGAAGAAATGACAAAGAGCCTATTGAATCTGGTTAGGGTAAGTTTCTCATCATATAAGCATTTTGTAAGAGGAAATGGCTGAGTGACTCACAGACAAATTGCTTGTAATACATTTCATTAGAAAATTAAAATTTGTAAATTTATTTTTCATCTTTAAGCAAAATGCTCCCACATCTATCACTGAGGAAATATTCTTTGGGTCTGCACTGAATACAAGGAAGCACAAACAAAATACTCCCATAATGTGCTTTGAATGTTACAAAATACATTTCCTGGATGAAATTTAAACCCTTGTAAAAACTTTTTCAACCAGTGCCAGTTTTTAAATATTATATTATTTATACTGCAAAAATACTTAAGAATCTCATAATTTCAAGACCAGACCTTTCAACAAAATGTGATTTTTTTTTTCACTAATGGTCCCATGGAAATTCTTTTCAAAACATGCACTAGATGCATGCAAGACCTGTGTTTCAGGGACTGCAAGGACCCGGGGTCAGTGAGCATCCTTGCTGCCTGTGACTCTCAAGGCAGGGAGTCTGCAGCTACTGATGAGATCTGAGCTGCAGCCTGGACCAAAAAAACAAGGGAAGCCTTCAGCATGGAGATCCCAAACTCCGTTGGTGGCAAAATTCTGAATTTTGTGTTAACACCAAATCACTGCAGAAAATCACAGGATGCTTCAGAGATGTGAAATTCTGGTGTATTTTATCCCTGTCTCGTGGTTTCTGAGTCCTTGCAGCAGACTACTGCCACGTTTTCCAGTTTTTCCTTTGTAACTGTGGAGGTTAACAGTGTATTTTAAAATGTCATATGCCTGAATAATTATCAAATTCCTGCTATTCCTGTGACATTTCCAGGCTCCTGTCCATGACTGCTCATTCCTGCTCAGCCCACCAAAGCTTCTGAGCCTGCAGCTGAGGAACACTCCCTATATAATTGCTTAAGCTCTTGGCACCAGTTCAGGGTGGGATGAAAAGTAGGGAATTTTCCAGACTGGGTCCACTTCAAGGAGAGCAGAGTGGTTAAAGAACAGAGAACAGAGCCTGTGAAGATGCATTTCTGGAGGTTTCACCCATCCCTCTGCTGCAGCAGGTTATGGGACCATCACAGCTCCCTGCAAGCTTCTGCCCAGCTGTAGTTGTAGCTGTCAGGAGGAATCCAGCCCTGATGGGGAGAAATGTCCAGCACAGTCACACATTTTGCCCAGAGCTAATTGTGCCTACAAGGTAGATAAACAGCAGAGAAGGTGGCAAGAAGTTAAAAAGGTGAAAAGAAGAAAGGTTTTTTTTAAAAAAAACCACCAAACCTGTTTGAGCAAAGCAAGGCCCAAGCACTTCCCATGTTTTACCCCTACAACAGGGAGCCAAAATAAACCAAGGGAGGGTCCTGAGGGTGTCACCCTGTGTGCAGAGACATCTGCCAGGGGCAGTCACTCGTGGAGCACTGAGGTGGAGCTGTGTCCAGGCTCAGTCAGGCTCTGGAGCCAGCCCCTCCAAATGTGTGTGTTCAGTGCCAGGGGTTACACTCTGGTGTCTGTCTGCAGTTTATAATGAAATAATTTCATTAGGCAGGTGTGAGGTGTGAGGTAAATGTACAGTGTAATCCTGTATAACACAATCATCATCACATTTTGATTCCCCTGCCCATCACCTTCCGCATTTATCTTCAGAGACCTCTTAATGAAACAGCTGCTTAGATTTAATTAAACAACAGCATAATATAAACAAGTTCTTTTGTTTTGTGCGCTGAACAGGGCATTCATCTTCAAAAGCTTTTCTGCCAGAGCTGGCCTGGCTGCCCCTTGACTTGTCTCTACTCCAATTACCACTCCAGTTTAGCTGATTAATTTGTAGCCACTGGCAAACATGCACAGTTGGCAGGACATCATTCCGTTTCAGTGACAAGCACTATAAAAAGATCATTATTTTCATTAGCATAAATAACTGCATGTTGATAGAACTCTGCTTTCTGAAAATAGGTTAAAGTCTTAACTGGCTGTGTCTTAACAGTGGCCCTGAGTGGGCTGCCCCCTCCTAAAATTCTGAATGGTGCAGGGCTTTATTCATTACCCAGATATAATTGGGAGGAAAATCATCACATAAGTGAACAATAAGCTATCAGTGTATAATGCTTAATGACTGCACTCAGCCCAGTAATAGTCTGGAATGATTTTTTTTTCTTAAAATGAGACTTTTTTTGGTAAATGCCTGTATAGACACACACTAATTTTTTACCAAACCCTACATATTTGATGGTGTATAAGAAAAGTCAATGAAAGAAACAATCATGCACATATAAATATGTTTTCTCCTGCATTTCCTAGGGCATAGAGATATTATTTTTCCAGTCACTGGCCTGGGTTGGCTGCTTTGAAAGCTTTTCTGACTGCAGTCTACTAGTCAATCATGTTCCTAAGAGTTTTTCTCTTACTGGGTCTTTAAGAGTTGATATTTTATAACATGGTCCTTTGGGAGGAAAGGTTTAGTTTTGTGCCATTCTCTTTTCTCCACCATGATGACACCTGGTACACACCAAGACACCAACAATAAGAAAAGAAAGCAGCAATAATAAGAAGCAGTATTTGAAAGGTAGCACTTTCAATAGGTTTGGTCCCTTAGCCCAGTTTAGCAGCTCTTCAAATGAAAAAGTGTATTAATACACAGGATGTGACCATCTGGATGTTTTTAACTCATTGTCCTACAGGGAAAGTTTGAAATGAGATTTCTGCTTTTAGCTCTTAGGGAATATTTGGTTTTATTTCACCCAGAAACCTCCACAAATTTTTTAAATATTTATATATACACACACACACACGCACATATGAACACGCAGAGCCCTGGCTCTGTAGCAATGGTCTTGGGTAAACACCAGCAAGTGTTGGCCAAGCATGAATTTTAGGAATTTTAGTCACTGTACTGCTCATATGTATTCATGATTCTGAGAAGAACAGCCTCTCTAAGGTAGCACTGTTCTTTTTTTACTTAATTCACTACTGATGGCATTAATGGTAAAATAACTTTTTCTTTGTATTATACAGCAAAACAAAAAATGGGCATGGAAGAACAAGAGAGGCTTTTTTAAAACTTTTTTTTTACCATCAAGAAGCCTTGCCATTGCTTTGAAATGTTGCCCAGAGCATTTTTGTGCCCAGCTTGTCTATGTCTTTCAGTCTGTGTCAGAAGATGACTTTGAAAATTAGCTGGTTTATATAACAGAGAAGAGCCAAGGGTAATAAAAAAGAGAGCAAATGAATGCCTCAGTATTGAATATTTTCCAGGAAAAAAATGTCGAGGAGTGAAAGGTGAAAAGAAGATTTGGACTCCTGACATGCTCTGCATCTCCTCACAGGTGTCCCCAGGCTCCCAGGCAGAGCCTTGTCCTCCTCCCAGGGCTGGATGGAGAGAGCTGAAGAACCTCCTAGGCTGTCAAAGGACAACCAAACTGAAAATGCCTTGCAAATGCTGTGTAATGTTTGCTGAAATGCCACACCCAGAGTGGGATGCAGGGGAGAGGAGGGTGGCAGGTCTGACAGCACTGCTGAACACCCAGGTGAGGAATGGAATGGTATGTTTGGATGCTAAAATGGATTGTTGGAAACAGATTTTGAAATCACTCTTGTGAAATGCTTGTTTTGCAGCAAATAGGTCATAAACCAACAATAAAGGCACATTGAAACATGCTTTTGCTTTGTCAAAAACAAGTAAAAATAGAAGAAAAAAACCAACAAGCAGGAGAACCCTCTGACTTCATGCTATGGAGCATGCAGAAGTCTGGGAAACGCCTCTCAGGAGCAGTGATTGAGGAAGCCATGGTGTTTACTGATGGGAGCAGGAGCCAGAACTGCAGCAAACTGTGGTTACCTTCTGGGCAAGGGAGAGAGGTGAAGGGTTGTTTGCAGTAGACAACGACTCTCAGAGAGGAGCAAACTGTTTGTTTGTTTGCTTTAAGTTACTTCAAATCACCCTTGAAGGGTACACAAACTGTGTTTTGGACCCAATTATTTAGGGTGTTGCTGAATAGAATGCATTGTATGGGCAGGACAAAATGCACTACTGGGCCAACAGAAGTCAGACATAGAGGTAGAATAAGAGCTTGCCTATTTGATCTCTAGAGAAAAAAGGATATTTAAGATGCAATGCAACTGCTGGCAAATTGTGGCCTTTTAGAATAATGCCATTGCATTTCTGAAAAGCTGCCCAGTTCACCTGGGCTGTATGGACACAGGAGAGGAGCTTTGAGCAGGGCATGGAGTGCATGGGGCAGCAGTCAGGCTGCCTGCCTGAAAGGTCAGCTCTAAATCTCTCAATGTGCTCCACCATCCTTTAGGGAAGTGCTGCTTTCCCCATGGCAGCAAAGTGGCAAACAACAGCTTGCCTGAATTTTCTTAATGAAATAAAAAGGCTCTCTTTATTTTAGACTGGTAAGCACCTTGACTTTTGGTAAATGTGAAAATTCTTTTATCTGAACTGGCAGTTATAAATGGTTTTAAAACACCAATTACCATCTATGAAAAAAAAAGGAATAAAGAGATCAGAACAGCTTTTTACAAAAGATAAAAATCATCATCTTGCATTTAATTGACTTCAAGACCATTTACCTGGAATAGGGGCTGCAATTAAACTCCCAGACTGTCCAGTGTGCTCTCAGAAGCACCTGCTTCATCCACAGGCATAGTTAGCAGCTGGTTTGGCAAATTTGGCAAGTGACAGTGGGACTTTGTGCTCCTCAAATGCCAGGCAAACACAGGAGCTGCTTCAGCCCATGCTTGAGATGGTTTTTTTTTTCCTTGGAATGATTATTTCTGTTACACTATCATATCACAGGAATTGTCCCAGAAAGCACAACAAAAGCAGGTGGTTTTCCTTGCAAGAATCAGTGCTGAGGACTTATTCTGATGTCCTGGTCCTTTGCTGAGCAGAAAATGCTTGTGCTTGCATTTTCTTCAGCTGTTGCTGTCCTGGCTGCCAACATGGCTAAACTCATGATGGATCAGACTCACTGCTGCACGATGCTTGCTTGGAGCCAACCATCCAAATGCTTTAAGAGGCATCCATGCTGCTCTCCAAGTATCACTGTTGGCTGCCCTCCAGTAGCCTAACCTGGCTAATCTAATACTGCAGAAACAAAACTGTAGAGATTGAAGCAAAAAAGCAACGTGTGTGGACATGTTTGTGTTAGAACACTGACTGGAGAGAACACATTTTTAATATAATGCAGGTGACTGGAATATTTTCCATTCCAGTGTCCATTTCCCTACATGCCATACAGCACATTCAAAAACATCTTAGCTTTTTGAGCATGGATTTTTGGGCTGAAGGATCACAATGAAGCTTTACAGCCCTTTCTTATGAAGTGTGGCATTTCTGACATTATTTGATGCGCAAGAGCAACTGCATTAGTCAAAGGCTACGCTTCAATAGTTATCACTTTAAGCCCATGCCCTGGGAGTATTGTATTCGGTTCCCTCATTATTTCCAGCCCTCCAGGTTATACCAAGAGTTGCTATTAGTACATTACAATCACAAAATGAAGGTAGCCACTTTCTATAAGGGTCAAGCTTTCCTCCTCGGTGCAGGCAAAGTTCATCCTGCAGCTCAGGTGGACAAGCAGTGCCCCATTCCGGGCGTTTTGGCTTCCCAAATGTTTTGCATACAGCTCTACCTTTTGGGTCCAAGGCTCACTTGGACAGCCCCAAAACATTTAAGGAAGTCTAACACTGCAGCATCCAGGTGCTGCAGCCATCAGCCTGCTCCTCATTCTGAGCATGAAATGAAATAGAAAGGAATGGGGAGCACTCTCCTTATTTAAGCCATGTCTGCTGCAGCTCATGGCCACGTTTCCATGCCATGCCTTTCATTTGTTAATATTTTTTTGCAAGAGCAGTGAGATCCCTTTTGGTAAAGCAGTCTTTCACAGGGGTGCCTCATGTGTGATCACCATCAGTGCAATGGAAGCCATCAGTTTAATGATGAGGTGATAGGATAAAATCTTAATGCATCTCATTGATGCTGCTTTGCTGAGGGGGCCAGGAAAGAACTTTATTTGGCTGTGTGTGTTGTCTACATTCTATAATACTTTCAAGCCTGGTCTTTAAATGTGGCACCTTCCCTATAAATAACTCCTGTTCTTACCTTAATTGCAGTCCTAACCAGCACTAACAAAGAGTAACATCACAACTGCATCCTGAATAATTTCGTGTCATCTTAAATTTTAAAAGTTTCAGCAATACATTAAAAAAAAAGCTACTTTCTTGGAAGCTTTCCGAGGAAACACCAAGTTCCCAGAAGCCTCAGGTCTATGGCATGAAATCCTAAAACTGCAAGAACCTTTCTTTGATCGTGCCTTTTTATGGTAGTATGTCAAGAAAAATTAAAAAAATTCAAATGACAAAATATTCCCCTGCATGATTTTTTTTTTCCCTGAGATAAAGTTAAAAAAATATGATGTGATAATGGGTGTTAACCATGCCATTTGAGGACTTTAAATGCTGTGGTGTTAGGCAGGGGATCAGACAATAAATGGACTATCAGGATGATATATTTAACATATTTATTTAGAGATAACTTTCTAAAAGGCATATATAGACTAGAGATAGTCTAGTACACACAGAGATAATCAGTAGAGATATGTGAGGGGTTTTCTTTCTAATGTATAGTGCTTGGTAAAGCTTCTTATTCTTATTGTCAGTTTTTGAGCAGTTAAGGCAAGGCTCCTCGTTCTGAGCATTTGCTGAGCTGCTGTTAGAGTGGCCAGCTGGGTCAGCAGCTTCTTCACCACTGGGCTCCAAAGCTCACCAAAGCTCTCTGCCTTCTGCTGCAGGGCCTGTCCTGTGTGAAAGGCACACTGCTTGTGCTGGGGACATTTCAGCTGTGCTGCCAAATGCAATCTCTTCCCCACAGGCTGGAGAGCCCAGGCCTCACAGAGCTGCTCTTCAAAGGCCAGGGTTCCCCAGACTGGGGCCTGCATTGGTTGGTGCTGACTGTGAGGAACCATCGGAATCAAGGCGGGAGAAATGATGAGGAGGCCTCCATCTTATCAGAAGGCTAATTAATTACTTTATTACTATATTATTCAATATTATATTACCTTATATTACACTACATCTAAACTGAATCTGCCAAGCACTCAACTGCACTGCACTCGTGACTGTCCCCCAAGAGTCTGGACAGACAGACACACACTGATAGCCCCTGACAGGCCAAGGAAACAAAACACCATCACTGTGGGTAAACAATCTCCATACTGCATTCTACTTTTGCACAAACACAGGCACAGCAAATGAGATAAGAATTGTTTTTCCTTTCTCTGAGGTTCAGAGAATGTGAATCTCAGAAATATTCTTGGGAAGTTGTGCCTTGCTTTTCTCCATGAGGAGAAATGTGGCGACAAGGAACCAGCGGAGCATCCACAATTTCAATACTCCCTTCTCTTGTCTGGGGAGAGGAGCTAAAGCAGCACACAGAGGGCTCTGGCCCTGCCAAGGTGTGTGTGGGAGAGGAGAAAGCCAGCCCAGCCAGGCTGCACAGCCACCCAGCAGCAGCAACATGATGTATGAGTACCCTGCTTGTTTGCACAAGGCAGCAGTGGAACACTAACTTGTTTCCATGGCAACCCCAAAAAGAATTACGGCTTTAAAGCTGACTGAATGGTAGCCCCATGAAAAAGTAAAGGGCAGACCATATCTTTCTAAAATATAATTTAGTACTAAGTCACCTGAACAGTATTAGCTAAAAGGATTTCAGCTCTGGGCTTGGGAAGTGACCCATTTGGGATACGGAGTGTTAGGTTTTCCTAATGGTGTGCCTGAGATCTGAAGGGGCTGGTGGACACACCATGGTGTACAGCATAAAAGAAGAGGAAAATACCCTTATGCCTGAAATCTCTTACCAGAAAAACAAGAATCTCTTCCCTCTTTACAAAAGTGCCAATTTTCTATCAGATTATTGCACTCCCCTTCACCTCTTGTGAGGACATGGGGACACACGTTGAGTGCCTGGTACAAAAATACATGGGGAAGGAAGGAGAAATGTGGTGAAAATTAAATAATCCCTTGGGTGAGTAGGAGGAAACTTCTGTGTTCAGACTGGAGACACATCAAGTTAGACTAGGAGGCCAGAATCTGCCTCTAGCACGACGCATTATCCTGCCCTCTGAACACTACTCAAATCTAATCCTGAAATCCCAAAACATTTCAGAAAGTTTTTAACAGAAAAAACTCCCATTAACTGTAGCCAGGGTTGAGAAAAATGCTCAGGATTTGGTCATTTCTCTGAAATCAGGGCTGGGGAGAGGCGAAGGAGGCAGTAATTTGTACATGAAAGATGGTATTTTTTGCACAACCATAGTTAAAAGAAATAATCAAATGTATTGTGGTTGAAAAGCTACAGAAAGCAGGAATCTAAATTTATTGTCAGACAGTTTTCTTTACAAACAAATAAAAATCAGCAAAGTCCCATGTACATCAGTCACAGAGAGCACTGACTAATATTTGGAAAGCGTGGTTGGAACAATGCAGAGAGGCAGATCTGGAGCTCTCATAGACTGACAACAAACACCTGCACTGTTCAGGCTTTGGTCAGATAAACCTCATTATAAATTGTAAATTATAAAAATCAGTATTTTACCAAGAAATATGGCCAATACAGTATTGAGAACTGTATTCATGTAATGAAAATAGACTTTCTCTCAGGAGTGGGGGCCATTCAGCTCCTCCCAAGCCAAAGGTGACTGTGTGAGTTGTGCTGAAAAGCAGGTGCCCCTGCTCTCTCTCAGTGGTTTACAAAAAGCAGCTGTCTGTAAAAACTCATTAAAAAGTCTTGTTCAAAAAATAAGTACAAGAATTGACCTCGGTTTCTAGAAATGGCCACAAGAAGGAATTATTTCTGTGTTTGGGTAAATGAGACCTTCGATCCACAGCCCTTTTTTTTCCTTTTCCCAGCAGAAACCTGCAAAAACCCATTGCTTTGAGTCTTAACAACACCAGTGTCCTGATTCTCAAGAATGATCAACACTGTTAATCCCTTAGGCTGGGATTTTCAGAAGAATCTCAAAAGAAAAACCTCAGTGAAAGAAATAAGCACTCTTGGCAGCCTGGCCATCCCTGTCTGTGGGCCCCAGCAGGGGAGAAGCCCAAGGCTGGAGATGAGTCCCAAACGTGCAGGATACCTTTGCCCTCTTCTGGGAACACTCTCTTAAAACATCCTATTAAGGTATAGGTTGAAACAAATCACGAGTGTGTTTAATAACGTATAAAACAGCTTAGTAAAATTGTCATGAAAATTTAAAAGCTTGGGCAAAAACCCTACACCTCTGCCATTTATACTGATGACAATGATAATGAAAAAAATAATGATGTTTTAACTCACCCATCAAAAAAATTTATTCACCCTGAGAGAGTAGAAATGTGCAAAGCTGGTGGAAAGATATACTTACCTTGAATTTATAAACTGCTCCTCAGATAAAGAAATACAGGAGGAGGAGTTGCCTCATTTACATTCATTCATTCATTCATTCACCCTTGGCCATTTTTTCAGCCAAGTGGATGCAAATTCTTTGAAGCCATTAGAGCTGATAAGAGAGAAGCCCCAAACCTGAGCCTGTTGTCACTGTCCACACATCTGAGGTGATTCCCTGTGCACCCCAACTGCCAGGGACACCCCACCCTCTGCAGCCCATCCAGGGCTTAAACTGGGAGGGAAGGGCTCAGCACCGGAGGTAAGAGATATTTCCTTGTGGGCCTGCCTTACATAAGTCTGCTGAACAATCTTTCCTTACTTCAGTAGCCACATGGAATAGTAGGAATTAGATGGTAATTACTAATCTGGGAAGGCAATTCCTATGCACATGTTTCTTGCTGGTTGATGTCCAGAGAAGTTCTGTGTCCTGAACTAGAGCTTTGCCATCAGTTGGGTATAAAACATATTAAAAAATCCAACCAAACACAAAAAGAGTTTATTTACCCTTGAATTCACATGCTGAAAGACCCCGAAGGAATGAAAGGCAGCAGTGGAATCGAGCAATAAGGGTTGTGGGGGGGAGATCAATTTCACAAGGAAGATGTTTCTATTTTGGAATTGTTTCATATCACAGGAGAGGCTCAAGCTGGTCAAACTGCCTGGACACAGCAGAGCAGAAGTGATACTTGAGCAGCCCATAAAGAAGAAAGCCTGGCTGGATAGGGCACTTCTCTTTTATAGGGCAAAGCATGGGCATTTGCAATCAAAGCACACACAGGGGCATTCAGCCTGAGATTTACTGAAGACAGTGGTGTAATGGAAAAAGGAGAGAGCACATGCTGAGCTGTGTGTGGCTTTGTTTTGTGGACAGTCACAGGTGAAAAAAATGGAGGTGTGAGTGAGGACTTTTGGGAAGCTTGCTGTGCTACAGGACATATTCCCCCAAGTGTTTATGTCTGCCCCTTCCTAGCTGCAGATAAAAGACAATGAAACTGTTCTTCTATCACCTTATCTGGCATTAGCCCCTGACCTCACCTGGGTACCAGAAATATGCTTCAATGTAAACAGACACACATATTAAGCATTTAGCCCCATCAGGTCTAAATTCCAGCTTTTTATCCCCGTGTTATGGTGGACTTAGGCAATTTGCCACTGCAAGGAATGAGAATCCCACCAGCAAATTGCTTCTCGCAGTGCCCAGCAGCAGACCTTGTAAATGACTATGATTGAATTTATTCTAAATTAATTCAGAAGCATGTGGGATTTTAAGACTGAAGAACTGATCACCATGCAGTTAATTTGGCCTGCCCTCTCAGCCCCACACCCAGCCAGGGCAGCCAAGCTGCCATCCCAGCAAAGAGAGCAGGGACACCAAGGAGGCCAGGAAAAGGCTCTGACAAGAATTTAATTGAAATAAAATTGCCAAACTCTTTGCTCCACTGCCTTTGTTGGGGTTAGGTCTGCAAAAACCTTGAAGCAAATGCCAAACACAAACAGAAGACCAAGCCAAATTTGTGTGGCATTTCCACTTTACCATCTCAGGATGCTCCTGCTCTGGGCTCTCTGGGGAGCAGCCTGCACTGGCAAAATGTGCCTGCTCTAATTTCTGCTGTGGTTCTCACAACAACAGGGCTTTGGGGCCCATTTGTCCTGCCTGGAATGGGGATTGAGCAGAGCAAACACCCTCAGCATCCCCCTGTCTTTGCCCTGCTGGAATGGGGACTGAACAGAGCAAACACCCTCAGCATCCCTCTCTCTCTTGTGCTTGGTGCCTCCTGGCTGCTCACTCTGCAGGCTGGGGGCTGCCAGGTGCTGGGGAAGAGATCCCTAACCACAAATAGCTCCTGCAAATCCCCCAGAAGTGCTGGGGTGTGACAGAGGAGCAGCACTGAGGTGTGCACGGCAGGAAGGCATCAGGCATTTGGGAATGCTGGCTGTCAGAGGGAAGTGCTGGGGAGGGGAGCTCTGGCAGCCCCAGGGGCCGAGGTGCTTTATGTGCACTGCACTCCTGGATGAGGCTCCTGGTAACGACCTGCCCAGCAGAGCCTTTAAAACAAATTATGGATGATAAAGCAAGAATCCAAGGTAAATTTTCAGAGCTGATGAGTGAAAAACAGCTCACATCTTTATGTGCCGGCTGAGCACATTTAGGGGAGAGCCACTGGGGTGCAATAAGCATGATTCCACACTGTGTCACTTTTAAGAGTAAAACTTCATAATCCTTGGCAACTTCTGCATCCTAAAGAGCAGGGTTTGAAAAGTTAGCACACACTGAAACACTTCCTCCCTCCAGGAGGCCATTTCTGCTCAGGTAACTCCTCCCTCGGGGGCTTTGGGTGGGACACACTCACCTGCTGTGTGAGGACAGTGAGAGCTGGGGCTGGGGGGCTGGATCAGGGACCAGCAGGTGCCTGGCAGGGCTACCAGCCCCACTCTGGGCTCCCTGGCTCGGGGGACACCAGAAATGCAGCCCCTGCATGAGCCATGCTCACGCCGTTCTCTGCTCCTGATTCCTCAGGCGCGGCATTCGCAGGGACCAGGATCAATTAAATATTCCAGAATTCTTAATTTTTAGGCAGCAGCTTATCCTACACTAATTAGTGCAAATTGTGGGGGGTGGGGAGAGGGTGGGGAAAGCAGAGTTTAAACACTACAGCGACAGATGCATTTTATAGGATCTAATGATTCATTCTGAGATGCAATCATCTTTTCAAATACTATGACCAGCTACTGTTCAGGGGCTGCCTGTTTTCAGGGCTGTGCCCATCACAGGGCAGATCCAAACAGAATTGGAGATATTGCAAAGACTTAAATGCCTTTGATGTGGGAGGTAGCTGACATGTGAAGAAATAAATCTAATTAAATTCTCTGTTACATGGAATATTTGTGAACACAGGTACACAGAATGTTCTGTGAGGTGACTGTGATGGTGGTTCAAACCCAGCTGCAGTCTGTGGTTGTTGGTGAGCCACTGGTGAAGTTTCTGCTTAAAAAAAAAAAACAAAAGCAAGATTTACAAATAACCCTTCAAGGTAGCTTTTGGCTACCTTGTCCATCCTGTGATGGTAAGGGAGTGTAACACACCAGGACACCATTATAGAGACTATTCAGACATGAACTCAGCTAAAACCATCAAATTGTTTTTGAATATTTTAAACATATTAGAGAAATCTATTATTTTCTTACCCATGTTTCACATGTGGTTTTTGTAGACTCTAGCAAAGCAGTCTTTAGGGAACAAAATCCAGAATCCTCAGAATAGATCTGCTCTGTAAAATCTCTTGATCAAACAGAGATTTCAGCTCAGGAATCCAGATCTTCTTCAGTCCAGCTATCATTTTCCTTTCTCTGCCTTGCCAGTATTCTGGAGGTGTTCTGTGTGCAATAAGAAACAGGCCACAATAAAGTCTGTTTCTCCAAATTACTGCACAGTACTCCACCCTTTGGGTATCTCAGACACTGCAAGGGCTGTATACCAGAGTCCTTCAAAACCCAGAAAGATAATTGAGCCAGCACCTCAATTGAACTGACAGAAAGTTCATCTCTTTCATTCCATTCTTTATTCACAGGCATTCTTAGATGGCATCAGACCCCAAATCTACTTAGTCCATCTTGTTGCAGGAATAGCAAGCAAGAGGTGAGCAGAAGAGAAAGCAGGAGCCAGAGGCCATGGGTATCATGTGTCAGCACATAACTCTCCCCATAATTTCCAAAGGAAAGCCAAAGACTCAAGCCAGCTCTAAGGAAAGCTGCTAATCCAGGGCTGCAAACCTTCACACCAAGGTGGAAATTCCACATCCAGAGCCTGCCTTGTTTTCTGGGTGGCAGCTGGGCCCAAAACAACCTTTGGCAAATGCAAGGCAATGCACTGAATGCTGGCTGAATGCTGGCACTGAAGCTGGTCTTTCCTCCAGTGGTAATTAATGAAGGTGACAAGCAGCAGACTCTCTCTTTGCATCCTCTCTGAGTGATTTGCCACACAGAGGGCACAACACTGACTGCCTGAACACCTCGCCCAGCACTGGGGTGAATATTTATCCAGATTTGTCACCATGAGCTAGCATGATGTTGCAGTAATCATTAATCTGCTATCTGTGTTTAATTGCTCTTATCTGCTGCTGCAGAGGAAAGGAGCAGCTCATTAGGCAGAGGCAGCTCCCCAGCAGCATCCCTGCTCTCACTCTGGCCAGAGGCTGTCACACCCCACTCCCTCCCTTCTGAGGCTGCAGGAATCCACTGTCTGGGGATCACTTGTGCTGGGAATCTGCTGGGTTTGGGGTGTTTGTGGCATCCCCCAGGCTGGGGAGGGGTTGGACAGGCAGGGCTGTGGCTCTGGGGGCAGCAGGGCTCAGGTCAGCAGCACCGACCATACACCTCCCCAGCCCTCTGGCTCCAGCCAAGCCCTGCCTTTGCCCAGCCTGCCCAGCCTCATCCCCCATGTCCCCCGACCCTGATTTACCCCCAGCCTCATCCCCCATGTCCCCCGACCCTGATTTACCCCCAGCCTCACCCCCCATGTCCCCCGACCCTGATTTACTCCCAGCCTCATCCCCCTCATCCCTGGTTTCCCTCTCAGCCTCATCCCCCATGTCCCCTGACCCTGGTTTCCCTCTCAGCCTCATCCCCCATGTCCCCTGACCCTGGTTTCCCCCCAGCCTCATCCCCCATGTCCCCTGACCCTGGTTTCCCTCTCAGCCTCACAATGCCTCACCCTGACCCCTGGGGACCTGGCTCATGGCACAACCCAAACCATCAGTGATTACTGAATGAGATTGGCTGCCAGCTCCTCCTCTTCATGCTGAAAATGTGAAGTATGTGCCTGCCAAAAATAACACTACCATCTACACAGATACAACTTACCATCAACCCAGCAGCTTCCCAGAGAGAGGTGTGGATGTGGCTCTTCTGGAACAGAAGGAGCAGAGAAATGGGATATCTACATAACCCAGTTTTCTCTGATGCATGCTCCAAATGACACCTTTTGCTCAGATGGCCTCAGGCACGAAGAATCAGGGTGGCTGGGATGTATAAAATAATAGGTTTAGTTTTGGGGTAATAATATGTCTTTCAAATGAGAATGGTCTATTGCTGCAAGCTTTGAAGAAGCAGCCAGTGCACTTTTTAAAGCCCAAATAGGCATTTTATGATGCAAAGGATAAATCTGTCAGTAAAGATACTCATAAGTCAAGTAAATACAGCTGTTCTCTTATGTGAGGAGCTAGATATTACTTTTGTGGGGATGATTGTGCCATTTCTTAATAGTGAACAAAGAAAGAGGGAGAAACAGGGAGGTAAAAATGTGGGGAGTTTTTTTTACACTGTGGAGCAGTGAGCTGCAGGCAGAGGCAGAGTGGTGAGGGATGGGCTCTGGCACTTCAGCACCAGCCTTTGGGGTGTGTGGTGGGGGAAGAGGATGTGCAAGCTGTCACCTCCAAAACACAGAATGTTTGCTCCACAGGAACATCAGCTGGTCTTTCAGAGCAGCTCCTTTGCAAGTTGCTGATTCCTCAGGTCTGTGGCAAATGTGGAAACACAGGTGTGGTATGAGAGTCACCTGTAAGGGACAATTTAACACTGCTTTAGCTAAATAATATTTCAACAGCAGCCATGAAGACACAGCTACATGGTCCCAGCCATGATAATTTCTAAAGCTGAGAAGAAAAGAGAGGAAAGGGACTAAAATTCAGGCTCTGGAGCTGGGAATAAGCAGCCAGAGAGGGTTCATGATGGAGCAGCACAGAAGCCTGTGCAGGAGCAGGTGTGCAGTGAAGGAACAGGCACTCCCAAGGTGGCAGCATTTTGTACATGGACACTCAGCTGCCCACAGACAGAGACTGGTGTGATCCATCACAGAATGGGAGCTGGAAGGAGCTAAGCAAAGCTGGCATGCACATGCCCCTGTGCCTCTGGATGTCTCATGTGCTCTGTGGTTCTGACAATAAGAAATGAATACTGATATTTTTATGAAGATATTATTTTGTAATTCCAGGTCCCAAATGGGACTCTTACAGTATTATGGATGAGAAATAGAAAACTCCCAAAAATCATCTTAGAGGGACAGAATCCTGTTGCTCCAAGTGTAGGGATGTACAAAAAAGCCATACAAAAACCTTCCTGTTCAATACCAGACTGCAAGATCAGCTATAAAACTGCAGGATCAAAGGTCTGTCTAGCTCAGCATCCTGCTGCTGTCATGGGCTGATATGTGATGCTGAAGGCATCCTGCAAGGGCAGGATGGTCCTGAGCAGCCTCCCTTGTGCGCTGTTCCCATTGCAGGCAGTGCTCTATTTCCCCTGTCAGCGTTTGAGCGTTTCCTGAGCCAGCAGCTGCCTTCAGCCCACAGTATGCAGCCATATCTGGACCTTTCATGCCTGGTTAGATTCCATCTGGACCCACAAACAAATGGCAGCCTCAGGGAAGGGGTCCCACACTTTGGTTGTGTGTTACACCTAATGAGATGTGTAGAAGAAGCCTGAGTTGCAGTTTAAGCATTTCCTCCTCTCACCTGTAGCAATGGCTTGGTGAGCATGGGCTCTGCATTCCCAGTGATTTGTGCTTCAGCTGGGCCTGGAATCCAGCTGGAATCCCTGGGAGAGCAGGGCAGTGTGCTGGGCTGAGCCCTGTGGTCTGAGATAAAGAAAGGAGATCTCTCACCAATTGCATGGGCAAAACAGACGTAACTTGGGGGAAATGAATATAATTTATTGCCAGAAATAAGGTTGGACAGTGAGAATCAAAGACATCAACCCCTCTTCCTAGTCTCAGCCTCACTCACCCAGAGCTGCCCTGGTCTGTGGCTGGTGAAACCCAGACCACTGTCCTGAGACAGGCAGCTGAAGGAGCAGAGATTGGGGGCTGGCTTTCCTGTGTTGGGCATATTCTGCTTAATCTCTGAAGGTTTCTTATGTTTAATGACCTCCTGCCCTCCTCCCTCTGCCCTCTCCCCCAGGGCTGACTGTGCTGAACTGCCAGCACAAACACTGGCCCGTGGATTGTCACCAGGAGGTTTGCTCTGGGAAAGCCACTTTCTCTGGCACAGCACACAGGGATTAATGTTGGATTGCAAAGGAATGATAAATCTTATCATTGTAATTACAGAAACAGGCTTATTCTGTGGATTTTCCCCTTGTACCACCATGCCCTCCCAAGGAGCTCCAGCTGTCCCTCGCTCTCCCTGTGCAGGCTGGAGGAGACAACCAGGGCTGGATGAGCTTGTGGAGCAGATTCCCAAGAATGAGGCTTTAGCACAAGTTTATTCAGGATTAGTCCACCTGTAATTGAATGTGCTCCAGTGCTGCAGGGTTTGTTCCTCCAGAGCAACTCTGGAATAATTAAATAATATGAGACAGGAGGAAAAAAACCCTGCAGAGTTAAATGAGCTTTGGTTGTGTGCTGGTCCTACAGCTTTTTGCAGCCCCAGTGCTCCCTAAACTGGGGCAGCAGGCAGGACACACTCAGTCCCCACTGCTCTCAGAGCCTCTGATGTACTGGTGCTTCAAAAGGAAAAGAGGAGACAATGACAAGTCACTTCCATCAGGAAGCAATTCAGTTTGTGTGGTTCTGAATTGTGTCTGCAGCAAAGAAATCTCATCACAACGAATCTTTAAGCACAACGAGCAACGGAGGAGATGGAGAAATAATGAAACTCAGACTGATCTACTGTGACTCTTTCAAGTGAGCTCTGTTAGGGAGAAGCCTAGGTAATAAATTATCATAATTTTAAAATCTGAAATAAAGTTATCTTACAAGTCTTTTCCAGTTACAGTTCTTGTCAGTGAACAGATAGTAGTTAAAATCTCCAATTCCATTCCCTTCATTTGCTCAGTGGTCTTTCAACTGAACAAATTTGAGCTGGGTTGTAGCTCCTGTCTGAAGCTTCCACCCAAAGATGATAATTTCTGAAGAGCTTCAGAAAAAAATCAGGATAGCAGCTTTTGAGTTATGTGAGGGAACGGAAAAAATATGCTTTTCCCATATGTTGTGATTGAAATGTTGCATTTGCATAAGTCAAAACCAGCTGTAGCTATAAAATTTTTAACTTAACTTGATTTATTGCTCTTCTTGAGGAAGGAAAAACAACAAAAGATGTCTCAAGAGTGATCCATTCAGTGGATTTTGAGTTAGGACATGAATGGTTACGTCTGCCATATGTGCAGCTGCAGTATTTCCTAGTGGGGTTTTCTCAAAGCTCTTCAACAAGAAGGTTTTAGCCTGCATGGCACACACAGATCCAGGGTTCTAGATGAAGATGACAGCCTTAAATGGCACTCAGAATTAGTCTGCTCTTAGAAATAACATCATTGCCTACAACTGTTTATTTATCAGTAATGTTTAAATGCTGGACAGTCATTTAGCTTCAGGCTAAGATGCCACTGAAATGGACTTAAAACTATCAGTGTGACATGTCACACACCCTGCCCAAAGAACTTGAGTTGTTAAAAGCAGATACATGGAAGGATGTGCCAAATGAGGCAAGGATGGGAACCATAGAGGGAACTCAGCACCTGAATGACACCATTTCCTGTACCAACAGGAACCATTTCATAACTTCTGTGAAAGGAGCATACTTTGCTCTCAGATTTTTTTGTGCTGATCTTGATTTTTAGTTCCCTCTACCCTAGGAAGAAAAGAGTCTTCCAATTTTCATCTTAGGTGCACCTTGGAACTGGTGCTCCTTTCCCCTCCTAATGTGCCGTGAGAGGAGTCACCCTGCACATAAGAGATTCTATCTTCTTCTTCTCTCCCTGGCACTGCAGTGAGATAGGAAATAAAGCTTTACTGCACAGCAGAGGAAATCTGGTCCTGGTGAAGCAGGAGACAGAAATTTCCATGCATTTTGGTGGGTGAGCAAATCACAAAGAAATGGCTGAGTCATTTTAACTCGTCTCTGTGGAGTGCTTTGAACTCCATAAGGAGACAGGTTCATTACTGCACACACACATTTGTTTACCTGTGCACTAAAAAGTTTCCATAGCGTTTTTCAGCTCTCCCACTTGTTCTAAATAAAGATCTCATTGCTGCCTACACACATTGTCCCACCAGGGTCCTTAAGGGGCTGCAGCAAGGTGCCAGTTTGTTATCAGTAGGAGTCAAAGGTGGACGCTGGCACAATGCTGGAAGGAGGGGTTAAAGAATGATACAGAACTTGTCAGCAGAACAATTATAGAATGCCAACCTGAGCAATTTCAGAGGGAAGCAGCCCACACGTGGCTGTTGAAGACAATATTAGGTTCATGCTGGAGTGAAGGAAGCCACGCCGAGCTCCCGTGGCAGGAATGTGCTGCACTTGTCCTTGCCGTGTGTCAGGCTCTGACAGCCCTTGTCCCCTTCTTGTCTCAAAGACTTCTTCTGCAAATAAAATCTTGCTGAGGTTTGAAAAGCACTGGGGGTCTGCATGAGAGCCCTTGGCTGCCCTGGCTGCAGTGCTCAGGGTACACAAGGCACACACAGCTGGTCCTGGGACTGCACTCAGTGCAACTCTATCTCTTTGGCTTTCTGTTCCCCACCCCATGCTCTGCAAGTTTTGCTTTTGCTGGCAAAAGTTGTTTTCTCAGTGTCAAAAAACGAGCCAAAGTCTACAGTGTAAAATGATTTTTTTCACCTCTCTCACCTTTCTGTGGCAATTGGCAGGATTTGCAGGTTTCACATTACGTGTCAAGCTGCTTCCAGAGGCTCCAAACTCCCAGACTCTTAAAAATCAATGAGCTAGACACAGTGAAAGCTCAGGAATTTCTTGCTTCATCACGTACCACACAGTATATAATGGTTTTTAAAAGAAAGAAACCAACACAGGTATACACAAACCTACCCAGAATTACAGCTTCTCTACATTTTGGAGGGCTGAAATTTTGGGGAACTTGACAATGTGTCTGCCTGCATTAAGGCCATATCTCATCAACAGAGAGGTTACCAGGTAGGAGCAGTATGTGGGGAAGAGGTAGCAAACATACTCCTAGTTTTGTAGCCTTTCTCAACATTTTGATTCTGTTGGCTTGAGTGGAAATAAGGGAATCTGACAGGAATAAGTGTGATACCAGCATTGCTTTGTCAGTATAGAGGACCCACTTGGACTGGAGAAGAGCTCTGGGGAGGATCACAGTTGCAGTGGGACTAGTGGGGGAAAAAAATTAAAACCAATAAAATAAATAAAGTTTTATAAAGTTTTATATAAATAACATAAATACATAAAATAACATAATAAAAATATAAAAAAATTAAAAACTCATCATGATAACCTGTGAAATAGAGCAGAGTCTACTCTGTTCAAAATAATCTTAGGTAGATTTCAAACATGAGCTTCATAGTGAAGAAAAGTAAATGAGATTATTTGGGAGCACTGAGCCTGGTCAGACCAAGATCCCCAGGGAGCTGGGGTGAGGGAGGCAGCAGGTCACCCCAGCTGGAGGCCACCCCTCTCTGTACCCACTGGAGAAGGAACTGGGGAGCTGCTGCCTGTCCTTCTCTTCTGATACACTGGGAAAGGACAGGATAATCAGCGTGCAAATGATTTGAAAAAACACCCCACGGCAGGCAGAAAATGCTTATTCAACCATCTTTAAAAAAGAAAATCCCAGCAACCTCTTTCAACAAAATCTGTTTTCCTCTTGGTAGAGTAATGAATCACTGTTTATTTACATATGGGAAGTAGCACCTTACAGTAAATGGATGGAAGTGGGAACTAATTTGAAAGTGTCACTTTGTGAAGGGCACCGGGAACATTTGTGAAACATTCCAGTTTTTGACCATCTGGCAATGTTGAGGGCTAAGCTAATGTATAAACCTTGAGAGACCCCATTTGTAGCAGGAACTGCTTTAGACTTCAAATTTTAATGGAGTGAGATCTCAAATCAATGCCACCCTAATAACGCAGAATGGATTTGGGCCAGGACACAGTGCTGTTTATGCTGGCTTTCTCTGAAAGGCCAGAATTACAAATCCAGGGGCTAAATCTTTCTCCCCTAAATTGAAAAAGATCTATTAATAATGATTGTGAGCCAAGAGAAAAATCTAGACCTCTCTAGAGACAAAGGAACTGGCAGATACAACTGGGAGGTCGTTAGCTTAAGCTTTGCAATTGCTGCCCAAAGGGGCTCTCTTTCAAACCTGTCAGGAAATTCTTTCAGCTATTCAAAAAGTGTCTGCTTGGATATTGCAAAAGTCAGAGTACACCCAAAGAAAGGACACAGGGAGAAAGAAGTGAAATTCAGCAGTGAATCCAAACCCAAGTTTGATGATTTAGCATGTAAGGAGTAGCTTGGGGAGGCAGCTGGCCTGGTGGGTGCTTGGAAGTGTGGGAGTGAGCCCAAAGCTGAATCCCTATTGCTGGGGCAGGTCTGTGGTGTTGTCCCCAGGTCCCCAGGATGAGATAAAAGATGAGAATCTGACTCCAAGTTCTCAGAAGGCTGATCTATTATTTTATGATATGATATGATATGATATTATATTATAAGAAATTATATACTAAAACTATACTAAAGAAAGAGAAAGAATACCTCAGAAGGCTTAGAAAAGAATGATAATAAAAACCCGTGAAAAACTCAGAGAGTCTGACACAGCTGGCTGTGGTTGGTCATTAAATTAAAACAATTCACATGCTGGGTAAACAATTCTCCAAATCACATTCCAAAGCAGCAAAACAGGGAGAAGCTGAAGCTTCCCATCTTCCCAGGAGAAGAAATCCTGGCGAAGGGATTTTTCATAAAATATCACAGTGACACAGGCCTGTGCCCCCGCCTGCCTCAGTTTCTCCGTGGCAGAGCAGGAGCAGTGACAGTGACCTTGGGAAGTCTTTCCCTTGACTCCAGAGCACACCACAGATGGAAAGTGCTTGCCAAGGGAAAATGCCGCTATTTTGGGCGGAGGGAGGTGAGGCCTGAGCAGCTGAGAGAGTTATCTGCAGGCACACAGCGAGGCAGAGCAGCCAGGAATAGCACTCGGGTCTCTCAGCAACAGATAATGCCTAATAAAGAATTTAAAACAGCAATTAAGGGCACACTCCTAGCAACTCCACATTAAATGAGGAATCCTCTGGCCTCCTTGGGAAGCAAATAGAGCTTAGAGCAAATTAGGGGTGCAGACCTGGGACCTAGAGGACTGCTTTGGATGAACAGTGTCACTTGAAGTGTTTTAGCAAGCAAAAACCAAAGTCAGTGCTGAGGATTAAGATTTGAAAGTAAGTGCTGACATACTGAGGTCCTTGGAAATTTTGTCTGTGAGGAAATCTACTGTATAATTAAATTTGCAGTTTCCTTAGTGGGACCATCATTTCCTTCCACGAACAAAAAGATAAATTTCTTAGATATTCTGTCATGGAGTCTTCTAATGTAACGAGGCTTGACAGACTGAATAAGTAAGTCCGCAGCTTTTAAGAATAATCTTTTTGATAGCAGCGATTCCCTGAGATGATAACCTTCCTAAAGACAACGAAGGAGTCTAGCAATGAGCTGAGAAGCGTGCTTTCACAGCCACAGAGGAATTGCAGTCATGACCTTGTCCAGACTCTCTGACAGGATTTTGGCAAGGACTGCAGGAATTGGAGGCTCGAGAGGAAACGCAAACTTCCTGGTCAAAATGCCAGCAGATAAGTAATTCAGCGGGAGTCCCCGGGCTGCACCGGAGGGGTGAGGATGCCAGCACTACATTCAGATGAGATGAGAGCTGTGGTGTCATCAGAAACGTGTCCCACACCTGAGGCAGCCTGAGAAGAAGAGGTTGTTCACAAAGACCTTTCCTGACACATGGCTGTGACAAAATACCTGCAGATCATTTTATTCTTTCTGTGATGCAAGTAAGCCAACAACTTTTAAAAATTAACCTATCTGTAGGTTAGATGATATCAAAGAATTCTACACTTTCTTCCTCTGGTTTCTCCCATTTGTAGCTGCCATTTATATGGACAGGGCTGCTGCCCTTCAGACACCAAAGCAATGGTTACTCTTTTTACTGTTGGGAAAACCTCACTGGAATTTATTTTTTTAAATTCTAATTTATTCAGACTGAATGAGCAGCCTTAAGTCTTTGAGTAAGAAGGTTTTACTAGTCCAGGTTTTTCTTTTACAGGATTAAATTATAGAAAAATTCAAACCTGCTCACTGTCTCCACCAAACTAATCACAAATATGAGTCAACAATGGGACAGAAATCCTTTATCAGGCAGTGTGTAGGTATGGGCTTATGAAAATATGGGGTTTGGGGTTCCCAGACTGGCTTTTAGTTCAAGAGTAATTCATGGCTACAGAGAGAAACCAAACTGCTCTGCATCTCTTCTGCCTCTCCTCTCCCTGACTCACTGCAAGGTCACCCCAAGAGGCAAAGCAAAGGGATGAGTGTATCCATGCTCCTCCACATCCAAAGCATCTGCTGGGAAGTGTTTTTCTGCAAGCACAAACTAGAACTATCTATAAAGAAACAAGCTATAAAAATGTGTCCATTTATGCCAATTTATGTCCAGATTCACTCATTCTTGGTTGTGCTTAGAGGACCCTCCTTGTCTGATTTGGCCTTTGTGCACTTTGGGGCATTTAAATGTGTCTTTGGCACAAAAGGACCATTGAGAGCACTGGAGGAATGTCAGGATTTGTCAAGTTTGAATGTCCTCTCTGCTGTAACTGGAAATCTGCTTTTCCAAAAAACTGCCTGCTTTTCAAGAAGGCTCTGCTCAGTCTAGACAATCCTTTAGGGTGTGGTAGTTAAATATCCCACTGCTGAAATTTGCACTCACAGTTCAGGGTGCAAGGAACCACGAACAAATGAGACCTTTTTTCCTACTGCATTTCTTTTACTCTGCCTATCCTAAAGAAGACACAGTTTCCTGCACTGTTATTTCTTTCCCTCTCAGAGCAAAATCAACCCTAAATTAGTCTGCACTGAACAATTGAGTACAGCCTGATCTGTGAGCCCTGCATCAGAAATGCTCTGTGCTGCAGCTGAGAAGAGACTTTCAGGAGAGCTGATACCCAGCTCCTCAGCAGGCATTTTACCATCTGGATCCAGCTGACATTAAAAGGAGTTCAGCCCCAGATAGGTTTTAGAAGCTGGGTCTGAAGTCATATAGAGCTGTCTGAGTGAAGTACTGGATCTTGAGAGAATGGAGAATTCTCTTGTGGAATCAGGCTGGTTTGAGTCTCTGTCCAGTTTTCTTAACATCTGAATGGGTGCTGCATGTATGACAAACACTTCCAAAGCTGGTTTCCCCCTTTTGACATCTGGTATCTTGCATGAAATATACCATAATTTTTCCTGCTAATTGAGTTCATGTAATAAATTTTAGTTAAAATGGAATTCTTTCAGGGAAATTAATGAAGTTACCCACATGGCTGAGTCCCAGGAGAAAATACTCTTTACATGTGAATAGCATTTTCTGACAGTCTGCAGTGGTGCATTCTCTTGGCAGAAGTCCTTCCATAAATCACCAACTACAGAGTGTAAAAAAATGAATTTTGGTATGTTACCATGAGATTCCTGGCAAAACTACATGTGAGAGAGTTAATTCATGTGCCTTGGCAGTTTCCTAGTGATAAAGAATGAAAGATAGGTTCACAAGGGCCCTCAGGAACCTCAGAGGGACAAATGGTGCTCTGATCACTGCAAAGCTACTTAGGGATAAGGAAAAAAAAATTGTCAGCAAGTTTCTGTAAGCCAGAAATATACTCAAAGAAAATCTGAAACATTTCTGTAACCTCATCCTGCCAGAGTGTGAAGCATCCAGATTTAAGCCTGAATGCCCCAAAACACAGAAGAGTGAATTTGATCTGAAAGCAACTTCAGGGCTGTAGAAAAGGACACACAACATAAAGAAACAAAACAATCCTTCCTGCCTTCTGCTCATAGTTGGAGAGCAGGAATTATGGCCATCAAACAGAAGGCAAAACATTTCTAACATCCACTAACAAACATGTGGCCACTCAACAACTCATTAGACCTCTGGGCCTTTGAGCAGAGCACCATGCAAGCCTTTTTTTTTTTTTTTGCCAATGTACTCACAGTCATGATCGTGGAAAATGCATCCACAGTGACATCAAGGGCTTGCAGACCAGCACGGCTCAAAGCATCAAGTACTGTGACACTAATCCTACTCCTGCTGACTGTGAGAACACCTTTTTTGTGGTTGCTGCCTTCCTGTGTCCCAGCCAGAGGCAGAAGGCAGCGTTAGAGCCCTTTCAAAGACTCCAGAGGGCTGGTTTAGCCCTCAGGAGGAGCCAAGCCCTGTCTCTGACCCCCATGCACACTGTCCCCAGGGCTGCAGAGCTGCTCTGGCAGAGCTTCCTCTGAGTCAGTGGCACCAGGAGCTCCATCCCAGTTAGGGATGAGTGATCTGCTGCTGCTGCTGCACCAGGGTGTGCCAGATGTGAGTGGCACTGCTGGGGGATGGATGGCAGCACAGCAGCCCCTCTCTGGCTCCACCAGCAGTTGGCTGCCCATATGCTGGTGGCACACACCCCATGCTGATGGATGCTCAGCAGATGCTCTTCAAGAGCTAAATAATGCAAAAAGAGGCTGGTGTGAGCAATAGACAGCTCTAATAGTCCAGGCTCTGCTCACAGCCAGCAAATGCAGTAAATTGGAGAGAGGAGAGGCAGTTTGAAAAAAGAATAGTCTTAAAAACTCCGGGCCAGTTCACCATTTGGTGTGTTAAAAAAAGTAGTTCCAGGTGGTGCTGAAGAGAAAGTTTTACTGTATTAACAAGGTTCTGCACCTTCATTAAAAATATTTATTTTGAAGAAATTTCTTACTTTAATTAAATGGGTCCTTGGCCTTTAGGAATTTGTCTACTTTTATCTGGGACTGTACTAAAGACACCCATGCATGTGTGGTCATAAAGTGATTATAGTCTCTGAAAACTCTGGGTCCCTCAAGACCAGAGACCTCCACTGGAGCTAATGGAATTTCTCAGCTCATCTGCAGTACTCAGATGGGTACAGGCAACTATTGGAATCTGGATCTTTCCAGGATAATGCCAGAATTATTTTTATGGTCATGGTTAAAGAAAGATAACCTCTCTGCCTGTATCAGTACTTTAGAGCGTCTTCAGTGGCAGAAATTAGGTCAGGCATAGACAAACTGCTGGTAGTTGAGGTGAAAAAAAAATAAAAATCAGTAAGGTTACCTGATACAGAGAGAGCACAGGCAGCAGCAATCACAATATTAGCACAATATGCATCAAAATCCGCTTATATGTGGGAGTCACAAGAAATGGAAACAAATACTAAAACCCACGCCAAGACATAAGCTGTGATTCATGGGATGAGACAGGAATGCAATTTTCAGAAGAAACACCACTGAAAACAAAACAATCCAAAGGAAAATGCATTAGGTATGAGCCCATTTGAAGGGAAAAGGAATCAGAGCTGCCAACATTGCCCTGTACCTCCTCCATTTTGATACCACAAGCAGCCACAGGGAAATGAAAGTTACAACTTAATATCCAAGGTCATTAGTGCTCTCAGTAATAGATTATCCCTGAAAACATTTTAAAGAAGAAAATTGTTTTAAATATAAAATTGGAATAAGCCAAAATTAGCCCATAAACTTGAAATTAAAAAAAAAAAATCCTATGCATTGCTAACGCTTGTTAAAAAGAGCAAAAACTGCAAGGGGTTTAATGCTTAATGTGAATTAACTCAGCCGTGTGTATTCTACAGCCAAAGCCACAGAAATGGCCATCCAAATTGATTCCTGAGCTGGTAGGCCTGCAGCAGATTCGCAAATGATAATGAATATATTAATAGATACTTTCACTAATTTCACTAATGACCAATTTTAACGAGAAATTTGGATTTGTAGATGAACAGAAACATTCCCATTCCATCATCTGTACACGTGCAAAGAATTCCACATCCCAGGCCAGAGACTGAGCCAGCCACAGCACAGACTTACCCCTGCACACCCAGGGCAGCACTAAGGGGCACTCCCTGCCCTCCCCAAGCACCTCCATGATTTATGTCCTGCAGAATGCAGCTTGCCTCTGGAAACTGCATCCCTGCCAGTTTTTGGGACTGGGTGATGAAGGTGTGGGCTTGTGGTGCTGCTGAGGAAGAAATCACACACAAACCAAGCTGACAAAGCAAAGAGCAGCCCCTGAGTGTGACACTCACAGAGCCCTGGGGACCCAGCAGAGTGTCCTGCTCCTCACAGGGACCATCAGGGAGCCCTGGGGACCCAGCAGAGTGTCCTGCTCCTCACGGGGACCAGCAGGGAGCCCTGGGGACCCAGCAGAGTGTCCTGCTCCTCACAGGGACCATCAGGGAGCCCTGGGGACCCAGCAGAGTGTCCTGCTCCTCACGGGGACCAGCAGGGAGCCCTGGGGACCCAGCAGAGTGTCCTGCTCCTCACAGGGACCAGCAGGGAGCCCTGGGGACCCAGCAGAGTGTCCTGCTCCTCACAGGGACCAGCAGGGAGCCCTGGGGACCCAGCAGAGTGTCCTGCTCCTCACACCATGCTGGGATGCTGCAGCAGCTGGACTCTGCCTTCCCACCTTCCTTCTTGGGGGAAAGAACCACCCAGTGAAGCCTGGCTTTGCCAGCAACCACACAGCCAGAAAAATATCCTGGTTGTTGTCCTTTCCTACCATTTTCAGTCGGGTCTTCCAGCACCACAAAGGTTCTATGGGCACCCAACACCTGGGTGAATGGAAAAGTTATTTCAACTGCAACATTAACTCCGGAGGCTTAAAGGTTTTGTTTTTTCCAAAATTTAATCTATCTTGCAACCAAAACAGCTTACCAGGGAACACATGCAGAGAATCATTATCTCTGCCTCTGGCTTCAAAAGGCTCTGGAGGTTCCTTGGATCCATTCAAAACCTCTTCCACTTTCAAGTGCCACCACACATTACTCACTAACGGTAACATGAATCTCCAGACACAGTCTGTGTCTGATCTTTGTATCTTTGTGGCCACCAAACTTTTACTTCCTTTCTCTTCCCATCCTCCATTCTGTATTTCTATGTGTTAAGGTTTTAGTTTTTTTTTTTTTTCTTATTTTCTTTTTATGTCTGTTTTCACATTTCTTCTGACTAGGATGCTTTTATGTCCAGCATAATTTGGTACATATTTGAATAATTGTGCCTCCCTGAGTATTCAATAAACTATCCTTGAAAATTCCCAATATTTACTCCATTAGTGTGATTTGTCAGGAATCCTGACACCCACAGCAAGCTTTGAGAAAAAAGCAGGTGGATAGAATTCTAGAATAATTCATGTTGGAAGGGACAATAAGAGGTCATCTAATCTGACCTTTCACTCCAAACAGGTGCAAAAAGGGGTTACCAGGCTCATGCTTGTTGTGTGCTCATCAAGGACAGGTTCAGAGCTACAACACTGAGTAACTCCTCTTGTCCCTCATGAGTAAGTTCAATATTTCCCTTCCCCATGGAAAGCTAACCTGATTTTAAAACTAAACATGTAGCATGGCTTGAAATGGCACATGGGGAGTTTTCCTCCCCATTCTTTGCAGATACCTGCTCAAGGAGCCTCATAAGCATGCACTGCCATACTGGACGAAAACTTAACCCAGTCTTGAATGCTAGACCAGAACTGGAGAAAATCTGCCAACAGTTCATAGTGTCTTGGATATAAAATAACTTCCCATTGCTTTTTGCTCAAGTTATACCCATACAAAACCCATTTTAGCTTTTTTTTTTTTTTTTTTTTCTGCTTAGGCATCTATCTGCACTTCTGTTTTTCAAATCCAAGTCCACAACAATTCTTCAAATTATTTAGGCACTAGTATTACCCTACAGATAGCCAAAGCTGTATTTTTACATTTCCATTTGGGTTTGAACCTGTCACAGTGCCAGTGTTCAAAGTGCCAGTGAAGCCAGCTGCCCAGCAGGCTTTCCCATAAATGCAGGTCATGGTGCAAGCTTTCAGCATGGAGCCACGTGGGAAAGACCTGCAGCAGAGAAGTGGTGAGTTCTCCTCTCTTCATTCTTCCCACATCCACCCCAGAAATCATTCCTGTGACCATAATAGCATAATCCTATGAATCAGCACAGAATTTAGGCTTGACAGCTTGTTTTATGTATTACCCTGAGACACTTTCAGCTAATTTCCGTTTTATGAAAAAAAAAAAAAATTAAAAAGTCCTTAGAAGCTTCAGATATTGATCTGGTCACTTACATACATATTTTCTTTTTGGTAGGCTGTGGTCTTGCTTTTTACCTTCCCTGTGAAACAGGTAACTAACTTTCCTTTGAGAGCAGAGGTGGTGGGGCAGTGGCACGTGTACATGAGCATGCAGAGGGTGGCTTGGGGGCACACTCCATCCAAACACTGCAGAGCAGTTCATGTGCACAAGCACGGGGAAGGAATCTCCCTCTGACATGATCTTCATCAGTTTTGGGTGCTCTTGGGTTCCAGAGAAGCCATCCTGCTGCTTTCTGAGGCTGCTGCCCCCACCACAGCTGGGGATCCCCTGGGGAAGAGCCTTGGACCCTGTTCTCAGGCACTGATGTGAGTGTGAGGCTGTCTGGGACTGCACCCTGCTAAAGGTGCTTGTTGATGCTGCAGGGACCAGAGTTCTTTCCTGATATCTACATGGGCTCCCCATTTTCCCAGAGCAGCACCACGACAGAAATTTGATCATAGGGTATCTTTCAGCACAAACAATTTCTACAAAGATGAAAGATATTTCTAATAAACTGCTTGAAGAGTAAATATTGAAAATCAGAAGGGATAACAAGCAGAGTCTAGATGCAAGCTTACACATGGGAAAGTTCAAGCTGTGTTGGCTCCTGTTGCTGCCAAGTAGACCAGAGGAGATTTAGATAAGGGTAACTCTTCATGGGACCAGTACCAGAGTCAAAGGTGTGTAACAGGAAAGAATATTTTGACCTAACAGACACCAGAGAGTCTGCACTCCAATACTGTTAGAATTGTAACCTGTGAATGATAAAAATGTACTGAAAAATAACTATAACAAATAGAATGAATGAGATCAGAAGAGATGCTCTGTGCTGGAAGATCTGACAGAATCAGAGGGATGCCAAAATCCCCTCTGCAATAATCTATAAAAGGAAACCAAGCAGGGTGCAGGTAGCCCTGGAGAGGCTCTAGCAGACATCCGTTCAATGAATTCTGCTGCACAGATGTTCCTTTGTAGTTCTCAAAAACCTTTAAGGCTCCTGGTCAGTAAGGAAGTTTGGAAAAGATTCAAACTTCAGCTCTGCAGCGTCAGCATAAATTTCTGTCTGTGCTAACTAAAGCACAGTGCTAGCAAAGAAAGCAATTCTGTAAAACAATGGCATGAAATCCTACCTTCATTCTCCCTGTTTGATTTCCTGATCAAACACTTATTCCCCTCCCCAGAAGTTTCCTCTTGCCAGTGTCCCTCATTGGTGCCAATCAAACACTTATTCCCCTCCCCAGAAGTTTCCTCTTGCCAGTGTCCCTCATTGGTGCCAATCAAACACTTATTCCCCTCCCCAGAAGTTTCCTCTTGCCAGTGTCCCTCATTGGTGCCAATCAAACACTTATTCCCCTCCCCAGAAGTTTCCTCTTGCCAGTGTCCCTCATTGGTGCCAATGCAGATAACCCTGGGAACTGTTTACAGCAACTCTGGAGACCCAAAGCTTGATTCATGAGAAAGGAACAGAAACTTTCAAGTGAAAAATACTCTTAAGAAGGGTGAAGAGAGGACAAGCATTGAATGATTAGCTACAAGGAGTCCTTAGCTCTGGAAAGACCTTAAAACCCAGACTGGCCTTTACAGCTGTCTGACTCAATGGGATATAACACTTGCACCAAGCTCTGGCTGCTTGGCTCGGCTCATTTCAACCTGACTGAAAAGGAGAGCTGAAATCTTGCTGCCTGCTTGCTCAGGGGAGCCTGCTAGTGTCTGTACAAAAAAATTAAACTTGGTTTAAAAAACAAACTAACCCTAAACCTCCAAATTGCCAGCAATGCTGGAGTATAACTTCACCTTGTCATGCCTGCTGCAAATTCTTTGATTTAGGGTGTTACCATGTATTTGTCTCACCACATGCTGTCCTTGGCTACATGTCCAATTTTCATTTGCTTTTGTGTAAGTGGTATTTGTATGGCAGAGCCACTGCTTCCCAGCTGAGGACTACATCAGAGCTAAAAAATGACACCCTGAGATGGGAGCTGAGGAACCAAAGTGCCTTGGATCACCTCAGTCCCCTCCCAAATGACAGCAAGACCAGACTGTGGGGACAGAGTGGGTGAGTAATATCACATCTTGCCACTGAGGAGTAATCATCAGGCCACAGATAATGCAAGTCCACATAGTGGTGCATCTTCACATGAATTCACATTGTAGAGCAAGATTCATTAAAAAAAGGAGCCAGTTAGCAGGAGTGCATAATCTGCATTATGAAATCATGAGCCCTGACCACCCACAAAATGTGCTACTTTGGCTTAAGTAAACTGAATTACAGATAAAATTAATGCACCTGCAAAGAAACAGTGAATATTCAAACACAGACAGCAAAGACAAACTGTCTGAGAGAAGAAAAGCTCAGAGGGATGCCTATGATGGCAATAAAAATCACATCAAATTTGCAAACCCAAAATATGTTCCCCCCTCCTTTCCCAACCAAATTCTTCTTGAAGATATTATATATAAATAACTGTGCCTTGCAAGCCTCTCCAACAGATACAGGAACAGTCTCCAGGACCTTTTATGGTATTTTATAATCTTAATCTATTTTTCACTTTAGAGATGCCAAACAGTGTTTACCAACATGCAGTTACCTAACAATTGCCATAGCTCATGAGTAAATCAATAAAACATCTAATTGCAATTTTTTGCTTATATTACAACTAGTTAACAGAAGCTGTTTGGGAAAGGTAAAAGCACATCCAGAAATGCATACAAAGCAGAGGTATTCAGCAGGCCTGGAAGAGGAGATCAGACATGCAAGAAGAGGGCAGGCATTTGAAGTCAGAGATTTATATTGGATCAATTATTCCCAACTCCCTTTGACTATCTCAAATGGCTGAGGAATACAGCCAAGTAATGGACAAAGGTTTCTTAAAATTCAAAGTTGGTCTTGATTTGTGTCTTATTTAGAATTTCTATATCCCTGCACAATCCCTGTTATGTTTCAAGACTTCACAATTAGCAGCTTGCAAATGGAGATAAGTCCTGTCTCCATCAATGTGCACGTGTGCTGGTGTGGTGTGGGGAGCGAGACACTGTTTTATTTGAGTTCTCCACTTTGTGAGAATCCAAACTGTTGTGAAACAGCAAAGTAGAATGAAATGGCACTGATTTCTGGGCTCCCATTGCACACAGCAAGCATTGGAGGCCAAGAGGTTACCACGGCTTGGACAGCTGGGAATGCAGCAAACAGAATTTCCACTGTCTTCACAAGAAGCACTAGTCAAGTGGGGTTTAGAGTTAATTTGATTTCCACCCATTAAAATTATATGTTCCACACAGAAGAGTCATAAAGTGCCCGTAAAAGTGAGAGCACTTGCACACTGAATAGCTCTGGCAGTGGGGCTGGCTCAGGGGTGAGGAGCAGCAGGCACAAGGGCAGCACAGGGAGCCCTCCCACCCTACAGCATGAGGGCTCTGGGGTGTGCAGGCCCCCCAAAAGTCACCCTTGCTCCACTGTTCCACGTGAGCCCAGCAAAGCAACAGAGAGCAGGATACAAACCGCCACAAAAAGCAGGGGTGCTCGCCCTTCCTCCCCGAAACCTCAGCAGCCAGGGGTGGATTGCAGGGTGGGATGTGCTCCAAGTGTGGCACACAACTGCCACGCTCTTGAAAAGCAGCTGCTCCAGCATGCCAAGGACTGTGCCTTCAGATGATGTAAATCTGCTCAGCTGCATTGAGCCGTGGTAATTTACACCAGCTGAGGGATGGACCAAAGGCATTTATTAAGGCTGCAGTGTATTTAAGAACAAGCAAAGATCAATAGTCCAACAAATATTCATTTCACATCACTGCTTTTCAGAAGAGAGGTCAAATGGATCCTTACACATATTTTTTTTTCTCTCTAAAATTTCAAGCAGAGAGCAGAGAAAGTTGGTAATTAAATCCCCTTTGAAGGAAGCACTGGCAATGAAGAACAGGCAAGAGCTGGTACTGCACAGAAGCTGCAGTTCTGGCTCACAGGTGGCATTAAGGGCTCTGAGAGAGCAGGACTTATCCCTTGAACTGTCTTCTGGGAAGCCTGGCATCTCATCAGTGACAGCCCACTTGGAATGAGTGCAACAAATGAACAGTTCAGCCTGTAGGTCCCCAAATTGAACTCTGGACATGTAGAAATCAGTACCTTCCCCTGGTTATTTTTCATTTTAACGTACATGAATTCAGTGAGTTTTGTATTGGTATTGCTCTCTGCCTGGCTATAAGGAAGAAATATAAGTGGCATCACAGGGAAAAGTATTCTCACGAGATTGCCATCCTAATTATGCAAACCCAAGACAACGTTAAGATTTTAATGAAATTTCCAAGTGTATTGACATTTTCAAATACGACATGACAAGCCTGACTTTGGAAAGGGATGCAGTGACTCCTAGGGAGAGAGCACACACAGCCTACAACTGAGCAATCATGCCAGACCTTGGGACAGTTTGTATCAACAATGTGCCTCATCAGAATGACACAAGGAGCTATACCATCAAAATGCCTCCCTTAGTGAAGGAGAAAGGGAAGATGGAACACCATATGTTGGGAGCTAGAAATCAGGGGTGTCAGTGATGGTAATTTCCTGAAGCTATAATGAACATGTAAATGAAAATTTTAGGTCAGGCTGCATTCCAAAATATGGAAAATTATTTGTCTTGAAGGGTAATTTAAAATTCATATCACCATATCACCACTAGACTGCTGTGGTTTACTGTGTTGATCTGTTCTCTCCATCCTCCTCAGAGCACAGCCCAGGCAGCTCTGCTCTCAATGTACAGCAGGGAAAAAAAAAGCCATAGGGCTTTAAATTTTTAAGTTGGTGTTTTGAAAATACTGCTGTATGTATTAGGCTTCTCCTCTTTCAGAGGCCCTTTCCTGGAGAGTCTTCCAACACGAATATCATTTACATCAGCAAGGCTTTTTGGCAGTTTTTCTTTTTTTCCTTTTTATAACCATGTTGCAGTGAGACATCAGTTTAGGCAGCCAGCTCTGCAATAAAACTGACAACAGGTTTATTCTCCTGCTCCTCATGGGACCTATAGGAATTTTAGAAAAGAAAGCAGGAGGGAAGGAACAGCAAAAACATGTGTGTATGATCTGCTCTGTCCCAGCACACCAATTCTGCTGTTTCCAGAGTGATTCTCATTCTAAAATCCAATGTTTTTCTTATGTTTCATTAGATATTTATCCATTTGAATTACTCTGAAAAGGCAAAATATCCAGAGCAGAGGTATTAGGAGGTCCTACCAACTTCAGAGCTGCCAGGATTTTACCTTTGGGGCCAAACTGCCCATTGTCCTGTTCTTGTCAAAGCCATGGAAACCCCTGTGAAACACCGGTGCCCTGGAACATTTCTGCCAGAGGGAATCCCCCAAACAGCATGGAAAAGATTTTAAAAAGAAAAGCAAATGAAACCCAGGCTCTTCAGATCATTGTGGAAGAAACTGTTATCTCTGAAGGAAGTTCCTGAACCCTGCCCTGGCTGCTGTGCCTGAAGTCACACAAGCTCAGTTTCTGCTCCTCTCCCTGGAGGCACTGGAAACAAAGACCTCTTTTTCTTTGCACTGGGTGAAAAAAGGGTAATTTTTTTGATGACAGAAGGATGGTCTTCCCTTCCTCACCATCAGATAAGTGACTGAAACTCCTGAGCATGGAAAATGGCTTGGGTTCCCATTGAACCCTATTTTAACCCTTCATGATTCTCCAACAGACAGTGGTGAAAAGAGCAGTGAGCACAGCACCCAAGAGGCACCAGAAGTTGAACCAGCAGCCTGGGAAGGTTTCATGGCCTGGAGCCAGGGGGTTGTATCTCACAGATGAGCTGCCTGTGGTGCACACCAGCATGCTTGGAACAGACATGCTGATAGATTAGAAATTCCACCTTGACTTAATGGATTTAGTCCCAACAGTCTAGGACATAATTAAATCTTTACGAAAGGATTAATCCATCCTTACTACCTCGTATTTATCATCTCTAAACACTCACAGACAGTGTGTGTGTGTTGGGGGGGGGGGGTATAGATACTTATATTTATTTGGAGAAAAATGCTGTTTTATTAACAGGAACCATTTGCAGATTTGCCGAGGCTCCAAAGTTTGTATCTCTAAGTCGACTCCATTAATTCCAGCTGCAAACAGAGGCTGTGCCCAGATGATGGCGCCTGCAAATCACGGATCCCCTGGAAATCATCATTAGGTAACTCGTTCTGGCGGGTTACACATTGGGGGCTTTAGGGTTTATTGCAGAGGAAAACAGAAGTCGTATTGTATTGCAACCCCTCAACCACCAAACCCCCAAACATTGCAACCCCTGCCTTCCTGTCCCCAGAAACCGTGGACTGTGTTATGGTGTTGTGTTAAATTAGCTTTTACAGCTACCTTCCATTTGGGGAGTTACAGCACCAGAATAAGATATAAGAAAATACAAAGGGTTTAGACTAAAGATTCTTCACCCCATGGGAAATGCATAATTCAAGGTATTTGTAAATGTGTTTGTGATGTGCTGAAAAGCTGAACTGGAACAAAATAAATAAAGCCAAGCAAGCAGACCTGAGAATCCCAATCCTTGATGGAAATCAGACAGGCAGGTTTAGATGTATTTTTGAGGGGATTGTAGGATTTGGGTCAGCTCACTGAAAGGCTGCCCTGGCCAGCAACAGCCTCACACCAGGATGAAGCTCCGAGTGCTTTGTGCCAGGCAGGGACTACCTCTTATACAGGATAGCTTATGTTCATTTTGGGAGGGGTGAGGGAAGTAAAGCTATGGAGAAAATAGCAGTCTGGAGGGAGACAAGATTAATTCTAAGTGAATCACACATGTTTCAGGGATTCAGGGTCTGCACACAGAGCAAAAATAAAAAGCTTCAGACCTAGGGTCTGAAAATCAGCTCAGCAAGGCATTTGTGTTTGGCTGTTTATCTGGGACTGGTGTTTTCAGAAACCAGGGTTCTCTCTGAGCATTACCTCAAATAGTTGGAGATACCAGAACAGCCAGCATGCAACAAATTGGTGAAAAAATCCTGTTTCCTAATATGAAAATGTTTTATTTGAATTTTGTGATCATTGCTAATAGAGGTTCAGGTTTAACACACCATTTCCTCTAAATGTATGTGTTCAGATACATAAATGTTAATTCTGACCTTTGTCTACTAAGTACATCTAATTTTGCTCACAAATTTCAGTCACCTATAACAAATTACCCATCCCTTCCAATTCTCTATGTTCAATTCCTTCTAAAGATGCCCAGAAGAGGGAAAAAAAAAAAGCTGAGGAGTGAAGATATGCCAAATGATTTCAGATTTGGGAGCAATGCCACATTGTCTTTAGGAAAAAAAAAATCTCCAAAGAGGAAAATAATAAAACACCCCAAAACCAAACTTGTGAGCATTGTTTTTTTAGCAGGGAGGACTTTTCTAGAAACTTTCAGGTTTGCTATTTGCTGGCCCACAGAAGTATCGCTTTTTCTAGGTCTTGCTCAGCATTGAGAAATCTCTAAATCCCATGAAGCTCAAACATCCCAAGACTTCAACATGAAGCTCCAACCAGTAGTTCAGTATTAATAAAACAGCTGGAACAGCTGCAGCTCCAGCCTCCTGTCAGAGATGGGGAAGGAAGGCTCTGCAGAGCTCCAGGTCCCTTCTCTGCACCTTCCACAGCCCCTCTCTGTGGGATGTTGGATCCTGAGCTGTGTCCCATGGGAGGACACTCCTTCCATCCTTTCCTTCCTTTCCTTCCTTTCTTTCCTTCCTTTCCTTCCTTTCCTTCCTTTCTTTCCTTCCTTTCCTTCCTTTCCTTCCTTCCTTCCTTTCCTTCCTTTCCTTCCTTTCCTTCCTTTCCTTCCTTTCCTTCCTTTCCTTCCTTTCCTTCCTTTCCTTCCTTCCTTTCCTTCCTTTCCTTCCTTTCCTTCCTTTCCTTCCTTTCCTTCCTTTCCTTCCTTTCCTTCCTTCCTTCCTTCCTTCCTTCCTTCCTTCCTTCCTTCCTTCCTTCCTTCCTTCCTTCCTTCCTTCCTTCCTTCCTTCCTTCCTTCCTTCCTTCCTTCCTTCCTTCCTTCCTTCCTTCCTTCCTTCCAGATGGTGCTGGGGGCCTTGCTGGGTGACCCCAGCTCAGCATTCCTCCAGTGCCTGAGCCCTCCCAGCTCTGGGAGCATCTCCTCAGCTCCTCGGAGGCCACCCAGCCATGGGTAGCACACAGCAAGTGCAGCAAATTCTCATGGTCTTGTCCTCAAGGGCATTTGGTCTTGTCCTCATTTCCAGTCTATGTTCTAAAGAATCTCCTTTCTTTCTCAGCACAGCCTTGTGGCTGCTAGAGCTTTGCTCAGGCTGGGGGCAGAGCAGGCATTTCCCAGCTTTCCTGGTTGGGGTGCAAACAGCATTCATGCTAAATATGATTTTGGGTTCAAGATTTGGAGAGTTTTGAGGGTGTTCTTCATATGCTTAGAATCAGGAGTCTCAGCATATATGATGACAATTGATTTAAGGATTTAAGGCTGACTTAAGAAATCATGAATGCCAAGAGAGACAGAGCAGATGGAATCATTAGGAAAGACAAAACCAGGAGCATTTCCAGGTAATCCTGTGTGATGCTTGATTAATAATTACAGACAACTTTGGTTAAAGAAACCTTGTTTTAAAGATTAACATATATTTATCCTAACATGTTTCTATCCATACATGTGGGTGCCAGTTGTTTTGAATGGGGCTCATGTTTTCTGACACACCCCCTACAAACTGAGCACCCAGAGAACCAAGGGGGCTCTCCTGACTCTTGGTGTTCCCAGGGCCATTTCAAGTGCCAAAACATCATTGTGAGGATTTAAAGATAAAACCAAAAAGCCTCAAGGAATGTAGTTTAAAGCCACAATCCTGTAAATGTCTTACTGTGAATTTTTTTTTTTACTAACACAGATGATAGATCTATTAAATAATTTCCTCCTTGTAAATGCTAAGAATAGTTTAGTCCCAAAATGGCATCTTCGACTTATTTAAACATTTCTCTCTTTCTGTCTAAGTGCTGGGGATGTACATTTTCTGAGAGGAAAAAAAAAAAAAGAAAAGATAAGGTATTTCAGCAACTAGAAAAATTATTATTTGGGTTTAAAATTAATTCTGAAAATCAAATTTAACCAAAGTGACTTGAGAGGTGGAATCAGAGGTCTGGTTGAAAGCCCATGATGAATGTCTGAGAGTTGTGCCAAAGACTGCTTTCCATCAGCTCAGTGTGGATCCAGATCCCTTGGGCACTCCAGAATAAAAATGATCTCTTTGATCAGCAAAAGCAATGGAGAAATCCTGCTTGTTATTTGTTGGTGTCTCTTGGATGACCTTTTAAATAAAAAACCCTCAACTAAATCGCACTGAGGTTTTAACTGTCATAAAATTCATTAGACTGGGGAGGATATGAGGGGATCATTAAGTCCATGCCAAAGCAGAGTTCAGAAGTTATTAAAACTATTACTGGGAATTCTCCAACATCAGTCTCTTGCATCTGACTATTTTCAGGAAAACATACAAGAATTTAATTATCTTTTTCTTTTTGGACTTCTAACCTGTGATAGACTGAGTTTAAGTCTGTCAATAGGCTCAGGGATTTCTAGTGGAGGAAAACACACAAAGACAGACTGAGTAATCTATAGAAAGTAAGTAAGGATTCCTACAGAAAATCAGACTGTAAAACTCCCAGTATTTGTCAGAAGTGGTCAGACATTTTTTTAGCATGAACAAAAAGGTTCTTAAAAGATTTCCAAAGACTCAGTTCCCAGTATTTGGCAATAGTTAGGCTTCTTTAGTACTGTCCCCAAAATCCCTGGTGACTGAGAACAGGAATGTCATCAGGAGAGCTGAGCACTGCCTGTAGTTAATGCCCTGTGCCCCTGCTGCCAGCAGTGCTGAGGGAGAGCACAGGCAAAGCAAGACTAGGAAGCTCAGCTCTAAATATATATATCTGCATTGATAGAGGGAATTAACTTCTTTCTATTCTGCCTTCACAGAAAATCAGCCTTCCTGGACCAGCCAGCTATATTGCAAGAAATGCACTGTACTGCCTTCCAGCACACAAATACCTGAAATGCTGCTCCTGGGCACAAAGCCATGACATAGCTTCACATGCCCTGGCTGGAGTAATACTGAAATTAAAATAGGTGATATGAGTGAGATATTCAATTTTTCAAAAGCTCTGGCATTCCCCAAATTAATGAAACACTCCTTGGGTTTGGCTAAGGTAAATACAGAATCAAACACAGCCCTCAGGGTTAGCAAAGCAGAAATATCTAACTCCCAACACATGCTGCAAAAGAGTACACATTTATTCATACCCTGTCAGAGGCTCAAGCAAGAGACTCAGGTTTTCTGCAACTTGTGAACTGAAGGCTAATATATTCTTTAGAATAAAGAAAAAAAGTCTCCAACCCCCTCAAGGTTTTATTTGCTTTTCAGCAATCCTGGTCTTACCAATCAGTATGTTCAAGCCAACTTAAAATATCTCCCAGTCAAACAAACCACAAAGCAGCACTCCTCCAGATGGACCAGCAATCTTTCCCTATTTGTTTAAATTTGACAATAAACCCATCATCAGGTGCACAGGATAGTAAGAGAGAGCAGGCAAAGGACCAGGCGCAGAAATTGTATTATTAACTTTCTCAGCTATAAGACCTAGAAGGGACAACAGATATATTTTTGCTCCAGATGGTTCCTCAGAGGAAATCTGGAAATCCAAAAACTAAGAACAAAAGGATGAAATAGAAAAAAAAAAAAAAGCCTTACAAACTAAGCCAGTAAAATACAAATAGACTATCAGGAAAAAGATGTACAGAAAGAAGATAGAAATCTGTAGGATGTCCTGTAAAGAGGTGAAAAATCTCAGTGTTACAGACACATAAAGGTAGACCTGGATGAGACAATGCCCTTGAAATTCTTACTGTAGGAAAAAAAACCTCTTGTTTTTTCTCAGCTGTGCTAGTGCCACTTAGGGAGGGTGCCACACAGGCAAGGAGGATTCAGGTCTACTCACTTTAGAATGGTGAAAATGCTAAAGCCTCAAGATCTCTCTTGCTCAGGAAACTCTTATTATTATTGTTAATGAAGCATGAACCAGAAAAAGCACAGCTTGACAAAGAGAGACCAAGCTGAGCTTGTGGATAGCCAGGGGAATCCCCCCTCCTTACACTTAAACCAACACAAAACCTCCCCTCCAAAACTTTCTGGGAGAAATGAAACTGGGAGAAAATCCTCACTGTGGTGAGGAATGGCCCTCTTTGAAAACCCCCTTTCCAAGGGAAATGGTGTTTCAGCAGCCCAAGGGCAGCAGGAGCTCAGCAGTGCTCCTGAGCAGCCCCAGCCCTTGCTCAGCTGCGGGGACCCAGGCTGGGGCTGGTGGGGGGTGCCCAGCCCTGCCCTGCAGAGCTGCTGTGCACAGGAGGGGATGGATTCCCTGTGCACCCAGCTATCCCCAAGGGCACTTCTGCAGGCCCCAGGATCCAGGGAAACCCAGCAGAGGCTGTGCTGCTCCCCTAAGGCACCTCCATGGCTGTGCAGCATCCTGCTGCAGGACACACACCATGCCAGTGAAATGGATGGGGAAATACAAGGAAAATTCGCTAAATTTGCAGCAATGGACTGACTCTTTCTATGAGAGATGTTTCTCCCCTGGTAATAAAAATTGCTCCTACACAATCCCACTCTTTTTTTTATTAATATTTTTTTAAATTTTCACTACAGCTACAGCTCCTTAATGGGGTGACAGACTGTGCTGTCTGTATTAGTCAGCAGTGGAGCTCAGAGAGTTGCTTTGCCTGGTGATGCCAGGGCTCAGTGTAATTTCTGCAGACATCCTCATCTGAAAACACCTTGGGTGACAGTTTGGCAGGCACGCTGGCATTTCCAGCTGAGTCCCTGCTCCTCCTCATTGAACCTCAGCACTGCCTAAAGCCACTAAATGAGACAGAAACCCCTCCACAGTAGGAAGGGTGGAAACTACATGGGGACTATTCTGTGTCTCTATGCCTTGATAAAGAAAATAAACTAAATGGGGAGGGGGAAAAGGAGGTACAGAGAGTGTGACCATCTCTGGTCCTTGGCAGGACACAACTTTCTGGCATCTTCTGGCCAGGATGAAGGGAAGCTGGAGTCAGAGCTGCTGTCCCAGCCCTGCATGGCTGCTCCAGGGTGACACCCACACCCCTGAGGGTGACATCTGTGTTGGGCTGAGCCCTTGCCTCCATCTGGCTGCTCACTGCACATGCTGAGCTCACAGGTGAGAATACACTGGTCTCACACACTTCAATGAGTGCTGCATTTTTGGCCCCACCAAGTGTGGATCTTGCTTTAGAGACCTGACAGCCCAAGTCAGGCCTCTCTCTAATCTTCCTATTCTCCTTGAAAAGCAAATGCATTTCTATCTTTAGAGACCACAGAGGGTACTCACTCCAGCCTCCTGGTTCCCACTTGCTGCAGACACTTTGAAAGACTGGCTCCTGTTAATTAGAAAAAGATAAAACAATTCAGGCTGCACTGCACCTTGCAAGAGCAGGTCTTGCCCTGGCCACTTCCAAAGGGGGAGAAGCTTTGGAAGTTGGTTTACCAGACACGTTCCCTGACTGTCACTGGAGTTAAACCAGACCCCATTTATTTTCCATGCCTTCTGCAAGCTATGTTCCCAGGGAAAGGAAAGTAACATATTGATAACAGCAGGCTCTGTCACAGGGGAGGATCCAGAATCACCCACGCGTTGCCTTGAAAACAAACAACCCCCAAACAATTGATCAGTCACTGCTAGTACAGAGGCAGTCTATTATGGATAAAAATACAGGTGGAAAAAATTCATCAGGGATGTGCAAATACCTTTATTTAAATTCAAGTGCAGTAAAGCAAGCTTTGCTCCTATAAACAGGAGTAGTGGATTATGGATGCATTTCTCTCAAGTCCTGGCAGAGAGGGAATGCGTTTCCAGGCTAGGGGAGCCAGAAAACTGAGTGATTTCCCTGTCGAGGCTGGGATTTCTGAGATGGCTTAACCTGACTGCCAGGAAAGGTGGAGGTGCACCACAGACTGCTGTATAAATTGCTGCTCTGGCTCCCTGTGTGTCAGCTGAACACAGCCCCCAGGTGAGCTCTGGATCCCAGCAGCGCTGCTGCAGGGCCTCTGGCGATGCTGTGCAGCTCAGTGCCAACTGCAAACACACCATGCTCAGCCTGAGCAGCTCTCACTGCATATGTGAAGTGTTAAATTAGTTTAAAAAAAGTAAATTTGACAGAGCGGCCTATGGAAAAGACACAAGGAAGGATATGAAAGACATCTATGTGTGCATATTTATGTGAGAGCAAGACCACTTCAGCTCCTCACCTCCACTATCACTACCAGTTCCTTCCCCACCTTTTACAGTAGGTGCCCATGTGTGTGATGCACTTCTCAAAGGAAAAGCTGACTCTCCTGTTGATACACTAAACCTGACTAAATATTGTCCTAGAATCAAGCAGATGTTGTTCTGAATAAAGAAAGATATTAGCCAGACTTTTAAATCCAGAGCTAAGACAAGAGAGTGGCCACAGTGCCTTTTGATTTTAATTTTACCCTTTCCAGCTATGGGCAGGCAATGCAATGTCCAATTTTAATTCAGTCTCTGCACTTAATTTAGTCACTGCTTACCTTGATTTTCACATCATTGATTTGGGATGTGAAATCCTCAAGGCTTTCTTAGCAGAACGGTAAACTTTGAATGGCAAAGCCAGACCATGGCTGTAGAGCCCTGCCAATTTCTTACAGACATTTCTGCCTAGGAAGAAACACTACAAAATGTCTCAGATAGAAAGGAATCGTGACAAGAATTTACTCTCTTCCTTGCGATAGAAAAGGGAGACACAGAGAACTTGAATTTCAAAAACTCAGGTAAACAACAATAACTAAAAGCGCTTAATATTATTCAAGCCTCAACTCAAAAAAGTGAAAGAAAAATGTCAGCACTTGGACTTTTCCTCTGGCTCATGACCATGCAGAGTTCCCCATCTGTGCTGGCTGGCCTTGGCCAGCTGCCAGCCATCCACCCAGCTGCTGTGCTGCTGCCTCCTCAACAGGAGCTCTGGGAGCCCATCCATGCAACAAACAGCTCAGACAGCTCACAGTGCTTGGTGGTACCCAAATTACAAACGGTGTGAAAGGCTCTCATGCAGTGACAGAAGAGTAGGGTTACCACAAAGCATCATCTGTGCACACACAGTCACAGCCCCTCCTGTGCCCCTCTGGGGGCTGTAACCCTGAACTCTGCACAAGAATTCCTCTGGGGGAGGTACAGTGCTCTGGCACTGGAGGCTGGGTTTGAAGCAGAGTTAGTTCATACAAAGGAGAAGGTATAATCCATCTCAAAGTGTGGCTGGTTTCAGAATATATAAAATCTACGTAGATAGAAATTGTGGGAGTGACAGAGAGAGAGAGAACATCTTCAGCATGGAGAATGAGAACAAAGATGCCTTATAGTTTGCTACTCAGAAGGCACTGGCAGAACACAGTGGGTGTTGTAGCCCTAAATTATTTGGAGTTGATTTTTTTTTATTTTAAGAACAGCAAATCAATATAAAATAAGATCATGCCTACAAAAGGCACCAAAAGAAATGTATCACATTCTATTCAATCAGGAAAAGAAACACACAGTCTGCCAATTTTTTTATGCCTACTATTTTCAGTCCTAGAGGTTTTGCCAGCACTATCAACATCATCAAGCAATGTATGACATCAGCTGGTGACTGCTTATTCTTTGGTGCAGGCAGATGCTATACCTTGAGTTTCCCTGCTTGAACTCTTTTCCCTCTCTCTCTCTGCAATATCAGAAACAAAAAAGTACAGAAAGTTATTGCAGTAAAAGTCAATATAGGGGAAAAGCAGGTTTTTCACTTTGGCTGAGAGAACGGGGTCCCTGATGAGTAATCACAAGTCAGCAAATTCTGGGATGACTTCCAAAGGCACAAATAGGTGCTGGGGCTCATAAGCCAAAGGTAGTCAATAGCTTGATTGCACCACTCCTTAAATAGTGACAGTCCCACTGAGCTGGATTGCTGCTCAGGATGGAGAGGCTGGGAGCTCTTTTCCCTCTCCAGTATCTCTAACATCATCTCTTCCTTCAGATGTACACATACTGGACACCCCATCAGCCTTATGGACACAAGATACCTGCTCCTGGCCATGAAGTGCAGGGGGAGGAGGTGCTGCAGGCAGTGTGGGCTCCAGGTAGAGCCAGCCTGGAGCAGGTTCACCAGGAATGTGGTACACGGACCCACTGAGCCATTAACACCAGAGTCTGTCCTCTGAGGACACACAGGGGCTGCAAGGATACCTTTGCTGCTATTTGCTTGCACTCCTTAGTCATGGCATGCCTGATAGAGGGGCACCATTTGGTGCCCTTTGTCCCTGGTGCAGAGCTTTTTGTAAAAGCTCCTTGTAAAATTATTTGTTTGAAAACAGGTTTTTTAAATAAAGATGGGAAAACCAAAATAAAACCACCATGAAAAAAATAACAAAATCTCCCTTCTCCCCGCCAAATCAGCCTTGCCTGGCTAGCAGTGAGGTCATTCTTTGTTTTGGTTCAGACAATTTATTTTCCAAGAGCTATACTTTACACAGAGAGACTCCATTCACATATGCAATTAAATATTGCTTTCCTGAACAGAAGTGGCCACACAGAGCATGCTGTCAACACATCCCTGCAAGATTTCTCCAAGAGTTCAGCAGAATAATTAGCTTTGGTACCGTTGCACAGTAGTTTTTATCTATCAGAGTTTTATCTTGCCTTCTCTCAGTGGTGAGTCTGAGAGAAATTCTGAACGTTTGCCTCATGGGTCTAATCATCTTATTGATGCTCAAAGCGTTTAAATGTGATCTGCAGCCCCTTCACTCTTTGACATTACAGTTCTTAAAAAAAAAAGTCAGATATTTTGGCAGGTGCTTAGCTCAGACTTGTTCTTTAGGCTATAAGGCTTTTGCCTGTCTAATTAGCTGTGGCAAAAAGCTGAGAATGTTGACAATCTGGGTATGTGAGGTAATAAAAAATAGATTATTTACCAGCAGCAAATTAAGCCCTCTAAGAACCAGTGTGATGAGTTGTGCCCCTGTGACAATCCCCTGTAGCACACAGATACCACTGTCTCCATCTGTCTATCTTGAGCACAGCGTACCTGACGGCGTGTTTCTAATCTATTTTCCCATGCACAAGAATTGATCCACCAAAGCCTTCAGAGACTAAAAAAAATAACCTTTCTGGTGACAGCAAGCAAAATCTGTCTGCTTCCAAAGATGATTTTTCCCAGTTTCCTTTGGGGCAGTGCAAATAATTGGCCAGAGTGGCCAAACGCCGCTCGGGACTGGAGAGGCTGGGTAGTTGTGCTTCAGGTTTGGGCTGGCAGGCAGCAGCATGGAGGAAAAGGCAACTGTGGGTGATGGATGAGGTCTGGCTCCTCAGAAGCAAGGAGAAGCAGCCCTCAGGATGTGCCTGCTCTGCTCCATGGCAGTGCCTGCCTGGCTCTGGCTGTCAGGGAGCCAGTGGGACAAACAGCAGCCCAGACCTGGAGACAGCAAAATCCATCTCACAGAAGTTAGCAATGGAGGTGACATGGCTTCTTGCCTAAGCACACTGTCAGCAAGGCAGAAGAGCATGCAGGTGCTACAGGACATGTGCCCCCTTTTAAAACCAGTCTCAAGAGCTTGAGGCTATTAAAGACAGTGGCTCATTAGAGTAGCTACTTTTATTTCAGCCAGTTTACGCCTAATGACAATCTGCCTTGGCTTTACTCCTTTTTTACACCACACTACTTTGCAAATTCCTCTCCCAGAATGTATTTTAAGGAATGGGATTCTGGAATGTTTTTTGGTTTACTCAAACCAGGATATATGGATATGAGAGGATACTATATGGAACATATACTATCCTCTCATCCATATTTCTTTAGCCACACTTTCCTGTATATTTTCCCCATGACCTTGTTAGCATAGGCATTAGACAGCCCTTCAGGTCCCCTTGTAAGCCAGTGCAATAGTCTGATGTCAAAAGAATGGCAGGAAAACCCCTCTAGGTTACAATACTTGTTGTTATAATATCCCTTACTCCAGAAAATGCTGAATCCATCCTTGGATCCAATGACTGGTCATGGATTTCAGGTTACGTGCTGCAAGGAGTCCCAGAAGTCCAATTCTATGTCAATGAGCTGTTATTGTAAGAATATTATTCTGCTTCCTAGGGAATTTGTTAATCAATATGGGTAGAGCACATGATGTTGTAAAGCTCGTGCACTTCATTTCTGTGGGAAGCAGAGATGACACCAGACCTTCCTCTGGAATGGCCACACCAGGGTAAACAGAGCACTTCAGTAAAGGATACATGGATATGGATATTCTGCCTTTTGAGCAAAGACTGCAAATTGTGCAGCATTTTCAGCTGTACCAACTCCCTCATGTTTTGGCTTGTCTCATCATCCTCAAAAGCTAAATACAATGTCAAGGTTTATTGAGAAGATCACAAAGCAGTTTGCATTTCCTAACAGCTGGGGATGTCTGCATGAGTTCAACAAACTGACACAGACAAGTTAAAATCCCGTTCACACATCTCTGCTAAATTCCAGCAGAATTGACTCCAAGGTTTGGTCTGAAAGTTATACAGCTAAATCCTTACAGAGATGGAAGGCCAAGTGCAGTTTCCCCCATCCAGGTAAAAGGCTGGAAGTATCAGGAATCTCCTGAGTGTGATTATTGCTGAGAGGCTGTCAGTTCCATTTTAGAGATCAAAGATGATACAGAAACATTCTGGAGCTCTGTTCTGTAAGCAGTGTGCAAGGAACAGGTGGGTATAATTTATTTTAGCAGATTTCAGAAAGGGATTGAACATTTTTGTGAGACAGAACATCTATAATAATAATAAATAAGTCTGCTTATAAAATGCTCATGAGTGGACTGTGGGCACAAACCCCACAAAAATTAGTACAAAGTTTTTTCTATTGACTTCTAAAGGTTTGGGCTGGATGCTAATGGGCATCAATTGAGATGAAGCTTTCTCTACAGATAAGTTACCCATAATTTTGTCCTACTAGAGGTTGTTACACCTCAAACCACTTTGTTTTTTATAGGAAAGGACCTGAGGACAGACAAATTTTAATATTTGGATTTTTTTGTGTAGAAAAAACCTCATATTCTATTTAATAATATATAGTATTTTGTTAGTTATTTATTGTTATAAATTTCACGGAATCTGCTGTCTCCCTGGTGATCACAGCTGGTAGCAACTGTGACAAGCACAGAGAACATGTGAGCATACAAATTCTAGTTTGATTTTCAGCTTTTTCTTCCTGAAAATACTAGAAAAGACTGAAAGAACTAACTTCCCAATATTACAATTAATTTGAAAGGAACTTAAGCATCTATGTGTGTTTTGTAAGGCTTTTAAAACAAATACTGACAATGAACTTGGCAGATTTTTAGAAAACTTCAATATAGTGAAAGAAAAATATTAAAAGAAACCTGTGCAGTTTAGAAAAAGAAATAAAGTGTATTCCATTATATCTCTTTCTCCTTCCAATATCTAACACCATGTTACACTGCACTGCAGAAGGCAAATACTGAAGCAAATTACCTGTCAAGGGGATTTTATCAATAAATAATTGAATTCAGCTTTCAAGGAGGGCCAGGGCTGGGACATTTTCCCCTAGAACTGCAATGGTGCCTTGTTCTGTGCCCTGCAACTGCTACTGCAGCACCAAACCTCCACCAGGGAGGCAAAGACTTGGGTAGGGAACAAATTTGGAATTAAGGAAAAAAAAGAACAAGGAGAGAGAGAGAAAAAAATTGTGTTTTTATGCTGGCTTCTTGAAGTTATGACTGTGCATGTTCATCTGCTCCTGATACCTCAGATCTGATCCACACCCACCAGGGGCAGGGCAGTCAAATCAAATCCTCTCAATCTCCAGTACAGGAAACCTCAGTGAAGAAAGAGATCTTGCCAAGGGGCAATGACAGTCTGACACTGCATTTGTTAGGCACAAAGAGTTCCCACACAAGGGGAGGGTGTAGAAGGTGGGCAGAAATGAGAGAGAGTGCAAGACGAGCTTGGGAAGGACCTGCATGGTCCTGGGCAGCAGGGAACCCAACCAATGGATACAAACCTATTGAAAAGCAGACTTCATTAGGGGCACTGCTCATGGAGCTGCATGTTTGCAATTTGGGAGGAAATGGGCTGAAACTGAAACATCACAGCAAAAAAATGGGCTTTAACACAAGGTTTATAATGGGTTCATTAAAAAAATGCAGCTTCTTAAAGGTCCTGGATACAAAAACAGGTATCATGCCCTCAGTGCAGCAGGTATTCCCTGAGCAGGATGCACAGAGCCACCACACTGAAGGTGCTTTGGTTTAAATTGCAGCAGAGTGGGCAAGTTCTGCCTGTGGGGAAAATCTCAGGAGGGCACTGCCTGGGCTGACTGGGGAGGTGCAGCACAGGTGTTCTGAGAAACTCAGACCAGTGTCTGGAGAGTCACAGGCAGGGCTGTGCTCCTGCTGAGGCAGGGAACTGTAGCTGAGTGGGAATGACTCCATCATCAGGGCTCTGATTTCATTTAGGCAAATTTTAAAGGGTTTTGCCTGACTCAGGTAAGCAGCCTCAGCATTCCACCCTGAGCCTTTCCCAGGTGCTTTACAAACAGCAGAGAGTAAAACAGGAGCTCCTGAAGAGTTATTTGTGACTCAACAGGATCTGAAATGTTGTCTCTATAAAAACCTTTTGCTGTCCCTTCAGCAGAACAGTTCCTGCCCAGACAAACCACCAGGTTCCAGATTCCAGTTGGGATTCTTCATTTATCAAAAAGTGAAACACACTGGGGGAGGTTTTGGGTGTGAGGCACTGGCAGAGCTACTCATTCCTGCTGATTTTGTGCTATGTGGCCCATCACTACTCCTTTTTAGTTGTTTGTTTTTTAAATTTTATTCCCTGGTAACTTTAATCTGGCTGTTGGCCATTTTTCCATTTAGCATGAACAGTTTTAGACAGAAATTTTCAAGCTGGTATGAGTACTTGTGGACTGGAGCCACACACACAATAATTACACCCACATTCCCATTTTCCTGGTGGTGTTTTCCTGTCCCTTGGCCAAGGGTGGGCTGTGCTAGCACTGTACCTTCAGTACTGTACCTTTCCTTGCCCTGTAGGAAAACTATGTGCCCTGTGGAAACCTAAAGACAAAATCTTCTGAACCTAAAGGAAGACAAAATCCTCCAGACTAAGTTTTCAGCTAGTCTCAGATATCCACTGCAGCAGAATCTATTAATTTTTAAAGTGTCTGATTTTAATATATATAACACATCTTAAAAGAAGTTGGACACTTACATAATTAACATTAAAATTTATATAGATTTGAAACACTAATGGTTACACTAACAGCAAAAATCAGAAGGAAAGAAAAAAATCTAAACTGATTTAGGCTGTGTCAAGTCTCAAGTTCTAGATCAAAATTTTTAGCAAATGTAAAATATTTTCTTTTGTGTGCAGGTTTTTTGAAAATGGTTTCTACAGAGTCTCTTTCAGCTCTTAATATGTGCCAGTGTTGGAATGATAATCTCTGAACCAAACAGACCACTGATATCATGCAGCAAGGCTACTCTGACCTAAGAAAATCTGAATTTCCAATGGCACACAGCTCACCATGAGTCATCTCTTACAAGTCAAGCATTTGCAGCCATCAGTTCTGGTGCAGAGGACAGCTCCCCATAACATATTTGTTTTCAGGAGCTTGTATTGTGCAGAGAAGGCAGAGAAGAAAGCCAGGATCATGTGGGAGAGCAATGCCTCACTTCTTGCCTGGGACCATTTCAGGCAGGAAAAGGGTGAAGAAAGAGGCAGAAGAACAGCTGGTAATGACAGTGACTCAATCAGGCAGCAGGAGAGGAAGCTGCCACCTTAAGTCCTGAGGTTTTTTCACTCCTACATAATTGGATGCAGGGGAACACCTGAAATCAGTGTCAGATGGGGCACAGGGGATTTTAAAGCACTTTGGAGCACGTTGCTCAGCCACTGAGATGCTACAGACAGCAAATGCAATGCACAGCATTCCCAGTCTCCCACTCCTTTTCCTCTTTGCCCTTTTAGGGAACATTAAGTAGCAGCACAAAGAATTTCTATGTGACTGAAGTGAAACACTGCTTAAAGAACAACTACAAAACCACCAAGCCATAGTGATGAAAAGGATTTTGAAAGAAAGATCCTTAATTTGAATGGAAAATGTCTCTAAATCCTTTAAGCTGCTTTGAAAATCTCAGCCTCCATGATATGGTTTAAATCTAAGATAACAGTGCTAGTCTGAAATTAGACAGAACATAACCTTACCAAAAAGGAAGAGGGATAGAAAAAGCCAAATTTCCCCTGAAGTTTGCTTGTTTGTGCTATTTTATTGTTAAAGACTTGATTTATTTTGAGGGTAACCTGAAAACCTGAGCCTGTTATTTCAGTGTGGGAAGCACTTTGGAGCAGCAGCTTCAGGCCACAGGCAGTACCCAGATAAGCACCACAACAAAGGGGCTGCTCCTGGGGAGCCAAGCTCATAGCAGAGCTTTAAGCTGGGCTCAAAGGAGTGCTTGAGAGAGTTTGAAGCACCTGCAACTACATGGGAGGCTCTGGATTTGGAAAGGAACTTTATTGTCAGAAGATTATGTCGCTGCCTAAAACAATTTAAAATGAACTGAGTGCTGCAGCAGGGATTCAAATGCTAAAAAAGAAGCCATGTGATTTTATTTCTACAGATGCCTGCTGCACTGGCACTGTGAGGCAGAGTGCTCTCACATCACTCACTGCAATGTAGCACACAGATACACACATCTACCTACAGCTCTCTGCTTATTTATGTGCCTAACTCTGCTGGCAGGAAAATGTCATCTTAAAATTCACCATTCTTTAAAAAAGGGGGTAAAAAAAGAAAGGTGGCCAAGTGTTATACAGAGGGTGAGGATGAAGATGTATTTAAAATAATGTGGAATGTGAAATAACCAGGGTGATAAGTATTGAAGCTCCTTAGAGAGCATAGAGAAGAGTACAAAGAGAAATTTAAGCTTCACTTGTGTTGGAGGATTTATTAGTTCTTGAAAAGGAAGATTTCAAAGAAACTAGTAATGAATGAGGGAGTAATTACATACTGAGTTTGCAGAGAATAAACTAATTATAAAAATATGGTATGTTGTAGGCCATCTGCCCCCCAAAAAAGAACTGAATTGTCAAATTACTGAGCCAGAGATGACACATTATAATTATACTGTTACTATGCAAGATTTTAATACAAAAATCTAACAACATTTTCCAATAACCACAATTTCTCTTTCTTGTTTGAAAATGAGAGTCATTATATGCTATCATGAGACTTGATGCTGCTTGTCAGCATCCCAATGTGTTGGGCTAACTGCATTACCCATCTTTGAGGAAAGAGAAAACCTTGTGACAAACCCATGGAGGCACGTGCCAGAGCCAGCTCAGGAAATGAGGCAGTTTCAACCCAATTCAGAGCACAAAGGAGTCACCTGATCCTCTCAGCCAAATTATTTCATTCTGTGAGTAGGTGCACAGAAATTTAACAGAATGCATCAAGCTGCATGGGTGCCCCAAACTTCTGCCTTGCCTTTGGACTTTATTTATCAATGACAGGGATTGTGTTTCCCTGCAATCTGTCTGATGACAGAGCCCTTTCTATGAGAATGCTTACTAGAAATCCAGTTAAAAATCTAGTTTTGGTATAAATATTATAAACCCCACCATTCTGGCTGCCTTAGGACCACAAGCCCTTCCTGGCAGCAAAGATATTTGGAACCTGGAGTCGACATTCGGCCAGTAGGAGAAAGCAGTGGTGAAGGTAGGAGGTTTCAGAGGTGGGAATCAAATGGTTCCAAATAGTAATGGCTTCAGTTTATATTGAAACAGGCTTGGCTGTTACTTTTCCCCCCATTCATGGTTTTTATGAAGCTCTACACAGTAATTTCCAGTGCCTAAGATCATTTTTCACATAATTTAATTCTGCCATACTCAATGGCTCTTTGGGATTTTAGTCTCAGGAGACTTTCAGTTCCTAATGGTGCTGAGTGTTTTCTTCCCTGAAGAACACTAAGATGATATTCAAACAATCAGAGCTATTGCTAATGTGAAAAATGAAGGGGCAGAGAGGAAAGGTACAGAAAACCAAAATGCATGTGCTCATGCCAGGAGCATCTTAAACACAACTGAGATTTTACTTTGAAGCTTTGCACAGCCATGAGCCTTTCACCCTCTCAGAGCAGATTTTCACGAGTCACTCACATTTCCCCAGAATAGCAAAGATCTTTGTTTCAGGTGAGCAAGGAACCCTATCAAAGACAGCAAGATCCTCGTGCTCTCAGAGCACAGCTGCTCATGGGCCTTCTTGGCTCCAAACACTTCAAAAAAGGCATCTAAATTCTGAAACGTGATGAAAATGAAATCAGATAATTTTTCATCATCTAGTTTTGGTCCTTTGAAAATCCAGATCCAGAATTTTTTTGGTGCCAAATACCCCTGGGAGAATATTTCCACTGGCTTTATTAGTCTTTAGATAAGAATCAACTATAGGCAAGGAAAAGTAGGAATGAGAGGTAAGGATTTTTTTCAAACAATATAGTTCTAACCCTAAATTACTTCCTCCTACCCCTAAGCAAGAATCTGCTTAATTTTTCCTCTCACTCACCAGTGGACTAAAAGTGGTAATTTCTACTTCTATGATGCATCTGTAGCAACAATCAAAATTGCTTTCAAAAGGAAAAACCCACAAATATTGGAACAAGTTTTTGGTGATATTTTCAATTCCTGACATATTGAAGTACAAGAAATAAAAAAAATCTCAATTCATGCATAAGGTCTTGATATATTAAAAAAACTGCCTCCAAACACACAAACCCAGATAAAAGTCAGAAGAGAAAGAGAGGGCAAAAAGGAGAACATTCAAAATTTTGGGATTTTTGTTGCAGTGCCCTTGAGGCTAAGAGGTCACTGCATGATTCTGGGTCCCTCTTTGCCCAGAAGAGAGGAGATGAAGGTTCAATGCTCCAGCAGCAGCTCCTGTGCTCAGGGTCAGCAGAGAGCCTGGAGCTCAGCCACTGACACCTGCAGCTTCTCATGCACCTTTTCTGTCATCTTGGAGACATCAGGCTTTGGAGCTGAGTGCACCAATTCATACAGTTCATGCTTGTTAAAATTAAAAGTGGTTCAGCATGTGATTAAAGTTTGCAGTTTAATAAGTAATTACGGCGTTCCTGCCGTCCAGCCTGCTGCACTTTTCTGCCTACAGCACTGACTTGAATACAAAACCAGTGAGTCTATTCATGCTGATGTCTTCACTGCTCTTATTTGCACCCTCCCAAATTAAACATTTAAGAGGCAGTTAATAAAACTAACAGTTAGACGAGACACATTAAATAGAATTTCTAAAGAATGTATTAAAATTTAGTATTAGGATAATTTTAAACCAAGTTACATTTTCTTCCACTTATTTTGGTTACAAAGAATTTTTACAATGCTCTAGTATTTAGCTAAATCTGAAATAATAGCTGTGTTTCCAGTGCAATGAATTAAATTGGCATATTCCTGGTCACATAGTCACACAAAGATGGGAAACTGCCACTGGCTTCCAAGAGAAAAAATTCCCCAGAATTTGAAGGCATTCAGGCTGGCCTTGCTCATTCAGGCCCTCTTCCAGGTAGGAAAGAAGACTACATCTGAACAAATAAAAATAAATAAATAAATACTAAAGATTTATGCTGTATATCCAGCTTATTACAGTAAATTTGTACACACAAATCAGTTTTTCTTCACCACCAATATATATGTAGCCCTGTACATGCCAGTGCCCCAAGGCACATTCTTTTCAGTTGTCACTGTGGTCCCTGAGTTGTGTCATCACTGCTAGATGCACTCAGGCAATAATTATATTTTAGAACTGCTAAGTTGTTCACAGAACAGTATTATTTTCACCATCAGGGGAACAGACTTTTAGAATGAGTGTCCCATAACACAGTTCCATGTATTTTTTTGGAGCTGGTGTCAAGCCTTAATGACCACTATTGCAGGACAGGGCTCCCTGTGTTGCACAGCCTGCCCTCAGCACTGAGCACAGCCACGGCTGCAATGCTGCACGTGTGAGGAGCAAACCAATGTCACCAACCCAGCAGAGCCCTCCCCGAGATTAATTGAAAAACAAACAACCAACCAGAAAAACCCTGAAGAGAGATTTTCCCCATCTCAGTATATTAGAAGAGGGATTACTCCTGACAGCAACTTGAGAGAAGAAGAAATAAAGGACAGAGAAGGGGGAAGTAGTTTGCAGCATTCAATCAGTATGCAGCATCAGACTCTTAATTTGCAAAAGCTCTGCTGTAGAGACATTCCAGCATCGCTGATGGCCACTTTGCTTCCAATGACTGTAGCTACTGCAGATGAAGCCTAACGACTTCTGTAGTTGTGGAAAGATTTCCCCAAGTGAAAGCACTTGTTAAAACTTTGTTTCCCCACTTGTAGGTCGCTCAGACAGAGCACACACAAAGGGGAATCCATTTCTGTGATTTTTGTCAGGGCATGTCCTCTTGGTTGGTATACAGCATATGTTCAGATGGCTTTGATTAGCTTCAGCTCTTTTGGTGTGTGCAGGAAAGGCACAATAACTTCAATTGTGTCGTTAGCTCCATCTCAGAGCAGCTCCCTGTGAAACACCTGTGAGGTTCCATGACTCAGACATAACCCTTTTTCCTCATTACTCCAGCCCCAGTAGCAGGAGTGCAATATTGTCTCCCACTGATCTGTATTAGCTGAAGCTTGGCAGGGAAGGAGGTTTGTATGGGATCAAAGCTCCAGCCTCCACTTGTCCACCTGCTCCTGGTCAAAAAAAGAGGTCACCTGGCTGTACTTTTAAAATAAACTCAGTATCTAGTTAGCCTGTGGTAGCCCAGGGAATATTTTAATTTCCTTTCACAGAAACAGAGTAGATACTGCTGACCTCCAGGAAAAAACCAAAAAAAACCAACAATACAACTATATTAACACAGTTTAAAGCAATCTCCTGAATTTCCAGTAAGGCAATATAAAGTAAGGTTAAAAGTCTCCCAACTAGTTTACTCAATACAGACTCAATTATAGAACTACTAAAAATGACCAGGTCCTGACAGCATCTCTGTTGTAAAAGAGGAGCTGAAAGCAGGCAGTGCATGCCACCCACTGCAGGCTGACAGTGGCTGTAGAGTTAATAATAAACACTCCATACATGCCCAGCCCTGTGCTCTGCACCTTCCCTACACGTGCTGAATGCACAGTGCCATGAGCAGAACCCCAGGTCACCAAGTTCCTCTCTGCTGTTCTGCCCCAATGGGTTTAACAAGTCTTTTCTTTGTTGTTCATGCCAAGCAACTGCTACCAGTATCACTTCAACCTTGAAATGTCTGCTTAAAATGCTGCTCTTCCTCCAAGTAAAATCATTTTGATCAGATTCTGTCCTCTGCGCTTCTCATCTCTCCCCTAAACTGAAATGTGAAACATTTAAAACAATAAAAATCACTGTACTGGAAAGAGGCACTGTTTATTTTTCGCACACTGCACGCAAGTGTACAGCAGACCTTTAAGAGTTCTAAATTCATTCTGACCTTCTTCATCGGTTATTTACTTTGAGCCTTGAGGAAATGCTTAGCTTAAATGGCCTTTTTCCCTTTCAGAAATCTAATCTTCCAGAAAAATTCCACTGGACAGCAGGTTTTGTAATGGAATTACTGTAGTTAATTCCTATCACAGCAGTTCCTTAATGAAAGGCTGGAAGAAAGTCAACAGGTACTGTATTCCGTAAAAGGTGCTGTAAATATGAGTGTCATAGTTCAGAAAGGTGTGTCATCTCCCCATCAAGATAATTAATGGTCTCTCGAGTCACACAATTAAAGGTTGCAATAATAATCTATAAGATATCTCCCTTTGTTTCCCAATTAAAACTTTTCAGACTAATTAAAACCATGCTTGTGTCATGCAGCGTGGTGGTTTCCAACTGGGGCAATAAAATAATGGATCTCAGCCAGAGAAGATAAATGCCTGAAAAAAAATTACCCATTTAAGCACCATCTTATGTCAGCATTGATCTATGAAGTTTTGCTTCACATAGTGGAGGAAACCATCTTCTCTTTAAGGTAACCTGCAGTCATTTTCATAAAATCTGAGAGCCTTGACTTTTATTAGTTCTCTTCAGGGAAACCTTTATCCATTAAAGTCCTGTAACCAAGAGCCAAGTGCTTGGGTTCCACAGAACAAATGAGCCCAATGTAATGTCAATTAAAAAAAAAAAAAGAGAAAGATTAATTAAAACTCTTCCAAAGTCTCTTCAATATCATTGTCTGATATGCTTGCTATCAGCAGAGCATGTCTTCCATCTGGCAGCTTCAACAATATAAAATTTTGAGGCTGTTCTTAAGGTAATTATATCAAATATACTGAATATGATAGGGAGAAATTGGTATTAGTTTCAGATTAATCTCTGCACATTCTGGCATTGCAGCTCTGTCCTCAAAGACTGAATTTGCTTTCACTGTGATCAAAGCAAATTGATGGTCAAGAGGGCTTCCCCCTTTCTGGTTGGCTTTTTGTTCTGTTAGCTGGGATTACATGGGAATTCCATGTTCCAGCATTGCTGGGGCTCTCCCAGAGGAATCAAAGGGGCAGGACACACCACTGTCACCTCATCTCTGAGATGAGGCTAAGGATAGATCCCATTATCCACACCCTCAAAGATGTCCTGTAGCCTTTCCTGGCATTAGTGTAATAATTTTTAGACTTAAACTCCTCATTGCCCACTGAAGAGATCTGGGGATTTATGGTTCTTGTGGAACATGGAGTACAGCAAAATCACATCACTCAGCAGTTATACCCTGAATGACTTCTGTCTCCATTTCTATCCCTGATCTCACTACTTAATTAGTGGTAGCTAATTACTGTGAATAGCCTTGCATCTTTAACTAAATGAATGTGTGTAATCCTCTCAGGTTTTCTATTAGAAAAAGAAAGGGAGTTGGTGGTATCACACAGATAAATATATTGTGTGGGAACATCTACTTGGCAGATTGCAGGAAATTTGTGCCCATCTTCTGGAGACACGATGGTCAGCATCTCTGGCACCATGGTGGTCAGCAGCTCTGGGACCATGGTGGTCAGCAGCTCTGGGACCAACCATGATGGTCAGCAGCTCTGGCACCATGGTGGTCAGAAGCTCTGGGACCATGATGGTCAGCAGCTCTGGGACCATGGTCAGCAGCTCTGGGACCAACCATGATGGTCAGCAGCTCTGGACTATGATGGTCAGCAGCTCTGGGACCATGGTGGTCAGCAGCTCTGGGACCAATCATGATGGTCAGCAGCTCTGGGACCATGGTGGTCAGAAGCTCTGGGACCATGGTGGTCAGCAGTTCTGGGACCATGGTGGCCAGCAGCTCTGGGACCATGGTGGTCAGCAGCTCTGGGACCAACCATGATGGTCAGCAGCTCTGGGACCATGATGGTCAGCAGCTCTGGGACCATGGTGGTCAGCAGTTCTGGGACCATGATGGTCAGCAGCTCTGGGACCGTGATGGTCAGCAGCTCTGGGACCATGGTGGTCAGCAGTTCTGGGACCATGGTGGTCAGCAGCTCTGGGACCATGGTGGTGCTAAACTGAGAGCTCGAGGTGGGGCAGTGAGGTGATGGGGCTGGTGGCTGCCTGGTGACACCGAGGACAAGCAGAGCTTGTTCCCCTCTGTGTGCAGTGCAGAGCCTCAGGAACAGGAGAGATCTGAACCTGCTGGGAAAACCTCCCCCTCCGGACCACAAGCAGCCATGGGAGGACTCCTGCATTTCTGTGCCTGACCAGCCACCAACAATGAAATGTTGCCATTCCATCATGTTTTCTGTTTATACAAATATATCATTAAAGGATCTGAGAGGTTAAATGTGCACACACAGTTGGTCAGACAGGCACTTGTATCTGAGCCCTTGGATGCTCTGCAAAACACAGGGATCAGAAATCTGCACAGCTCAAGGTGCCATGCAGCAAATCAGTCACCAAGATGGACAAGGAGGTCAGGATGCTCTATAAGGACCTGTTTCACCTTCTGCCAGTGCCCACGTGGGCAGCTTGGGAGAAGCCTGGTTTGGGGAGGCAGAGCAGCAGGATACCTGCACACACCACACACACCTCCACACTGTGGCCAGCCATGGATTCCTTAAAGCAATGACATGATAAGGAAGCAGGACAATCTGTTTTGAACACCAGACTCTCCTGGGATTCAGTGCCATAACTTTTTTATTTCCCTCCTAAAATGTTAATTCAAATGTGCAACTAAGTAAGTGCCAAAACAACTTGTAAAACTTTTAGTAACCCCACATTGACAGAAAAGTAGTATTGCAGAATATGCTCCATTCCCTTTGATCTATGATTTATTGATGCACAGTATGAAATATTCATTAAAACAGACTGCTGTTTCCCGTTGATTTGTCATGTTTTTAATTCATATTTTAACACATTAATAAAACTGACACTATTAATTATTTTTTGAAATACCAAATATATTTGAGATGTAAAACTGGCATGGGTTATGTTTGATATTAAAGTATCAGGAGGAATTAGTTCAAGCAAAATATGATCTGCAAGTGCTTGTAATGATCCTCTATATTCTATTGCCCCAAACAACTCCCCAGTTCCCTTCACTACTTTGAAACAACTTTAAATTACAGATGCAAACTGCACTTAGAAGCAGTTGTAACATTAAGCTCATGCTGCTTCTGCATTTCATACAAATACATGCGTTCATCAGTCTCTGCTATGGAGGTAACACAGAAATATATTGGAGGGGCACAGGAACCTGTTTTTCTGAAATGATTACTGATCTTGGTCTTCAGTGGTGTTTTTTTCCCAGCAACAGTTTGGTTTAACAATCCACAAGGCAGTTCTGTTCTGCCACTCCATCTGCTGTGTAGCAATAATAGGGAGGCTTATGCATTTTTAAGGGAAATATACTCTGTCTTATAAAAGGCAGACTCATAATTACAGCTTCCAGCTTGGATGAGGACATGTTGAAATGTGCCTATGAAAAATTAAACTTCATACTGGTCAGAAAAACACCACTGAGCTACCTTCATTTATGTCACCCAATTATTTGGTCCTCAGAGATGAAGTATTGCTCAAAGAATAAAGAATAAAGTATTGCTCAAAATCAGAATGGCCACCTTTTAGGATTGCATTATTAAGCTAGTGGCACTTGAGATTTGGCCATTTCTATTTATGAAGATCTTATTTTCTAGATCTCAAAGAGATTTATTAATTTGCTCATTAAAAAAATTAAAATTCCAAATAAGTAAACTATTTTAAATATGACATCATATGAACACTCAGAGATCAGCTCTCATTTCTCAGTTAATGTTTTCAAGAGCATATAGCTAGAGAGAAAAGCAGAAAAATATGACTGACCCAAGACCACTCAAATGCCTCAAGAATCTTCCACCCTTCTTGTTGCCAAAATCATGCAATTAAAAGAACTACAACTTTTCAGTTTTCACTGGAGCCAGACTTGCATGTTTTTTTGGTCTCAATGCTGAAATCTGAGATGTACATAAAATATTAAGGGTGCCCAGCTAGGATTTAAAAGTTATCTTTAGCTCCATGAGACAAATTAGGTTATCTTAGATTTCATCAGGTTTTAACTTCTGCCCAAATCTGCAGGGTCCCAGTGAGACAGCAGGTTGGAGGGGTAGGGAAAAGAGCACCACTGAGCAGGAGCTGGGAGCCCAGAGGGTGTGACAGGGGCATTGCTGGCTGCCCCTGTGCCTGCCCAGCTGTTCCCTTGCAGGAGAAAAGCAATCCATGGCTTGTGGTGCAACCAGACAGGAGCAGAGCCTGGCATGGGCAGAGCTCCCCAGGGCCTGCCTGAACCCCAACACTCCACGCTGCTTTCTCTAGTTTGCCAGGATGGTTTAAAAGGACCTGTCCAGCACAGTTTAAGGGATTGGAAACTTGCCTAGGGATCACTAAAATTGTGTAAATGTGTCATTTGCATCTTCCTCTCATGGCAGAAAGGCAACAAACAAGAGAGCTTCCCTGGAGATTTGAGAACGCTCACACCTGCTACACTGGGATATGTTTTGTGTGGAGAATTCCAAAGGCAGCTTCTGCAATGCTCTGACCTCGTGGTCAAAGGGACCTTTGACTGCTGTGTACCAGCTCAGGCCCCTCCAAACACTGGGTGCTGCGTGGGAAGAGCTGTCCTTGAGGCCTCATGGTGCTCTAGCTTTAGCAAAGAAAGGAAGAACTGTTATCCACTCATTGCACCCACACATAATCTGCCAGTCTCAAATCCATGTGTTTTCTACTGGCAATGTGGAAGTTCACTTTTTTCAACCTTTTTTTTTTTTTTTTTTTTTTTTTGTGTGTGTGTGTGTATTGATTTGTTTTATAGCAAATCAGCATTTCATCTGACCTTTAAAATTGAAATGTCCATGGTTCAGCAGCTCCCAAAGCCTTTGCCATCACATAATTATGGAACTGTGATTCAGGTCAGCTTAACAGCCAACCTCAGGCAGGAAGTTCTGCAAATATATTGTAGCTGCCTCTTTATTAATTATCAGCAACTTCACAACTTCAGTTACTGGGTTTCAAAAGACACCAATAGTCCAAAGAAACATGAAGTGCTGACTGAAAATATGAAAGAAACAATACAGCAAAAGGCCAGAGTCCTGCAGACCATTCCACAAGGATGTGCCAATGAAATTCCTGATGTTGCATTTCCCATACTATGGCTGCAACCTCAGGGCCAACCCAAAAAAGAGACTGTATAAATGTCACTTTCATAGTGGTGATGACACTGGAAAGCACTCACTGATCTACAATAAGCATCTCTTTCTCTCCTGTATGGTGGAGAAGGCTTCAAATGCAAGTAAGTTCAGACCCTATATTGGGATGGAACAGATGCTGGTGAATTATCCTGTCAATTATCATTTTCTCTTTACTAGAACTGAATAAATATGTAACATAAAACCCCTCAAGATGCACGTAAAGCTTGTTATTTGAAATGCCAGTGCAGATGGAGCACACTCCTTACTCCGGTAGCGCTGGCTTTGCAGTGGTGTGCCCGCAGCTTTTGCTGTGCTGAGGTGGGAGGGACCTGAACACCTCACAGCCCAAACTGCAGCAGCACCTGGGGGACAGAAGGGACAGGTCAGCAATAAATCCATCCAGTTCCAGTCGTGGTGTAGGTGGACTTGGGGCACACCCAGGTCCATCACCACTGATTCTCTGGGTGCCCCAGGAAGGCCCAGGCAGTCTCTGCACAGATGGGGTGAGGCACTGGCTTGGGACAGCAGGCCAGCTGGAAAGGAGGTGATTGACAGAGCCATCACAATTAAACGTTGGCATTATTGTTGTAGGAGCTCTCTGGGATAAATTTTGGGCACTTGCAGAAGTTGCCCCAGGCAGCTCCTGCTGTGTTTAGCTTGGTCTGAATGCCTAAATGTGTTATTTAACAAACTGGGTGGAGAATGCAGCCTTACACTCCAGAGACTCCCCGTGGTGGTTTCTGCTGTGGAAGGGATCAAGCTGTGAACCACTATTTGTAAATAGTTTATAGAAATTGTTGCAGGTGGGAAGTCATTTGTAAGTAATTAAGCTATTTAAGAGCTGTTTTGTCTTTAGTTATGATATACCAATGGCAATGGATTAAACATGCTGGAACAGCCCCCTAGGACCACAGGCCAGCTGAGGGACAGCAGTTTGGGGTCTCACCTAAACCAGCTGGAGACACTTCTGCAAGTACCCCTACAACAGAGGCTCCCACCTCCACCCAGGAAACAACCACCCACCCTTTTTGGGTGACTGGGCTCCCTTATGCAGAGACCCCCCTAATCACCTGCCTTTAAAAAGCCCTGTCTGGGAGTGCCTGTGCAACACCATCCATCCACAATGTCCTGGAAGGACAGGGGGACAGACCTATTCTGCTTTCAGCACACAAAAAACTGATAAAGCTTGTTTAGGTAACACGAATCACCTTGGCATGTGCACATCCCACAGGAGCTGTGCTGAGCACTGGACAGAGTCAGGGAGGTCCAGCTGACCCTGCAGGAGGTATTGGGCTATTTGCTGTGCATATGCCTCAGTTTCCCCTCCTGTGAAAGGGAGTGATTTACAGCACTAGGAATTTGTGGATGATTTAGGAGCTACACATTTATTATTAGTTTTCTCGTCTGGTTTCAACAACTAGCCATATCAGGTCAAAAGCAAAGCAAGTTTTCATTAATGAAACATGAATCCTTCCCTAATACAGTGGGACTGAGCAGTCTGCAGGATGATTTTGTTGTCTGATATCGTTACCCTTTATGATCTCATATTTTATGGTAGTTAATGCCATTGGAGGAAAACATGATTAGAGCAGAGAGCAGCTTCAAAGCAGCCATTGCTGAGTGCATTCATCACACTTGCTGCAGAGCTGGATTTTTCCTCTCTACAAATATAATCAATCAGTGCAGGTAAAGAGTTAGTTGCAAATAGAAGCCCTTTAGGTGAACTAGTGTGTATCCTGTTTTTATCAGTGTTCTGGGAAGTGTAGTTAGACTGGGATAAGTTATGTGGTGTGGGCTTAGGCATTAATGAATATGAGAAACTAAATTATTGAATTTTGCAATGCAAATTATTTTTTGAGCACAAATTCTTCACTTTTGAATGTTAAGGGCTCATAAAAAATGTCAATGCTTTATAAATTAGGCCATTAGCATGCAATTTGTGATTCAAACAGTACCACAGCCTCATGTAATAAGTGACTGAATAAAGAGCAGCATTCCTCCCTGCACTTGCAAAATAGTTTGTCAGGAAGGCAAATGCAGGGAGATGTCACACGAGGGACTCATTCCCTCCCTCTGGAGATGCACAGTTACACTGCAGAGGGGTCCTGTGTCTATCCCTAGCTATGGTGCCTGGAAAAGCTGTGTTAGTGTGATCCATGCAATCATGGCAACAGGCAGAGCACCTGTACCTGTGACATGGGCCCAGAGCTCCCCAGAGCCCTGGCAGCTCCTGTCCCCACAGAGGTGCTGCCACCTCAGCCCGTGCCCAGGGGTGCAAACGAGTTTAACTGGCTTGAGATCTGCAAGGAAATAACATCCACCCATAGTGGGGGGAACTCTGAACATTTCTGAGTACATACATGCATCTCGAGTGAAAGCAGAATCTGTGCTGAGCAAACGTGTCTGAGAGGAGGGGTGCCCTGCACAAGGCAATCTGAATGTGTCCCAAATACACAAAGGTGAGCTCAGAGTGAAGGGAGAGAAATGTTTTCTTGGTGGCAAATTCCCTATTCAAACAGTAGTTCTTACAAAGGTAACCAAAATTGAAAAACTGTTATGGATATGAAAATTCCTACTTGCCCAAGATGAGAAGAATTTTGCAAAGAAAACACTAATTATGAGAATTACATTTATGTGACAGGTTGAATATTGCTGTTATCTAAAAGATCTCTGCAGCTGCTCAGAGTTTCAGAATCTGTGCTGGGGTAGAAAAATTACCCAGAAAGGAGGCAGAGGAATGGATAGAAAAGGGATGTTAAATGTTTTTGATATATATCATACACTCTTAAAATAGTATCTATGCCTTACACGGGATACAGTGCTATATGAAACTCCTGAAACTGCCAGTTTGACAATGCAATTCTTTAATTTGTGCCATGGCATCACTGACCCTCCCTTTCTCCCCTGCAGACTGGTGGCAGGGAGGCTGGAGTTTGCTGCACTCAGGGGCTGGCCTTTGGTGTGGTCTCTACCAAGGCAGAAGATTTGGATTCCAGGGATGTCAGGAGGGGATTTGCCCTCCTTGCACTCCTTACAGGGAGCAGCATTCATCTCAGTGAATGCTCATTCAGCCCTGGCTGAAGTGAGAGGGGCTGGGCAGCTCATGGCAAAAGAGAGGTGTGGAGAGAAACCTTTGATGCTGAATCAGAAATCAGAGGATTTCTGGCTGCCCCTGCTGCTGGCTGTGGTCAGAACTTAAAGACAGTGCATGTTCCTTGTCTGCCTACCTCAGCTGTGTAACTGACCTTGCCATGGGCCATAGCCCAGAGCCTCTGACCTGGCTTTCAGGGCTACAGCAGCTCATGTCCTGGATGTTTTCCTCTCTCCTTTCCTGCAGCTGAACACACGCACACATACACTCTGTGTTTGCAATTAACAGATCCATGTGGTGGGTGTGTTCCAAAGACTGAGATCAGGCCAGTTCCAAACTTCAGAACAACACCAGATTAACATTCATTTACCAATATAGGTTAATTATTAGTCTTCATGAAAAATTAGCATTACATGTGCAATTAACTTGGCCCTTAAGAATCTTACTCTAAATTAGCTGTGAGTGTACAGCTACCATGAGGATGTGCAAGTAGTTAATGCTGATTCAGGGTGGCCAAGCTTATGAGCTCTCCACTATCTTTCTTTTCTTATCATTCCTGTGGTTCTCTCATACCTCAGCTCTCCAAAAGCAGCTCCAATCTGGCCATTTATTATTTTCAGGGGGACAGGGACTTGTTCTGTTTTCACCAGACATCTTGTTTGCTTGTTCTGTGTGCTGTATACACACACACACACACACACATACACGTAGATATGTACCCAAAACATATATATTTCTTTTTGTTTCCCATACAAATTTTCCACCCTTTTATACCCTCTTATTTGCATATTTTACCATATACACATTTTTCCAATACCCCCATTTGGCAAGCATACAATTCCTGAATGGTTGATTTGTTGATAGACATTATTTCTACATTTCTCCTAAGATTTGCACGTTTGTTTCCTATTTAATTATTGGTGTTAATCAGGGAATACTTACACATTATTACCAGATATGTTTTTAGCATGCTTATGTCCAGGTTAATAATATTTTGCTTGATATTCTTTCACTCCACGATGCAACAGGCCCTGCTTTGGCTACACTCTTTCATGTCCAGTGGATCTATTTTGCTGTCTTTTCTTAAAGAAAATGTCATTGCTCCTAAAACTGTACTTAAGATGCTTTTTTCTCTGCTTGTTTTACCCCCCTGATGGGACATTTGCCCTGTCAAGAGTACTCAGCCTGTTGCTAACCTCCTGCCCTCCATAGTTATGATGTTACTCTCTGTGAGTGGTCACCGTCCCTTTTAAAGCAAAATTTAAGCAGGTATCCTTGCCCTCTCACAATTTAATGGGCTTGTTGTCATCCTCACAAGCACACTGGCTGGGCTGATGGTCAGCAACTGAATTCAGTGGTGTACAAAGCATGCCAAAACCCAGGAGTGCTGATGTGTGACTGTCCGCTGTTGCCTCCCCATAGCACAGGATCCCGGTGAGTATCACAGGAGGCCGTGGACCTGCCAGGACCTGCCAGCTCCCATGAGCAATGCCACACCAGGGCAGCCCAAGGACCTGCTTTTACAGCTCACCACAGCACCAGATGCCAGTACAGAGCACATCCCTCACTCCTGGCAGCCAGCAGGGACTGAGGAGACCCAAGTCTCTCAAGTGTGAAATGTTAGTACCACTCAGTACCTCCAGTGCTGTCAGGCTCCCTGGGCCCTGGGGAGAGGCTCTCCTCTGGCTGGCTCTCAAAGCTCAAGTATTGCAAAGGTCAGAAATCATAAGAGAAAACCTTTGATGTTTAGGGGGATGTTTAGTGGTTTGAATTACCAAAATAACCTAAGTGAAGACTCTGATCATTGTCAAATGTTGCCGTGCTACCACCCGATCTCTTGGAGCAATTAACAAAGGCTGATAATCAACCCCTAAAAAAAACCTGAATGCTGACAACCAACCCCTTTGCTGTTTGCTGCTCACAAACACAGGTGGGTCCAGACCTGCTGAAAACACCCAGTCCCTTGTCTGCAGGAAAGGTAAAGCTCTGAGCATGCAGCCAGTGGTGCTCCCTGAGCACTGACCAAGATCCCATTCTCCAGTGCTTAGCACGCTGTGCCCAGAGCACTGAGCCAGCACAGCCATCCCTGAGCTGGGACAGGGAATCCTGCAGGACAGGGATGGACTGGGCTGTGCCACTCTGGGGTGGCTGCCCAGGCTGGGGTTCCAGTGGATGGGCTGCTGAGGGAGCTGAGATGGGGCCCAAAGCATAGGACTGAGAGGGTGAAAAATGAGAACGTGCAGGTGTTTGTGCTGTAACTAACCACAGAGGCACAGAGTTATAGTCTAACAATACTATCTCAAATTTAGGTCAATACCAAGCTTTAAACTAATAAATTGTGGGGGAAAGGTTGCTTTTTCAATAAAAGACAAAGAAATAAAACCCAACCTATGGTCCTTTTCATGAATAATCCTGTTCCACGGGCTGTGCTCAAGCTCTAGTTGACCAGAACATGTTTGATTCAGTGCAGCTGAGTGGGTTTACATGACTCAAGGAGATGTGGCAGTCATTTTTAAATTATCCTGGTGGCTTTGGAGTTTAGTGTCGTGACCAGGTTTGCATAGCTGCCAGTCACCTCTTAACATGGCAGGTAGGCATTTTATTTTATTGCAGTGCCACACAGTAATGTAGAATATGTTACAGTCAAATTCTTATTTATGAGTAAAGAGGGCACACACAATTTTGCATGTTTTTAAACTGACCATTAATGAATTGTTTACAGCTGCTGTGTCTCCAGTGTCAATTCTCTACCCCATCTCCTATATTCCATGTTTTTCACCCCTCCCTGCTGCATCCTGCACCTCCTTCTCATCCCTGCTGTCACACCAAGCCTGTATTTCTCTACACTGCATCATTCTGCTTGAGTCATAAATATCCCATTCTACCCAGAACACCTGCTTGTTACTGCTGTCTATATAAAAGTGCAGGTCTCCATCAGAGACAAACAAAAGTAAACCAGAGACAGACTCCTGATCAATTATAGAAATTGCCATCCCAACTAAACCAAGTAAAGCAAAGGCAGAGCAAGAAGAGATCAGACAAGGTGGGCCTGGCAGGCCTCAGTCCCAAGGTATTGCAAACTCAGGACAAGGCTTGTGGCCTATTATCCACAGAGGTAATTCTGTATTTCTTCACTGCTACAAAAAAAGGAACTATTTGCTTTTTTGTTCTGCTTTGTTTGTTTATTCTTGACTGGGAAGGAGTTGCCTGCAAAGCTCAGTAGAGGTGTGCTGTCCTGCTCTGCTCTGGGTGGGCAGCTGCAGTCACAATGAACCATGTAGAAAACTTGTACCTGACCTTGAAAACTTGTATTTCCACCTAGATCAGCTTTTAATTTATGAGAATGAATTTGTAATCATAAGGAAACAAAGGAATTAAAAAAAAGGAATTAAAAAAAATCACAACCAGGGTGCGCACATAGAAAGGAAATCTGAAAAATTGGTCTGAATGTCAGGAGTCCTTTCTCAGAAGGCCCAGGTCTGAAAGTGTTGTTGAGGTGATTAGTCACTAAATACATGCCAGAAAACTCCTTCCCTCCAATGCCAACCATCCCAGCATCCTGGCCTTTCAGAACAGCAGTCACATACCCTTCCCTAGCAGTGAATGATGGTTGCCTCGTGTAATAAAATATTCAACTTCACAACAAGGCTTTATAAAGAAGGAGGTTCATGAATTTTTAAAATTATTTTGTAAATCACTCTGAGAGCTGACAATGAAGGCTAACACCTCTGCTGGTGTACAACTGCCAAGTTATCCTCGTATTCAGCCTGACACTGGGATTTGTGGGAACCTTCCCCTCTGATGTGTCAGAAACTCTCTTCTGAGTGGAGTGTGAAAGGCATTGCCCCCACTCTCAGTTTCGCAACCCAACCCACGCTCTGAGAGCTGCTCAGGCACCCAGGGCAATTCTGTCAGGAGGGGATGGTTTGAGGGTAACCTGATGGGATGTGTCTGTCAATGCAGCAGGGCTGTGGGAAGCACGGGTAGCAAAGCTGCTTCAAGGCATTCCCCAGACACCAGAAAAGCAGTTTGAAGTGTATTTGTTTTGCAGCACTGATGACTACTTCCCTTCATGGAAAGAAACAGGTGGGTGACTTGGTTTCTGTCTATAACCATTACCAGCAGTGTCCAGATCAGTTTTTGTGGAATCAGAGAGATCCCCAGCACCAATGACTGCAGGAAACTCTCTTCTGTAAGATGGCAATCTCTGTAAAGCACTACAGACAGAACTGTGAATGTGGGAGGAAGGGAAATGCCTTTCACAGTGCTTTTCTCAGTTCTTTCTGTGCAGCTGCCTGTTCTCAGGCAGTCTGGTGATGGCTGTTACACATTGCAGCCAGAAAGGAGAAGTTACCCATCAGCAAAGCTAAAAACATTCCTGAAGGTGAGCAACAGCACCTGCAGGAAGGTGGGAAACATTCACACATCATCAACTCAATAGACATCAACTCTTTTAGAAAAAAAAATTAGTTACCATGGTTGCATCTGTGGAAGGAGAAACCCAATCCTGCTAAATGTCAGGAAACGATTGTCTGGAGAGATGTTTTGCTGTGACTGCACTAGAAAACAAACTGGCCACATTTTTGTTGCATGATGCTACTTAAGTGAGAAACTCCTCCTCGGCCATGCCCAGCAGGGAGGGAGCAGAGGGAGAGCAGGTTTATTGTGCATGGCCCTCCCTGGGTGCTGCAGGAGAGGCTGAGATCCTCCCTGAGCCTGCGGCAGGGCACGCTCTGGGTTCAAACCCTGCTGGTGACCCAGATGGAGGAGTTGTTATACAACGTTCTTTAATTGGCAATTTTCTGCTCTGTTCTCTTCTGCATCTGTTATTTATGTATCACAGCTTTCCTGCATGCTGGTAGACAACAAGGAGCTACAGCAGTGGTATCCCCTCATATTTAAAACATTTAGACAGACAAAACCCCAAAATTCACATAACAGAATGGTTCATTACACTCAGAGGAAATTTTGTTGCTTTACAAAACATTTCTCTGAGATGATAAAGCCCACATGGCTGCTGCACAACAACTACTGAGCAACAGAGGAAGAACAAAGAATAAACCAAACAGCAAGATGCTTCAGCAAAGATGCTGACCCAATATAGCAGCTTCCAACACGCAGAGCTGCAGCCACAGCACCTCCTTGGAGTTAAGTGCCGATGAGCTTGGTGTTATGCCAACAAAATCATCAAGAAGCTGGATCTCTCCTTGTTATTAAATTGGGCAAGCAAACGAATGAAAGGAATCAAAGCAATAACAAAGGGCAGATAACCCCTGGGCTATCTCGTAAGCAGTGGCTGACAGATGTGGATTACTGAAAAAGTAAAGAGCTTGCCACTTGTATGTAATAAAGCCACAGGGATTTCAACAATACCCTTTTTGTTTTAAAGAAGAGCAAAGGCATATATTGTCAAAACCATAAAGCTTGCCACAGTGCACTGCTGCACTATATAAAGACATCACAGGCTTACGGTTTTGAAAGGAGTGACAGCTATTACATGCTGAAATTTTTCAGTGAGGCACTGCATGGAGTAACTAAGGATCATGCAGGGAAGCATCATCTATCAGTTCCTTGACAAGAACACCTGGAAGACCCCTCTGAATTGGTCAGCTGGACTTGGTGGCCTGGACATTTATCACTGCTGCTGTTTTTTTTTTGTTGTGGGTTTTATTTTATTCAAACAAATTCTAAGAAAGCAGCATTTTGGTTTCATAAAGAACTGAGAGGTAGAAAAAAAACAGTTGACATGCTTGTTTTCAGTCCTTGTACTGACCAGATATAATTTGTCATCTGAGGTTGCAAGCTGCCATTTGAACTAGAACTTGGCTGAATTTTGGCACAATTTCTAGTAGAGTTGTAAAAGCCCCACCTGTCACAGTTTTCACTGCCTTGTCAGCTTACAATGCCAAGGAAGCATTAAAGGTGTCTGCACTCGGCCGTGCTGAGGCTGCACCTTAAATCCTGGTGTCAGTTTTGGGCTTCTCATGACAAGACAGAGATTGAGAGGCTGGAGTATGTCCAGAGAAGGGAAAGGATCTGGGGAAGGGTCTGAGCAGCAGCTGAGAGGAGTGGGGGTGTTTAGCCTGGAGAAAAGGAGGTTCAGAGGAGACCATTCCTCTCTATAACCACCTGACAGGAGATTGGAGCCAAACTGGGGGTTGGTCTCTTCTCACAAGACATAGGGCAAGAGGAAACAGCCTCAAGCTGAACCAGGGGAGGTTCAGAGTGGGTTAGCAAGCATTGGCACAGGCTGCCCAGAGCAGTGCTGGAGTTCCCATCCCTGGAGAGAATTAAAAACCACACAGATGTGGCCCTTGGGGACTTGCTTAGTGCGGCCTTGGCAGTGCTGGGGGAACTCAGTGATTGTAGAGGTTTTTTCCAACCTGAACAATTCTGTGATTCAGTGACAAGATCCTGCTTTGCTGCTGTTGTAACAGTCTTTAAGCCCTTCCCTGTCAAATTCAAACATACACTGTACTCTTCTAAGACCAAATCTTGTCTTAATTAATGCCTCATTGCAGTTTGTGATGCTATTTTTCTGCCTGTGAAAAACTAAATGCATTGCATACAGCAGCCTAACAGGTAACCTTTTTATACAACATATATTCAGGCAGCTGATACACACACACACACACAATCAATGCAACACAGAGAAAGCCTACCTGATGAAAAATATGTCCCTCTGTTCATCTATTTCCATTACATCTCCCTCTAAAAGCTTCAATGAAAAATATGGGAATATCATCTTTAACAACCTGACACATCTTAAACTTCCCATATGGCGCAGAGCAGATTTCTCTCTGCTCCTTCCAAGTATTGTTCAGCCTTTTATTTCATAGCCCCTTGGAATTTTCAGCAGGGCTGCTTCCCAGTGATGAAAACATGATTCTAACCCTGAGGAATCCCATGGTGTCCAACTCAACATCTCCCCGTGGAGAGTTTTGGCTCTTCTGCTGTAATGATTTGCAGGACATATTAAACTACAGCAATGTAAACTATTAAACAATGTAAACATATTAAACTACAGCTTCAAAGTCTCTAAGTTTGCCTGATGTAAATCATAATCCCACAGCTACACACAGGGTCCTACTGCATCACAGTGGAGAATATGGAAAATAATCCATTTAAAGGTTAAATTGTTTTGAAACCACATTGTCTTAGTGTACCTATGGCCCATGGAGTTTCTTTGCACTTATTGTGGGCTGCAAACAGCCCATAAAAAATTGCCAGAATGGGTCTGTCTGTCAAAGCTGGCACAGTGACTCTGTTGGTGTTTAGATAAAGGCTGAAGGAGTTCAGAGGAAGGCAGAAAAGTAGGTCCTGGATATTGTCTTGTAAGTCTTATCAGCATCTGGCTGTTCAAAATCCAGATCAACCCAACTTTAAACCAAACTGGAATTATATTTTAATAACTCTCTCCCATTTCAGTTTCCACTTTTTCTTGTACGTCCTGCCTAAATGGAACCATGAGAAGCCAATTCTGCACTATAAAATGAATGAAGAGCAATTCAGTTCTAATAAAATCAGGCAGAACAAGTCCTGCTAATAACAAGCTGAAGATTTAGAATTAAAACATTATGAAGTAGAAATCAAATAATGATATATATAAAGATTTTTCAAAATATGACAAAAAACAAACAAAAAAAGAGACAAGAATATAGCAAGACATGAAGTAATTCCAATATACAAAGAAAAGTGCTACAATATAACTTATAGAATCTCTGAAGAAAATATGTGAATAGTGAAATAGAGAGAAAACCAGACTATTTTATTTATTTTAAAATAAATTTACAGCAACTATTTATAAAAATTGGTTCTTGGGGAAAGAATGACTCCACTGGAAAATATTGGCATTAACTAACTTCAAAATATCTGAAATTATCAAATAAAACAAGTATTACAATCACTTTAATGGGCAAAGTCTCCTGTTTCCTCCAGCCAGCACATGATAAATCTCAGCCCACACATCAATTTATTAGAAGGCAAGTCAGAACAATAACAAAGACAAACAGCCATTAGTGGACAAGACAGTTTCATCAAGCAAGATCTTACAAATAATATATTGCTGTTTGTCATCAAGACACTTTTAATACACCAGAGTCCTTTCCAAAAGCACCTATAATCAATTCCTTCTAATTTACAAACTCAGAAAGAGTACGAGAGTGATGGTAATTTCATATTTTACACACCCACAGAGGTTATGACAATTGATTCAGTTCAGCAAAGAACCGTAATGACTTTGAATGCACTTGAAAGATTTTTGCATTTGTTTTCTAGAGCTGTAAAAAAAGTAATTCAAACTCTGCCACATGGGCACGATTTGTAAAGGTTGTACATGAAAAGTATGGATTCAGCTCTGACAAAGACAGCTCTTGTCTTATTATAACCCATCTGCAAGGCATGCTGGGCACTGCACTAAAACACTCGGCTCCCCTTTGTGTGGACTTTATGCCATCTGAATAGATTTCAGGATTCCTACAGAAAAAAAAAAAAGAGGGGCAGTGAAAAATGGGTGACACTTTAAACCACTTCAGAATAACAGGGTTTTAGTCAATTCTTTCCATCAATGCTTAAAGTAAGGATATGCAACCTCTGCCCTTAGATTAACAACCCCCATAAAGATGAAAGCAACCAGAACCCTCCTTAGCTCAATGCAAGGTTTCCAGCCACAAAACAAGACAAATGGCCACGTGGGCTGCCTTTCACTAGCCAAAAGTAACCAGCAATGAAACAGCAGCCTTGCTATTTCTGCCCTCAGAATAATATGAAACAGCTCAATTTACAAGATCATCGCATAAGTGAGTTGTGTTTCTTTCCTGTTGGCACTTTTAGAAAAGGTTTAGTGACCAAAGTCATTGTCTCTGAGGGGCTATGGCGTCAGAGCAACAAGACATCAGTGGCTCCAGCCTGCAAGAGGGACCAAGAGATGGCTAGAAACACATTTTTATGGTTTTTTCAGCAGTTTAGATGAGCCTTGCCAGATCTCAGATAAGCAGACAAGGCAAGAGCAAAGAAACTCCATCTGGTCTCAGTGCCAAAGTAAGGACTTGATCTATCAGTGCTTGTTAGAGAAGAAAGGAAAGAAAAAGATACTCAGACATCATAACACTGCAATGTGAGACTTGAAATAGCACTTTTAACAAATTGGGGAACCTCCTGGGTGCCAAGTCCTACTTTAGGAACCATCTCTGAGTGTTTCTTCTCTCCATCACAGAGAAAGATCAGTAGATCTGCAAACATGGACTACTCCCACTTGATGCTCCCAGCAGCACAAGCCTTCACAGGATCCTCTGGCCATCAAACAGATTATTTTTCACGTGTGCAATCATCATCCTTTGGTGCTTTATGAGGTGTTGTAAGCTTTTGCTGTGAGGACAGAAGTCCTTACTATTATTTCCAGTGCTTGCTATGAGAACATTGGGTGCGCATGGAGTGAGTTCTGCTTCGTGGGCAGCCTTCCTTTGGATGTGCTCCATCCTCCCCAAGGCCAGGAGGGAGCACATCCCCTGCAGTGCCCCACACACCTGGAAGGAAGGGAGCCCTGGCAGCACCTGAGCAGTTCCATTGTGAAATGAAAGGATGTACAGGGCACATATATTCAGCTGAAGCAATTCTTTGTTAGCTCACTGATATCAAAGGAGCTGAAGAACTGATTCATAATTTCAAATGGAACTTTTCATTCATACATAAGACAGTTTTGACTTAAAGACCTCACTGAAGAACTCTGTGCTGTTAGGAAGACACACAGCAGGAGCCGGAAAGCAGTAACACAGCAATACTTTTCTAATAATCCTTGGTAGTCTGTCTTGCTCATCTGAAAGATCTTTTGGGTGGGTCCCCAGAACTGATACTGAGAGATGGTGCAGCTTCTGCCAGTCTGGAATGGGATCTCTTGGAGGATTTTATGCTAAAAGTTGATGTTACAAGAAAGCTGAAAGGAAAAAAAAAATCACCCCACCCTATTTGGATTAATGCTTTAAAATGTGAAATCTTGTGTTCAGAGAAGACTATGGCAATTTTGCATTGTATCCAGCAGATCTAGAATTTCAAGTACAGTGTTTGGGGGTTTAAAAGCTTGCCTGGTTAGACAGCTGATGAAGTGAGAAGCAGAAATTGCTGCTTTCCTCCAGACCAAGGGAATCAGTGTCATGGAAGACAGTGTAGTAGCAAAGAGATGGTACTGGTGAGGTAACACACTTGAATGATTTTATGATTTATATTCTCCTCCTTATCTGTGACAATATCCATTCTCTGAAGATGAAACAGGAAACATACAGCTGCTGCATATATATTTATTTTCATTGTGTTCTAGCTTTCAGAACAGTGAGAAGGTCCATGAAAATAATAAACTAAGGCAGCAAGAAGAAAACTACAGGGCTGCACTGAACCTGCCCCATGCTCCCCCTGCAGCTCTGCCAGTTGCTGCCAGCCACATGTGCAGCTCCAGTGCAAGGACAGCTTCCCTTGTGCAGTACAATGTGCCACTCATTCATTGTTTGCTCTTTGACCTCATTGATATGACTTAGATCGCTACATCTTTACATCTTTACCCTGTACAGTTTGCTAAGAACCAGTGCTAAAAGAGCAAAATTGCCTGCCTGGAGTCTCTGATGAAAAAGAGGATAAAGCCTTGTGATAAACCTAACAAAAGGCAGGAAACAAATTTAGAAGCCTAACTAACTTCTTTCTGTTGGAGAAGAGCTACTTCATCCTTTCTGAGGGTGAGGCTTGGGCTCCTGTGCATTTTGGGTACTTTAATAGAAGTATTACAAATTCACCACAATGGTTAGTCCCAAACATTGGCCCCTATGTTTAACACATAGACTTCAATCAAGGTCTAAGGTTGTTGATGCTCAATTTAATTGACAATGCAATTCCCAAATCATGATTATTCTTTTTCTGTATGGTTAGGTTGAATGTTAAAATCACAATCTATGATTAGAAAGACAAAATATGGCCTTGCTTTGAAACCAGGATAAATCACTCATTTTCCCCCAAAAGTCCTACAAACAAGTACATTAGTATGGATCTCAATACAAAATCTCAAGTCTGAAAAAACATACAGAGAATACTGGAACTTTGTTCCTTCTTTCCTCAAGACACATGTGATACTCACAAGGCTGTGTTAAACCTTTCTATCTTGGAACCTATCAGAAATACTTTGATAAATGAAGAATTTTAGATATTTCTTGAAGATCATGATATCTTCACAGAGTGAGTTCCAGGTCTAGTTTTAGTTCCAAAGATATTGCATTGGCTGGAAAGTGGTAAATGATTTTTATTAGCCATGGACAAAAATCAAATTTGTGCCTCAATCTCCATCAATCTTAGTAAGACTCTGATGCAGTGATACTGTTTTATTGGCTAGACTAACGAACACTGGAGTCAGTTCCTTTGTCCTCAGCTGGTTAAAAAAGTTATTCAGGTCCTGTTCTCAGTATTTTGAAGCTAATGGTCTGATTTTTGCCACCACATTGATTCCTGAGAGAACTCCACTGATGTTTTCTCCCTTATTCTTTAGTTACAGGTTTTTCTTTGCACACAACAAAAGTGAATGAATTGCTAAATTTTCCCTATTGCAGCACCATTCAGCCTGTTTTTGCTAAAGCTGAGTGTGCATCATTTTGCTGTTTGTGATTCTGTCTTGTGGAACTCAGCTTGAGGCTGGGACTCACAAGAAGCAATAACAGCCAAGGGAGGAAAATTGCTGTCCTCAGCCTCCTCAAGCACAACACGAGCACTGAAGGGGATCTGTGTGAACCTGCTTTGCTTCCTAAAGGAGCTGGTGCATCACCAGTCACTGAAATTCATGGGAAGAGTAGCAGCTTAAAGCAAAAGGCAACTTAGTTGGTGTGACTCAAGCCCTTCACTTAAAGGTCCTATGTTCTTTACAAAATGAAACTCTTGCCATAAAGGGGGTCCCATGTCTCAGACTGGATGGATATCCTCTCCTTTGAAGGCTCTTTCAGAAAGGAATATAAATTATAATGTGTTAATTCTCCCCATGCTCCATCCAGGAGCTCTGCTCCTGCCTCCTGAGGCTGTGCACTGGGCTCTAAGTGTTCCTGCAGCTTTGGGTTCTATAGCCTGCTGTGTTTCCAGCATCAGGCACTTGTTTTGCTTTGTTCAGAATGGCCCCCAACAAAATCCCTAGTCCTGCATTTTTATTTCTGATCACTTTAGAGATAGATCCTACATCCTTCTTTGCAGTAATTTATGTGCCAATTCTTTACCAGCACTTAAATCACTACTAACTACTTCTAACCAACCATTTTTTTGCTTTGAGATGTTTAATTATTACAGGATAAATGGTACTAGTGAGGGATTCATGGGGAAACAGTAATTAGCAGTTCCATCTATCTCAATAAAAGAAAATATTATTATTAATTAATATCCATACAAGGAAGCAGAAGGAGTTTTTAAAAATCTACAATAGAGATATCTACAGGGGCCACATTTGCTCAGAGTCTCTCTTTGACAGGTGCCCATTTATTATTTTAACAAGCTGAGATTGTCTGCATCTTCAATCACAGGAGGTCAATCCTTCATTCCTGTCAAATCTTTGATAACTAAAGTGTCTGTATTAATAACTAAAAACTGGAGAGAACAAGCTCAGATAGCTCCAGTAGGGAGTCACATTGCTTGAAATTGCCAAATGCCAGTCGCTTTGAAAAAGGAAAGAGTTTATCAAAGATTGCTGTGGTGGTGATTACTTTAGATTTGCTTTGGCACCACTTGGCTGCCAAGCAGCCTTTTATGCCCAAGCAGCCTCTTTTCTACCACAGCACTTCATTGCTGCAGAGGAAGCTGTCACTGAATCTATGAAGGGAAGGGAAAAGGGTTTTTAAAATACCCAGATAACACTTGAGCTATTGCAAATATTTGATGTATGAAAAATAATCACACATCAGGCACCTTATATAAGAAATGTAATAACCAAAAGTTACAGGCTCTCCTGGAGGAACAAGTGAATGTTCTACCCAGATTGTTAGATTATTAAATTGTGTCTCAAGGGGACAGTTTGCAACTGCCCCCTGAGGACTAAAGGATGGCAAACACATAGATTTACTCTGTCCTTAGTGAGAAATTTTCTTTTTTTTAAGAAAACAGCATGTGAGTTTCCTATGCCCTGGCTGGTTTTGGAGCTAATAGATTTGAAAGAAAATTTCTGAATGTCTATGGGTGGGTCAGAGGTTTGTCACAGACAAACTGTGGGGCTGAGGACCAAACTTGAGGCTATGAGCACTTGGAGAACTTTGTGTACCCACAGATCCTCCAGACTGACTCGTCACACCCATCAACCACATGTTAATATCACTGGTGTGTCTAAAAGTCTCAAAATAGTATTCCAGAAAAAGAGACCAGACCCTGATGCTTTCCAGTTTTAGAATACAGCCTGAACAACTTGCTCACACAGAACTGCTCTCCTCCTTTTATGACACAAGCTCTTGGTGACAAAAATGATCTCAACTCATCCTCTCAGACTGCATTCAACCTTACAAATTGATTTGATTCTCCAATTTGACTTTCAGAGACTTTCCTAAACCCTGCAGATTATTTCTGCTGTTCTCCTCTTCAACTTTACAAGCACCACATTTCTCTCATCCTTAGAACAAAAAATAAAAGCCATTGGGTTTTCAGAACCTCCCTGGGTGGCTGCACTCAGGGATGGGCTGTACAAGTGCAGCCCATTAACCTCAGCCCAGGCACAGCCACAGCTGTGGGGGGCTGTGGGGTCCCCAGCCTCGCTGCTCTTCAATGCTCAGCAGTTCTGGTGAGTACCAACAGCTTCTGAGCATGAAAATAACCTAATGTCTAACACAGTGTGGGAACAGGGGGAAGCTCAGTGTTTTATGTGAACCTAGTTATGATGTCCTCTAGGCTTTGACCTTCTAGGAATGCAGAGTTTAATAGTGGTGGAGACTTTTTATTGCCCCATTAGTCATGGGCTGGACGGAGTTTAGCAGTGGGTGCACTGACAAAGGTGATGTTCGTGCTATGAAGCTTAAAGACAGAAACACAGCACCACTGTAGAGGTACAAATGTGGGCAGAATTAGAAGTGAACTTGAAAAATCTTGGACTCATCTACACAGGTGAAGCCTCAGGTTTTGTTCCTGACTTGTCTTGTGCAAGTAATTCCTCTTGGTTCCTCCTTTGCTCCCTACAGCAGCAGTGACAGTGATGGTCTCTCCTGCCAGGCTTTGCATGAGAACTGGCTGCCCACTGGTTGCTTGTACCACAACTATGGATTTCTTTTTAATGGTATCAAAATGTGATAAGTATTGTTTGAACACACAACAGATACAGTCCTAAACCTGAATAAAAAAAAGGCAATCTGATACAGAGGGAAAGTTCATTCTTAAGCATGTCTCAGAAGAAGAAAAGGATGAGCCTGTGTTCAAAGAGGGTGGAAAAATTTGTGCAATCACCCCTATTTCTTAATCTTACAGGTTTGATTTGATTTGGAAATCTCCTGAATGAAAATCTCCTAATGTTTGACAAAATTTCCAAATATTTTAATTTAGTTTTAATTAAAAATTCTGAATTTATTTTAACATGGAACATCAACTGTTCTATTGCAGAGGGAAGAAGATAGAAATTGTCCTTGTTCTTATGCTGCTCAGAAAGATTTTGCCCTTCTCACGTCTCTCACATTACCTGCTCTTCTCATTTCCATATTTTTGTTTTCTCCTTCGTTTTGCTCCATGGCAGCAAATAATGCTGAATACCAATATAGTTTTATTCATCCATTTACAGATCATTTCTCTGAGCACCACACACAAGCACTCAGCTTTTCCAAATACAAATCAAGGCTGGCTACCTTAATTACTCATGGATTTCTGCAGTGCACAGGTGAGATGGGCTTTCATTACTCTGCCTATGTTAAAGGAAGCAGCTAAATCTACATATTCTTTCAATGACTGCTCAGTGTTCACTACTGGCACAGATGAATCCTTGTCAGGAATAATTCAGTTTGCCTGAACAAGGAGTTTCAGGAAGTGACATTACTTTTAAGTCAGGAGATGAATAATAATCCAACTGATCGCATTGGGAGGAACATTATAAAAGAAAATCCAGTGACTTTTTCACCCAATTTAGTGTTTCTGGGAGTATCAAAACACAATTTGGACATGCTATCATAAAAAAGAAAAATTTAGACATTTTATCTTTAAAAAGGGACTCTGGCTTCTCTTTCAAGTAAATTGGTAGCAGAGTATTAACAAAAAAAAATTCACCAAGCAAAATGGAAATGCTAGCAATGCAGCAGTGCTTAAATTTTATGAGAGTTAGATTATCACTAGGTACATAAAAATGAGCGGGAAATCTGCAGTCGACAAGAGCTTGGTGCATAATTACTTTTCCTCTCTCACCAAATGGCTCCAGGTCGGAACACTTCATTTAAGCACAAAGACAGTGACAAAAGTGCTGACTAGTGTAAAATGTGTGCAACACTAGCAGATTTAACACTGCTAAAGAAGTTAAAAGGAATGTGAGACTGTAGGGATGGTTTTAAAAAAAAGAAAAATAAGTTTCTCCGCATAATCATTTCGGTCAGAAGGGACTGCTGGTGGTCTCCAGCCCAAAGCAGGGGTGAGTAGGGTGGGTTGAATGAAGAGCAGTTTGGGACTGCTCCCTCGTTGATCAGCTACATGAGAGAAAGCTCTAACACATGCCTGGATGGTCTTTCCAGGTCCACTTTGTGCTTGTTGCCTTCTGACCCTCCCCTGTGCATCCTGAGCAGAGCCTGGTCCCACCTTGGGCAGCTGCAGAGTGCCTCAGGCCCTGCTCTCCTGTCACTGTGATATTTTCTGAAAAATCCCTTCACCAGGATTTCTTCTCCTGGGAAGAGGAGAAGCCTCAGCTTCTCCTGTGTTTGCTGCTCTGGAATGGAGATTGTTTATCCAAACCTGTGAATTGTTTTAACTTAATGACCAATCACCATCAGCTGTGTTGGACTCTGAGGAGTCAGTCACGAGCTTTTCACTATCGTTCTTGTTAACCCTTCTGATGTATCCTTTTTCTTTAGTATAGTTTTAGTACAACATTCTTTTAATATAATATCATAAAACAATAAATCAACCTCCTGAGAACATGGAGTCAGACTCATCTCTCACCTGGTCCTGGGGACCTCACAAACACCACACTCCCCTCCAGGCTGAGCAACCTCCCCAGGCTCTCCCAGCTCCAGCCCCTGGGTGCCTCTGCCGGGCCGGTTCTGTCACTGTCATTTGCAGCCAGCCTGGCACACAGGGCTCCAGCTGCACTGTCACCAGTGCCAAGGGCAGGACAGGGATCACTCCCCTCACCTGCTGGCTCACACAGCCCAGGGAGCTGCTGGCCTGCCCTGCTGCAGGAGCACACCGCTGCCATGTGTCCTGCCTGTCCCTCAGCTCCTCTGACAATATTGCAGCTTAATTAAAAAGAACTACCGTTGTCAAAAAGGAAAGCAGGTTGGTGATTGTTCCAGCTCAAACAACTGGCTCACTGCTCCCTTCATCCAAGACTGGTTTGCTGTTCCCTGTGTCTGAGGCCCCCAAAGAGCAGCACACACTTTATGGGCTTGCACGGTCCATTCTGATGTTTGTGTAAAATGGGCTTGTCTGAGGAACAAACTAGATTCTCTCCCATACTTCTTTTCCAGACAGGAAAGAAATACTGTAATTTGCATTACTCTGAATAGAACAGCATTTTAAGTTCCAAATAAACAACTCCCTCCAGTGCACCTCTCAGTGTAAGCAGATGCTTAAGTCCAGTCTGATTCAGCAAAGCTTTAAGCATGTATCTAAGTGTCATTGCCTTCAGAATGAAAGTTAAGTGTGTGCTGCTATGCTTTGCTGAATTTTGGCCTCATGCTATAAAAAAAGGATAATTTGGCTCATTATATTTTGTGAATGACACAATGCCCCTGAACATTAAAGTTTATATCTATTTGCATATATATGTGCAGCATTAGGTTTGGCTCTCAACTCTGTAGAGATCAAAGTACACAGGGATCCTTAGAGACTATCAGACAGCAATTACACTGCAAAATAAATTATAGGCAGTCTCCCTCTACATCTCACTATGTCCAGCTGCACATTTCCTTGGGTCCCTTTACTGCCCTTGAATGTATTTTAGTTTTAGTTATTGCATAAGATCCTCTTAGATGAGTGCTTATGAAACAACCACTTCACTCCCAGTGGTGAAACAAAGCTCAGATTTAACAAGAGTATTTTCTCAAAGTTGAAAAAAGTAAAAAAAAAAGGAGAAAATTATTTTCTCATGGGTTGTGCCCAACTGTTTCCAAAGGTCTTGTTAAGGCTTTTAAACACCTTTCTGCAGAGGACAAACAGAGGCTGTGGGACAGTCTCTGAACAAAGCACACCTTCCCATTTCTGGGCAGATTTGATGCCTTTCCCCAAATGCCCATTTCTGTGAGTGTTAATTTATTTTAAAGCTGCCTGTGTTAGTGCTCAAAGCATTCCTGTCACAGACACAGCACGCCCTGGGTGCAGGGTTCCACTCTCACTCACACAAAGTGCTTGTGACTGGAAGTGTGAGAAAGTCAAGTCCGAGTTACTGCACTGCAATGCCTAATTGAGGAATGTCTCTGCCTAAGGACTCTTGCCTGGCACACTGATGGGCTCTGACATTCTTTTTCTCTATCAATGTCAAGTGGTTATTTGTGACTTTAATGACAAATTACCAGTATTGGCATCGTGATTATATCTGACTGCGCTTGGGATGGAGATTTAAGAACAGATTGAAGAACTGAGATATTCAGCTCCTTTCATCCATCTTTATGAGGTGAAACACAGCATCTGAAAACTCTGGGCTCAACTGATCACAATGTTTAGCTGATTTTTGGTGGGGTTTTTTAGTAAATTATTTGTTAGTCTGCGATTGTGATCCCAAAAAACTGAAATTATCTTTTCAGCTGCTGAAACATATTGATCAGGAAAGAAATGGCCTCCTTCCTCAGTCCCATATGGGCATACCAGATCCAGAATAACAGGCAATGGCAGCTGAGAACTGCAGATGCTGAGCCACCTGGAAAAGCAGTCCACAAAAATATTGTTTTTCCCAGTGTTTTGAACACTGTCCTCCCTCCATCCACCTCACACCATGTAGGCACTGAAGATGCCAGACCTTCAACTGGGACTCCTGACCTTGGAATCTTCCAGCTGGCAGCCAGTGCTTGCTGTGGACAGAGGAGGCAGTTGTGGAGGGCAGCAGAATAAGGTGGCAAAACAACCATGGGTAATTTGCTTATTTTGCATAGGTGAGAGCCCTGGAAAACCTGAGACCTCAGCAGAAAAGCCCAGTGCCTGGTACAGGCTGTGACAGGGATTAAGAACCTTGGCTTGCAGCAGAACAGTCACTAACCCTGTTCCTCTTGTCCTCCAGGGGCAGCAGGAGCAGCAAACCCTGCTCTCCATCCCAGCTCCATCCCCAGTCCTGGGACACGACCCCCAAACCAGGAGCCAGTTGTGCTCACTGCTTGGGAAACTCTGAAATCTGACCTCTTATTAAACCATGTAATCCTCTACATCTGGGCACAGGTGTTGGAAATTTGGCCAAACCAGGTCAGCCCCACATTAACACAATTCCACCTAACAAAGGCTGGAAAGGTGTTGTGGGTGATGCTTGTTGCTGTCACCAATATCAAATATGTTATTTCTCAACACCCCAAGGAAGTTTAGCACCAGTTCTCTTGCCTTCCAGCCACTCACCAAATGCATTTCCAAATGTCCCTTAGAATGAGAAGCAAGCACACAAACCACACAAATCCCACTGTAGCCTGCTGCTGTCCTGATACCACACCATCTCTCTCACAATGAATTTGGCTGTGTCATTCCACAGAAAGCATACCATAATTTAGATTAATGCTCATGACTGAGGCAGAAACATCAGGTAATAGTAGCAAAAGAAGGAAAGTGAATCTTGCAATCTAAAATAAGATTTCAACTTAGATTTTTTTTTCTTGCTCTCCTCTTTCTCCCTTGAGATGCTAATTTGAATTTCTTTGAGAAGAGGACTATTTTTCCCCCTTTTAATGTACAACTCCTTGCCAAGTGGTGTGCTGGTGTTTGATTAGGGCTTTAAGCTCTATAACAATAGAAATAAATGAGAATAAAATAATGCAGTTCAATATTTTACAGCAATGGTAATTTTTGAATTGTGCAATCAAAGTTTAATCCAATCTCTGTCTAGAGAGAAGCTCTGTGAGGCTGTGGTGTCTGGAGGTACCTGAAAGCTCACGTGATTTGTGACCCTTTACCTCAGTTTCCTGAGTTTTTTCAAACTTGCACTGTGTGAATTCTTTCTAAGGACAAATATCAAAAGATGAACAGGAACAGGGTGATTTGTGATGAATAAATCTCAAAAAGTTCAGAAGCTATGCTCTAATGGGATATGCACCACAGATTTTGAAAAGCTATCTGAAACTGAAACAAAATTCATATTTTGTAAAGCAGAGTTTAGGGGATCACAGTCTTTCTTGCCCAAGGTGAATTTGGTTGTGTCATTCCATAGAAAGCATATCATAATTTAGATTAATGCTCATGACTGAGGCAGAAACATCAGGCAACAGTAGCAAAAGAAGGAAAGTGAATCTTGCAATCTAAAATAAGATTTCAATTTTCAGTAAAAGCTACAGATAATAGAAGGAATATTCATGTGCTTTATTATTTTATTCAGAGTTTCCCACCTATCCCTGAAAAGGATTTTTCCTAATTTAAGAGACAAAGTAAGAGAGCTTTGCACTGAAGTGCATAACCAGTGAATCAGACAATCCCAAACTGCTCAAGCATATCCGACATCTGCTCCAAGAACTCGATTGCAAATAGCAGGAGAGAGTTTCCATTACAGTACACACAGGGCTGGGCTGGGAGAAGCAGCATTAGAAAGTGTGATTCCCATTTAGTAATTATGTCTTGATTGTTGTTTATATGTTTGCTCTACTGTAACTTGCCTGCCTTATGGTGGCACTAGTGCTAGAGAAAACACAAAAGTAATTTAGTTTTAAAGGGGAAATGAAAGTTTTAAAGCAGTTTAACATTTCTGTGAAACTGTAATGGTTGGAGATGACTGGATTGAGTCGATAAAAAGTACTAATTTCAATAGTAACTCACGCCTTAATTCTCCTCACAGCAACAAACCTCCCTCCCTCCTCTCTGGCACACAATATAAATACTCTTTACACCGCAATCAATAGAACCTGGGAGAGAAAAAAAATTCATTTTTATTCCTCAGAGGCTTCATAAAGACCAAGTTTCCCCCAAGCTCTTATTTACTCCTATGTAAATGGCATTGGTTTTGTAATGAGGTGTAATCACCAGCACATCATTCATGTTCCCTTCCTCTCTTCTAGATTTACCACCCAGTTCCTCCACTGGTGCCTGAGATCTCAGAGTCAGGAAGTGGAGATAAGTCTGTAGCAGGCAATGCCCTGATACCAGTGATTACATTTAAAAAGTCAGTGTTTCTAAAACACAACCCTGCAGAGGAGAGTCAGGGACACCTGGTGGGAGCAATGCTGTGGCATCAGCTGTTCCTGGCAACCCCAGAGAAATGCAGAGGCTGAGTGGAAACTCCCTGAAGGTCTCCACACTTGCCTGTACACCTCACAAACCCTGGGGCACGGTGTGGTGGGTGTAGCCCTGACCATGCCTGCTGGGTAGCTGCCATTCCTCACTCTGCTTTGGTCCCGCTAATGGGCATTTGCTCAATTCCACGTGTTCCAGCACTTAGCACTTGGCCCCAGAGAATATTGTGTGATTAATGCATCAAAAGACTTGTCTTAAAATCCTCCTCCCCTCGCTTTCCAGCATTTTATTCTCTCAGTTACATTTTCTCTTTGTTCCTTTCTGCAAACCCTAGTGTAAATGTTTTTTGAGTAATTAATGTGTCAAATACTAGACCTGAATTTTCATGGGCAATTAGTGGGCTGAGTAAAGCCAGCAAAACGCATTTCAGTTTTAATAGTGAATTGTGGCTCATTTGCTGTTTTGCAGAAATGTATCCTGGAATACTGAGAGCTTCATATGCCTGTATATTTTTTATTTCTGTTTCATCTACCAAAGCTCCCTCTCCTTTTCTATTTTTCACCACATACAAGATGCTGCTTGTAGTCTATTACAATTTGCATATTGTCCTTCTGCCTCATTGATAATTGATCAGGTTAACATCTGCTTTCTGCTGGTGCCAGGAGAAATTTGTTTGTTTCTACAGGACTCTGTAATTCCTCAGGGCCCCACAGAATTGCACTTCCCAAAAGAGAGGTGCCATGTGCTCCCCCAGCAGCACAAGGCACACAGCCTGCCCACGTGGCTGTCCCTCCCTGAGGAGCTCAGCAGAGGCCCCAGGGCTGTGTGAGGGCTCTCCAGCTGAATTACACATGGTGGCACACCAGAGTTGTCTATTGGAGGCAGTGCAAGAACATTATAAATAGGATTACAGAGGAACCTCACACTCCCCCAAGTCCTGCTGAAAGCATGAGGCACCCATTGTGAGGAGAGCAGGTGAAGGCTCCAAAAACTGCCCAAAGAGAAGCATTAGTGTGCAGCTTTACCAATAGGACCTACTTCCAACCAATTTATAAGTGTGGAAAATACACTGCTTTGATATTGCAGGGCTATTAGAATGACTTTTATTCTCGCCACAGTTTCTGGGTATTCAGCTGCCTGATTAAAAAAATACCAGAACAGGAATAAGTTCAGCTTAGAGACAAGCAGTCAAAATGATTAGCAAGGCAAGGAGCTCGTTCAGCCTCAAGGACACCGCATAGTAGTCTGAGTGGCACAATCCATCACAGGTTGGATGTCCCATAATTGCACACCACAGATTTGTAAATAATCTCCTTCTTGGTGTCTGTGTTGACAAGGAATAATACATGTGAGAGCTCCCTTGGTAGGTTACCTTCTGTCTAAACTCACTGTCCTGACACTTGAGCGTACCCAGTGCATCTTTAGGAGGTTCCTGAGGAGCAGCAGAGGAGGATGAGACTGAACAAGGCAGTGTAGCAGAGGCATGTCATGACCTGGAGGGCAGGCTCACCTTCCCACCCAAAAGAGCTGGGCACAGCTAAAGGGTTAAGATTAGGACAGAAGAATGCACCAAGGCTGTTCTGTTTTCCCAAACACAATGTGCCTTAAAAGGAATAGATGTGCTTTCATTAAAAAGACTGCCACTCTCATTGGAATCTACAATTTCAAGCATATCTAGACAAACCCCTACTAGCACCAAAATGCAGATTATCACTGCTTCACAGTAATGAATGCAATGTCCCATCAATGCCATGGCACCCAAAGTGCTCTCAGGCACAGGTAGTGTATGGGAGGACTGTCACACAAGGAGTGCACAGCAGGGACAAATGGGCAGTTTATGTTCCAGTCATCCATAACAAAGAATGAAGATCAAAAATACAGTTGCTGAGGAGATCAGAATGAGAATTTGTCAACCATCAGTACACAATGCCACAGGGGATGACAATTTCTAAGTGCAATTGGTAGCTTTGAGTGAATAGTTTGAGATAAAATGCAACTTCTATACTGCTTTGGAAGGTACCAAGCATCCACCTCAAAGAGTAAAGCCCTCTGCAGGTACCTCTACTTCAACTTGCCTGACTTCATATCACCAGCCCAGGGTCCTCCTGTGCAGGACACTCTAACTGGGCCCTTTGCTCACCTCATTCCTGTCAAATACACCTGCTGTTTTAGTGTTATTAAACTCCTGTGTCTGATATACACAGGACACTATTCCACATTTCACCTACTCCATGCCTGGCAGTATAGCTGCTTCTATTGATACTCACATTAAAAACCCCAGAAATTTATTCCAGAAAGAAGATCCTTCTCCTCATTTCAGATATTTGATTCACAACCCACTCCTTCTTCCCCAAGACCTATACTATAGGCAATAGCAGCTCTAATAAGCTTAAGGGAAAATAAAATACATCAAGGAGGATCAAGCAGAGTTGCAGCAGTCAAACCCCACACCAGACATGCAGGCAGGTCCCTGCTATGAAGCCAAGAAAGAGACAAAGAAAAATGAGTTGTCAAGGAGATGATTCTACTGAAGAGACTCCTCCTGGAGCTGGACATCTGGGTGCTTCACATGCCAAGTTTAAATCATCAAGTCAGCTGGCTGGGGGGGTTGAGGGGTGCAAAACAAGAGTAAATGTTCACTGCCAGGGCTGGGAAGGGGGTGCTGCAGCACAGACCCCAGGCTGCAGCTGCTGGCTCCCCTCCTCCAAAGGATCATCCTGAGGGGATGGGGCCAGAGCAGCTCCCCAGCACCTCACTTGCTCCAAAAGGCTTTCCAGCTCCTTTTTGCAGATCCAAGTTTCATTTTAAGGCTATAACTTTTGAGTGCTTCCCCATCATGACAGCAGGTCTTATTTTCTATTTGGATTGCACAGACCCAAAGCTCATTTGTATGGATTACAGGAAAAACAAATACAAACTCACATCCTGAGACAGGCAGGCCTCCTAAAGGAGAGCCCCAGGCCAGTTACTCAACCCTATGTCCTTCCATTCTCCAAATTATTCTTTCAGAGCATTTTCAATGTAGTGCTCCTTACGGACAGCATATTTCCAGACAATTAAGACAATTAAGTAGTGCCAACAGTATGTACAGACTTTCTACAAAGAAACTGTCTTATCATCCCACCTTTTTCACCTACAATATAAATTTTGAGCACCTGGTTACATGTAAACTTGCATGCAAGAAGCTTCTGATCCTCACGTGGATATCAGCAATGCATGAATTTCTGGAGTCTGGACTGGACTCCCAGCTTTACACTCTCAAAAACCAGCATTTGAAGGAATTATAAAACAAAAAAAGCATAACATTAAAACATTAATCATGGTTTACAAGGTGCATGGTTGATAAGAATCTGCAAATCCATGAAAGTTTAAATATCTTGATAACTGCAACTGGGGAAGAGAAAAAAAATCTATAGGAGGGGGAAAATAGAATGGTTGGCACATGAGCTTTAAGTGAAGTTTACAGTTCTTTCTAGGATGGCAGGGTATGGATGTCACTCATCTTCAATTTCAGCAATACACCTGAATTTGCTCTGTTTTTGAGCTTTGTTCATCACATGCACTGTGCTCAGAGCTTGTGTTTTTCTTTAGTTTACTGATGGTCTTATTCATGACATAAACACTTTGTTGCTCTGCTATTAAAATTGTCTCCTGCAAAAGGGGAGAGGTTCTGAAATGAGGTATAATTAATTTACAGCTTCAGAATACTGGAATAACTTTGGGTATAATTCTGCAGCATTCATGAGTTTTCTACCTGAAGTCAGAGAGACTCACAACCGGCAAAAGAGGAAAGTCCCTGTTAAGCTCTTCACTTCCATGAGGGAAGCTGACAAGCACAGAACAGGGAGAGCACTACTGAACCTGAAATATGCATTGAAGATGAATTAATGAGGGGCTTGGAATGACTGGGGTTGTCTACCTCAATTTCATGCTCCTTTCAAACCCAGCAGCATCAGTTTCCCACCAGGTCTATCTGTTGTTCAGGTCTCAGGTCAAGATTTCTGAATGTTTCTATTCGAAAGGAAGGGTGTCTACAAAAAATGACATTGGAGTCAAATGCTCATTGTCTAACTCAATGTCCGTCTGACTAATGCAAGAACAAATATGAAGGTTTTAAGGTGACTCTTCAAGCCAAGAAATTCATGTTAGCTCCTGAATACTATTACAATATTTAGCATAGTCCTTAGCCAACATTTCCAGTGAAAACAAGGAGATGCTCTCTTTGTTCCACTCCAAGACCAGCAGATCCTCTGTCCCTGTTTTTGACCCCCCATTAGAAAGAGTCTGAAGTCTATTAAATCCGTCTGCCAAAACAGAGACAGTTCCCATTGTGAGGACAGGACACTGAAACCATTGGTTTCTGCCCATGAGGTTATCAGCTGTGTTTCCACAGACTTTGTTTCATGTGTTTTCATAACCTTTAAGTTTCATTTTTGTTTGAACTCAGACCTGTCAGGCTTTTGGTCAGCTCTGGAACCCTTTTGTCAGTGGGATGTAGTTATCAGCACTTCATCCCACTGACAAAAATCTCCTGAAACTTACAAAAATATATCAGGAAAAAAAACCAAACAAAATTGCAGCCCTCTGAAAAATATTTCCTGTACCTGTACAGAAAGAGAAAAACACCAGACTCTGATAAAATAAGTTCAAAGACATAAATCAGACTTAACCCTCACTTGCACCTTCTATTAAGGCTTAAACCTGAAACTATGTGCTATTAGCTTGGGTTTTGGTTTAAAAATGAGCTAGCAATGGCACTAGTAACCAAGCAACAGTAATTGCTTCTCTGAGATTAAACCACAACATGACATTAAAGCTCTGCTACTGAACTTCCCTACAAAGGTGCAAAATTTTTGCAGGCAGAAGTTAATTATGTAGAAGGGCAATTTCAATTTAAGTTGCAAGAGTCTCTGAGCTGTACGGAGGCAGGAAACAATGAGGTCAAGAGTTCAGCCTACCTGAGTTTTAAATCTAGAGCAGGATTACTGTAGCTTCCAATTCATAATTGATGCATCCAGCCTCTCAAAATAATTTAAACTAAATCAAAATAAATGACCTTTAAAGAACTGCTATCCAATAATATGATTGGACTCCACAGATTTTACCATGGCTGTAGTTGTTAGAATTCCACTTCTAAAGTGGCAATAATACCATGAATAAGAACTAGAGGGCATTGTATAGCTTATAAACAAACTAGAAAGTTCAGGCTACTCTTTATGAACATTCAAACCTATTTCCAGATAGCCAGCATGGCTCTTTGTGTTTATAGATAGGAAATGACTCATTTGGACTAATTATCTCTACTTGAGAGTGCCATCACTTTACAAATTATATCTATCTTTTCTATCAACACATATGGATCCTTTTATTTATTCTTAAATCTAAATTAATTAAAAATGAAGAGTCAAGCAGCTTTCTTATTTGAGTGTTACACAGGCCATGTGATTTTCAGGTATGAAATATTTAAAGCCATATCTAGGTTCTAGAACAATTTTCTGAGGGTAGCTGAGAAAGGGAGAGTGACATTTTTCAATCCACAATATCTTTCATAGGGGGATGATATATGGCATAGGGGGATGGAACAGAGCAAATATCATTTAGAACATCATCTGAGTGTAGAGAAATTGAGAAGAGGAAGGTGAAAGGAAACACTGAAGGCAAACTAGAATCCTGGAATAGGTAACAGCTTATGAAACTTGGACCTACTTTGCCATGGTTTTCCTGCATGAGCTCTGACAAGACTATCAGGTCTTTTCAGGCTTCTGTTCTCCATTTGAAAAACGAGAATATCACTTCTCATTTCTCCCCCTTAGAGGCCAGGGTGAAGATAAACCTTACAGAAAATGCCAAGGCCATGAAATCTAAAGTTCCTGAGACAAGCTGGACAGAAAGACAAGGCTCAAGAGATCTTGAAGAACGGACATGTCTCAGAAATGGGGGAGTGGCTGATGGTTTCAACACTGCAATGCAAACTGACACCACTTTGGCATTTGCAAATCAGTGACACATGCTGGGGGGAAGGTTCTGCTGGCTGAGGTTGTGGTGGATGGAGTCCACACCTCTGCCATGGCTGGGGCCATGTTGTTCTCCACTGAGGACACCACAATTTTCCCCCCTGGTGGCAAATATTCCAGATATTTCTCATAGCAGAGAGTGCAGGAGTGGCTCCTACAGCTCCTACATTGAACCATGCCAAGAGTCTGTTGCTTAAACAGTTTCCTCACACCAGAAGGCACAGAGGCATTTTTGTCACTTGCACAGCAGTTGCCATTAGGAAGTCAATGTTTGCCAACATATCAACCCAGTAGGCTGCAATTGTTCCATATGCTTAGAATATGGAATTTCTGTGGTAACCGTCAAATATCCAAGTGCTAATAGTGACTGTTCTCCAAATATTATTATTTTAGCTCTTTTCTCAGAGCCAAGGAGGAAATGGACTTCTCACCCAACTCCTTTTCACTGGCTTCCAGTAAAATTCTATTTTCCTTAACAGGGTTAATGACACAGCAATTCTGTCTTTCCCTGTTGTTGCAGTTCCTTTTCACATCCACTTTTAACAAGACAATAATCACTTTGCTTCTGGAGTATGGGGGAAGAATCCAGTGTGTGTTTTTCCTGATACTCAAGTGATAGGATGTGATGAACAGATGAGACCTAAAATGCTTGGCTTTGCCAGGAGAAAGCACATTATGCCAAAAGCAAAGCAAGTATCCAACATTTCTCAGCTGAATATAGAAGAATATAATGTTTAGCCTTATAGAGATGAAACATCTGGAACAGTATCCAATTCATAGCTCCAGATCCCACATAGTAAGCTCTGACACTAATATTAGTATTCCAGTATCAAAGCTAATTTGAAGATCACTGTTTTGAGAGAGCTTGACTTAGAAAGAAACCTAACAGCAACAAAATTATGTTGTTGAAAGCAGCATGGCCTCATGGCCTTGCAGGGAAGACTGAAGAAAGTCAGTCTCTCAGAGGTGTGTATCTGTGTATCTGCTCACAGATATTTGCTTCTCAAGAGGTTGGAACAGCAGTGAAATCTAAATGAGCTCAGCTGAGTTCCTCACCATTACTCTGCACAGATGTGAACTGCACCCTCACTGGCATCCCTGTGGTCAGAAGCTGAACTCACAACCTTTCCTTTTCTACAAAATGACCAGAACCTTCTTACTGATATTAAACCACCAAATTTTAATTATGTCTTCTTGTGTGTTTCCCTTATTATCTATGTATCAGGTTTGTTGAGTTTTGTATTTGCCCTCCTTCTTCCCAGAGGTAAACTGTTCAACTTAAATTTTGAGCACAGATTGCAAAAACATTCCCACTGGACTTACAGACAAGTAATGCTCTTAATTAGAGAAAAGAAAACTGATTCAAACTAAATATGAACCAGCCCAGACTTCAGAACAAACTTTGAAGGGAATTTCTTTATTATCAAAGAAAATAATTTTCTGCCCAGATGCTCTCATTTTTGTTTGTCCTCTCTGACCTCCCAGTTATTTTTGGAATGCTTTCTCTGTCTGACACTCTGTAGACAGAACACCAACTACTTTGTTCAGTAATATCTTTAAAAGGTAATAATTGTGATTTAAAGTTAGATGTTTCCTGGGTCACTGGTTAGCTCTCACTGTCAAGAGCATCCTGGACATTTAAATTCCTCTGAAGTTATATTTACTCCATACATTCTTGCTATTTATCTGAATGTCCAATCTTGTGCTGACTCATGCTCCTGGCCCTATCACAAAGGATTTAAGTGATAAAAATGGGTAAAACAACTCCCTTCTATTAAGATATTTGTTTTTAGTATCACATCAAATGCTGAAAAATTCCTGTCACTGACTCTCACTTCCCTGAAGCTTGAGGTCTGCAAGAGAAGATGTAGGATTTAAATACAGGGACAAATATGTACCATGTAAAACATGCCAGGGCTTTTAGGAATGGAGTGACTGAATGAAGCCATGTTAATAAACATACACAGACCAAAGGAATAAAACATTCTGGATTTGTCCTTCCCTTTCTGGCCAGGTAAAATAATATTAAATGGCTTGGGATGGGGGGCAGACAAAGCTGGAAGTGTGCATCACAACAGAACAGCACAATGGATGCCAAAACCTTGCACAGTTTCCACCCTCTGCTCGCTGTCTGACCTTGAGACTCTCCCTGCCTCCTCCCCCTGGCAGAAAGACTTTCTTTTTTAAGCTACTTCAAGATCTGCATAGGAAAATTGTTATTATGTAATTCCCATTCATTGAAATATAAGCAAAATCAAAATAACCATCAATGTCAGATTATAGTTTTATAGCATGACAACACAAATAATGTTTGCGCTCTCTGTAACACAAACCCATAAATCCTCAGTGGATTAACCTTTCAGAAACCCTTGCCAACTGTTCCTGCCACTACAGCACAATTCAAAATCTCAAGCTGCCAAAGAGCTCTGTTGCTGTTTTCAGAATGCTGCAATCAATCATGTTAAGGAAGGGAAGATGAGAGAGCAGATTAAGCAGAGACAGAAATGTTAACTTTAGAAGGAAGCTTCTAACTTTAGTTTTTACTGGGAAGAACCAGACATAACTCAGAAAACTGAGAAGCTCCCTCAATTTCCCCTGCTTGGGTGGGGGATCATTTCAGCTTCACTGGACTCTTCAGCTCATCACACAGATGTACCTGTCCTACAGCACCACTTGCGCTTTGAAGGTGTGCGACCAGCAGGAAACCCAAATGCCACAGATGGGAACAGCCCCTGCAAAAGCTCCAACTCCTGGAAAGACCAGGAGTATGAATTCCTCAGGAAGAGCTCACACTCAGAAATGCTCTGATTGGTGCTTTTTGATGCTACATCTCTGAATCTCCTTCTGTGTTTAAATGAGTGAGCCAGCAGTGTAAATGTGCCCCAAGGAGCTCAGTGTGAGCAGCAGAACCTGCCCAAAAGCTGCACAAGTACTCCAGCCAGGCCTCTCATGCCAGGGGGAACTTCCTGGAGGAATTTCCTGCAATCTTGCTGTGTTTTATTTTTATAAATCCATTAATTTTCCTTTGTGTTTCATGGCTCTATAGAGCAGGAAGGATTACAGCCCAAATCTCTGTGTGTGCACATGTATGCTTTGTATTATTTATGCTATGCATAAAATCTGTGCAATGGATGCACACACACCAATACTGGAGTTTGGCTTTCTTATTTTTATATTGAGAAAATCTGCATATACCTGTTAATCTGCACACAGAGGCCCTTTAGACAGGGCTCTGTGAACATCATTATAAGTTAATTACTCTTAGGCAATGATATTCCTGTAACTGAAGGTATTTTATTTTTCAGATATAAATACAGTATTTTCTTGTTTAAAGCACACATGGGCTCTCCATTGTTTCATCAAATTTTTATTTTCCCTTTCTCCCTAGGGCAGAATGCATGAATGTCACTGTCATAAAAATTAATGGAAAGGAAAAAGAAAACAAACCAAACCTGATTCCAGCCTGGTCAGCCTAATAATGTGTGTGATGTTAAACGAAACCAGAGGAGCGAACATGCAAAGGTGACCAGCACTAAAACGAAATCCTGGCTCAAACCCCTGGTATAAGGCTTTCACCAGAGATTCACTGCAGAGCTGCTCCCAAAATGGGCTGAGGGGTGGCACCAGAGCTGAGGCTCATGGCAATACAGCGTGGGAGCCACTGATATAAGCTGCTCTGACAACTCTCAAGATCTAACTTCTAGGCTGTGTGCAAGGGGGAAATTGCATATGTTTACTTGTCTCATGGAGGGATCACACAGCTGATTTCATTAAAGCTCACCAAAGGCTTCAAAATGAGGAGCCAACACTGTATAAAAAACAACTATTAGGCCTTACAGTCAAGGGAGTATGATGAAAGGAAGAAAGCAAAAGACTGAAAGCACCTTCTGATGTGTTCAGATCGCTTGTTCTGATTATAAATGAGCATCCTATAACACCCACTGTGTGAAAAAAATCCCCAACAAAACCACACCATGACAATTACAGTCTGAATTAGCAATGTGAAAACAACAACATTGACAATAAACTTTTCACCTCGAGGCATTCAAAGTTTGCAGTCTCTTATTTGTTCCATTTTAATACCAATAAAATGTCATGGGCTTAAAGGAAGTCACAGGTTCTGTAGGTCCTGCTTTAGCAGCCCATTTCCACACAGAGCTGATCCCAATGAAGTAATTCCTGCTGGGATCTCCAGGCACTGAGCCAGGGGTGGTGCCTGGACCTGGAGGGCTCAGTCAGTCTGCCCAAGTGTTTCAGCAGGAGCTTGTGCCTGTGCATTCCCTGGGTGCCACAGTCCCCTCCCGTACCAGATCTAAAGGATGTTATTCATTGCTGCTATCCTGTGTCACTGCTGGATACACAAGAAATAAACCCAGCTTGCTGTAACCAATAAACAGCCAGCTAACCCTCAAGGTTTATATAAATCATGTGTATCTGCTTTAAAATTCTCCTAAGGTCAAAGAAATGCCAGAGATACTATCTAGCAATCTTCATCTTTTTCCTGTTTTCAATGTCCTAATGAAAATCCTTGCATCTGTAGATGCAAGATTCCTCACAAATTTGCTTCCTTGTATTACCAATACTTGTTTTAGCCTCGGCCTGTGTTTTCCATCTGCTCTGGGAGGATCTGGAGAAGGATGGAGCTTGGGAATGGCTGTGCCTGGTTGTCAGGATGCAAACAGCAGGTTCACATGCCTGCCACAGCTGCAGGCAGCGCACAGAGAGGGGCTGTGGCAGGGATGACCTGATGCATTAGTAGTCAAGAGGAGTAACCTTTGCATTCCAGTACCCAGCACTTATTGCTGCTGCCAGGCACCTCTGGACTGATTTACAGGCACTCAGCTTTGATGGGAGTGGAGGAATTTGTTTCTCTCCGAGTCAGACCGAGAGTAAGCGTGAGCTTACAAACATTGATCCAAAACACACTCACAAAAGGCACAAGAGAAGGACAAAGTACCAATTCGAGCTACAGCCCTTGATAGGAAATGGTTTTTAAGGCTAAAAAGAAAACAAACCTCCACAGTCTTATCAAAAACCATGGTTGCTTACATGAGATTGGAGCTGTGGTGCAAACAGTGGGAATTTAACATTAAACATGGAAACCATCATTGTAATTTGTACTTCTAGAATTAAAAAAAAAAAAAAGTATGCTTTGTTCTTTGATGTTTGTGCATCACAATAAGATTCGCCAACTCAAAGGAAAAAAAAAAGGTATTTCTTAGGTGAAAAACAAAACAGGAGCTAAACCTACACACAGCCAAATGGCTGCTCTAGAACTGCAGTGGTCTGGATTGAAAGGCCAGAGAACCAGCTGGAGAAATTCACTGGGAGGCTTGGGAAGGAGGAAATTAGTGTAGGGAAACAACCTTGTATTTGGCAAGACTAAATCATCTGGAGCTGATTTGAAATACCAAAGCTCCCTGCTGGCAGATGGAACAGGAGTGGGGGTTCCAGTGGGGAGCACAGAGCTGCCACAGGAAATGGTGAGTTCAGGTCATACTTATGGATCACTGTAATCATAAGTTTCAAAGAGTCTTTCAGAGGCTTCAGGTGCAATTTCACTGTTTCAGTGGTTCAAGAGGCAGGTAAGGAAGACTCAGGGAAGGACTCTGTATCACCAATTCCTCAGTGGTTCTCTCTACTCTTTAAATGCTTATAAGCTAATTTCCACACCTAAATTTTAATTTGTCATATTAAGTTACTTTTGAAACTGTCTTCTATGAAGACAGAAATATGCTATCACTTCTATAAAGCTAAACCTGCTCTTAGCAACCCTGAATATCTTTATTTCCCAACCGTGCAGTTGCAGATTCACTCCATCCAAGATCCTCCTCCCAAAACACCACTCTGATTTCCACCTCCTTACTGCTCACAGAGTAATTGCTGGCACTGATTCTTTGCCTGCCTTATCTTGCAGTCTTGCCTACTCCTATGCAATCCTAATATCTGTAAGCATAGACATGAGTTAGACCCACATGGATTCATATGGATGCACGTACTACAAAGCAGGAAAATACGGAGCTCTTTAGAAGAGGCTGTGACCCACCTGTGCAGTTACAGAGCCATGGATCCCTGGGGCACACACAGCAGGAAGGGCCTGAGTGCTGCACAGCCAGCTCTGTGAAGTGCTGCAATCCTTTTGGCACACCACAAACACCACCCTGTCTCTCCAGGTATGGCTCCTTTTTATCTCTTTAATCTGGGGCACATTTGTGAGGATTTATTTTCACTGCCTGCACTGTTTCACTTGAAAGTTACCCAGGGCAGTCTGAGACAGATGCCAAATCCAAATTTGCTAAGTAAAACTGGAGCAAAAAGAAAAAAATAAACCCCAAAATAGCAAAAAAACCAAACCCTGAAAGAAAACATCTTCTTGGACAAACGAGCATAAATTATAAGAAAGAACAGAATTACTGGATAAATTAATGACTATTTGGTGGAGAAGTCAACACAGCTTTTTGCCATGACCCTCAAGGCTACTGCTGCTCAAAGCTCCTTGCTAAGAGTTCTTTGACAAAACCAACAAGCACAGGGGTAAGGGAGTTTGAGCTGTATAGTCTATTTGTGTTTCCAAAAGATACCTGACAAGGTCCCTCATCAAAGCCTTGTAAAGAAGCTGTACTCTCATGGGATGTGAGGGAATGTCCTGTCACAGACAAAGGGGTGGTTGAAAGACAGAAGCTAGCAGCAGGACAGCTTCCCCAGCTCAGGACATCACTGGGGGATCCCAGGCACCCAAAAGAAGCCTGCCCAAAATGGAGCTTGCAAAGATCACCAACAGTGAGCAATTACATGACAAAGTCTTCTCAGGATACCACCTTTTCCCAGATAAAGCTATTTTTCCCAGGGAACTTGAAAGCCACCTGTGGAGAGGTGCAGGAGGCTCTTGTGATACTGAAAGGCAAATCAATTCCTATACTGATACACATAGCACAATGCATAGAGGAAAAACTGCTCAGGTTTGCATGCCCAGAAATAGGTTCTGAACTGTTCATCACTGAGAAAGAGACCTCAAATTGTGAGAAGCTGGTTTGGTGAAAGTGGCAGCCCACTTCTCAGTCACATCCCAAAAGGAATTCAGTGAAAACAGACAGAGAATGTACCAAATGTTTTCAAAAGTACAGCTTCCACACAGAGAACTGTCACACAGCCTGCCTGCCACCATCCTGCAGGAGAGGTGAAGGAAGGGATTTGACAGAAGTCTGTAAAATCATGACTAGCACAGAGAAAGAGCTAACAAAGGAAGCCAACAGCTGCTCCATCTCTATTCTGCTGCAGGAGAGAGAGACAGCAATAACAAAAAGGCAAGGTTTAGAAAAGTAAAAGGAGGTATTACTCTCCAGAATAAGTAAATCTTCTGGGATAGTGACTATATATATGAGTTCAAATATCAGCTAGAGAAATTACTGGAAGAAAAAGTCAGAACAATTTGTAAAAACAAAGGAAAACATTAAGCCAGAAGTAAGCAGGAGAATATTCAAGGATGTGCTTGCCTTGTTTCTGACTTTTCCTCTGGCACTGAGCTGGATTGTTGCTGGATTTTCAGCCTGCCCTCCTACAGTCTGTTCTATAAGGCTCCAGTGGGGTGTTTTACTGAGAACTTTTACACTAGAGAAGAACATAAAGTTTCCTGACAGCATTTTCAGTTGTAGGAGGAATGAGTCTGACTCCAAGAGTGATGACAGCAAGTTCTGACTCCTTTTTCACCCTTACCCCTCTCCCTCTGCTTTTGCTCAGGGTGCTGGTTTTTAGTGCCAGGGCTGTAATGGAGCATCAAGTTCCCTCCTTGCTCACACCACTGAAATCAGGGGGGTTCTGTATTTGGAACAGAAGGCTGAAGTGGGTGGTCATTGCTCCTCTGAAAAATGGTTTGGATCATTTATTACTTCCAGTAGTAACACAATGTACAAAACCTACACAGCTCGGCTCCTTAACTTTTGGAATTGTGCTGTTCTGTAATGTTGAGATCAGAATATAAAATGAACACTTAGCAGTTTAATTCACCATAAAGAAAGAACTTTATTGTCATGAAATGTTCTTGTTGGAAATGTTGTTTCTTCTTCATTTCGCAAAAATAACAATACCCCAAGGGGAATGTAGACTTGTGAAAATATAAGCTTCAGACTTAAATAAATAATCCAAACCAAAAATAGTCCTTTACACTGATAGCTGAACTCCACAATGTAAAGGTGTTATTGTTAATACTAATTTTAAGGCCAAATCTGGATGATAATTCAGTGGCTCTTTAGAGATCACATAAAACCAGATAATTGACATTCACAGGGTATCTGATTGGTCTTTATCCAGTTCTTTCATTTTTTGGCTGTGCAGTAATTTCTGTTTTCCCTATGTGAAGGAAGTTTGATCAAGACAAAAGAGAAATACAGAACCTAAAAGACTGGATTCATACTTGTCTCAGCTATGGTTTGATGTTGACAATTTCCAAGCACATGAATTGGGCCAGTAGTTTTATCAGCATTATCCTGAGGTTCATCTTGGAGTCAAGTCTCTCTTGTGTGAAGCCATGGGCACCAACAGAATCAATAACACAGTGCAAGCACTCAAAATCAGAGTATGATCTCAGTATGCTCATGTCTGGATCTCTCTGTTCAATTACAATGAAAAATATTTCAGTAATGTTTTTCTAGAATGTACCTGAAAAAATGCACTCAGTGGTATTCAAAACTGATTTTTTTTATTTTTCCTATTGAATTGTCAAATGCTTAAAAAAGTCTGTGCTTTGCTAGTGGTTTTCATATCACAGCAGTGTTTTTGCTACTGACCAGCAAAAAAGTTATTCTCCATATTAAAGTATTTCTTTTCAACAGACAAAGGAAGATGTTGTCTGCTTCTATTACGAGCAAATTAAGAGTAATGGCAAATGCTCAGCTTCATATGCTTATAGAAATTCATTGTTCTCCTCTTATAACTGAGCCTTTTATTTTATAACAAACAAGGACAGTCATTGGTATTCCAGCACTGTGGTTGCCTACCTTCTTAACTTCCACAGCATTCTTCTTAATTTATGTGAAGCCTTCTGATAATCCTTGAAGGCCAAAATTAATTGCTGTCTGTTTTCCCAAACTCTTTTCGGGTCCAGATTCATAGCACTGTGATAAAGATTCCTTGCCCTTCTTCTTGACTGAAATATATCTATATTAGTCTGCAGGTTGACACTTAAGTAAATCATTTATATGCAAGGCTGAATATGCTAATTGTAGAATAATTCTGAGACTCTTTCTCCTCTGCAAGATAATTATTTCAGTGTTTAAAAATATTTTAAAACAGAATTTCATGCGGAATTCCTATCCTCCCTCAAAATCGTGTTTTGAAATAGTATATTTTGACAGTTCTTGCGTGGATAAGGATGCTGGGGTTTTAGCACAATATAAACAGAATTTAACACATTACATCCCAGATAAACAGAATTCAAAAACACTTATGTGGAGCAGTTTTTATCTTTTGGGTCATCCTGGTCTTTCCATGAAACAAACACAGTTCTTCAATGTCAAGAAGGTGAGAATGTCATGTCCAAGCAGCATGAACCACCTCCCAGATGGATTTCCCCAGTTAAAAGGAATCCTCAAAGAACAAATCAGCTCAACAAGAGTGGTTTCTTTTAAAAGATATTTCTTTGCAGTTTCCATTCCCTTTACTACAAATTATCCCATGGAAGTCACAAGTCTTTAGCAGAGAAATCTGCAGATGCTCTAACAGGCATGGGAGGATCTGTCAAGCAAAGATGAGTCTGAAGAGTAAGAGGTGCTATAAACAACACAAAATGGGCCTTATTGCTACATTTTTGGGATAGCCAGAGCTTGCACAGTGCAGGGGTTTATGGCATGGGAACAGGATTGGTTCCTAAACCTATGGATTTTAATCAGAGAAGAAAAAAAAAATATTTTTAAGGCTAATTAAGAAATCCTTTGTTCCCAGATGTTCATCATTATAATAAGGATGTTGAACAAAGAAACATTTTGGTCCATAAAGAATTAGAATTTATAAAACAAAAACTAATTCTGACTTCTGGCTCTAGGCAGATGCTGCTGGTTAACAGTGGTATAGAACTTGTATGGTCATGGTCTTGGCTTCAGATGTCATCAGTGTTAACAGATGTGCACTATATAGATCTTACATCTCAAGTTATCTTTGCTGCATTGCAACAAAACCAGAGAAAGATGTCCCATTCCCATAAAGCTTCACAAAGCTCTCATTTCCTGTGAGACAGATTTCATTGTTCTCTTCTGCAGTAGCTTAAATTTTTTGGTTTTCAGCAAGTGAAATGCTTAGTCATCTGTCATGACCACATTTCATTTTAATGCATTTTTCCATGAGTTTTTTTCCAAATGGCCATGCTGGTCATATTTGTTGTCCTTCAACAGATTAAAATTAGTTTATGATCAGGAGAAAATATGCTCCCAAGGAAATTTTAGGATGCAAAGTTAATGGAGTGTCCCAAAAGCCTCCAAGTGTCCTGTAGAGTATCCATCAAGCAAACCCCAAAGGTTTTGTGCTGTTTTACTTCCAAAATGATAAACAACTCCCTTGCCTCACACCATTCTGCCTTGGAGTTCTAAAATTTGTGCTGATTACGAGTGCATTTTTCATCAGCTTCACATTGTCTTTCCAAAGTTCTTCAATAATTTTTTTTCCTCCTGTGCTAAGGAATATGAATATTCATCTTGGTACTCAGAGCAAGGCTGGATATCTTTGAAGCAGCAGTCATTTACGACTGGCAGTGACAGGTATTACAACATTAAAATGGAAACACGATCGGTTTGATCTTTGCCAACTTTGTTCTTTCCTTTGTGAGAGTCAGTGTGGACGTGCATCACTCCATTGTACTCAACATTATCTGCTCTCACTGCTTCCACAGTACAAAACGTCTGTCCTGTCAGTACAGGAACAATAACTTGATTACGTTCATTGTCACTCATTTAATTAACATCAAGTCTTGTTCTAATCTTGAAATTTTCTCTGTGTGCTATTTTCCTTTATATCAAGTCTTGTTACAAGTAGCAGCCACTTTCTGCAACACAGAGTTTTCTTTATTTTCTGTTCTTTTTCCTCCTGTCTTTGCATTGCAGTAGCACAGAGGAAAACTGATCTGTGACTTGGTTCCAAAATACTCTCATGCTACAAACAATGGCCATGTATGGAGAGCTGAAATCTGTCCCTAAAAATAGTGGTTTTCTTTGAAAGGCACAGCGCAAGACATTCACTTGTTTAAATATTTCCTAAGAATATACAAGGTAGAAATTTCCAGAAGCAATCAGTTTGGCTTAACTGCATCCCCATCAAAGATCCCCATCAAATCCAACAGTGAGTATATTAGATGTAAAACCAGAATAAACTGCTGAAAACATTATTCACTGATGTTATAAAGGAGTGAATTTCCTCAATATTCAAAATTATATCCAATTTCATTCTTAAGATGAGAAAATTATGACCTGTCCATGTTGCATAGAAAAAACCCTCAAGCCTAACCACAATACATCTCAGTCCTGTTTCTCACAGCCAAGTCTCCCAGCTAATTGAGGAAAATTAGAAAGGGAATCCTTACTTTTCAATTTATATTAAATCTTACAATTCTTTTTTTAAGAATGCATATGGTACATGTTACACAGCTTGATTTAAAGAACCCTAAAAGGGAAATGTCATACAGAACTATGTGAAAATTCATGTCAAAACACTACCCGGTATATCTTCTCATACACTATCACTTAGAAAAAAGTCAGTTAAAAAAAAAAGGAAATGTCCATTTCGAGTATTCCTTTTAACCTTTTCTGGATTCTGAATGCAGTAAAAACTTTTCAAACAAGCAAAGAATTTTGCTTAGCAAGTTCACAAACCTTACAGAGTACTTCAAACTTATCTCCACTACAAGAAATTAAGCACAGTGAGCATTGGAACAAGTTCTTTTTTTCCTTTCCCTATAGTTAGCCAAGACATGGTTAGAATTAATGCTGCCTTAACTCAAGCTGACTTTGGTTTTCCCTAACTTTGAAAAGTAATGAAGATCACCAAAACCCTGAGGAATCCAATACAAATTATTTTGCTACCATTGTAAGGATTTCATACGCAAGATCAAAAAAAAAATAAAAACCAAACCAAAAACCATAAATAAAAATTAAGGAAGCCATTATCTAAAGTACTTGATTTTTCAAGGTTCTTAAAAAAACTAATGAAGAAAAGTCAGTGCAATAAAAGGAAGATCAAATGGAAAAATGATTAATTTCCACAGACATTAATATTCAGTGTGTATTTATAGAAAAGAAGATAAACCCAAAGTACATTTATAGTAGAACAATGTCTCAGACTCCCTCTGTTCAACACTGGGAAAGGAGCAGGCAACAAGAGGGGCCAGAAGAAAAGAGACATTAGTTTGACACATTTCAAAAGCAAAGATCTAAACTGTAGCACTGCTTTAAGATTCAAGGAGAAAGCTCTGGATATTGTCCTCCACATCAACTGCCCATTACCCTGTGAAATCTAAATATAGGCCCCATGTGACAAATAGATTTGACTCTAAAGAGAGTCAGGAGAAAATATCTATCCATCAATAAGTTTTCAATGTGGTGCTTATACAGGTTCCAAAGCAATGAATATACACAGGACAGTGAGGCTGTCCTGGAAAGATGCCTTTTTTTTTTTTTTTCCAGAAAAAGTGTAGCATAAATTTTCTTCTGATATTTCATGTCATTCTACTTATTGATTGCATACCAAGTCTCATGAGCAAGCACAAAATTTTAATCAACTTCTGGACTCAATCCCGCCACCACAGACTTCAATGGAAATTGGATCAATCCCATTATCTACCATATGACTCCACAGGGCTTCCACAGGGAGAACCTCATTTCTAGCTCCAGCCCGCAGGGCCCCCAAGGCTACATTTAAAGCAGTGAGCAATGTGAATACCAACTAGCCTAAAATAGCATTAAATGTGTTTAAATAGGCCAAGATAATTTGGACAGCTACAAAAGCATAATCCGCACTGAAACCCCACCAATATTTCCCACACATTTCTCACAGAAAATAAGCTATAAAGCCCAGATGTGTTAAAAATATATCACATGGCCTCCTCCTGGGCAGGAGCATGTCAATGGCTGAAAAAATTTCTAGCTGATTTACTCAGGATGAAATTCTCTCTTTGTCCCAGGAGTACAGACAGCACAAGCTGGAGAACACCTTGTTCGGCGAGGAGAGGTTCTACCTGTCTTGTTCCATCGTGGTGCCATGACTGGCATTGCTAATCAGAGCAGGGAACCTGCTGCAGCACATACAGAGCGTGGTTAGATCCTCAGCTGGAGCAAACTAGCTAAAAATCCCCTCTGGCCCAGCTTTCCGGAGGATTTTGGAACATGGGAAGACATGGTGTGGAGATGGGCTCAACAAAACAAAAACGGGGCTGGCTTGCAGCTAAAAGGTGCTGATCTGACATCAGCTGGGCTGGGCTGGAGGGGGCACTTGCTGGAACCTTCTCTCCACAGCCCCAAAGGCCTCTGGCAACAACTCCACTGGTGGCAGTGGACAGAAGGGGCCCCAGCACATGGCCTCCCAAATTCCCAAATGCTTGGAGAGCAATGTGGTGCTTGGGAAAAGGTTTGGAGCTGCATGCAGGAGAATGCAGTGTTTAGCACCTAGTCTGTTTGGTAACTACAGGAACATACAAATTAAACCCCTTTCTCTCAATAAATCCTCCAAAAAACAGCAGATATCTGGTCAGTAAACATCAAGCTGAGACACAAAGTACCTTGACTGATCATTACATGACAGTGGAAAAACCCATCATGAACAAACCCAAACTCCAATATTCTGAGTGGTTTTCTAAGCACTTAGTGACAGTACAACAAGAATAATTTACAAGCCTGAGATCCACTGCCAGGTTTAGACCCTTCTGGAAATTAAGTGCTTTTGACAATTTTATTTCTTGTTCCAGTTTTCTGTATGATTAAGTATGTAAAAGAACTGGATATTTCAACTTCTGGGACCGTATGAACACCCAGAAGTGAAATGTAGTCCATAGGATGATTTTGGAGCAGGTTGCCTCCGCTGTCCTTGAGAGAAAAAGGGAACAGCTGTTTTGGCAGCTCCCAGTTCCCTGGCAGCCAGACATTCCCCACAGAGCCTCTGCTGAACACCTGGGACATCCAGAACTGCTGCCACCTCAACACAGGGAAAATGTCCCCACCTTGGTGACACCAGGCAGGCCTTAGGAGATGGACAGAGAAATCCTGCTGGGCCCAGGTACAGCATCCCAAACCCCGCATGATGGGAAAGGGGCCATGCACAGCAGCTACTGCTCATTACTGCAGATAATGGCTAGAATTAACTGAAACATTTTTGTAATACTCTTCAGGAACCTCATTCAATTTACCAATCCCTAGAAATTAATGGTATGAACTTGCATTAAATCAGTCTGTCATTAGCTTGGCTTTCTTTATGGCAACTCATTACGAGGCACTTCCTGCCAGCCAGAAGCCCAGAGAACGTCTGCAGACACAAGTTATAAAGCACCATGGTACATTAGCTCCCTGCAGAGCTCAGCTGCATCCCACAGCACATGACAGTCCCCAGGGATGCACACAGGGTGACAGACTGGGGACACCATGGCTGCAGACCCAGCAGTAACCAGGATTTGCCCCACTTGGATTAATTCCCTGGGGGCTTTGGAATGGGATAATGTGGCCTCATGCTCACTGTTCTTGCAGCTCTGTGTCTGGATTATCACAGGGACAAGGGAACCATCTGAAATAGGCATCATCCACTAGGGGTGTTGTCCCTCAAAATGCAGGTCAGTGGGATGAGAACCCCACTATTTCTCAATATTGTACAGGGGGGACACAGACCTAATGAGAACCCCACTATTTCTCAATATTGTACAGGGGGGACACAGACCTAAGGAAAGCCCTGCATCTGCTGGCAGCCCCAGTGCCCTCAGCAGGGATCCAGGCTGCCATGGTGGTTAAGCCAGCCAGAGCATTTGGGGACTGGAGACCAAGGCCCTTGTTATTTGCAAGGCAAACTGCTCCAGAGAAACAGTCCAGCTCCCGGGGAGAGCTCTGCATGGCTTTGTGAACATCAGGCAAGACAAGATCATGGAGAGCAGCTGAGCTTCACCCGGCTTATATTCCATAGCTCTGTGTGTGTGTGTATCTGTGTGTGCCTACATAAACAATATTATTGTTCTAAAGAGGTATTTGCATGACATTCTAGAAAAAAATGAAGAAAGAGCTAAAAAAACCCAAAAGGAACTAATTTGTAAGATCCATATAGCAGGAGATGTGGGTTCTTCCTCTGCCTCTATAAGGAGCACACAAAGGGAGTTGAATGGATCCACCAGCCCTCAGTAACCAGCTTACAACACAATTCAAATTGTTCGGATTTCCTTTTGAGGCTTGTAATTTTATTATTTATTATACACAGTGAAACTTCACTTAGCCTAATGTCTTATCTAAAAAAACCACACTTGTTTGAAATGAGGTCATGTCCCTTGACACACATTAAGTGATGTGGAAAGCCCCCATTTATCCTAACACCCATTTATCCATTTTAATACCATTTGAATAAAGAAACTTTCCCAATATGTCAGGTTTTTCTTTTTTTTTTTAACAAAACTCAAAGTTAATTAAACCAAACTCTACAATATTTATGACTTTTTTGGTAGCTCAATGTGGTTTAGAAAGGTGATGTTAATATTGACATTAATTAACGTCAATCTTAATGTATTATTACATTAATAGGCTGGCATATCATTCAGCCTAAGGCAATGTTCTGTGCTGCTCAAGCTATTTATAACAAAGTATTTTAAACAGCTTTGCCCCCCACTAAAAAAAAAAAAAATCAATTTATACTAAATGTTGTTGCAGAATCAGATTCATCACCGTGGGGATTAAGAAAAAACGTAAGACCAATTTAATGACAGGATTTAGTTCATTATTTATCTTCTAGCATGTAAATTATAGATTGCCATGAATTTTTCATCCTTTTGGTGCCCACTACCTAATTCATGCGAAAAACATAAGTCTGTGCTACAAAGAGCGAGCTCCCCAGCTCTGTGCACGAGGAACATCTCCTCTGCCTTGTGACAGACAATAATCTGTCAAAATGAAAAATTAATGGAGGCTCCCTTAATTCATCATCTTCTGCCTCTCTTCTATTAATGGATTTTTTTTCCCCCCCTCTATAACTCTGCTTGCACTGAACAGAGCTGGTGGGTGGGGGGGAGAAGATAAACAGGTCAGCTGATTGCTTCAGCTTCTGCAGGGCACTGTAATTCAGCTGATGGATGGATGACGTGGTATTTATTGAATGCATTGAGGAATCCTGTGGTTTCCAACACAGTCTGGGAGCATGCTGAGATAAAGCTCATACCAAATGTCTCACCACTCTCAGCTTGGTCACAAAGACAATTACTTTGTACAAATGATCGTAAAGGAGTGGCGTGAACTAAGTGTGCTGTACTGCACACAGCTCAAGGCATCCATGGAGCAGTCAATAGAAAGAATAATTAGGATTCAGTTTGATTATAAAATGCATGTGAAAACAAATCAATCCCTCTCTCAGATTACCTTTGATGAAATAGTTCATGTTGTTGAACACTCTACTCCTCCCAGGGTCTTAGAGCACAAAAAAGCATTTGTCCACTGCACAAATATGCCATTCGAAATATTCTTTCTAATTTCCCTAATCACTGAAATCTAAAATCAGAAAGCTGTACCAAAGGTTTTCTGCTTTTCACAACTCATCTGCTTCTGTATGTCTGATGCTTTGCTATGGTTGTGACAGGCTAAAGGCCAGAAAAGCATGCCTCATCACAGCCAGGGCTCTCTGACAGTCCCATGACATGATTGCTAAGGACAGAGGAGCTTTATGGAAATGGATCAGCCTACAAGTGAAATGAATATTTGCTAGGAAGAGCAGAGGGAATTATAATATCAGAAAAGCATTTCCTTCTATAAAGCACATGCAGTGCATACCCACACGTGCTTTGATAGAATCATTTTATGCTATGGAAATCCCTACTCAAACATCCATTTTGAACACTACTGTAGCATTGTGAGTAACTCCAGAGCTGTTTCACAGAAAATAAAAAACCCCCGTAGCCTGTGTCAAGCTGAGTGGTACTTTCAGAATTAATTTCTGAACTAGTAACCTGCAAAGCCCAGAATTAACAACCTCTCACATATTCATTTTAACCTGCAGCCAAACAGGACCATTTCCATTGAGAACTCTCTGCTCCTCACAGAGCAGTATAAATATTGCAAACAAATCCATTTATCACAATTGGTGGAATATGATCACAGCACTGCAGCCTGGCCACGTCCCCCCCAGTGCTGATGGAAAGATGCTCAAAGAATGCAGGAGCAAGCCTTGACCCACATTTTGCAGCTTGCTCAAACCAAAACTGCTTCATTAAGGTAGAGCCAGCTTGAAACTAAAGAGCCTTGGCCTGGCATGACAGAGGCCAACCTGACAATCCCCATTTCTGAATCATGCTTACTACAGCTACAGCTCCATGTCTTAGGCACTAAATATGATGAAATAATATCTTCTTCCCCTGTGATGGGAAAAAAAATGGTACTTTACCAGTTTTTCAAAATAATTCCATTTGTTTGTAAAATGTCTTGGTTGGATACGGTAACTTTTGGAGACCATTCTCACCTCCCAAAATTAAATCATAAAAACCTCACAAATATTGAAGGAATTCTAATTGCTCTTAATGGAAAAAAGGCTAATTTATCATTACCAAACAGCTTTGCAAATTAACTGACTCTGCATATTCAAAAATGGTTGCAAAGCAAGATGTCCTCACAGGAGTGGCAGAACAATGGATCTGGTACAAGAAATCTCCAGGATCAAAACTCATCAAGACCTGAAAGATGCTCTGGTAGCCTCCATAGGCTCCACAGGTGACCATCTACTTAATGTGTCAAGTTACAGAAACCACCATTGAAAAAAACAAACAAACAGTCATTTCTTTCCAAGTCTCAAAAAACATCCAACAGCTTTGAACCTGTAATATTACAACTTGCTAAAGAGAGCTCTCTCTCACCAAGTGCAAGGAGATGAAATTTTTATTGCTTCTCTCCATGCTGTACTTGGCCTGGAAACCAAACACCTTTCTCCAAAAAAAGCTCACCTGCTATTCACCTGAGCTGATTATTATTTCTTATTAAAGCACTGCTGTACGGGTAAGACTGCACCCATGCAGCACAGCTATTTGCCTTTAAATTCTTGATGATGGAGGATAATGCAAAGGGGAACAAGGGAATCATATTCCTACCTGCCATGGGTCATAAAAGGAACCCCCAACAACTTCTCTCGTGATCAAGTATTAAATCCTTCAGATACCTAAAAATTATTATGCTGATATGGCTGTTAAGGTCAAGGTTTAAAGTATAATGTGGATCTTAGAAGAAATTCTAGTGATTGATGTAACGCATCAGACACTTACCTTGAAAAAGGTATTATTCAGCTGCCTCCACCAGAAGATTAAAAGTGGGGGGAAAAGAAGTTGAAGAACTGGTTAAATGACGAGTGGTTGTTCTCAGTGGTCAATGTAGCAATGATATTACTGTAAAAAATAGCTGCTGTTATTGAAACTTGCCTGCAACATCTTCTGATCTCTCTAATACATGTCCTCCAGGCAGCAGTTCTCTCCTCACCTCAGTAACCTTGTTACACCAGCTGGTTTCAAATATTAGCAATTTTCAAAATCATGTCTGAAAGATGTTTTCTGTAAACTCTGCATGTGAAGTTTCTGAAACTTTCTGACAATGAATAAGGCTCTGTTTTCATTTGCTTGGAGCTCAAGTTACTTGCACACAAATTGTTCCTGTTTTCTGAAATTGTATCTCATTATTTTTAATGGTTACAGAGAGCTTGTGACCACCAAGCTTTTAAACAGCATTAAGATAATTAAAACAGAGAAAAGTGGGCAGAATTTTGAAGAACACACAAAAGTTATAAGGATGTGGGATGAACCATGCTTTGCTGAAGTCTTAGTTCACTACAGGTAACAGCCTGGGGTTTTTCCACAGTCTGGGTTTAGTAACTTACCAATTTACATCAAAGCTCCACTGCTTTATCAATTAAACAATATTCTACTTCAACAATATTATATACGTTATATAAACACCTTCATCATCCAGCCCATTGCAGAACACCAACATTGTACAGATGATTTGCCCTAATTCTAGAGTTCCATTTCAGAACATTAGTACTTCCACGGTGGCACAGAAAGGAATAGACAAGGGAAAGCCATAGAATCTCCACAGCTGGTGCAGCTCTGGTGTGACCCTGGGCTCAGAATGGCAGCAGGAGAACCTGACCCCTCCTCAGCAGCCTCCTCTGTCACATTCATGCCCACAGAAGCTGGGGGCACAACAGAAACCTCTGCTCCTTGACGCTTTGTTTATCCTAGACACAACCAACTGAAACCAAAACTAGAACAACAAAAAAGAATAAATAAGGGGAAAAAGTCTTCAATTCACATGACTGGAAAAATTCAGTTGCAGTTGCATAAATTTAAGTGAACGAGGCACTGAAAGTAAGTTCCTAGACAATGTGCTTCTCAGCAGAAAGTTCACCTTTTCCAGGTACTGGATGGAATTTGAAAGAATGAACTTGAAATTAAGTGGGAAAGGCTGGTGAAAAGCAAGAGCTCTGGTATCCATAGGAAACCTGCCTCAAGGCTGCATCAGTTTAAGTTTTTGCTGCTCTAACACCACAGCATCACCAGACATAATGTTCCACGTTATTATTTAGAGTCCTTTACACCACTTTTGCTACAAAGTGACATAAATGCAGCCCTTAAAGCCCCTTGAGGTCTGTTCCATCCAGGCTACCTTTGTTCACACCTGCCTGTGCCCTCACTGGAGTCAATCCTGATTTCCAGCTGTGTCAGTGGGAGCAGGATCAGGCCCTCTCCAGAACCAGGATACAAACATGTTGTGGCCACAAGATGTGTTTATGACCGAGATTAGCTTCATTAAAACACAAACTCACAGAAATAAAAATATGAGGCACCTGATTTTAGAATAAATTACCTTCATAAAATTATGGTCTTTTCTTCGCACTGCAATATTCACAGGAAATTAATGAGGTTGTCAGATGAATTCTATGAAGATTTATGTGCTGATTAGGTGACATGTCTTAAAACAAAATAAAATAATAAAGAACCTCTTCCATTAAAAAATCAGCACATTTAATTTGAATCCAATCTTTTATCAGATTACTTCTGTTTAGTGGCAAATAGTTCCTTTGTTTAAAAACCCTTCACAAAGACAAAGCCTCAGGAAAACATTTTGTAAAAGTATTCTGAAAGTCAAAGTCATTTTGACAGAAATCAAACCAGAAATAATTTCTCCCTGAAGGAATCCTGCTTTATTTTAATGATGTCTGGATTGTTTCCATTTAAATAGAGTAATGGGAATTTTGTTAAAAAATTTGATTCAAACTGTCCGTTTTAACAATGATCTTTCTTGTAAGCTTAGCCAGTAATTTGTCATATACATTTTGTTCAAGTGGAGAAAACAAATATTAAAGGAAAACAATTTGACTAAAAACATCTTCCCTTCATTAAGGAGCTTTATGTTCTAATGTCTGAAAGTGGAAGTCTGCTTTAATGGCTGCTGGGAGCTGGGGATCTCTCTGTCAGACACTTACCAAGGCTTGCTTTCTGGGTAATAGAGGCTATTTATGGGGCTTTTCATGACCTTTCTTCTTGGTACTACCAACAGAGGAATACTGCAGGCATCTCTTTTGCATCCACATATCTGCTTGCTCACGGATTATTGTCTCGATTGTTTTCTTCATTTTGAAGAAAAATGTTGCATGTAATTAAAACAAGATAACAGCACGGGGCTGTGTGTTCTATCACACATCTCCCCAGTCCCTGCAGTCATTACACACACTAAGGTACATTACACTGTGGAGACAGATAGATTGGAACTGAACTCCTGGCTTTATCGCCCGGTGCAGCTCGCAGCCTGGCCCACATTCTGGAAGGTACTTTTGCAGTGAGAAAAGCGCTTCCTGGCTTTTAAAGGAAAGGAGAGCCCCACCCTGTAATTGTTTGCCCAAATCTCAGAGTCATCCCAAGTTAAATTGAAAGCCTATTTACTTTGAGTAATCCATTTAATTTTGCTTTGTGAAAACCAGACATACTCTGATTCAGAAGTGAGTTCTAGAAATCCCCTCCACGTAAACACTTGATCCTGAAAACTCCTTGTCATAGCTTTAAACAGAGCTACTCTGGGTGCAACAGAAGAATAACAAAAAAAACTGCTCATTTTGGGGATTTCTAACCCAACAGCAGTAAACCTCTACAGATCTCCATCCATCAGCTGTATAGACACATGCTCTAGTGCCAGCTTCAGACTCCCAAGGAGTCAAATTCCTGCATCTCACACCAGCACCAGTCAACTCAACTTTTTAACAGCATTCTCAGCGTGATTTCCTTTTACAAAAAGGATTTGTACAATGATGTGCAGTGATTTACAAAGTGTGGTTTTGGCTTTCGAGTTTAAGAAGAAAATGGATAGAGTGTGTTCCACTCCAAATGCACTGGTAGCACACTTTAAGTAGAAAAATGTACACGTTGCTATTCTGTCATAATTGACGTTAGTTAATAGTCCTTTGTCTAATGATAATTAATTTGGACCCAAGTACTGAATGTCTGAACTGGCCACCAATGCCCAAGTGCTAGAAATGAGCCAGGGGTTCACCAAGTGTCAGCACCAAGCACTTGAATTTGGAAAAGGTGTTTTTACATAACAGCACAACCAAAGTTTGGAAAAAGAAGCTTCCAAAGCAGCCCCAGTGAGTACAACCTCACTAAAGCAAAACCTGGTTATCTAAGGGATCAGAGTTGATCAGCACTGGGGGTAATTGCCTCTATGTCCTACTGCCCAGGTTTCCCCTATGGTTCCAATTTGAGACAAAAGTTGAGAGCTATATGAGACTCTGAAAAATAAATAATTCAGAAGCTTATTAAGGTTGTACAGTTCAGCATACAAAACTTTGGAGGAACCAGGTAGCTGGTTCCCTTTCCAGCCTGAGAGAGGCTGTTTGTACATATATCTGTAATGAGAAAATAGTCTTGAATTTCAAGAAATAACTGATCACAGAATTCTACCAAGCGAGGAGGACTCCTCAAGCTAGAGTCTCAGAGACCTGGGTACATAGCACAGACTTCCACCTCTGGCTGTGATGAGATGTCTGGCAACAATAAGCAGACTGTTATCATCACAAGGGATCAAGTGGTCCAAGCAGGGAAGGTTTCACTGTCTCCCTATGCTCTGGTTCAGTGCTTAACACCATAATTGTCCCTGCATTTGCTTCCTCCAGCTGCCAGGCTAAGTCCTGCGCAGTCCCTGCAGTCTGGTGATGCAGCAGGCTCAACACAGACACTTTCTGGACTGAATCCAGAGAGCTGTTATTTTATTTTCAACATTAGAATAACCAGATGAGCATGGTTAGGCTTAACACCACTGCAAGTGCTTGTCTGCATATCCCTGCTCTGTCCTCTCCAGAGCCCTCAGCAAGTCAATGCCAAGAGACTTCAGCCCAACTCAAGATGCTGCTGCCATTTGCTTGCAGAGTGTTGGTCAGGTGTGTCAGAGGTGTAACAGCTAAATATTGCTTGGACGTTTCTAAAGTAACTTCAAATTTTGTTTTTCTCTCTATATAAATAAAATATCAACTGCTGAGTTATCTGGTATGACGCTCCTGGCTCCCAGTTTAAGACCCAGAGCAAACCCTGGCCATCAGCTGAGCTCTGGGCCACCTGGAAGCCTGGCAATAGCACATCTCATCCCCTGGGCAGAGCTGGATAAACCACAGCGCTCACTGCCACCACAGGAACCGCAGGCTGGAGTAAAGAAGGAACAGTTCTGGCCCTGTGAATATCTGTGAGGCACACAGAGAGCAGATGTGGTCTCCTGGAGCTGCCCTTGCAAATTAAACAGATGTTGGATGGTCATGGCCCTACAGTTCCCCAGAGGCCAAGAGCAGGAGCTCCCTGGGCTCTGGGACTGTCCCAAGCACAAGCACACAGCACAGTCAGCTCAAGGCTCTTTGGACACTTGTCTTGGAGTGTCAAGGAGCTGAAGAAGACTGATCTCTGATGTTAGAGCAAATCTCTCTGCCAATTTGTAAACAAAGAGAAGACAAACCTTTCTAATTAAATCATTTAAATATTTTGTTTATCATGAGGAAAAGCTAATCTCCTCCTTTCCTCAGATTTCTGTACTTTTGGATGCAGATGAACTATTTTTTCCTGAAAGTTCTCTAAAATATTTAGCCTGAAGCAAATATTTCCATAAAAACTTTTAGTTTGAATAATTAAAACCTTGCAAGTGAAAATGCCAAATGCTGGACTACCTTAAGAGTAAGCAGTGTTACCAACTCCATCTGCAACAGACACTTGCATAACATTTTATGAAACCCTTTAGGGCAGGAAAAATTGCACTTTCTCTGCTGACACAATAATAATTTTGTATATGAAAGTGCTACAAATCTTCGAAGTTAGAGATGGCACTGGCAAAAAGCAAACAAGGACCAGAAAAGATCATAGTTCTACTTCCCAAACATCATGATATAGCTGCTGCACAAAATCTTTGTGTAAAATGCCTCTGAGAAAAGCAGAAGAGCAGCCTAGTTTTCAGACAGCAATCTGCAAAACAGAGAAACACTTTTCTTTTTTTGCTTTTATTAAAAAAAAAAAAAAAGAGAGAAAACAATTTTGAATGAAAAGTCTTTAAGTTAGAGACTTTTTTTTTTTATTTGAGCACTGATTTTATTAAATGTGGATGTGACTTGATTTCTAAGTGAACAATTAAATGTTATATGTATGAGATGGATCAGAATGGTACATTTACAGACAGCACTTAATATACCAATGAATGTTGCCAGAATGTTACCATAGATTGCCTGATTTTATTAATTAAAGAATTCTGAGCCACTGACTAATCATTTATTAGGCTATAGGAATAAATAATTTACAGGCAATGTATAAAGCTATTCTTTCTATCAGCTGCAACAAAATATTTGATGGATGAAATGAGTCAAAAAAACCCTCCACAAAACAACCAAACAAAAAAGAAGCTGTACAGGAAGACAGGATAAAGGACAGGGTTTATAGCCCAGGCCTCTCCCCAGAACTACAGGTTCTCTTTAAAGATGGCTTAGATAAATATCTTTCATGAAAAGCTTAAATGTCTTGCTGATCCTGCCTTAGGATAAGGGAGGATTAGCCAACCCCCTTGAGGTTGCCTTTCATCAGAACTGTCTATAATGCTATGTTTGTAAAATGTTAGGGATTATCTTGGCAATAAGACTGTCTCCTGTTAGAACAAGGCCTTAAAGAGATGAATTAATGACTCAGACTAATTGGATAATACAGCCAAGGATGGGTCACGTGCTGTATCCAGGTCGAGCCCTGGTCCTGTTTGGGCTGAGCAAGCTGGCACAGCCCTGCACTACAGCTGGCTCTTGGCTGCACAGATTGAGAAGCTGTGGCCAGCCCTGGTGTTGGGGAAGTTGATGCTGCAAAGGTCATTTCCTAACATGATAAATGCTGCAGTGAGGCTGGCCCTGCTCGCCGCCTGCTGCGCCGAGCTCTGTTCAGAGATAAGCACGGCGAATCCCTGCACGTGTGGGATGGCAATATCAGCTGGCTGTTTGATGTGCTGGGCCAGTGTGGGAGGTGACCTTTCCCCTGGCTTGCTCTTCTCATCATCTGCTCACTGATACAGCAGCAGCCGGGTGCAGACTGAGAAGGAAGCAGCTCTTGCAGGGGTGAGAGCAGCTGCTGCAGGAGCCAGCGGTGCTGGAGGTGCCCCCTCACTGACCACTGACCACGGGCGGCCAGAGCAGCCACAGCAGGAGCTCTGCTCTGCTGTCATTCCCTAGCACAGGTGTGTTTTAAGCAGGCCTGACCTGTTGTCAGTGAGAGCGGCAGCCTGGCTGCAGCCCAGGGTATTCCCCACCTCACACAGGACAGGGCAGTGCCCTCGCAGGCTGCCCAGCACCAAGGGTGCAATTAGCACCCAAAGGACTGCAGGGCACACTCTCATGCTGCTCTCATCCTGTCAAAGATGAGAGCAGCATGAAAAAACTCAGTGCAAAACTCCCTGTTCTCCTTCAAGTCCCAGCCCAACCAGCCTAAGCAGAGCCTGGCCTTGAGCATCCTTGAACAACTGAATATATTTCTCAGTTATTCACAGACAACACCATGGCTCTTAACTCATCACCTCAAGGTCCTTTCCAGAGCCAGGCAGGTTTTTTTTGCAAAGATATCCATTAACATTTGACAGAGTGAGCCTTATAGCAAATGTTCTGCAAGGACCTCAGCAGGTGATCCAAAGTTCCTCCCTCCCACTGCAGGCTCTGCCGGCCTTACAAAGACTTGAGTAAGGACCCCAAATCTTTGCTTCTGTGCCATTATTTCTCCTGTTTTCAATAAACCAGGGCCTCAGTGGAGCTTTTTATTTCTTCCAGGCACTTGATTGCATTTAGCCTTTTACCGCTTTAGTGAACTAATTTTCAATCAACTTAAAAATGAATTCCAAATGTAGGGTCCATAATTAAAAAGAAACAGTTAATCCTTTGTGACAATCTGAGTCCAAAATTATGCTTCTAAATTATTTGGACAATCATTTAGGGGGAAAAAAGAAATCTCTTTCCCCAGGCTGATTACATCAATGCTCTAAAGAAACATTCCTTCCTTAGGTCTGATTTCCCTGGTGGTTGTGATATAAACCCTGAACTTCTTAAATGTCACTTAATTTATATGATTTTTCTGTTTACCCTTTTAAAATGACAAGTTGTTCTCTAGTATTTATGTCTGTTTGAAAATTAGATATCATGGGCAATCCAGTGCTGCAGCTGCATTTCTGTTAGCTTAAGCTTAGTAAGCACTTACCATAAAAAGAGAAAATAAAAATATGCCTACTCTTACTTTTTCAGTCTTTCCCTTTTTTTGCTGCATCGTCCACCAATTTTAAACAAACTATTCAACGAAATTTTACAGTTTGACTCATAACATGGTAAGAAATTTAAACTGGTTACTACTTTGCCTTTGGTGAGCGATTGAAGGAGTTAAGGGCCTGCTTTTAACTCTCCATTGCTGCCAAGGGTTAATTAATTTCACTCCAGCATGTGGTCCCCACTGAACTCTCCTCCTGTGGCATCACCTTGCGGCGGGCAGTGGCTTGCAAACATTATAATCTTTTCAGAAGACCTTTTGACAGTAATGAAATTAAATTGACCTGTGTTGCATCTGGCCCCTCTGAATTAAGATGGCAAGATTTGTAGACATCAGTTTGGACTGGAGAAGCATAGCCCAACTCCCCAGATCATGCTGAATTTAAAACAATCTCTTTCTCCCATAATAATTCTACAGTCTTTCCAAAAGGCCATCCCTCTTTAACACAAGAAAGGCAAAACAAGTTAATCATACTAAACAGACACATATGAATTACCTCTGTGTTTATAACCTGTGCTTGTAGTTATTTTGTATCAGTGAAAAAAGTGAATTAACTTTGAGATTACCCTATATGGCAAAATAGTTTTGGAGAATTGTAGAGAATGCCCACGTTGTATTTGAGTCTGGGAAGATACAACAACCAGGAAGAGAATTCATTAAAATAAAATGTAAAAACATCTTTTCACTCTTACCTAGGGAGACAAGTCTTGTGTTGCTGCACTGTCTGTATGCCTCTAATAACTTCTGAGACTAAAGCAGTTCCTTTTCTAAGTTTATAGCATGGGGCAGATCTCTGGGATGTGCATTCCCAAAGATTTAACAAAGAAGGGACAAAACTCAGCATCAGAAAGATCATGCATGTGGTTCTTTCTCTGGTCAGTGATCACTACTATTGAATCTCAGACTAAAAGAAAATAGTCTCATCCCCATTCCTCCATGCAATTTAAGTCTCAAACTAACAGAAATTCCCACCAGTGTCAACCACTTAATTCTACCTGATTACCTGCTATATTAATATGATGATTTGCTCATTTGAACCCATTGATCTGTTGATTCAGTTTTAATTGCAACCTTGATTTGATCACTGTGTTGCTCCACTCTTAATTACCTCAGAGATACTACCTAAGATTGGCTCAGTTATATGCTGTTTTAATTTCATAGCTCCTTGCTTATTCTGAGTTTTCAATCCAGAAGTGGGACACCAGGCTGCAACACAGCTCATGATGGCAAAGAAAAACCATTTGCAAGGCACCGGTAATACTTCCAAATGAGCAGCCAAGTCATTCTCATAACTCTAGAAACCATTGGAAGCCCCTTCTATTTCATTTTTAAATAGGGAACGTAAAAGAACTGTCTGAACCTCCCCTACTTGGGAATGTATTTGAAAATTAGATTTCCACCTTGGGGTTCAAAGGTAATCCAAATTTTAAGCAAAGATTTCTGAGTTCCATGAGCAGTAATCCCAAAATTATTATTCCCTAAGAAATAATGCATAAATAAAAAATTAACTTGATATAATTTTTTACTCGTACTGAATTCTTACATAACCCTCCCTTAAGACAAAATTAAAATTTCTGCTGAACCACAGATAAAAAGAAAATGAAGTTTGATAGAGGACACCTGTTGAATAAAAACCTCAAGGTCACTTTTTTTTTTTTTTGGTGTAGATGCATATGAGGAGCCAAACCCCCCAAAGGGCCTTACAGGAGTCATAATTAACTTTCATTGTCTCAAAGCCCAGGGCAGGAAGAAATTGAACCAAGGGTAAGGAAAGAAAGGTCAGAGATAAAGCTTTGCATGAAATGTCACATGCTATGCAGGAATGGCATGCTGACATATTTGCCAGTTTAGTGAAAAGGCATAAATGTTCATTTTTCACCCGTTGAACACAAGGGCAAGGAGGAGGAGAATAACGCAGGATAAAGCAATGAGAACAAAAGGTCTCTGAGAGATCAAGATGCCATCCACTGTGCTTTCTCACCTGGCTTATCTAAAAACCAGTAGTTTGTACTAAGGTGAAACTTTAGAAGTTTGAGACTTTCCACCTTCCACGAACACCAAGCTATTTTGGGAACCACCAAGGAAGAAACTCTTACAAATTTTAAGGCAAGACCTTCAGCACAGTTACTTTTGCATGCAGCTGTGGGAGGTCCAGGCAATACACACCTCATTTTGCACTTCCTTCTGTGAATAATTCAATGCCCCAGTCTGCTGGAAAACAAAAGCAACTGGAGTTTCTGAGGCAGTATGCTGACATGTGTGTGTCAGTCTGGTGGAAAAACGGAATAAACCAATATTTATTTGCATCACTAAAATTAACTGTGTGACTTTGCCTTGGTCATATGACCAGAATTTCAGTAATTTTATATATTTTTGCCTGTAAAATTTATCCTGATTTTTCACCTCTTGAGAATATCTGGTGGGGATTTCTCCTGTGCACTAAAAGAGCAATGGAACCTTGGGACCTGGGTGTAGTACTCAGTTACGGGAGGTGAGGGTGAGATCTGAGCTACCAGCAGCTCATACAGGGGCTGAACACAACATTTCTGAGCCTTCCTCAGTGGGAGCTGCTTTTGTCTGTTCCAAGACACTCGGTGCTGCAGGAGGCTGAGCTCTGCTGCCCCTGAGCAAGGCAGCACTCGCTGCTCCTGCTGGATCCTGCAGCCCTGGGACGAGCCCCGGGCTGCCCTCAGCTCCAGAGCAGCCCCCACGTGCACTGGAGATGCTCAACATCTTCAAAAGGCACAAAAACTGCCCCCACATTTCCTCTGCCAGGTCTGCCTCTGTCTGTTTGTACCTGCCTGGCATAATGGGGTCTCCAGGCACTGCACTGCTAATAATAATTTCAAAGTCCCTTTTTAAAGTTTAAGAGTTGAGCTTGAAAACAACTCCTACACATGACATCTTTTAAAGATAGCAGTCAGTGGACTAGAGAATATTGACAATTGCAGCACTAGGATAAGTAAACAAGTCTCTGTGGATTTGATAGCCCAATAAATATCCATTATTGCTTGTTGCCAGGCTATGTGCCTGAAAATGAAAATGAGGATAGAACAGTTTTAATGGCTGATAGCAAAAATAATCGAGTCTTATCTAAATCAAACTTTATTGGCCTGGATGAATTATTTTTGGCCTTCTGTAATCAAAGCTGAAAATTCACCTGTCAGGCACAGTATGGTAAAACTCATTAGAGCCTCACCATGTGCTGTTATGAAATTGCTCCATATGGCAGTGCATGATTGTTTATTTACTAGATTCAAATATAGGCAGGTTTCAGAAATATAAAAACAAAATTATTATTTTCAAATTCCTTCAAGGCAAAAGTGTATATGCTGAAGTTCCAGACTTCTATAATGGAAATATTTCACTTATAGAAGGAATTTTGCCTCGTGCTGCAGTGAAGCTATTGATCAGGCAATTGGCAATCCTCAAGTGTGAGGACTCATTAAAGCAAAGGTATATGAATCATTTTTTAATGACATCTCTTTGCTTTCAGCAGCTTAGCATGTGTCCTGGTTTCAATGGATGCACTGTAATTTAGGCAAGCTGTCTACAGACTTCAGCCATTACTCTTACCATATGTTTTCTTCAAAAATTACCATGCACTGGGGCCTACTCGCTGCAGTCGTGGAGCGAGGTGCACTCTCTCTGCTGTATCAGCATGTTAACATTACTTGAAAAAGCAAGAGTAATGTGCTTATAAAAAGAAATTCCCAATTAGCAAGTTTAGTGCACGTGTGTTAACTTGGATTAAATACATTCCAATTATGGGCAGCTCATTATTAAAACTACAGCCAGCTGTTTGCCAGAAATGTGAGATCTGGTAAACAAGGCTTTCCCTATTTCCCTGCAAAAGATCCCCAGGTTATTTCCCCTTCTCATTGGTTCCCAAACAAGTGCAACACTGCAGTACAAAACCTGCAGCTCTGCCACACCATGTACACATTTAAAAGCAGAAAAATGCCAGGAAGTTTGGTGAGTTGGTTAAAATATTAGCAAAGTCAGATTTTAAAGGCCAGCAGAGCTTGCAGGCTCAGGCACAATTTTGAAAACAGGCTGTTAGCAGCTTCCCTTACTAAGAACACTCGGGGAACAAGTGAAACAGGGAGAATTTCATTCCTCTAGTTCTATATATTTTGATGGCCTCAGGTTCAAGTGGCTCATGTGCATGTCTTGGCTTTATTGTGCTTAACAGCTCCACCTTTCACGTGTCCCAGTTTCTGGGGCCTTTCAGAGTGGGCTCAAATTACAGAGAAATGTTCACTTGTCTTAAACCTTAAATACTGAATGTTTTAATGAGCGGACACAAAACCAAACAGAAAAAAGTGAAAGATATAAGGTATGTTTTCTGTTACACCCTTAGCTTCTTTGTGTCACCTAAAATACATCTACTTAAAAATACAAGCCATATTTTCAGCTTATTCCATGATCCAGTTATTTAAATGGAAGTTAATTACTGAAGTAGGACTAAAATACTTCTGAACTGGAAAATATCCTTGGAAGTTTCAAAATATGACCAGTGTAGAGCAAGAGGATTTTTCTTCAGGGTCTCGTTTTTAGGCACACATTTTTGGGAGAATGGTTTCATGCCAGGAGGCCACCAGTAACATTGACTTTTGTGCTGCTGTATTTACAGGAAAACAGGAATGCAGCTCTCAGAGAGCACCAGCAGTCTGAAGGGGGAGGGAGTGGAAACTGTTAAATTTGACTTTTGTTCCATCATCAATCAGATCAATGACAAAATCCAGGATCTGTTCCCCACTGCTGATACAACAGAAGCAGAAAACCAGGAACCCTCTCTGTGTGGAGATAGAGGAGCTGGTGGCTGCAGGGAAATACCACAAACAGCAGCAAACAACGCTTGCTTTCGACGCCTGTGCTCACCCAAAGCCCAGCTAAACCCAAACTTAAGTTCCTAGAGAAGGGATTTGTTTCTCAGCTCTCTGCCTGCACAAACAGCCCAGCCAGGGCTGTGCCAAGCTGAGCCATGCCAGCAAACTGCTGCTGTCTGTTCACAGGCCTTTTAGGTCTGTGATATTTCAATTATATTTGTACAGTGCCAAAATCTAACAAAAGAAAGAGAGTAGATGCAATTAAATAGGAAAAAAAAATATATAAAATTGCTCATACAGCACATTTCATTCAGATAGGGCTTTAAGCAGACTCAGGGACAGAGGACACACATGGCCAGCTCAGGTGGAGGTCTCAGTTTCAGGTGACCTGAAACCATCACACCAGCCCAGAAACTGCAGAAAAAAGAAGGAAGAATATTTCTCACTATTTAAACACAGAAAAAATATCAAGACTGTATTCCGGGGTCCTACCCTTACCATTCCATAGCTGCTCTGTGTGGCTTCCTTGTCCCTACCCTTGAAATGAGAGTAGTACTGAAAGAGGAATTTCACATGTCAAAGAAGCACACAGAAAATGGATGGACCTCTGTGCTGAAATTTTAGGACACAGATAAGCATGGGAAATTTTAAATCTTCCATGAGGAGGCAGCAACTTCAGCTGTCCCCAGGTGTGATTTTGTTCTGACAAAAATACTCTTATTTCCAACAGTAGATGGTTTAAAGAGTGTGTGGGTAAGACAGACGCAGAATCTGTCTTGAATTATGGAATACCAATTCCTTGAATTACTTGAACGAAATCCCCACAGGCCAACACTTTCCCAATGCAAAAAAAACCCAACCCAATCCAAGTTAGTGGTAACTGAAGTGAAAGATGCATCTGAAGGACACCTCTATGTGTTCTGTTATTAAGCAAAAAACTCTTTTGAAAGCCAGAAGAAAGAGGATAATTAAGAACCACAAGGAAATACCACTCATAAAATCATAGCACTTGGGAGCTTATAAAAGAGGAGAAAAATACTTGTATCAAATATGGACCAAAGACAGAGCACTGGAGGGTTAGGGAAATGACAATCCCACTGTAGGCTGTCACACACTTTCACACTGTCATTAGAAAATTCTGTTCAGTAGACAAAGAGTTTAGTGGCTCAAGGGATACTGCTATAAAGGTTTTCAGCATTGTTTGTGCATAATCTACGTATAACATTCAACTTGGGAATGAGATATGATGTAGAAAATTGCTTTTGCAGTCCTTGAAGCCAATAATTTAGCTCTGCAACCTTAATTTATAAGGGAAAAAGGAAGGTAGTTGGAACATGAATTTGGATCACCGTCAGATTTAGGAATGAAAGTAATTAATGCTTCTGTGAAACTCCCCTGATAGTTATTTTTGGATTCAAAATCTTTAAAGAAAAGTTTTAATTTAGGGGCAGAAGCTCATTATATTCTCAAAAGAATCCTGCTGTACTAAATCATTCTGTCTCCAATTCATAGCCCCACATTCCCTCTGTACATACAGCTCCTTCACTGATAAAGCAGCAAATTATTTCCCACCTCAACTACTGAAACTTTGGCTCTCTGAGTTGTTCCAAACTAAGCAGCTTGCCCTGACATACCAGGCCCTTACCATTACCATGGATTGATGGTGACCAAAGTCTGTCTTTCCACTTCAGCTCAATATTCTCTGCTGGCTGCCACTCCCCCATATTCTGAATTTCCTAACAGCTTTCCAAGAAACTTCCTTAGAAAGACCCTGCTCTACACCACTCCTCTACTCCCCAAAGCACTGTTAACTGCTGTTTCCCTCTGTGGTACTCCCAAGACATCATGGGGTTGTCAAAAAAACTACTGAGGTGACAACTTCATGTGATTGACAGCTCTGAATTTCCCCTCTCTGCTTTCTCCAGCTCCCTCCTGCATCAGTTTGTAATTTTATCTGACATTTTTCACTTGTGGATTGTATGTTACTCCAGACTGTCAAATGTTCAGGCCATATTTGGTGATATTATGATATATTAGTAATAAAGGACAATGGAATTGTACTCCTGGGGAAGGGAGAGTCAAGGACTTCAGTGATATTTAGGCTGTGGGTTTTTTTTTTTTTTTTTTTTTTTTTTTACCCTGTTCTTTAATGCCCTCTGTGGCCAAGTCCCGGGTGATACCAACCAGGCAGAAATTAATATTTACTCCTACTCCAAATTCCTGAGTCCTCCAGCTCTGTTAGTTCTGTAGGAGTCTTCATTTGCACTTAGAGCTACAGTGCCAGGGATCAGCACAGGTTCTGCTAAAGCCAGTGGAAAGGTTCTGGTTGGCCACAAGTGGCACTGAAAGAGGGGCTCAGAACACTGAACAGAGCGGCAAGTTTAAGAAAGGTTTCATCTATTTACTTATTCCCCCTTATTCAAAAATCACCTTTCATCTTTGGTTATTTACATTCTCCAAAGCAAGTACTTATGACAGACAGCTGCAAACAAAACCCAAAGGTTTTGGAGCTGAAAAGCAAGCAGCTGTGCTCTGCCACTTCTATTGGCATGGGGACACATTTTCAGATTCTCAGTCAAGCCTACAAGTGCTGTTCAAGGTTCACACAGGGATAACTGCAGTTTGAAAACTTCCAAAAAGCCCAGCACAAACACTGGGGCCTCATCCTTGCTTTCAAGCCAAGGGGACTATTTATGTGAACAAATTTAAGCACTGAGCAAGCTTTACAGGTTTGTGCACTGATATAATCCTACACATGAGCAGAATTGTTAATTGTCCTAATTCCTTGGCTATTTCAGTAAGAATAATGAAAGGAAAATCATATGCATACTTCAGCATTAGCTTAGTCTCTCTCCTGCTGCCACTGATAGCTCTTTTGACTTAGAAATGGTGGACAATGTTTGCTGAAAAGGATGGTCACGCCATTCCCATCGTTATCCCTTGAAGAATGTATTACTTCAAAAAAATCCTATCTCTAAGATTTGGGTTTTGTAAAATGTCTCTCTTGGAGAAGTGCCACGAAACATTTTATTCTGCCTTTTTTTTTTTCCAAAGTAAGATTTTCCACCCCTGTTTTAATAGGCTGTTATAGCCTTTAACATGCCATGAAATTAAATGCCTCCATTGGGGATCCATAACTTATCATAACAATAGTATTTCTAGCACTTGTTGGAACTATGAGGAAAGTTGGAAGGTGGTATAATAATAAGTGTAGCATTTTAAAGGACTACAGAATTGTCACTGTACATTACTGAGCTCCCATAGTTAACACCCATGAATTAAAAGCATATAAAAGTGATAATAGCCGGGTTTCTAAAGAAATGACTGACACTTGGTGAGATTATCTCTTTGGTGGAATTAACCTGTGAGCCACTGGGAACCATAAACCCCACAAAAAAATGTGGAAAGCACATTAATTTGATAACTGACCCTTCTTGAAGCAGGAGGTTGGAGTAGCTGATCTCCTGAGGTTCCTTCCAACCCAAATTATCCTATGATTCTAATCACTTCTACTAATTTTTGCTAGGTGCCTGTAATGATACATATATTAGGTACGTAGCAAGAACAGATCACTTTCTTCTTGCTTGCATAACTTTACAAAATCTCCAGTGTAAAATTAATTAAAAATTGAAGGCCAAATTATGCCAGATATAAATGGCCTTTTAAAAGAAGGGAACTGATATGTGCACCCCTCTCTGGCACTGCAGAGATGCACATTGTCTAATTTATAGAGGTGCCAAGCATTTACAGTCTCCAACCAAATTTCTTTTCTTTCAAGGAAGAAGGGAAATTCTTCAACCAACCAAGCTGAAATTCTCAGGAGAGGAAAATTTCTGTAAGAATACTCACAGCTCTGTGTGCTTTAGTACCTTGCCCAGAACCAAAACTTGACTCAGCTTTCAATCCTTCAAGGCTCCAGCAAATGCTCAATGTAGAATCATTCAGGTTGGAAAAAAGCTCCAAGACCATCAAGACCAACATTTAACCCAGAACTGCCAAGTCCACCACTAATCCATGTCCCAAGTGCCACATCTACACATCTTTTAAATCCCTCCAGGGATGGTGACTGCACCAATTCTCCAGGCTGGCTGTTCCAAAGCTTGACAACACTTTCATGAGCCACTCCACATCTTTGCTGTGCTGGTTTATTCAGAATCACATCAAACCCTCCTCAAGCTGTGTACACCCCTGTATTGTTTGCTGGTTTGAAAGGTCTTAAAGAACAGGCTGTCATTGACAGTCTTTGAACATCTTTCTAGTTTTCAGCACTATGGACATTCTGGACTGTTTGGTTTTTATCACAAGAGAATTTCTCAACTCCTTTTGAAAGAGTTAGGAAGATACCTACACCTCCTCAAGGAAGGTGAGGGACACATTGGATAAAACCATTTTCACAATGACCAGAGTTTGGCAGAGACAAAATCTGCCAAGCTATAAATTTAAGTAAGGCACTTGCAGGAGTGAGATTACTTAAAAAAAGCAAAATCAGTGATTATTTAGTTTGATTCTGAGAGGGAACAGAACCATCACATAGAGAACTTCCACCAGCCTTTAAGTATCTTAAAGAAAACAGGATTTATTTTGACACAAATATCAAAATAAAAGAGAGTAATTGAGGGTAGCCGCAAGAGAGGTCAAAAATCCTCCTCAAGAGTCTAGGGCAAATTTATTTTTATTAGAGAGAAAACCAAATGCTCTTTAATTAGCACTGCCAAAGACCTATCAACACTACTGGAAAAACATTCATTTTCTTGATCTAAATGATAAAGCCAGGTGCAAAGGAGTTTTTCTGTAGTGGTGGAAATTTGGATTAGAGCCAGTGATTTAATCTAAGCCTGTCCATATTGGAATACTGAATATAGAGAGTTTGAGACTGCACCTCAAAAAATGTTAGTTTAGGGTATGGCCACTACTTCCATTGATGGCTGAAGAGGCAAGAACAGGAAATCACATAAGAAATATTTGCACAGTCAATTGTCACTGAAAGCTTGTTTGGTATCACAATAGAGGAGCATGAGGAGGGTGAAAAAATCACCAATTCCACCTCATGCAGGCACCACTCCAATATAATGCCCCAAGTTTTCAGGCCATATGAAGATTTGCCCATCACTAGGCACAGCTGATGGCTCCACAAAATGATAGCTAGGACTTGTCAGGATGAAAAATAAGTAAGGAGTAATAATGAAATATTAATGTACACCCTGTTTAATTAAATGACAATATCATTTTCTTGTAATCCTTCTCTAACTCTGCTGGAAGAGTACAGTGTTGACATGATAATTTTATAAACTTCCTTGACAGTTCACGTTAAACCATCCTTCATTACCACAGATTGATAATTGGCACTTACAAAGGAAATGGAATGTCTGAAAAATTCATTAAACATGCCAAATATCTGAGGAGACCCAGTGCAATGGCAAAGTTATCTAAATCACTGTGTAAGCAACTAAAGGGCTGCTTTCCTTTATAAATTCTCAAAAAAAAAAAAAGAGGAAAAAGTCATGACTTCCTATTATATTTTTAATACAATGGAAGTGAAGCAGGCACTTTGAGACAGATTCAAGTCTTCCTTCCATCAGGTGATTTTGGCAGCAATTTCAATTAAGTCAATAAAGTTGTAGTATTTGGCTTTAGATCTTCTCTCCCCTCCTTTCACCTTCCTCCAGGAAATAGAAAAAGGAGATAAATCCTTATTTCTGCAGCTATTCCCTTAATAATCTATTACAACAGAGTCTTGTCAGAAAGCCTTATTTGGATATTTCCAAGTGATCTATTTCCACTCTACTGGTCATTTCATCCCTCACAGTCTATGCAGATCCATCCAATAAACTGGAGACACCCTTCCCTTTAATCTACTTTGGCATTTAAATTCCCCATGGCTGCTCTATCTGTGCAGCTCAAACTGCCTGAAAAAGCAAGAACATTGTTTAATTACAGAAAGCTGCTAAATATCTGAGCAAAAGAAGTTCTTGAGGATATGCCAAATATTTTGGCCTAGCCCTCAACTCAGGCCAGGCTCAGGAAAGAGTAAGAAGAACCTAATAAAGAGTAAAATGTCCTTTGTCAAAATTACCCTTGCTTGGCTTTTCACTGCTTAACGGTGATGGAAAAACACTTATAAAATTCATACTTTTTGCAAGATTCACAGAATCATAAAAATTTTCTGAAGTCATATAACAGGGACAGAAGGTAGCTGAGCATCAGAATTGCCAGCTCCATTTGAGCACGGCCTGACCACTGGGACCCCTGAGACTGGATCATCCCCTGGCCACAACAATTCACTGAAATTCTGGACACAAGAGTGGACAAGGTACCAGGCACAGTTGCCAACTGCCTGGTACTTTTGATCCCATTACAATCATTTGTTCTAATGAGAAATCACAGCTACCTAAACAAGCAAAACTACCATCTACTTTACATCCAAATAAAATGGCAGAACCAGACCTTTTTCGATTTTAACGCGACTGAAATTTTCAGTTTCTCTTTCTCTAAAATGATAAAAATAATTAAATAGATTAATTATCTTACCTATAAAGGAACATTTTATGAAGCTCACTTGTTTCTGTTGATTGAAGCTGGATACTTGGTGTATCAAACAATTCAGTGATGAATCAGAGATGCATTTCTGCTGTCACTTCCATGCTCCACATCTCAGAAGCTTAATATTCTGCACAAGTTGCAAGACCTTGAGCATAATTGACTTGAAAATGGCATCCTGCCCTCTGAAAGAAAAAAAAGAAAAAAAAATTTTTACATTTCCTAATGCAGCTAATTATTTTTCCAAACTGTTTAATTTATCTAATGAAGCAGAGAAGGACAAACCATTACTAATATACCTTATAGGATGAAGTTTGATAGAATCTTTTTGAGGCTATATAAACAGACTTCTGAAAGTATAGATGAAAGGAAGACCAGTATGGTAGATGTAGACAACAAAAAAAAATTCTGCCATGATTGTCTTTCCCTCTAATTAACCATCAGCTCTTCTCATTGACAACAATAATGTGAGGTACAAAACACATCCCTCAGGAAATGGCCTAACTTCCACAGATTTTTGCAAGTTCTTTAAAAGGCTTTATTAGCCCAGCCCTCAAGGTTTATTACAAGGCAATAACCACGAGGCTTTGCTGAGAGCTGTAGTGCAAGGATATGTTCCAGGGGTCTGAAAATCCTCAGCAGGACCCTCGTGAGTGGGAGCAGCCGCCCCCTGCCCAGCTCTCACAGCACCAGGACAAACTTCTGGGAAAAAGGCAGTGAAAGTGGCAGCTCCACACAACACCCATGTGAGGCAGTGTGAATTTATGTTTTAAGGTGTTCTAGGATCTTGTAAAACCACAGAATAAATTATTTCCATATTTCAGCTCTGACCTTACCATAAAACTTTTGCTCTATGAATAATCCCATTTCATTATTGCAAGGTTGCATTTCTGAAGGTTGGTTGTAAATTATATCTATAAATAATTTTGCAAGTTACTGTTTGCAAGTTGCTTGTAACTTTTATCTTTAGGAAGGTCTGTCCTTAGACCACCTCAATTCTGGTCCTTCACCTTTGCTATTAAGCTGAAAATCCAAAATATATAGTGATGGCTCCTTGAGTTTGTATCCATGCTTTGAATTACCATTTAAATTTCTTCCCTAATGACAACAGAACTTGCCCAAACAATCTGAACCATTAAGCTACTGCTCTGGACATCAGATTTTTACTTCAGCCTTTCTTTTCTCACAGTGTATTCTCTGACCATCAAAGACTCAAAGGAAAAGGAAAGTTGGAGGTAGGTCAGATAACTGGATTCTAATTTTTGTCACCCCATAAAAAAGATCTAATCAGCTCCTTTGTGGCTTGCCCAAATTCCATGGAAATCAATGTAAAGACTCACATTGATTTGACAGAGTATCTTTGCCAGGTCTTTAATGTTTCTAAAGCAAAATTTAATAGGATGCCTAATTAAAGACTTAATTAATGTCTGGATGATGTTTTCTGAAAAAGAACTGAAATTAATGCTCATGGTACTCACAATTCTCCACACCAGCCTACTGATTCTATGCTGATTAAAATCTCCTGAATGTATTATATATTTAGAATTACAGAAATCAATAATTAAAAAAACCCAACAAAACAAAAACAACACAGAGCTTATTCATTTAAGAGGAGAAAGAAGAGGATTCACCTCCTTTCTCTACCTTGTAGGTGCTAAGAGCTTACTATAACCACTAAAGCCCAGAGAAATTTATGTTTTTATTTACAAAAGGCTGAATACTATCAAAGATGCAGAGTTCTTCTTTTTTCTTGTTCTTTTTTCCCTATGCTTGTAATAAAGCTGCTTTTTTTTTCTTGCTTTAGCCTGAAACAAAATAGCTGATTCTCAGGTGGAAAAATAATTAGTAACATGGGAAGCTGAATGAATTTTGAGATATTGAGGAAAATGTAGTTTGAACTGTCAGGTTTACTCACTTACCCACAGGAACTACAAAGCAGCAAAGAAATAAAACCCTCTTAGAACTTAAAGCTTTCATCAACCTATTCCCTCTGGCTGATTTTTTCCCCAAAACTCTCTTTTCCCAGTGGTTCCTATTAGAAACACAAATATTTCTCTGCATAGTGAAAAATGTCATACTTACTTCTTTTAAAAAGACTATTAAGTTATTATTACCTTTTAATATGAGGATAGCACTGCTATGCAACCTGTACAACCAAATACACTTCACAGGAACCCTTGGATTGTCAGAGGAATGGGAGTTGTCAGCAGCTCAGATGTCACTGTTTATTAGGCCAAAGGGAGTGGCCTAATAAATCAACCAACACAGGTGTAGGGCCTGGCAATAACAGCAGGAGAAGATCTTTGTATGGATTGGCACAGAGGATCCTTGCAGCCCCTCCCGTGCTCTACTGTGAAAAATTTATGGGTAGAAATTGATTCTTGGTATTGCAATTATGAAAGAATAAGGAAGATCAGCACCCAGTGCCTCAGCAGGACACTGAGTCTTTTGTTGTTTGTGATCTTTTGTACCTTTTGTTCATGACAAAAGGGGGCAGCTGAAGCTCCATGCCTGGTCTGAGATGTGTGCTGTCATAGGGATCTCAGGAACCTGCCAGGGAAACTTGAGAGACTGGAAGGCCACAATGGGTGGCTACAAACTCCTTTGTGAACATAGGAAGGGAAGAAGAAGAGGAAAAGTTGCATTTTAAGTAACAGAAAAATCCGAATGTGTGAAGTTGAGCTGAGACCACAAGAAGTCCAATGGGTGTCTTTGGGTCAGGACAAGTGGAGCCATCACTGAGGGGGAATTTAGGTTTGGTGTCTGTTACTGATCCCCTAATCAGAATGAATGAATGATGAAACCTTTCTTCAGCTGCTCAAAGAACTCTTGGACCCACAGAACCTGGTGCTCAGAGGTGACTTCAATGACCCAGGCACTTGTGAGAGCAGCTCCAGCTGTGGGCTCTGACATGGCAGGGATCATCCCCCCACGTGTCTGCCCCTTTGATCTGATGCCTGCACTCTCACCAACACTTCTGATTTGAGCCAGAGTTTGCCCATCCCAGCAGCAGTGGGGATGTTTGCCCCCCGTTGTTTTGTCCTTAGAGCTCAGTGCCCCAAGCCAGAGCAGGCTGTGCTGCTCTCTGGCAAGGGCTGCCTCCTCCTCCTCTCCCCTCATTGTGCTCCCCTCAGCTGACCTGCGCTGCTCCTGAGGCACTGCTTGCATCAGGGGCACCTTCAGGGGAGCACAGAGAGCCCCTGTGAGGAGCTGCAGGATGTGTTCCACACAAACTACACCAGAATCCTTTGTGAGAACCGCTAACCTGTAAACTCTGAATTCATTCTTAAAGGGAAGGAAATTGCTGCAAGCCAGGGCACACGAGAAGCACAGGAGGTTCTCCAGATTGAAGTATTTGCTATTTATTTTGTAACAGCTCCTCTCTTACGCTCCCCCTCAGAAGATTTTAAGTACCCCAATTCCTCGTTAAGCTGTGCCCAGTAGAAGCACCAATTTCTTTGTGCATTTGCAGCAGTGATTTGTAGCTGAGCCCTTCTCCACCTTCACTCCAGCCTGCTTTTCCCAGGGGAGGGAAGTGGCTCTGATTGCAAATTCCACAGCACTATGAGCCCACAAGGCTCAGTGCTGTACCCAGCCCCTGCCAGACTGGGCATGGAGGCTCTGAGCAATGCCAGCCTGAAACAGGAGACAAGCATGGCACTGTCACACAAGTCAGAACTGCATTTCTTATTCTTTTTTACAAGTCAGTATTTTGTTAGCACTGTTGCTTGTGTCAATCATATTTAGGAATTCCGATTCATGTGTGTGCTTTTCATTAAACACTAAAGCCATGGTCCTTCAGGAAGATAAAGTGAAATAAAATTCTGTGCATTAGAAAGAAGAATAGGGTGATTTCACTTGCTAAAATCTCACCTGATTCAGCCAAAGATATTAAAAGCACGTGAAGAAATGCTAGCTATAACCTTCCACGGAAAGATCCTGTTTTTATAAAACATTAGTAAACAGGGACATGGCTGTATGGATGTGCAAAGTCTTCATCTTCCCTGCCCAGTTGCTGAAAAGTGAAGAAATCAAAAGCAACAAGCTCCAGAAAAGTAGAAGCCTACAGGAAGGAAACTTGTCAAGGGGAGATTTCAGATAGTATTCCTACCAGAAAAATGTTGGGAAAGTAATTACAGAGAGACCCAAGTCTTGGCAGAGAGCAGAACAGGTAAGGGAAAGTCACAAGGGAACTTCTCAGCACCATGACAAGCACCAGTCCTTTCCGTGGCACCGTGAAAAGTGGAAAGTGTAAATGACATTCCCTAATTAGTCCATACTAAGAGGCATTTTTAGAGGGTGAAGAGGGCATGGAAAGCATCAGGGCAAACCAGAAGTGACCCAGAGAGCAAACTTGATACTGGGCACGGTGGAGAAAGGGGGAAAACACATTTAAGAACAACTTATTCAAAAGCTATTAAAACAGCCAATCACTGTTAAATTGTGATTGCAGGAGGAAATATGCCCTGGAGGGAGTGCAAGCCCCAAGATTGACTTCTTCAAATGCACAGCTGCGGTGGAGCAATCAAATAGTCCAATGGCAGCTTTCCCCTCAGAGACGAGACAACCTGGGGCCATGTGACCTCAACCTTTGATACTCACAAGGAAAATTTAATGAGAGGCTTGCTACAGAATCTGGTGTCTAGAAATGACAAATTGCAAGCTTTGCTGACCCCTTGTGAAGGCAAAGTTTCAAACTTTCATTGGCAAAATTGAGCAACTGGGATGAGCTTGGAAACTGAGAGACATGAAAGGAAAGGAAAACTGACTGTAACCAGACACAGGTTGATAAAAACACCTGAATTCCACATTCTTGCTAGCTAAAAGTGAGATGGCAATGGAGGAACACAAAATAAACCGTAAGAGCATCAACACATGATTGAGATGCCATCATTAGCTGGGAATATCAATCTGCTTTCCCCCAAATCAACACTGCTTGAGAAGAGGTGCTCTGGTGATTTAGTCATTGCTAAATTCAGGTAGAACCAGGAGGGACCCAAGTGCTCACAATCACAAGAAAATAAATTAGATTAAACTCTCCCAAGCTGTCACAGCTTCCAAAAAGGCTTACTTTGGATTTTGGCTACAGGATAAAGCACAGGCACAGCACAAAACAGAAAGCTTATCTTTAGGAGCTTGCATCTTTGTAATTGCCAGAATGTTAACTGCAGGAGATTGCAGCACTCAAAACAAGTCAGTTAATATTTCCAAGTGCCAGAGATTTCACCCAGATTTCTGACACCATATCTCACGCAGTTAATAAGTTTCATGCTGATTATTAAACTGAACAATACAGAATATCATGCTGTTGGCAAAAGTCCCCATTATCATTAATAAGATTAGAAATTTGCCTCTAAAAAGGAAGAAACAGCTCTAAGCAATTGATCTGTGCCTCCAGAAGACTAATAATGTGAAAAAGCAAGTGATTTGTCCCATCAGCCTCTCTTCTAGCTCCTATTCTAGCAGCAAAAGAACATTTCTGACAATTAAAAATCTCTACAGATGGAGCAAATGTTAACTTTGAGAAGTTTTTTTGCTAGATCAGAGCATGGTATCTGAAACACTGTGTCCCTTACAGCCATCATTATTGACAGCTTCAGAACTGAAAGTAGCAGAGAGTCAAACCCAATGATTTGGGGGGTTCTGCTGGAGGCAGAGCTTTTCTAAACAAGCTGAGTATGTGTGTGCCAAGCACTGAGCCTCTCTGGAATGTCAAGTGAGGTACCTGAAGGCAGAGACACCCAAATCACTAGCAAAGCTTAAAAAGCGTAGGCATAATTCCCAACACCCACACAATCTCTCTCTCAAAAAAACCCACACTGGCAAATTGAGAATAAATCACTCCTCACAGAAAGTCTTAAATGACAGGATTTGGCTGCAGTGCCTACAATTCTTCACTGAAATGTTACATCATGTCACTTTTTATTGTCCTGTGTGCATGCAAATGTGTACAAGATTAGTGCTGCTGCTGCAGATGAGGAGATGAACAACTGCTCTTCCTAAGCCTGAATCCTTTAAAAAAATCATTGATATAATGAAATCTAATTAAGAACAAGCTTAGTGTTCTTTTTTTATTATTTTATTTTAGGAAAAGGGGAAGAAGAAGAACTCAGACAAATCATGTGCCAAAAAAACCCCCAAAAACAAAGAAACAAAAATGTAGAAAAATAACCCCTTTTCAGTGTCATCACAGCAACAAAGTTTAAGAAAGGAAGACATATCAGTAGCAGAATGCTTTAAAAGATCTCACAGTAAAATCCAGAAACAAAAACCTAGAGGAAAAGCAGATTTAAAGGTTCTGAGTACACTCTCAAACTGAGACCAACCAAACTGAGGGTTAACAATCAATACTCTTTAGGCGTGTTAAAGCTTCACCTTCTAGCTATAAAAAAATCCAATGGTGGCTCCTATATTTGTATGTGGAATTTTGACAGCAGCAGAGCAGATATATCTTCATCAGCACTTTGTGTCTGCCTGCCCCCTCACTTCAGTTCTTATTGTCATTTTGCAATATATTAATGATCCAAATCATCGAGTGATTCCAGTTAGGCTGCAAGAGGTTCTCTGAAGTAGGCAGCACTCCTTATAATGATAGATTGCAGGAATAATAGCCTCTTTACTGAAAGCAAAACATCAGAAAAACTGCCTTAAAAATGGCAGAAGAGGAGGGACTGAGGATAGCAAGTGCTTCATTAGTAAAAATGGAATCAACTGTTTTAGAGGGCAGCATAACTTTATCCTCATTTCTGCAAGGGTTACTTGTGTATTAATGATCATGGAGACATTAAACATCACACACCTAGGAATGTAAAGTGTTAAGAAAAGATTATTAAGGAAGAGATGGACTTAAATGATTTTAAAACTAAATTCTTAAGAGTTTTTCTGTACACCAGAGAAATATGCGCCAGAAAAATATGTGTTTTTCTTTCACTGTAACTCCTAAACACAAGCATGTAACTTTAATAACTTAATTTTAGGGACTCTGGAGACAAGAGGAAATCGTACAGGTGATGAAGAGATTTCTTGAGCATGACCTGGACTGGAGCATCTATTTCTTTGAGGCTGTCATTGGTTTGGCACACCTTAAACAGTCTGAAACTTGAAGTGTTAAATAAAAATAGCATAATTCACAGGTCGATTAAAACCAACCGTGCTTTTTTCCCTTCCTCTCCCATTCTCCCTCCCTTTTATTGCATTGGACTTGCTGCAGAACTGACCAAATCCCATTCCTTTCAACTGCCCTGAAAAGCTCTTTAACTGCTTTCTGCTACTGCAATTAGTAAATGCAACATGGTGGCCATTATTATATTTCCAGGTGCTCTACAGATTTTCTGACAATAAACTGGGCTGATGAAAACCATGAATGCACAAACAATCTGTAAAGTTCAATGCTTCCATTCATTAGGTGACCTGAGTAAGAAAAATAGCATTAATATGGATAAGTCCTTCAACTTCTCCCATTAATAGCTGGTTTTAACTCACAGGTGCCTTTTTAATCTCTCCTGAATTCCTCTAGAACCTAATGAATACATGTAATAATAACATCAATTCAGAATTTAATCCTGATTCTAGTCTGTCTTAAATTAGACCTCAGTCATTAAGAGATTACAGGATAGTGAATGATAGTTAATCAATGTGTTTAATTTGGCCCCATTATTTATTTGATAAACTTTCTCACATTGTGACTATAAATCTTTCTCCCCCCAAGCTTGGCCATCAGAAGCAATCCTGAAATATTGAGCGAAAAAATATTAGATTTGATGATCCTCTTAAGTGCAGGTTGAACTATAATTAATCTCTCTGCATGTGCTCAAACCTTTCAGACCAATGCATATATGCACATATGCAATTCATACATAGCACACACTTCAGGTAAGATTTATTGTGCTTTTTTTTTTTTGTCTCTGTTAACTCTTAGCCCTATCAGTCAAGATTTCCCAGCACTTACCACAGCATTAGCCCTAAGCATCAGGAAATCACATTTCTTGGTGCCAAGGGTTTAAAAAGATTCTAATTCAGCTATTAAACTGGAGGCAGCGTGTGCCAGCCCCACAGCGCATTCACCCATTAATTCTGTCCCCTGGAAAAAATGACTACCTCTTGCACCAGGCTGATAAAATGAGGAAACATGCTGATTATGTCTGTGGCAGCTATTCTTGACCCAACCAACAGTGACAGTCATCAAACCGCAGCACCTAGAGCGCTGCAAGCTGTGTGAGCTAACCCAAGACATCATTAATTCTAAACACCAGAGCTCTCCTCCAGATACTGGAGTTCAGGGAAGCTTAAAAACAAATCCCTTTGGTGGGTGGAAATTCTGTGTGCTGCTCGTAATCACTTCACTGACGGTGTTTGGAAGTTATTTCTCTAGCTGGACAGGTCAAACATGAGAAGGCAAATGCCAGTGTCTTTCACTGGATTGCTCAAAATTGGGCCTCAGATTCAATTAATAATGTTATATGGACAGAGAACAAATGGGTTGAGAGACTAGCTAGTTTTTAAGGGTTTTTTTAATCATTTTTAGCACAACAGGATGGAGGAAACAAAATTGCTGTGAATGCTGCAGATTGAGTGATTTGTCCAGCCAGGATCTGAATGTATACACGTGTTCAGTACAGGAAAAATATAGGGGGAAAACCAACACAGAGCCCTTACGACCTCATCCTATCAAATCTTTGGGAAGACACTAACTATTCAGAGGGGTCTTGGGACCTGAATTTCTCAGCAATTAATGCATGAGATAGGATCAAGGAGGTGTCCCATAGCATTAGTGTACATTAAGCTTCCATTGTAGGTTAATGAAGGATTTGCTCCCCCAGAAAGGTCATGTATTTCATGCTGGTATGTGCATTGTGTGACTTACTTTTAGATGGAAAATTTCAGCTTACAGCATTGTCATGAGGTTGCAAAAGACACTCTCTAAGGCTTGGAGGTACAGTTCTAACATCAGGGGCAGGAAAGGATGGAGAAGAACCAGCCCAAAGCCAGTGGCTTTCTTCTCCTTTGTGTCAGAGAGGTAAGGATTTGGCTGTATCATTATGACATAGTTAATACCAAAGCCTTACCTTGAGGACAAAAAATGGCTTTGGCATATATTTATGTTCTCTTCTCATGTAGGCTCATTATGATTGTTTCCATTGCCAGGTTTAATCATAGATCCAAAGCATTCGTAAGACAGAGATCTCTGTACAGCCCTCCCAGAAGCCAGGAGTATTCTGGATACAAAACGTGGTTTTTCATTAAGTGCTACCCTAAAATTTCTCATTTTTACCTCTCTGCTCATCTGTGAACAAAAAATCTGCAGGCAGACACGTGTGCATTTTTCCATGGAGGTGAGTATCCAAATGGTATCCCAGAAAGTATTTAGGTTATGGACAAAATACCATGTACAAAATACCATGGAAGTGCACTACTCAGTCTTGCAGTTTGTGTTTCTAAAGACAATGTGCTAAAAGTCAGTGCCTGAGTCCTGCATAGAGGAAAACTACTAAATGTTCCTGAGTATCTTCACATCTTCATCTTTCCTTTCAGGCATAAAGAAAGTAACTAGACCTTCAGTAGAGCTCAGCCTATTTAGCTTGACAGACTGTCCTGAAATACTGGTAATAAATATGAGCTAAATAGCACTGTGCTCCCACAGTAACATTTCAGTCCATTCAGGGCCCACTGGGTACCCCACCAATTTCATCTCTTTTTATTTCAATAAATACATTCTGAACTCCTTAAAATTATGGCTAACTGGAGTGGGAATAGAATCAACGATTTGGTACAGAAACATCTTAGGCAGACAAATGGTTTGAATTTTTAATAATTCAATTATTCTCCTTTAACCAATAACCAAAATTTTGGGGTGCTGCTTTCCAGTAACAAGTATTTTAGTTTTGAATAGTCTTGAAATACTATTCATGTTTTTTGTTGATTTTCTCAAAATGGCAGAACTTGTGTTGGCTTAGCAATATAATTTCATGCTGTGTTATTATTTTCACAACTTCTGCATTCATGTTTATTTCCCCACAGCAGCAGAGCTAAGAAATTTTTGCTTGCTCATTCTCCTTTTAAGAAATTTTACTAGTTAATAAATAAGGCTTAGCCTTGTTGCAGGGGTCCGTCCCTCAATAGTTACTACTCTCTTTCTGACTCAAAGACCAGCTGCAATGAAAACAATGCCCTCTCATTCCTCCTAGCACTTAAAAAGGTTTATAGATCTCCAGCCTCCTACAACTCAGCAGAAAACTGCTCGCACTTGACAGTCTTCAGAAATCAGCATTGTTTCCACCCTCACTAAACCTGTCAGGCACACAAGGTCAGGAAATGAGGAGAGCTGATGTCACCTGAATCATTACTACCTCTGCTCAGACCTCTTGCCACACTCCTCTCTTCCAGAGAAAGCCGCTATACCCAAGAGTAAAGACTTTGAAGTCTTTTAAAACTGTCATAAAATAGTTTCTGGAAACTGTTTGGAGGACTACAAAGAACTCGAGCACTTCAAATCGTAAACTCATGAATACTTTCTTGCCAGAGTTGTCAAACTGCAACAGTGTTTTGCAAGGGGCTCATGAATATGAGCACCTCTGCAGTAGCCTCGAATAGGTGTTTTTATTTTCTGGATGTGATTGTACAAGGACAGCAATAATGAATTTTTCAAAACTATCTAGACTGTACCTACTAGTCATGCTAATTAGGAATCACCGTGCAAGTCTGTGAGACAGCTCAGAGAAAGCAGCTTGCTCTCTGAATAACATGGCATGTGTTCCTAAAAACAATGTCCATTGGAAAAGAGGAAGATTAATTCCATCATATGCCTTTGAGACAGAAACATTGTTTCTGTTCTGTTTTAAAAATCGTAGAAGCTGTTCATGACAGAATACAAGCAAAAGGCTTTTTGTGAACTGAGGTACTTCCTCTGCTACCTGTAGGTACTTGAGATGACCTCATGGACAGTAATCATAGTTCCAAGACAATGAAGCAGCTCTAATTAAACAGGAACATGCTGCATGCCACTGGCTGCCACAACTCTACAAAATGCACTTACAGGTCATATCTATAAAACCAGACACAAATATATGATATATATTACCCTGGTCCCCGTATGAGAGCAGCATTATTGCTCACCTGAAATCCTGATCTTTTGCTCACTAAGTTTTCACAGAGATGAGCTTTTTCTCTGCAAGGCCTGGTGGATGGAGTTTAGCATCATGTTAATACCCAGAATGTGTACCAAACACCAGCTCTGGTCTGGCATCCCTGAAATCTGCTCAAGTTTCCTTTTAACTTTACATTGCCAAATCAAATCCATATTGATTAAAATTCTCCCTTCATTCAACAGGAGCTTTTGAGCTGATTTCAGCTGTGGTAAGTTTAGAAACCCCATGAATTTCCTTTGGTCAGCTACAGTCCTCCCCTCCCCAGTCTAAGCAGACCACTTTATAATGCTGCATTCACCCTTTTGTTAACGATAACGGTAAAAAAAGAAATCAATGGCTCAATTAACAATCAGGAATGGAGCTTCCAGGCAACAAGCCCCATGATCAATAACTTATGTTCAGTGAAATTAAAGGTACTTGTTAAGTCAAGTGTTAAAAGCTGCACACACTTAATATGGGAATATCAGTCACGAACAGTTTGGCAGTTTAACTTGAGAAAATCAGTAAGTACAAAGTTCCCATACTATGTTCCACACCGATGAGCAACTAATGAAGCATAAATATTCACACAAATTCATTTATGTAATAAATTCTCTAATCCCCCAATACACAGCAGCAGTGCTGAGTCGACAAAAGCTTTCACTTTTGTTATGAGTTACACTTTTAAAATATGAATCCAAAATGAAGTTGGCAAAACCAAATTCACAGCTTGCACAAAGGTAGTTCCCAGTGGTTTGAAGTAACATCAGTGCTCAATGGCCTGGCTGCTGCAAATGTCAAAATTTTCCATCAGCATAAAGGGATGTGCTAAGATTTCTCCCAAAAAATTTCTCTGAAGCTGCCAAAACATGTTCAAATGGAATAAAATGCATTCATCTTATGGGACAGATGAAAGCAGGATTCACATGGCACGTGATAAGTGACATGAAAGCATTTGAGCCCTTTAGAGGAGTTATGAACATGCGTTGCGATATCGAAATCAAGAAACCTCTGCAGATGTAATCTGACTTATCCTGTTACTAAATTCCTACCACATTTTGTAAAATGGTGGTTTAGGGGGAGATTTTTCAAAGGCATGAAGGACAGTGAAATGCTCAACTCTCAGCAGAAGCCTGGGTAAATCAGATGTCTCATTCTCATCTATGCAATCTAAAACCTCCCGCCTAACTTTTATACGTCTGCTCTCAGTAGAGCTTTCCTTTGACAAGAGAACATTTAGAGCAATGTCAAAACTGACTCCTACATCAAGCTTGTGACAAAATTCATCTCATGGTCAATAGCCTTGTTTTTAGAGCTCCACTGATAACAGATGATTTAGCAGCATACTCCTGCTCTGGGAATAGCCAAATTGAAGGCTGCTCTTCCGATTACACTGAACTGCTTCTACTCAAAGTGGGAAATATTCAGAGGATAATTTATCCTTGTTCAAAACTTTTAAAAATAAATAAAATAAATGAAGAGAAATCTCTGCATGGCTCATTTTGCATATCAAGGACTCTCTCTTACTGCAATGTGCTGTATACTGTACCCTTTTCCAAAGAGCACAGAAGCCTCATGAGGCCTGAATTCCTGAAGCAGTAATAGAGAATATGGGAATGGGGCTGTGATGGGGTGGCAGGTTGATTCTCATCATTTAATGAGTTGCCCCTTTCTTCCATGGGCACTGCTGACTGCACTTTAAGGGGTACCAAATCAATGAAAATCAATCATCTGAAATTGCAGATGATTGACAGCATTTCATCTCCATCAAAAATCATCTTCCTACAGAGCTCCATTAATCTCTTCATCATTGTTTAACTCAAGAAGAAACTTCTGTTTTCAGAGATATCAGCCTTTGGTTTTAAATGATAATTAAAGCTGTGCAGTGTTCACTTTGCAGGAAACAGTTAAGGCTACGGTAAGTATTTGGTTTTCCAGGGCAATTTTCCCATGCAGAATTAACCAATGCACCTTGACTACATGCAGAGGGAAGAGCAACTGATAAATTTGAGTGTGAATAACCCTATTGCTAATAGAAAAACACCTTACCCTTTGATCTTGCTCAAGGAGCACATTCTCAGCCCTCATGAGCAAACCTCCTGCCTTGAGGGAATCAGAAGCCCAACCCCAACTGTTCCCAGGACAGGCTGGGAGGCACATCCATGGCAGATGGGTGGGAAGCTGCTTTTCTACAAGCTACAGATAAATGTTAGGGTAGGAAGCAGACTCCTGTTTCTCAAAGTACAGGTCTTTCATACCTGGCTCCCCAGCAGGTCCTTATAGCCCAGCCTCAGCATCCCATAAACTTTTGGCTCAACCTGTTTTACAGGAACACCTTGAGCCCTTACTGCACCCTATTCTACTGCCCCGAGCATTTTAATCCAAACCTCACAGTCTCTAACCCTCACCCTCCTCCCCAGAATCAGGCATGCTGCAAAGGACATTTCCCAGCGTGGCTGGGGTGTGTTAACCCATAAACAGGGTGAAAGAGGCACAGTGGGCACTAAGAAATGCATCTCTGCTGGCTGGAGTGTTGGTGGTGCCTGCTCCAGCATGAAGGGTGAGCCTGGTCCACTGAGGATACCTTGGTATGCCCAAACAGAGAGGGTGTTTGGAAAGCAGGTAGCAAAAGACCCAGAAAATGGCATATCTAGGTCAGTCAAAAGACTGGGAGAGCAGCAGGAAACCTGCTGACAGCAGGGAATAAAACCTCAGCTGATGCTTGTCACAATCCAGCAGGAATCCTTGCTCTGCCCAGTGGCTGCACTGTGGCCTCTCAGAACAGCTGCCCTCCCTTTTCACTGTGCACAGGTTGTCCTGCACAGCAGGGGAATCACCCAGAGAAAAAAGCATCCTCCAAAAACTAGGATTCCATAACTAACCTGGTGGAGAGAGGTACTTGCTGCTTCTCCAGTCCAGATTAACACACCCCAGAAATGTTGCCTGCAGTGAAGATTTACAGTGGTATGGGCTATCACCCACAGGGCCAGTTCTGACTGCAGCAGCTCTGGGAAGACAGTATATCACAGAGAAGGAAAAAACAGCCCTGTGACACAAAGCCAGCAGTGGGTTCAGCTGTTGTTTGCACTGGGAGCAGCACTGATGCTGCCTCTCATGCCTCCTCTGCTAACAAAGAAATGGGACTGCAGCAGGAGTTATCACCTGCCTGCCCTTTTTTCACAAGCATGGGACAATCTGTGAGCTGCATAACTCTCCACTGTAACTATTTACAACAAAGCTAAGCCATTGAACAAACAAACAAAAGCACTGTAAAAGAAGTGAAACCTAATTCACAGTATGGATCTAAGAGTTTCCTCTATCCTCAACTCCTTCACAGCCCTTTTCTTTTGAACATGGGACCAGTACAGGGATGTTACACATTAATACATCTAAAGGTGAGTTGAAGAGGCAAAAAAAAAAACAAACCAAAAATCCAAGGACCCTTGCTGCTTTGGGAAACAAAGGACTGTCTTGAGTGAATTCTGGTTTAATCTTCTTGATATCATCCAACCACAGCTCCTTGACTGGAAACAGAATTTATTTCAACCAGCTTCTATACCCAGGACTATATAGGTCAGGATCACTACAACAGCCTTTTCTAAGCTTAAGATATCTAATCAACACAAGACAGAGTTTATAAACACTTGGGAACAAACAACAACCTGCCTTTATCAATCCTCTACCACCATGATCAACAAAATTAGGCTAGACACAGCTTTTGTGTATCAAGCTAAGCACAGAATCTGTTTTTCAGAGCTATACACAATACCTTTGACTGACTCTGACAGCACTTTTCAGTACTCAGTGTTTGCTGATGTACATTGCAATACCTGCTCCAGAATTGTTCTTGTCTGATAAACTCCCTGGAAATAAATCTCTCAAATGTGCCCTTCCATGGAGGCAAGTGAGAGGTTATTTCATGCTCAGGTCATTTTAAGCTCCTCCTAATTGTACTTTTGAAAGACTTCTCACAATTTTCACTGATTAACTTTCAAGATTTTGGGAAACCAGGGTACCCTTCTCTTCCTATCCCTGTGGCCCTAGTGAGAAATATTACTCAGGTGTTTTATGCATTAATTTCCATGTTTCTCCCAGGAAATCTGAGGGATAGCTAGCAGATGCAACTTGAGCAGTATCAAACCTTTGCATGCTCTGTTTTACTGCCTGCCTTTCAAACAGCAAACAACAGAAGCAATTTCATTTTCAAAAATCACAGCTGCTCTTTGGGCTTGTCAACACAAGATGGCATATACTTTACACACATCTGACAAGCGTGATGGATACTGGAAAGCAAGAAGGTTTTCTGGGTATTGGTTTCACACTGCCCCCTTACAGAACAGTCTTACTGGATTTGTGTAATTTGTGCTCTGTTAGAAACTGGAAAACCAGATTATCAAAATGCTTTTAAAACATAGAGAAGCCCCAGACTCAAGCAGGTCCTGTTTTGTCAGGGCCTTTGCAGGACAGTCCCAGGCTGTTGGCATAACAACCTCCTCCAGGTACCTTGAGAGTGAGCAAACATCATTCCTGGCAAACCTCTAATGTCACAGAAACAAATCAGGATGTCAGTGCAGAAAATTGGGACCCAAGTGCAGGAGCCATAAATCTGTCCCATCCTGATTGAATGAGTTGTGCCCTGAAGGATTGCAGAGTGCTGAATGGCTTCTCCCTGTCAGCTCTCTGATGCAGGCTGAGGGGGAGCAGAGTTATGGAGAGAGGGTAGAGGTGAGCCCTCTAAAGGGCCCAGTGGAGAGAGGAGATGAAAACTCTGAGTCTAGACCAGACTAGCTGAGGAGAGGAATCAAACACTTGGACTGACTGGTATATTATTCAATATGATTTACTTCGGGTTGGGTTTTTTTTTAAACACTTAAGGATGTAAATGCATTATGGAAAGGCCTGAAGAAGGAAAAGAGAATAATTTACTTCCCAGCAGACTTAAGCAGAATTGGCTAAACAGTGAAGTCTCCAGAAAGACAAGGTGGCAGTGCAGCTGTGAGTTAAAACAACAGCTTTATTTTTCACTATGGAAGAGGTATTGCTTATTTTAAGCTACTGTTCAGTAACTGATGGTTCACAGAATGACAAAACTGCTTAATAACAGGGAGCTTCTAGGATATCTCCTGAAATATTTAGTGAGGAATGCATGTAGAGTGCAGCTATCTGTCCTGGTGTGGGTAGTCAGAGCTGATCATTTATTTATTTAGAGAGAAGAGTGGGAAAAGCCATTTGGATCTGTAAGAGAGAATGAGAATTAAGCTTGAAAATTCTTGAATCACTTTGGAAAATAAGGCTTAAGTACCTATGTCACATAAGACAAAGCCAGACACCCTTGTGCAGCCCTGGTATTTCTACAGCTGATGGCAACTGCCTGCCTGAACACTCCCAGTGGCTTCCGGGGCAAAGCCAAGCATTTTATTTTAAACTTTATTTCTCAACTGGCTCAACTTAATCCAGTCTGACAATCTGTTATGGTGGCATAGCTAATAGGGATTGTAAAAAACAGCAGGGGGTTGTAACATCTTAAACAAATGCATCTGTTCCCAAACTGAATTTGCATGTGATATTATTATGTTGAAAAATTGATCTTGCAGTCTTACTTTGCGCAGATTATGAGTTTTAGGGTTGATATTTTGTGCTTCATGCAGCCTGAGTGATGCTGGGCTCTTTGGATTCTTCTTTTCCCACAAAAATACAGAAGAAGAATTCAGGAGATGCTATTTTTACAAGTTCAGGAAAGCTACCCCTCCTGAATTAAGTAGAACATGGCAAGTCAGCATTATTTAAAAAATTCCAGAGGGAAATACCTCTGGAAGCATCAAAAACTCAAGCTTGTTTTCACTACAGGTAACAGAAATTTTGCCATTAACTGAGAAAAGGAAGTAGATTCTAGTAAGGCAAAAGGGATATCTTCTGGCCAGGTGTTCCAGCTGCTGTGTAATACCTTGCATATGTCTAATGGAGAGCAGAACTGGCTGGGGAAATACCTCTGAAAGATCAGAGATGTTGTTCAGATTTACTGGCTCTCCAAAAATGATACAATTCTTGGGAGCCACTGAATTTTCACCAATGCCATTGAGGTTCAGATTTTTCCTACCAGCTCAGTCACTGCATGGCTCCTCTCCCAGACATCTTCTGTGGAGAATAAATCCAAGCTGGGCACCCTTGAGCTCCCAGGAATTGAATTTCTTCAATTTCAGGGAGCCAGGTATACTTGAAATTAGCTATCAATATCTCCACTGTAGCTTCCTGTGTAGAAAAGCACAGGCAAGTGGGATCTTGTGCTCTAAGGAGAGCTGAAGGAGTCTGAGGAGCAGACTAAGCAGTCTAAGGAACTTGGCCAGTGACTTCACAAAAAGTTACTTGTATGACACATGAATGCCAGGTTAGGATGCCTAAGCTTGGGGATGAATTGAATAAACAACACTGTTTAACACTGCTATGACACTGCACAGGTCCTCAAGCTGCAATATTCTTGTCAGGCTCCTCTGATCAAACCCAATCCCTCCCTGTGGGCTGAGCACGCAGCGCTGAGCTCCAGCTGCAGCCACCCCAGGGATGTCCTGCTGCACGAGCAGGATGAACAGGAATGGTTCTTTACCAGCACCCTCTGAAAGCCTACTGGGCTGCACAAACCCTTCTCCTGGCTTGAAAAGAATTAATTGTCTTGAATCATTCTGCATTAAGAAGGTTGATTTACTCAACACCAGCCAATTACTGGGCACAGTAACAACAGCCCTGCAGTCAGCCCAGTGCCTCCTTTTCTGCTCTTGTTGCAGTGATTCTCATCTCCTCACGTACATGACTTCTACAATAAGATGAAAATTGGAAAGCAAAAACCTGGGTTTTGAAAGGATAACGTGCAGAAGCATCTTTGTGCAGTTTCTGCTTTGCTCATGGAAGCCAAAGCCTTGCAAGGTACCTGCCAAAACTTGAACACTGTGAAGGTGGGGCTGGAAAAAGTTCAACAGAGCTGAGTACTAAAACATTTGACATGAAAAGATGATCTTCCTTACTGTGGCAGCTTTTCTGTTTTTACCTTCTCCTCTATTTTTCTTCTGCCAAAGATGTAGAAACTTGTTTAAGATATGCATTTCTAGTTATTTTGTTATCAAAATGACACTGAATTCTATGAATTCTTGTTTACTCTCATAAATTTTTAACTTGACATATATGCAATTTTCTTGTTTTGAATAATGGTGGAACAGAAGAAAAGATATGAAGTGATGAGTGTGCGCACAAGGGAAAAAGAATGGACAGACAGGAAGATCCCTCAAGGCCAAAGGACTCTTCCACTGAGAGATATTATCTTTGAAAAGCAGGTCTTACACCAAGATATTTTTATGCCACTTTGGCAGCAAAAAGGGTTCTCAACACAAAGAATTGGACTCCTGAGAACAAACCCTGCAAGAAGAGTGTCAGTAATTGATGAAACAATGTCTGAAGTCTCCTCCAGCTTTGCAAGCCAATACAGGGGTTGGATTAAAATGAAATCTGAATGTACTGAGCTAATGGCTTTTCTTCTTCCCTGGTAGCAAAATTCCAGCAAAGGGGAAAAAACAGATGACAGGCACTGAGATATCAGAGAAAAGAAAAGCCTTTGTGTTTTTTCCATGTCCCAGTTGAACTCACAGCACAGCGTTTTGGTTCCCATTTGTTCTTTGGCCACAGCACTGCAACATTGCTCAGGAACCTGAGAAAGGCCAACCCCATTCCCGTCCCACTGCAGCTGCAGCTCTGGCCTTGCCCTCCCCAAAGAAATTCTGCAACGCCTTGCCTACAGAACATATTCAACACTGCAACACAAAGGGATCTCAAAAATCCCCCAGAGATTGTCCCTGAGTATGGACCCTGCAGAAAAGTGGAGAAAGAACACAGGAGAGGCAAAAGAAGAACCTGCAATACCAGCAAGATGATTGCAATTTAGAAGAATATTTCTAGAATTATTTTCTTTAAAAACATCCAGGAAAAACAACAGATGTACATAACAACTTCTGGAACACTGCATTTTCTCAGTTTTATTATTGCTTACTCCTTTTAAAGAACAACACACATGTTCTACAAGATCCTTTTTTTCCTCTTCTCTAATCACTAGAAAATCAGAATAAACTGCTTTCCTTCATTAGGTTTAATTGACCAAAGGAGAAAAATAAAAAAATATATAAATATATAAAAGGAAAGCTGGATTAAAGGATTCTGCCTTCACTTTGGGAAGCTTCATTCACAGCAAGTACCCAGCAAGTCCAAAGTGCTTTTCTGCATCAACTAACCTCAATTAGTTACTGCTCAATTCTGATATAAATATATGATGAGAGAGGAGCTTGAAGGTTAAGGTACATTCACCCCAACCTGGACACAGCCACGAATCTGAATGAAATAAAAGCTTCCTTCAGTATGGAGGTTACAACTTAAACCAACAAAACTGTGAATGCTTCTTTGATCTTTTTCTGTCATGATCTAATTATTAAAACACAGACTCTGATTCCTGTCCTAGTTACACTGACTCATACCAGCAGTAGCATCACTTGTTTTAAATCAAGACCAAAAGAATGTTCTGTAGTTCTTTTCAGAATCATGGCATTTTTGTGTCTGGAAGGTGTGCTGGATATTTTCCTGTGACCTATAAGTGGAGCAAAGCACCAATTTTTATGATATTGCAGCTTTAAAAGAGATTCTAAGACCCTCAAAGGTTTTATCTGTCATGGCATGGAGCTGTGCCTGAGCTGAGCAGTCCTGCATGGAGCAGGAAAAACCACTGAGGGTTGGTGGCCATGAAAACACAGCTCTCACTTGTAACTTGGTTATTTTTTTTCCTCTCTGTCATAGGGCTCCTATAAGATGAAAGGTTTTTGGCATCAGTTTTCTTGGTGATCACACAGATATTTTTTTTTTTTTTTGAGAAGCTGAAATCTGTAGTGGCTGTATAGTCTGAATACCAGCACAAGGAAACATACTCCCTGAAAAATCAGCCCCAAAGATCTCCACAGAGGAACACAGAGTTGGTTGTTACTTCAGTTTTTGGCTGATTTCAAAGTACATTTGCTGCCTGTGTGTGGTGCCTCTGCCACCTACTCTTGGTCAGCCTCTTTCAAACATGGGACTAAAACAAATGGCCCAGGATGTGCCAAGCCCCATCCCAGCTGCTGTCTCATTTATGTCAGATGATGAAAATTTTCAGGGCTATGGCTGGGATGACCATCTCAGCTCCATTTGCAATTACTTGATCTCAGAACAGTTGACCATCTATCTCAGAACTGTTGTTTCCCTGTACCTTGTTTCCTTCCTTCCTCTTTCTCCTGGAAAAGTGTCATTTTTGTGTTTGTGGGAAGGTAGAGGCACTGAGTGACTCCCATAGATGGTTTGCTTTGATATTTTAATTTTTTTTTTATTCTAGAGCAGGGCTTTTGCATTTTAAAACAACCTTTTTTGTTAACTCGTGTAAGATGTGAAGGGAGCATTTCAACAACTTCCACAATCTTCCTCTTCCTAAAATATCTCTGTGCTATTTCTTCTACATGAGAGTAACATCAAAACTTTCCCTGAGCCTCTCCAGAGCACTTTACTCAGAAAAGCAGCTATCAGATCAAAAAGTACTTCTGTTTATTAGTTCAATCTCCTTCATTAGATTCCCTGAATCATGTGTTTTCCCACACAAACAGTGATAAAAAAATCTGCTAAAATCCACTGACAGCTGTGGCTGTGATAGACTTTTCCTTAATCCGATTAGCTGCCGCCTCCCTGTTCGCACCAGTTTCTGTGAGCAGTTACCATATTACACTACAATCTGCTGATTTCATCTGCACTGGCATCAGGCAGCATTCAAAGAAAGTCTGGCCTCATAATAACAGGCTTTGAGAGCCAGGAATCTCCTCTCCACACATATGCACAAGCTGCTGTCTCTCCAATTGTAAAAATCAGACTGATCTAGGAATTCAGCTCTGAAGGAACAGGGCATTCCCACAAAGAGCCACCTGAAACTGCTGTCACCCAAACAATTCTCTGCTCAGGCTTGTCTTTTTTTCAGCTCTTTCATTGTGATGCTTAAATTTGCTGAGATGCTGAAAGAAAAACTCACCCTTGCTCAGACTGGTGGCTTGTGGAAAAAAAAAAGAGAAATATTTCTTCAGATTGGAAGGGAAAAAAGCAGCTTATGTTTGAACACAGTAATCTTGCTCATGTCTGCTCAGCCCCTCACTTTTGAGTGCTTGCATTCACATTTCTTGCTCCCAGCAGTCCAAAGGGATGCACTGAGTGCTCCTTCTCTGCACGAGTGCACCAGAAAGGAAAGGCAGGTTTTCAAACTCCTTCCTCACTCACGGCCAGATTCTGGGGGAAAAGGCCATAAACAGTTGAGAAGAGGGCTTGAACAGACCTTGACTTAACATAGACCAGGGGGCATCTGAAGAGATACAAGTTTAAACAGAACTTATAGATTTGAGGTGGATCTTGAAAGAAAATTCTTTTGATCATAATGATTTTTTGCCCTTCCAGCCTTCAGCTAAAAGCCACAGAGGTAGCTTCCCAAAAAAATGCTACTTAATTTCCTTTCTCCACCTACCAATTTTGCAACCTTTTTTTTTTTTAAATTTAATTTTATTCCTATTGCTTAAAAAAAGAAAAGAAAATGGCAGAGCACCAAGTCACAGAGGAATTTTTGGAAGAGATATGGAAATTATGGCTCATCATACTGTATATAAATGTTGCAAGATGCCAGTTTAATGGTTAGGACATAGGCAGCAGACTCATTCCAGGGAAAAGGCAATGTAGTCATTGTTCCTGAATGGTGTAACAAAGATTTTTCATCCTGTACATGCCCTTGGTCTCTGAGCAAGTAGTTTTCTTCTGAATCCAAGGAGCATGGCTCTATCAATGATCCTGACATTACAGCATTTGCCTTTAAACTGTCTGGGTTTTTTAACCCCAATCAGCAAAACAACAAAAAGAAAACCAAAAAGAAAACCAAACCTGTTTAATCTTCAGAACTATCTAAACATAAGAATCTCTGGCTTTGCCAGTTTGAGCTTTTGAATTTTTCCCAAAATTAGCAAAGAGAAAGCTCCACTGAGGATGTGCCACACTGGCCAATTCCAATGCAAGGAACAGTGAGATGCATTTATTGCATGTATTGATTTATGCATTTATTGATTCTGGGCAGTGCCTTGGCCCTGAGCAGCTGGGCCCTCAACCCAACCTGCCCAGGAGTTCAGGTGTGGCAGTGCAGTGATGAAACTCTCTAAAACTTCACTTGCAGGAGAAGAATAAGCACTGGAGCAAGAAGGTAGAACTGTACTCAGAGGATCATTTAACATTAACAGTTTCTTCTTTGCCGTTTCCCACTTCTTCCAAAGCGGACCACAGCTCTAAAGAGATTACAACCTCAAAATTCAAGTCTAAGCATTACATGCTATCAAGCAGGATGGTTTAACACTGTCAGCATTTTCCTTGTCCTAGTTTTTAGCAGATTGAGAATTTCAGCACCTTTGATAGCTACCATTTTAGCTCTGCTAGAAAGGCAAACTCCAGCAAAAATGGCCCTACCAAAGTGTTTCCTAACTTGGTCCTAGCTGGCAGTTTAAGAGCCTTAAAATAAATATATAATGAAGCTGAAATCTCTTATGATTACATATTATTACATAATATGCATTATTATAATATTGTATATAATATACATTATTATAAGGATATTATAGTAAATAATTATTATAATAATGCCTTATTTTCAGTAGGGAAATGCACATAATGTACCACTATAACTCACCAAAAATGTTTAGACTAATAACTAGATTTAGACTTGACACTGAGCTTCAAGTATAGAAGAAGAAATTGAAAATTTCAGTTACATGATCTGTTGTTCTTGGAAAAGAAACTCTCTTATGAGCTTGTTTTTTGCTTGAGATCTAAACAGAGTCATTGAAACAACACCAAACAAGTACTGGAGTTACTGTGAGGGCAAAAAGTAGAAAATTGGATACTTATTCCCCATGGGAACATGGGAAACAAATGAGAAACTCAGAAATAAAAAGATATGATTACAAAAACTAAGCACTAAAATGAAATGCTCTGACAATGGAAGGTTTCAAAAATCATTTGTTACTTTTTTTAATTCCATACACAAATTTGTATTTGAGAAATGAGATTCTCTGAATAATCCAAACAAGTCTTTCACTGTAGCAATGATTATTATCCTATTTAAATAAAAGACCTATGTTTCTGTAGTAATTATCATACCATATCCCTAATTAATTATTACTTAAAATATCTGTTAAAATTCTTGCCAACCATTTAGAAACAGGCATAAATTATTCCCTTTGATCTGACTTGCATTGCTAAAGGCACATTAAAAATACAGAGACAGTCTGGAAAAGCCTTACAAAATTGTCCATAAAGCCAGAATCATGTTAACTACTGCATGAGCCCTTACTCTGCATATTCACAATTTGATTGCACATGAAGACAATTACTGGTTTTGGACAAGAGGTCAACCCACACCCTCAACATTAACTTGTATACAGTTCAAAAGAAAATAATTGCCCTCTAATTTGAATACATTATGAAAGAAATTAGGGAGAAAAAACGCCACAAGATTTGTGAGCTTCAAATCGTGCTACAGTTAAATAGGCAATAACAACTGCCCAGATTCTGCAAGGCTGAATTCGACCTCTGGATGTTTAGCACACTGCCAAGTAGTTAATGAAGAGAAAATCCTGGCCAGAGAATGTGATGCTCTGCTCCTGGTCCTTTGGAAAACTCTACGGATCTTTAATTCCCATGAACAGAATCTCATTTTTTAAATGATTCCTGTGAAAGACCCATGACAGCGAGGATAGCTGCTTTTCACAATTCAAATTTGTGATGCTCCTGGACTCGGTCTTCAAATCTCTAATGTTTCTTTCACTAAACCTCCTCTGGAGTTGCAATTTCTATATCAGGTTCCTCATTTCTAAAAGAAATACAGGAATGCTCGCTGTGCATGTTTCCACAAAAGCTTTGAAACCAGTTTCAGAAGGTACTAAAGCCACAGATGAAATGGGTAATGTATGAGAACTCAGTGCCGTCATCCTGTCAACAGCTTAACACCCTTTTTGCAAAATTATTTTGCCAATTTCCATACAGATGGTCCCAGGTCATTAAAGAATTTCTGATAGCCTCTTAACTGAGGATAAGCAGACTAAATTGAAACATGAAGCATGCTAGACATGTATTGATATCAAAGAGCAGCTGCATCTACCAGGGTCAAACTCATTTCAGCTCAGAACTTACAGAAAACGTGGAGGCGTTGGAGATGCTTTCCTGCCTACATCAGATTGCAGGAGCCACTTGGCACTGCCAAACCAGCCCGTGTTGGCACTGGTGCCAGCTTGGGTCTGGGAGGCATCCTGCACAATGAGGAATTTCAGGAGCCAGCGGCCACTCCGGGCCACAGGCCCCTGAACACCAACGCTGGCCCTTTTCCCTGGGAAAGAAAACTCACCAGCCCAGGTTCCTGATGGCGGATTGCAGGAGGCACTTGATGCTGTCAAACCAGCCCGAGTTGGATGCGGTGCCAGCTTGGGTCTGAGAGGCATCCTGCACAATGTGGAATATCAGGAGTCAGCCGGCCACTCCAGGCCACAGGCTCCTGAAAACAAACACCGGCCCTTTTCCCTGGGAAAGAAAACTCACCAGCCCAGGTTCCTGGTGGCAGATAGCAGGAGCCACTTGGCTCTGTCAAATCAGCCCGTGTTGGCACTGGTGCCAGCTTGGGTTTGGGAGGCATCCTGCGCAATGCGGAATTTCTGGAGTCAGCCGGCCACTCCGGGCCACAGGCTCCTGAAAAACGAACGTCGGCCTGTTTCCCTGGGAAACAAAATGCACCTGCCCAGGTTCCTGGTGGCAGATAGCAGGAACCACTTGGCTCTGTCAAACCAGCCCATATTGGCACTGGTGCCAGCTTGGGTTTGGGAGGCATCCTGCGCAATGCGGAATTTCTGGAGCCAACTGGCCACTCCAGGCCACAGGGCCCTGAACACCAATGCTAGTCTTTTGAATCCAGGTTTTGAAAATCAAGGAAAATATACTTTATATCTTATGCCATCCTGTTAAAAAAAAAAATAAAAAATTACCCTTCATTTATTCAGAAATACTTCAGGTAATCAAAAATACTGTTGTAGTCTCACACAGGTTAGATCAAACTTAAAACAACCAAAATTGTCAAGAACACTGATCCACATTTATGCCCCTCATTCTCTTGTTACATATTCAAATCAAAAATCCCCCACCTATCATAAAATAACCTATGGAAAAATCCAGTGAGATGCAATCCAAGGAACAAAGCAGTTTCCTAAATTGTATTAGGCCAACTTTTGAACTAAGTAGAAAGAACTCTTTCTTGTATCTAGTTCAACAAAACAAAATCGGAACACCTCCAAGGCTCTCTGGAGGTCCTGCTTAATTATGCAGTTATTTCAGGCTCTGTACTTGAACTGCACAAGAGAGCTGCAATGGATAGATCTGTATTTTAAACCTTGATAGAAGATGTTACCGCAAAAGAATATTTTAATCAGCTGCTAAGAAAGTGCTTGAGATCCTGAACTGCAAAAATAACCAAGTACAATTTTTAGAAGGAATATTTTCCTGTAACAACTGTTGCTGTGCAGTAATGAAGCCATGACATTTGCTTCAATATAGTTACCCATCTGAATTATTCTAGAAGCAGGTAGGACTGCCCTACAAAACCCAAACAGAAACTATCAACAAAAAACACACCCTAAACCCAACACAGATTAAGGGGCTTCTCCTCCACCCCCCAATATATAACACGTGATGCTAATGGGAGTTTTGTGCACTTCTAGAAAAGCATAAAAAGTAATTCCCATATGCTGCAGTTGCCAAAGGGAATTTGTTGCATTCACTGATGTTAAATTAGGCCATTGTGTATACACTTCAGAAACAGAGGCAGGCCATAAAAACTCCTACAGGTTATTACTTGAGCATTCATTCCTCAGTTCATCTCTTTGCTGATATTAAAGTCTGAACGTTGTTCATCAGAGAGTGACTGATAATAAAGAAATGATTGACAAACTTATTACTTGGCTTTAAAAATAAGTTCTCCCAATTCAAAGGATTCTTCTCAAGTCCAGGGAGACGTGGCTTGTTCTTTGTAGCAGAAGGCTGTAATTGGAAAAAAAAATATACACAGGGGGGAAAATAGGCTTGGTTTGTATTTCAACTGTGCAAATAACTGGATAGGTGGTTCTTAGTTGAAAGTATCTAGCATGGCTTAGAGAGAGGAGTAGGAGCTGGGGCTGGGAGTTCTGTTCCTTCCTTCAGCATCAGTCTGAGCAAGTGGGGGCACTCCATGGCATGCTCTCAAGGAGCTGCTGCTCCACTAGAGTCAAATGTGTGCAACAGCACAATGGGATGCTCCTTACTTGTCACCTGGGACCCATAACCCCTGTGCACTTCCATTTAAACCCACTGTGACAAAAGCAATGATCCCCCTCTTCCCTGTCAGTCTCTTGCTTGTCCCCAATCCCTTTTTGCTGCCAGCGGCCAGGGAGCTGGATAGGGCTCTCCCTGCTGCTGAGTGAGCACTGGCCAGGGCAAGAAGGGCTGAGCATGAGGGTGTGCTGGGACCAGCCTTTGGCAGCAGAGCTCAGGTCCATGCCTGACTAATGTCACTCCATCTGTGCCTTGGGGGCACTTCCCAGATTGTGTGTGCAGCCTTAAGGCTTCACCTGGTCATGATTTCCTGTCTTTGGGTGAGGACAGGACCCTGCCAGCAGATAACGATTCCCTAGTTATACTACACTTACTTATCACCTTTTTAGCTCTCTGAGCATCTATTGCATGGTCAGAGAAGCAACAGTGCTGTCACAAGGAAGCAAGAGGCAGCTGCATGAGCTGCAAGGCCAGCCATGCCTGCCTTGGAGCAGCCCCAGAGCTCCAACTGCAGAGGTGCAAATAATCCTTCAGTGCCAAGGGCCTGCTGAAGACTGGTTTTGATTCATTGGGCTCCAAATTAAGGTCAGACCTGCTCATTTTTTACTTTCAGTGAACTTTTAGCCTCAGGTACCAAGCAGCAAACACTCCAGATATTTTGCACATAGACTTCACTTCAGCAGCTCCTTCTCTCAGGCACACTGTTGCAACAAGGTCACTGAGATTCAGGCAGAGGATGGAGAATTCTGGCTGGCAAATCCACAGCCAGAAAGTACAGCATGTGCATAGGTGCTTGCAAAAGCACAGGTAGTCTTCGAGTCTCCTAACCTTGAGATATTTTCCTAGAATATGCCTCTAAAATTGTAGTCACTTAAAAGCAAAACCAGCTGAAAACAAAACCGTATTATTATAAGTTGTGTGATGGGATAATGCCTGCTCATTTCATGAGCTAAGTCCTATGCTTTCATTCAAAATAACCAAGTAAACAATCTTTCTCAAGTCTCTCCCCCATCTCCCATTTTCTTTTAATTCTGAGCCAAGCCCAAATTCCCTGTCAGCTGTGGGCAGCTAACCTTCAATTTCTGTCAGCATGGTTTACCATCAGCCTGAAATCCTCAATCATGAACCTATACACCGTTACCTGAAGCAGCTGCTTTTTTTCTAGTTAACCTTTTAAACTATCAAAGCTCAATTTTTAGTCAGGGTCATCTTTCCCCTTCCCTGATCCCTTTTTCTCCCTCACCCAATTACTCACACGTGAGCTTAAAAGCATGTTAAATGGATTTATTTGGCTCATCCTCTTTGACTCACTGGCCTTTAAATAAGCAGTAAGTGTTTTGTTATTTAAGATAAACCATTGCCTTTCTGCATCTATTTGCCTACTTATACAGCTGCATTTTCTTTTCAGTTTGGATAATAATTTACAACTTGGAACTTGGTTTCATAGCAAGAACTGAAACCATCTTCCTGTTTGCTCAGGATTCTGAAGGAATGCCCATGTTGCCAATGGCTTTTCAATAGAGTCCTGCCACATCCATACACAAAACTATAAAGCACCTTATATTACCTCAGACTGCAACAATAGAAAAGCTATTTCTAGGAAAGTCTATAACAATGCCTTGCTGTCTAGGACTCCAAAATCACAGCTCCATCTCAGCAGCATACTTCAGATTTTATTCATCTGAAGAAGAGCCAGGCCAACTCAATGGCACAATGCAGCTTTTTGTCACTACAAGGTGTGGTGTAAACAAGGTTTCTGACAAACAGTGAATTAACCCGGGAAAAGAGTTTAGGTTTGGCTTGGAAATCAGCACAGATGAGTATCTTCCTTTAATATAGGTTAAATAAAAATTTACATATTTTGCAAGAAGTAGAACCCTTGTCCTGTCTTATTCAGAAGGGAAAAACAGTAGGAAGAGTTTTACTTGAACCCCTGCCCAACCTCTGACTTGTCTTTAGGCGACTTTTATTATTCCCACTAATAAAAAGACCATTACCTTGAAGTTCAGGTACACAATTGAGATATTTCCAGATCGTTCAATGACATTCAAAATAAGTGGAAAAATATGCATATTGATTTTCCGTTTTGACAGCATTAAGATTTATTTACTCTTGATGTTTCAGTGACCTCTAGTTTTTCTTGGTCAATACATACCTCAAGGGTTGATAAACCTTAATATTCACCTCCATGAGAGTCAATATCCACTTTATAATATAAAAGCCATCCCATGGGACAAACATTAATATTGTCAAATAGATTCAGTCCCTCACCTCTTTCTTCTCTTAATATGAAAAATGACCGAGCTTGGATCGTTGGCAAAATTGAGGGGAAGGAAAAAAAATGGCAATGAATTCTGACAAACTAAAGAATGTGCAAAATGTATCATTGACCTTTATCTAAAAGGACTCTGGATGAAATAATCATCCAGATCTGGGCATTAGAGAAGAGTCAGGCTGGTTTTTACAGGATAACTTCAAACTTGTTCTTGTAGAAATTTACAAAAACTCAAGATAAAACTTGCCCATTTCTAACTGACTGTCTTCTGGTGATGCTCTCCCCAAAAGGCACCAGCAGATGGAGTGGGATGTTGAGGTCCTTCCCAGAACACAACAACAGCTGGATGGGATGTTGTTTTCCTAGTACCAGTGTTAACTTCTGGTTGATCATGCAGCTCCCAAAAATTCATTCTGGCTATCATGAATTAGAATTACCAGTGCATATTTGGGAGTTTCCTACAGAGACAACCACAGTCCAGAACAAAATATAGGAACATTGCAATTGCATCTCTCTTTTAACCCTTCAGGTTGGCTTCTTTACCACTGGGGGTATCTTAGGCCCTATAGGCTGTGTTCATTCTTGTCAAGGAACTTAACCAAGGGACAGAATAAGTTTCCACATGCTACAGAAGAAGAGTGTGAAGCCAGTTTGGACTGACTGCTATTGCCATTAAAATATCAGGTTTTTTTCCAAAGCCTACTATAGCAAACATCTGGGAATTCTTCTATTCAGGTAGCAGATACTGTGAGATGATTTCTTTTTTTTTTAGTATTTTTACAGAACTGCTGTCTTCCTCTGTGAGCGATGAACTGGCATTAGGCCAGGCTGACACACATCTGTGTGTGCATCTTTTAAGTTGAAGAGAGTTATCAATGCAACTCAACTTTCTGATGATTAATTCCTACTTTTGAATTTTCTGGTGGGCAAAAAATCCCCTGCAACAGCTGCAGCAGCCCAGAAAGGTTCCACTGCAGGAACGTGGGCAAGGGGGAAATGTGTCCTGGTGTCCAACAGACTTGCAGATGCCAGAAGAGCTCTGAAGATTTTAGGAGATGATTTATAATTTATATTAGGATGGTTGTAACTTATATTGGAAACTGGACCAGTGCCCAGGGCTGGGCTAAGTGTCATGAAAAGCTTTGTATGTCCTCCCACACATTTCACTGTATGCTCATAAACTGCTACATTCATGTTGAAAAACCTAAGATTTTTAATAAAACACATGGTGTAGAACCATTTCCAGTTCTGCTCCACCACTAAAAATCTTAGGCAGTACATTTTTTATAAAATATTCTTGCAAATTATTTGGGGTATTTCCAGATCTATTTTTACTATACATGTTAAATCAGATAATTTATTTCCCAGACAAATTAAAGAACTAATGAAGTTTTCAGGAGGTCTATTTTAGCTGCAATCTTACTCTTAACTTCCATTAATAATGCAGTGCATGAAAGTCTTCAGTTCATTTTTATGCTGATTATGGCATTTTGTATTCAATGGGTACCTCTTGGTCAGCAATAATGAAGACGTAACAATAGAAGCGAAATAAAATTCAGTGAGTATTTTCAGGTATGCATTCTTCACTTGTAATTAAAGCTCCACTAATCTCTTTTAGAAGGAGTATTGCCTGCAATATTGCTAGCACCTCACCTAAGTAGAAGAGCTGTAAATCAGATAGTGAAGCAAATCTCATTTTAAAACTACTTGATTCTATGTAAAGCTATTCACTAAACTTAAATACTTACATTGATTGTTCAGAGCAAGAAGGAAAAGAATCAGATCTGAACTGCACTTTAACAATAAGTCCCACTGGACACAGCTGAAGCAAAATCTGGCTTGTGAAAATTGCCAAGCCAATGCACAACATTTTCTATTGCCAAAAGCTGGGGTTCTGCTCCGCTCCTGTGGTCCCTGACTGAAAGCTCTTCCAAAACTATCCTTGTGATTAGGAAACCTCTGTTAAGCTCCAATCTAAAATTACTGATAGCCAGTTCAGATTAATTGATTTTTGTTATCAGCATTATTTGGTGCAAATCCTTCTTTCCTGGAACAGACCCTGAACTGTTCTGCAGGGTTATTTTCCTCACTGCCTTAAATTCCTTGACTCTGCATCACATCAGATTTTCTAGTGACAGAAAGAGAGGCCATTCATCCCTTCTTTCTTGCAACAGCACCTTGGGCACCTCCTCCAGTTTCTTTTACTTGAGGCCACAGCTGCTGAGTCACAGGGAGAATTCCTGCTGGATTCTCCTCCTGGACATCAGTTTTTATCACCAGGCTTCCAAAAGTGAGGGTTAATTTCTGTCCCTGTGCCACTGATCAGACACAGCAGCATCTGAACTTTAACATGAATTTTCATCTATCTGCTCCTCTCCTCTCCAAGCACACCTTGGAATTGTCTGTATATGTTCACTATCCAGTGTTAAAGGTGCTGCTACTTTTCAATTGAAAACCAAGAGTGTTTTTTTGTTGTTTCAATGGTTTGCCATTGGGCTGGGCTTCTTATGTGAACAAACTTACACAAATTAAAGAATCTTCTCCTAAATTTAAACATAATTACTGCTTTTCCCTGGGGAAACCAACACGATTGCCTCAAATACAGATTTTGATTTGGTGTTACTTTGGAAATGACCAGGTTATACCATAACAAAGCTTAGAATTTTCTGCGAAGCTAGGTTTGTCTCTTAAACATCCAGTTCCTCAAGAAGAGGTGATATCTGGTGATTTGGCCCCTTTTTGAGACACAGAAAACTGAAGTTCAAGGGTTTACACTAAAGCAGAGTGAGAACATTTGTAAAGTTTTTGACATTTTTCACAGGATAAGATGTCATTTCCTGCCCAGGTCCATGTCCATAATCTCTTTGGCACAAGAATACAGGAGTCTGAAGAAACACTTGTAGTTATTTTTTGTGATGTGTATTTCTGAACACAAGCTGTGACATTAATCTAATGTATGTCTCTCTGCATTAACCAATCAACAAATTCTTGAAATATTGCATTCCCAAAACTGAGTGCTGGAGGTTAGAACGAACCTAAAATGTCTGCTGATAATTTGTTTCTGCCCTTCTCGCTTGGGTAGGTAAAGTCAAAATATTTACACTATTTGGTACATAAATTGTATTGAACTTGGAATCATTCTGAAGTTCTGCAGCCCAGATTTGTTCTAGAAAATCATGGTATTCAAAAAAGTTTACAGTAAACATTAAAACAAACAAACACCAGTATACATACAGATGCAGTATAGATTTTGGTTGTTGAATGCTGGTACTAGTGGCCAAATTATAAGAAAAACCATAGAGAATTTTTTTGCCCCAGATCACTCTAACAAAGAGCCTGGTGGAGTTTACAAACTCAGTAGTCCACAATCTGGTGTCTGTGTAACTGGTTCCCCTACAGATCTGCTTGTTCTCTTCTCTCAGAGCAATCTTTAAGGATCCAATAAATCCAAACACCAGTGAGAACAGCCTCCAGCCTCATACTGAAGTCAGATCTGTTCCAAGGAGAAGTAGCTTAACAGGAGAAGACAAAAGCTGCACAAAACCTTTGCACTTGCATGCAACATCTCTGTCAGGATGTAAAAATCAGGAAATGGGACCAAAACCCCACCACTAAACACAGCAGACATTCTCACTCACAGCTATCATTACACTCAATAATTAACAGGATATTAATCCAGAACTTTTAGAGAATTCCCATGTGGCTTTCCATGCTATTCTCATTAGAAAGAAAGGTTTTAATGTATTTCCATCCCAGCTGCTCAGTGTCCAGTGCTTTAGAGCACAGGCACTACACAAGGACAGAATTTCAGTTTCCCATCAGACTGGTGGGGAGCTTGGCTCTTCCAGCAGCTAAATCCCATGGAGGGATGAAGATGGCAATAATTAACTTCTCATCCAATCTTCCAGACTCGTGCAGTCCCTTCATGGCTCAAGACTCCAGGCAGGTTTTGGGGGTGCATTCCTCCCCAGCAGAGTTGGGGCAGTCCTTTTTACAGCAAATCCCCAACCCCCAGGGAAGGAAATGCAGCAGTCTGTAGGGCACAGTGCTATGGGAAACTCAGCCTGCAGCATAACCCACAAGCAGGACAAGAACTGGAGTTTTCATTTTAAGGAAACAGCCAGAAATCTGCATTTATACCATGGAACCAAATGTACAAAGGTGGCTAAAAGACACTAAACCATTTTTGATTAGTTTCCTGGAGGTGTGATACAGACCAGATTAAAATACTTACAATTTTCTATACAGGACTTTCTAAGATGCCAAACAATAAAGCAAAGTAGCTGACATTAAAAAAAAACACCAGAAAACAGAAAAGCTCCCAGGCATCCTCAGGAACAAACTTGGAAGAAAAATATTTAGACTCATACTCAATATAGCAGGCTGAGTTCATGCTGGCACCATCTCTGCTGCTGAATTATAAACCTCTCAGAAACCAAGGCTATAATTACAGCTGGGTGACACTTGAACTTTCCATGGCCAAACATTTCACAGGACATAATTTCTGCATGGGATTTCATGGCACATCGTAAAGCCTTGAACTTCTTCCATCGCAGTGGAATTTTGTGATCCTTTTTTTGCCAAGACATAAATGAATAATTATTGCTAAGTAATGACAAAAATTAATTACTTTCCTTTTTAAGAGCAGAATCAGTAAGAAAGCTGAGGCAAAGGCTGGAGAAGAGTGGCCAGCAGTGTTATCTGCAATGTTTTGTTACAGTGAGTGATAGCTCCTGGTTTAGAGGAGAGGGCATTTCATATCTTCTTTTTTTTCAATCACATCTTTTCATTAGTGGTGACTGAACCTCAAACCCAGCTGGAGATGGTGCAGGTGAGCACTTATAAGCGCGGATGGTTATCTGGAGCTTATCTGAACAACTTTTATCAGCAATATTGCAATGGGAATTTCAGAAGAACAGCTTTTCTGGTTCTTCTTTTTCCTGATTAGGTACTGCAGGAGCTTGTCTGCTGCTGCATGCAAGACCCAGCCTGCAGTCACAATGGCAACAAAACCAGTTCATTTCATCTGGTTTCCCAAGTGTCTTAGGGGATGCAAAATTAGCACCGAGGCAACATGACAGTAAATATAGCTATTCTTAATTTCCAGGCAAAAATCAGAAAGATAAAAAGGCTCAAAAAACTATAATCAGGTTTCTCTAACTCTCCTTTCCCCTCTCTTCCCCTTTCCCTTTTTATGACATAAAACCAGGAAAAAAGTAAATTCAGATCAGATATGGGAAACAGCTGCTAAGATTTAGCACAACTGGATTGAAAAATAGAGGAAAATGACAGTCTGATTATTTGGGTCAGTGGAAATTGGACAAAGCAAATTAGTGGAAACCAGAATATAGAGAGAACAATTTTGAACTGGCTGGAGGGTAAATACAATGACTGAGGCAAGCATCCATTTCCAGTGTGCTGAATTCCCCCGCACAGCAAACGGCTTTTACCAGCATCAGTGGGGACAACTGGAAAATCAGATGCTCAGTTAATGCTGGTTTCCCTTGCTGTGGCTCTGCCCGCCCAGAGCAGCTCCATCCTTTGATGGGTGCTGCCAGCTGGCCCAGGTTTCTCAGAGAGAGGAAGGGCTGAGGCTCTGCAGGTCCCTCCCAGCGCTGCTGCCACTGCCACCCCCGGCTCAGACACAGCAGAACCAGAACCCCCAGGGCTGCTCTGACCCATTTCATCCCCCTTCGAAAGTCAGCACCAAGAGGATCATGCCTCTGACAAACAAAAGCAATAAAATTGTTCTCTTAAATACTTTTAAACAGGCTTAGGTCACCTAATATATTGAGAAGTTAAACACTTTGCAGTACTTCCCTTTTTTTTTTTTTCCCCGTGTTTTGTTGTGGGTTGGGTTTTTTTGAGGAAACGCATCAATTAACAGATATTGCCAAAGGCAGACTTTTTGCTCAACAGCTGTTCTTTCACTCTAAAAAAGCAGAATACATTGCAGACAGAAAAATTCTCCCTCACTATAAGCTGGAGTTAGATAACAGAGACCAAAAAGAAGTTCCAAGAGTGATCAGCCTGATACTCATTTTGTAAAAGTTCTTTTCCCTTTACATTGATTTTTCTCCTCTGAAATGTGAAATGTAGTTCAAAATATCCCATGTGGCATGTCAACTTCATTTACCCACTGCATTTCTAATATGTTTTCTCCATACTCTTCTATCCCATCACAGCAATTGCTGTATGCCACAGCATGCTATCATGTTTTATGCAGAATTTCACAGTGAATTCAATGGTGACTAATGCTTAAAAAGAGCTGCCACAACGTGGTCCTACCTTTTATTATAAAAGCACCTACCTGGGGTGTGAGATGTGGCTGTTAAAGAGGAACAGTCCCCTAATTTCTATCATTCATTTCCAAGTGTGGGAGGAGACCCACAACAAAATTCAGCTCCAAAGACCCATCAATGAGTCACATCCAGATCTGAATTCAGATTTAGGGTTTAGAACAACCTTGAAGTTATTCAGAAGCCAAGGGCTGCAGCCAGCCCTATATCCACACCTGCAGAGCAGATTCCCAGGCAAGCAAAACTCAGTGAGGTTCCCCCCATGAACCAATATCAGTCCCTCTAACACCTTTCATGACAAATCCCACTTCAGTGGGAGAGGCTGAGTTACTCCCATGTGTAAAGCAGGAGCTGACAGTCTGTTGCTCATCAGTTTGCTGCTGGTTTTATCTGCATTCCACTAAAATCTGAGCAATCACAACTAAACCCCACTGACGCTGCCCAGCCGATATCAGACACTGCAAACCCTATAATCCCAGTTTATAAAAATATTACAGCTATTAAGAGAACAAACATGTTCACATTTGTTAATCACATCCAGCAAGACTTGCAGCAGGGTTTTGCAGTGCAATAAATATTCAGGAGCTGGGAACTGGCCATGTTACCAGCTTTGCAAACACTGCTCTTTGGAAAAGTCCTTGCCAGTGGGATGTAGGTGGCAATGTCTTTTCTTCATTGACTGTGAGGGAGTACAAACAATTAGCTCAGTTGGGGATGAATCATCCTTAATGCTTCCAAACAGGAATTTGCCAAATTATATACAACACTGATTATGTTTCCTAGTGCAAGAAGATACAGTTTTAATTATATGACAATTTTTCATTCTTATTGCACAAAATTGTTGCTCCAGACAAAGAATGTCAACTGCTATTGTGACATTCCCTAATTCTTGTCTCTTATCTCATATTAGCAAAGACCCCTGAACAAAAGCGAGAGTGACTACTTTGACTTTTTAGTGCAGCAGTATTTAAATAACAGGTAAAATTTAATGCTAGCTGAATTTAAACAGTCTCAGCAGGTTCATAGCAGTAAATCTCTCCTCAGAGTTGTGGGAACACTGAATGTCTACCTTTCTACACCAAATTTTAATCTAAGAATCAAATGTGGTTCCTGCCTTATCTTTCTCTCTGTCCCCCTACTTTGACAAAATAGAAACAAAGATAAAGCTACATTATTTTGTCTACATCTGTTCTGGATGTGTGTGGGGAGGCAGGAGCAAAACTTATGAGCTACTCATACATTTTTATGTCTTGAAGATTTTGGAAACTGCTGCTCTGCATGGAAACTAACAGCTCTCAAAATAGTTCACTTTGTTGGCAGGTAAATGGCATTATTTGTGTCTGTAAGGTCAGGAAAGGCTGATCTTGTGGACATCAGAGAGGGAAAGTGGTGGCCATTACAAATAACTGCTTGTAGTAAAAAACAAAAGGAGGCACTGTCTGCATTCCAAAATGTGGAAGTAGATTACAGGGTAGAGAGCTGCCACTGGCATCTGAAGATGCAGCAAAAGAAAGCCACAAAGAAATGGAAATTCGGAAAGAATGATATTCAAGGAAGAAGAAATAATGTGGTCAAAGAAAGAGAGGATTGAAAAACCCAGAACTGAACAAGAACATAGGCAGCAGGAAGATGGGATCCAGTTTTAATTTGGGCTGTGTGCTGTCTGCTGTTGTATTCAAACAAAAAGTGAATTCACTGAAATTTTCCTATTCAGTTGGATAAGAAACGAGGAATTACTATATCAGACATATTCACCAATTCTTAAACTTTTTAGATGAGCTCAGATAGACCTTCCAGTGTTGAAAGCCACCAGGTACCTATTACTGGCATTCCTGTGTAGAGGTGGAAACACGTGTAGGTGACATTCATCATGCCTTGTTAACTGCATCTGTAGCCTCCCCATGTGATATCAATGCCTGAACTCCCACGGAGCTGGATGGGAGCAAGAGCAGGTCTGCTATCTGTCACATCAGTAATTGCTACATGCATTAAAAATTAACCATCTAATTTGAAGGAGTGGCTTGTGAACAGAAGCTTTATTGGGTTGAAAGCAACATTTCCAGCAAGAAACATGGTTTGTCTACTGCTAAATCCACTGCTTCCCATTACTGTTCAAATGAGATCTCTCTCTCCCATCTGCAATATATAATCTACAAAGTCCCTGCTCCAATGATATTCTTTTAGAAATCAAGTTTAGACTGATGTTTTGCTTGAGATATTACAAAGCTTTCTATTCCCATCAGTAGAAATTCATGCCCTGTCAACACAAAATTGACTGTGAATGTACTCAAATAATTTAGTTGGGAGAAAAGACAACTAATGCAATTATCCCTGAATGGTTTAGATATTAATGTCTCTGGAGCATACTGAGTGCCCCAAAAGGCAATTGTAGCTTCTTAGAAATAAACCTTTAATCCTCTGCGCCCCTCCCATAAGAAAGAAAATCCACCTGGGAGCTTAAAAAGAGAGATGAAGCCAAATTTTTATCCACATTACTAGAGAAAAGCTTAGTTTACACGGGCTGTTATTTTCTCCTTGTTTCTGAAACTCAGCAACACATGCAGAGGTAGCAAATGCACTGACCTTTTCTAAAACATGTTACAGTTTCATGATCATTCATGCCATTCATACATGTAGATTACTAGTCTCTAATTAATATTCCCAAATCAAAATCAACATAATCCTAAAATTTTTTTAGGATTCCTAAAGACCTAAAATTTTTTTCTCTCCTTTCTCTGGAACCTCTTAATGTTGTATTGGTGTATTAAACACAGAATCTTGGGATCAGAGCAGGAGATGGAGGGAAAAAGGAGGCAAATTGAGGCCTTTATGTTGCTGGTACCCTCAATCATACATTTTACATATATGTGTGTCCTATGCACTTGGGCAGCGCCAGCAGCTGTGCACAGATATTTGAAATAAAAGCTCCCAGAGAAAGCACCATACCTCTTAATTTGCAGTAGGCAAAACAAGGTGGAACCAGGCTATGCGCAGGTGGTTTGATTGAATCAGCTGCTAAAACTCACAGCCAGTTCCCAAACTGTCTACTTAACACTGCCTCCAACAAGCCCTGCTGTCCCACAGTGCTGTGCCATCTGTGCCTGCTTAGTGTGCAGCTTTTCCTCCTCCTCTCTCACATGTTTAGATTGTACCCCAAAGCCTGCATTTCCTGGCCCTCCTCCCAGGGTGGCTTCTTGTTACAGTGGCAGCACACAGGAACAGGAGGAGAAAGGTATGTCAGCCTTGTTTCCAAAATACAATTTCTGCAATGAATATGTTTCTTCAGGCTATTCCTTACTCTCAGCTGATCTGCTAGATTTTTAGGACTACTGTTTTAAGTTGCAGTATATTAAACTGTCACTTAAAAAAAAAATCCTAATGAAAAATGAAACAGCTGAAATTGATGAGCAGTAATAAGAGCTCATCACCCTGGAGATTAAAAAAAAGTCAGTGGAAGCACTGGGCTGCACAGAGAACACTCCAGCAACTCTGTGTGCTTGATTCCCAGTGCTGGAGGTGAGGGGAGAGCAACTCCAGGATTTGATCTGCTCTGGGACTGAAGCAGCCAAAGGGGTGAGGATTTCTTCCCCTGCCCTACACAGTCGGCACCACAGAGTTTTTATCACCCCAGAAACACAAGCTCACCCGCCCACTGTCATGCAGGATGGTGCTGCTCTGCTTCCCAAAGACACAGGCATTCCTACAGCCCTTATGCTTCTAACTGTAAGAGTCTTGGAGACCTAGCAGGGAGAACATCTCCAGAGTATGTCCACGCTTCACGGACTCTGGAAAAATCTGCAGCTTCAGGCAGAGCTTACCCCAAACCACAACCCAGCCCCGAGGCAGAATTCCACAGGAAACAGATTTCTGTCAGTGTATGGTTTGAGGTTGTGGCCCACTGGAACACAAGTGGCTCCACAGATCAAGTCTGGCCTCTGAAATTGCCAGAGAACCTCATTTAGGAAAAAGGAGAGGTCCATGGGAACCAAAAGAATGAAGGCTCAAACTCTATCATATTTTTCAAGTATAATTTTTCTTTGTATGCAATGCTCCTGTGGCTTCTTGAAAAATGCTTTAGTTGACCATAGATAATAAGGAAATACTATCTCTGAATTAATCTTGGGTTCTTCCTGCCCTTATAGTTTCCCACTTTCCCACCAGCAATATTCCCCTTATTACTAAACACTCTCTAAAAACTCATTACTCAATAGCAGCAGAAACTTTATCATTTTACAGAATGTACACTGAGGAAGTGCAGACTTCTCAATAAGGCTAAACAAAATATCCAAGCAGATGATGGCTAATCTGTACATGCAGAAAGCCACTGCAATAACTGTGTAATGATTCACATTCCTGAGCAATGCCACATATTAAATTCAGGCAAGCAGAATTCTGAAATGGTCAAGTGAATCCCTTTGGACAGGTTTCATTAAACAAAAATGAAGTATAAGGAGAAAACCACATGCCTGGAAGACATTTGATTATTCTATAAAACTTGTGAGTAAATTTGTCCATGAATTAAACTTTAGTGTGTTGTAGGAGTGGTAACTTGAAACAGATCACTTATTGACCAAACTGGGTTTCCTTAAAATCAGCAGTGGGCACTCATTACAATCAATGAAAACAGACTGGGATTAACCCTGAAGATTCCTGGAGTTCTTTGTATGTGGATTATTACATGGCTGAATAAAATAAAAATGTACCAGGCCGTTATTTGTTCTAAATATGCTGAGAGTTTTGATGGCAGTATAAACAAAACAAAATAGATTTGTTGCCAAGACAGCTGACATAATCTTGAAAAATAAGAGTTTAGGCCTTCAGTTCATGTGAGGGGCAGAGCAAGCAATCTCTTACATCCCTACCTGCCAAAACAGGGATAATAATGTTCACATCCTGCTGGTTTCTCTTTCTCTTGTCTAGTTCTTCACAGTCTCCAAGATAAGACCTATTTCTTATGAATGGTAGAATGAAACAGATAAAGATGATACTGTTGGAATAAATATATTTTAAATGCTTTAAGTTGAAGATGCATTTAGAAAGTTCAGCTGTACTTAATCAAGCTTAGGTTTCTAAAATTGTTCTGGACACCTTCTGAGAGCAGCTTTATCTCAGAATTAAGTAATTTCTAGTTTTGGTTTGGGTGTGCTAAGTTTATAATCTCTATGCATAGGATCCCTACAATCCCATATGTTATTTACAGACTCTGGAGAAGATCAAGTAGCATTAAAAAGTTAGAACAATTTTCAAAAACTCAATTTCCACTCTGTCAAATCTCATAACCTACCCAAGCCCCCATCAAATACTTTCTCTCTAAATTTTTCTTGTTTTTTTTTTTTTTTTTTTGAGCTAAAATTTATTGATAGCTCCATGACTTTGACTTGTGCAGATTTAAATAAAGGTGGTAGGATGATAAAAGAGAGTGTCATATCCCAACTCCCCAAAAGGGACACAAATTGAACTTTTAATCATACAGTCATTAAAAGTAAAACAAATGCTCTAGCTGAGTTGGGGCCAGACATTAATGCCAAAGGGATGAAACAAAATGTTAAGATTGTGTGAAATAAAGCAGAGGAAGCCACAGATCTGAAATTTACTTTTAGTATAAGTGTAAGGGAAAGCAGAGAAAAACAAAACATGTAGAGCCAAAAAACTCACTGTACCTCACAGCAAGATATCCTGACTTGGCAGGATATCAAAAATAGAAGTAATATTCATTCTGTGCACTGCCTTAACATAATCCATGTTATGGTTACCTTTATCTTGCTAAGGTTGCTACTAAGGGAATGCATTAAAGCCTGATGGCATTTCCATGTAACTTCATGCATGCTCAGCTTGAACAACGTGGTGGTTAAGTTATTCTTCTTTAATGCTATTTGTGGTGTTTTGGGGCAAAAGCAAATTCTCAACTCCTCAGCTAACCCCAAAAAGGTGGGGGTTCTGTCTGAGACTTTTGCTGCATTAAGGACCGCAGATATCCCTGCTCAAGGAGGTCACTGTCTGATTCATTCCTGAGTCCCATTACAAATCAGTTATATGAAGAATGAGGTATTGAAAGCAGATTTTAAATCTAATTGAGCATAAAAGGTTTGCCAATTTCCAAGACTGAGCTGAATTATATGAAATTCAACACCCACTAAATATTATTTCTCTCAACAGGCTGCAGCAAAGAGTTTTAATGATTTTACTTCTTAGACTGAGCCAGCAGATACCCAGAAAAGATCAGTATAATTGCTATTCCTAATTTAACTTATTTTAAATGATTTCAAGTATTAAATGTCTTTCACATTGACAACCAGAGGATACAGGGCAGAGGGAAGTTAAAAAACGAGATCCCCTTTGTGAACACAGGTCCTGATTCTCTGCTACTTTGCTCCTGATTCTGGGATACTAAAGGGGGAAAAGCTAAAGGGGGTCAGCATCACTGAGGCCAGTAAATAAATATTGGTCACCTAAAGACAAGAACCCAGGGATCCTCAGCTTCATCTCTGCTATCTAATGGTTGGCAGAAGGGAAGCTGGTAAGAATTGTGCAAGTTTCCATCCAGGGCTATTAAGGCTTTAGAAATTCCCCGTTCCTGGGAGCCAGCTCTGTGGTTCGCTGAGGGCTGCCTGAGGCAGCACAGGATGCATGAAGTCCTTGTCCATAATCTTTTCTGGGAGCCTGGAGCCAAACAGGCTGAATTCCCTTGGAATACAACTTAAATCCACCAAGTAATGGTGCTGTTTGTATGAGGGCAGGTTTTAATTAACTGGAAAGTCTAAGATTCGAGATGTTCTGATTTTTGAGTCACTTCTGCTTGTAACTTAATGCATCAGCTTGATAACATTAATACTTAATAAGCAATATGCTTATCATCCTGGGCACAGTGGAAACGGGCAGTATTCTGAATTTCTGCTGCCTATTGTACATGGGAAATATATGAGAACTCATCTTTTTGCTTATGGCTCTGGAATTGTATACTCTGCTCAGCACTCAGTATTTCACTTAGCAAAGGACAGCACTTTATAACTATTAAATGCACTGCCTTAGGGATGTGGTAACCCATTGACTTGACAAGTCTTTTAAAAAATGCTATAGTCAAACAGCAAGGCAGGGTACATAGGATTTATCTGATAAGCTGAAAAGTCCCTAATGACCCCAAACACTTCAGGCAACACTAAGTAAAAAAGTCATTTTGATGAACCTGCAAATCACATATAAATCAGGAGAGAATTTTTGTGTCCAAATATTTTTAAAGGCCTATATTTCCACTGTGTCTTCTTTTTCTCCCTCTACTATTCCCTTGACATGAAAATATAAGAAATCATTGTGTTAACTGATCTGAATTAAACATTTCTTCCACTTTGGCTCCCTACCTCCTTTTTTTATGGCTTCAATGGGAAAATGGCAGCCTTCACTCATTTTCCATTTTGATGCCGTTCAACAGGACATGTTTTTCTGGGTTAATTTAAATTTACAAAGGGGTAGACAAAAATGATGCTTTCCCACATGACCATGTGGATGCTGTGCTAGTCCTGAGGATAATTTTAGCTATATGGTACATGCAGAAGTGACAGGAATAAGCGACACGCTCTGTTCAGGGTGCCAGTTCCTGCCAGTCTGCTATTCCAACAATATTCTGTAATTAATGTTGAGTGAGCAATAAAGAAAGACCCAAGAGAAAGGCAAATCTGCTTGTTTTCTTTTCATTATGGATGACTATGCAAGAGGAAACCAGGAATATTCTGACAGTGCAGCTAAGATCTGGAAACTGTACATCTGTTTTGATCATTTGGATCCCAGCATTCATAAAGATGAGCAGTTTATTATGCTCAGTGCCATTTGTCAATACATCTTTCCCTGTTTGTCCCTGCTGAGATTATGGTTGCTACAAACTTAACAGCTGGCACTAGCACTGACAGCCCAGGGCCAATTTACGGGACTCAGCTGGTAAAATACTGACCACTTGTGACACAAAAGAATGTCCCTGTCCCAGCCATGCAGCTCCCTGCCCTTCTGGTGCCTGCTCTGCTCCTTTTGGCCAGGCTGCTGCAGGGAATGGCTCCTGCCAGCACTCCCAGCTCCAGCAAACCAGCAACACTCCCAGCCCTCCCACCAGCTTGGAGGCTCTGTGCCACTCACCTCCCCCCAGTTTTCCTCCTGGCAGATGGGCTCAGCTGAGTTTTGTGCCCTGGCTGCACCATCCTGACATCCAAATGCCCACTTGGAATGCAGTCAGTTGGATTGTGCTGGGAGCAAACATCCTCCTCCTCCTCCCTGCCTTGAGAACTGCATTTAAAGTTCCAGGCTTTTCCTGCTAGAGGAGCCTGGTTTACAGTTGGAAAAAGGAATACTGTGCTTCAGAATGTCTTTTTTTCTCAGCTGAGCAAACCTAAAGCTATTGAAAATGTTCCCTCCTTTTCCCCTCTCACTGTCCCCATGGGCGGAATTTCACTGAGACTTTGAATTAGGGGTGAAAAATCATCCATTTTACAGCTGTGAGGGTCATGCAACTCATTTGTTACCAGGAGGACAACTTGCTTTAAAGAGCTTTACAGACCTGGATGCTGGTGGGATTTTATGGTGCCATACAACAGACAGAGCCCCAGTTGTGCCTGTCCTGCTCCTTCCACCCTTTCTGTGTAGAAATCCTATCTGGCTATGCTGCACCTTCTGTGTTCTTGTTTTGTACACCAGCATCTCATGCTTTCAGATCCCCAAACATCCTTTGCTGGCACACAAGATGCACCACATGCCCTTGGCTGGCACAATTTATATTTTCTGTCCCCCTCATTCCAGCTGGAGCTGTGTGGATTAACAAACCAAATCCCAGCATTAGTCAAAGTCCACAGGTTAGATTTTTTTGTGATTTAAATTCCACAGCTTTCCTATTGGCTCAAATCTTGGTCCAAGTGAACTAAACCAGAACACTTTCAATTAAAAGCTAGGAAACACTTGTGGGCCCCATGCCTGGCATGGTGCTGCTTCATCTCTCTTTGGGATGGAATGTCTTGTTCTTATCACTGCCAAGGCAATAAAAAAAAAAAAGGACAAAATTAAGTACACATGAATTGACAAGTCAAGCTCTCAGGCCTTTTCTTGCCAGTGCCTTCACCTTGGTGCCCCTTTGGGTAAACAGAAGACACACAACTCCTCTCACCACAAAAGGGTTTGCACTTCACCTCAGTAGATAAAACTCTCTGTAAGGCAATAGAAAATGGCCTTGTTTTGTGTAACATGTTTCTGTTATTTGTCTTACTCCTGGGGAAGCAGAGTGCTCTCACAGGGCTGATGGCACCTGAATCCCTGCTTGCTCCTGGAGTATCCCAGCTCCATGAAGAATTTTCAATGGAACTGTGCTCGTGACAGCTTTGGAGCTTTTGGCCAAGTTTCACAAGCTCAACTGTTCAACAAATAATCTGTTGGAGACACAACAGTGTTCAGAAAAGCTTTACAAGTTGGCAACTTGTATGTAGTGCAGCCACTCTGAATAGATTTGAGAAACTAAAGATCTTCCTTGGGCAGATAAAGGGTCATTTTACTGAAAAAATGGTGTAAATTCCAGAGATAAGATACACATTTTTCAAAACCACTCGTTTCTAATGTGGGTAAGTCTATCAAATGCTTCCAAGTGGGAACAAGCAAGTAATGCCTTCTGTGCAGGAGAACACAGCTTGGACCTTGGATCTACAAAGGATATTTTGCTGACCTGCATTGCAGGCAGCCCATGGGCTCTCTGTTTATATGGATGGTTTCAGTTCTGTAGTTACCTGAGCCCTGCATCAGCAAGAAGGATTTACTTTGCCCCAGTGAGGTACATGACAAACAAGATCTCACTATCCTCACAGAAGAAAATCAAAATCAACAAGTGCAGTTAGGCTAATTTGTCCCACTAATAGTTTGAATTTTCCTCTTAAGTCTCTACAGGAAAAAAATAAACAAACAACCCAAAAACACAGCAATATCAGACAAATAATCATTAACCCAGACTCAAAGTCTCAAACCATGTCCAACAAGCATTTATAACTCACAGTTTGTCTCCTACCAAATACACCTAAAGCTTATTTTACGCAGATGCTGTTCCTGTGTCTGAAAAATCTATGAAACTTGTGTGAAGTTAAGCCTGATGGAACCTTAAAATAGATTTCCAAAACTGAGCAATTGAACCACAGGGTAAATGTGTATGCAAATCTCAGGCAAAATATGACAGCTTTGCTTTCTAGGCTTACAGAATGATCAGTCCATCAGTGATAATTAGCTGAGGTTAATTCCACTAGCACTTGGATGGTAAGAGAAAGCAAATCACTAATTGAAAGATGAAACTGGATATAGGCATCAGCAGAGCAGTCTTTCTGAATGCCAGCTGAAGAAGAGAATAAAGTAATGTTTTAATCTATATGAAAACAAAAGACACCTTCATTAGTGCTCATTTCAGGAGTCACTGAGTGACACTGCTGTTGCATATGAATGACTGAATAAAGCATGCTAACACAACAGGACCAGATTCTGCCCCTTAAAATAATTCTAATCTCAAGCCCAACAGCCTAGAAGTTGGTTATTTTACACCTTTCATTATTTATTGCCATACAAGTGATAAAGAGTAAACATCTGACATTTTTTATTCCAATATTTTAAAAACTGCTGGGGAAAAAAATAATTCTGATTTCCCCTCAGCACTGCTGCTCATCTGCTGCCTTCATTTGGCTTATGAACTGCCAGCAGAAGGTTTGGCAATGCAAATTTTTAGTGGCATGCAGGTGCACCACAGGTAGCTACAGAAACAAACAGGTAGAGCTCTTTTCACAGCAGCATTTCTGAAATTATTGAGATAAAAATATAGCAACACAAGGATTCAGGCCCAGAATCCAAACAGTCCATCCCCTCATTATGGGTGTTACTCACATGAGCTGTCCTGCAGACAGCCAGGAAAGCTCCCCAGCACCCAGGCAGGCTTGGACCTCACTGCCCTGCCTGGAATTGTTGTCCATGGGGCCAAGGGCACCGAACAGAGCCCCCACCAAAGAGAACAAAATCCACTCTGCTCTTGCCTCCCCCAGCAAACACCTGGCAGAGCTGTGCATGTGAAGCACGACACTGTACATGCAATTTTGCTGTTGGGACAAGAGAACAAACTCCTTTTTGTGACAGATGGGAGTTGTGCTGCTTAGTGCAGTACTGGGAGACAGTTACACACACTCAGGGTACAGTGACAGAAACAGCACGTGGCCCTGCCTAGAACAGGAGAGGCATTCAGTTTAAAGCATTTCCTCTGAAATAGTCTTGTTCTACCAGAGACATTTATTAAAGGCAGGAACATGGTCCACACTGAGCCCTAGAAAAGGAGTTGGCAATTTAGGGGGTGGAAAAAAAAAGGGAATTCTGACACATGCTTCCAAGGCAGAAGTGTACAGGCAGCCTTCAGATTTCTCATGCTGCTCTACACTCCTGATACACCTCCTGAGGTATTTTTTAAATGTATGTACATCTTAAGGTCTAAGATCTAACATGAATAATAACTGAAATGATACATAATTAAACATTTTGCACATCAATGTGTGATATTGATGGTTTAAATATTTCATGACTAATACGTTCAGTTAGGTTTAAGCCAAGCTACTGAGTTATTTCTCCCTCACCTCCACTGCCCTACATCAGAGAGTATTGATATTGCTTTCACCACAAGTTGAAAAGATTTCAAATCTACTTCCTGGAAGGGTAGTTAAATAATTACTGCCATGCTAAAAAAAGGAACCCTCAGACCATAAAGGAGAAGGGAAAGGCATCTTTTTCTACTAACATGCAGCAGAAATCAGCATCTCTCTGGTGCTCAGCTTTCAGCACTGTGAATGCTGGTGATGGAGCTCTCCATTTCCAGGACCAGTAGCCCAAGGTAGCAGCCCTCAGAGCCCCTGGACCCATATCCTATATGTCATAAAACATGGTGCCTTCTGTAATGCCAGCATTTATTTGAGCCCATTTACTGCACTCGGGTTAGTCATGTCAAGATCAAGGCCTGCAGCCTGAATAAATCACGGGTTCAGCGTGTTCCCTCTGCACTGCTCTGCTGCTGAGCTACCAGAGAGGGAATTGCTCCTCAGGCTCAGGGAGAGAGATCTTTATTTTTAGTGCTGAGGACGAGAGGATCTGTCCTTGCTGATGACTCATGTCTGAAGGTTGTTGCATTTGCAGCCTGTCAGAGGATGTGCTACACATGAAGAGCAGGGGAAAAAAAGTCCAGTGACAGCAGAACTCCTCTTCAGGTTGCCTGACTTTTTGAGTTCTATTCAATGGAACTTTTCCCAGCACTTCCTTCTAGCTTTTTCCCTCCTCTCATGCTGCATTTTCCATTATCTTTAAACTTGCAGTGCACTTGGAGGCATCACTCTGAAATGCCTTTTGAACTATCCTGTTTATCATGCATCATTGTATCCAAAGCACTTTTTTTATTCACAAATGGAGGCATTTCCCCTTTTTTTTGGCCTTTTCCCAGTTTTATCTTATAAAAGTGCCAGCCCCAAAACATACACAAGAATTTCTGATACTGTCCTATGAAGTATGTACAATACAGATACAAGTTACCCCTGTGTAGTAAGTCCATAATGTTAACAAAAACGTCCCAAAACTTCTCTCGTTAAAGAAGGACTATTTTAACCATAGTAAACTAACTAAAATTTTAGGGTTTGTTTCTTTACATTGTCCATAAAAAAAGTTACAAGAAAAAAAGTGGCCCAAAAGTTTTGTCTTAAATCTTATTAGTCTCTTTTAATTACTCTTAATAAAATTTTCTTTATACTCTTTTCAAGTTTTAAGCCTACTTTACCTTTCTCCTAATCCTACATCACAACAAAAAATAAGTGAATACATTCTAATAACTACACTAATAATAACCAACACTAAAACAACCACACACATCAGTATATTAACCAGAAAATCTCAAATTAACAGACCATAACCACTACACCTTGTTACAGCACAGAAGATGCTGAAGCCCAAACTTCAGCACCCCTTGCACCTCTATAGCCCTTTTCAGACCCTCAGCACAAAGCAGGCTGTTACAAGGTAAAAGTTATACCCCTAGTTAAAGTTAAAAAAAAACCCCAACAAACCATGAAGAACACTAACATCAGTTTTGCAAAATTTTATATTCAAGACCTTGCATTCGTAGTCAAACTGCTCATCCCAGGGGTTTTGAAGGCATTTTAAGAAGGGAGGTACCTAATTCCTTTGGGCAACGGGATTGAGGAACTTCGTCTCCATGTCAATACTTTTATGTCACCTGAAACACCCACAGGTACAGGCCACTAAACAAGGAAAACCACCTCAGACAGCCACTCACAGCACTAGTTAGGGAGCTTTATGCATTCCAAAGGGATGAACAGGTCTGTGATCTGCTGCCAGAGCTGGTATCATACACACTGCATACTGTGCTGAGTGTGCTGTCCGTGGGTGACCATAAATATCTGTTGCAATAAGGGAGATACAGTCAGTTATACAGCTGGGATAGCAACAGAAGGGCACATTCACTGAAAAAAAATCAATTTTAATTAGGAAGACAATTATATTTTCTCCCAAAGGTTGCCAGGGTCTCAAGATTTATCTTTAAGGTGATGGAGAAGTAATCTTTTGCCATTCTATATCTCCTAGGTAGCACTGAACTGTGGAACTATTTCAGGTCCAAGGAAAGACCACGAGGTCCCTCAAGGTCTTATAAGGAAAGGCAATAAAAATCACTGGCACATCATTAGCCTGTCCCTGCAACAGCAGCTTATGATTACATCCTTTGATTTCTCCTGGCAAAGGTTTGTCCAGCTCCTTCCCAAACTCTGTAGCAGTGACTGGGCCTGCACTTCTGCCCTCGCTCCTATGGAGAGCTGAGCTTTGTGCAGGTAGGTGGCTCTGGGTTAGAGACCATCTTCCCTAAAATAGGCACAAACTACACAAGATCTCAGATGGAGACAGCTGCCTGGCCACTGGGAGCTTCTTTGGGATTTGTATTAAAAAATTTTGTTCTGGTAGGTGAGAAAAGAAGTTATCCAGATATTTCTGAAGAAGAAGAAGCCAATTGCTGCCAAGCCTTTCCAGTGTAATGAGGAAAAATCAGCTGAAATGCACAGGAGGTACTTGATAAATGTTTCTAAATGTCAGTGCTTGCCTTTTCTCTACTGCCACTTCCTTGTTTTCTCTGCTCCTCCCTGATTCCTCACTTTGCTTCCTGGACAAAATGTCAGCAGCCACAAGAGCCTTGTGCCTCTTCACATCCTTCCCTCCACACTCACCTCTGCCTGAGTAACCCCCAGAGCTGCTCTGTCAGATTAATGAGGTACCCTGCAAATAACAGCCAGTCTCATTTCCCCTTCTCCACTACTTGCACGTGAAATACCCTGTATGTAACAACCAGAGCTGGGCCCACAGGCCCAGGATCACCTGGTACAGTCTCAGCCTTGACCCTTTGCCAGCTAAGGTTTTGCTCTGTGGCATTGCCAGAGCAGATCTTTCTCTATTTTTGTGTGTACACAGTACTCCATAGCCTTGGTGCAAGGTACTTTTGAATTATTATCCCCAAATTCCAGGCAAACGACTGAAAAATCATAGCTGGCTCCAGACACTTCAATCTGCTTTGTTGAACACCACCATTTGTAATAGAAAAAGATGAGCACTGGATCCTCCCAAGCAGTACTGGAAAAAGATCTGTCAAACTACTGCCAATGTTCACATCTTCCTCTGCTCTCTCCAATGGATTTCTATTACAGACTTCAAACATGCTCTGCTCTGAAAACAGCCCCATTGATGTCAAGATGTCTTCAGCATATAAAACAAGTGCAGGGTACATAAGAGAGAGGCACAGCATGGCTCTGGAGTTTTGCATATTCTTGCAGCAGTGTTCTACTTTCTGAGATGTTGGAATTGCCAGTGAGTGGCCCAAAGCTGCAGGACCTTCCAGGGTGATCAATCTGTAATTTCTGCAAGTCTTATTTTCTCTCTGAAATATATCCCATTATATATTGCCATGGTGATACTGCTGTGGTTTTGTTTCACATCCTAGTCAAATCAAAGAAGAATGCTTCAGAAACAATAAAATATTCCCATGGCTTTTTAACACCACAGCAATTTTAAGCTGTGCAACGCATACTCTGCTATTCACTCATCTCCCAAAACAGTGAAAACCTTCTTGTCCAGCTGTCACAATTTTGATCCTGAATGTGCAAACTATTAGCAGTTCAGGAGGGCTGAAAACTCCTTGCTGACCCTGACACAGCAGCAGTGGCTCAACACCCCAGAATGTGTGATTTGTGCTTATCAAAGCCAGAGGTCCAGCCCTGAGCAGCATCACTGTGAACAGCTTCAAACCTAACACTCTTCAGTAAGTGTAGTGCAGCCATTGGAATAAATGCAGAATATTCCTATATTGATAAAACATATACAATGAATATATTTCAGACAGAATACCTGTCTGAATTTTAATAAATAACAAAATAAAGCTCAAAACTGAGACTGAAAATGCAGGAATGTTTTTCCTCTCTATCTTGGTGATCTTGAAGAGTCCAAAGTGATGTGCAAGCCGTGCAAGTAAATCCGTGGAGGGAACTTAGACTTTAGAGAGACATTTGAAGATTAATTTCAGTTGTAAATAAGAAACTTGCTTATTCTTTTCTGTAGAACACTAGAACAAGCTTTTTTAAAATAGTGTTTTATCACTATAAATTCTGGAAAGCTTTCTGATTAAATGCAATTGCATTCAGGGATGTTTTTATTATGTGATTTCAACAAACAAACTTGAGAGTAAAACTCAATTTAATTTCAGGAAGCAATGAGACAGGGTAAATTTAATAGGAACATATTGTTCCAGGCATGCTCTATGCCAGCCTGCAGACCTTGAGCAAAGCCAGCCATCTGAGAGCAGCAGGGGAGAGAATGAGAGAGACAGAGGGAGGTAAAGAATGAGAAGGAGGGGGGAGGACAGCATAGAGAAAGAGACAGATAAGAGAGGAAAGTTCCTGTCAGACTTTGCTGTGATGAGAGAGAGAGGAGCTGAACACTGTGGGAGAAGGAGATATGAGGGAGACTCTGAGCTGACTGTGTATAAAATAAAAACAGTACACACAGCACAAGCCCAAGCCGCTTTCCAACTTTCACAAAGTCAATGCAAAGACTCCTCTAATTCATCTGGTGGCATTGCTCAAGCTGCCAGTAAATAAAAGCCAGTGCCTGTCCCCCTCTTCTCCCTGCCTTCACAACAAGGAAGGGGCTGTGGAGCGCAGAATGCCACTGTCTGCTCCTCCCTAATCAAAGGGGACAGGGAGGGAGTTCCCCTGGAATTCAGCAGGGATCATTTTTAGCCACGTGTGCTCCCCATGCCCTGCTGGCACCCCCCAGAGGAGCAGGACAGGAGCCAGTGGGGCAGGGCTGAGCACACCCAACCAAGAATGTTTTCTAGAGCAAGCTGTAAGATTTCAAGGTCTTTGAACATCACATTCTCCATCAAGAGCTTTTCAGCAAGTTCTAGTCAAAAGTAGAAAATAAAAGTACCCCTAAGCCCTTTTAAGGAAGGCACCAGCTTGTGAAAAGAGATCCAGTGCATCAGCTGACAAACTTGTTGCTGTTCTTTTGTTCCTCCCTTCAGCTCCCGTCTCCTGATCACTTTGTTTATTGAGCCAGGTTATAAGAACTCTGGTACAAACCCTGTGACATTGTAGTTAAAAACATGCCACATGTGTGCCTGGTTTGAACAACACTAATGAGAATGTTGAGCACAAAGACCTCACCCTGATCATTCTCAAAACGTAGCTGAAGTCCCTGGGATAGAGGATGCTCAGTCTGATAGACAGACATGGGATGATACTGAATTTTACCAGCTGAGCACCTGGAAATATCAGCTGCTATAGCAAGACATACATTGAATTCCTGAGCATAAGGGGCTCTGTGCTTTGGGGAGCCAGTCTGTGTCTGTACAACCAGTGCTGGGCTGGCTTGTGGGACACTTGGGAGCCAGGATCCCTTCACATCAAATCTTAGCTCTCACAACATCTGCATATGTGAACTTAGGCAAATAATTGTTTCTATTCATACTATCATATATCATTCCAAATGTCCAAACCAAATACTTAGCCAGGTTATAGAGCCCTCTCTTGCTCAGAAACTGCTTTGGTAAAAGGCTTGTAAGAAAATCCATTTTCTCCTCAGGATGGTGAAGATCGACCAACTTTTATAACTAAAGCAGCGCATTTCTAAATAATATAACTCTTTAAAATTTATGTTGATTTAACTGGAAGGACATTTAAGCAAGTTTTGGACTCTTTTGGAAATCCCTCCTTCAAGCAAGGAAACTTTCTATGCAGAGCTGGTTCTCTATTAACACGTTCTCAGTTGCTACGTGGTTATCCCACGATGTACAATGATTTATGAACACAGATAGGATTAACTCTGACCTTGTGAAAACCAGCAACTTCCCTCTTCCTTTTCTCCTCACCTGAATAACTTAGTGGACCCCTTAAACAAATTAAAGAAATAAGTAAGAGTGACTGGAAACACTGCTGGACTATTTAAGTAAGCCTCAGAGAACTTCACTGGATAATTTATTCTTGTGAGAAACATAATGATCACCCAACAAGTTTGGTTAGGAAGGTGGTTTATCAGGCCACCTTGATATACTAGGGCAAAAAAATACACAGAACACCTCCTGATGATGGATTGCAAGATATATTAATACAGAAAAGGATTGAGATTTACTTTCAATAGTAGATTAAGGTGCTCCAATGCAGCTGAGACTAGTTCTTTTAAAACAACAGGGACTGAATTTCTTCTAGATAAGGACTTAATTTTTATTGAAAACCTACCACCTTCAAACTGCTCGAAAGTTGAGGCACTATAAAACTGTCAAATAACACCATTATTAAAAGCTTTATTTGACAAATCTTCCACTGCTGGGATAACTTGTGTGTTTGCCTTCTCTCTCACATGAAATAAAATCATTCACTTATGCAAACTGCTGACAGGAACGGAAACAAATGGGGTTCTCAGCACAGGGTGAAACACACTATCCCCTTTCTGCAGCTTAATGGAAACCAGAGTTATTCATAAATCATAAGGCACTCAGACCAGAGAGCTGCTCTGCTGCTGCTTGCAGAGTACTTGGGGGAATGTTTGGGGTGGACTCAGGAAGCTCTCTATGGTCTTCTGGAGTCACTGGGATTTTTCAGGAGCAGCATCTGCATGAAACTGTCCGAGATATCTGAACTGAACAGTATCTGACAACCAAATGCAGGATTTATTTTAACCTCATAACAAAAAGGTGTGAGTAGCTCTGCTAGATGGTCTGATAGTTAGCCTTTTATCTGTGACCAGTGACCTTTTGCTAGCACTTGCTATCGATTCATAGATTTTTAAGGCCAATAAGGACCTTTACACTTTTCTAGGCTGACCTCCAAATTAACATAAGCTTGTGTGAGCTTTCTCTTGTGAGCAGTCTGGTATGAGCACCTGATGGATAAATACCTAACAATATGCCTGCCATGCAGCTGCAAGTGGGTCACAAGCATTTGAGAAGATTTGCCAGCTCCAATCACCTAAGAAATACACCCAAACATCAGCAATCTTTGCATCTGGAAATGCCTGGGGAGGTGTCTTTCTGCTACCCTTTTTAAATAAAAAAAAAAGACTTGAGCTTCCTAGGCAAAGCTCCAGGAAAACTGCAGGATTATTAGGCAAGTAGGCAAATTCCTTCCTTGGGAGACCCCCCTGAGCTCCCCATTTTTCAGCACACACTTTGCCACGAGTGTGGCCTCCCCCAGGGACTGATTTCATCACACGTCTGAATTTTGTCCTGGGGCAGCCTTTATGTGATGTGGAAAATCCTGGTGATTCCTGAGTAGTCCTGGCTAAATGGTGGTGCATAAATCTGGGGCAGTGAGGCAAAACAAGGCACCCCCTGGGCTCTGGGGAGTCTCCAACCTTGCACAGGCAAGGCAGAGTGAGAGCAGGCGAAATAAAGACTTCCTCAGATCAAACTCTATTTTAAATGGGATTTAATAGAGAATTGGAACTAGTAAGGTTAGAGAAACTAAACTAAACAAACTAAAAAAAAAAATTAATTTTCTCTCTTGCCACAAAGAGCAGGAAAAAAATTACCAACAAAGGGTAGAGGGGGATCTGAGCTCAATCACACTCAAAGGAGTGAGGCTGGAAGTCCAGCTGAGCCATTGCAAGAGCACCAGAACTCTAACACACCTTCTGTAATGAATTCTGTCAATCAGAGCAGAAAGTCCCACTTGAAGTTAATGTTCCCTGAATATTTTCCCCATCTATTTTAAACTATGAAGCCTGGACCACTCCTTGGAGATCTGGGAAACACTCTACCTATTAAAAAGATTATTTGGCACAAGTGATAAAACACTGGCAATAATAAAATTACATTTTCAGGACCCCATTTCACAAACCTTTGCCATGTTCTACTGGTATATCACACACACAGTCATTCTTATTGCTTAATACCTTGAGTTTTAAAATTTATCATTTACTTTCTTCCCAAAAAATAAGTTTATGTTTTTTTTTTTATTCTACCCTTGTGACAGGCAGTTCTGCTTCTGGCTGTATGGATTATCTACAATTTCAATCAGTAATTGATAATCTAGATCTTATTTCTGCTCTACACTCTATCTCCAAATAAAAACAGAGTTGCTTTCCATTGCACTAGATTCAGTAGGTCCTGCAGGTTTGATAATATAAATTACAATTCAGCCCAAAGATATTTTTGGGTTTGATTAGCAGAGAAACATGTACATGCTCTTAAACACTCTCTGTGCATGAAAGCAGGAGAGCTTGTGGGCTGTAAAAGCATGGCCACAAAGGTTAGTGCATGGCTATGGGCAGATTAAAACACTCCTTGCAGCATTTCACAAACAACCCACAGCCCTGCTTTTCTCCTTTCTTGGGTTCCCCTAAGCTTCAATTCTCTTCCCCAGAATTTACCAACACAACTTCTGCTCCAGGGACAGAGCCAATGCAATCCAAGTGATTACTTCCCTTTTAATATTGTTTATTAAGGATGTGGAGGGGCAGGTTAGAGGGTGGACTGTCTGATTTGTAAGATTGACCAAAAAATGCAGAACATCACTAAAGTAAAACTTAGGAGGTCAATTGCTCAACCTAATGAAAACACAATTATCTGATTTTTAGACTTAAAATAACATTTGGAAGCACCAGATGAAATCAAGCCCTGTATGTCAGGTATCAGAATGTCTCTCAAACAGTGCACAAGTTACAGGAGAAAATACAGAGGGAAAACTGAGTGTGGAAAGGGAGGAAGGAAGGAAAACTGAGATGCAAAGGGTTGAAACAACTCATCAAAGACAAGGATAATAAAGCAAAGAGATCACAGATGTCCTGAGCTCCACCACTAGGAGTCATCCTTTTTCACACACCACTGAATAGGTTGATGAAATTAATAGACTTGTAAAAGATACTGAATTTGTTGGCATAATATTCTCCAAACATTGCTTAGGAGAGAGTATTTTGCCTCAAATTACTAATCATTTTATCTCTCTTCTGGAATGATTATAACCGCATTATTTTTTCCTTTGAAGCAGAGCTACCTCTTGTCTTCTCTACTCCCTTGCCACATTTTCACCTCAATGAGCCCCTCAAATATTACTTGTTTATTGGCTGTATTTCACTTTTCACTGCAAGCCTGAAAGGACTTCAGTTTTTCCCTAGGTCAGCCCAGCCTTCTCTGAAAAACACCAAGAGTGGTGTCATCTAGCCAGTGAGCAATTTGAATTGTGGCATCCTCAGGACCCACTCTGGTGGATGATCCTGTTCTGTGCTCTGGGTGGATGCTTCCGAAACACATGGGAGTGAGACAGAGAGAGAGAGGGGGAGAGAAAGGGAAAGAAGGAATGAGAAACATATCCAAACATTAGACTCTATTATTTTAATGGACCTTTTCATCTACTCTAAAGTTTCAGATAAAAATAAACAATGATGCTGGAGTAAATGAATGTGGGAGGGACGTGCAATTATATGTTGTTCATAGAAAGTCTTACTGTGGCAACTGAGTATTCTGTTTGTTCATTTTTTTGCAGACCCACGAGCCCCAAACTCCTGTGGCACTTCAGGTGCTTGATTTTCTGCTCCTTGACTTTAATTGAGCCCATCCAGAAGGTTAATGCTTGCTTTGTTTCCACATGTGCCTGCACAGGGCTGAGTCCACAGAAAGCTCCTCTCTGCCCTGGGAACAACCAGAGGGACCTGAGCAGGGCCTGGGGCTTCTGCCCCAGGATGTGGGGCCAGGACTTGGCTCTCAGCCTGGCAGGCTCCTGTCTCTAAGGATGGCAACAGGCACTGAGGATGTCCAGCTCCCTGCCGGAGCAGCACAAGGAATGAGCTGTAGCCCCACCAGCTCCCGGGGGGATTTTGCCTGTGGCTCTCCATTGCTTATTCCTCGTGCTGTCAAGCTTGCAGAGAATATAGATTTTCTCAGCCTGATAACAGAGATGGAATGGTAATAGGTAGTAGGAGATGAGAAAGTGTTAGAAGAGTAGCATTTTCAAGAAGTGCAAACTTAGCACGATTTACTGTGGTGTTTCATGATGACTGACTGAAAATTCTTACTCAGATAAAATGCCATGTAAAAAGAAAAACTTGTAACAGTTACAGCCTTTCTGGAATCCCTCTGCCAGGTTTTGTCAGGGGTTGAATACTTCAATTGGAAAAACAGGAAGGAAGATTTAGAGGTAATCAGTGTTGCCAAAAATAGTGGACTACAACAGCTGAAATATTGGAGCAGAAATTCCAGGGAAATCTTTGTCTCACAAATAACTTTACAATTGGTACCTCTAAAGAAGCAGACTGAATATTTTTCAATACGTGGAGAGCTGTAGGTGTGAAACAAGAAATATTTATGGTAAAAAGCAAAGGAATGGGTGATTTTCTGCTGGACAGAAATTCAGCACAGTTCCTGAACATCTTTGAAGATTCATTCAACTTCCACTGCAACCCAATGTTCTCTGAGGGCTCTACCAGAATTTGGCACAACATGTCTGAACAATGAGAAATAAATATACAATGAGTGTTTTAGCACTAATAGCATAAAAGACAGCCTGAGAAACAATTCTGAAGTGACAGCTTCTCACCTGGTGGGTCCGGCACAATGCATATTCCTGGCGTGTTAAAAACATCCCCACTTCTGCTGCACAACTGAGGGTGCCTCTGTACCATCTCAAAGGAGACAGTTCCCAGTTGTCAAAGGCTGAGAGCTGCACACCAAAATGAGAGACCTGGCCTCTGGTGGGAGAGGATTATTCTCAGAACAAGGATCTTTGAAAGCCATCCTTGCCATGCTGCCACTCTGCAACACTCTGTGAAGGGATGGCAAAGCAGGGCCTGATGTTGCAGAAAAAAACCTTTAGCACACTCCCATCTTTTTGGTCCACACTACAGCACAGCTAACACTGAACTGTGCTCTCTGAGCCAGGCTTTGCTCCAGTAGAGAACATAATCCCAATGCAAAGGAATAGCAAGAATAACTAAGGGAAAGAGAAAAATAATATACATATTGCTCTGAGATTCTTATTTTCTGGGGTGAAGAACGTAGAACTTTTCAGTCATATTCCAATATCTATTTCTGATTGAAAACCAGACAATGCCTATTGATGCAAATGCCTTATAAATATTGCTTTCTGTCAGCAGATAGACAATGTTGGTATTTCCTTTTCTTTCTTATCTGCCAAGTGCATGAATGCTATTTGTCCATAATTTACCTCTCAGCAGAAAATAAAAGCAGCACCTACATACACAAGAGCTGATAACACAAACTTGCACTTCTGTGTAAATGTATTTACACAGACATGTGTTTGTACACACTGAGCATCACAGACATCCCTAGGAATTCCAAAAGATCCTGTATTTCATACATTATTTTTCTTTCCTGAGAAAACACCAAAATGGAATCTCTTTCCCCTGAATCCCACTCTTGGCCCAGTCAGGATTCCATTCTGTTGTTTCCCTGTTTGCAGAGTACAGAGGCTGTCATGGGGACAATGGGAATGATTCAAACCATTCCTACACCAGCCCAGAGCTTGTTTGGCTCTCGTGCTCTCAGAGACATGGGCAGCTCCAGTGGAGAAAAGCACTTGGAGGTGCCACATTTTAATCCCCATGCCACCTACACTGACTCCCACCCACTGATGTGGTTCTGCAACACAGCTTCAAGGGCTCCTCTCACTGCTGCTGCCACTGAAACTGCCACGCTTTTCACAAGGATAAGGGTTGTGAGGGCATGCCCAGAATGTTACCAGCTTGGTAAAGCTTTACTGTAGATTTTCAGCCCTTGTGTCCCCCCACATTGGTTTTGAGAGGGAACATAAACTGTTTGTGATCAGTGCTGCACACGGGGATTTGAACCCCAGAACACTCCTGCCTTTGTGCTTGGACTGCTAAACTGCTACCCAAAGAACAAAGAAAATGAATATGATGGAGATACTCAGCAGGTCAGCAATATCTTTGAAGAGAGGGATTTAACTTAGACGTTAATCAGTATATAATTGCTTACGTAGCATGCCCTTCTTCACTATTAATGATTTAACATGATGATTTACCAAGGCACAGAGAGAATGCCTGCATGGAGGGAGAAAAAGCACAGAAATATAGCCTGTGGTATTCCCTGCCAGAGAATGAATCTACCCATGCAAGAGTGTCAAATTGATAATGAAAGATAAAATGTATGGGGAGCCCAAGAGGCTATTTTACATATTGCAGTGAATAATGCTGCTGCTCCCTGTGCCCATTACACTGGATCAACTCCTTGCAGACAATGACAAAAAAGAAAATGGTGATCCCACTTCATTCACAGGAATTGTTTTCCACTCAGGATAGCATTTCCAATGAGTAATTCCCTGTCTAGACACATGCTAGTGAAAAAAAAAAAAAAAAAAAGTAAAATCAAATAAAATACATGTTGTAAATAGGACGTGAGTACAACAAGATTTCCTCTTTTAATATTAACACCAGGCCTCTAACTATTGGCCTTCCTAGAAATTGCTGTGTTGATGGCTTGGCTGAAACAAACGTCCCATTTAAACAAGAAATTTTTATCTGTTGAGATTATTTTAGCCTATAACAGTGGTTTTCAAGTGCTTTACTCTTGGGCAGTTGAGGATTATTTGGAAGTAATCCATAACATCAAACCAAGAAACTGAAGCCTACTATCAATAGGCTTAAATTTCCTTAGAAGAGTTTGGATCTCCAGACTAGGAAGTTCTTAAAAAGCATATATCAAAAATGCTTGAAATAAACTTTGATCTAGCAGAACACTGTGTACAAAATATGCTGTTAAATCTGGTAACTTAGCAATGAGATAGTTTGCTGTCTTCTGGGTTTAAGGCAAATGACCTAGCAATTAGTATCCCAAAATTCCGTGGAAAGACTTGAAAATATTTAATGATAACTGTGAGAAGAGAAACATTTTCAGGATTTCTCATTTGAATCACCACAAAATTCAAAATCTCTGAAAATTTGCCCTCGTTTGACGTTACAGTTATATTAAATATAACACTATTTAACAACAACTTGAATTTTTCTGTCACAGGTACCACAACATCCATTCTTCCCTGTAGTGGGGAACAGAAGCAACAATAACAATGTTGAATAGCATTGTGACTGAGTGAAACAGAATTAATTCTATGTTATATTTGCATAGCATCAAATGTAATTGTATTGGTCAAACTCTGTGCTCCCATAATCCATATCAAAATTAATTTTAGGATCAAGCACAGACTTTCTGCGATTCACACCCTCAAAAAAATAAAACCCAAAACAATGCAAAACAAAAAACAAACTCCAAACTACCACCGACCATTCAATACATTCTTCAGCTTTAGCACTAAGCATAACCATAGAGATATCTTATGTGAAAATATGATTCTACTCTTTATAAAAGTTTAGTCTCTACCATCATATTAAAACAGTGGCTTGAAGAAAAAAAAAAAGTCACTATTTCCAAGCTCCTTTGTGTGCAAATTTGCATTCTGTTTGCATTTATGGATTAAGAACCACAAAATTCTAAAGTAAATGGGGCAAAATTGTTTATAATGAACTAAGCTGTTGTAACATCCTCCTGTAGGATGTTACTGTAGGAATTAATGGATCCAAAAATTGCGAGCATGAGGCAGTAGGTGTTTCACGCCATCTCAATTATCCATGGTCCAGTTTCTGATCAGTGGAGTGGTACAAACTGTGTGGGTTATTTTCTTCAAAGCCAATTAGCTTTTAGTTCCTGACAGTGGAATGAGTCTAAGTGCCCAGCACTGTGTTTATTGAGCGCAGTCTGCAATCCCTCCTCACAGCGCTCCAGCTGGGGCTAGTGGCTGCCCCTGGTGCAGGGGAGCTGCACTGCCCCTTGCAGGGTCCTCAGGAATGCTGTGGAGGCAGAAACATCCCCCTGGGAGAGTCACCAGCACCAGCGTGGGGAGCTCAAACTGGGACAGTTCCCTGGGCAAAGCTGGGCTGAAGGGACCCCTAATGAATCAGTCCAGTCTGGAACCTGCCACATCAGCAATCCAGCTGTACACAAGGGGGATTTTGTACAAATCCCAGACAGGCTGATATGAAATGAACGGGGCCTCCTCTTCCACAACTGTGTGCAACAGAAATGCAAATGCAAGCACCTCATGTTGGGCTCCACAGGTTGCCTGAGCTCTGGTGCCAAATCCCTGTTTAGAGCCAACCCAAGCGGCACAAAACCAGCTCTTCAATCCCCCTGCAAGCACAGACACAAAGGCATGGCTCTTGTCTGGGTGCTCTGAGGAGTCTCTTCCAAGAGACTGAAGGAAGCCAGCTGCTAAAGGGAACAGATCTGAGGTCCCTGAGGGTCTGCATGGCACCAGCTCCAGCTTGCACTGTTCCTTTACACAGGGATTTGCACTACACAAAGTGAAATTCCTGCCTGTGTAAACATTGGTGCTGATCCTCACTGTGCTTTCAGTGATAAATTCAGTGAAATTTCACAGCCCAGCCAAAGCCAACCAAACTGGGCTAATAAATGAGATGCCCATGTGAGCTGGGGGAGGTTCTAGCATTATGGGCTTTGCTGGCAAGATGGAGCTGATCAGTTTAGCTTTAGCTAAGAAATTACAGCACTGGAAGTCACCCCCCATCACCTGAGAATGCTTCAGCTACAAGAGCATTTGACAGTTAACTCTGGAAAAGACATGACACAGTGAATAAAAGCATCTGGCCAAGACATGGCCCCTGGTGGCCTCTTCCTCTGTTAGACTTTTGTCTCAGAGATATGGAGGAAATGGAGAGGGAGAGAAAAATGGATATAAAACTGCTGACACTTCAGAGATGATATTTCTAACTTATGAAATCCTAACGCTCCTTTCTGTTAATACACTCTGCAGTGGTTAGCATTAGATCCACCTGGGACAATGGACAGAAAAGAATTAACATAGCTGCTTCTTATTCCATCCACACAATCTGTTTCCATTTTAAAAGCAATTTTGTAAATTTCTCACACTCCTTTTATTTAATCAATTCTGATGTAGAGTATTAATTTCTAAATTGCATGAATTTAAAGTATTTGAATACCCCTGTGGTCCTAAACCCTCTACATCAGTCCCGTGCATTTATCTTTGTTAGTAAATGACACAGTGCATAAAGAGTACAGTTAAAGAGTAGAAAGATCACAGCTGCTGTCGTATTAATATTTAGAGAGCAGATTTAATAAATACCATATCTCACTCTATGTTATTATCTGCATTAGTGCTATCAGGTTTTAAGGGAATTCACGAGATGGTTTCTTATCCATCAGGTTGTCAGAAGCAGACAAGAGGAAAATCAAATGTTCATTTACTCACATCTGGTGTTCCACAGGGATCCGTGTTTAGACCCCTACTGTGTTTATCTGTATAAATGGTTTCTATCCATCATCTAAATCAGAAGAGTTCATGTGTAGAGCAAACAACATCAGATAAATATCCTTATCCACTAACTTGGTATAAAAGTACAAACCAAATGTACACAGCACATTGTAATTTCTGCCATTTACTGAGGTTATAAAACCCTCTTCCCTCTTCCACTTTTATTTTAGCTCGAGGTTCATAACTTGATTTGCAACCAATTATTACTTTCTCCTTTTCCTCATGCCTTTTATCATTACACTGATGCATAGCCTCTCTTTCTCTTGTACTGTATCAAGGAGCTGGAAAATCGGTTTTAAAAAGTGTTATAAATAGGTAACGCTGAATATAACATGAAAGAAAAGCAGATGTACCCCTGGAAATGAAATATTCAAACCAAGAGATATATTGCATCTTGCTGCAGGGGACCTGCCAGGGAGGACAGAGGCTGTGGCAGAGGCAGGGGATTGTGCAGTGCTCTTTGCTAATGCTGCCATTATTATTCTCCTCTCTCCACCTGATCTTTTTACGACGCCAGCTTCCTTCCCCAAGGAGGAGCTGGGAGATTTTTTTTATGGGAAGAAAGGAGCAGAGAGAGACCATAAGCGAATGGATCTTTGGTATCAACAGCCATTTTGGCTCACAGGTTTTTTTACGTGAGTTACCTAAATTGTTTTACTTTTATGCAAATCTGGGTAATTAATGCATAAATATTGAGACCATGAACACCTGTGATTTCAGTTTCCATCTTAAACAGCTCTGTGGAGCTGCTGCTCTCTTCCCTTCAGGCAGCTATATGAGGTGCATATAAGAGCCATATCCTCCTGCAGAGACAACTGTGTGAAGGACATTCAGGTATTGTCCTGTTTTAAAATAGCTCCCCACTGCACAACGAGTCTTGCCCAGCATTAATGCAAGACCCAGCTCTGGTGGGAAAGAGAGTTCTAGGTATCCTCTGTCCTCCAGCTCTTTAATCAAGACAAATAATAGTCAAAAATACCCTGTTTCCTAAAAAAAAAACCCAAACTCCTCACTTCCAACCCTACCTCACCTCACTGCTTTCTCTCTGCCCTCTGATTTCTGATTTTCTATATATATAATGATATACATTAGACTCATTGCACTGCAATAACACAAGACCCTGGATTTGGCTTTAAGCAGCACAGCAGACACCAACCTGCTCTCTAAATAAGAGTTCCCTGCTGATTGCATCATATCAGTAAAAATAATAAATGCATGATTCATTGTTTTCTGCAGTCCTGGAACACAGTCGTACATTTGTTTTAACATTCAATTATTAACAGGAGTGCTATTTGGAACGTCTCATATGCCTTATTTAAACAGAAAATAATTATTAATCTCCCCCAATAAATACATGTACACTAATAAGCAGTCTGTGCTTTTCTTGAATCTTATTTTAAGAAGGATGTAGTTTGAAATAATTAAAAAGTGATACTTTTTAAGACTGTTATAGGTAAGAGCTCCATATCTGCACATATTATACCCTGAATAGTTCTGTGCAAAGCCAAGTAACTCCTCAACACTGTAGTTATTCTTCTGCTTTCCAAAAAGGTGCATAAAATAATTTGACCATCTATGGGCAAAGACCTTTCAAGTCATATGCTGTCAGTAACATTTTCCTACTCACACTTTTGATTATTATCCTGTTGGAAAGTATTACAAAATGAACAAATAAAATACAGAACACAATAATTAACATGCAGAGGATGCAGAAAGAGAAAACATGGTTAATATGACTTTGTCTCTCCAAAGAGAATGAAGTAGACAAAGTGTTTATCATCTCAGCACAGATGGGTAAAGGAATTAAAAAAAACAACATATGGGTGAGGCTACTACCTGTAGCAAATAGAAAGGTGAAGACCCTGTGAAGGATGATGCAAGGGAAACAGATCTCACATTACAGATCTGTGCTAGAGAGACAGAAATTTATCTGCTTGTGCTCTAAGATGGCCTTAAGACCTGAAAATGTATTTTGCAAACATGCTTTACAGGGTTTCTTGGCCAAGATAACATGCCAAACCACAAAGTGATATGCATTGCCACAGGTTTGCATACCCATGATTTTACAGGGAGAACAAAGATAAATTAATTCAATTATCTCAGGGCAAGATATAAATTGTTCAATAATTAAGATAGCTCTGCTTTTATTCTACCATTTCTCCAGGCAAAGTTTAAGACAGAATTTTAGAAATGAAATTTTGAGCTTTGTTTGTCTTCAAAATCCACACATTTGAAGCCAAGCAATGCTACCAGCTCCTTTAAAGTGAGCAACAGAGGTTCAGGGATGTAAACTGTTTGACCAAGAGCCTTACAGGAAAATTCAGTGCAGAAATCAGTCTCCAACACATCAAACTTACAACTGGATTTGACTGCCCTGCTCTGCTGACTTCCTTTTGTCCTCCATGACCAGGAAGCTCCAGTGAACTTTCCAGGGAAGTGTTAGGTGTGTTGCAATTGGACTCAGGCACCACAGGCAGCAGGAACACCCCAAAAAACATCAAGGCTAAGGCAAGCTTCTTCTTGATGTGCATCCATACAAGCACACACACAGGTTCCTTCTAAATATACAGAATGCTCAAAAACAAGTGTTCCAATAGAAGATTTTGTCAGCTGAGATATTTTCCAATTCAAAGTTATACCACACATTCCACACATTCTTCCTCTCTCATAGAGCTGAATAAACATGATCCTGAAAAACCAGTTCTTGTTTAAAAGCAATGTACATATGGCTTAAGTGTGCAGCCTCAGAAATTACCAAACTTAATAAAACCCCAGTCCTCATATATTCCAGACAAGAATAAGGAACATATAACAAGTACTTTCTGTGCACAAGAATTTTTACTATACGTTAAAAAAAAAATCACCGCACTATTTAGCTTCTGAGAGTGAGCATCTGTGCTGTAGTGATGTCCCTGCTCAAATAAGGCATTTTTCACTGGTGTTTAGCTGGCCACACCTTCTGCTCTTAACACTCATACAAGAGTAAAATGAAAATGGGTCTAGATTTTCACATTTACAATATGACTTCCCCAAAACTCATGAAAATGTCTGTTTTCCTTTCCAATCAGTGGCATCAACAATTTCAAGGATACTGCAACAACAGTTAAAAGAAATATGCATAAAGCAATAACCGGTGAAAAGGATCCGAGATTTAAAAAAAAATTAAGGTGAAATTACAGTTAGCATCAAATTAAATACAAAATGTAGTGATGGTGCTTTAAGAATTGAGAAGGATTTTATCACAGCAAAACACACAAATCTAAAGTGTTATTTAAAAGCAGAGCCTAGTAATGACTGCAGTTACAAATGGTTAGGTTTTATGCTATATATTTGATTGAACCTGTGTTTAGTGAGGTATGGATCATTGCTTTTATATAAGTGGCAAACTTCACTTATATTTGGAGTTGCATCTCATTTTCAGGATTCAGATGTATTTTACTACTGTTTCTCCATGTTACAAACTGTGCTAAACCTTACACCTCACAGCTTACACAGGAGGTGTGGGATGAGCCCTGTGTTCAGGTGTATCTGGCACAATGTCACTGCACACAGAGCTTTTCAAGCAAATACTTCCATTGTCAATAATGAAATTGAAACCTGTATTTCAAGTGACTTAATACACTTCAATGAGCTCACTAAGGTCTATCTGTTGGCAGTATGCAAAGCACATAGTTTGAATTCCATGGCAGTTTGCAGAAATGCCAGACTGCAAGCTTCTTTCTAAGCCAGGTGCTTGGGCCAGGCATTAAGCAATGACCAGACAAAGTGGGTACAACTTTGCTGAGGGCACAAACCTCCTCATACTTTCACTGCCTGACTAGCCACATGCAGATTTAGATATTTGCCACTTAACCAAGAGAAGGCACAGCATTTTTCCTGTGCTGTGAATCAGGTTACACCAATTCCGAGCACCTCTGGAGCTTCCCCCAGTGGTGATTGCTCATCTGGAATACTCAGCAGCAGCAACAGCAAAGCAATTTCATTTCCTCCCCCCTGATTCACGTGGGATCTGTCACCAAAAGCAATTCTGACAAGTGCTGGGGAGGAGCTGCAGGAGTCAGAGCCAGCAACTCTCACATGGCTTCATTACAGCCCCTGCTTAAATTCACACCCGGGACACCGCTATGAGATGTTGCTCCTGAGGGAGGAACTGCATTCAGGGCATCTTTTTCCAGGGACATTCCATCCAGCCCTCCTCGAGAGCTTTAAAATAAAGTTTTCTTCAGAGGCACATCAAATCGTACATCAAGGAGGCAAACTGGCTTTGCAGCCTCGCAGTAATCAAAAGGAAGGCTCGATGGTGAGCACCATCTCTCATGCACTGATAAATTGCTTTCTCTCCTGTTTTCATTATGCACTACTGGAGTTATGTTCATTGAAGTTAATGGGAGTATTTCCATGGACTTTGGTGTGTAGTAGGTCATATAATAAGTTCCTCCATATGTTGTAGTCTGAGGGCCAGAGCAGCACTTACTCATTTTAAGCACTATTTTAAGATTTGATGGATGACTTAGCTCTGTTTTCCCAGTTTTCCAAGGACGCAAGGCAAAAACAAAGCTAAATACAAAATACTTCATGGCATCCTCCTCTTTTTTCTTGGTTGGTTGTGCCGCTGTTGGGGGAAAAATGAGCATTTTGTACAGCTGAGAAATCATTTTGTCACCTTAATCTTTTATTGATCTCAATAAAAATTGCATTTTCTTTCTTAACAAAAATTCACCAAGAAGGACATCACATCCAGAGATGTGTATAATGTAGGAAGTGCTCATCATTTAACATTCTTATTTATGGGACAAGATATGGATTTTTGTGGAAAAATCTTCAACTGTTTTTGTTAGGTGATGCATCATATTTTTAAAGATGTGCTTGACTAAAAGGCAGGTTGTTTACCAACTACACTAAGGAGTCATATATTATTGTGAGGTTTTATATAAAGAGATTATAAAAACACTTTTTCTGAAGCAGTAAATGGGAGGGAGTAGAGAGCTTTTCCCCACTAAGTCTGTCCTGTCATTTCAGGTTGGTACATCACAGTCGTTTCATCTTGTTTCAGATGATCACACTGGGAAATCTTAGGGAAAAACAAGAAAAGAAAGGAGCAGTGATTGCTAAGGGAGCCCTGCAGTTCCCCACAAGGATCAGTGTGACACCACACTCCCACTGAACACACCAGAGGCAGAAACAAAACACCTTGATCATATCCCATGCTGGCACTCTCTTTCTGGCCATCTCTGAGAATCCAAAAGCCGTGCTGGAGCAGCAGTCTGAGCTCCCATCAGAAACACACTGCTAGAGCAGCATTTCCTGTCTCCAGCCCAGTGCAGGATGCACTCTGGAACCCCTGGAACCAGTAACTTCTGCACAATCACACACCAAGTTCCTGACTACAAACACGAGCCCCGCCAGTCTGACACACCACAGATGAACTGTCATTAATTCCAATTGTTCTTCACCATAATTGTTTGAAGAATCTTCAGGCCCTTCTCCTTTCTACAGTCTGGCAGCACCTTTAATGAAGGCTTTAGTGCACCATAACTCTGTAACCAGGATTAATATGTGCTTGCACTAATTGCTTAATAAAGGTTTCACTATAGAGTAAGCTAAATGAGGGCCAGAATCTTTCCCATTTCATTTTCATAACCTACAGGACTACACCCAAAACTGGCTCCAAGAACTGACTTGCACAGTCTGCAATATATCCAGGCTGCCTTCCTGCCAAGGCAGAGCACAGGGAAAAGGCCTCTGCAACCCCTCTTTGCAATGGAATTAAAAAATGCAGGCTGAAAAGTCGCCAGGACTCTTGGGCCTAAGATTTCTATCCATCAAATCAAGACAGAGTCTACGCCAAGAGTCCCCTCAGTCTCTTAGAGAAGGAAATTGCGTGGTCAGATAAGCATGTCCTTAACATCAAAGATTCATTGCTCATAAAATTATCATCAGAACCATCTCTCACGTGAAACAATCCATTCTGCACAGCAATAGCTACAACCTTTGATTTCCTCCAATTATGGATACGGGCTGGTTTGGGAGGGTTTCAAATCCAATATCTCAAACAGACCACAGCACCAGGCTTTCTCAGCATATACTGCTGCATAAAGGATATTTTTTTCCATTTTAATGTTAGTCCCCATTTTTGTATCATACTGTCATTGTCAAAAGATTAACCTTAAGCTGAAACAAGGACTATTTCTTTTTATCAGACTCTTGAAATTCTCCAAATATTCATCTAGATTTAGAGATGAAGATAGAAAATCCTCATGTTTTTTATGTCCTGCTATTCAGTCTTTGCTTGTTCATAGTCTGGGCACATACTGTTTTAGACTTTAGAGAAAAAGAAAGTTCCACCACTGCCCACAATAAACCAGAAGGCACTTACTCCCTGCTCATTCCTGTAAGAAGTGAAGCTGAAGAAACACTTTCTCTGTTCTTTATTTGTTTTTCAGGGTCAGAAATTCAAGGCACATTGCACAGGCTTCTTATACCACGGCTAGAGGTCAAATCTCGTAATACATGACTTGTCAGTATCTTTTAGCACAATTGATAGGAGTGTGCTGCTGACTCTTGCATTCCAGACTGAGAAGAAAATGTCCAGAGCAACTGAGGTTATATGATAGATTTCGTGAAATATCACCAAGTCTCAGCAAGAAAGATGGTGTTGGAGGCTAAGAAAAAGGGCTGCACATCAACCTTACAAAATGCCAGAGTTTTGATTGATGTTCAAAACTGGTCATTAACAGCAGTGACTCCTGCCAGCCACAAAAATCTCTACCTACTTCAGGAGGAACTCATATATGCAGCAGAAGCACTGATAGACAGATGCCCCATCTCAACTCAAATAAAAATAAAAAAAATTGCTCCTTTTTTATTGTTTGTAAACATGTAGAAAATATAAAGGTGAAATTCTGGCCATTTTGGAGTAAATGGAGAAATTCTGACTGCTTCTGTAGACACAGAACTGTACAAAATGCTATTTATGAGGGGGCAGGAAGAGCCCATGAGTGGTTTAGCACAGGTTTTTGTAACATGGACAAACAGTGGTAAAATACATCTGAATCCTGAAAATGAGATGCAACTCCAAATATAAGTGAAGTTTGCCACTTACATAAAAGCAATGATCCATACCCAAGAATGAGCCTATTTTTTCCTAAGTAAAAGGAACTGATATGTTCTCTGTTAATATGGAGAACTGGCTTCCTGTAACTTGCAATTGATCTACTCTCTGTAATGTAGAGCAATGTTTCCAGCAGGTCCTGTTAAAGGGAAGGTAAATGCAACCAGCAGAGCTGGCTGCACTCAGAGACAAGGACTGGGGAAGGAACCCAGGATTTACTGCTAGTAAAAATGATAGCCATTGTTTCTTGTTTTGAACTCAGCTTCAATTAGCTAATGACAATAAAATCTTTTTAGGATTAGCTTACAAGGACATACGAACACCCCAAAGCAGGTGTTCTTCCATTAACTGCTCCATCTATTTCCCAACAACGAGTGATATAAATGAATCTTACACACACACACACACCTTCAACAAAATCCTCCCCCCTCCCCTGCTTTTTTTTTTCCAGTTCTGCTAAGGGTAGAGCACAAGGGAGGATGGTAAATAATCATCAGGAAAAGCTGAAGCTGCATACACACAATACCAACCCATTTTCTACAGAAAAAAAAAAATTAAAAAAGCGTTTAGAAAATTATGAGGAAAACATTAAGTAAACAACACATGGTTGTGGAGGATCAGGCTCTTCCCTTTATCCTACTGGATTCCTGGATTACCTTCACTTGCATGAGGACAGCAAAATATTGATTAATGGGAAAGAAGAGAGATCAGTCAACAGGGAATGCTCTTCAATGCACCATGCTTAGTTTCAAAACGAATAATCTTTTGGGTATAAGACAAAGTCTACTATGATATTTGATCACAGATTGGTATTAGTATTTCCTTTGTCTGCATACCTACAAATTCCTGGAGAGGTTAATTTTCATTTCTGCAACTTTCCTTTTACTATAATTCCCATTTAACACAACTTTTCAAGAAATTACTTTTTCAGCCTTCCATTATTCCTCATGGACTCTGAATTTTCTTATGGATTATATTATGAAATAGTATCAGTAGTATCACTGCCTGTCAGCATGAACAGATGAATGTAAGATTTTACTTGATATAGCAACATTTTCTATGCAAAAGTATTAAAAAAACTCCCAGACATAGAAAGGAGACCACTTTTCCATTATATATACTATAGAAAAAGATTACAAATAAAAATATGTTTAAAAATCTATTTAGATTCCAAAAGGAAAGGCCTGCAGAACCCTTCCTAATTTCACAAAAAAAGTTACATTACAACTTTGCCACGTGACTCCAATGCAGCTTTCAACAAGTTAAATGTGAAATGGGAGCAGTGGAAAACAGGGTGAAATCCTACAGCCAACTCAGATCCCTGTCAAGCAGTCAACAAACTCACACTGCATGGCAGAAACTGTTACAACACCAAACTTAGGAAAATATCAAGGTCCAAAAAGCATCTGTTGTGCCACCTGATTATGGTATACATCTACTAGCACCACTTTTACCAAAATTATGGGTACAAAGCTTGTGAAGATCAATCTTTGGGTGGTTCTTTATGCTCTGACAAAAATTATATCTCATATTAATTGCCTTATGATAGCCTTCCAACACAAGAAATGGACATATTTCAGAACAAAGTTCTTGTGCTAAGGCAATTAGAAGGAAATACACATAATGCCTTTATATAAGAACACAATTAAAGAGTAATCACACTTTTGTCGTGGCTGACAATTAGCAGCCCTCCTCCCCCAGAGACATAATAGAGCTATGTCATTATCATTACCAAAACCTTAAGCCCACTGAGGGAATATTAGATCTATGCAGAAAAACAGGTTGGGAGAAATCCTGGCTCCACTGAAAACAATGGCAAAACTCCCATTTTCCCAGCTCTAATTAGCTATGGTTAAATTACAGTGAACATATAGTGAACTCTGCTAGAGCTGATGGAAGAAGAAAAGCAGATCTTAATAGTCAATGATCCCTCCTGAGCAGTGACTCCAAAGAAAGACGTTCAGAACACTTTTTTTGAGGCAGCCATCCTAAATCTTCCATTGTCTCCTCCTGGAAGCCTGTTGGCTTCAATCCCCCGATAAAAACAAGAGAATCAAGGTAATGAGAGGGAACCAGTTACACAATCAGGCAGCACATCAACATGTGCTCACAGCATTTTTGTGGTGTGCATTTTTAACCCTCCAGTATCATGTATCTTGTATTACCCCCCTCCTTCACAAGCCAGGCACCCCAAAAGCAGAGCAGCCTTCTTCTGCTCGATCCTGACTGATACAGCAAGTGGCATCAGGCTGGATTAAAGGTGAATGTTGATTGCTCCAGATTTCACCTTTCCTGTAACCTGATACTGCATGAAAAGCATTAGTCCACTGTTGGTGCACAGAAACACTGGGACCACAATATCAGCATCATAAATACCCTGACAATGCTGGTATTTAGCACTTCCTAATAGAAAAAATTCAGGAAGTAAAATCAGAATACCAGCATATCATTGTGCTGCCCATCTCCAGAAGAGGAAAATACAAAGTTGTTGAGATACGCAGAGAACACAAACAACATTCACCTGAACAGGCACTTTTGTAAGAGCACCAGTTCATATGGAGAAACCAGAATGGAAACCAGCACAGGTTATCATAATAACAAAGAAGACCACAGCAAGAGCAGTGAGATTTCTACTTTCCTTCGTGACATAACTCTCAACTCTTTAGTTTTAAAAGGTTTCATTGAGTTTACATTTTTATAGTTAATTTTCCACATCCTCTTAACAGTAGACTCAGACCAGATGAGATGATTTTCATCTTTAACTGAGATTTCTGCTCCTTGTCGTCCGCAAAAAAAAAAAAATCCTGTGTTAATCCATCATTTTTTTGATAGAGATACATGCTGAGAAGATTTGATTATTCATCTCTCTGTTTTTAAATACATCAGCTAGTTAGCATGGCCCAGTAGTCTATCCAGCTGCAAGTCTAATACGTTCTGGCACAGAAAGAGAAATAGATTGGGCCCAGCAGGACCTCCTAAAGACACTGCTGTCTTGTCTGTCCATTGGGGACAGGAGTGAGCTGGTCACAAGGCTCAGACTGCACATACAGCACCATACCCAACTGAGAAATCCCACTTTGTGGAAGTGTGTGAAGCCCAGTCCTCAAATATTCTGTTCTGCGTTGGCCAAGTAGATTTGGAGGGTTGCCAAAAGACGAGAGGCGCGAATTTTGGCGAGAAGCCAGAAGACAAGAGGCAATTGACCCAGCACTTTTCAGTTCTTTCCTGGGAATTGCAGAGCTACAACATGCCACAATTGCTTACAAATGTTAGGATTGTTTTCTCTACCTGTGCATTGTGTAAAGAGACTAAAGTGCTTTGACCTGCAATTTGCAAAGGGGTTACAACTACCATGGGAGAGGCAAGGCGCAGTGCACAGGTTCAGAAGTGTTCAGGTGGAAGGAATGAAAACAGCTGAGTTATACTGCTCCCTGCAAGGGATGTGATGCTCCTAAATCTTTCCTTGTACATAGACCCAAATGAGGCTAGCAGTATAAGAAAAATCTTGGACTGATTAATGCACAACCTCACACAAAACCCCTCAGAGCACCTGGCCTCTGCTTCCAAACAGGGCTGAGTTTGTGTGACACCCAAAGGCCTTTGAGTTTTCTCTGAGCAAGTCTTTTTCTTGAGCTGTGACACAAATGGACTTGGGAAAAAGGGGTGCCCAAACCCCCTGCTCTGAAAACAGCAATTTGGATGGGTTGCAGCACTCAGCATTGGGCACACAGCTCACATTTTTGATAAAAGGTGCACAGCAGGGCAGAGAACGCTGAACCAGTGTAAGGAGCCCTGAAGCTGCACAGACAAAATGCTGGCCCCAGCTATTTACCTTCAGGGACTTATATTAACTTCATTCTGCCCTCACCTGTGTCAATATGTGGGTGCAGCTCCATTGCACTGGTCCCAGCACTGTGCTCTGGAATGGCTGTCAGGAAGCAGCATTTGGGATGCCACCTTCACCTGGTGAAGAGCTCACACACACAGAGTGCAGGGCAAGGATGTCTCACACAGAGTTAACAGCGAGCACAAGGCTTTCTCAAACCATTTGATTTTGTTGCGCTTTTATAAAATGCAAATTAAAAAAATTATGAAACAGTAGGCAATAAAACCTGAATTTTTAATACCAAGCAATCACTGAACCTTTGCACATGAGTTTGAAGGACTAAATAATCCCATTCTTTCTCACAGCACAGACCCAGGAGAATTTCTTTTTCTATATTGCTTTTATAACAGCTATCTATCTTAGTCTGGTCTTGTTGATATATTTTAAGGCTTTTAATTTGGGGGCTGTTATTTGCTCAGATGTTATCTTCAGCATATTAAGTACACTAAGCTTCCTCCAAGTCATACACTGGGCGTTTGAGCTGGGGCAGAATTTCTGACTTAAATACCCATGTACAACGGCAGAATAAATAAATAAAGAACACCTTCAAGGCCTCCAAGCACCTAGTAACAAAATCACTCTAACCTTACAATAATGCTCTGCTTACAGTCCTCCCAAAATGCAAGTCATTTGCTGGATCCCAAATGATATTTGGTTGATGGATTGCTGGTGATTTCTACATCAGAGCACCTTGGAGCCCTAGTGCTAAACCCCTGACAGCGTTAGCATAAAAGATTTACATTTATGTTATGAGGGCCACACAAGAATAATAATTTTAAAATACATTGCCTTGGCTGCTGGTGCACCATGGGAAATCTAAGAGCAGCAGGCAGCATTCCTGGGCTGTAATTACAAAATGGCAGCACGGGAGAGGCTTTGGAGACAAGGAACCAGAGACTGCAGCCATCTGCATGCCTTGGCGAATTGAAATTACAGTAATATATGAAGACATTACCTGAAAAGCCCAGCACCATTTAAATGATTTACTATTACGCCCCAGCAAGCTTTAATTTAAGGATAAAGTCATTCAGCAAGCTAATCTGATATAGGAAGCATTATTTCACACAGTTAAGTTAATTTACACTAGCTGATTGTTGTTGTTGCAGTTGGCATTATTATCTGCACAAACAGCCGATCGGCCCTGACAGAAGCAATATACTGTTTAATACAGTGTCTTAATTCAGCAGGCCAGCTATCTGTGATAAAGGTTTGTTTATAAGCAATAATGGGGAGGAAAGTCATTTTGAGGCTAAGCTGATAACACTGATGAGAACTATGTGGGGGTTTTTCTGGTAAGAAAACAAGCAGGAACCATCTACTCATTTGTCCACCTGTCTCATAACAGGAACATCCCGACAGATTTCTCTTACATGGGTTTTGCTTTCCCACCCTAACTGCAGAGTGGATCTTTGGCAGTGTTTTCTGCATATATTTCCTTTGACAAGCAGCCATCAGCATCCCAGCACTGTGTGATCACCACCACAGCTCCTCTTCCCCAGTGAAACAGAGGCTTCAGGAAGACCTCCACAGCCAAACTCTGCGATGTCAGCTGGCTGTAAAAGCTCCTAATGCATCACAGAAAAGGCAAAACACATGACACACTGCATAGTTTGGGCTGGCTTACCTCCAACAGCTAATGGTGAGAGGAACTGTGATACAAGGAGCTGAATAAGATAATTCTATGTTACAAAAAAATCTGATGGAGAGGGATGCCAGGGAGGCAGAGACAGCCAGTGCCTGGGCCAGGATGGCTTTGTGGCTCCTGTTGAGCAGGGCTTAGATCAGGTTGGCCTGATCCCCCCATAGGCACCTGTAAGCACATTTATTCACTAAGAACTGTAAAAGTCCTTACAAACATCAGCATTGCTTTCCCAATAGAAAACAAGCAACAAATAAGAAACTGTAAGGGAATTACTTCCTGTAGCTTTCTCTTCTGCACCTGGTGAAGTCATCTACTGAATCACAGACACCAAAAGTTGCTTGAGGGAATTCCTTCAAGTCAGCTGTCCTCTGCCACACAATATTTAAAGCTTCAGGAACATCCTTCTTGAGCTTGCCCCTCTTCCTCAAAAACCCATTACCCAATAAATACATTTCTGTGTTCATGAAGTCAGATTGAATGTAATGCCAGTGTGACCACAAAAAGGAAAAACAGCCAGCCCTACCCTGAATTTGCAAGGAGACTTTTTTCATCTTTCAACAGAAATATAATATTCTGTAATACTGGCTCAGGAGCAGTGACAACAAAAGGATGTTTGGAGATTTCAGCATAAAATGTATCTGAAAACCAGATCATCAAAAGCAGTTAGAGGACACTGTACCATTTACAAGTCAAACCCCATTGAGTCAGAATCCTAAATACTTCTGAAGCCTCAAGTGTTCAGATGTTTCTGAAAAAGCATCTTTTTCACAAGCATAAGCCTAAGTTCACACAAGCTGCTCTAATACCACTAAATCCCAAGTCTGTGGTCAGCCTTCCTGCTGGTCTAACAGCGCTCTCTCAATGTTTGGGTGCTGTGGGCTATCAGCAGCTTGCACCTCCCATGAGCACGACTGCTGCCCCCAAGCAGACCCTTGAGAAGCTGTCCTGGCAGTGAGGGCATGGTGCTCCTTGCTTCAGCCTCTCTGGGGCACAAGAATGCCATCCAGCTGTCAGTACAGAGGGGTTCAGCTCTGCCAGCCCTCCCAGCGCTCTGAGCCCAGTGCTGCAGCACCTGAGGCCACCCAACCAGCCCTGCCCAGCTGCAACCTGCAGCACCCTCCCCTTGAACCTCTGCATTGAGCTCACAATTAAATTTCTGCTGAGCATCTGCCTCCCCAGCCCCTGAATCGAGTCAGAAAGCCCAGCTCCAGTTCCCTGGGGAGGCAGCAGCCCCACGGAGCTCCAAGGAAAGGAGCGCACATCTCACTCAGCCTCCTTCTCCTGGGGTTTGTTACTGACAAAGGAACAAGTGCTGTAGGAGTTCCTTTGGACTGCCAAGTCTTAGATGCTCCATGTTTTGCAAGATTTTATTAAGGAGGAGTTGCATTATTTAACATCTTGTGGCAGAGGCCCACAGAACCTGCGCTCAATCAGTTCTAATCAGAAATTGGTGGAATGCAGCATGAGAGCACACAAAAATAATGCATAGCAAAGAACAGTTCAAGGGATTTTTTCCCCATGTTTTATAGTAATAGCATGATTTTAATTACACACTTTTTAATATTAATTTGATTTCTTAATTTCTGTTTTTTCACCCATATCTGTTTATGAAAGCATGTAAATAGTGCAAAAATAATAATGAATACAAGATGTTTAAAAACATTCAGTTAGAGCTAAGTTGTTACTATGCTATAGTCCCTCCTAATTATATTGTAAAAAGCCTAAGGTAGAGCCTTAGCTGGTGTAAAAAGAGAATCATACCTAAAGATTACTTCCCATTCCAACACAATAAAGGCAGCTGAGTGTGTGTGAACCATTACAGCACCTTAACCAAGGAGTAAGATTTGACTCCTGTGTAGGTTTATGTTTGAGTATCAGGGTTCTAATGCAGAAGTCTTTAAGAAAGGGATAACAGGAAAAAAAAGGGAGAATAAAAAAATTCCTATTTCTGTGGTTTTATTTTGAACAGCAGAAATACATTCAGACATGCAGAAAATAAAGAGAAATAATGCAAATTAATTTGAAATTATTTGGATGAATTAGGCCTATGGTTGGATAGCTGAATTATGCAGTTACATATGCATAACATAGCCCAGTGTATGGGAACCTAAGGTAATGAGACTAAAAGCCAAAACATAATCAGATATTAAAGAATTAAAGGGAGGCAATGCACTTTCACAGATCATTTGGGGTAAATTCAGGATAAAATGATAAAATAGCTAAAATGTTGCAAAAGGAAAACATATCAAGAATAAAGCTGAATAAATTATTCATAATTAACTCACATACATGCTTTCCTATTTACAGTACCCCTTACATGGGGGAAAAAAAATCTTCCTTTTGTAATATTAATTTAAAACAGGGATTAATTTTTTAAATCATTGAAATTCTATGACAAAAACATGGCTCCAGCCTTGCAGAGCTAGAGAGAGCTCATGTCCAAAGTACTCTTAAGTACTTGATTCTATAACTTGACTCTCAGTATTCATTTTTATTCCACTGGGATTGGCTAAGTTGCTCAATATCTTTACTCTTAAAATGAATGGTCTGTCAAGGGTGAACTTCATCCACACGAAGGCTGAATCTAAGAAAATATTTTGGGGTTCTTGCATGTCTCATGCAATTTCTATCTAAATATTAAAATACAAATACAGAGAGAGTGCATGGAGGCACTATGCATACACACACAGACAACTGGGAGTATTTCTAATTTCCTAACTTGTTCTATGGTCAGGGAGGTATGTCATTAAACTGTTTTACTCCACCTAATAAAATTCGTAACATTTATTAACTGGGGGAAAACCACTAATTGCTTTTGTCTCCTGGACACCCATACCTCCTAGCCATGTTTAACTGCCTGGTAATTGTATAAAAATGTAGTGTACGGTGAGATAATGCATGCAATATGAAATTAATGGTTGAATTCCTCATGCTTGATCCATATTTAGAAGGAACCATCAACTCAGCTCCTGCTTCCTTTGATTGCAATCCAGAACCCTGTTGGTGATGGCAATAGATGTCACAAGTAACAGGTTCTGTCCCTTCTGGAACGCATCTGGGACTGGCTGTGCCCAGCACGGGGCAGCCCCAGGCTCCCCTCACCCTCAGGCCCGGCTTTAGGGTTTTTCTTCTCACTTTTGATCAGTCTTGTTTTTAAAAATAATACTTGCATGTCTTGTACTATCTCACCTTCTTCCATTTTATATTGAAGGAATTGTTCTAAAACTACTTTTAAGGAGAAAAATCACTAAGAAGGAAACACAAAATTATGTGCTATATTATTAGATTAAGACATTCTTAATCATATATAAGCTCTTATTAAAAAGCTGCAAATTACACGCCTAATTTTTCTATCAATCATGCAGGACAGTCAGCTGTGTTACTTCTATGAAAGAGAGCACAGGAAAAACCCTTAGAGAAACTGCCAGATAGACTGAGCACAATGAACAAAAGATAGAAAAGACCTATATTCACTGCAAAAAGTAGACATATGTTTGACTAAAAGTAACTACGTGGTATTTCTCCCACAGGTTTGGGTTTTTTTTAAACAAAAAACTAAGAGGGCACTCCTATTATAAGTATACAAAGAAATGTCTCCAAAGCAAGCCTCAGCAGGATAAAAATATTCCTGCCACGAAAGATGATGAGTTTGTACTTAGATAAAGGGCTTTAAACAATGCAGAAAAACCTACAAGATCCTATTAGTAGACATTGATCTGTTAATAAATTTTATTTCAATTTTTTTGTGCGGGAGGAGGAGTTGCAAAGTGCTGTAAAGGCTTGGACCAGAGTCATGGCTAATGCTGAAGCAGTCTAAATTAAACTAAAGAAGAAAACAAAACATCTGAGGCTTTGCCATGGGATTGGAGCGGCTTGGCTGCAAAGAGCCTCAGGTGATGGCAACTCACAGGTGCAGCCATAAGGGTACCAGGCCATCCTCCATCAGCACAGGACAAAGGTTTGTCAGCTCTCCAGAACTGGAGGTGCAGCACTTGATGCATTGTGTCCATCTAAGCCTGGCACACTCAGATCTGAGTCACACATTCCCCCCCAGCAGGTCATGGGTAAATTGGCACTAAAGGGTTAGTCAGGGTTTCACAAGCAGAAAAACAATCAATTTACTCAAATTAATGCCTTCAGTGAGAGGACAAATTAGACTTTGGAAGATTGTTTCTGCAAACACCACCTGCAGCCAGGCAAAGAGCAGGCAGGTGGGAAGTGAGGCACCCAGACAGCCCAGAGCAGTGTGGCTGCACAAGATAAGTTCTGCCAATTAAAAAAGGAGTTCAGTGCATTGCTGCTGATCACCCCAGCCATCTCCTTGGGGGTGTCATACAGAACAACTGGGATGCAGCAGCACTTCCCAAGATTCCATAAAGCATCATCAATATCAGTTAGAATTTCTGCTAGTGCCATTCCTGTCGCTGTCCTGGAACAATTTTTAATGCAAAATTATGTGAAATAATGTACAATGATTAGTTTTTGGTGAATGTTTAAGAATTTCATTCATCTTTGTTAACATTTTTTTCATTTTGCTAGTAAATAACACACAGAGATGAACCCCCTTCACCTCTGGGCATGGATAAGAATGAGGCAGGGTTTGTAGGTAATATTACTTATTAGATCAATGAAAATAGCAAGGAAAGGACAGACATGCTGTCAGGTGTACAGGCAAGTCACATCAGTCAGTCTAATAAAAGATACTGCCTCTCTCCACAAACTCCATCTCACATTCTTAAACCTCTTTGTTTACAAGAACAATATGGTACACATAAAAGAGCACTGCTGCTTGGATCAATCAGATAAGAACCTTGCCAACAAAATAACTTTTTCATTAAAACAGAACAGATTTAAAATTGGATTCTGATCTTATATGTTTCTTTAGGGCCTCTCTGACTGTATCACCAAATAATGAATTCTAATTGGAAATACGGATTGATGCCTCTGATTTGTGGCACATTAGAGGTGTGATTCTGCTCTCACAGAATTTTTCTACAATGGCAAATCATTTTCAAACTATACAGATATTTCTGGTTCATAAAGATCAGAATTGAATAAATATGGTTTTTTTGGATAGTCAATATGCATTGGAGATAGCCAATATGGAATATTAAAGGCTTTGCCCCTGCTCCTGCATAATTTCAACTCTTTAACAAATGACCTAGCACACAGATATAAATATTTGGATTAAATCACTCACACGCTGTGCAGGACCTCTTTATACTCAACTTTGTTGTCTTTCTGTATTCTAAATCACATGCATCAAATCTTCACTCCTTCTCTTACATTTAATATGCAGCTCTGGAACTGCAGTTATACATCATTTTCATTTGTTGAAGAGTGATATATAATCTGGACTGAAATTAAATAATGTCATCCTGTGTTTAGTATTTATTGATACAAATTTAACCTGCTCATATTTCAACCTCCAATCTTCCACCGAATAATCTGTATTTAATTATGCATTCCACCTCTCTATTGACCTTTGAAAATATCCCTCATGACTACCAATCAAAAGTGATATAAATTAGAAATTCTTTTGAGTCTTTTTACACTATTTATCATTCCACTCCCCAAATAAGTCAGCACTTCAAGCTCGTTCTCAAAACCTGCCCCCCCACCCCTAAAAACTCCAAACCCCCAAGCCCTTCAAGTTGCCCACAATTCCAGTTATAATTAAAATATCACTATGTATTTGACAAAGAGAAGATTAAAGAACACATGAAGCAATCCCAAGTGATGTGATGGCTAAAAAGCAAGGAACATTTTGGGCATACCATTCTAACCACTGTCAAATAAGTTTGGCTCAGAAGCAACTAGAGCTGTACTTTTTGATATTCAAGTACAGCTTACTAGAAACATTTATTATTCGATGAAAGAATCAACTAAAAAATTCACAATGAGGTAATAAAGTGGGCAGAATTGTAGCCCTCTCCACAATTTATTTACTCATTCTTACAAGTTGTGAGAATAAGTTGTAAATAAGCTGCCATTTGAGCTGCAAAGGGATATCTGTTATAGATATGTGGCTTTTAATTTACTACAAAGTACACGCAAGCTCAGACTCAGAATCAGCTCACAAAACAGCAACTTAAAATGTTTTTGGCATGTAGGAGAGAGCAACAATTTTGACAACTTTCTATGGTCATACCACGAAATTCACTTTACCCTTCTGAAGCCTAAGCGTTCTGACTGTTCTCAGAGACAAAAGGTCTTGAGGGAGGGAAATTCATTTCCTGGAGACTTTGGCCTAGCACATACCCAGAGCATATCTGTGAGCAGATACATGGATATGTCACAGCCATCAACTCCAGGATACACAGGACTTCTGTTCCAACTCTTCTACATGCCAGCAGGAGTAAAATATCTTTGCACGACTGCAAGACCTATATTGCAAATAATCAAGAGCTTCAGAACTTCAGTGTGCCACAAAGAAGATAAAAAACCACAACATGGGGCTTATTTCACCTAAAAGGTTCCTTGCATGTAAAGCAGCCTAAGGATGTAATTGATTTACACACAGTGGCAAAACAACACCAGTGGTCCCAGCAAAACAGGCTGCAGTTACCAGTAATTGGATTCATTCCATTATACAATCAGAAAACTGGAGGTATGCACCTCAGAAATTTCCAAGAATTGCTTTAAGGCTCAGAGTCTGACACACACAGCAGACAACTTCTGGTGCTCCAGAGACTACTCCCACTCCAGCTATAATAAGCCAAAGACAAAGGAAATTTTCAGCCTCTAAGAGCAACCTGGCAATAACTCTGCTGTTTGGGTTAATAACAGCAGGGCAAATCCACTGGAAACATCCATCCATTTTACATGGACTTTATTAAGTACTGTCCAGAAAAAAAAAAAAAAAAAAGGCTTCTTTCTATGCTGCTTTATGTTATAACAGGTCTCAAACTTCATTTTTGGGATTGTTAGCAAACTTGGTCGTTTTAAATATGATATTGTACTGGTACTTCCATGCTGGTACTAACTTTTATGCTTGTCATGCTCATAAAGGAGAAATCATATTCACATATAGTTCATCTTTGGCTTAGTAAAACAGAGTTAAGTCTCATCACCCAAAATAACCTGAAGATGTCCCTGCCTGTGGGAGAGAGGTTGGAATAGATAAACTTTAAAGGTGCCTTCCCACACAAACAACTTCATGATTCTATCCTATAAATCAGCTTCTCCATTCCTCTGGTCAGGCTCGAGGCCTTAAAGGCATTCTTTCACTTTAACCTTAATCTTTTCTCAGTACAGAGTACACATAGTTGCACAATATTTTTCCCATCTTCATACTAACATCTTTCTAAGGGTATTAGTTCTGCTTCTTCAATTGATCTGAAAAATTCCAAAACTGCATTAGCTGCAGCCCATGCCTTCACATCAGCTCACAGAACTTCCCTCAGCTCAGTCCATGGCCCACTCACGGGGTTGGAAACCTTTCTTTTTGTGCCCATAAATGCACCTCTCTGCAGACCAGCCCTAATCCTGAACACAGATTTCATGCTGTGGACTCCCTTTGCTGGACTCCCATTTGGTTTGGACAGGGATGTTTGACGGGATAAACCACATTATGAAACAGGAAACTTTTCTGACCATGTCACCAAACTTTGCACCTTTCCTCCAGGACTCTGAGGGTGATTTTTGTCATTGCAGTTGAGATCTGCCCATGCCACCCTGAGGTCCTCAGCAGCACAGGCTGTTGGTGTCAGGATAATGCACATAGCAGCAGCAGTTAATTACTATTGCTGATAGACTGAATATGCATCCCCTTGGTGAAAAATGAATACTAAGGGGGGAAACAACCCCAACAAAGCATAGTAAGAGTTGTATAGGCACAAGTTTTGATTTGGTTTATCTTTTGAGACAGTTTGATTAGATAGATTAAGTTTCTGTGCATCTCTCTAAAGACCACAGTAATAACCAGTGTCATGACTTTGAAATCCTTTGAACTGCAGAAGGGAATCAAACATGGTTGTCTTTTTATCCCAGCTTTTACTCTTTAGAATTCTAAAAGCTTGCTTTGCTCATCTGTCAAAGGGATGGCATTAAGGGGATCACTGTTGACAAGTGATAGTACAAATTATGCAACACAAATGACATTTCACTACCTCTCCTCTGATCTGCAATTCCCACTCTCAATCATTCCCTATTCTATGAAAATATTAAACCACAGATCCAACTGCAGAAAAAGTGATAGTGTAGGTGTCTCTTGATATCTTGCTACTGAACAAAAATATGTTCTGAAGCCCACACCTATAATTATGTTTCTGAGAGTGGGTTCCATTTAAAGTCCCCTGGTTCCTGTGGGGATCTTGAAATATAAGTGTAGAGATGTCATGACAGGATCAGGGCTATAAGGTCTGTTCTAAGTAAATGTTAACAGTTCTGAAAGGTCTTGCATTAAATTCAATGTAAACCAACAGGCAAAATCATTAGGCTGCACTTCATCTGAGGTTTCTCCTTAGGCAAGGAGAAACTGAAAAATTTATGTGTCCTTCCAGTTTGCCCCTCGACAAAGCCTTATCTCAGACCATTCACCATCAGCTCCTGAGGAGTACTGTCATCTTCTTCCATGGTTTAGAGAGACCTTCAGTGACAAGAGGATTCTGAGAAATCAGAATTGCAGCACTCAAGACACTCGGGTCAGAGCAAGAGCGAGCAACCAAAGAGCCAGGAGTGTGTCAGCAGAGTGGAGGGGAGGAGAGGAGCAATGCCAGCAGCAAGGACACAGCCACAACCAGCACAGCACCAGACAATCCACACACACTGGCTGCATTGCACTAAATACAGCAAAAAAAAAATAGCTTTTCAAGTTTTAGCTGCACTCTTATCCGTGCAGTGAGACAATTTAGTCCCCAGACATTACAAATCAGACTAAAGAAGGCTGGAGGCAAACTAGTTTTCAGACTGCCTTAGAGGAGGAGGACTGGAGGTGGGATTTTCCCTATTAGTGAGATTATTCTTGCCTCACCAACACGTTGATGCTCATGTAAACCGGAGTAATACAGAGGGCAAAATGATTTTAAGAGTCACCTGAAGAGACTGCACGGGCACCACAAGTGATATTGCTGCCAAGGAAGCCTCTGCACACAGACTTTGCAACCAGGACTTCCGATTACTCTCAGAGTCAGCAGTACAGAGGAGGTTCATCTTCACATGCTTCTCTTTTGGAACAAAAATATTGACTGAAAACAATGCACAAGTGTTTTCAGAAGTGGACAATTGAATCGTTTGGGCACCTGACCTCAAGACACTGCCAAAACACTGAAATATTGAAATGAACACAAGGGTTGCATCACACAAGAGAAACAGAAATGGGATTACCGACAGAAATTTTGCCACAAGGCTGTGTTTAGACTGAAGAAAAACAAAAGAATAAAATTATATTAATCTTTTTTTGCCCAAAGCTGTAAAAAGCTCTTGTGTCAAAAACCATCCCTCTAAGTTACACTTGGTATCCCTGCTATATATTACATTAACTGCTTTTTATTAGCAGCCTTATTACTCTCAATATGCACAAGAGCAGAGGAGTTTGCAAATGAACAGAATTGGACTGCAAAGAGTACAATCCATGGGAAATGCTGCAAGTTATTTACTGGCTTGGTATAAATCTGCATATAGATTGAGGAATTCAGTCATAAAGCACCTCCAGGTGAGCCTCAGCAGACGTGGTTATGAGGGCACCTGGAGGCTTTGTGTGCTCACAATGGGCTGCTGCAAATGGAAGGGAACAGTTCAATTTGTCAAACATGCTTAGGCATCTCTATTTATTGGGGAATTATGGTAGGGTATTGTCTTGGAAGAAAAGGAAATAGAGACCTTGGCTTACTGCTAAAGAGTAAGCCACTGGAGTTCTTAGTGAAGTAGGATTATGCCGAGTTTAAGGATAAAAATCCCATATTCTAATGCGATTTAGGACACGCAACTCCCTGTGCAAGTTTTCCCGACCTTGATCACTTTTTTAAAGCTGATTTTAGTTCTGCTGAGTAAATTATCCAAGAACCAGTCAGATTAGGGGGATAAAATGGAACTAGAGGGAAAGATAGATGAATTAAGAGCCTTAGAACTTAAAATCTTCTGTGTAACTCCCAGTTTAGCTGAATGCTACTCCTTTTTAAAATGGATGATGAGTACCTTCATTACCTGCTGATGGAAACCACAGGTACTGCAAGGAAAATGAAGGGTACTTCTATTTTTTGTGTACAGCACAGCCACTTCTTAAACCCTCTTCCTTCTATATTTTTAACAGTTTTCATTCAGCAAAAGGAGAATAGCTGGAGGGAAGTTAAAATTTATTTGAAACCATGGCTCTAATTTATGCTTTAATTCAAGAAAAACCTGGGTACTAACATGGAACAACCAGGGCCATGATTTATGAAAGTTTGATTGTTATATAGTAAGATAATTCCTTGCACTCAAGCAAAAATTCCTTAATTAAGATAGGAATGCTCTATGGTTATATGAAAGAGGACAGTCAGCCCCAGTACACCTAATTTTGTTCTCTCTTATATGATCTACACAAGATCACTTCTCTTCAATATTTGCATCTCTAATTGAGAAGACAGTATTTCTCAGGGAGGTATATTAAAATAAGTCCTCAGCTTCATCTGATGACTGAATTATTATTATTCATGGGAGTTCCACTGTTAGTGTCACACCTCATGTAGTCTCAAGCTATGTTAATTAATGTAATTTCAGAGTGCCCTCCTCATATTGCTCCTCTCCCCTCTCCTCATCCTGTCCCTTGTGTCCTTTTGTCACCATGTTCAGCATGGATAAAATTGTCCTGTGGAATATAGTGTTTGACAAAATCAACCTTTTATGTCTTGGACTGTCTCTTGGCTGGGGCAGCTCGCCCATGAGGAATTATTCCTTACCATGGCTGCCATTAAGGATTCTGAACCTTCTACAGGTCCATAGCAGGTGAATTTAGGAAAGTCAATAAGCCTCTGAGGGAACCTTAAGCTGTGATATGAGCATTTAATCCTCTGTTTCTTTTGGAACCTTTACACGAAGGGCTCAGCAGCTGAATTCTGATAAAATGAAAAGGTAAACTCTAATTAGAACAATGCAGTTCAGGCTTTTTGCATTCAGGCTGTCACAGCACTTTCAATATGAAAATGAATCTATGAGGGCTTACAGCTCAGACATGAAAAGGTTTCATGAACTTCACTGGGCTGGCAAAGGTCTCTGCCACAATGTAAAGCTCATTTTTAGCCATGTTTCATACAGAAATACGTCTCATTAAACAAAAGGGTACAAGTGATACTGAACTGGCATGAGAGCTTGCCTAAGCTTGCAGCTTTGGAACCCATTGATTATTTTCAACCAAGACACCCAGAAAAAGTGCAATGAGAAGTACTTTCTTGTGTTCTCTATGGGTGTAGCTGTTAGGTGGGGAAGGTGCACAGCAGAACACAGAGAAAAGAGCAGTCCAGAAGTGACTCGCTGCTCCAACAGCCAGAACCCACTGAGGTCACACCCCATGGGCATGATTCCAACCACAGAATGCACAAATGCTGCAGGGCTTTTGTCATAGAAGCACTTGTTCCACATAAACTTGCTCGTAGAGAAAAATCCCCACAAAATTGAGGGAGGATTATAGGGGTTTGACTGTTTGGTGATAGCTACACAAAATTTCCTCTACCAGGCAGACAACCTGCTTACAATGAGGAGAGAACTCAACTCTCTATTCCCATCTCTCTTAGGCACTTATATTCTGCTTCTTACTTGTGAATTAAGACTTGGACAAAGTTCATTGCCCTAAAAAACAAAGCTTATTTATAATTTTTTTTGGTCTGTTGTGGCCACGTGGCTATTAACATATGAAAGAAACCAAAATAAAAATTAAATGCACTAAGACTTCGCTCAGAGGCAAGGGTCACACTTTTGCTCAAGGTATCTGGGAGCTCTGAAACAGGACATGTGTGAAAATGAGATTGCTTTGTGCTGAGTCTATAGAAAGATAGCATTCCAAAGTGTGAAGGTACTCAATAATGCACAAAACACATCCACAACAAAGGTAAGTTGCTTCCTGGCAATGCTTTTCATCTCAAGCCTAATTACAACATCCCAAAAATCTTCTTCTGGAACTCACTGAATTTATTCCTTCCTAAATCTATTTTCCTTTAGGACTAACTGCAAATACACTTTTCTAGGACTTTCAAAGTACTATAAGCAAAGAACAGCTTTATCAGCAGAAAAAAAAAATAGCAAATTAGGATCTAGATAATTTCTGCTTTTCCATGTAGCTCTAGAGCTCTGACAGTCCCCCTTTTTCTAATGTATGACTTTTATATAATACTGTGCCATCACAGTTGTTCTATAATTCAGTCTCCTGGGTAATTTGCTTTTCTTGTTTTGAACATACAGCAAAAAATTAAAGAAATATTGATAATTACTCCTAAGACCTGAGATATGAGTGATTTGAGGACAAGTATAAAAGAAAACAGGCTTAGTTCAAACTTTTCAGCAAAAGAATTCTTAAAAGGAAAAAAGATAATTGGAGAATAGCAACATGGATTTGGGCAAAAGAGGAAAGAAAACAGGTTAACTTTAGTACTGTTTTAGATCACATGAAATAAAAGGGAAGCATCACCCTGGAAAAGCTACCCTAGAAACATGAGGCCATTAAATTCTTTCTTGTTTCATCCTGAATCCTGTTGTCCTCTGGCTGTTCAACTACGTTAAATAAAATACTTCAAAGGAAAGTCTCAAGTGTTCAACAGCCGATTTTGCTCCCAGAGGTGCTGAACTGGCAAAAGTGGAAACATGTGGAGCAAATATAACTAACCAGAGAGGAAGGATGGGCTGCCAGGGCATTTTTAGAGAAGGAAAATAAAATAGTAATGAATAGGCCTGGAAAAGGCAGGTGACCATGAGGTAGGCTTCATTAGGAAGAAAGGAATGGCAGGGATAACAAATCTGCAGCTTCCTAATACACATCTAATTGGGGCAGATAAAATTATATTCCCGTGCATAAAAGGAAATAACACCTTCCTTCTGCCTCTGGGTGTGAATTCAGGCCATTCAGAACAGGCTTTCCAGCGTAATAAAGGCTGGCTAAGGACTCCTGCACAGCCCAGGCAGGCACTGGATTCTGGTGGTATTAAGGATCTAGGTACCTGAATATCTGGGATACATCAGAACTAGAGTCACCCACCATTAATATGGTGTAATCATCCTTTAGTAGAATCCACTTCCTGCAGAAAGAGCCATCCCTGCTCCTCAAGCACACAAAAACCCGAACCCAGACCAGATCCAATAATTCTGTCAGAGGAAACACAAGCACAGTCCTTTGGGGGCAATAATGCCCTGCAGATCTTCAGGCAGAACTGGTGACACACATTCCCACCATATCAAAAGTTCAAGTGGGAAAAGCAATTTATTCCTGCCCCACATGTCAGTGGATGCAGATAAGATCATTACACATTTCTGTTGCAAAACACTGTTGATAGTGTGTCATAGAAGATTAGATTTGCTGTACCTTATTTATTATACATGTCCACATATTGTGATAATTGGGTTGAATAATATTTCATGCAGGCTAACGTGAAAATCATTTTTGCTGAATATAAAATTACTTATTTTGATTCTGCAGGGGTTTGTTTTGTCAAAACTCATGTAGCACTTAGGAAACTAATAATTGTTCAATTGTGGAGCAGAAGTGTAAAATTATCTTAACAGAAGTGCAGAAAATGAAAAGAACAATGGATCTGACCTCATTTGTTTGATTATTAATGGTGTTTCATCTAATTTACAAGGTCTAACCTTGTGTAATGCAAATGTAGAGTGCAAATGTATCTTTTTATCTCACAGTCGCTAATTAGTTATGCTATATATCACCCTATTTTTGCTCTAGTTAAGCAATGGGGCAGAAATCTGAAGGAAAAAAACCACCAAGAATAACATTTAGAAAATACCATTAGATTAGAAAGACTGAAAAAAAAAAAATCTGTGAAGATTATTAAATATACTTTATAATTTGGTACAGCTCTCACTCCTCATCAAAGGAAAACAAAATTATTAAATATTAGAAGTGAAACGTTTCTGGTGATGCTGTGATTTACTCAGAAGTTTCTGTTTCTCTTCCTAAGACCTCTCAGAGCTACCAGCCCCTGGCAGAAAATGGCCCTGTATTACATCAGTCAGCTACAGGAGCCACTCAGACCCCACTAACAATGGCATTGCTCTTTGCATCTCAGAGAAAATCACCCTTTCTAAAATACAGGTTAATCAGATTTCAGAGATGAGAACAGTGAGAATGGTGAAACAAGGCAGAACCTGCACCTATTTCTGTCACTGTGATATTTTCTGAAAAATCCCTTCACCAGGATTTCTTCTCCTGGAAAGATGAGAAGCCTCAGCTTCTCCTGAGTTGGCTGCTCTGCAATGTGGTCTGGAGATCACCTATCCAAACCTGTGAATTGTTTTAACTTAATGACCAATCACCATCAGCTGTGTCAGACTCTGAGGAGTCAGTCACAAGTTTATCATTCTTGTTAAGCCTTCTGTCTGTATCCTTCCTCTTTCTTTAGTTTAGTTTTAGCACAGCGTTCTTTAATACAATATCATAAAATAATAAATCAGCCTTCTGAGAACATGGAGTCAGACTCTCATCTCTCACCTCGTCCTGGGGACCCTCAAACACCACATATTTTCCCTACAACTTGCACACAAACCACAGAGATGGATTTGCTGGGAGGTGGAGCAGGAGCAGAAGCCCTTCCCTGAGCTATGTGGGTTATGTGCACAGCAAGGAGTCAGGCAGAGGGTGCTGGTTCCTCCCCCTGCCCCAGATTCTGTGGCATCGGACTTCAGATGTATTTCACGACTTTGGCTTCTCTGGAAGTTTTGCAAATAAAAATCCACCCTTGCTCAGCTGATGGGTTTTGTGTCTCCTGTAGTTAAATTACCACAACGACAGAAGAGGGAACATGCTGGGATCAGGCCAACAGCCTCAGTTTGGGTGGTTTCTGTGAGGCATTGGCATCTCAGCAGAGGAGAAAACGCATCTCCACAAGACAATTAGGTAAAAATTAGAAGGTGATAAAATGGAAAATTAGTGTACTCAGATAGAATTTAGGACTGAAGTGTCTCTCCCTCCCCGTTAATTCAGTGATGGATTATACCACTGCGTCCTCAATGCATTTGTTTTAATTAAACAAAACTGAAGGATGGTCTGTGCTCATTCAATATTTTAGGTCAGCACCACTACAGAATTCTGTGCAAGTATATATCCCACCTATTGCTTCCTTTATACTCTAATGAGGTCATATATCAGTGAAAAGCTCTAAATCTTTAGTTTTCAAACTGTTTTTTTCCTTTTAGAGTTTTCTTCTGTAAGGTTTGCCCACCCTTACTCGCATTAACAACAAAGTCATCTCTTCTCTTTTCACTCCTGTCTGACACCACCTAAAGGACCCACAATGACAAGAAGAGACCAACCAAGATTCTTTCTGCTCCTTATCCATTTGATTTTATCTGTTTGATGCTTCTGAAGTTCCTAGCACAACAGGACACTGGCCCATGACAGCAACTCTGAGACACAACCATAATACAAATAAATAAGAAATGTTTAAGAACGCCTTCTCTTCAAGTAAAACTAAAAGGCTCCAAAGTAATATTATTTTTAAAGTTTGCACTTAGAGAATATGTAAGTTCATTTTTCCTGCTCTCTGGCAATTAGCTGTCTTCTCAGTCCTCAAGTCTGTCTGGGCCACTGAGCTGCTCTTAGTAGCTTCTGTACAAAGGGACATGTCAAGGGCAGCCAAACCCACTAATGCCACTGAGAAGAAGCATGCTCTCAATTGCTGGTTACATACAAATAATAAACTCAAGAATCTGCTTCTAACACACTGTAACCCCTACTGGGTTTTGCAAAGTCATTTTTGGGTAGCTGCCATTGCCCCTATTGCTTCCATTAAGTTTGTGCTATTTTATTTCCCTTTGCACTGTTCCATTATCAGTTACTGACATGATGCCACAGATATCCACTGCACACAAAAAATGGGGGTCTCAGGAGCATATCAGAGAGAGGAGGGTAAGAGGGAATGCAGCATAGTGCAAAGGTGATCCCCAGTCTGAAATTCTATACCCAGAACACCAAACACCAGTTCAACTATCACAGCACAGAGGTTTCTGCACAGGGAATAATGCCAAAAATGAGAGGCTTTTCAAGAGTAAGGTATCTGTGGAAAAAGCCCACAAAAACACCAATAGCACCCAGCCTGAAGGAAAAAAAACTCAAAAAACCAAACCAAAAAGCTCCAATAAAATCAGAAAATGTCTTTGCATCACATTTCCCCAGCACTGTGTATTTGAGCTCCAGTGCTATTCCCTGGGAAAGGGCTTCAATAGCTGCTTAGAATTTTCCTCACTGTAACAAGGACAGCCTTCAGCCTGCAGGGGACTAAATCTTGCAATATCAGCAGATCAATACTTTGGTATTCAGCAAAATTCTATTGCACTTTTTTCCCTTTTCTCTTCCATCTCTGTTGGCCAGCATGTTCAGGCTCCTCTCTTCCTGACCAGAAATCCACAGAATTCTCTATTTTGAAGCCTGATTTTTTTCAGACACCCAAGAGCCTCATTCACCTTCACATTACAAATGCAGAGTACAAGATTATTTGGTTTTGATCACCTTGAGCACAGAATCATTTGCCTTGCCAATGATTTCATGCATACCCTGGCAGGCGTGCTCTCTCTTGCTCTTTCTCAGCCCAGCTCACTCCTCTCAATGAACAAGTTATCAGTGCAATTTTTATCTTCCCATCCACAATGGTGATCCTTTTTCCTTTGAAGAAAATAATTCTGTTTTCCTCTCTCAGGGCCCATCACTGACCACACCAACACAACCAAAGACCCCTCAGCTAAGGGGGAGAGTGAGGATAACACAGAGCTCCGTAACACAGCTCAGCAGGAGCTTGGCTTCCCTTCTGCTTCTGAAACAACCACCTTGCATCTGCCCTTCACAAAAAGATGTGTGTAGATTCGTTTTATTTTACCCATCTGTTCAGATGCTCCACTATCCAGGCAGAATTTCTTACCATCATGCAATATATCCCCATATGACTGGATGCTATGCAACAATTCTGACAAGAATTTTCTCAATGCTGCAACTCTTGGATGTTTTAGCCACTGAGCTTCATTCTTCACAAAAACACAAAACAGGAATAGAACAATGTCAGAAAATAAAAGGAAAGTGATCAGAGACTCAGAAAAACACCTACTTATGAGACTGAGCTTCCAGAGACATTCACTACAAGCAGCAGCATTGGAAAGGTTAGCAGAATGTACCTACTTGCCTTAGAATACTATGGAAGAGGTTAAAAATTCCACAGGAGCAAAATACCGATAATTAATGAACAATCTTTTGATCAGAGTTGTCTAAATTGTTTCTAGCCTTGTTTTTGATCAAAATAATTTAAATAAATTAAACCCCAGGCAAAAAATTAAAGACTTAAGGAAAGGAAATGCTCAGTTACTTCTGACAGGCTGTTTTAGTCACAATGGTGCTCATATTCAGAAAACCCTGCTTATAATGGTTCTATAAACTATCAACACTATAAACAACAGCCCTTCAGACCTGGGTATTTCAGAGCACTCTGCTGTGGTATCCTGGCTCACCGTTAGTTCTTCATTTTGAAGTTTAGATCAAGGTTCTGTTTGGTTTTATTTTTTCATTTTTTTTTTCAATTTCAAGGTCTTTGCTAAAACATCTGTGTAACACAGTGCTGCTCAATCACATTTATTTGTGCTTATTATCTTAATTATTTTTTGCCAGAAAGACTGACAATTATGCATTTGCAGATGTAGTAGATCAAAACCCCCTGAACACTCTGGTGTTTGCTCTGGGCTTATTACTCCCTGATACTTGTGCTATCAGTAGAATTTGCTTGTTTACCGTGGCTATCTCTATTTAGATCATTTATTTAGAGGAGAAGCAGCGAGGAGTTGCACTGCTGACTCCTGGGAGGCCTCATTTGTTATCTTCTCCTAAATGAACAGCGTCTACTTGACTCCCGTTTGCTATTTTAAGCCAAAGCTTCACTCACAGCTCTGTTCTCACTCACACTTCACACAGATCTGAGTTGAAGAGAGATTAAGCTACACTGGCCCCAAATTCAGCAGAGGGGTAGAAGGTTTCCAGAGGAAACACCAGAAGTGTTAAATTCTGGGCCAGTGAGAAGGAGAAGCATTTGGCTTTTTACAAGATGGAAGAGGGGTCGTTATAGTGCTAGAAAAGAAGGGTGGGGAAAGGCCAGGGCAGGAAGGAAAAGAAAAATATCAGCTTAGGAATTCTGCTATGAAACTTCTCTAGCAGAGAAGACCAGTCATCCTCAGCAGAGACACAAATGTAAAGCACAAAAGTAATTTTATTTGGAGGCCAGGTACAGTTTCAGGGAAATTAATATTCCTTACCCTCAATGTTTCAGTATCTTTTTAGAGGTTGTCTTTGTTCCTCTTTAGTGGAAGTAGTTGAGTGCACAGGAGAGGTAATAAAGCTGGATTCATAGAGATTTCTATGTTGTGATGGGATTTGACTGTAATTTATTACAGTGTAAAACCTGAAACTTCTGGCAATCTTGCTGTGGGGCAGGGAAGGAGAAGGGGAACTCATTCTTAATTCTAGCTGCTATTTTCAAGTAAGCATGTTTAAACTATTAATTCTCCATCAGACTTGGCTGAAATAGGCTGATGCACTCAGAACAGAATATCATCATAATAGATAGAAATCATGATTAGATGAGACAGTTTCTAAAGAAACAAACTTTTTGAAATTAAAAGAATTAAGCAGTAATGCCACAAAGCACTGTGAAATCAAAGGCATAGCTTTGGTCATGAGTCAACCCACCCTCTCAAGCAGCTTAAGGTTTGTTTTCTCCTGCTAACTGGATTAGCTCGCCTCCACTGAGGACATCCTACCCAGAGCTAACTTCGCAATTCCAGCTGAAGCCCCAAAGCTGTAGTCTGGGCTCTTGGCATTTTCTCATGATGTACGTAATTCTACCCATCCATCACCTGATTTTAAACTCAATCTTGTGTTGATCAGGCTCATAGGAATTGCCTTCACCTTGTCTTTAGAAAATCACATTATCCTGACTACTGTTTTCAAAGTCTATGCTACCATCAATATGAGGATTTCATGGTGGATCAGGAAAAATAATTTAATTTTTACTCTTTTTTGTAGTTCACTATCCGAGATCAACCCTGCTCAGTATGGCCAGGTATAAAGGGGGTTTTCTTTGTTTGTTTATTTGTTTTAGCAAAAAAAACTTCCTAATATTGAATTTCTCTCTTCTAAATTTATGATTTCAGAGAACTAGGACAAAAATCCTGTGTGCACAGGACTGGACTTACTGTACCCTGCACTGAAACAGCTTTGGGTAAATTATTGAGGTAATTAAGCACTGCACTTTGACTGCCACATGGCATTCAGGTGTGGAGTGAGCTGGCAAGCACAGCAGGCTCCAGAACAGATTAAGGGGAGCAAGGAGATGGTCCACAAATAATGTTCAGTATTTTTCAGCCACATCCCCAAGGGTCTGTGCCAAAGAGGCAGATCCTGGCTCATGTGGCCTCTGTTGTGCCTGTGAACGTGCTCAGTTTTTGCCTTCATTACAACAAGAGAAATAGCACAAAAGACTGGCACAAACAGCTGAGAAGAAAGCACTCGTGGCCAGCTGGGCCTCCACCTTCAGGCCAAGGAAGCAATTTGCTTTTCTGCTCCCAAATGTATTAACTTGACCCAACTCCCATCACAAGAACTCTTTTTTGCCATTGTGGAAAATATATTTCAGTATTAAATGTTCCTTCTTCTTTGGGATGATTCTGTAGGAAAGCATAAATCTCACCACAAGCACTAATACTACACAGAATTTTCTGCATCCAAAAATGTTGCCTTTTCCTTTGCACAGAACATCTCAGCCTTTATATTTCTCATATCAAGGATTATCTCAGCCCTTTGTATTTTTATGAAACAACATTACATTGAAACAAGGATCATGTAGATGCACAACATTCTTTCTCTTCTGTGCTGCTGCTTAATCACACCAAATACCTGCACAGAGCTCTGGACCTTTCAAAGAGTATTTCAGCAACCTAAACAACTGGAGTTTTGTTTACAAGACCAGATAAGTTGCTGACAATAACTCCCAAGACTTTTTAAAGCACACTGAAGGGGACCTTAAGAGACTGAATATCTCCTGCACACCAGAAGCACTGTAAATATTACAAACCACTAAATGGTGCTTGGGCTACACAAAGTGTAAGATTTAAATCCTCAGGCCACAGGTCCCTGGTGCTCCTTAGAGATGCTTTCCAACTTTCTTACTGTTTAGAGAAGTGCAGCTCAATTGAAGGGCATTTACATTAGCATACATCCAGATTTTCTCCCTTGATCTTTGTTTTAAAGGCTGTACAACCTCCACAGAGCAGCACGTTGCATGTCAAGGATTGTATTTGAACCCAAATGTGCAAACTTTCTCTTTTCCAAAAATCTTCAAAATATTGCAGGAAAATACAGTGGGGTCTCCCTCGGGGCAGCAATTGTCCTTAAGCTAGGGGTTGACAAATCACTACAGTGAGAGGAAAAATGAAACAGATCAGTTCTATCCAAAGAGGCACACGTACTGCAGTTAAGACTTTTCTTTTTCTTTTTTCCTCTGTGGATGAAGTAGACAAAGGGATGCATGGCCCGCATTGGCAGCCTACAAAGCTCTCAGGCAGCAAGTCACTGGAATGAGGAGAAAAGGCTCTGCCTCAAACTTCTTAGAGCAAGAAGGAACACTCCAAGCTGACTGCAGTGCTTTCCACAGCATATCAGGGCTGACTTGAAATCATTACTGAGAGCCAGGCCACTGCTATCGACTTTGCAATTACTCCGTGTCTCAGCGTGGGCGCGGTGGCAGCCGGCATCGACAGAGAGTAGCTAAAACTGGCTCTGGGCTTTTGTATCTATTGGTCTTTGTTAATTGCATTTCTACTTTCTTTATCACATTTGCTTCTAAACACTCAGCAGTGCAGAGGATGCTGACGGGGCAAGTAAGTTTGGTCCTAAGTTCACACAGAAGCCTCTACAAATCAGGCTCCGGGCTCGGTGCCGCATTGTGCGGCTCCTCTGCTGCGGAGGCAGGAAAACAAAGCAGAGCAACTCCTGGCAACCATCCCAAGTATGCAGGAAGGAAAACAACAAATGCCTCCAGGGACACACTGATACATGGAGTTAGGCAGCACCTGGGAAGCCCCACACCTGTGATCCTCCCACAGTGCCGCGTTGACTCAGTGCGTTACTCAGCCACGCGGGATTCATCGCGCCTAATCTGAGGGGCTCACAAAGCAGGCGCTGACACCTCAGCTAGTTATCCTTGTACAACCACTGGGAGACAACTGACACTTTTACTACAGCATGGATCATCTTGTGCAGAGAGGCACATCTAAAATAGGTCAGAGGAATCACAGGCTGGAAGCAATGAATTCTCTGTGTTTTGTAAAGAACTCTGGAGGAGAAGATGCCTTGAGAGGTGTAAGGGCTTTTCAGACAATGGAGTCTAAAATGAAACTCAAGATGTCAAGACTATTTATGTCAATAAATAAATTATTCTATTTTCCATTCAGCACAGGGTATGGAACAGCAAAAATCATATATGATTGTCTTTATCATGTTATCTCAGCTTGTCATTCTGCAATTTCTTTGTGACACACAAACACTCCAGCCCAGAACACATCTGCCACAGAGCAGAGCACAGCTCCCTGGCTTCACACTGTTAGCTCAGGGAAAAAGAAAAAAAAGCTCCATTCCATATCTCTCTGCTTTTTCACACTCCCGTTCATACATAGCTACAATAACTACCCACGTGTAAAAGAATATGGGAAAGCTGCTCTTACAGATCACAAAGCCTGACTGCCAAGAATAGAGTACATCTGTGACTCCTTTGAGGTGGACTCATGTTTCTATTTCTCAACGTTTCTATCAAATATAAAGTGTTTCACAAAAGCAGAGCTCCTGTCTTTTAGCAGAAATTCACAGTTTGAACCTCCCCTGCCCTACCCTTGGTGTGCTTGTTCCCACTTGTGCTGCCCACGAGGCATCTTCTCACCTGCACAGCTGGACACAAACACCTGAGCTGGCAGAGGCAGTGCCCCTGGGGAGCCATGAGGGCTCTGAAATTGCATTTCAATGTACATTGTTTCCTCTAAATTGGATCAAATTTGTTTCTACTGAACAGTGCATCACTTCCTAACTAGCCTGGCATCTGAAAAGATGCCCAATAAAGCCTCTTAGGGGGAGAATTCCATGCTATACCTTACACCACCAAGAGCATTACTGGGTGTGTAGAGGATGTTCTTTGATCCTGTTAAAGAGAATAAGGGGAAGAATGCTATTTCTAACAGTGCAGCAGGCCTCAGAGCCATACTGGAAGAGCCATACTACAGCCAGGACTGACTCAGATGCTGATTCTGCTCTCCCCTTTAAATCTGATTGCTCAGTTTTTTAGTGGTGAGCCAGGATTATTGCAATTCTGTCTGGTGGAATTTTCTGTCATTTGCAAAGGGTTACATGTAATAATAGTGTTTTATGAGACACACATTTTTTCAAGTAGGTATGGGGAAAACCAGGCTACAAGAGAATTGGGGCTTTTGTTTAAAGAAGGAACCCTGTACTCTGGGCAAGAGGAAATGTTGCCATTATCCACTAGGACCCAAGGGTCCTGTGGCGCTATTGTGTCACCTCTGCCTCTCTTAGACCTGTTGATCTTGTGTCATGAGTGTAATGTACATAAAAGCATGTGGCACTACAGGGACAAGCAGCACTTGCAGTGCAGTGACATGTAGATTCTGATAAACCTTTGCTTTAGAGAGGGAAAACTGACTCTCCACACCAACCTTCTGTCATGATTCATCCAGACATCCTCTTACTCCTAAGCCCATTAGTCCTTGGAAGATTAAGTAGCACAGCACAGGCAGAAAGACTAAAGGATTGGGATGCATTATTTAGCTACAATTCAGTGCCTGAGCTCTGCTGTTTTCCTATTCCTAGCCTGTAGCAGAAAACACCTCTAAATGCATTAGCTGAAATGAATGGGTTGAACTTAAGTTGTTCCTCCTCATGTTTGTGAAACAGGAAAAGTACCACAGCTTATCTGCTGTGAAATAACCAACAGGGGTTTGGGTATGTGGGCACACAGACACACAGTGAGTAGCTGAGCTGTACAGACAGATACTCCCTACTGCCTGAGGTGGTGTGGTGGCTATAGCCTGCCTTGGTTCCTAAAACAGGATCAGTTTCAGTCAGATATTAATATTAATCTTGAATATTAATCAATGTGTTCTGTTCAGGTGCTCATTTATTAAACTTCTACTGAAACCTAAGAGAGACAGCTTTTGACATGGTCTAGATGCACGTCTTTACTACATCCAGGCCTTCTTCTGTGCCAGCACACTTTTGATTGTGTTCCTGGTGTCAAGGCTTTTGGAATGCCTTCCTCCCAGCACAGGTGCCCTGAGCACTGCACCAGCTCAGCCTTCACAGAGCCAGTCCCTCTCTTTTGGACTCACCACTTTCATAAGAGTCACATAAAAGTTAACATTTAATCTCTTAATAAAGCTGTCAGAGGTAAACAATGCTTTACTACTTTCTTCTTAAGGACACTAGAGACACCCTCTGAGGGAGAGGTATAGATTTAAATGAAGTCATCTTTCAAACTACTCTCCATCTTCCACAAGAATAAGTCTCCTTCAAAGAGCTCTGACAATATGACTGGTTTGGGGATTGGGGCAGGAGGGAAGATGAGAAGGGGAGAACAAAACAAGGTCATCCCCCCAAAACAAACAAGCTTTCATTTCTGACGCTGACACTGAGAACACAAGATTCTCTGTATTGCTTCCAAGCACTTTCCTATCCTATCTGCTGTTCTGTTCCCAACCATGGCTGATTTTTGTTGCTTCAGAGTAAGGCAGAAAAACAAACACGGTACAGCCAAGCACATGCTGGAGGGGAAAAAAATATCCTTTTAATGCAGTAGGAGACTAAGGTATAAACAATGGAGTATAGAATCTCAGCCTGAGTCTCAGCAGCTCGGTGTAAGGTTTTATACAAGTAAAAATGAGTTTAAAGATGGAGCGGCGGGGCCGGCAGAGCACGCCCAGGCCGGGTGACCAGCCCGTCCCAGCCGATGGGGCGCTGCCCCAGCTCGTGCTCAGGGACCGCGCCTGAGGCAAGAACTGCAATGAGCTGCCTTGGGGACATTGGCCGCTGAAACTACAACCCGCAGGAGAAAGAAGAAGCATCTCTCAGTCTCTTAGTGTAATCGGATTTATTTGGCACCGGAGGCACCAAACACCCCCAACGAGTGCCGAGGCTGACAGCCCCGCGGAGGGGAAAAACTCGGATTATAAGGAAAGTGGGAGGGGAGGGTGGTAACAAATCAGGAGCGAGAAGGGAAGGATACATTGAGGACTGACACAATGACAAAGCCAATCATACATAGCTAAGGGAGGGGCCCCGGCCCCTGAGCCAATCACCCGACACCCTGGCCAGAAGTTTCTGGAAAAAGAGGCAGGGGTGCCGAGTGACAGGCAGGCAGCCGGGGGTGGAGAACTAAAAGGATACGTGCCGCAACTATGGAAACTGGGGAGGGGTTGGGGGATTGACATTTAACTGAATGAGGACAGGACCCTTCAGCATAACAATGGAGGGAGAACAGGACAAACCCAAAACAACCAGCAACAAAAAGAGTCTTGCTATTTTAGTCCAACACAACAGTTTGCCTCTGGTACATATTCTGGTGCACTAGATACAGGTGACTCAAAATCTGGCTAGTCCCACACATGTTCCCTTTTCAAACCTGGTGACAATTCCTAAAGCTTCAGCTTTTTAAGATTCACTTCTGAAGCCATCAACTCTCTCTCCCTGCTACTCATTTGTTAAGCCATGAAATTCTCCAGGGCAAATGCCCAAATTGCACCTCTACCAATGCAGCAGAGAACACAGGCTGGCAGACAGATGTGTGTAGGACACCCAGAACACAGCCAGGCTGGCAGACAGATGTGTGCAGGACACCCAGAACACAGCCAGGCTGACAGATGTGTGCAGGACACCCAGAACACAGCCAGGCTGGCAGACAGATGTGTGCAGGACACCCAGAACACAGCCAGGCTGACAGATGTGTGCAGGACACCCAGAACACAGCCAGGCTGGCAGACAGATGTGTGCAGGACACTCAGAACACAGCCAGGCTGACAGATGTGTGCAGGACACCCAGAACACAGCCAGGCTGGCAGACAGATGTATACAGGACACCCAGAACACAGCCAGGCTGACAGACAGATGTATACAGGACACCCAGAACACAGCCAGGCTGGCAGACAGATGTATACAGGACACCCGGAACACAGCCAGGCTGGCAGACAGATGCGTGCAGGACACAGGGAACACAGCCAGGCTGGCAGACAGATGTATACAGGACACCCGGAACACAGCCAGGCTGGCAAACAGATGTGTGCAGGACACAGAGAACACAGCCAGGCTGGCAGACAGATGTGTGCAGGACACAGAGAACACAGCCAGGCTGGCAGATGTGTGCAGGACACAGAGAACACAGCCAGGCTGACAGGCAGATGTGTGCAGAACACAGAACACAGCCAGGCTGACAGGCAGATGTGTGCAGGACACCCAGAACACAGCCAGGCTGACAGACAGATGTATACAGGACACAGAGAACACAGCCAGGCTGGCAGATAGATGTGTGCAGGACACCCAGAACACAGCCAGGCTGGCAGACAGATGTGTGCAGGACACAGAGAACACAGCCAGGCTGGCAGATGTGTGCAGGACACAGAGAACACAGCCAGGCTGACAGGCAGATGTGTGCAGGACACACGGAACACAGCCAGGCTGGCAGACAGATGTGTGCAGAACACAGAACACAGCCAGGCTGGCAGACAGATGTGTGCAGGACACCCAGAACACAGCCAGGCTGACAGACAGATGTGTGCAGGGCACAGAGAACACAGCCAGGCTGACAGACAGATGTGTGCAGGGCACCCAGAACGTGACATTGCCATCAGGGGCCAGCAGGGAAAGTGCAGAGCAGCTGCTGTCTGCACACATTAACATCCCAGTCACCCAGGCACTTCTCCTGTGCCTCTGAATCACCTCAATTGCTATGGATTACCATCCCTCAGGAGACTCAGGATGGCATTCCCATTATCCACTTAGGTACATGCTTTTACTGTATCATCTGCTTAACTTAAGCTGATCCTACCCACTGCCATGACTTTGTGTGATGAATGCTGGAGTTGATAGACATCAACCTGCCATGGCTCTCTCTTCCAGGGCATGTGAAATCAGGAAGTGCTGCAGCATTTAGCTCAAAGCTTATGAAACACCCTGAGATGCCAAAACCTACACTTTGCAATTGGATAGCTATAAAATTGGTTCTTTGGCTATTAGAGGTGAGCATTACTTGTTTCAGTACTGAAATGTCAAAATTCTTCACAAAAGAAACATCTGCTGTAAATCTGAACCAGACAGTTCCTGCCACTCCAGTGTTTTGTCCAGTGAATGAGGGGACTCAGTTTCCACAGCTTTCCCACCCACACATGCAATAATGTGTCACTTAGTGCAACAAAATTATCAAATGAGTCACAACAACAGTAGCTTGCATTTAAACAAATGGCAGGTGTAATATGCACATTATTATCAAAATCTATTTTGTTAGAGACAGATCAAATGATTAACATAGAGTCAAAGACCATGAGCCATAGTGCAAGACATCTGCACTCAGTTCTATAATGTTATTCCAGTTTCAAGACAAGCCTAGTTTTAAAATGACCTACTAAGTGACACTACCCCATTAGGTTTTCCATAAAAATCGCCTTATTACGTTCAAGTGCTGTTCACTTCCTCATGTCATAACTCCTAGACTGAATACCTCTCCCGAAAAGACAAAGTTATTCACTATTCCAAAATTTTCTCTATTGCTGTTAATATTACCTTCATGGAAAATCTGACAAAGGTTTTGATAAAGTCTTCATCAAATGTATTAGAAGGGCCTAAGGAGTTACAAAATAACAGCCAAGCTGTTCCAGGAACTGTTCGAAAAGGCAGAAGGGCCACAGCCTAAAGAATTTTAATTTGGAGAGAGGGAAAAACCACATAGGAGAGACACATGCAACACACAGAGCACACAAACAGAATGAAAAAAATGCTCATCATTCAACAGCTTTTGGAAGCAAAAAGGTGGCTGGGAGGGCACAAGGTGCTGGGGGAGGCATGGGAGATGAGGGCCTGGCAGGAAAGGTGCCAGACTGGGGGGAGATGCTATAAAGAGCAATGAAGCTGTAGGAACACACGTGCTGAGCAGAGCCAAGGATGTACAAAATCCCCTGTATGATTAGGTATTTACTGAGAGGGAGGAGCAATTCCATCTTGGGGGAACAGACCCCTTCCCCCTCGTTCCCTGTGGCTGTTATTGTCATACACAGTGTCCTGTGTGATGGAATATCCCTTTGGTCAGCTGGGGCCAGCTGTTCCAGCTGTGTCTCCTCTCAGCTTCGCGTGCACCTGCAGCCTCCACACTGCTGGGACAGTGTGAGAATCACAAAAGGCCTTGGGGCTGTAAAAGCACTGCTCAGGTTTTACTAAACTGTGTCTGTTAGCATTGCTTTCATCACTAATTCAAAACTCAGCACCATACAAGCCACTGGGAAGAAAACTCTCTGTACCCCAGCCAAAACCAGTGCAAATGTCTCTGCAAGGCAGCAGTGTCCTTGCTGATGCCACAAACACACACTGAAAGAAGGCACTGGCACATTCAGGACTATTGTCTTGTCATAGTCCAGCACTGTATGCCAGTCCTACAACCTGTTTGATATAATTAATAGGAAGAGGATGCAATCCCTCTTGTCCTCAGGGGTTTGCTCTGAAATCACAGACGCTGCCACCAGCAAGGCTGGAAGCTGCAGAGTATTTAACAGGATGGTTCCTGGGCTCTCTGTGTGTATTCATCTGTCTGTAGTAGTACTAGTCATTAAAAAGTCTGTCCCCTTTTCAAGTGAAAAAATATTTAGTTTCTCTGGCTTATGACAGTCTTTGTAAAGAGCAGTGCTATATTGATTCTTTCCTCAGTGTGTATACAAACTCATTTATAATGTTGTGACCTGAACTGTGGAGCACAAATTTAAAATGACCTGTACATATTACTTGGTAACATTTGGATTGCAAGTTAAATACTCCCTGATTAAACATGAATGCTTTTCCCTGGGAGTACGAGATATCTTATCAGAAAAGCCTTCTTATCAAATTCACCATCCTGGAGACAGACACATTCTCTTGCAGTGCTGGGAGTTTATAATGATAAAATTAACAATGTTGTATTTCCCAGTGAAGTCAGCAGTAGTGCACTGCATCCTACCATTAATCATTAGAGCCAGTTCTCATAACAGAGCCACTTGCTGGCCCTCAGGCACCTGCATCACTCCCCAAGCAATTCCAGTCCCCAGCAATAACTTATCACAGGAGCCAGGGATCAAGATTAAAAACCCAGTGAATAATGGGAGACTGTGTGCACCTCTATTCCTCTGGTAGATACAGGCAAGCTAATAACCTCCTTAAAGGGGAAGCAAATCATTCCATATTTTTCACTTTATAGACAAGCCAGGAAAGACCTGTATCTACGTCTTAGTAAAATTTATTGTACTGTTTAAGCTACTTGTTTCTGCCTTGTGCAAGGCATCAGCATGCATAAAACATTGCTGGGGGAGGGCCCTCTGTGCAGCACTGCTCCAAGTGCACTGCATTCTGCTCACAATAAAAACTGCAGGCGAAAGAAATTTTCATCTAAATCAGGAAATCAGAAATATTACCCATTTTGTAAAACATTTGGGCAAGCAGTATAATCAGAGGCCAGATTTCCAGCAGGTGAAAAATGGCTTGAATTGACATTTGTGCCATAGAGGTGATGGAAGAGTCCCTGAAAATGCATTTCAGCCATGGCTTCTCCCCCTCTCTCGTTCCCAGTCACAGGGCACGGCACTAAAATACTGAGTGTTCTGCTGCTGCTGAGATCAGTGCAATTCTCTGGGAAAGGCTCTGCTGAGTTGATGCAGCTCACAGCTTGCTAAGCATGCAAGAGGGACAGGCAGGTCTGGAAATACAAAAGGAAACTTCACGGGGGCCTCACTGCAGTGTCCCTGCTGGAAGGACAAAATGCATGAATACACACACCTGTACAGGTATGCAGGAAGGTACAGCTGTTTACAGAGAGGTTTTTGTCTCTTTCAACTCAGCACCAGATATTATTCCATTATTGAGACTGTACTCAGAGGTTATTCCAGATATTCCTATTTTTACCTATAAACCCTATAAAACTTTTAAATTACCGTTATTGTACTGTTTATTCAAAGATTAACCTGGAAAATTAGTGCTACAGTACTTTGAAAGGAAGGAAAGGAAACAGGGTCTGATCAAAGAGACTGAGACACTGCTGCTCTTTAGTGTTCTCAGGAATTTCATATCAAGTTTTCACTTTTTTGGAGGTTACTACCAAGGGAGTGCTTGAATTCCTGAGATAAAAACAATAATTACTATACTTGGAATAATTAATACTTGCTACAGATTTTTTGTGAGGTGAGCAGAGAAAGAACTTCAAGTGTGACATTGCAGAGAAGGAGAATACAAGGAATTTAAGAAAAGTAAATGTAGAACTATTGTGTTGAAAGTATCCAGTTTATACAGGCAGCTCTTTGGGACACCTTTATATAATGCCTCAGTCAACAGCAATTTCAGACAACACACTGAGTTAAACCAGCCCAACCTAGCACTGCATGTTGGAGAATAATGTGTGAAGGAAACACAACTGAGGCACAGTTGGGCTGATTTCATCATGAAAACCACACAGACACAGAGGAGAATTCTCTTTGGCTCCAATCTGCCATTTAGACTACATGAAACGTTAAGAAACTGCAAATTACTCTTTAGAAGCTGAAAGATAGTTCTAAAATTCTGCAAGAGAAAGGAATGAATATCAAACATGGCCACAAAAATTTGTCAAGTGAGATTAATCACTGAGCCTGGTTATAAATGCTTAGTGTTCCACTGTTTTCCCAAGAGTTTTCATGAAACATTTATTTTTGACTGTCACGTCTCAGGAATTCTGCCTGATTTTCCCATCTGCTAAGAATGTAAGTTCATCACAGTTATAAAAGCTTGATGCCCCACAAAAGCTTCCCAAGCATGCAGTCAAATGGGATAAAGTCATTACAACTTACTGATATATCTGTAAACCTACATAAAAATCACATTATGCTTAATGATTAAGAAATAAATAACAATGCATTAATGTAATGGATGCATTGCTGAATGGCTGCATCTCTGAATACCATGTGATATAGTGGAGTGGCAAATGATTCAAGGCAAGTGCTACTGCCATCACTTCAAGAAGTTATTGGAAGCAGAGACAATGTTGGACTCTGATATGTGTTGAGATCAGCCCAAAACATGAAGCAAACAAAACCAAGAAGTTACAGACAGTTATTTCCACCCAAAAATCACATAAGATGTCATTATTCTCTGTTTCAGTTTGTGCCCAGGGTGTGAAAATCCTGGGAGAATTCCGATTAATGATCTTTCCTGATTAACTCTCACAATAACTCATTTTCCATAAAAAAAATCCAGTTCTTCCTGATTTGATCTTTATTTTGATAAAAGAATTAAATCCCTAGTAGTAAAAATCAAGTTTCAGCAAAATATCTCTACTGATTCTACCTTGGAATCCTCTGATTCTTATTCCTATTACAGAAGTCTGTTGTAGAGGGAAGACTAGAGAATACTGCAAGGCATAAAATTGCTGGGATTTTAAAATACACCCATGAAATGCATGTCAATCACTTTACAAACATCAGAACTGGTGTCAACTGGAGGCTTTAGAGACATCGTGCTGTTAAGCAGCTTCTCCTTGAGTTTTTGAAGGTGGGAGGATCAATGGGAGGATGCTTCAAAAGCTGGGTACAGGTGATGTACACACTACTGATGGGAACAACAGAGGAGCTTTGGGCATGTCTTAAGGAAGAAAAGTGACAGTCTCATAAAAGAAATTCCACAGGATTATGCTTCAGAGAACACAGTCCACACATGGATGAAGAAAGCAGCATAGCAAGCCATTTTCACAAGTTTGTGGGTTAGGCTGGTAGCAAAGGGTTTTATTTAATATAAAGAATTGGCTTCCTAACCATGCCCCCTGGGGTCATAGAGGTTTGTAAATCAACTCTTTACATCTGGTCAAATAATTCATAAGGACATAGGCACACAGGGGGATCTGTTTTCCATTCCTGAGCTGATCTTGGCCATGCAGAACTCAAGCTCTTGTACCTTTCATTTCAGAAAGTCTTGTATCTTTCCTTTCAGTGTTTATTTTGCACTACTTTAGTTGGCCTCTGCCTAATTATCAGCTTGAAGATCTGTCCTTTTGCTGACTTTAATGATAAATAATCAATAGGCCCCTTGTAGTGGCACTACCAAATCATTCTCATGCAGTGAGGATTATGCCAGATGGAACTTGCAAGAGCAAGAGATGGCAAACACAAATCAAAACACAAGATAACCTATTTAAACATCCCAAAAAGCTTTTTTCTCAGCAGTGATTGAACACTGGAACACGTTGCCCAGACAGCCTGAGTTTTTTTCCATTCTTGCAGCTATTCAACACTCATTTGGACAGTGCCCTACACAACCTGCCCTGTCTGACCCTGCTTTGAGCAGGAGGGTTGGACTCGAGGGTTTCCAGACATTGCTACCAACCTCAACCATTGTTGCATTTTGTGGTTCCATAAAAAGGCTCTGTTAATTGACACCTAGTGACTCACCCTGGTCCCACGCCTCGGGCTGCAAATCTGAGAGACACCTGTGACTACAATTAAAATGTACAGATCCCTGTTCCTTTAGCCAGCAGCTTCCAGCACACAGCCCCCTCTCACACCCAAAACGAGCCTTCCTGGCTGCCAGCAGAGCCCACAGAGGCACACCTGTGATCCTGGGACCAGGTGCTGAGGGCTGGCACAGCTGGAACAGCTGTTCTCCACAGGGGCTCCATGTGTGGGACAGTGGGCAGTCAAAGCCAGGCTTAGGCAGGGATCCACCGACAAAGTCTGGGAGACTTTCATGGCACATCACTGCTACTGGGGACAAAAACGTGCAGCCTGCCCTGGCCACAGAGCAGACATTTATGAGCTGCAGAAACAGGGATGAGAAAATTAAGCTGATTTAAAGATAGAGGACAAGTATCAGCTAAACCTGACTTAAGACTAGAAAAACCTAAATTTTGCATTAGGGGAAAAAACTGACAAGATGCCAAGCTCAATTCTCTTTCTACAAACATACAAGAAGGGAGTTAAATTTAAGGCCTTGCTCAAGGTGTTGTTATAATTGTCTTCTCCGTGACAGATTCTAAATCAGCATTGCAGGAAGAGACAGAAAGCACCAGGGGAGACAAGGAGAAGCTCTACTGTCACAGACAGTCACGACTTCCAACACTTCTGAAATTCAAAGGAGGAGAGCAAGAGGCAGGCTGTGTGTTATGTTGTGGAGGGAATATTGGATTTGAGGAGCTGGACAACAGACTAAAGGAAATCTGATTGTGTCTATTCTGAAAAAAAGTGTAATATTGGAGAACTTTTCCCTCCTTTCTAAGACAAAATATTCAATCCCATAGCTTCTAGTTCAATACATTCATTTTTACTCCCTTATTTCTATGAAAACCATCATTGTTTTTAAGACCAGGCATTGGATGATTGTATTTATGAGCTAAAATTTAGATTCCTTAGACTGTTAGAAAAATTTCCCTAATTGTGTGATTTCTTTTTTCTGCAAATTGGTTTCAACATATAAAAAAATCTTTAGTACTATTGTGGCACTGCTCATGGAGATTTAAATAAAACAAAAGTAAATAAAATGCTGCAGTAAAGTAAACCTAAATAAAGAAATACATAACATTTGATTTTTCATGAGGAAGCAGAAAGTTGGAATTATTTTACTAGGTTTGACTGTGTGCAAAAAACCCCAATAAAACCCCAAACCAATATAGGCATTATAAGAATGAAGGCAATGGTTTAATCCCAAAAATGCTTCTGCACATGAATAATAAAATACTCCAGAGCAGAATTATTCCTGCTCTGGAGTTCATGCGCAAGTATCAGGATGCAAAAATCCACGAGTTATCTCATACTGAAGATTACAGTGTTATTCTGTCAATTTAAACTTCCTAAAATTCCTGCTGATTGCAATGAGGAGTTTGCAGGAAAAGCTGATCAATATATGATGATGCGATTCAAACCCTGCCTGTTTTGGTTATGGAATCCATTACTGGTGAGAATATCTGCATTTTAAAGTCTCACCTTCTGTTTAGCTACAGCCAAACCCAACACTTAGCCCTCAGTGCTAAAAGATTCTATTTCATCTGCTAATGATTTCATTGAATCTGCTTAGATTTAAAACACCTCTAAAGGAAACAGAATATGACATTTCAATAAAGCCATATTTTTTGCAAAAGTCCCTAAACAATGCATGCAAAAGATCAAGCTGCTGAGCACAATCATCTCTTTGTGAAGGCTCTCAATATGTGAGGAGCTCTTATGAAAGGAAGAACACAGACAGCAGAGGAACTCAACCAGCCCTTAGAGTAGAATAAAAATACTTTCATTCCACCAGAATTGCTCAGGTACAAAATGTCATTCAACCCTTTCCCTCTTTCAGGTGGCTTAATTTTACAGAAACTTTCTCTTCAATGTAGAATGTGATGTGACTTTAGAGAGAAGAGGGATTTGGGATTTTTTAGTGTGTTATTAAGCCATGAAGAGTCAAACATTTTGCTGAGTTAAGGTGATTCACTACACTGCGCTGCTTAAGCTCAATATCTATTTCTGTGTTGCCTATTTTAATCTTAGTTGCAAGTTAAACTGACATTGCTGAAGCTCTTTCCTAAGGGTTTCCAACACATAAGCTAAATTACAGTGCCTTGTAAATGGGGTTTTGTCTGTTCAGCAGATGGAGAGTGATTGATTAAGCTTCAGTGACTTGTCTATGGATATGAATTCTTAAAGACACTGATCTGCAAAATCAGAAACCCAGTGGCAGGTTACATTGGTAAATACTCCAGCAGCGTTTCTGAAATTAGTGAAAGTTGTGTGTGGGACAGAAGGGCTGATCCAGCACTCTGTGTTCACGTAGGCCAACAATTTAATGCTCTTTGGTATTCCACCATTTGGAAGAATGGGAATACATCTACTACTCCAGTTTCTAACGTTTAAAGGACTTCAATCTCCAAAAAGGCAGATACTTTAGCCAAGTATTTGTAGCTTTAACAAACTGTAGAGCTAATGACAAAGAATCCAAATGAGATGACTCAAGGAACTGAGGAATGAGTTTACTGAACCCAACAACCTGATGGCTGATGAAAGAAGATGGCAGAGAAAGGTGTGCTAGGAATTGCTTTGCATGGCTCAGGAGGTGTGATTCCACTCACTATTTTGAAGAGCAAAGTGTATTTCAGAGTTGAGCCAATTTTTAATGTAAATTCAGACTCCATCCTACCAAGACTATTATCCTTATGAGTACACCCTGGAGTACATTGGTTTTGTTTTCTCTTCTGAGCAGCAAACTTTGATACAAACAAGCTTGTGAATCAATAAGCAACTTGTTTTGTGGCCTCCCTGTGCATTGATTCACAAACCATTTGTCTCCTTGTAAACACTGTAATAAAACAATTATCACTTAATAATGCACCATTACATCATCAGTAGCCAATCAGAATGCTGAGGAATCACAATTCCCTTCTCCCTGTATATTACCTATACATTGCACTTCATTCAATTTCATAATAAATCAACATTTTTTTTTTTTCCATGGGCTGGGTGTTTTGGGAGCACTTATATAATTTTTCCATAAATAAACAAAAGATCACCTGAGAAAATGAGGTAAATCTAGATTTTAATAATCTGTAAATAAAGGAAAGAAAGCCGATTTTAAATGAGAAGTATTGAGGAGTTAGGCATAAAATTTCTATTGCAACTGGTATTCTAATTGTTAGTTAGAAACCTGTTCTGAATTAATTTAAGGAGCCAACTCTGGGAGCTGTTCACTGTAGTCTCCCAGTTTGTCAGGGCCTCTGTTGGGAGACATAAATGCAAATGCAGTGTTACAGACACAGCCTGATGACTGCTGTAAGCAAAGAGGAATAATCTCTTCTCCTGCTCTGGCCATGCTCTGATACCCCAGCCCATGCACCCTCCTGGCTGCCCAGACACTGCTGCCTTCTGCTCACTTTGGGGCCACCAAAGCATCCTGACCCTCTCCTGCTGTGTTTTTCTCAGGGCTTTTTCCTTGATGTGCAATGGTTGGGATTTTCCTGGCTAGATTTGGGGAGTTTTGGTCAGTTCACCCCTGCAGCCCATCCAGGTCTCTTGGGTTGGCCGCTCTGCCCTTTCTCTCTCTACTGGTGCCTCCGGTTCCATGTCCCCTCTATCTGGACAACCCCTCCCCTGAAACACTGCTAACACCAAGGTGAAACAGGAGGGTTTTACCCACACACACCCTGCAGTGCTCCCCTTGTGAGCAGCTCCAGACAGAGCAGGATCCCTGACCTCCATCCTGCCACCACAGTCTCCACCCAGCTGGCTGTCCGTCCATCCAGACTGGGAGATCCTAACTTCAACACAAGACTGCCATGAAAAGCAGTGTCAAATGCCTTGCTGATGTCAAAACAAATGGTCTCTCTGCTCTCCCTTCATCCATAATGCAGCCATTTTTCACAGGAATCAATCAGGGTGGCCAGGAATGCTTTACCTGGTAAATTCACATGACTGCTCCCACTCATGATGGCTTCTCTCATGCCTATCAGAAACACCAAAGTGGAGCTGATTGACCCGTAGCTCCCAAAATTGTAATTTTGGATTAAACATGGGTGCTAAGAAAATCTGAAAAAAAAATATAACCCATGATATTCTGAATGTAAACTGTTGTGTTTCTTAATCTGCAAATAATGTCCTCTCAAATTTACACGTATAGGTGACACCTATGGCTTGCATCTAAAATGCCTTTTGGCTTTCTATTCCAGAAACAATTGGGATTTATGTACCAAAGATGTTTTTCTCTCCAGAAAAAATCCTGTTTCTTTCTTGTAAAGAGATAGTCCTAAGTCTTGAACACTCTAATTTTAATTTTTTTTAATAAATCCCGTTTTGGTGTTTTGGTCACTTGTGTTCCCATTATTTAATAGCAATGTAAAGTTAAGAGATCATGACAAAAATTAAATGTGACATTTAAAACTACTTATTTATGGGAAAAAAAACTCCTGAATATTTCATCTCCTCCAATTAACCCAATATTTGGTAGGACTGTGGTGTAAAAATATCTACCACTATCTACCAGTAATATTTTTCTCAGGAGTTATTGATAAATCCTCCTAGTCTAGAATAATCTTGTTGCATGCTGCAGAAACCCACATGTGTACTATGTTGACAGTAAAATCACTTCATTGGTAATTTTTAGAGCAGATTGTCACAAATGACTGAAACATCTCCAAAAGGGACCTTTTGAGGTCAAACTCCCGCTGATGTTTGCAAATCTTACCTAAGAAAATTCCAATAATGCACTTTAAAAAGAGTAGATCTTACCTTAAGAAATTAAAAACCCAAAAATACATACTTGCAGGTCTCCCATCCTTTACCTAAACCTGGTGAAAATCTACCGCTGTTTTATCACCTTTATTCTGATTATCCATGGCTTTTTGGAGGCATTTAATCCTCCCTCCCTTGAGCCTTCAGAACAAGCACTGTGGTGGACAGGCAGATAAATGGAAAAAGGTTATAAAGGGAACTCCCTGACACAGAAAAGTCAATAAAGGTCAACAAGCAGATGTTAGCCTGACACAGCATCAAGAGCTGTGTCTTTATATACATACATGTAATGGATCATCCCCTGCAGTTTTTGGATTGTGCTGGTACCACAAATTACAGCAATTTTTGGTTGATACTCCAACTATTACACGAGCCTTTGGACAGAATATCATACCCTGGGAAGACAGGCTAAGTCACCTCTGCACAAAACCAGAGTACCTAGTGAATTGGAAAGCATGTGCTTCTCATATCTTTATTTAAGTATAACTTTTACAATTCTTTACAACTTATGTTTCAGAATATTTCTTCATGTTATTATTGTGTTGGTAATTACTCACTTTTTGGTATGTTTAAGTAATTAACTTAAATTCAGTGACCAAGGGAGCACCTTCTGTAGTGATACAGACTCAGACTGTCAGAGCACAGTGCACAATCCCTCTTCTGAGCACAACTCCTCCCCAAGACAAATAAAGCCCTCTCTCAGCCTTGGTCTGACAAAACCCTGCTGTAGCTGCATCCATTTGGGGAATTGCACTGCCTGCTTTCACTGCTGCAGCACAGGAAATTTCTGTTTCCACCTCCAGTCACAGCAGCTGCTGCCTCAGAAATCCAAGTTTAACTCCTTGCAGAGAAAAGGATGCAGTCAGAGCAACAAAGCAGGGCCACAGACTCACCCCAAAAATTCTGATACAAAAACTGCACAACAATTCTCGGTTTTCAAATACCTGAAAGGTTCCAAGCACCACCAAGGTGACAGGAGGGCTTAGTTGGTGCCAAGAGTGCAAAGAATTGGACTATTCCTAAAGAACAATGGTCCCTGGAGGCTACAGGAGTGCTACAGCAAAGCCACCACAGACCTCACACCCTGCATGACCACACAGCATTCTGCTGTAATTACAACCTTTCTGTTACACCTAATGACATTTCCAGCCCCCTTCTTTACCTAGACAGCGATTCCTGCAGCACTGGGAAGTGATCAGGGCCCCACATTGCTGAGAATGCACAGGATGTCAGAAAAGAGTCTGCGCACCCTGTGCTGCATTCAGCAAACAGCATCACTGCAGGTGCCTGCTCCACTTTTTTGTGAAATGATTTTGTTGTTTTGGGGTTTTGTGTGTGTGTGGTTTTTTTTTTTGTTTTGTTTTTGTTGTTTGTTTGGCCCGTGTTGTTTTCTGGGGTTTTTAGGGTTTTTTCACTCCTCGGAGAGAATATTTTGGAAAACAAATTTGCCCTAAGCTAACAAGGCCCAACTCTTTGATGGCAGGGACTCAGGAGCTCCTCACCACTGAGGCTTCCATGTTTCCTGTAACAATTGCTCGGATTATAATCACTGTACTTTTTCCAAGTTAATAAATATTATTCTCTTAAACTGCAGTATCTGCTAATTACTGTATGGCTGTTGAATTGCATAAGCTTTTAAAATCCTCTATCACACTGAGAAAAGGCTGTGCTTGTGAAGCCAGAATTAACAGTGCATGGTAAAAGCAAAATGAGATTAATTTTGGCTATTACAAACCTCTCAGGGGAGGTTCACCCCGTTCCAGGAACTTCTGGGAGCTGCACAGGGTACACCAGTGACCTGAGCCAGGGGAATTCAAACAGTTTCACATGGCTGGGACCCTCTGCTCACTTATGGGAGAAATCAAGCCCCAGGTATAAATCCTGGCTTGAAATAAAGTCACAGAACTCTTTGCTAATCACATACATCTAAGCACACAGACACAGTAGATGTTGACCATCAACACACTTATGTTCAAACGACAACATTCAATTCAGACTTTAAAATACCACACAAAAATCTGTTTGCATAGAAACTGCCCAGAAAATTGTGAGTTACAGAACCACAACAGCAGCAGTTCAGATGCAACCATGCAACAATGTGCTTTTATGTTTCTAATACTGTACTTTTCTCTGTTTGGACAAGTGAATGATTATTATTTTGGTTGGCACTATGGTAGACTTTTGTGAATCTGACAAAATAACCTCCCTAAATACATAGCAATGAGTGTTAAATTCAGCTGGCCCAGAAAAAACAGCATCTGCTTCAGCTTTGATACTTGGCTTACAGGGTGTTTCCCACTCTTCATGTCAAACATAGGATTCAATCTTCACTTTTTATTTTTACCAATGCCAGTATCAAAACAATTAAAATATCTTTGAAGATATGAGATGGGAAATGTCAAGATAATTCCTTTTATTCTTTACAGAAGTTGTGCAGACCGAGTGCAAAGAACCAGGCTCAGTTATATTCCTAAATATTTGAAATTGCCTGATGTATCTTGCCACCTCTGTCATCTTTATTTGCCCTGATTCAGCCATGGAATCTCTGTTCCCATCTCCCCCCACAAAGAAACTCCTGAAGAAAGAAATTTTCCAGTTAACTGAAAGATCTTTATAGGAACTGTAAGCTGTCCCTGAGCTGTCAAAAAGGGAAAGTTTTGTCAAGATGATGGTTTCTCCAGAAGAACCAAAGACTCTTTGTTGCAGTTTGAGTTGACAGAGCACATTGCAAGACACAAGGAGCAAGCCCTACCCTGGCCCTGGGTGAAAATGAGACGTGGCATAGAACAGCAGGACAGGTTAACGAAAGTTTGTCAACGCTATTTGTGAGGAGGGGATGAACTTGCCTCCATTTCCACAATGCCTGATAATTCTGATTTATGATTTTATGGTTTTTTATTCCCCCTCCCTGCCTTTTGTTGAGAAAGAGAGCTCACTGGTGAATCTGCATACCTTTGCAAAGGGGGAGGGAGGGGAGGGCTCTTTATGGCACTCTCTCTCATGCGATCAAACCTAATTTCCTTCTCAATTTGCTGAGCCACTATCTCCAGTAATTGCAATTGGTCTGTCAAAACAGTTGGCATCTTGAAATAATGGAATACTACCTAGTATCAATCTCATTTCACATTGCTGACAGAAAGCATGATTTCCCTTTGTCTCTCCCATTTGCAATAACAAACTGCATGATTTCCATTTGCGCTAATAATTTCAACACACACACTTGGCTGGCCAGCATTTCAGATCTATTCCTTCATTCTTACATTGATATAAATGTTATTTAATATCTGAAAAAGTACTTAAGGCCTCCAACCACATTTTGCTTTTAAAATGAAAGACTGGAATTTATTTCATTGGCCTGGATCAATATAGAAAAATAATTGCTGAAAGCTTGAGGAATCAAATTTTATCTTATGTTGGGTAAAACCCAAATGAGACAAAGCTGAGAAAAACAAATTCCTTCATTTTACTCATAACTAGTGTTGGTTCCAAAGAGACAAGAATTCTTTCCTGTGTACTTGAGATGGAAATATCTTTTCAGTCTTTTCACATATGATCTCAGATATCCATTTTGAAGCTATTTCCCTATTGCCCACATGCCAAAAACTTCTGGTCTTTCACATTTAAATCTCACAGCTTCAAAAAGGGAGGCTTCACATTTCAAATGAGGAGAAAATGTTAGGTCATATCAATCAATGTAATATTTGGAAAGAATATTTTTAAAGTGGGTTTTTACTGATTTATCCAATAATAAAACTCCAGAGAAGGGCTATAAATGTAAAGTCACCTTTAACTGTGCTCAGTGGAGCCTCTTTCTCTTGGCTTCTGTCCCTTCCAGCCCCTAGACTATTTGGAGCCCCTTCAGCTTGGATCCAGTCTATCAACATCTTTTACTGGAGGTCCAAAACTGTACACAGCTTCACCAATCTGAGTTTCAAGTGCCAGGTAAAGGGAAATGTTTCTATCTTATGGTCTACTCCCTTCTAACTACATGAGCTAGTCCACTTCTGTACACCAGAGAACACCTTCTCCTTCCACTTAAGAAATCCTCATTTTGTTTTAAAATTTTGTCTTCAGAACAAAATTTTTATTTCAAGCACTTCTTTCTGCTCCTGTACTCATCAAATCCTTGAAGCTGAATTTTTCCCGTTAGCTGTTTTACTATAGCACATAGACTATGTCCTAAAGATGATCAACAAATTGAATTTTTTGAACATGGATGTAATATTAGATGCCATTTCATCTACGAGTTGTATACAATAACAGAATTTATTAATTAAGAAGACATTTCCCTGCTTCCAGTTTTGTAAAAAAAAAAATCAGAAATTCCTACCTGACAGCAATTTCTACTTTGACTGAGCAACTGTTGGTTTTAAATATATTAATGCGTCTATTAAAACAGATAACCACACAGTCTGCAACTGGGAAGAAAGAAATCTTGAATGATCTATGAGACCCTTTTGTTAGCATTAAGACCATTTTCTCCTGAAAGGAACCTGTTTGTACTACATCATGTTATTCCCCTTTGTTACAATGACTGTCACAGCAGTCTCCCAGGCCTGACTTCTGCAAGACTTACAGACAACACCCCCTGACTCCTTACTGAGCTAAAAAAGTTGGTGTGATCAAAAGCACCTGATCAGGGTGTTCCTATGACTCAGCTGAGCCTGCCTGTTGCTCTCAGAGAGGCCACGGCTGCTGCAGCGCGTTACACAGGCGGAGCTGAGCGGCACACAGACCCTGCTGCACTCCTGCGATAATCACACAGAGCCTCCTCATGGCCTGGAGCTCAGCCTCAGACACCCTGCCAGTGCAAAACGCCCACCAGTGCTAGAAGAAGTTGCTGGCATCCCCACATTTGAAAGTACTCTGAGTATGAGAATACCCCGTTACTCTGCATTTTAATGGCTGCATAAATTAATATGAACAGCCTTGGCACTGGCTCTGTTCCTTGTCTGAGTACCAAATACTGCTCAAGAGGGATTGCCAAGCCATATTGTCCATTACCTCCAATGGACAAAATTATCCTTCTCCAAATGCCAAGCTTCAGAGAATTTCATTGGACCTCATATTCCCCCCATTTTCTGTTTGGCCAGCACATTTCTGCAGTATGAGATCCACCAGGCCTGCTGAACACCATTTCCCCTTTTTGACATCCTGATGGGTGAAACAGCACAGAGCAGCACATCTTGGGAGGAAAGCCATGGCAGATTTGGGCATACTGAGCAGTCCCTGAAGAGCCACTGCACTGGTTCAGTGTTTTCCTCAGAAGAGGAAAGGGTTTTTGCCCCATATCTCAATAGCCTCAGCTGGCTCTCTCCAATGGGTCAGCGCCTGCCTTGTCCCAAATCCCCACACAAGATTTGCTCCCTGAGGGTCTGGCAGAGGGCAGAACCACTGGCTGCACTCTTGCTGATCCAGCCCAAAATGTACTTGGCATTGCTGGTGTCTGACTCAGTTTCAGGGCTGCTAAAATGCAATCTGATAAAATAGCTCAAACTCCTCTCCCAGCACAGAAAGGATTTCAGTTTGACCCAAGCTCATCTCAGATTTTGCATTTAGGAACCCAGTTTTTGAGGGGGTCCTGTGGATCGCCAATTCTTTAGCATTTCCCAGGTCAGACTCTCATATTAAGTACAGCAGCAAAACATTTTAATTTGTTTTTTCTTCCCCCTGTACACACATAGTGCTTCCACTGTCTATGCCAAGCAGCAGGATGAAATTAGAGCAGATACCCCATAAGCAAATACTGAAGATGTGCACATCAGATCTTAGCACCTCTAAGCCTGGTCTCTATTACAGACATAGGGATCTCAGGAAAAATATTCTGTTTCTCTGTGTTCAGTTTCCCATCTGTAGCATTAATATTACACTATCTTCTTACTTAATTTTTGTCTCACATATTTAAATTACAAAATTCAATCTTGAAATTATTTCCAACCTGTGACTTTACAAGTCCTATGAAATATGAAAATTCAAGCAATACAAAGAAGGGAATTAGCCCTATACTGACATTTATAAAGTTTTAAGAGATACCACACTGTGCTGGCTCTGGTTTTGATTAGGCAGCATCCTTGCTTGTGTTCCTTTTGACAAATCTTTGCTGAAGCAAACATAGACATTTTTTCCCTATGTATTTCCATTGCCTTGTGTGCAATTTTGGTGGAACGTCCTTTCACAGAAAGGACAAATTCACCTCCATTCATCCACAATTCATCAAAAATTCAACATGGGAAATTTCCATAAGTGCAAAATGAACCTGTTTGACCTCAAAGTCCCTTGCACAATATGTTTTGAGTCTGAAGATATGAGATTAAGAGAACTAGAAAAGCAAAACTCCATTTCACTTCCTGACATGTTAAAATGCAGACAGACACTTGGAATATGTTTTTGTGATAATTGTTCATAATTATATACACACACAATATATCTGCAAGTGAATCTTTTGTAGGGAAACAATTTCCATTTTGATGACTAATCTCACAAGGAACCTTGAGAAATATCTTCTGTCAAAAAACCAAAGACCAAACCAAACATCCAAAAATAATACAACAAAAAAAAAATTCATCATATTTCACCAGAGTCATCCCAAATCATTGTAAATGAATCATGAAATAAGGCTGACCTACCTGCTGCATCACTTGTGTGCAGGACCAAGGGTAAAAGTGGTTGGAGTTTGCCAGCCCCAGGGTAAATGTCTGTGTGATGTGGACAGTTCTCCTGATCTTTATCTTAGTTTCCTTCCTGAAAAAGAAAAATGAAAAGGCTTCCTCAGCACAAGTAGTCCAGTAATAGAGCTCAGCAAGGCATTACATGAGCAACAGATGCACAAACCCAGCAAAGGAAGGTGTTGATGATCCTAATTATTATGGGGAAATAATAACATGCTTGATCCAACAATCCACAGAGCTAGCTCTCAAATTGTTTGACACTGACTGCAAGTTCAGTAATTACCTTAGCAGTTATGATACTACACAGAACAAGATCTGCATCTCTTAAAATAAAAGTAATTTGCCTCCTTTTCTTGGCATGCAAAAGATGTTGCCCTTACAGCAGTGGGAGGGCACCCCTGGAGTGGACACTGAGTGTCCAGCAGTGCCCCCACAGCTGCTGGAGCCACCCAGCTCGAGTGTTTGAGCACAACCCCCCTGCCACAAATACCATTTCACATGGCACAAACACCATGCCACAAATACCATTTCACATGGCACAAACACCATGCCACAAATACCATTTCACATGGCACAAACACCATGCCACAAATACCATTTCAAGTTATGCCTATATTAAATAGAATTTAATTATACCTGCAAGCATGCAGCTATGAGAAATTATAAATAACCCTGGCTTTATGATTGAGCGACAATGAACACAAAAATCTGTATCAAAGAGCTTTGTGTGCTCCTGGCCAAGAAGGGTTGTGTGCCTGCTTGCCAGGTGCTGCACAGGGAAGTCCATGGACTTAGAGCCAAACACCTAATGAGACAATTATGCCCTCACAGGGTCTTTGCCTTTCATCTCATTCAATGAGAGGTGGGGATGCATTTTTTGCTGTAACAGAGTGAAATGTTCTCTGCTGCTTTCCCTTCTTTCTTGCATGACAGCACCATCTGTTAATAAATACATCACTGGAATGACAGTGCTCTGATGATGTACTAATATAATACATCATCAAAGTGCCATCAGTGATGATCTAATGATGTATTAGAAAGCTGTTTATCAAAACCCTGTTGCTCTGATGATGTATAGGTGCAATACATCACTGGAATGTCTTGCACCAGTGGCACTGCACTGATATAGACCTTGTGGGGAAAAATGGGTCCTGCAAGGATTCAGCAAGGTAAAATGCAGACAGGGAAAAAAGGACAAGGAAGGAAATGCACAGTCAAATGTGTAAATGAATTAGATTCAGGAGGAGTCAAAGGTGAGGAAAAAGAGACAGAGGTTTTGTACAACTGAGTTTCTAATGAAATTGGATTCATCAGCTGCAGAGACAGACACTTGGTCACATTATAAGTGCAACAGAATGAAAAAGACACCAGGAAAGACCCACATTAGTTATAATCTGTTTCACAGCTCAAATCCCGAATCTCTTTCACCCTTTCCTCTAATTCTTTACTGCAAATAGGCTCAGAAAATAAACAACTGGGTTTAAGGTATGAGGTAGAACAAGAGTAATTTACCCAGAAAGCCCCATGTGCTTCACAAATTGAGTTTTAGAACACTTAAGTTAAAGGCTCTTCATTGTTGAATTTTTTGTTGTTATTGTTTCATTGGTTTTGGGTTTTTTTTTTTCTTTCCACCACCTGATCCTGCACTTCTAACTGCATCCTCCTACTGCAGCACATGGCTTTTGTGACCAAAAGAGTGTGGATAAGACATGAACAGATAAAGCGGAGGAGCTGGGGATGGCACCATAAAGTGCCAGTTAAAGCTCACTGCCCTTCCCTCCAGTTGATAGCTGAGCATGAGGTTAAATGAATCTCAGGATACGTGGTTCATGATTTTATTAATCAATCCAAAACAATTCTCTTTAGCTCCCACCTCTCCTTTAAATGAGTGAGTGGATTCTGCTTGATTTTTAATGGGTCTCCTCAAAAAGAGGACCCATATCAGAAATGATTCTTTAATGCTGAGAAAAAAAGAAGACTGAAGCATGACAGATGCAATGTCTGCTCCAGCTGAGAAGTTCCCACACCTTTGCACTTAAACAATGTAAAATTTCTTGGGGTTGTTTTTTTGTTGAAGTTTTTTTTTATAAAGGACATTTTTCTTGCAGACAGGCAGGAGGCAGCTGGGTTTGTTTTGCTGGTACAAAGTGGAACTCATAAATTTTCAACAGCCATCATAGTAACAAGATCATTGTATTTTTTTCTAACCTCATCATTATGCATTTCAGAGGCTCTTCACAGGCTCACAGAGCATTTTTCAACCAGTGGAGGAAAAATGTCTTTAAGTGACCGCCAATGGAAAAAAATGACCAGGAAAGGGTAACTCAGCATCCCCTTTTGGCAAGTCCAGGCCACATCTTATCACTGCTGAGGCTTGGAGGTGCAGGAGAAACTTGTGCTCCTTCCATAGAACAGTCATGGGCCATTTCTGTGCTCAGGTGATACAAAATTTCAGGCCATCTGTATGTACAGAAACCTCAGAATATCACATTTTCAGTGTGGTCCTAGGAGAGGGACATATTTGCTAAAAATTAAGAACCCTAAAAAAGCCTAAATTTGGAGCATTGTAAACTAACTACCTTATTGTCTCTGCTTTTTCCTATTTTCATACTTCTAAGCCTTTGAGGAACACGTCAAAGGTACAAAGCTGTCAGAAATCAGTTTGGTAAGTTTACCAACTCAGGACAACCAACCCTTTTTCATATTAAACAAAAGCAAAGTAGATTTTTCAACAGATCTTGTTATTTTCTGTTCATGAACACTCTTGCAAAAGAGCCTTTCCTGCCTTTGTCACTCAAAATTACCTGTTCTTTCTCCAAAGAAAATTATTCTCTTTCCATGGACTGCTTAGTTACAAAGTGCAAGTAAATCACACAATTCTCCTTGCAATGTATTTGAATAGAATATATCATTTAGCATGTGCATATTTGAAGTTCTTTGTGTGACAGCAAAGCACAGAGATCATGCAATCAGGAAAAGAAAGAACAAAACTGCCAAGTCTTATGCACCCAAGATACATTTCTACATCAAAGTACACAATGCTAACTCACTCACAGATCGCTCTGTTTCAGCAAAGATTTATTGTTTCAGGCTCAAGTTGCCCAGAGTGTTGCAGGTATTTAAGAGAACCTGATTTTCTGAGGCAAAGACAATTCTTTTCCACAAACTTGGGACCTGAGAATTTGGACATCAAAACCAGAATATTGAATATGAACACTCGGGCCTTGATGCTCATAGAAAGGGAACACAAATACATCATAAGCTTTGGAAAACTGAAGTGTAAGCACACAGCCACAAATGTAAAAAGGAAGTCATTGAAATCCTTAGCAAGTGTTTCATCAAGCCTATTTCCAATAGTTTCATGTGTCAGTGACAGAGCAACCCTTAGTGTTCAAGAGCTTGGAAAAAGGTCAGTTCATTTAAGGAAAAAAAGAAGAAAAACTTTCAAGTTCTGAGCCTCCCCATGAAGTTTGAGGTTTGCCAGGTAGTTGCTATTTCAAATGTGAATTCTCCCACTCTACAGGCTGTACTATTGCCCAGACCGACCCAGCTACAGAAGTTACTTGGAGAGGCCAGGAGTCCTGGACTTGGATGGTAGAAAAAGGGTTTGGTTTTCATGCCTGATGCCCATGAAACAATTACCCAAGACAGACAGAAGCATTTGTTACAGTTTCACTTACAGGTACCAGTTTGAGACTTTGGGGCTGTCACAACTCATAGGAATACTCTCACTCCTCTGGCTGCTGACCCTAAAGAAGTCTTTAAATGTCACGAAACTGAGAATTGTATACACAACTGCTGTGTCTTTATTCTAAGGGCAGGAAAAGAGCAATTACCTGGATGGAATGATTTGTGTGATCTGCTGGAGGCCACTGAGCAGCTCTGAGCTGAACTGGAGGACAGAGAACTAAGCCAGGTGCAATAACAATCTTGTTAGGACTCATACTTTTCTGACAATTATTTTCACCTGGGGCCACTGCAAAGATGAAGAGCATGATCACTTTTCAGGGAGGAAGTAGGTGTTCCTTGATTTAACTTCTTGGTTCTTTGACAGAATGTTTGATTTAAGAGATGTTTTGAAGACATGGATTCCAGCAACACGCACAGATTTGAAGGTTGGAGGGGAACTCCTAAAGAGTTATGGCAACTTGCCCAGAGAAACTATCAGTCACCCAAAGAGATGTCATACTGCCTTTTCCTGTCAGGGCCACCTGCTGTAACAGGATCCTGTACATTATCTCTCAAGTGCTGAAACTGAAGTATTTAACAGTGGGTATCCGAGGAAATAGGTACAGAGACAGTTATTAGGCCTGGTCCGTAAGAATTTTCTTCTGCCATTCTATGACTCACCTGAAATTCTGATCATCATGCAGCCTAAAGGTTTCAATACAACAACTATGAATGGAACTGGGTGGATTTTTTGTTTTAATGCTGCTCATGAATAGACACAGCATGAGCAAGGCCACAGACACTTCTTGACACCAGCCCCATGCCCCTGTGCCCTTAAAGCCCTGCAGAACTCAGTACCACAGCACCCAGTTTGTAGGGTGGCTCTGAGGCTGGGATGCTGGGGTGGGATGGTTTGAGAACCAGGGCTGAAACCAGGGGCCAAACTGCCAGTGCTGCTCAGCAATGCCAGCATCAAAGGGGATTTGTGCAAGGGCAGCAACACACTGATGGGCTAATTACAAATCAGCATCTGCCTAATGCTGTAAAATTGAAACTCTGATTGTTCTAAAGCAGCCAGAATCCTTGGAAAAGTGGGGGCGGCTATATGGCAGACTAGAAGAGATTTCTGGATTCCCAGCCAGTGCCAGCATTAACAAAACCACGAGACAAGCAATGCTCCAGCAGTTTGAGCTGCCTGACCACTGAACTAAACCCTGCTGAGAGTGCCTAACTTTTTGTCATTAATTACCAAGAGAGCAGAATTTAAGGAAGGATTGAGGCTTTAGTTAAATAAATGGAAAATAGCTAAGCAGAAGGCAACACTTGTAGAACAGCTTTGTAAGGGTTTTTTTCCCCTTTTAGAAAAATCCAGAGGCATACGACAACTTCACATACAACAGAATCAATGATTTACCACCTCATTTCATTTTTAATTTAATGGTTCTGTTCATTCATAAAATAGAAATACTACAAGGTGAAACATGGACTGAAATTTAAACACCTCATTAGAGTTACATATTATTTTGTCTACCAAATATATTGCTTTGTCAATGAAACATGCTGGTTTATGCAAGATCTCTACCAGGCTGTTACTTTACAGTTATTTGTTTGGGTTTGTTATTACTCTGAAGTTCCCTGATCTACATGTATATAATTTGGTTTATGTGTAGCACACTCAATGATATTATAATGATTTGTAAGGTATTTGTATTGATTTCACTTTACAAAAAAGTCAAAATGCAATTAATCATAACAAAAAGAGACCTAATGCAATCTTTAGAGTATCCTCCATAGAAAAACTTATTGAAAAGAGATGAGACCCAGAAAAACATTTTTTTTCACATTTCAGTTTGGCCTGAAAAAATTTGATTGCTGAAAATATTTGATCAATACTTGTCACTTCTGATTTGTCATTTCATAATAGCTGCAGATAAAATTCATTGTAACACAGAACTGAAGACTACCAAGATAATTAAGTGGATGTATCTAATCCATAAAAGTTCTATAAACAAAATGAATTCTCTTGTTTCTAACCCTTTGAAGATAGAAATTACAGTATTAAAACAAATCTGAATCTAATGAAAGCAAAAAATAGTTTGACTTGTATGAAATTGCTCTTCTTTTGTTCAAACTACTTTTCCTTCAAAACTTTTCAGCAACTTCCCAAACACCTGACTGAACTTGAAAAATCATGGCAAACTGGAATTCTACATAGAGGAAAAACCATGATGAGTGTGCCAATAAGCCTCCATTTAATAATAAATGAGATCTCTAATAAGTCTGCTAAATAACCACCTGGTTTCTATAGCTCTGTGCACTGGCAGCTATTACAGTGCTGGGGCAGATGAAAGCACTGCAGGCAGAGCAGGAAGCCAAAGGATTCAGCAAAAATCAGAACAAAAGAAAAACAGGTAAAAACCAACACCAATCATACACGTGTTGCCCTACTATTTAACAAATCAGTGCTTGGGAATTCACATTTGCCATCAGCATGGCTCTGCCAAATTCCCCTCCGCGCCTGGGTGAGTTTTTCCTCAGATAACAGGAGCTGTTGTCAGACAGCTTCTCGTTCTTTTGAGCTGCATTTGCAAAGGGTGTAGAGGAACAAACTTGTCACCAGAGCAGCACATGTGCTGGGAGAGAGCACAAGGTAAACAAGGCAAGGGAAGCTTAAGGGAGCTTTTGCTAGCAAGAGATGACAGATGAAATTTTAGTGAAAATAATATTGGTCAGCATCCCAGCAAAACCAAAACCCATAAATGAAGGGACAGCAAACAGAAGCCAGGTCTTTTCCCAGGATTTACGTTGTTTTCATGCCAGCCAGAACTGAGTCAAATGAATCAATTGAAATAGCTGGTTATCAGCTCACAGGAGTTTCAGGGAGTAAGCCAGATGACCTGTTTGGCATGCATGCCCTCCTCCCCAAAATTCCTGTGCTCTCCAGCTGCTCCCAGCACTCTACAGGGCCTTTTTTGAAGGGTCAGCAGCACCTCAGACCAGCCCAGGTGCAGGGTTTATAAATGGGAGCCGGGGCAAGAGCTGCATTTCCCTCTGTCCTTACCTGGCCTCTCCTCCAGGCTTGCCCTGTCCCTATGGAAAACCCTTCAAGAGCTTGGACCCCCACCATCAGCACAGTCAGACACTTAATCTATATTATAGTGGCACCCCACCATCTCCATAAAAGATACATATAACTGAACAAGAACTGAGGGGCATTTTCAGAAATTACATGTAAACAGCATTTCCAAAGCTCAATTTTACCTTCTTTTTCTGTTTAATGGACGTTTGCCAAGCTTTTCAACAGCTTTCTCTCGGCTGCCAGGAAACTGAAATATCAGTAGTTGAAACCCCAAAATACGTTTAGGTAGTTAGGACTGCGCAATAACAAGGTCATGTTAAATTGGTTTTGCTAGGAGCATTTATTCTACTGAAAAATAATAAAGACAGTATTTGCAACTATAATAAAAGCAATACTAATGGTGACAAGTTCCACCTGTTCCACTTCTCATAAATTGGAGCTTGTGTAAGCCTATCAGACTAAGATTGGATTGTATTTTGTGACTTTCTCATAAAAGCAATAGAATTAACAGCTGAATCAGTAAATGAGCAATAATCAACTATTTTCTTTCTAATGCAAAACCCAATGTAAACCAGTATTACTGGCATGCACTATGGAACAACACTTTTTGGCACATAAAAATCAACATAAATCTAAAGTGCACAGCAAATTAAGCCACATATTTATGCAGAATGAGTGACCTTCACAGAAAATATATTTAACAGAAACCAATAGACCCCTCTGACACAACAGTATTTTACACCTGTAAATCAATGCACCTTCTATCTGGTATAATTTCATAGCATCAAAAAATGAGATTTTGAAGCAGACCCAAATTTCTCTTAAGTTGATCTATTACAAACAAACATTGATCTCTCCAGAGCACCATCAGGTACTAACATGGGCAGCACTGAACATGGGTTAAAATCTGCTGTACAGAAGAAGAAATTGAGCCCTGCACACAGGAGGTGCATATTCCTGATCACCTTTGGTACCTTTCTGCAGTCCTACACATTATTTTGGGATTCAGATGCCCTTTGGGTTAGCCACCCCCTGAACTCCTCTGGTAATTGACTTTCCATTCTGCTGGAAATGATGCAGCTACAAAAGTGCTGTAGCTAAAGTCACCACACAAAGCAGCCCCAAATTTTAAAAAATGTTCATTTCTCACAGCTAAAAACCTTTAACAACAGAGTCCCTTCCAAGGAGAATAACTGCAAGCAGAAATTCTTCAAATGGATAAATTGAGACATGGGAAACTAAATTAACCTTCCCAAGATCTCAGTTAGTTCATGTGAGCTTTGTGCTTTCCCCAAACCAAAAACTAAACCAGTTTTCATGAACTTCAGGGCAAGAATAGCAATGAAAACATATTTTAAGAAGTCTGTTTAAAACTCAACTGAAAATAAAGGACGTCATCCTCCTGTATGTTTGGGATTATCCCTGATTTTGTCTAAACCGATTCATAGACTTCAACTTATCATCCTTGATTTATGGTTTCAAAATTGTTAACCTAACTAATGAAGCAGTGAAATAATAATAATAAAGAAGTTATTCTTGCCAGGGCAAACATCTAAGCCTAATTATTAATATTAGTTTTTAGTGACATCAAAATGATATTCTGATTTCTAGCAGCAATCTAGTGGGTGAGTGGTGGGGACAATTTATCATGGAAGAAGGAAAAATGGTACATGCTGTCACATCATGTATCATAGAAATATCAAAATTGCTATGGAAACTGTGCACTTTTTATAGAGTAGGCACATAAAATTCACATAATATGTCAGAGAATAAGTTATCACTGTCCTGAGGCTGTAATAAGATCTACACCCTTATTAGTGAAAAGTTTTGACAGATTTTGTTTATAATGAATACTTGTAGCCAATGAGTTTGAGTCAAAGTCACCCTTTTTTGACCCATCCACTTGCTTTCAGGTTTCTGTCTCCCTTAGATACAGGGAGAGTGCAGAGTGATATAATTTCCAATGGTTATTAGATTCCATTATAGTCACTTGCGATATGACAGGGAAATCGTCCATATTCAAAATTATTAGGAGGAAATACCATCTTGGTCTTGGATTTTATTCTTGTATTATACAGATCTATTCTTAGCATTTATCTGTTTTGTTTACAATTTGTTGTAGAAGAGAGCAGATAATTTAGGATTCAGTTGATAAGACTGCAAATAGGAAAAAACACCCTAGGTTTTAGCACAAAATGGTTTAAAGCATTTCCTGTGAAGAACCTAAACACTGGGGCCCTTTGCCACCCTGATCTCCGTGTGACAGGTTTCTCACTGATTGACAGCAACTCTGATGGGTTAGGTTGGAGAAAAATGAGCTTGTTTAGGAGAGCAGAAGATACTACAATTAGGTTTTTGCAGTCCAGCGAAACAGTGACTGCTGAAAGAAAAGAAAGTGGAGAAAAATGGTTGCACGTGTAACACCCTGGGGTGCACGGGTACATTTATCACCTTGTTTTATATGACACACTGGATGAATGTTGATGAAGATTGTCAGCATCAATGTCAGGGAAAGCAATTCCATGAATAAAAGAGTCTGTTTTAAAAGACTCTCCACCAGGAGGAAATCCACATTATTACTTTATCTGCTGTTATCTGCTTTGCTCAATTTTGTTGGTTGTTTATTTATTAAAGACAATTTTTTTAATATTTTTTTTTAAACAGGGGGTCCTGTTTACGGAAGACAGTGATCTAATGGTAAGCACAGAGCAGCCAGACTGAAACCTTGGAAAACAAAGGTTTTAAAAAAGCCACTGAGCACACTGCAGCAGCAATGAGAAGTGCAGGACTGCACTACATGCAAATGTTACGTTTACATTGCTTACACATTCTGTTGATGTGTAGTGTATACATTACACTGTTCTACAGTAGTCCACTGTCATTAAACCTCATTTTATCAACTAACAAGAATTTTAATTCATATATATCATCTTCAAGTTGAGATAGGAGATGCCTCCTAGAAACCTGAATTTTGAAATCATTACTGAGTCCTACAAATAACCCATCATTGTTCATTAAAATAAAAACAAGCTACACTCAGCAATGAAAATAAAACCCCAGACCATAGAAAATCCAAAGCAAACCAGAGAAAAATTAAACCAAAAAAAAAACCCCAAACAAACAAAAGAGGATTATTTGATGCACTCCCAAATTTCTTCAGTAGAAAAACCACCTAAATACCAAGTTCGTGAATATACTCTGGGGTGAAGGTGGAGCCACCCAACCCCAGCCACGCTCTTGTGCAGGAATGCTCTGCCTCATGCTCAGCTTTGGCCAGGGACCCCAGGGCCCCACAGACCTCCCTTGTGCTAAAGTTCCTTCCCTTTTTTCCCCATGTTGTCATGGTCTGCTGCACCTTTAGCTCTTCCTGGACACCTCCCTTGCAAGGCACGAGCAGGATTGGGTGTTCTGCCTGAAAGGGCCTCCAGAGTGTGACAATAAAATGCAATTAAACGCTCTGAGCTGTTTCTCCCAAAGTTACAGCGTGACCAGAAGAAGGGTCCAGCCCTGCCCCAAAGCCCAGCTGGCCCCTCCACCTTCCAATGCCAAAGCATCCCCCATACTGGGGGTACTCCCAGGGGCTATGGGGAGCCCAGGGTCTGACCCCAGTGCTCACACCTGTATCCACAGGACTCCCAAGTTTCCAGCACTTGGAGCTTCCCCTCCAGCCTGCAACTCTGCATTAACGAGGAAGGATTGATTTGTTTTGACTGTGCAACCATTGAAACTTCCATTGGGTGAGGATACCAGCAGGATGAAACCACAGATTTCATTTTGCAACAAACTTTTGCTATTAAATGCTGAAAACTTAGCCTATTTTCAACTAGCTGTAGAAAGACAAACTTTTGAGACAAACTGCTTCACTGAAATTTCATTTTAAGGGTTATAATTTTTATGGATGTCTTACTTGCATGTATCTATACCCTCTATTAAATGCACAGCATACACATTTCAACATATTTAAGGATATTTAATGAGTTTAATAAACTTAAAGGGATGTTATATCTGTTCACTCCGTAAAGATTGTTTATTTCAGGAAATAAACCATTTTGAAATGAGTAATATGACTTTTAGAGTTATGACTATCTCATTCAATTAGTTTCTGTAATTACTGTCATTCCACACAGTATATGCAGTATTAAAGGAGAGAATACATTTTGAGGAATTACAGTGTAGGTGTACAACCGTTATTGTTAATGAGCCATAAACTTTAGTCTCCTGCTCTGTAAATTCATGCCAGTGGAAAGTAATTTGGCAAAATAAGTCCACAGTTACAGTTGGACAAATACTGTTGTATTTTAATATTCTCTGAGATTATTATCCTCTAGAACATTTCATGCCATTTATTTTTCCTCTATATTTTAAAACATCATCCTACTTCTAAAAAACACATTGTGAGAGATGCAAGCAAGATCTGAACAGTTCTGAACTCTCCTTGCTCAGTTTCAGGTTACCTGGACTAAAACAGAATTTATAAGACACTTTCACCTCCACCCAGTTTTGCCTTAACTCCATTTCAGACACACTAAAGGACTAATTAAACACAAGCCTACATTTTCAGAACTCATGGATTTAGACTTTATTTACATGAGCAAGTGGCACAGGGCAGCAGGAGCAGAGCTGGGAAGGAAGAAGTGCTGAGGCCCAAACAAAAATCACTGGAAAACTGATAATTCTGATAAATGATTTTTCACTTTGAGTTCATGCTACCCAGTGCCTTTCAACTGGGAATACTTCCCACTTCACAAGATAAAGTTTATTGTATTTTTCTGACAAATTCTCCTAGGAAATATGTGTGTCTGCCAGGTTGGGAAGGAGAATGCCATACCCAGAAAGAGAAAAAAAATATCATTCCAAGTAGCATCATTTGCATTCTGCCCATAAAATAGGTAAATAATAATTAATGTTCTTCCTACAGTAGAAGTTTGGAATTGTCTGGCATCTCCAGAACCTGGCACTGAACAGCCAGACTCAATACACTGATGAATGTTAACAGAGATTGTTCTGTAGTACACAGACCATGATAAAATATTCATCATCTTAAAAAAAAAAAAAAGAAAAAAAATCAGGGTGTTGCCATGTCTCTCAAAGGAAGACCTTTGATCAGTATTTTCTTTGATTCAAGTTCAGGGAATCACTACTGACAGATTAAAATTAGTAAAGAACAACAACCATATTCTCTATGTTGATATACAAATTCGAGTTGTATTTTTCCTTTACTGTCACTCTACATGTAGGATACCTGAGGCTCAAACTCAACAAAAAACACTTTTTAGAGGATATTTTACCCTTGACTACACAGTGCAGTGGTACAGGAGAGATGTTTTTAGTCAATTATCTATATAGACATGGTCCAGGAGAAACCAACTATCTCAGAGCTCACTCAGTTCCCAGTAGAAGTTCAGTATCACAGTCAGTATCCCAGATCACCCCACGCCAAGAAAGAGAAAGAGAAAAATCCAGAGAACTTCCATTCTGACTATTTTAATTACTTTAATAATCTCTTTAATTGCAGAGCAAGCTTACAGAGAAGCAATAATGCAAACAGCATATTGCTCAGTTTTTCTTACTTTGCACATCAAAAATGCATATTCAACCTTACAAAATGCAGGATTCACAGCATCAGCAGTGGTGCTTTGTGAGCAACATTCCAACCATACAAAGAGTAAGCACAGAACCAGCAACTCACAAACTACAAACTAATTCAGATTATGCTTCTCCATCAATGCATCTCCTTCCCTTAAAATGCATTTCTTGGCTCTCCTGGAGTTTAACCTGAGTATGGTTCCAGAGAAGCCTCCTTTAGAATAGCTGTTGGCTTTAAGTTTTACTTCCCTAGGAAGTAATTGCACAGCAATTAAAAAACAAATATATCTCAATTGGCACTCAACTTCAAGAAAAACCAAACCACACCAACTTAATCACAGAAGCAGCAGACTACTCAACATTTCCTGGGTATTTATATACCTCATGTACTCTTCCTCCATGTCCTTGCATACTTCCTGCTGCAAGCTCTCAGAGATGACAAATGACACATTTAGGGGATGACTGAGCACTCCCCAAATGTTAAGAATGGCAGAGGCCACAGCTGCTCAGCACAGCTGGCACAATATTTGGGAAGCTCCTGGGTGTTCCCTGGCCTCACCCTTCCACAGCAGGGCTGTACCTGCTGAAGCAAACAAGACCTAGGAGAGCACAAGGCTTTGTTTGGGATTCTCTCCCCTCACTATGGCATGACCATGGAGTGAGGGATTCTCTCCTGCTCTCCAATTCTCTCACTGCAGGAGTCCCCAGGCACCCTCCACAGGGCTCACTGATAACACAAATTCCTGTTCATCCATTGGTCTCATTTCCCCTCCTGCCCAGCAGTCACCACCAGAGCCCTGGGGCTGATGAACTCTGCCCCAAGTGCCCAGAGGTGCTGGCAGAAGTTGGACAAACATCTCACAGAGCACCCAGGGGAGGTCGTGCATTGGAACACTCTTCCATTCCTCGCCTCACTTCCCTTTCTTTTCAGATACCTCACATCAAATGAAATCAGGTGCGGTTCTGGCAGGCTACACCTGCCCCTGCTCTGCCCCTGAAGGGCCACCCCAGCCCCAGGCAGTGACAGCAGAGGGTTTGGGATCTGCATTTGCACTGGCCCTGCAACCCCCACTTGTCACATATGGTGAGGAGGGAAGGGTGGCAGATGTTCTTCTGAACCACAGGCTGAAGTGGCAGCTGCTGAGGGGCTCTGCTACACCCAGGGGGCAAAGACTTCTCTCCAAGTCTCTTTCCTGCCTTGCTTTCATGCCCCACTCTTGGAAAAAAAAATGTGAGCAGCAGTTGGAAGAAAGCTTCATCAGCTTTGGAGGAAGCAAAAGGAACAAAGAGCTGGCATATTGTATCTATAACACAGTTTGGGTAAAAATTCCCAGTTTGTAATTTGTCCTTTCATTAAGCTATAATTCAATAAATCAATTAAAGTACAATTCAGTAAACAGTGGAACTGAAATGCACCAGTACTGCTTTTCAGTGCACAGCTGCTGCTCTTTATGGCTTCAGAGCTGAAACACCACTATTTGCATCAAACAGAGCAAAAATGGGAGCTCCCCTCTCTGACATGACAGAAATCTTCATTTGTAATCCTTTTTGTTATTTGCTGAAGATGAGTTTTCAGTCACTCACTTTGGCAGTGGAGAAACGGCAGAGAGGGCAGTGAATTAATACAAACACTTGGATCATGTTTCTGTGTGCCTCAAGGACCGAGATCCTAAAACCAACTTCCCTTCCATCTAACAAAGATAATTCCTGATATTTTACCATAAGACCATGCCCCCTCCAACCTCTACCACCTTATCCTTTATCTCCTCATATCATAGTTCTCTTACAAGTTCTACATTAAATCTCTACTGTGCATTCATACAAAAGAATGAATAAACCATGTCAAATACAAGTGCCTCAACAAACAGAAGCTCTTGTCAGATAAAGCTGCATCTATACATAAATATATTCACAAAGGAATTTTGTAGCATCTGGGAACCTAGATGAAAATAAAGAGATTATAAAAATCGGCCCCATTGAATCATAAGCAGCAGAGAAAATGCACTCAAGTCCTCCTTCACACCCAGCTGGCTTTTGAGAGAGTTTGGGTGAGCCCAGGTAGAATTTTGGAGCAGGGTGCTGGGCTGCCTGAGAGTTTTGTGCATATCCACGGAGTTCCAGGCAGCAGCATGCCAATACACAGAATTATCAGCACATCAAAGGCATTATATTTATCAAACCCTGCCACAGCACATTTACTAGCTGTATGATGGATGTTGTTGTAGCAAGCAAGGAACACTTTGATGTACATGGCCTTCTTTGATTAATGAGGGCTCTTGCTGAGAAGCTGCATATGGAGTAAATTACTCTTTTCAAAAATGGCTGATTTGCACTATTGTACTAATTATGTCACAAGCTCAGAGTCGGTTCCAGACTCAGTCACCCAAAATAAAGAAATAAAAATTCACATATACAGGTCATGATTTTGTCACACACATGCATCAGCTCAAAATCCTCAAGTCCTAATTAAATTAACTTAGAGTTTCTTTTTTTCTGCAGAGAGTGCCAGTAAGCATTTCCTTCCTCCACTGAAAGCTTCTACCATCTAGTATGCTGGTAAATAATTTCCTCCTCAGAAATGAATGCAATTTTATAGTAAATTCCACTGAACTTATAAGAACATTATAAGAACTCTGAAAACATTTCAATTTTTCACAAAAACCCCACAAAACATCCGTCCCAAAAAGCAAACCCAAAAACCCCTAAAGCTGAGGGAACCACAATACACAAAGCATGACTCTTAAAAGCTTTTTCTAAATTAATTCTACCAGCTAGAGAAACACTACAAAACCGAAGTTATTCCATTAGCCTTGAGTCTCTAAGCATGTGGTGCCTTAAGCAATTTATCCACTTAGCTGCAACAACAAAAGTATTTCTTTGAGAGCATGAAAGCAGTGTTAACATCCTTAAAACTTGGAACAGTAAATATTTTATCATGTTAATTAAGTATATTTGCAATCTCCAATTTTTTATTCTAGGTGGCAGAACCATTGCCACAATCACATGGAGCGCACAGATGGAATTTATCTTTGGACATATAAGCAGGATGAAAGGAAGCACCAAATCAGCATTCAAGTCCATGGGGAGACACTCCACTGAGGACAAAATGGTTCCTTAAGTGCCCTTTCTGTTAGAAAGTTCAGATTTAATCCAACTTGGGCTTCCTAACTCAACAGTTTTACTCAACACTTTTTGCTGCAGTTGCATGACAGCACATGAACTACCAAATAAAAAAGAAGAAATAAAAGGAATAGCTCACCTTAACCCTATGGCTTGGGCAATAAGATATAAGACACCTTGTCAGGCCACACAAGGTAAGGTTTAAAAAGCCTTGTCAGATTTGCACAGAATCACAGAATGGTTTGGGCTGGAAGACATCTTCAAGATGATTTTGTTCTACTCCCTGCCATGGCAGGGACAGCTCCCCCTGTCCCAGGCTGCTCCCAGCCCTGTCCAGCCTGGCCCTGGGCACTGCCAGGGATCCAGGGGCAGCCACAGCTGCTCTGGGCACCTTGTGCCAGGGCTGACCACCCTCACAGTAAAGAATGTCTTCCCAAAATCCCCTCCAACCCTGCCCCTGTCAGGTTGCAGCCCTTACCCCTTGTCCTGGCAATCTGTAATATTCAGGTGAGGGATTGTTTCATGTCAATTGAACAAAGACTTGCACCTGGCACTCTCAGTTTGACATTTCTAGAGCACCTGTGAGGTTTCCATGGGCTCCAGTCAGCCAGCTCACACAGATCTGAACCAGACTGGATAGGTGCAAGGTGTTCTCTCTAGAGATTTCCACACCCATTTCTGAATTACTGCAAGGAAGAGACAGATGCTGTGATATGTATGGTGTCCCTATCAATAACATTAATTTCCATTTTCTTCCACAGCAGACTTTCCATGAAAGCAGTTCTCCAGGTATATAAATTTATATTGGGTCTCTTGAAAACATAATTCAGAATACCTGCACTGTCAATAAAATATCCACTAAAGGGTTTCCAAGTTGCTTAGAAGGTATCAACTCCCAACTGTCAAACCTTCTCTTAGGAGACTTTGCTCTTGTCATAAAGCAAAAGTTGGAAAATATTTTTTCCAAAGCCATATTGGATTTGATATAAGTAGCCACAAAGGGACATTATGAGGGGAAGGAGCTGAGGAAGAAGGCCACTCAGATTTTGGACAGGTCTCCCTGGACATGAATCTGGAAGGTCAGGAGCTCACTCACAGCAAAACACAGCCCAGTCACCAGGCAGCCCCTGAGGGGCTCCTTGCCTAAAACTTGTGTAGACTTGCTTAAAACTTGTGTATAATATCACTTAATGATATTATACACAGACTTGCTTAAAACTTGTGTATAATATCACTTAATAACACCAAAATAATCCTAGGCCTACCTACAAAGCGTGCCAAGCAGGTGGAGCTGTAGGATCCACACCGCATTAGGATGGAAGAGAATGGTCAGCCTGGAGCTGCTGGCTGAGCAGCAAACAGCAGGAAGCCCTTTGGTCCTGCTAGTACAGAAAGGAAACATTAAAAACAATAACTTTGTATCGTGCAAAACTGTTACTGGCTCTCATTTTGGTGTAATTTCACTATCTGCTTCTTCTACTCCTGAATTTCTTTTAGAATACATTATTTTTTCATGGATTTAAAACATTAGGGGTTAACTAGCATGTACAGAGCACACTATATCTTATCTACCCATGTAAAAACAACACATTACATCTGGGTGTGTTGATGGTTCTTTGAAAAACTCTGGGGTTTGTTCAATTCCTCCTCCGAGTGCAAGTACAGCTCCCCAGAACAGCTGAGACAACCCAGGCTCCAGCTTCTAGGACAGCTCACAGCCTGGCTGCTGCAAGCTCTCCAGGAGAGAGAACAGCTCAATTCATTAAAAATAATCATACCATAATGTGTTCTTAGGTCTGGTTTAGAAAAGCATTTGGAGTGTTTAAAGGTTTGGTTTAAATCCAGAAACTGAACTAAAATGAAGTCAGGAACCCTCAATAGGCCATTATATTATAAAGACCTTTACTTCTGGTCAGTCACACTGAGAAACTCTGTGTTAAGTAGTTAAAGCTTGGCAAACAAACAGATTAAAAGGTTATGTTAAATCCTGCTTAAATTTCAAAAGATGAGAATACATCTTACTGACCATAACTGATATTTTCATCCCTGATTTTCTCTGCCTGCCTACCAGCCTTTGAGGCCAAAGGCAATGGAGATGACATTCTCTGCTGTAGATGACAATTCCACTCCCCAAGAATTTTCCAGACAAAATGTTCTTGCCCAAAAATTCTTCCAAAGTCAAAGTTTAATATTTCATCTGTTTCTTATTCCTGAGCCAAGAACATCTGCCTGTCAAAACTTTCCTATTACTTTATATAATGAAAGTACATGATGCCAATCCTTTTGCTGTTTCCCAAGAACCCCTGCCATTAATTTCCCACACTAGGCAAACTAGGAAATTAGTTTCCAACTCAAAATTGGAAATACTACAGAGGTATATGCTCAGATGATAATATTCTGTTGTAGAGAGGTGCCCAACCTGATTCTTGTATCACAAACAGTGTAAAATAAAATAAATGAAACTATAAAGAGAACAAGTTCTGCTAGAAGACAGCCACAACTTGCAGTAAGCCCAAAAAAACTGAGAATACATCAAATGCAGTAGACAAAGGGATCTAATGCTGACCTCATATTAGTTGCAAACTGCTGGATCAGCCTGCTCCCTCCAAAGTCACTCATTTGGCTTCAGGGCATTTAAAATAAGCTTTTAATGCTGGAATTGCTACTGTATAGCTGGAGAACAGCAAATGTTGACTTTAAAAAGCAAAAAATAAAAGCAAGCTGGGTAATTGCAAGCTGGCAAATCCAACAATGGAACAAGTTCTGAAGGGAGAAAAAATTAACGATGTACAGGATGGTTCCTAAACTGGGACAAGAAAATTGAAAATACCAAGAAGGGAAAAAATGACACATGAAGGCACTAAGAGCAGGACAAGTATGTGTAGATTAGCTAGAAGTTTATGCCAACTATTAGAAAGGGATTTTACCAATTAGAATTGTAACAATCCGAAAAAGCTTTATAATTGGCAAGGAGAAAATGACAGCAAAGAAACCCAACAAGAACCCCCATTACCACACTCCTGCCATCCTGCTGGGACAGCAGGCCCTACCCAGGAGGCCTCTCCAGCCACGTGTTCCAGGTTATCTGTAATTGGTCTGAGAAGCAGGATTCATGTCTGGGGCTGCCTACCCAAGTAGCAAAAGGAATGAAATTCTGGCTTTCACAAGGAGGGCAGTTTTTTGAGGAGAAAATGATATTTTGTAGTTGTCGAGTATTTGGTTCTGGGGAGTAATAAATATGGTAAGAGGCATAGATGTTCATTTATTGTTAGTAAGACAGAATTTTAGCAATTATACTCAGTATTTATGGGAATCTGAGCTGAAGGAAAAATAAACAGAAGGGAGGTGGGAGCTAACCAGAAGCAGGAAATAAAGCATCTCACCCAATGGTCTTTTGAGATCCCAGAGCCAAACTGCCAAGTGCCAGCACCTGACCCAGGAATGGATCTGGGCACTGTTCATTTTGCCCTGGACCTCCCAATGAATCTGTGCTAATGCTGCAGAACTGGAATGAGCAGAGCAGAGGGGCTCTGAGCCCATCAGCCAAAGGCAGGACAGGGCACAGGGCTGCCCTTTGTGTTAGCACTGGCGCCCAGCCAAGCACAGAAGTGCAACCACCTGGTTTTACCAGAAAACTGACACCAGGCTGGCTCTGACCACGATAAATGGATAAGCCAAAGATTGAAACCCTGATTAACTAACACATTTTCCAATTATTCCCGTCTTCCATCACTCTTTGGTGTCAGGAGAGGCTCAGAGGCACCACACATCCCTCACAGGCTGGTTTGCTGGGATGAGAAGTGCAAGGGGGCTCCTGCTTCAGCTCCTGGGACTGAGCCTAGGACAGACTTGGGCATCACTTCAATACTGCAAGGAAGTTAATAAGGCCACTTACAGTTTACAAACTACCTCCACTTGCATTGACCATTGTAAGCCTCCAGCAAAGCTGTCATGAGGCTTTTGTAGGGGAAACCTTAAGGGCTTTGGCTAAGGCTTGCTGTCAGAAAACTGCTTGAAATGAATTCAAATCACCAGGCTCCCTTACTGAAGGTCAAACACAACATTTGCAGCTGGAATTGCCAACACAATAGCAACATGAGGGGGAAAATAAAGACTACCTGAGAGGAAGATTCTCTGTTAGTGCTTTACTGGCATTTGGGGAAGAGGAAAACGGGAGGGGGCAGGCAGAGCCACAGAGCCTATCAGAAAGGTGAAACTGTGAAACTTCCTTCCAAACAGCAGCCAGCCCAAATATCTGAATTCTCTTCAAAGGCTAAGTCAGGCCATGCCAGGGCTGCAAGAAGAGCCAGGCCTGACCATCTCCCTGTCCTGTGCCCCACAATGGGCAGGCTGGCTCCTGGGGAAGGGAAATCTCCCCATCCAGCAGGATAAAGGAGCCCTGAGAGTTCCTGGCAGGCAGCCCCGTGGCCCTTCCATAGCCCCCATCCAACAGCCCCCACCAGCCTTCCCTCAGCAGAAAGGGAAACCCACCCAAAACGTGGCTGTGGGTGTCCTGAAGAGCCAGGACATCCTAGGGGAAGTGCTGTGCTGGATGGAAAAAGGGTCAAATTCAGGAGATGGGAGGTTTTCCCTCTTGGCCTGTCCCATGGCACACTGCTTGGCACAGGAGTGACTTCCAGAAGGCTCTGGTTCCCTTCTGTTACATCTTTTCTCCTTACAGAGATGGGCAGCAGTGAGAAGACTTCAGCACTCAGCAGACATTGGCTGTGGGGATGTTCCCCTAAGCAAAGCTCAGCTAGGACAGGAGGGTGACCCCTGAGCCTGCCATGGGCACTCTGCTGTCCCCAGCCCAACCACAGAGCCCTGCTCTGTCTGGGCAGGAGCAGAGGAGGCACAAAGGGGCCCCAGAGCCCCAGGCAGGGCTGGCCACAGGTTCCTCACCCCAGCCCCAGGCTGGGCATCACTGGGGCTCCTGGGCAGGAGCAGAGGGTGGTGGCAGCCCAGGGAGGCTGTTCTGGGCCATTCAGAGCCATCAGAGCAGGCAGCTCATCACTCTGACACTGTTGCTTAACTTCACTATGAGAGTGCAGAATTAAAAATAAAATAAAAAAATCAACCACATTTAGTGGAACCAATCAGCTCGCTTTGTTTCTTAAATAATTCATCTTTTAGGCCCAGCCCTGGCTAAAGGCCCAGATTCAGATAATTTTTCCATTTTCCTGATCCAAATAATACAGTTCTAAAGAAAAGCATTAAGAAAGAGATGGCAAATTTTCTCCACTCAAAAGTTCAGCCCTAAGTGCATTCATTTGTGAGCATGTCCCTAGAAAAGCTGTCCTGAACATTTATCTGAATTAGTATTAAAAAGAAAAGTCGGATTGTGGTTTGCAGTGAGCCAAGCTTCAAACCTTCCAGAGAACCAGATCTGTGGAAGGCAGAGCCAGAGCAGCGAGTCCAGCACCTGTGTGTGCTGAGTCAGCAGCTGCTCACCCCCCCAGTAGGGAACAAGAATAATAGAATTGGCCCCTGGCACCAGAATCAATCTATTAACCAATATCATCTGGAGACCTTGGGTCCTCTCTCATATTTTCTACAAATTGTATTGCTTCTTGGTGAAAGCAAAATCCTTATGGCACTGCTATCTAAGGATCACAGCAGCATTTTTCATACTACCTTGCTGCATGATAAGGAACTAAAAATATGAAAATGAGACCAGATATCAGTTCGTAGGGGGGAGGAGAGGAAGAAAGAAAGGCCTATGATCAAAGTAAAAAAAAGGAAGAAGAAATGTATTTTGGTAGAAAATTTTCTTCTATTAAAAAAATCCTAGAATCTTATTAGAGTATGTTAAAAAAAGATACAAGGAAAAGTTATGTAGGCATCAGTAGTTACACTGAAGAATCCACATGCTTCAGAGAAATTACAGGGTAATATATGAAATTTATACAGCTGACTAGGATCCAGCTCAGAACATTGTTACCTCACGAGCACTGCATAACTGAGCTGGCTAACCTACCCACATGGGTCAGGGTAGTTGCCAACCACCCCACAACCCAAGAAGCTCCTGTTCAGAATTCAGAATTCACAACCCTAGATTTCCTGTTCTAGCCCCTTTTTAAAGGGGCTAGAAAGAAGATGGAGAGAAGAGGCAGTTTCAAAAGACTAAAGTTAGTTTTGAACTTGAAAAGCTTAGAGGAAAAAGCCTGAAAACTCTTCCATGAATGGTAACAGCTTCTGCCCTTCCAGTACAGGATGCCCACAGATTGTGAGCCTGAACAGGAGCACTCAAGATGCTCAGAATAATAGAAAATGCCACAAGGAATGCACAAAGCAAACATTTTTGGTGAGAAATCACTGTGGCCCTTTAGCATGAAATAGCTGTTTAGAAATAGCCAGCTGCAGGTAAACCTCTGGTGACTGTCCCTCTCAGAATAACTTCCAAAATAAAACAGGTTATTTGCCCTCATGATGAAATCTGCTTCCCTAACTCCTCAGGTTTTTAAAAGAAAGGTTTATCCCAGCTGAAGTGTTTTGGAAACAGAATACTGAATATGTTTGACCTCTTGCATAATCCTCTTCGCCCATTTTAAAACCGACCATTATTATTAGCAATATTGATATCAGCAATAAAACATTAAAAGATAAAATTACCATCTTATTCTCTCATAACAGTTTCAATATCCATTATTTCACCAGATTTTATTTTTTCAGAAAATACCACAGCACTCAATTCCTTGGAACAACGACCTGGGTGTCCTCCTCCTTTTTGGTGGGAATGTAAGGAATAGGAATCAAGAACAGGGACCTGACCCATGAATGGCTTGAATTGAGGAAACCAGACAAAAAAACAGGGTGTGTAACTGAGTCCACAGCAGCTGGGTCAAATAGGAATCTTGCAAGATTGCAGCTTAAAGAGAAGGAAGATTGGGCCCAGCCCACTGCCAGGGCAGAGCACAGACACAACTTCTAGTGGTCCAAATTCACCTGAGCACTTGCAAGAACAGAATTTGCTGCCATTATTCCTAGGCATAAGAAGGGTTGATCCAGTGGACAAAATTATCATTTTGGAAAATTATCATTTTAGTTGAACCTGGCAACCACTTCACCAACCAGAAATCATTGCATTTTATTGTTGATTCTCAGGAACTGCAAGATTATCCAGGAAAGCATTTACTTTTACCTCTTCTCTCTGCAGCTCCTGACAAAGATCTGAAAACCAGTTAAGTGCCTTTTTTTTACTTCTTAGAGTAGCCACAGGTTGCCTCGAAACCAGTGAGCCTTGCTGTAGCACTGCATTTATTTCCTTTTAATAGCAACCAAAGCCTAAATATCATATTTGGCTATGCTGCCCTTTTGCAAATAAACCCTGAAGGAATATGAGGAACAGATACTGCAGTTCAGGGCTCTGCAATGCCTGCAGTAACACCAGCCTATGCATTCACTGAACCATGCCATTTAGCAAAGGGCACAGAGAGGAACAGACAAGGAAAAGTACCCTCATGCTACACCCAAGCTTAATTTAAAATAATAATAATTAAAAAAAAATATTTAAAATATTAAATATTCAAGACACACAACCGCCCATTTCCTCCTTCTTGTTGTTTTATTTTTAGCACCCTTTTAGCCATTGTGTGGCCTCTGTCAGCTTAGTTGTTCAACTCAATTTTTAAATCTCATGAATAAAATACAAGTCATGTTCAAGGAACATTTTAGGAAGTAAAAAAGTAGATTTCATTTATCAAGTCCCACAATCCTTTCTCCCTCACAGGTGGCCTGAAAGCAGCTTGAAAGCACATCTCCCTGTCCCACCAGACTGTTTCTCATTCTCTCCTGTGTGATTGGTCCCACTGGGGAGAATTTGTCCTAAGAGGCATCACAGTCCTGACTCTGACACCTTCACTTGCTGCAGAGAGGTGCGTCACACCAGCAGCAGCAGCTCACTGGGAAAGGCAAAACTACTGAAAAAAACCAAACATAAAGGACTAAAAGGAGCACCCAGAGCAAACTCCAGGATGTGAAGCACAGCCCAGCTTGAGCAGTGTGCTGAGCTGGGTCCCTGGGCACGGAACGAGCTCGCAAATGATGCAATTTCTAGCACTTTAGATAACAGTTGATTTAAAAGAAAATAAAAGCCTGGGAGCGAAGAAAAAACTGCATTTTTGGTTTGTTCTTCTCATAGTACCAACATTCAATTTTTGTAATAAAATACTTTTAAAAATTCTGAGGAAAAAAAACCCAAACTACTCACAAGAACAATTATTTTAAATTAAAGGAACATACAGCTCTAGGGACAGCATTAGAGACCAGAAGTCTCATACAACCCTTTGTGGTTGTACACAAACTCTGCAACAGAGACGTCAGCAAATCTCAACCTTTAAATCCACACAACAAACCCAATTATTAAGCCTATCATTTCACACTCAACTTCTCAGGGAGTTCAGTTTTCTTTTATAGCCATTACTATGAAATAGCTTAACTTTGGGCTATAATTTTCCTAGAACTTTGCATCATTCTGCTATCTTTTGTGGCACTGATTCTGTGGCCCAACTTCCCTTTTCAGAGGAAAAAGAAAAAAAAAAAGAAAAAAAAAAAAAAGAAAATGCCCCAAAAGTCATAATTGGCATGTGGTATCTGCTGGTTCTGGTTGCCCCTCCTGGAGCTTCAGGTGATCTCAGCTGTGGGATTTCAAATGGGCAGCACCACCCACAGCTCTAGGGCGAGCCGGGCCAGCCACCTCCTGTACAGCACTCTAATTAACCCCAGCTCCCTAATCCAATTAAAGCACCAGCCCGGAGCCTGCAGCCCGTGTGCCCCAGCTTGACGGGGTGGCAGCCCCACTGGAGCCGCCCCTCTGCTCCCAGGGGCCGGGCAATCCCCAAAACCACCTTGCCACTGGTTCCCAGCCTGCGGGCAGGCCAGGCACTGACAATGGAACGATCTGGCTCTGTCTGTGTGATGCTGTGGCTCCTCCCGGCCAAACCTCTGCTGTCTATTTTGGGAGGTGCTGCCCGTCTCTGAGCTGTCGCTTCAGATGAGCGTGCAGCTGTTCTGAAGGCATTGTACCACAGCTCCTCCCTCCACCAGATCCAGCTCTGATGGTTTTTCCCCTCCTTCTTTGCACGAGTTACCTTAGGTGCCAGGAGAGTTCCCTCCCAGAATTTATTGTAGCGATCTTAATTAAATTAATATTCCTGAGCGCAAGGCTGCTGGGATCTGAGGCTGGTGTGAGGTTCATCGACTTTCACTTAGAGGGTAAAGCTTCCAGTTTTCACTCTCACGAGGCAATATGAAAAATTTATGACAGAAGCAGGAGAACTCTTGCTAGAGGCAATGACATCCCTGTGCAATTAAAACACTTTCAAGTGTCTTTTTTTCCTCCATTCTCCTTCCACTCATCTTAGAAAACAATATACAGAGCAACTTTATTCTGCACTCTACATTTTTAAGTTAAAGATCTGTAGGCAGTTGACAAATTATAACCTGATCATAAAAATTTTCTTACAGTTTGAAATGTAACATATTGTACAAGGTTATGGCCAGATGGTAAGGAGGTTTTTTTCATTTCTCCTTTTTTTTTTTTTTTTCTTCTGGTAAGAAAAACAGTTTAAAGCTTTCAAGCAACAGAAGAAACTCCCTCCACAAATAGAAACAGAGACCTTGCCTGCACTCTTGGAGATGGCAGATTTGACTGAACCCCTCCATGAGCAGCTGTGGCAAAGGGCAAGGCTGGGTTTGAGGGTCCCAAGCCCCAGGGATGCTGCCAGCACATCCCGAGGGCCAGGCTGTGCTGGGCACCCCCACCCTGCAGCTCCATCCTGCTCTAAACCCTCTCAGAGGGGCAAACGTTCAGAGCATCAGGGAGAGTCCTTGGACAAACCTCTCCAGATCTGAAAGCCACAAGTTTGACTCTGAGCAGCCCTGGGATGGGATGAATATGAAATAAACTCTCTTTATTCTCTCTCATTTTGCAGAGCTGAGCAAGTGAGAGCTTTGGGACAGTCAGCTTCTTTGTAAACTAACATTCAACTATTGCTGTGACTGCAAACTATGGGGAATAAAGCAACAATAAATACTTAATAACCAACACAATGCAATGGTTCTTCCTTACCTCACCAGAGGACATAATTTTTTGCACAGTGCATTGCAGAGCACACTGCAGTAACCAAAACTAACTCTGAAACTTGGGAACAACAGAGACTGTTCTTTCCATGACCATGTAAAATTCCCCTTAACAGCAGGTGCCCTGAGAGAAAAACTTACTTTAGTAGCCCATACTTAATTCTGAACATGCTAATCCTTGTTACCTCTGGATAGTCAACATTGCTGCAATGCAGTGATCCATAAAATGAAATACTGACTGTTATTACTGAAATCAGGAGTAATGGAAAAGGACACTTATGACTTCTTAAATTCACTTCAGAATTTAGAGCTGAGTGATGCAAATAATGTAAATATTACAAATACCCACCAGCTGATCTATTGTGTTAAATGCTGTCTTACTCTGATCTTAATGGGAGCAATATAAATAGGATGTGGATTAGAGTTGCAGAAAGTCAAACATGGTGAAAGATTATGACTGCAAATTTCCTTTCTTTAAAGGATAAATCTACTGTTTTGTCTTTGGAAAGCTTTAAAACCCCTTATTCCAGCCTCCTATTGAGTCTATTTGTCTGCCCTACCACCATTTCTCTCCTCCTCCCTCTCTCTGTAAATTCAGTCTCTCTTTGGACAACATTTCAGGACTGGGGTGGTGCACACAGCCATCTCAGAGACCCAAGGCAATAAACAACCCAAAGGAACCAACAACCCAGGGCTCCATTCTCAGTCACAAGTCCCCTGGGGGGACACAGCAGAGCTGCCCTGGAGCCAGCTGACCCTGGGCAGTGGCAGGTTCTGCCTTGCCAAGCGCAGGAGAGCTGGAGCAATGCCTGCAGCCAGGCTCAGGACAGCACACTCAGAGCTCAGGCAGCACTAGAGGCCAGTCCAACCCTCCTGTGAGCACCCTGCTGTGGGCCAGAGAGCTTGGGCAGCCCCTGAAATGGGAGAGCACATCTTGGGTGTGAGCTAGGTGAGGAGCACCACAAAAGCAAGGTGTTGTTTTATCACACCAAACACAAGGGTCTCCCTGCTGCCAGGGACTGGCACCCATCTCTCACCAGACATTTTGAGCATCTGCTCTTGCAGCAGTGGTCTTCCATAATTTTCTCTACCACACAGGCCCCTTTTCTCATTCCCAACTGTGTACTTAAGGCTCAACCACTCTGGAAACGATAAAACACAACAGCAAGCAGAGTTTTCTTACCTTAGAGAGGTTTTTCAGCAAATGCAAGACCAGCTCAGCACCAGGACTGGCAACTACCACTTTCTGAGGCAGAAGCTCCTCCTTAAGAGCTCTTTTTGCTAATTACCCCCAGCTGCATTGAATAAAACAGCTTCAGGTGTGTGAGGCTTTCAGGTGTTTCTAATGAAGGACTCTAATGAAGGGCAATAGTTTTCAGGTGAAACTTGTAAGAGGACATAAGGATAGCCCTTCAAGCCAGAGCAAAAGAAAAGTGTATTTCATTATCAGCAGGGACATCTTGTGAGAGAAACGTGGGCTGGGCTGCAGGATGGGGCCCAGAACCAGATAGTGGCTGGATCCCTCATTAAGATGTGGATATTTCTGAATCACTGCTTCAGGCAGCAGGAGAATGGCCTCAAACAGAACTTGAAGCTCCTGGGGGAGAGGAGAGGAAACACAGCTTTTTGAATGCCATTTTAACAGCTGAAGCTGAGTGAAACATCACATAACCAGCAAATCTGTGACAAAGAGGAAACAAGCAAGGTGCTATCATTGGGCAGAGCTCTGAGAAGGACTGACCCCACATCGTGTACAATGTTCCTGTCACTCAGAGCTTAAACATATGCAAAAGAAGTAATGTTTGATATATTTGATATGTAAGGTGGCTGAAATGTCAGTTCACTGGACAAGGAAGAGAAGACTCTGTTATTGCCTTTTTTGAATGCAGCAAAGTATTAAACTTCCCATCTGAAGTAACCTTGAACCTGTTCTAACCATACTGCCAAGAGACTCCTGCAATAGAAACACAAAGATAAACAGAGATAGCAGCTCAAAGCTGAATTTGGAAGAAAAGGATAACCACTGGATGCAGTAGCTTATTAATGTGTAGGTGGAGATGACAACACGAAATACAAAGAAGCAGGAACTCCTTTGCTGTCTCCAAAACATCCCTGCTAACACTTTGTGCTCCTGAGTGGTGAGGACTGCTTTGCTCAGCACAGAATCAGGAAAACTGTGTGTCATTTCTTTCCCCCAAAATAATGCCTATAACCAAACTGTGAACGTTTTAACATCTTCTCCTCTCTTGTAAAGATAAAGATAGGGGTTTAAAACACACACACAAACCCCATTCCTCTGTGCAATCCCCTCACCTGGAAGTTGCCATCCTCACAGCTGGAGGCAATCAAGGCTATCACCTTCAGCAAAAATTGAGATCTATTCAACAAGCTCTGCATCAGCTTCAGCTGAACACAGACACAGAGCAGAAAATGTCCTGGAGTATTTCAGCTGCTTTTAAAGTGAATGCATATTTCTGTCCCAAATTAGAAAAATATGACAGTAGAGCACCAGATTGGTTAGAAGGTCTGAGCTCTCATAAATCTGTCATAAATGTCATGGAAAATCTATCAAACTTGACCAGGCTTCAATGTTTCTGTGTAAGTGGGGAATGCAGGACTGTTTCACATGGTAAGGGATTTCTGAGGGTAGCAGCTTTAGAGCACACAAGCACCTCAAATAACACTGCAGTCAGGACCTACACCAAATAAATAAAGGATAAATTGGACAAAACCTGAGACAGGCATCTTCACTTCTTCTTGACACCCTCTCCCCAGCCAGTGGACAGATTAACTTCAACAGTTGCTGCAGCCTAGTTAACGAAGGCAGGAATTCAGGGCACCAAGGGCAATTGATACTGCATTATATATTTTGCCAATTTAGCCTCAGTGAAGAAATCTATACTCCCCATCTGCACGGGGTTTTGCTAACACAGCACAAGACAAATAGTAACCACCAGCTTGTAATAAGTGAAGTGAGGGATGAAGGAATTCGTGGAGTTCAGGATAGTTTCCCAAAGGTCAGAAGCTCACATCACCAAAACAGTACTGGGGGAGATGTGGGACTTCCCTGAGAGAGCAAATACAAGCCCAAATGGAAGAATTCTGTGTGAGAGACTGTATCGTAATTGGTGTCATGGAAAAAACCCTCTCTTTTCAAGGCAGAAGAAACAGACAAGATGATGGAGGTTATAAAAAGCATCTTGCTCTGTAACTGACCTTGAAACCCTTCTTTTCTCTCAGCCTGATTAAGGGAAAAATACTTAGTTGGACACTCTCTTTGTCCTCCACATGGATAAGCACAAGAAATAGGAAAAAAAAAAAAGAAAAAAAAGGAGGAGGAGAAGAGGAAGAGAAAATCAATACAAACTGTCTTCAGTTTAACCAGAATGTTACAGTGAATAGGTTTATGAAACCTCCAGTAAAGAGGAGCACAATTGCTCCCACAACAGCAGAAGTTGCTAAATTTTAGTGTAGTGTAACTTTCTAAGGTGTCATATAACAAAAAGAAAATGCAGGTGTTCTTACTGTCCAAGGACAGTACTTGTATTAGAGTGTATAAATTACTAACCTGGAATTAACTCATTTGATCTAATGCAGGGGTTGTGACAGCAATCACCACTCTGTGCTGCACAAGAAAATAAAAAACCTGCCTCACACATGGGAAGAATAAATAGAGATAATGGGAAGTAGCTCTTCCCATCTCTCTCAGCAAAAAGATTTATGCTCTGAAAAAAGAGTTTACACCCCATCAAGCCTTTTTGGTTTAAGTATATGCATTTAAACTACACAAAACCATAATTGTCTACATTTTCTTGATAAACAGCCCGGTCAGCTTAATGAGCAGTGGTGAATTCCTGTCCTTGCTGGTGTCTTGTAGCTGTCAGTCCCACAGGAACATTCTGAGTTGGATGAAAACAGAATCCTGCTCCTGATTTCTCTCTCTCTTCTCTTTCTTCCTTACATAGATAGGTATATATTCTCATTGAACCAGCTGCATGATCCTGCCTGACAACAACCAGACACATACCGAGGTAGAGAAATAGTGGCCATGGAAAATAAGCAGATGGTCTTTCTTTACTATGCAGGTGCTGTTCAGCAATTTTTCCCACCAGTGAAGCTGCTGTATTTTGCACAATGTTTTCCCAATTCACCAGACAATCAGGAGCAGAACAACATGAATGCTCTGTTCTGCTGTGAGGTGCTGAGACAGCAGGTTATCAGTGGTGACTCTGAAGCTTGCTGACATCTGACATGAATTCCTGGCATGCTGACTTTTTAAAAATCGATGGGGACAGACCTCAGAGTAACAGAAATAGCTGTGAAGTTTAACACTGCTGAAACTGTTCAGGCTTGATTGGCTGGTGAACATGGAAGGTCAGAAAGAGGAGCACTGGATCCTCATCAGTAGGAACAGAAGCAGATTATTACAGAAAAAAAATCACCCTGAAGTTTCATAGCTTACTGTTCCTGTGAAATAGCCGAGATCAGGAGATGCATAATGTGCAGCAGACCTCTTCTTTATTAATACAACCTTAAGCTAAGGATGAAAAATGTATATTGGCATACAGAAAGGCTCAATGGAGTGTTATAAAGCCATTGCTTGACCTCCATTTTTGATAATTTTAAAGCAGTTCCTAAAAACTTTTTTAAAAGGAAACACTTTAGCCGTAGAAAGATTGTTGATGTTAATTAGACTTCACTCTTCGGAGTGGAAGTGGGGAGGGAACTGTTAAGCTCCAGGAGAAAAGTACCTATAAATTTAAAGTTTTACTTAAAACATGGATGTAGCCTCTTTGCCTTCTTAATAAAGCAAGTATCTCTTCAATCTAGACCAAATTACACTCTCAAAACTGCAAACCACCTGCCTACAGAACGGATGAAGCACATTTCCTCATTTATCTTGCTCATTTATACATGCTAAGAAGGTTCACATAGAAACAAACACTCATTGAGTCAATGGAAATATAAAAGAAAGTCAGCAAACCCCTTTGTGAGGCTTTGAGAAAATTAAAAAAAACAAAAAACATTGTAATTTTCCATTCTAAACACAAATAGGAATGGAAACTGGATGACAGAAATTGCTGACAGAAGAGACATTTCCATCACTATTTTTCAAAAGGATCTTGCACTTATAGGTCAAATAAAGGCCTCATGCTTTAAAACATAAGTAGCACAGTAATCATACTAATACATTTTATTGAAACTTAGTAAAAGGACATTGTCAAGTGCTTTTATGCAGTTTCTAATGTAGGTGTTTCACTCTCCATTGATTGTATAATAACCTCTCAACAGTTTGAAAATAACATCTTTCTCTCTGCTCCCCTCGTTGGTAAACACAGTTTCTGCAGTTATGGACCATGAGCCAGTATGGTAATGGACTTCTAAATTCAGGAGCCCTCAAAAGGGTATCAGTGGTAACAACTAAAGTAACAAATCCTTAGCTTGTGTTCCTTGAACTTCAGCCTCTGCACTCACATGTTTGTGCTGCTGTTCTAATATTATTTATTTCACTAATCTCCTCAGTTAAAGCAATATTTTTTCATATATTGCACAGTGTGCCAGGTCTCCGAGCAGAATTCTGCATGGATTACTGGCACCATGGCATGCAGGATGCCCATTTTGGCAGGGAGTGTGGGCTCAGAGTGCCACCATCCAACCCTTCCTTGTGTTTGAGCAGCCAAGAGGAGGAAGACCCTCCAAGAGCCGTGTGCTTAGAAGCTTCCCAGCAGCTCTCTCACAAAATACAGACTTGTTGCCAGCTGTTGGGTGCACATTTTCCTCCCTCATAAGAGAGGGACTTCTCCTCAGTGTGGACTCTCTCCTTTACCTGGCTCACTGCCTTCCAGCTGCTGAAGCGTTCTGCTGATCTGTAGGGGAACAATCTCCTGCCCTTCCCTAAAGCGTGTCAGAAAACAGGGCACCACATCCACCCTGTTAGGGGAGAGGCTCTGGAGAAACCTTTGCGATCTCTTTGCTGAGTGAGGCTTCATATTATGGATGGCCAAGGAGACCAATGTGCTGCTCAAACCTTGAGATAACATCTCTACTCTCCTTGCCATGTAAACCTGCGTGGCCACCATGGAATTCCTGCTCAATGACACTGCCAGCTGCACCCAAAGCGCTTATTCCACTCTCCCAGCAAATTCTCTTCACCCATTCCATGCATTTGCTATTTAAATACCTGATGACTGGAGATTCAGTGGGCTGAAATTACCTTATCTAAAAATAGCCCTAGTAGGGAGGTGCCCCATTTATTTACTCACAGGGAATTTTCTTTGGAACATTATTTTGTTCAATACCATTAAGTCAAAGCATTTAAAAGTGAAACCAGCAAGAGTATATAGAAACAGAATGCTAATGATTTGCCCCACAGAAGAGAGGTCTTTGAGTAATTTCCAACCTTATAGGAAAGCAACTTTCCCCTTTAAAGTAAAACAAAATTTTCAGGTCAGTCCATCCAACTCAGGTTTGCACAAAGTCACTCCTGCTGCAGTTTAAATCTTACTCAGCTGCCTTCTGGCTGACTCCAGTGATTCTCCAGAGTTGTGGCAAGAAAGTGAGTAAAGTTTTCTGTAGATCCTAAAACTGAAGATTTCAAAAGCCTGAAGATCTTCAGTGGACACGCTATTGTGTAAAAATACATTATTAATTGCCAACTGACCACTTGGTGATAACCATTTTCCAAAGTACCTGTACATGACTCAGTTCAGGGTTTATTTTTAGACTACCAGATTCTAGAAGGTTTTGGATACAATACATGATAAAACCAATCCCAGACAGCAAAAATAAAAATCAGAGCAAACGTGACTGAGCACAACATTAATAAAGATTGCATGATGATAGATCAGAATACACAATACCCTGGGCAAGATCTTCCTAGATTTTTTTAGGAGAACAAACGGTCCCTTTTGAATAGAACATTCAACACATTCCCTGCAAAATTTTGGGGATTTTTGGGATATGTCCTGCATCTCCAATGTGTCTGCAGAGCCTCTGGATTCCTCCTTGGCTGTTTTTCATGGTTAAATCCCCAGTGCCAGACTCTTCGACTAATCAGATCATCACTTCCTAGTGTCCCTGTTTCTGGAAATCAGAACAATTCTCTGTCTCTGAAATGCCAAGCTCCTCTCTCAGATGTTATGCCTCCTACTAAAACAAACATAGATATTTATAGCAGACATCACTGAAATACAGCATAGAAATACAGAACGATTTAAAAACATGATTTAAAACTAAAATCAATTTTGGGGAGACAAAACCACATGGTCTAAGTGTCCTCTTCTTATTTCTGCTTTTTTAAGACAGTAGATGCCATGTATAATACAGATTTTTGGTTCTGTGCTGCTGATGGCATTTAAGAAAACAAAAATCTCAGAAAACCAAGAAATTCTTTAGATTTGAAATTCTGGGAAATTCACCAGATGGATGCCTTAGTGTGTGAGAGAAATATTCTGACCATGAATGTCGTCATTTGAGAGTTGCCTCAAATTGAAAGTTTAGAAGCAATTGAATCCCTCTCCCAGTCTATGCTTCCAAAAAATAATCAAGGACTTATCAGACCCTGTGATCCCAAGGACAGTGGATTATTTCAAGAGGGGTGAATGCCTAGAAAAATAAACTCTTTTAGTGACTTACAATACATGGGCAATGAATAAACCCAGCAAAGATCTGGATTGAGCAGGAACAGATTCCCTTGCACAATAAAGGCCAATATTCACTAAAAATATGAGAGTAAGATTCTCAGCTAGCAACAATAAATTTGAAAGTGAGAGCAGTGTAGGAGCAGTCTTAAACCCAGAGTCACAGGCTTGGCTTGGTCGCTGTGTAACCTTAGGCAGATGTTTTCGAAGTGTATGTGGGAAAGGATGCAATATTCCTTTGCCCTGAAAAAGGTGCAAAACTTTAAATTCTTCTGCTCAGCTCCCAGATGATTTCTCAAAAATCAGTCAGAGCAGCCAATGCCCAGGTTTCCGGGCAGGCTGGATGCTGATAGCAGCTCCAGAGGTACTGCAAGGAGCACAGGGTCACCAGGGAGAGTGAATGTGCCTCAAACAGGACATCAGGAACATCCAGGATGGTGCTGGAGGCCTTCCCAGTCCCCAGAGCACGTTGCAATCAGGAGGGAGACGAGGCAGTTTAAAGATACATGACCTTCTCTTCCACTGGGCTTTCAGTCCTTACTGCACAGGACACAGCCAAGCCTCTTCAGCCTGTTCAGTTCAGTGTTTAATTCATGTCTCCCTCCAGACAAACTGTTACTTTAGCAAGTCATTCTTGCAACTTCCTAAATAGATTTAAAGGCACCAAGACCATAAAGGCTGAAAATTAATAAATGAGTTCAGGCAAAATCCCTTTTGTGGCTAGTTAAACCTGAGCAACGAGGTAAAATTAAATGTGCTTCATGTACTTATTATTTTAAAACTTCATTGGCCTATTGCATTGAAATATCCCTCATTCTCTTTGATTTGGTTACATAATAATGATTCCACTGTTACCTAATACAAATAGAGAATGAGTTCATCTTTATAATCCAGGCCCTTTCTCCAGGTATTCTTTAAAGAGAACAGTGACACCACACCTCAGAGCACAGTAAGGCCCTTGATTTTCATTTCAGAGAGTCGAAGTTCTATATTTGGACTTAATAGTAGTTAATTATTACAGATAACAATGTAGCTTTTTAAACAGTCACGAATTAATTTACTTTAATAGGCAAAAAGAACCCAACAAAAACAATTACCCAGAAAATGACTATTGAGGTGGCAGGCTGTCATGGTTTAATCACTTTTAAGCTCAGCATCCATCACAGATTTGATAGAGCACATCCCCCAGCCCATGCCAGCACTGAGGCTGTGTCAGAGAGCAGGATGGGAGCCTGAGACCCTGCTCCCACTCCCTGCTTTCCAGAGGCTCTCTGTACTGCAGCTGCCCAGCTCTCAGGCAGGAAAACACAGTCAGGAGAGCTGGGGAGTGCCCATCCCAGCACTGAGGCTGTGTCAGAGAGCAGGATGGGAGCCTGAGACCCTGCTCCCACTCCCTGCTTTCCAGAGGCTCTCTGTACTGCAGCTGCCCAGCTCTCAGGCAGGAAAACACAGTCAGGAGAGCTGGGGAGTGCAGTTACTGTGGAAAACATGAGAACAGAAACATCAGTGGCACTGAGGACAACCTCTGATCTCAGCAACCCAGGGAGCTGCTGTCCACGAGCACTGAGTATCCTGTTAAGAGAAACCACTCTGAAAGAAAGCAAGAAAGCGCTGTCCTTTGCTGGCCCCTTTGATTTTATCACTTGTCACAGCATCAAGTGCTCCTTTCAAAATTTGTGAGACTTGAAATATTATGGCCACACAACACTAGACTAAGAAAAGGCTCTTTTACCTTTTTTTTATTTTTCCCCAGGTAAGCAGGATATCAGGAGCAAAGAAGTATCACATATGTGAAATCCTTATCAACATTAATTCTGAGAATAGAGATACTACAAGGAAAAAGTATTTGTCTCTGCTGATTTGATGTTTTTGACCCTGCTTCATTCTCTTTGAAGCTGATTTTAGGTATTAAATATATCAAATATCAGCCTGCTGGTTTTTCAGTACTCTAATTTTGCCATTGACTTGAAAAAAAAAAATGGAGTTCACATTAGGTTCTATTAAGAACCCAGACTTGAAGGAACAAAGATTAAGAATTAAAGCAATGATAATATTAGGTTTTGCTTTATGCCTTTTCACTTATAAGCACTAGGCTTTTCATGAGACCATTCAAGGGTAAGAAAAATCTTTTTTTTTTTTTTTAGTCTGTCTAATGCAATATCTATCTCCACAGAACTGCAATAAGAATTACGTGAAAAAGTTACTAAACCTGGGGTTGTGCAGTCAGCCTTCTTCAGGATTTATGAAAAAGCAGTGACATTTCTCTATGGACATCTTTGAAGACTGCTCATTTGCAGAGAAAAGTTGCTTGTGGATCAGAATTCTGCAGTGCCAAGCCCAGAACAAAAGACAGTCACCATCCCCATCCTGCCACCCCAAAGACAGGCTGTGTTCCCCCTGAGCTTGAGCTGCTTGTCCTGAAACATATTTCAAATAAAGGACTGGCTATTTGGAACTATACAAACAGGAGACAGAAAACACAGATGCAATAAAACAAACAAAAAATAATGAAGTGGAAGAAGCCCAGACACAGATGAAGATTTTTATTATGAGAATGTGAAACAACTGGGCAGGAATTTTGGACAAAGCACTGCCTGGAAAGGTGTCAGCTGTGGATACAAGACATAAACCACAGAGCAGTTTTCATCAATAATCAGGTTAGCTAGTCCTGTGCAATAAACACATTAGGTGCAACCTGGATGTTTTTCAGTTTTTCCACCAAGGAAAAGGAACTCACAAGACCTCATGTTTCATCTTAAACTTGAGAAGAAAAGTTTTGTTGACAGAGCAAAACACACCTGAGCAAAAGCACGCTCAGTCCATCTCAAGAGTTGCATAAAGCAGAGCTACACTCTTCTAAGAAGCTGATATCCATTCAATATATATACAAATATATAATTACATATATTTATAAGTATGGTGTGAACAAGGACTGCCATGCCCATGGGACCACTTGCAATCCAGAAGTATCAGAATGTTCATGAGGGATGCCACTTCCAAGGAGCTGGTCTCCATAAGCACAATGCTTGTTATTTTATTAACATTTTGAAGACTTAAAGACACACCACAAGAGCATATACTCACATTGGAAAGATGCTTCTAACTTAAAATAAAATGATTCACCTGATAGATCTCCAGGCCTTTTACAGCACTGAAATTTAGTTCTCTTAATGAGGATCAGTAATTGTAGATTCAAAGACTGCCCAAACCAGTCAGCAGGAGATAATATGTAATATGTAACCACAGGAAAAGCAAACTGGAAAAAGAAAGACCACTGGCTTTCATAAATCATTTTTTGACAGGAAGGTTATTTATCATGGGAAATAAGCTTAATCAATAATAGAGTGAAACAACCTTAATAAAAAAGGGAATCAAGCTCTGTTCTGTTAGAGCATTATAATTAATGTGGGTAGGGGGAGCGAGAAGGGGCAGAAAGAATTGTTACAGAGAACTGTTATTATCCTGACAAATGGATTCTGGATTGTTTCTAAAAGTTCATTTTCATCTAGCAGCTTTGAATGAGAAAGGATCAAGGAGTGCATTTTGTTTTCCTAGAAGTAATGAGAAATTTTGAGGGAGGTGCCCAATGAAGGAAGAGTTATTCAAGGGATGAATATATTTTTATTTGATCTCAAGGGAATGATGTAACCAATCGTGACTATATTAAAAATCAGCTTTCTTAAAAGATGTGGGGAGACCATTTTTTTTTCAATTTATTTTTATATACAAACCAAGTGTTACTTTTTCCAAAAGTCATCTTTTTAGTTCTGGGTTGATTAATTTTAAAAATATGAGAGGAAAGGAAAAGCACTCTAGAGAAATTTCAAAAGCTTGATGAAAAGAAATGATTTCATCTACATTAAAACACAAACACTTGTGTATTATAGTTATTGTTTTGTTCAGTCACTTTTCATTTATCTTTCCAACTATTTTTACAGATAGATGATAATTCCATCAGATTTTGAAAGCATTCAGCAAATTTTCTGAAAAATATTGCACGACTTCCTCTGCAAAAGGAGAAACCAACATGTAACCTACAGTGGTCACAGGCATCCCAGAGGGAATATATCTCCCAACCATAAATCATTTGTCTCAATCCACTTGGCCACATCATCAACATAAAGGAATAGTGTTGGTCATGCTTAATTAAAAAAAAAAATAAAATTAACACATAATTTCTAATTGAAGCAAAATCAAAAATTGAAAGAAAGACCAGTCCCTAAAGGAAGTAACAAAGAAACTGCTATTTTCTGTGAAGGACATACAGTTAGATTAATTCCAAAAATACATTCATAGGGAGAAAGAAAATATGTGTAAAGTTAAGAATGATGAAAACGGGAATGGAGGAATGAACAACAAATTTGCTGGGCTGACTCAGATTCTGTATTTCAGTTAAGATGTCCAAAATTCCTGAAACCTGGAGATAACTGTCTACCAAAAAAAAATTTAAAAAACCCAAAAAAACCCCAAAAAACCAAAATCTCAATACTGCAAAGGTTTTAATAATTTAATAATCAATGTAATGATTAGCATTCCTCCTAGCCTAAACTTTTGAATTTCAGGAGAGTGGCTCTTTTGCCTCTAAAGCAGACATTTTGTTCCTGTTCCCAAAGCCCTTCCGAGCTCCACTCAGTATTCCACTGACTATTCACACACAATCTACCGACAAGCCACAGGTCAGGAAAAGCAGAGTAGCAAAATAATTCTTATCCAGGAGATCATTTGAAAGCCTCTTAAAGTGTTCCCAGACAATTTGTGAAGGCAGAGAAAAAGATTATGAGGTATCCTACCTGTTACAAATTATTCAGCAGCTCAGAAAGTCACTCATTTTTAGAACACAGTTGTTGAAAACAACAGAATTTTTGATGATTTACTGTGAAATTCTTACCTTTTTATTTTATCAGAGGATCAAAAAAAAAGTTTTCAGGTAACTTTTTACACAAGTCCCACTCTATACTAATTTCAGCTTTTATTCTGCTTGATCCTACCAGGATTAAAGTGGCAATGTTCCTGAGAACATGGAACAAGCTGGATCAGGACCCCTATTCTTCAGGAACTCCTTATTTTTCCCACTTTATGTCAATAAGGTGTCTCAAAACTGGAGTAACTTAGACATAAAGGAAAGATAAATATAAGTTTTCAAAGTGTTTTACCCTAGGCTAAATTCTTCTTCGGATTCCACTGGGAAGAGTTTCAATAACCTTGTGTATGAAACCAGTCGAGTTCAGCCTGCTCCTGCTTCCCCATCCAGCATTCCCACCCAGCCACAGCTTCTCACCTGAAATTAAACACTCAGCATTCCTTCCTTCACATTCTCTTCTATGCACAGCATCAGTGAGGTAGAGCTGGGCCACTGTTAATTAAATTAAGTGGGAGAATGGCGAAGGGAACACCTCACTCCAGTGTTACTGACAGTCAGCACAGCACCCACTGCTCCCTCATCCATTCCCTCTGGACAATGCAGCACTGGAACCATGCTCACTGCAGCACTGGGAATGTGCTTCCTGCTCTTTGTACAGCTCCACATTCAGGTGTGTTCTCTCCATCTCTTCCAGAAATGCATGGATTGCTCTCCTCATTGCAAACGTGGACCGCACAGAAGTGGAACCCAGTTCTATACTGATATGCACATTTTTACACAAGTCATTAGAGCTGCAGAAGAGGAATCCTTTTTCTGCTGGAAAAGACATGGCAATAGTGGTTGACCATTCTTTTTCCTGGCTTGCTTGCAATAAAACACTTATTCATAATGCATGTTTAGTGCTGCAGGTGGCATTGTTACTGTTCAAAGAACCCTACTCAGCACATAATGCGGTCGGCACTTCATCTTCCTGAAAATGAATCTTGAAAACTTCTTGAATTATATATCTCCTCCTGCTTTTCAGTGGATCCATAATTTCCTTCAGAAGATGGATTGCAGATAGCAGCACTGATGAGAATTAAACTAGCAAGGTTCATGTTAAGAACATAGTCAGTAAATCAAAAACTGAAAGTAATGTCAGAAATTCAAAATTGTAGACTGACAATATCCTGAGATGCTGCTTATGATGAAGTTCTGGTAAAGAAGTCATGAGGTTAGACATCAGCCTTTCATAGATACCCACCTGTTCAAGTACCAGAAACCTGCACTCCCCTCCTAGGAACTGTGAAATCACCCTTGCTGCTTATATGGAGGGGAAGGACGCCTCAGTCAATTCTAAAAGGAATTCTAATTCTAAAAGGAAGAGCCTGTATGCAGCAAAAGCCATAGAGCTGCTGCCTCCAAATGCCAATAAACAATGCCAATAAGCACAAAGATCTTTAGGAAGTTACCACTGGGGATATTCTCCAGAATCACAAAGCAACACATTCAACCAATGGGAAAAAAAACCTCTTTATCTTTAGAATTTTAAATTTTTTTTAAATACCCCAAAAAACTGTCACCTTTATTCACCTCTAAGAGTAATTGTATTGATCCTGAAAATTTAATTGAAGTTTAACTGAAAGAATTCATTAGTGATACTTGGCACCCATATCAATGGATTGGATAAAGCTGTTCCTAACCCCTTCTGTTTTGCTGGTGAATAACCCTGCCAAAATCCATTTCACACCAATCCCTCCAGCTATGGATGTGAAGCAGATATTCTCCAGTGCTTGTTTCCTTATCATATCTGTAGGATAGAAAAGACCTCCAAGAAAGGTAGGAAAGTGGATTCACATCCCATACATTTTATATATCTGACATCAGTTACATGCCCGCTCCCTTCCTTGTGTCATAAACTGTTCTACTTCTCTGTTCACAAATAATTTGCTGAGGAGAACCACACATGGGGTCAATACTTGTTTCAATAATCAGGGATTTGGCTGTTAATGTTAGTGGGAGCCTTGCAGCTCTGTCTCTGTGCATGCACAGACTCTTCACCTCTGTGCAGAGCTTTAGGCTTTCAGGAGTGTCAGGCTCAGGAAACTGAGGGGCTGTACTCCCATCTCAGAGCATCCACATCTCTCTCTAAGGGATTGATGTGCAGAAACCAACATGTGACAGGATAAGACACTATCCTTAGTTTATGGAGGTAACCACATTAGCTCATGAAATGCTCAGCATTAAAAAGCTCACATCTACATGCATCAATTTTCCTTTTTTAAAAATGAGCTGTTCGCATTCTCACATGAATTTAGTCCTTGTGGAAACAGCCCTAAACATCCCATTTATAGTTTACCTACAGAAGTGACACAGAACAAATGGAAGCACTGTGACTGTCCTCCACAGAGTCCACCAAAACCTTTCAGCCTTGGCCAGGAGAGGAGGGTAATCCAGACTTTGTGTCAATAAAATCATCACAGGCTCACTGAAGTTTCCCAGTGCAATGGTGAATTCTGGGGCATATCAAATAGGGGCTAAATCAAATCCAGCAATTTTCCACTGCTCTGATACATGCTTCCAAAAGAGGAAGAATTTAACAAACCAGAGCTTCAGTTGATATAAATCAGCACCATTCCACTGAAGTTAATGCAGCTGCATTGATTCACAGCCACTGAAGTCTTGGACTCTGGTCTCAGAAATATGATAGAGAGTTCCATTTGCTAATGTAAATGTATATTGATGGTTTATCACGTAAATTTGTTCAGGAAAACACATGAATCAGTGCTGCTTTTTTAGTAATAAATCGCTATAACAGGTAGGAATGAGTTTTGAGCTTTTAAAGAACCCGATATATGCACTTCAGCCATGCAGTAATTCTGCAAGTAGTCTCTTGCTTTGTAAAACACCTTTTTCCTTAGTGACCCTCTCCTGATGCAAGCCCAGAAATTGCACCACCACTTCTATGACTGTAGACAACAAATTTAAAATATCCTTAATTGGAAGCTGAAAAAACTAAGCGTGCTGCACAATGGCTGAGACACAAGACTTATGGTTGTTTACTGTAACACTAAGACAGTCCCATTAACAAGAATGATGGGAAACTGCATCCTGGCATTATTCTTAGCAAAAGACTTGACAAATATGTTTTGTAAATGAAGGAACTACAACAGAGAAAACATATAATACACTTTTCCCCCCTTTTTCCCAGCGAAATGGTTGCATGTTTAATGCTTTATACATTATTCAAGGCTCCATTTTCCAGGGTTCATCAATACCCTAGTCTGCAGCAGCTAGAAGCTTGTAACAACTGACAAATGTAGACAAACATGCTGCTTAACCCAGGAACAGTGGGTCAGAGAACAAACAGGAAAATTTATTGTCTTTGCTATATTACTGTTGGAATGGAGAAGTAAATGAATACCATACGTTATAGCTTATCACTTACAGTATGAGTGTATCATGAACAGCCCAGCATGTCCTACTTAAATAATACTGATGGATAACATGCAGGCAGCTTTTGTTCACTGCTGAGGTTTTGTCTTGTCTACATGTTGTTTATACTTATTTAGGGCTAGAGGAAGAGACAAAAGAATAGCAGGAGCCATGCTAGAGGCTCATACAGTCCCCTTCCTCCACGTAGCCATAATGAATCCAGGCTGTGCCTACCATGGAAAGCCATTGCAGAGAAATATAGAAGTCTTCTTGGGGTAAAAAGCAGATTCCACTATATCCTTAGAGCAGACATTATATTATTTCCCAGCTGCACTTGTAAGCAGCTCTGCAGAGGACAAAGGAGAAAAAGGAGGGGAAAGAAGGTGGTGGCAGGGAGGAATATCAACCTGAGTTTTATTGCCTCTGCCTGCTGGAGAACTGTAGGGAGATTAGCAATAATTTTTATATTCAGCACTGTACCTCTGAAGGTGACTCAAGAGCTTGTGTGAACTAGAATTCTAGTAGAGAATAAGCAAACCCCCAGACCTGTGCTGCTGTTTCTCTCCTACCCTCAGCCTGTTTGGCCAGACCATTCCAGCTGTGCAAGGCAGGCCTGGTGCACTTCTGGATTGCTGCATTAACATCTGCAGCACGATTTCTCAGGTGTCTGGAGTGAGGGGATCACTGCCTGAGGATCTCATCCCACACTGCCATCACACTATTTCAGACTTTATGTCGATGCTGTGTGAATGGCAAATGGGGAGGAAAAGGCACAGCACAATTGAAAAATGGAATTCAGAGCCATTTGATATTCATCCTGCTATTGTGCCACAGAAACTGCAAGGCAATGTAGAATCAAGCCCCACATGAAGGAAATAATTTAACAACATCAGGGATCCTTTTAAATTATGATTAAGCTTTTTGCTATTCAATGGAAAAAATAGATATTGAGCACAGCCCGATTCCTCCCTCCCACCCCCCAAAAAACCCCAGTAATTTTTCCTAAAGAATTGAAGGTAGTTGTGACTGAAGGGTTAGATTTATATTTTTTGGTAATTTGAGTCACTTATATTAACTGCAGGAATTAATTTGGTCTGACACCTTTGCAAGCAGGTTTTTACCAATAGAAAAAAGATATTCCCAGCCCAACATGAATTAAGGAGTGCTTGTCTACTCACAAAACTGTATCATTTTAATTAAGATTTCGCAGTCACCACTTATTAATTTAAACCTGACCTATATCTCAGTGAGGGAATTTAAACTAACAAGTCAGGTTCCAATAGATTGGAGCTCCTTACACAAATCACAGGGATTTTAATGAAGCAGCTCGATATTCCATCTGTATTTACTCTGGCATGATTTTGTGATGCACGACAAGCCTCCTGTGAAAAGGATTTTAAAAAGAAACCCTGCTTCAAAAAGGAAACAAGATGGGATGAGCTCTAAATGGGACTCAGGTGTCCAGTTCTCAGTGGTCCAAATCTCATATTGGTCAAGATGAGCCTACTCAGCAAAATATCACATGGTGGTGATTTCTGTGTGTGAGTAAATCTGTTCTTTAATACCTACTCCTCATTTTAATTGGTTGATTTATGCTTGGTATAAATGAAGAATGCAGATATTTACTCACAGACAGGAAAAAAAAACCAACAAAGAACCCCCACCAAAACCAAAACAATCCAGTGCTTGGAGCTTAGTAAAGAGATTTTTTCTTCCCACTACCACTTCCTAGCATTAACTTTCACCTCAGTATCCCAGAAATCTGTGGTTCTTTAAGGCTGCCATTTGCTTATGCAGACCACAGTAAAATCCAGGAGCTGTTCTGGGATGTACTCAACCTGGCTGAACATGGTTTTCCTTTTCAATATAAAAACTGATCTAGCAGGGCTGGCCAACAGGGCTCTATGGATGACATGAGGAAACTGAGGCTATTTGTTGACCAGCATGGAGAACTAGCATTGATGCTAAAATTTTGGTTTACTCTGCTGTAAACTGAGAAAAGGAATCACCAAAGCTGTTTCCTAATCTTGGGCTGATGATCCAACAATCACTGCATGAAAATATCCAGAAAAGACTCTTAACCCAAAACCTGTTTCCCAAATTTTGGCAGATTGGGCATCTTAAATATACTTCTAGGTGAGATTTGTGCACCTGGCACCGAAGGTGGCATTTCTTTGCCCCCACTGCAGCTCTCTCAGTGCAGTGTCTGTGATTAGGCTGACTATGACAGAACTCTAGCACCAGCTTTGCATTCCAGAAAGTCACCAGACAGCAATCCTGGGATATGACTGCTCATCAAGAGCCTGGTGACATCTGTAGCAGAGCAGATGGCGACATTCCACAGGTCCTGCTGCAGGGGCTCTCAGTTTTCAAGGCAGTTCTTGTAAATTTAGAAACTTTGATCTATAGTCTTTGCCATCCTCTAGCACTTGGGAAGATGACACAGACAGCTAAGCACAAAAAGGCCCTTCAAGCACAGAGGGAATGTAAGAATCCCTGCAAAGTAACCAAGTGATAAACCCCACACCTTGCTGAACACATGACCATTGCCCCTGGCTGTGGCCCCTGGTAATGCTGACTTTGGCTCTGCTGTGTTTGTTTGCCTCTAGTTAAAGGTGATCAGATTTATCCCAATTTAAACCCACTCCTATCCCCCATCCTGCATACACTGCTCATGCACCATAGCCCCAGTCACCTGGAGAACCCCCTCAGGACCCTGCCCAGCCTCTCAGCATCCCCCTGGACCTGTGGGAATCAAATCATGCTCGGGGTAGGGATGCCAGCACCACCAAGAAGGTTGGGACAACTTTCCTCAACCTGTTTGCCACACTCCAGATGTGTCAAATAACGTGTTTGGAAGCCAAATATGACTCTGCAGCTGGCAATGTCAGACCTTTCAGGTTTACATGGATCTTCTGCTATTAAATCCTGCTCATGTTTCCCCCATGATGTGCAGCCACTGTCAGGGCACCTCATGGCTTTGCAAGTTCCATCTAACTCAGCACTAAGAGCACCAAAATAGCAGCCTGAAAATAAACCAGCATCAATTTGGTTCAAAGAGCTGGCAAGCTTGACAGTGACCCAGGTAAATTCCCTTCTGCCCCTTATGACATTCTGATACTACCTCTGGCTTCTGCAATTCATTTGCCTCCTACTTGGAAGCATTTACTGAGAAATAACCTTGATCTTGACTTCTCACCATTCCCCAGGCAAATTATTATGTTTTCTTATTGTTCCTTCAACCCACAGTATTTAACAATTTTGGTTTCTTGCCTGGGTTCATTCAAAGCTTCAAAGTGCAAAACAAAAATAACCCCAGAAATGTGAAAGGAATGTAATAATTTTTCAAAGATGTCCTACGTGGAACCCAGCTGGAGCAGGGTGGAGGAGGGAAAATTGAGAATGCCATAAATCAGACAATGCTAAATGTAAAATAATAATAAGGGTACAGCTTTGCTTCATACAATAATTCCTGATCATTGAAAAACATGGTTAATATACAGGGTTAGACACATTTTCAGTGTAGAGGTTCTGAGGCTCAGAAATATCTGCAATCCATAACTTTGCACAGAGAAAGAACCAGGAGACTGAGAGCACAGGGAGAGTTAGGGTTAGGCTGTATTGCTGAAATTCCTTTTTAAGGGGAAGTTCCTGCTCAGGATTGGGAGTCTGTTCTACATGGTGCTTGTGCCAGACAAGAGCCATCCTTTTGTTCATTAGATATCCAAAAGAGAGACAGAAAACCTTTGAGTGTATCACACACAACTGGACAGCAGGAAATCTCAAACAATTTCTGCGAAAAGGATGGCTACAGGAAAAAGAGGATGGGAGAAACCACAGCTGGAAGATGGACACCAAAACCTCACACAATATCTGCTCACCAGCCAAGAGGAAAGTAATGGCCAATCTCCTGCAGAGCTGTAATGTGTCCTCTGATCCCATTTATCAAAGACAAGGGGCATAAGGGGGGCAAACGTCCTGAAAATGAAACTGCTTGTTGGCTGAGAAGCACAGCCCGATTCAGACAGTCACTGCTATGGAGACATTTAATAAAACCACCTATTTTGCATTAATTGCTATTTTAAAGTTAATTTATTTAATTGTTTTGGTTCTTACTAATTTATTTGCTGTGATGTATATCTGGACAGTTTTGGAAGTGAGGGAAAAACCAGAAGTATAACCTTAAGTTGCCTGAAGTTATGATTCACTATATTTTTGCCTCACTTTTTTATTGCACATAAGTGCAGCCTTACTGTTGCTCATAAACAGGTGTGAATCTGTCCCTGTTATCACACCTAACTATTTCAGGGAAAATAACAGAACCTCTGTAACAGCAGCTGCAGTGATACACCCTTTTTTCAGCCTACCTAGTCCTGAGTCAGTTCAAGGGCTGCTATGAACAAAGCTAAAACCACTGAATTTTGCACCACAGGATCCTCTAGCCTGGTAACAACTTGTATCCATGTTTATTTACCCCTCCAGTTATGTATTAACCCAAGTGTTGTTTCAAAAAGCAACACTGTCTTCTCCTGCTTGTTTTTGCATGATCCAAAAGCCCACCAGATGTTTCGCCTCTGTTTCCTCTGGCTCTCCAATACTTCTACAGCTCCTCAATGCTCTCACAGTCCCTCAAAACCACTCCTGTGACCTGCAGCTTGTGACTTCCTTTACCTCTTAAATAATTCTGAAACCTTAACAGTCACACCAAGTACCCAAGGCTTGGCTCCTGCTAAGACACCCCCACCACGCTGCAACAGGTTCTTTATGTCCTGAGGTGAGGAAAGCACTGAAACATTGCCCTGCTGCTCTCCCTCAGCCCCAGGAAGATCTCAGGTGATGACTGAATGCAAACCTTTGGCCAATATTCACTTAAAAAAAAAAATGAAATAAAGAGCCTAAGTCGCTAATTAATTTTTCGGCAGAAGGCATTCTCTTGCCTTCATTCTCTCATTCAAATCAAATTAAACTCTTAAAAACAGAAAACTTCAGCTTAATTTTCCTGTTGTTCTGCCCTCATGCCCTCTGCAGGCAGTGCCCCTGGAGATGCATTATGAACACATTGTGGTTGCCTGGTCTCTCCTTGATGAACCTTAGGCTGCTGCTGCCTCCAGACCTTGCTCAGAGGAAAGCCAACAGGAGATCTGGTTTAAATATGTGAACATCAATAATCAGAGGTCTGAGGGTTGAAAAACACTCATTACCCTTTTGGTCATGAGACTCTGCCAGTTTGATATCTGAAATTAATTTTTCTGGGACCTTATCATACCTTTGCCAGGGCTCCAGATGACATTATGCACTGATGAAAATAAACTTAACTTCTGCTAAGGATGCTAGAGACAGCACAGGGCCTTTGGCTGTACACAGTGTTGTTTGGCACTTACTTTAGTACTTTAACAACCTGAACCTGCCTGACTTTGCTGGTCCCAAAGCAACAGCCATGTTTCATTTCCAAATATCCAGCTGCCTATGTGCACACACACATGTGCCCAGGGAGTCCGGCACTCCAAGAGTCAGATCCACATTTCAGTAACAACAGGGTAAATGAAGAAGGAACTCCATGGAGTTATTGCCCTGGCTGTTTGTGATTACTCTATATAACTCTAGAATAATTTCAGTTCAAAAATGGTTTATTAAACACCAAAAGATCCCATAAAAAAGGGAAGATGATATGAGATGACTTGGAAGATGTGCAGAGCTAGCTATGGTTTTAGCACTGTGTACACATGAAACACACAAGTGTTTGCCTTCATTAGCAAGAATCCCATCCCCAGCTTTGATTAGTTTTGTTATTCTCTGAATGAAACATTCATTTTCCAAATTAATCTTCTGCAAAGACAAGGGGCAGAACAGAAGCATTATTGGTCTGAGTTCCTCACTGAAGGATATATGAAGGAACAAACTGATAAATATTTTATTAGAAAAAAAGAAAAAGGAAAATAAAATTGAATCAGAAAAAAAAAAAAAAAGCCCACCCCCAAAATCACAGGATAAACTCTTCATATCACGAGCTCAAATTCTACTCTGGCTTTTGACGGCTGCTCTTTTTATTATTAAAGGTTTTGTTGAGAGTCTACATTTTGATGTTAACATATGAAAATATGATGACTGGCACAGAAAAACAAACTCATAAATTTCAACTTTAAGTATCTGTTTTAATGTATTGTTGTACTTTATTGGTAATATTCCTCTAGCAACTGCCTTTTTATTATTGTATCCCCTCTTTGCAATAAAGAGGAATGCTGTTGACTGGCTTCCATTTTGGGAAATATGAAATCATTGTTTCTTGCTAGCTGTGGGCAAGAAGTAGTTTTCAAACCATGCTAAAGTTGCAAAAGTGTGCCCACAAGAAATATATAGCAAGAAATATGTTAACACCTTTCATAAATTTTCAATACAGGGATATAGCAAGATCATTTCCAAGCATAAACAGACCCAGCAAAGAAAATATATTATCTTAAATCAGGTATCATTCCCTGGCACGACAAAAGATGGGTTGTTTAACAGCATAAAACAAGCAGACTTCAGCCTAGTACAATATGATAGCTGAGAAAGTTTTAATATTTTACATAAGTAGCCAACCATCTCTGGCTAAATCTTTTATCCCTAACAGAAACACAAGGCACATTGGCTTCAGAGAAATATTTGTCTGTCTGCGGGGGAGGTTGTTGAATTAATTCTAAACTTTTTCAGTAGCTGGCAAAAAATGTTGAAGGGGGAATTGATGCATTTATCCTAAACTGCATAAATAGGACACAGCAGTGGAGCCTACAGACTTTGGGGGAGAAAGGAAGCAGGAAGGGCCAGCATGGCCCCACAAAGTCGTGTCACCCACACAGGTGGCAGCAGAGCTTGGGGCACACAACAGGAGCTCACCCAGCAGCCAAGTGCCCTTGCTTTCCTTTCTGTCCTTTCTCCAGGTAATAATGCACTGCCCCACCGTGTATTTCACCAAGGCAACCAATAAATGAAAAGCTCATCAGAGAAATTCTGTCATGCTGGGCAATAACACCATTGGCACAGGTGAGCAAACTCACTGGACAACACCTATTGTCACACTGGGGTTTGGGAATCAGTCGCTTGCACCAGCACCTCACACCTGCCCCATGTCCTGCTGCCTGGCCAGACTTTCTGGTGCTCCACAACCTGCAGAAAGCCACCTTTGAGCAAAGCCAAGACCAAGCACTGAATTCTGACACAAAACCAGCCTTTAAGTAAAGCAATAATGCAGGGCTCACTGGTAAACAAGGTTTTACCTGGTGAGGTACAGTCCTGCAGTCAGTCTGCATCCACGTCCTCAAACTCAGGCATTTTCCTTGGAAGCTGAAAAATACAAGATGAGCCTGCAATCAATAAGTTAGCAGTGCTACTGCTACAAATAGTCAGTAAACAAACAGGTGGTTGAAATCCAGTAATTTCAGATATTTGTGCCCTCTTCCAGCTGGTACTAAGGTCTATAATGGAATTATGTTAATATTTCATATACAGGTCTAAGTTAAAGCCTAGAATCCTTTATAGGTAATATTTGCATCATTTTTAAAGTAGTCCCTTTAATTTTTCATATGCAGTGGTTGGTATGAATAATTTAATTACATCCAAAGATCCACTATAAAACCCAGTGATTTAATGGCATATTGAAAATTGATTGCAGAAGGTGGCACTGTCCTACTCTAAGCAACAATTGATGGTTTCAGTCTGTTCCCAGTGGATTTGGGTCAATTGTGCCATAAAGATCTTTGACACCACCTGGTGAGCCTCAAGGTTTGCTTACAACGGGCACCTATGAGGGAATTTGTTTTTTCTGGTGTTATATTTGCTCTGTGGTCAGATAAAAACCTACATTTTGGAAGCTTGTAAATCAATGAAAGTTGAAATTCAAAGGCTTGAAATACAAGCCTAAATTCAGACATAAATTAAGAGATGTGGCTGTAGAGATGAGCAGGTTCCCATTAGCTGTATTTATTCCTGAAGCAGTCATTCCTTGGGGGTTTTGAATATAAAACTTTGCCTGCTGCCCAGGTCCTGATCCAAGGTCTGTGAAAGTAATTAGAGGCATCCAATTGACATGAGCAGATATAGGTATTGCTATAGAAAACACATCCCATATTACTTTTTAGACATCTGCTTTGAAAATAGTTTCCCTTAAGTCTCCAGTGACACCATAACCATGAATAATAGAATAAGACAGTTGTATCAAAAACAGGAATGAACTTTTAATTTAAATTTTTTACAGGCAGGTATGTGTTCTAACACACATATAACATATAACAGCCAGTAATAAATTTGTGTGCACACATATGTGTGTGCACACATAAACTCTTAGCAAATACAATCTTACTGCAGAAGAGCTCCCTGTTTCCCAAAAATTGGGAACCAAGAAGGAATTAAGGTCTAAAAATACAGTCTTTTAAAAATCTGAGAGCAGTAGGCACATCTGAGCCAGTCTTAATGTCTATGTCTTGGTTTCAGCCATTTCAGATCCTAATCGTGTAATTCTAAGGAAATATAGATCCAGCATTCAATTTTGCAACACATATTTTCGGCACATTTGTAAAGTTTCAATTTTATCTACCATCTCAATAACAAGTGTCTTTATAATGCCAGCTGAAATGAAGAGAGAGCACTGGGGAGCTCCCACAGTGGTCATTTATTACCTATTTTACACAAGCACCTTATCCCTTGGTCTGGGATTTCTAACAAGCAATGTGACAGTACCTACAGGAGATGCAATATTTGACAAATTGGTAAAATGGTAATTTTAATGTTGTCTCAGGGAGTAGATGAAGAGCAAAAAAATCTCTACTTATAGCAGCCACTGGCAGGCATTGAGAATGAAGTGGAATCACAGATATAAACATCAAGGACTAAGGAAAAGAATATTTGTTTAGGCATTGGGTTAGTGTGATAAGTGCTCCACTCCTTTTGCCCTTTCCAGTTCGCAGGTCCTGTCCCAGATTGTGATCCTGAGAAAAAACCCCTGTAATTCCATTCTCCCTTCTCTCCCTGGCCCAACATCTCATTATACACTAGGAAACAATCAATACATCCACCCAACGTTTTTGTGCATCTCCTTTTTTTTACTGACTGATTTCTCTTACTGACTTTCTGAGGAGCGCACCTCCAGTCTGCCTTAGCAATATGTGTTATTCATTAGCAAGAAGTAAAAAAGCCTTGTTATTCTACTATTTGCATTCAATGTGAACATCAATATCACTGCTCAGAGCCATCATTAATTTTTTTTTAAGTCTAGCCTGTAATAAAAATCTAATTACAGTACTACCATGCAAACACGTAAAAAAGCCCTCACATAGTTCTTACTCCCTAAAACCTCACAGTCCAAACATGGGACTGTAATGAAGCATAAATAACCAAGTCTTGATCAGAAGCAGCTCTGAATTGTAGCTTCAGTGGGAATAGATAATGATAAATACATGGTAAGTACCTCAAGAAAAATTTACATCTCCACCAGACATTAGCATAAGAGGCACAGCTGAAAAGACATGGCTAAACTCACAACTCCTTGCATTTGCTTGTAAATCTGGAATTTGAAAATTGAGATTTGCCCTGACTTGTGAGGCATCCTTCCTTTCTAAATGGAAAATCCCATCAGTGAACACAGTACCTGAGAGACATGAAATCCCTGCTCCTCATTCACACCCAGTTACACCCATCACTCCCACCACTCCAAAAGTGTTCTGAATCCAGATCCAATCCTGATAACTTCAGATCAATCATGTTATTCCCTTGAATAACAACACTCCAAGAGTCCCCATGTGACCACTGGGGGGAAAAAGCAGCTGCTCATTTGCTTGAGACCCATTTGGAAGCCAAATGCTAAGCAGGAAGAAGTGATCCACTTGTTACAGGTTGGAACTGTGCATGGGTTTAGCCTGCCTGGTGGTCTTCTCTTCCTGGCATTAATGAGAGAATCCTCCAGGCAAACCTCTTCTCCTCACAAAGGAAGTAAAAACACCCTGTCCTTCTTGGCTGGAATGTGTTATTTTCTGTCTGTGAGGGCTGAATGCACAATGACCTGCCTACATGGAAAAAAGGCTCAGACAAGTTTTCTCAAGTCTGTTCACTCAAAGGGCTTCACCTTGAGCTAACATTGTCCACAGGAATTAAGATTACAGATTTTTTTTTCCTTTCTATGTCCTTGTTACAAAGGAGGAAGACAAGGTCACATTAAAGAATAAATAAGTGAAAAACCACAGAAAAATCCCACCCAAATTAGATTTCCAAAAAACCAAATTTTCATGTGGACAGTTGCTGAAAAGACAAGCAGTTTATCCTTTATAAACTTGTAGTTTCATTAAAATTACTTGAACAGCAAGGATTGAGGTGGAGGCAATCCTAAATCCTGAACAACATACAGAATGCTTCCTTTCTGATCCAGCACATTCCACTGACACACAGATAAAGGAACAATTTTGATGAAGCTCTTTGCATGGTTAGATTCTGTGTTTGTCTGTTCTCTCCAACATTTTGGTTTTTAACAGACAGATGAATGGGATGACTTTACTTGATTCATTGGCACTGTAAAGCCCTGACTTCTTTAACAGCAATCATAAATGGTTTTGAGATATGAAACAAGTATTGCAGCATGGTCCATTGAGCAGAATGGAGAGCAGTGCCTTCCCCAGTGTCACTGCTCATGATATATTTAGCCATTGCTGCCCTATGTTTAGATCAAAAGTGTTTTTAGACATGGGATTCCATCTTGTTCACACTTTCTGAAAAAGCTACAGAGGCAGTCATAGTTTGATTTTCCATATTCAAAACTCTGAAATGCTTTTTATACATCGAGTCTTCTTAGCTTCTTTAATTTTCCTTTTAATATATCTGTACAAATATATGATAATAATAAAGTGCAATGCTTAAGCATTAAAAAATGTTAATTATTGGCTGGAAAAGAACATTGAGTCTGCAACAATTTAAGTTTACTATAGCTGTAAATGCATTACACCACCATTCTGCTTGCAGCTGTTCATGAAAGCCACAATATTCTACTGTCGTTCTCAATACCTTGAAACATTTTTCAGCAGGCAGCATTTAGAGCTGATAAAGAAAAATGGACTTTTGTTTACTAGAACATTTCAAAATTTTGGTTTCATTTGTTCAGAGATGAAATACACTACTTTCTAAATTCCTAGAAAAATTGTTTTAATAAATTTTTACTTGTTTGGAGTGTTGTATTTGACTATGTGGTAACATTTTTAAAGAACATAATCCATTCTGAAAATGTGAAGTACTTCAATACTGTATCAAGCAGATATTTATCTAAATAAATAAATTGATTTGTGGAGGTGTTACAATATCATGTTGTTTTCCCTGAGCAAATTGTTAGACTTTTTTTCCTTTAATATCTTTATTGGGCTAATGTAGTTGAACAAAAGCTGAACACCAAAGTTTAAAATAGTAGTGAGATTTTAAATGTAATCTTTGCCCACTAAGGAACATTAGGAGAATTTCTCATCTGCAGGAAATAGTATCTTGCCCAGTATTCTGAGGGCTTCTTTGAACAAATTCAGTAAGTAATTGATAGGATGAGAGGATAAGAGAAAACAGCCTCCATTTCATCAGGGAAGGTCTAGATTGGGTATTCAGAAAAAATCCTTTACCAAAAAGGGCTGTCCAGCAGTGGCACAGCTGCCCAGGGACATGGCAGAGTCCCCTTTCCTAGAGAGATGTAAAAGTGGCATTTGGGAACATCGTTTAGTGCTGGATTCATGGTTGGACTCCATGGTCTCATAGGGCTTTTTCCACCTAAATGGTTGTATGATTTAATTGAATAATTGAAAACTGACCAACAGGCAACAGTGTTGGGTAAGGATGTCTCACAGTGACCAAGGGCTTTCCCTGTGCTGTGCATCTCCTGTCTCCCTGTCCCTAAACCTTACTGACTTCTGTCTGCTGTTGTTCCTGCACACCTGAGGCACAACCAGAGAAATAATTCATCCATCTCCCTCCTCTCTTTTCATGCTCCTGGCCTGTGCCTTGCAGCCTTGAAGGGCTGCCAGAATCATCTACCAAACCATTTGGGCTCCAAGAACCCGAACCAGCCTCACCACTGGGTCACAGAAGGTGCCTCTCTGAACCCCTAGGGAGATGTTAAAAATATACTGACTTGAAAATTGCTCACAGAAATAGGGAACAGTTGTAACAGAGTCACTTTACACCCTGGACTGTGTGAATTCCAAATCAAGAACCTTTCTCAGAGTTCTGTGTTCAATACAGGGTATAATCCACAGTCTTACTCTTTTGAAACAGATCATGATCCAGTTTAAATCCCCTCCTCCAAGCAGCCATTTTCAGACTATTTCATGACTTTTAGAAAAAATTTCCTTGTTCCAAGTGAAGCAGATCACTTATTCCTGAATGATGGTTTCTGTTCCCAGATTATGTACTGTACCCTTAATTGTGCAGTTTGATAAAGGTAGTTGATATCCTCAGGATTTCTCTAACCTTTATTTTAGCACACTCCAGGATAGTAACACTCTAATCAATTATAGCATGCTGATGGCACATGGGGAGCCCTAAATCTCCTATTGACAGCTCATCAGGGAAGTCAGCACTTTTCTGTAATTTTCCATTTAAACAATTCCTTGGTGCAAAGCCATCTAAAAGAATCTACACTGTTTGTTCACTGTCCCATGATCCTGACATGGAGGATACAGAATTTCATATAATTTTATGCCTTATTTATTTATATATTTTTAGCTTACTTGGTTCAGAATTTTTAGGTTTTTTTACTTCACAGAGATACACAGGCTCATTTTCAGACAAGAAAAACACTCAGAAAAAAGATAAAGGGGAATAGTACTCATTTTTTATTCTGCTCTTTGGTTTTGTACTATATTCTCCATGTTCAGGGAAGTGATGGGAAACACAATTTACTCCCTTAAAAGAATTTCATTTCACGGAATGCAACGTATAGCAGCAATTCATACACAGATATACTGCGTGAATTCAGTCAACAATCCATTTCAGTGACTAAATTAATTATATTTAAGCTTTCCAAATCATTAGATAGTACCTGCAAAACCTGTTACATGACTTCCTCTTGATCAATGCTAACTTATAGCAAATGTCAAATGAATGAGTTAAAGAAAAAAAAATTCAGCAAAATTTAAATTATCAAAACCACAAGCAAGGCACATTAACATAAGAAAAACAGCTGTGAGAGTTCATTCCAAATGCTGAACTGCATCATGCAGAACACAGATTTTCCCCTATGAGGAAACCCCATCTCAGTGTATCAGATATACTTGGAAATAACAAATGCTGCTGTATTGGATATTTATTACAAAGTACTGTATAGAGAAAGAAAAGAAAGGTGAAGCCTTTTATTAGCTAAGATTCACTTTCCATGCAACTCTAGAGCTGTGACATTTGCAACAAAGCATAAGAACACAATAAATGTGATATACTGAGAGAGCTTTCAGACATACCTTTTCTATCCTTGAACTCTAAACAAGGATTTCTGCCTCCCTCTCTCCCATTATAGAAACCCTCTAAGTATTAAAATACAGCAATTTCAGATGGATTTAGATCACTGTCCAACTATGAATTGGTATTCTTTGGAAATAGCTATACTTATTTCAGAGTGAGGAATGGGAAGTATCAATTCAGAGCATCTGCTGAACCTTATGTAAAGGTCAGTCAGTCCTGTTGTAAATGCAAACATTCTACATGGTACCCAGGCTTCCCTTTCATGACTGGAAATAACACCTTGGGCAGACAAGGAGGTTTCATTAAGTGAGAAAGGGAAGGAACCATTACAAAGAGAACTGATATAGTAAGTGTTCTTTAAGAGGGAAAAAGTCATTTAAAAATCATACAAATGCTGAATCCTTATTTCTTGTCTCCTTATGTGTAATGAAGTCCATAAACAGTCTGAGGTCAAAATGTTAGCTACTTAAAATAGCTCCTGCATGTTTGATTTTTCATATAGAGAGACTTAAAGTGAATAAGATCTTGATTTCAGAATAGCCAATAGCTATGAATGAAAGAATTAAGGTGCAAATTGTACCAAGACAGAAAAATTGACCCAAATATAAAAAATCATCTAACATCCCTAAGACTTTCTCAGTTGAGGATTTTGGCACAGATTAGGTCTGTTTGGTTTTTACATCCAAATCTACAAATTGCATCCACTTCTGTAAAATTGGATGTTTGAAACATCTCTTATGTTCTTCTGGTGTATTTGCAGCACTTTTAGCTGCTTCTGGTGCACAAAAAGGTAAAAGAAATAAGGGGATATTTATGGACTGGGGCCAGCTCAGTGCATCTCATAAATTCGCTGTTCATAATTCTGATGAGTGAGGATATATCCCAGTTTAATTCTGGGCAAGTTCATTCACAGCAGACTCCAGGGTGAGCATGTCTGAGTTGTTACTCAATGGTTCTGCTGTTGCTGTGGGTAATTAAAATACCCTGGAGAAAGAACAGTCCCAGAGATCCCATACAGTCAGGATGTAAAGCCTGTAGATACAGAACTGCCACATCAGCATTGCCACAGCTGCTGCCAACACCACTCTACAAACTTTATTTTAAATCTCTAAAATATTCCCAAACTGTTCCAAATGTCCTTGCTTCTCAGACATCAAAAAATACCTTTTCTGAGAGCTCTGAACATTATTTTAAGAGTTTGCCCAACTCTTAATCTTAATTGCCATATAGTATTTTCTGCCTGAAAACAGATGTGACAAATCTCTTGATCAAAACACACAAATTGTTACTGACTTCTTCACTATCAGGTATTTATGTTTTACTTTAAAAATGTTGCCTACAATTATTTACACAGCACTATCTGACACAAACGAGATGCTATCTGTGGAGCATACATTTTACCATGTGAAAATCCATTATAGCAATTTTTCAGAGAACAGTCTAAATATACTGTTCCCAAGGTAAACTTCTTTGCTGTAACATAAATATGAGTTGGTAAAAGCTCCTAAGCCATGATTTACTACCTTGCAAGGTTGGCTTGGTACACAGTTGTGCAGTAGTTGTAGCTGAAACACATTTAATTCCAAACCTACACCATGACATTATCAATAAGTTGTGTCCTTAACTCATGGCCTCAACTTCTGAAGGCAAGCTTGCCAAATTCCTGCTACATATTCAGCTGACTGGAGGGAAAAGTAACATGGAAAAAATGAAATATCTAGGCATATATACTGAGAGGGTACTAACAAAAGAAACATGGGTTCTTTGGAGTTCTGAACTGAGGAATCTACAAGCTGTTGATCAGTTATGAACACGAAAATCTCTACCAGCTTCTGGTGCTATTTTGGAAAACAAATGGGGAGGGAAAGGCCATAAGGAAGTGCATGCTAAAAAGCAGAGGCAAACAAATAGTGTTTTCTAAAATGCTGTGTACTTTAACTCGTGATTTCTCAGTTTGTGAAGCTCAGCAGTATGGGCTACTTTGCCAGGAGAGGGAGAAGGAGCCGAGCAAACCTCTCCAAGCCCTGTCTCAGGAGGGTCAGCACAGACAACCTGCACACACAGCTCTACAGGGAAAAGAACAGCTCTCTCTGCTCCTTGATTCATTCCCCAGGTTCTTCCCTGCAGCACTTCAGGCATCTCTCAGTCCCAGTGGTCACTGAGCCCTTCTTTGTACAGTAAAGTACATGTTTTGTTTAGCAAAAGGAGGAAACAGTGTTCACAGAGATGTCTGTTCCAGATTAGTGCCATAAATAAGAATAAAAGCTTGTTCCTTTTCTTTCTGGTCTGCAGGAAGCTGAACTGATAGAATACATTTGGTGAGCTTCTCTGCAGAAATCCCAACATGAGCAAACGCACCAGTTCTTTGAAAACTGCAAGCACCTTTGATGGTGCAAGCAGTAAATAACAAAGAATTCCCAGTCTCCTAATTAACATGAGAAATGTTTGCATTTCTTCAGATATGCTATTGCAACGTGACTCACGAAATCAGGAGATGAAGACTGAACGGTTGAATATTCTGACAGTTTAATAGGAATTTATTACCAGAAAGTACTGCTGCATCATCCAGAGAATTCATCACAGACTGAAAACATGAAAGTGCTCAACTTCTAAGTGCATTCTGAGATCAGTTAATTCCTCTATTTCTTTTCCTCCTGCAAATAAAAGCAATACTTATACAGCTACTTTCAACACAGATTAATCTGTATATTTGTCTATCAATTTTGCAGCACTGTGTTCACACAAACAATAACACTGCTTATCTAGCCAGGGGTTCCTTATCATCATCAGGTAAGTTTTGCACAACACTTTTATGTAAACACATATTATTAAAGACTGACCACTGTAAGTGACTAAAAGCTTCACAACAACAACAAGAAATCTATATAATCTATTTAATAATATAACCTCATAGGAATAGAGAAATTTTATCTTGAGGCAAAACCACAGGTTTGGTTGTTTTTTTTTTTTTTTAATTATAAGAAACTTTATTCCTAGACCAATTCTGAGATTGAAACATTCAGTCTTTTTGGTCACTGGAAATAACAGTCTTAGCAACAGTATCAGATGAACAAAAGTAAACTAAATTTTAATAACATTCTGATTTGCAGATTTTTTTTTTTTTAAAATACTAACCTACTACTCTTAGCACTGTGCAGGAAGGACAGTCCATGTGGCAGTGCCTCTTCTTATTTTGCCACTCTATCTAAAGGATATCTTAAAGGAACAAATTAATTCCACTGAAATGCATCCTAAAACCTTACTGCAAAACACAAGGGTAATGACAGAGGAATATTACTGACACAGGAGGTGATACCCTTCAGGTCTCCAGGATGTTGAACCTGGGCTCCACATCCAAACCAAGCTCCAGAGATCAGGCCACAAGTCATTTAAATTTGTCCCCATCAACACATTAAAAAAGCCCAAACAGACAACCCAAACTTTCTCTTTTATGCCCATGTTTTGATCCTTAATTCTTTTCATCTGCCTGGTATTTCCCCCCTTTTTTAAGAGGGACGGGATGGCAAAAACTTCTCCTTTCATGAATTGCAGACAATAGTGTTTCCCACAGGCAGAACTGCAAGTGAAGCAGAGTTTTAGACTCTGAAGAATATTAAGGATGTCCAAACAGGGTCACTCAACTCATCGGTCACTGGGGCCCAAACAGCATTAGGGAAGTGCATTCTGTTAATTGGGTTAAGGAGCTTGAGGTGCAGGACACAGAACTCACAATATTGAGCCACTGGCATTAATGTGATAAAAGAGTTAAAGCCTAGCATGGTAGAAAGAAGAGAAAGCAAAGCTTATAAACCTCATTTAATGGATAAAAGAAAACCATCTTTAACATTTCAGTTGTCTTTGCTTCATTGTATTGATTCAAAAAAGACAAGATTTTGACTTGAGGTCTCTGATGGTATAAATAAATGCTGAGCTCTCAAAACATTTTCAGGAAAAAGCCTCTGTTTGAGAGGGAGGTAACACATCCTAAGTTTGACAACAGCTGTGTCATTAAGGAAAAGTTAGTGAAATTTTTCATTTGAATAGGCTTCTTCATTGTTTTACCAGCTGATTTGCAATGAGGATAAAATGCCAGGCTAACTTCTAAGAAAATTTCAAATTATTAAAAACCCCCAACTAACGATCTTTTTTTTTTTCCTCCAGGGTTATGCAGGTGTTCTTACACTTTAAATTTCATAAAGATCACAGACATAATTTTCAATAAAAGAGCAGTTATATCTCCTTCCTCACTGTAACCACAGAGGATCACTGCTGCCACACCCCTGCCTTTGTACTACATTTTTTAAGTACCTCCGTGTAGTATATATTTTTAAATCTTATTTTTCTCTCTTTCACCTACACATTAACTCACATCCCATTAAAATAAATGTAGTTAGGATGTTCAGCCACCAAAGGCAGGACCATCAGGGTCAAAATTTTACCCAAAGTGCTTGTTAAGTGAATTTCCAACAGGATGGACTTATGCAGGTTAAATGAGTATTTAAAGATTTGCTGAAGAGGGACAATTAAACAGGAAAGGAAGGAGTAAAGACTACAGTAAGCTTTCAAAATTATAGTCTATCAAGGTCTCCCCTCCTAATGATGTACATAAAATTATACAAAATAATAAAAGATTAAAAAAAAATATAGGCCACCCTCAGAAACATCTCAGAATTAATATAATTAATATGTATGATATTCAACAAGTTTTTTTTTTTAAGCAGATGAGAAATGGAGTTTGATTTAAAGATGAAGGGCCCCCTTTGCACACCTGTCCTGCTCCCCAAAGCAGCTGACAAGTGGTGCTGCATCCTGGGAGGGCTCAGCAAACACCAGCACAGAAAAGGAGCAACAGGGCTGAGAGGAAAATCCACCCAAGCTGCCCTGACCGTGGGGACGAAGCACCCAGGGGCAGCACGAAGGAAAAGGATTCTCTCTGGGTGTTATGAGTTCCAAAATGCTTTTTTGAGGAGGAACCATCACCTCTCAAGAGAGGAATCTATTTTCCTCATCACAGAGAGCAGGGGGCAGCATCCAACTGCTATCTCAGGGAAATCAATCCCATTTATGACATGGACCACCCCTCAGTATTCCAGCTTAGAAGCTTTTTAGTACTGTGAACCCAAAAAGGCTTCTCACAACACTTAAAACATAAGTTTGTCTCTACTGTATGGTTAAAAGTGCAGTCACAAACAGATTTTAATTCATCTTTGAATATATAATGGTATAAGGTGATTAAGGATTAGCTTGCTAGATACTGTCCAGGTGTGAGAGATTATTGTTGGTGACCATTATCACACTTCAAATGACTCATGTAAGTAATTCAAAATTACCTACATGAATCTTCCCTTAAAAACTTCAGCATCAAGCTAGCCTAGTTTAAACCTGTTCACTAAATAAGAACTGTCTTCCTATTTTAAAGTTAGGTTTAGTAACTGGAACATTCTTTTTCCTGGTCAGAAAGGTAAGGACTTCTGCATTTCTCACTTTCCCAAGCTTGCCTAGCTACATTTCCACACTTTATTGCTATGTAAGGTTCTTCTAGCAGGAAATGCTCAGATTGCTTAAAGGCTTTGAACTTAGTCCACTTTCTTCCCCCTTTAGTGATAAATAAATACATACCAGGGTGGCAGCTGTTAAAGGAGGTGCCAGGTACATAAATCAAACAGACAGAGCCTAGAGGGGAAAAAGTCTCAAATGATAAATAATTACCAATTCTACAGAGCTTGATTACTGCAGAAGTAATGGCTGAGTTAAGAAAGACCAGGGTTAAGGCAGAGACCTGAGCCAAGGGCCTGAGTGGCCCTGGGACAGGAGGACTCACCCTTCTGCTCAGTGGGGACACAAACCAGGGCCCTGAACTGCCCTGGGAACCCTCTGCAATGAGAGACCCACTTGGATCAGCTGGGTGATGATCCAAGGTCTGTAATGTTAAAGATTCAGGGTGTCAATTATTTCACAGATTTTTCCACAGCCCCTTTATTGCTCTTGTTCCCAAACTCTCTCCACGAACAGCTGAGAGGGCCAACACTGAACATGTAGCTCAGTCTCTGTGGGACTCTATTAACTTTTAAAATTTGCTTTTCTGAGATGTGTTAGTTAGCAACTATTTTGTAGGGATTTTTTCCTTCTTTTCCCTGTTAACAGAAATAATTTCACAATAAATACTGATATAGGTGAAATTGTTTTCTACTCTATGATTTAATGGGAACAAATTTTCATGCAAGTTCTTCAGATTTTAAAATTATCCCAGTGATAATTTATTGTAATTGCTTAGAGTTAAATCAGAGCATGTCTTTCCAAATTCAACATTTTTATAACCGTCAGAAGCTCAGTATTTTAGTTTTCAAGAAATTAATCTGTAGCATTCAACTTCCTTTGGCTTTTCCAGCACTGAACCAATAAAGCAAAATTATGACACCATGATATTTTTGGTCAGAAAGGTCTCTGAATAACTCAGATGTATTTTAGGATAGCAAAGAGTTAGCTAAAAGGGTGAATGGAGTTCCTGATCTTTAAAAGAAAGACAGATCCCACAACTCAAGAACATGATCTAGAAGCTTTGGCTACTAAATGGGATTTTCAACAACAATTAATGCTAAAAAAGCAAATAGTCAAAAGCTACTCTCTGGTCAGCTGTTTCACTTCAGGCTACTTATGGAGATTCTTGAATCCAATCTTCAGTTATTATGCTCTTGACCAAAACTCCAGGGAAAGATGGTGAGGGACAGCTGATGAAGCTAGACATATCAGTTCACATAAGGATGCATAATTAACCCAAATTAATGTTACTGAAGATAATCATACAGACAGTAGATCATGAACTTTATGTCAACATTTAGAAAAAACAGTGTGTTGATTTTCATGCCCATGTTGCCCCAGCTGTAGCAGCAAGAGAGAATCACATATTTTGAACTTGAAAAAGTCATACAAAACCTCCCAAGCCTGCAGGTAAATTTGAACTCTGCTTAATCAAACAAGAGATTGTAGTTCAGCACAATATTTCAGGCAGGGATATGGTGGAAAAAAATACCCCAAAGCAGCAAATTATGGAAGGGCTCATGAGCTGCCACGAGCAAAGGAATGGATTGTTACAAGAGCCGTGTCCAAGAGTCTGATACCCTCAGTCTGCAGTCATGAAAGACAAGACAGTTCTACAGAAGGAAAAGAAAAAGTGCTGAAAGCCAAATAAATATTTAATGAGCCTACCTCCCTCTACATTTGAAATTTTCACCCCATTTATTTGCAGAGCTCCTGGCCTTAAGAAATCTAGTATGGAGGTTATTGGGGAAGGCTGCCTAGAACCTGGCTCAAACATTCTGCTCTCCAGCTGGAATAAATCTCTTTGCTGGAACATCTTGGTTGCATCTCTCTGCTACTAAATCCATGCCCAATACCAATACAGGGGCATTACAGACATCCCAGCAGCCCTCTTTGTGTTACGTTGTAAATGCAGACTTTTTTACTAGTGGCTTTATAGATATTTGAGTATCCAATATAAAATATTCCATTACAAAGGGGAAGGCTAATAAGAAGCTATAACACAGCACAGCAAGGGCACTGATCGGGCAAATGGAGAGAATTATGAAAGATATATAAATAAATTTGCTTTTTCACTCTGAAAGGTTACAGCACATACATGCAGACGATCTATAATTCTCCCATTTGCAGCACTGACTGCAACATTTACTGATCTGTGTTACTGCTGCACTCGTTTTAGGAAAGATGAGCTAAACTCATCCCTATTACAGGTAAAGCATAGTCTGTGTGCCAAAGATGCAGAGACTTGTCATCTATTTTGATACTGTTATGTTAATGCTGGACTGGCAGAGTTTTACTTCACAGGAATGGGTTCCAGTGAAGCTCCTTCCTGTGATGCTTTGCCTGGAGTCTCAGCAGAATGGAAATCTTTATAACCCCATAAGGATTTTATGACAGATGCCTACAGGAATACGCACACATATACGGTGTGAGCTAAAGCAAAGCAGCCTCACGGTACCTTCAAATTCTGATCAGCTTTAAATGCTAACATATTCTTGTCTGGCAAAAAAGCAGATAGAAAACGTATCTCCCTAGAATTAGTTGATATATTTCTAAAATTTTTAACAACAAAATTAGACACCTTTAGGCAGCTGAACCATGCTTTGTCAGTAGTCTTGCATGGTAGGAAAAACAAAAAAAAAGCCTGGCATTGATAGAGAATCATAGAATAGTTGGGCAAAGACCTTTAATTCTCATCTGCAATTTGGAGCCTCAGAGTACAGAAGACCAGGAAGAATAATGTGTGCCATGGAACAGGTTTTGCAATCCCTGCTTCCAGTGTGCACCCTTATGCTGGAATTAATAATGGGAACATTCTGGGTTGGTAAAGCTATCTCCACTTTGAGGGGTACCAAAAAAAAGTTAGGATTTATAATGGGAACATTACTGGTTTGGTAAAGCTATCTCCACTTTAGAGGGGCAAAAAACCCCTGCCTTCAGCTCCTCTGTTCATTTTCATCCCAAATACCACCAGACTGACTTGCACAAAAGGACACATGGGACAAAACTTCTGTACTATAATGAGGCAAACAATTGCAATGGTTCCATAAAACAGAAGTAAAACAACAGGAAAGGGAGCACCAAATTCTCCAGTGGTGCCAAATCCAAATTCTTCCAGAGTTACACCCAAAGGTAATTTGGTCAAAATCAGCATTCTGAGGTTCAGTAGTAATTCCCACTGTATCTTTAATTAAAATGAAACTCAAGCAAGCACAATCTGTGAGCACAAAGTGAAATGAATCTATTAATTTACAACACAGCTAAACTCAGTAGCCACATTATCCTGGAGGCAGGCTGCCGACTCAGGAAGGGTCGGAAGTAAATAAATCATCTCTGACTGTGATAAATGATCAGTGCAGGATGTGTCAGAGTGCAGGCCTGATCAGCCATCGTGCTGAAATGCTCTCAGCTACCACGGGAGGTTTGGGGCCCTGCAAATATGAAATTGGCTCTTGTTAGTGTCAGAACTGGGCAAATGATTTGCCATGAATTAATACAAAAGCAGAGCTTAGCCCTCGTCACATTTCTGAGCAGTGAAAAAAGCAGGTAGTGTTTTTTAATCATGTGCTTGCAGTGGTTGTTGCACTTTCTTTCCCCAGAATTGTAAATTCCAGTATTTTTTTCCCATGGTTATCTATTAACAATATGTCATGAATGGTTTAACTCAAGACACATCATTTATCCTCAAAATCCCAATGCTTCATGCCGGTGTTAACAAAAATTCATGCTGAAAATGTTCTCAATCCAAAATAAAACATCATTAAGATGCCTATATGTCACAAAGAGCTATTAAGCAGGGGAACAGATCCCATTCCTTTTACATTCCCAAGCTCAGTAATGATTGTGTCACATTTTGGTTCTTTGTCACCTATTGTATAGCCCTGACAGGTGCAGAGACATATGACACTCAGTTCCATGCTTGGAGGCATGTGCAGAAAACCATTTTGCTTTGTTTTGTTTTTTAATTAAAAAGAGATTAACAAGAAAAACTGTCAAACCAGAAAAAAAAAAAAAACAACATACCATCAATATGAATGCTGAAAAAGCCCAAACAGGTGACATTTCACAAAAATCCCATAAACATCAGTACCAGAAGTAGATTGCAGAAGTGGACTGCATTTATCTCAGCACATACCAGGACAGCAGCACTGGCACGCTGGCACTGGGGAGAGCTCAGCAGCCTGGGGGCCATGGGAAGTCAGAGCAGTCACCCAGGGCTGTGCTGCTGCAGGAACTGGTCTGTCCCACCCTCTCAGGTGTGTGACAGCACCTGATCCAGGTGACATGACATGTAGAGACTGTGAGGTCTCCGAGTTTCTGAGAGGGTCAGACTTCTCAGGACAACATCCCCAGGGCTGTGCAGAGAACACAAGAGCAGCTCTCAGGGAACCTTGGCAAGGTCAGCCTCTCCCTAAGGCTCCCTTTTCTCCCTCTCTGAAGCTGACATGAGAGCCAAACCTACTGGCAATGCCAATGCCAGACAGAAAACCCTACACAGGTACTAACTCTGCTACTCCTGTGGGGTATGCACTGATCCTTTGCAGAACCCTAATTTTGAGAAAGATCACATATTCAGGAGGGCAAATCCAATCCTCTAACACAGAGGGTCAAGCCAGTTATGCTTTGTGGCTTTTCTTCACCTGTAGTTATGCAGTTACATGATGTCCAAGGCTAAGATTGTACAATGGTTATTTCTAGGAGTAACTCATACTTGACTATTCAAAACATCTCTGAAGCTCCTTTCTTTCTACAGGGGTTCTCTGAACCTTCAGCCCAGCTGGGCTGTGACCTGAAGCCAGCCAGCCCTGCAGTGCTCTCAGTGAGGAATCACACAGGCAGACACTTGTCAGCTCCTCTCTGCCCTTATTTCCTCCTCAAACACCAAATCTCCCTCTAGCATGAGACAACAGCCATGGGACTTCCCAGAGCCTGAAGTTAATTGTTTCACAGAGTGGCCTGCCTGCCCCCTTGCTCCTCTGCAGCAGCATCTCCTGTTCCCTGCTCTCAGTGTGTACCTGAGATTTACTGTCCCCAGAAGCCCCTCTCTGGTCTCGTCCCTAGCACAGCCTGAGCCCCAGGCCAGCAGCAGCAGCTGTTCCAGCAGCTCTGAGTGCACAGCCCCCCTGACAGCTGGCACAGGGCCCTGCCAGCCCTTCCCAGCCCCACATTGCCCTGACAGCTGGCACAGGGCCCTGCCAGCCCTTCCCAGCCCCACATTGCCCTGACAGCTGGCACAGGGCCCTGCCAGCCCTTCCCAGCCCCACAGCCCCCCTGACAGCTGGCACAGGGCCCTGCCAGCCCTTCCCAGCCCCACTGGATCTCTACTTCTCAGCACCTCCATTAGCTTTGTCCCTCTGCTCTTCTCTTTACTTGACGCCTTCTTGGGACTCTGGGAAAACCAGCTCTGGTTTGGTTTAGGATACATCCATAGTGCCTTACTCTGAGATGACAGTTGGAGGATGCCATGTTTTTATTTTTAATGATGCAAAAATACACAAATTCTGTTAAAATTCCTCCTCCAATCAGGCTTTTTCAGGGTACCAGACAAAAACCCACAAATAGATCTGTCAGTATCTTCTGCACTGGTAATAATTAGACTAAAGGTTTCTTAACAGTTTGTCAAACTTACTGTTATCACTTGATTGTAAATTTCTCCCTTCTCTTTGATATTATTGGCACAATTAAAAAGTTAGAGCCACAAAATTAATTAAAATCTCAATTATGTGGAATCTTCCTTGCATTCTGCAATTATATAAAGCAGTAAGTTATCATAATTCCATAAAAAAAGAAAAGAAGCAAGACCAAGAGAGAAACACCAGGCAAACGATGGGAAAAGATAAAGGATTTGATTTTTATGTTAGATATGTGTGCACACAGAGCTGTATATCTTGTAGAATCAGCTAATGTAAATGCATTACCAATTTGACAAGACACAGCATAAAAAAAGGTATGAATCCATTTGTCTTAGATGCCATCACTGATCCTGGGCTGGTTTTATGTATCCCTCAAGTTCCAAATTATTTAGACCTGGGGTACTGAAATGTATGAAATGTATCAGTGAAACAACATCCCCAACCTTTCCTTCTAAGTTAATATGAAAGAGGTTTTTCCAATCCTTTTGGGAACAGAGCAGACAGTCAAAACACATCAGAATATTTTTTCTATTTCTCACCTGGGCAAAAAATTGAAAATGCTACAACAAATAGTTTTGCCATCTCTTGTGACCAAACTGAAAGTCTCATTACTCTTGTTGCTGTCTAAAACTATCATTTTCAGATGCTAGTGATAACATGAGAACCTCAGTTTTCATTATTAGAAAATAAAAACTTTCCCAGCTATCATATCAAGTACAGATCCATAACACACGATCAATGGTTAAGACATCATGAGAAAAAGAATTATTTAAAATAAAATTGTGACTTTGATGAAGAATATTAATATTAAATGGTTATCAAGTATTGCTTGAGAACACTGAACTAAATCCTCAATGTAGTATCCAATATTCAAGAAATAGCACCAGAATAGTTAAAATTGCATAGAAACAATAAAATATCAAAGGGTGGAGGTAGGAACAAATTTGCCCCGAGGGTTTTAGGTTCCTGTAACAGCAGGGGATTTGTTAGGCAAAACTTCCAGATCATGTCCTATTGCACACCTTTTCTGTAGAAGAATGGAAAAAGCCTGCAGCAGGTCCTGCTGCTCTGAGGGAGGGAAAATTCCTGTGCATCTCACATGCAGGTGTAAGCTTGAGCTCATCATCTACACCCTGCAAATGGAGAGCACATCACACCATTTTCTTTGATTGTAATTTGTCTTTTGCTACAGTGTTTGCTTTTTCAGAGTTAGATGAAGAGGGACAAAAAACTCAGCCCAAGAACTCTGAGAGGCAAAACAGTTTGTTACTCATTTATTCCAGTGTACACTGCAAACATCAAAAGCTTAGTGCAATATATGTGGTTCAGACAAATGGAATTTTATTTAAACCCCATGGGAGACCCCAGCACGCTGAGTGCCCAAAGATTCCTATCCCACCCTCAATTTTCTCCTTCCACAAGCATACATTTTTGTGCTATATAATCCTTACTATGCACTTGCCAAAACGACTGTGGGATGAAACACCACAGTACATTGCCAAGGTGAGATGCTGTTTGTTTGTTTTTCTGCATCAAATCAACAATGAAAAGAATGAGAAAAGTGACAAAATGAAAATTAAAGGGAACAGCTTACTGACAATTAAGAAAACATGTTCAGCTGTCATTTTGAACAACATTAATGCACAAACAGACAGAACTTGGGGACTAAACTGAGCCCCAGTCACCCGCTAACAACTCACCCTGCCCTGAACCTCAGTGAGTTCACAGGCCACTAACTAATATTCAGCTAAGAGGCTTTAGCAATGTAGATTAATGTTTCATGCTCTAGGGAACAAGCTTATCACAAACTGTGTTGAGAAACTCTCTTCCCCCTCCAGGGAACAGAATTACATAATCTGTTAAGTACATTATGGTTTCTTAGCTCTTCCTAACCCTTGGTCCAGCAAAAACTTCTGCTGGTGTAGGTGGGCAGAGGCCTTCTGTTACAATGCCCAGTACCCACCAGAATGACACAAAATAAATACATTAGCAGCATTCCAGCTGCGCTGCTCTTATTCTGTTTAATTCCATCCATTAGAACATAGCCCCTATTTTCTATCTGTGCTCCCTGACAATTGGCAAATGACCATGAAAGAGCCCATGTTTGCAATCACACAGCCCAGTGCTCCCCCAACCAACCAAAGAGCCCAGGAGCAAAGGCATATTTGTGGACTCCTACCAGCACCTTCCCTTTCTCATACAGGGATGGAAAACAGAAAGAGAATTAGGTTCCAAAGCAACATTCATTATTAAGGTCATATCTTACAGCAGGCATGGCTACTGCAGCCAATTCTTGCTGCAACTTAAACTGAACGTGCAGCCATGTGATAAGAGATATAATGAGATTTTTAACACAGGGCTGCATCTGAGTGTTTGACAAAAAAAAAAGATTCAGCTGGGGTACAATGAACTGTTATTTATTTCCATTTGAGTTTAGCAAAGGTTGTCCTACACAACTGTGAAACAATTTTACACTTTTTAAATGTATTAGCTTTGAACTGAAACAGTAAATAAACTATTTATTTGGATTTTTTTTAGTACCTCAAAATGGATTAAGAAGGGTGTGTAGAGAGTATAACCACCACAGAGAACAATTTTTTGATGGCAGGCTAATGGGATTGCAAAGGGTTATTTTGCTGGAGAGGAGATTTTCAGATGCTTTCTTTCTAATGAAGGTTTTGTTCCTCACTTACAAAGTGTTTTTTGCCTTTCTTTTTCACCCTTTTTCTTCTTCTTTTAAACAAGTCAGGGAAAGGTGAATTGCCTTGGAGAACTGTGTTGTCATTGGACTAAATTAAACCTTAAAAGATCAAAGCTTTCAAAATCATGCTGAGATCAAACTGGGATCTCGGGAAGATTTAGAGGGAAGGAAAAACACTGATCTTTATGGTTTGTCTGAAAACATATTGCTCTTCAGCTTCTCAAATATGCAGGAGGAACTTTCCCATGTAAAAAACTCCCAATCTTCAGTGATAGGAGGGCAGCTTTTAGATAAATAGTCTCTCCTGAGAACAGGTGAAATTCACCTCTGTTCTAAGAGTCCACAGGTCCTTCCCTGGCCATGTTCATTTAACCCTCTAATGGCTCAGTGATTTTGCTATATATTTTGTCCCATGTGACCTTCTAAATCTCCCACCTTCCACCAAAGACTGCTGAAGATAAAATAATGTTTAAATAAATTTTAAAAAATATATAAATCTTTCACAGGAGCAGAGAAAACCATTTTTAAGTCAAATACCTGTTTTCTTCAGAAAGCTCTAGGGTCTAAAACAGCCTTTAATGTCCATAGGGCCTGACATAATTTTTCTCAGGTTGAAAATGACCTGTACCTGCTGCTCCTGGTGCATCTGTCAGCAGTGGCTGCCCCAGCCAGCCAACACCAGGGCTTCACTGTGCTCTTGGGGCAGGGGAGAGGGGGCACACGCATGCTGGACAGCCTCATGGAAAAGGAGCAATTGCAGAGGCCCCCTGTTTGGGATTTTGCTCTCAGAGCTAGATTAAGAGCCTGCAGTAAGAGCTGGTTTCACCTACAGCCATTTCTCACGCATTTGGCAGGCTCAGAATTGCTGTGTGTGTGTCCTGTGGTACAGCTGTGATGGTTAAACCCACCTTCTAAAGCTCATTCCCTCTCACCAAGGTCTCAAGGACTCCACCTGCCACATGCTTGTCTCAAACTTGCAACCAGCCAAGCCCAACCCACAGACACCAACTCCAACCGCTCCAAACCCAGCCCTGCTTTGGATGGTGAGCAGCAGTCCTCGAGGAAACTGGGACACTGATCCCAGCCCCTGCTCTTCATACAACCTCAATATTTCCAAACATTGGTGAGAAAATGCCTGGGAAAGCTGCTGCAACATGTAAAGGTGCTGGATGTAAAGAGTAAAGCGTTTAGCTTTCCAGGTGACTCAGATTTCAATATTGTACAGATGCACAAATAGTATTGAGCCAAATTTAAATGTTTGCCATCACCATATCCATCAGAATTTTCCCTCAAAAAACTCCTTCCCTTTATTAATAGAATTAATGTTTCTGTGTGAGCATTCAAACATAATTTTCTCTGGGATATCCTTTAAAGAACTGATGATGGCACACATTCCTGGAAAAAGTCAATTCAGAGGAAAAGAAGAGGAACAAGAAATGTATTCATTTAAGTCCTCGATTTTTGACTATCAGTACTCACAAATCACTTTAAACCATTTACAAATGATTATTTAGAGTTTAAGATAACAAAGATCAATCTGACAGTTTATACTGGAAAAAATATCTACATCAAATTATTTCAGCAATATCCTCAGTGGATTTAAATTGCCATGAAATTCAATACAGTGTGTGGAAGGATCACATTTTACAACACTGCAGTATATATTCTAAAAGGAATTCAGAGTTCTAGCAGTATCAATAAAGAATTAAAAGTCTACATGGTATTTTATAGTGCAATTCACTTATCTATGTTAAGAATAGGACAGCAGTTACAAATCTATGCTATTTCAAAAGGCATAATCTGTAATATTAACTAGATCAAATCACAGTTTAATTCAAACTAATTGTGTCAGATGGGGTTACACCACACAGTCACACTGTATTTGTTTCATTTCTAGAATGTTTTCATGTCACTTAGGGAAAATTTTAGCTCAGTACCCTCCATAAGCAAAAGGAAATCCACATTATTTTTGGCAGATATGAGGGGGCAGAGCAGGGGACAACTGGATCAGCTGAGTATTTCTGAGATTTTAGCAGCCAGGTTTTCTGCCTCCAAAACCATCAAAACTGCATTATGCTTTATTACACTGAATTCACAAATGAGTCCAACAGAAAGATAAATCCAAGTATCACTCATGCACAAACTGCAAAAACAGGATGAGAAATTATTTGGCCTTCAAAATACAAAGATGGAGCATATAAAAAAGTAGGTTTATTCTGTGATTTTCTCCCAGTCCTCCTGAACCATGGTGCAGGCAGCAAGGCAAAAATGACCAAACAAAAACATCCTAGAAGCTGCTAAGAAATATTCAGCTTGTTCTTTTGTATACACAGAGATGCACTATGGTTAATACCAAAGAAAGCACAGCTTACACTCCCAAATGCTGATTTATCAAACTAGAAAAGTAGAAGAGACAATTTTCCTCATTCTGATTTTCAAGAAAATTTGTTTTGCTCTAAAATGTACATCTCATTCAGAGTTTCCATCCATCTCCTGAAGTATCCAACAGATCATGTTTTTCTTCCTCCACCTTTAACAAAATGGCCCAATTGTTGCAGCAAAACATGCAACAGAGTTCTCTTGTGCAGTACCACCTCCTTTCTAGGACACATGGTCAAATTCAAGTGACAAATGAGAATCATGCTGTATTTTACCCAAGGCTTCTGAACCCCCTGAGAAACTTTCATTTATGTTCAGAAGTGTGACTTGAAACACTTGCACAGGACTTGAGCAGCCCCCTTTGGGAAAAGTCCAACTAAGCCTTTAAACACACGCATGGTACATTTTATGCGAACATGAACATCTCCACCAATGCCATCAACTCTTCAGCAGCCTTAAAATTAAATATGGGCTTAAAGCATTTTCCAGATTAGGCCTTCTCTCCTTACTTTATTAAAATGGGACAGTGGCTATAAGCCAGCAAGAACTCTAGTGATAAAGTAGAAGACATAAAGTTGGAGAGAGGTGTGATAAAATTCACTTCTATACATGAGGAAATGACTCCCATAACTCATTTCAGGCTTTACTTCTTGTAAATAGCCTGGTCCTGTAAAAGAGCCACCTCTGTATCGTTTCTGGATGCAGACCACACTGATTGCTGACTAGCTCTAATTCCACAGAGCAGGGACCATTCCTAAGAGCTTTTTGCCTTTTGTTTCATTATCTTTACTGGATTTGTTTTTTCCCCTTTGGATTAAAGCTGTGAATATAGAATAGAAAGAAAAAAGAAGAAAAAAAAAAAAAGAAAAATTCAGAAGGAAGACAGATCTACCGAAGAGGCAAAATTCACATTGCAATTTCTCTTCTGTTCCACAGGCTGGATGGATGATCTACCTTTCTTTCAACTTGCCTTTGCTGGAGGCAAGAATAGTGACAGTATGTTATAGGACTAGCCAAGGTGCAGAGCAGCTGGATTCCCCAGCCTTCTATAAAAAGCCCAACAGGATGAATTTTGGTAAGGTCTAAAACTATCAATTACCTTTACACAGCTCTTGCAACATTGACTGCTGAGATATATAAGCTGGAGAAAGTTCTGCTGGCCAAACACACGTTCTCCATTGTACTGTATTGTGCAGCTGTCCAAGAAGTATCTATCCAAATCTTTGAAACACATAACTGTGAATGGTTTTTATAGGGTGCACAAAATCTCAAGGCCACAGTGACTTCTGTTAGTTTGGGGTCATTAATTATCTGTCATCCCCTCATATCAGACACTGTTAAAACAGAGAAAAAACAACTCCTACTTTAAGGGATCAAGTCTTCAATGACAAAAAAGGGCACAGAACATAGCTGGAAGACATTTATTTCTGCAATAAAAGAAACTAGGGACCTTACTCACATTTTAAAGTGTGGTGCTCCGAAAATAAAGCTTTAAAAATTAAGAAAACAAAACAACAACAAAAGTACTGTGTTTACAGAAAAGTCTCCTAAAAGCATATTGTTGAACAATAGGAATGCACCCAGTACAGCACTATAATGTACTTTAGTCTTGGTCATTTGTTAGGAGTATAAAATTTATATTCCCTATGCTGAAATAGATAAGAAAGGTAAGCAAATCAGACACTACACAACACTCTGGTTTGAACTTGGCTCTTGCAATTATTGCAACTCAGTAGAAACTTCCTCACTTTATTATAAGGCTATCCCATAAATATTCACGATAGAGGAGCTTGGTGTGCATCCAGCTTTACAGAGAAAATACGAAGATACCGTGAGATACAAAAAATGCCCACATGTCCCTGGGGGATCTTATAAAGTCATGAAGTCTGAAGATTGTCCTCAGGAGAGCCTCCACATTGGCTGTGGAGGGCAGGTCTGAGAGATGCTGTGCCGTGAGTGCTCCTGGCTGGATGTGCCTGCCCCATAAAGTTGAGCACTGTGGGACAAACAATCCCCACTCCCAGCCAGAGAGAGCCTCTAGATCAGGAGCCAGAGAGCAACTCAAAATGAGCAGGCTTGAGGATCACTTAAATGACTGGAATCCTCTGCTAGTCAGCATGCAGATTCTCAGTTGGTACTTTAGTAACATCTTCTGAAGGAAGCACTGCCTGAACAGCAAGGAGAGACAGAAATTACAGCCCAGGCCTGAGGACCAGCAGCCTTTCACACATCCACACTTTGCTATTTGGGTAATGTACTGGGCACATTTACCTGAATTTACAACAGCACTGAACTGGTAATAGATTGGGTACAGGTCTTCTTGTCAGTTTAATGTTAATGCAGGATTATAGATGTAAAGAAGCTTGATATTTTTAGTATTTTTTTAAACTAATTTTTTAGTAATTTTCTTTTAAACAGTGTAGTCTATGCATAGTCATGTTAACAAAACCTAACAGGATCCAGGAAATATCTTGGTATTTATACAGACAAAGCCTCTTGAATTTTTTAAGTCTACTACTATATAATCAGAATTATCACACTTCTTTTAATGTCAGAATTCACTATAAAAATTTTAAGAGAGATATTCCCAGCAAATCCCAGCTCCCTTCCTTCTCCTAGGCACCAGTATTAAACTAAAAGGGAAAAATGATGAGAAAGAATATGCATCTTCAGAACTGAATCATCAGCATGAAAAGTTTTCTATTTTCAGGATATTACCCAATGGAATACACTGACTTGAATTCAAGTAAAAAATGTCTTGTTGATTTTTATTTTTAAATTTCATTAATTTCATTTTTTAACTATCTTGTCCTGATATCAGACATGACAGGCTGTTCTCTCATTTTGCAAACTGCTGGTGGCTCTGATGAGTTCAATACATGCTTCTGCTAACCTACCTGAATAGACAAATAAATACTTGTTCCACAATCAAGAATCACCCTAGGAGACCAACACTTCTCATGGAGGATGGCTCCTGAGACAGTGTTTACTCTTGGAGTGTCTTATGAGGGCCAGTGAACATACTGCTACTTAAAAAAGACCCAGAAAATCTTTTTGTGTTACCCAATAAATAATTGCTTTAAATATTCTAGTTTTATTATACATTTGCCTGGCTAAAGGTGACCCCACAGAATGAACCAGCTGAGGAATCATAGCAGCCATAGATTGAGATACTGCTTCTTAAGAAAGAGAAAAGGAGAAATTTAGGTAGATAAATCTACCTCGTTGCTAGACGGCAAAGCTATCCTTTGATAGCCAGAATTTACTTTGAAAATAGATGGACTGAATCCATCTTCACTTCCAAAGAGCAGCCCTTTGCCAAACAGCTCAAGTCACAGCCTGATGGAATGGCTGTGTCTCTGCAGGAATGCAAAAAATAATTATGGATAATGTGAAACTTCTGAGAGGGAAGAGATGAAGAGAGGATTCTGTTGCAGACATGTTGCAATTATTAACAGTAACTGGAAAAGGTTCTGCCCTGACCTCCAAACTAGCACAGCCTTTCAGAGAGTGACACTGCAGACACAAACCCAACCCTCGTTCAGTCAGACCAAACCCCAGCTGGAAATGAGACACACAGAGCACTTGCTGTTATCCATCCTGTATCTCACTGCTAACAAATCCGGGAAAAAAAAATTCTTTTCTGGATGCACACAAATCACCAAAAGCACACACAATGGAAATGAAATCCAGACATAACAGCCCATTTTCTCTTAATGAAAATTTCATGTATAATTACTTGCATAATCAAAATCCCATTGATTTTAATGGGAGTCTCTGAATAAGGAAATGCCCTCTAATCACCTTCAAGGTATGCAGGTATGTATAAGAAAACACACATTATCAGAATTTCAATGTGGGTATAAAGACAGTGTTCAACATCAGTTGTGGTTTTTTGTGTATTTAGTTGGCTATCAGATAGTGGTGGTGTTATCATTATCATCATCATCATCGAGATGAGTTACCCCTCAACAATGTCAATATTCCATTTCTTCCTGTCAGCCATGAAAGTGCGGAGTCGAGTCAATTTATATGGAAGTTGATGTTAAAAGTCTCTTTTAAATGAGCCTATCTCATAAGAATTTGTTTTTAAAAAACATCTTTTCAGTCTTGGCCTTGATATTTCATTACAGTCTGTATCAGTTCTAACAAGAGTACGATTCTATTTTTCCAATTAATGTTCCTTACATTATCTGGCAGTCTTTACTATTCCTCTTAAGAACTCCTTCTGGCATTTGGTGGAGCCAGTTGTGCGTGCCAGAGTGTTTTTAATTCAATAATAAAACCATGTGCTAAGGCAGTCAATTGACAACTGTTAATATTCAGTCCTTGTTCTTGATTTCTGCATTCTTAAATGGCTCTGAAATATCAGTGCAGCTCTGAGGGGGAAGGTTCTGGCTACTTCACCTGCAGACACTGGGAGCAACTTTCTATTAAAGTATTAATTGAACAAAGTTTAACCATGAGGTGTTTATTCCTGAGACCTTGCTACACCAGCCCATTCACTTGGAGCTCCAGCACCAAGTGGAAAAATCACCTCAGCTGGACCCTGGGAGGGCTGGGCAGTGCTCCAGAGGGAGGATGCTGCTGGGAAGGTGGGGGCTCAGGGACTGAGGCCTCCACCATCAAAGGGCCTCAAGAACAGTGGTTTAATCTCCAGTTTTTAATCCTAAATGAATCAGTAGGACATTTAAGCACTCAAAAAGTTTTAGTTACTTTTCTTTATAGTAAGACTTAGAATTAAGCCCAAGTGCTTTAGGATTAGAAATGGACTTAAGCATGCCCTCAGAAGTTTGAATAAATGAAAGCCTTGACACAGATATATATGGAGATATATATATATAGACAGAGATGTAGATATATATAAAGTAATTGGCTCTATATATAAGTTTTTCATCACAGCCTGACAATAGATTTCAGAATAAACTTGAGAATTCCTCTCCTTTCATATTTGTTATCATAAGTCTGGTCACACTGAAGAAAAGACTGATTTCAAAGGTAATCAACACGCTGAAGCTCCCATTCCAACATCAAAAAAATAACAACTGCTAACATCTTTTTGTGCCACTTTAGAAGGACTCAGTAGATGCAGGAAGGATTTTTTTGAACCTGAATTCAGTTTCCAGATTGCCTAAGTCTGGAGCAGAAACCCTGTCACTCACCACACTCCACAGACCAGCACGGGGACAGGTGCCAGCTGAATTCTCTAGACTTGCTTAACACTGTCCATTATGAGAATATCCTCTTCAGACATGGGGAAAATGTTTATTTATCCAAAGGAAAAAAATGAGGCTTGCACCACAGTGCTGTGGAAAGGTGAGTTTAGGCCCAGAGCTGCCAGAGACTGCCAAAGGTAAAGGGGGACCACTCATGAAGCTTCTGCCTGGACAAGTATCCAAGAAGAGGCCTCCTGTATTGGAGGAGCTTCTTACAGATCAGAAACTTGAACACGACTGAGCATCCAGAACACACAACCAAATCTCACAGTTCTGGTAAGTTATATCATACTGCATTAATAAAACAGTCTCCAGAACACACAGCCGCTGGTGCAACACATGGGAAAATGCTGCCTCCCTCCCTGGATCCCGGGCCATTTCTTTGCCTTTTCTTGTCTCAATCAACCATCCTGGGATTTCCCTTCCCACCAGCTCCTGTTGACAGGAGCTGAGGTGAGCTGCTGGCTCTCTAGAATGAGGTGGTAACTTTCAGAATTGTCCCCCATATCACTTTGCTCCTTGTTGGCATAATGAGCCACTAGAATAAATAACTTTATTAATGTCTCTTGAAGTTCCAACTTGACCTGCCTTTTTTTTATCAGTTCAACCTCCTCTGTTACAGAAAAGAATTGGCCTGAATAATTAGATAAAAGACTGCCAAGCAGTGATAATGCATAGTGATTTTTCTATTTAAAGTACAGGGCCTGTGAATAACAGAAACATTTGTGGTTCTCTTTAAATCCCAGCAGGAAATGAATGAAGCCCTCAACTTAGACCTAGGGGATACAAAGGAGCCAGAAATTACTTTCATGACAATAAATATCTGCATTGCCTTGTAGTTCTGCTGCATTTGGAATTGATTTTTGGTCATCTCTTAGGTGCACTTTAAAAAGTCTGAATTTGAATCAATTTACATACTCCCTAATAGAGTGCAGATGAGCATAATTTTATTAAAAATAAGAGCGACTGTGGCAGTCCTCAGTCTTTGCCTGACATTCTAAACTATTCTATCCACCAAATGGATATGTATAGTTTAAACATTATTACATTTGTAGAACTTCACTCAGGGGACCCTGGAGACATTTTTTATTTTGGATTTTTTTGGGGGGGGGGGAGTGGAGCTCCCCCCAAAAAAAAAAAATTGAAAAAATTATAATAAATAACAAATAAAAAATATTGAAAAAATACTCTTTTTCAATAATGACAGTTGATTAAGATGAGTAATAATTAAGGAAAGTATGAGTTTTATTTTAAAACCGTACAGATACTGCAAACCTAACAGAACTTCACCTGAGACAATGAATATCATGGGTTCTGTAGGGTCTAGAATGTCTCCTCCTATTTCAAAAAATATTCCAAAAAAATTAAAGCACATTTGTAGAACAGACAACAACTAACTCCCCAAGACTCCAGACAAGTACATTGCAATTTACATTTCATTGGTAGGATCACTCGGTTCCTCAGTTTTCCCATGCCTGCCGCTACTTAAAGGCTTTCAAGGTTTTTAAGATGGGTTGGACGCATCCCCTGGGAGAGCCCAAGGAGCAGAGCCTCCCCAGGAAAGGCCAAGGCTGCAGAGTCTCTGAGCAGTGACAAACCCCTCAAGGTCTGCAGGCCACCCCAGCAGACGCCTCGCCCAAGAACAGAGTGCCTCGCCCCTGGCAAGTGGAACAGAGATGTTTCCTCCTTGCCTTTTCTCATCCATCCAATCCTCTGATTGCTACCAAATCTTCTTAGCCACACAAGCAATTTGTCCTTCCCCTGTCATTTTACCATGTGGCTGACAATACATTGGCACGTTGAGAACCTCAACACGTGCAATGAAAGGGTCTCATACCCCTCTAGTCTTGCCCAATTTCTTTTCCCTTTCCAAACTGAAGGACAGTTTAGGAAGCTTAGCAAAATACTCTAGCAGAGCTAGTGGGTAAGGTTTTTTTCCCATATTTCTGATTAACAATTAAATGCTTTTACTAACAGGACTAAATCAAAACCAGACCACCTAATTAACAGAATCATACAAGAGCTCTGGAGTATCATGACTGTATTTTTTGGAAACAAGTTAGAATTTCCTATCTGAAAGTAAAAGGTGAAAGCTTGATGCAAATTCCATTCCAAATTCAGCAAAAAATGTGTTTATTTTAAGAGCCTGGAAACCAGATATATGTTTCATGCAGCATACTTGAATAAGAAAAACTGTTACCTTCATACTGCCTTTTTGCTGATATTTCAGAATGCTCAGAAACTAATAATCAGTTTTGGGCTGTCAGGCAGACCCAGAGATAATTCAATGAGAAGTGCTGCTAATCCAGAAGAAAACTTGACAGTTATGTAGATCTGGCATTCATTATTAGTTTATTAATATTGGATTAATCTTGTAACAGGAAGTAATCAGTAGTGCAGGAGCACATGTCTAGAGCAGCACAAATTCCATTTTGGTAATATTAGAGCTGGGGTGGTTTTATGGGTTTTTTTTCCCAGAAAGAAAAGCCAAAAAATGTTAACTTGGAAAAGAATGTACAAGAATTTTATGGTCCAAAGCCTTAGCAAAAGGAAAGAGTACTAATTACAATCAGAGCATCTATGAGATAAGTTTAGCATTCACTACCTGTACCAATGTGTGCACCTTTATCACATCAAATATCCACACAGTGCTGGCAGCAATCCTAAAACAAATTAAGTGCCCACACTTTTCTAATTATTATCAACATTAGGATCTAAATGATCTGTATAACCAGAGATAAAAAAAAAAAGTTTGTGACTTCAAAGCATCAAAACCAAAATGCTGTGTTATGAAATTTTCATCTTTCCCTGACTCACACCTCTGTGCCTTCCTCACAAGCCTTAAGAAGCCTTTTACAATATTTAGCTGCCTGGAGGAGAAGCTCCACCTTTCTGATACTTCCACATAATTAATACTAAAATCACAAGAAAATTACAAACGGTGCAGAAAAGTCACTGTCTAACTTATACAGGAGGCCCAATGTTTCCTGCAATGTTTTATTACAAAGTCTTGCATTCTCTTCCAAGGCGTTTTATAGGAAGCACTGCAGGGGAAGAAACAAATTAAAAGACAATATACTATTAATTAAATAAATAAATAATATGATCAGTTTGGCAACAAACTAATGCTGTGCCTGAAACTATCAAGACAAGAAGCATCTGTTAATAGCAACAGGGTTTAAATGAAAACCAGGAAAAAATGAAAGTATATGATGGAGAAGAAAAAGCCTCTCTCTAAACTACTGTCTTTTCAATTTATTATGAAGGATACAAAGGGCAAACATAGCCTTTTAGATGAGATTTTCAAAGCTTTCTTGAAAATCACACATTCATAGATTTTCAGGGCTGACAGAGGCCACCACAACCATAACTTCCTGTTCAGCAAGCCAAAACTCACACTCCACATTCACACACACCACAAATCTTTTGGCACTCCTGAAAGTTTTTCAGTCTTCCCTTCCCTTTTACTTCCAGTGCAATAAAACCTTGCAAATGCAAAAATGGTGAGCCAGCTCTGCTGCCTGTACCTGCATCCTCTGAGGATCTAACATCTGGTTTGACAATCTCCTTCAGTTTACCAGTTGACTGTGCCTTAATTGTTTTTTGGGGACTCCCCATTTATACAAATGTGTTTCCCCTTTCCCTCAGGGTTTTCTCTCTCCTGCCACTGCTGCTTTTGCTCTCACCAATATCACAGAAGTTGCACATGACTTTCAGAAGTCACCTATTCCATTCCTCTTATTCCAAGTCAGGGTAATCTGTATCTTGGTTTTAAAAACACCCCAACTTAGAGAAGTGCCATAACCTCCATATACCTGCCGGCATCCTGCTGTGTCAAAGTACATCTCTGTAGGTGCATTTTCAACTCCTGTGTCTTGCTTGTTTTATATGGATGTCTATGATTTCTTTTCCAGATCTCTGATCCTTCTCCTTACTCTGCTCCCACCACTCCACAGAAAGCCAGACCCTCCTTCCCCTGATCACACCAGGAAAGCCTGGGGATGTTCAGAGTCTCTTTCCCACCAGACCCACTGGGGCATCGTGCTGATCTTCCACCACTTTAACTGAATAATGACAATTCCACACCACAGAACCCAACCCCACAGATGGATCTCCATCAGGGATGTTGGTCTGTATCAATGACATTTAGAATTTCTTCAAAAGCCCATCACACACTCTGACACAATCTATTTGTCATAAAGCTGCGCCGGCCCACTTGACCACCTTCAATTCCATATTTATCAGGCCTTGTATAATTCATACCATTATTAAATTTGGAGTCAGTGCTCAAGACAACTGTGTGTGTTGTTACAGGCTGTGATCTGGCCACCATGGCTGTAAAGCCTGGCTGGTACAGCCCAGGGAAGACCAGCTCCAGCACAGTGACCTTCCCAGCAACAGAGCAAAGGACAAGCAATGACAGACCCAGGGCAGGATCTGAAATGCCCTGAGCAAGAAGGGGACAGCAGCCAGGGAGGCTGCTCCACACATCCCAAGCTCTTTGAGAATTCTTCTGGAACAAGTACATGACAAGCAGTGGCCTCTGAATTAATTTCTTTGGGTAGTTTCTTCAACAGCATCTCATAAATCTTTCAATGAGCAACTTATTTTGCTATGCTGATCATGGGTAGTCTTTTATTAAATTTTGGTATAGATTTTTATATGATTTAGTCCATTTAGACCAAATTTCAGCTTTCTCCTTGCAAGAAGAGAATTAAAACTCTGGATGAAGCTGCCTCTGGCTTTCACAGCAATTTTTTAATGTGCAGATGCAAAGTGCCCAAAAAAAGTGGCATATTGAACTGTTTTCTATTATTTTGTCAATGAGTGTGACTATATCCCCCATGGAATTCTTCCATAGCTGACTAGAGTTCCTTTTCATGCAGCAATAAAAATGAAGAGTTTCTAAAGCTGGACATGCAAGAACCTTTTTCTGTCATGTTGGCAATTTACATTTCAATTCAAAATAATAATTCCTTGGGAGCTTTTCCCCTCGCCCTGCCCTGGATACTGTACTCTAAGATACAACGCTAAATTCCACTGATTCATTATTCCTATTAAAACAAACAATAACCTCCAATTGTTTAGCAAACCAAAAAATTGCAAACAGTAAATTTAAACAGTAAAACAGGGAGCACGTTGGGTAAATGTTATTTCCCTGAACAAGGAAAGCTTTCGGCAAAGTGCTTAACTTGAATACAACAAAAGGCAATTTAATTTAGTAATACAGCTGGATGAAAAATGGAAACCTCAGGTTTAATAAGAAGGGGAAAAAAGACAAGCATATATCATCCAAAAGGATAATTATGAGAAACTATTTTGTATGATCCAGCTAAATCAAAGCTTTTAATGCTTTCTTACTCCTGTCAAAGGAGGGAGATTTAGTGCTTTAAAAATGGGGATTTTGCAGACTCCACTGCCCAGAAAAAATGATTTGTCCCTTGATAAATTACTATTGGGTTTTCTACTTGAAAAAAAAAATACACTTACATTGAAATAAATGCCAAGGAATGGCTAGAGAATTCATATTATTCACTCGTATCTGTCACTGGATTGGTTGAAAAGCGACAGTGCTATTAAAAATGTCTTCTTGCCTCTCGACAGAATGGCACAGAGGGGCCATGCCAGCATTCCCTGAATGGGGAGGAAATGGATATGGTAGGAAGAGTAAGCAAATCTTTATTCCCCTCCACCATCCTGACGCATCAGACTCCAAAGAGTGACTCTGGGTGTCCCTGTGTGTATTTTATGTTTAGAAGCTGCCAATTCCAATGAAAACCCCCCTCCCACTGGGATGGAAACTGCTCATTCATTTTCCTAAGGATTTTCAAGGGCTCTTAAATGAATCCTAGAAAATTTTTCTCTCTTCTGACAGAGGAGAAGAACATACATGCATATATGATGATAGCTGAAGAGCTGCAGTGCAGGAAAAGCAATTTTTCCCCAAAGAAACCCCTCTGAGGGTCTGTCCCTTTCTCCCCAGTCCTTGGACAAGACCTGTGGTTGTCATCAGGAAGCAGAAATGCTGAGCAGCCACAGCCACTGGGAAGGGAGGGGGACACTCCCTGGGGAGCAGGTGTCTCTGGTGGGACAATCCAAAGGGATTGGTCCTGTGATGCATTTTGGGACTACCCAAAAACAGAGGCCAGACAAAATTAAGGGAATAAAAAGAAGTTCTTCAGGTGCATTTTGGGCAGGTGAAGCCCCCCTCAGAGGGGCTACACCTAAAAATGGACAGCAGAGTCACATGTTTGCACACTTTTATAAGGTTGGTCCATTTGCATACTGGAGGTTAATTTTCCAATTACAGCTTCAAGTAATGAAGTCATTTATCCCATGTTTGCTCCCTCCAACTCACTTTTATTTAGATTTCTCAGGGCCTGAGGCAGTGAGGTGTCCTTGATTGCCAGGCCTGGAGAGGAATTGTTGTGTCCACCCAAAATGGGAAAGCAGCAGCTCACACTGAGTGTGGAGTGCTAAAGAATTGCAGGATTACAAATATAAGAAAAATAGAAAGGCTAAAATCCTAAGGCATCACCTGCAGGTATTAGTGCCTGGCTCAAGGTGCCATGCCAGAAACACCTCTGCTCTCCAGGGCATGGCTGGGGACAGGAACATTCCTGAAAACACCTGAGCTCTTTTCTCTCAGATTTCAAGGGCTGAAGTCCCTGTCACCAAGGCTGTCTGTGTGCCACCAGGGTCAGGGCAGAACTTGGAAAGTGTGTGCAGATAGAAAAAAAAAATTAAAAAAAAAAATTGATGGAACTGGGGTGCCATGGGCAAGGTTCACAGAGCCACACAGGTTTGTAAGGCAGATTTTATCTGGACTGATCTCTCAGATGCTCATTGATTAGTGCTAATTTTTCACAGACTTCATTACAGTCTGAGAAGCCTCTAAAAATTACTTTGTTAATTTCTGTGTTTGATGTGATCTCCACACACTTTCTGTTATTCTGCTCTATCTATAAGATTTCCTCTTTTTTTAATTAATTGTAACATCAAGTTTCTAGCACATGCAAGAAATCTTTTGCATATTTAATCACTGACTGACACTGACATTTATCTGTCTCCTGAGAGCAGTAACAGCTACATGTTTTAATGTTTCCTTGAGCTCTGGACAACTTTTATGCCTACTAATGAAATGAATATCAGTGGGAGAGCTCTGAATTCACAATAACAATCAAAAAGCAAGAATAAAAGCTTTCCCATACATGCACAAAACTATATTTCTTTGCAATCATTCAATGCTAAAATGCAGAAGAGAGAACAAGCTGGAGGGAAATAAGAGAGGAGTTTGACTTAAATGCCACTGTTTTCCATTTAGAATGTTTAGTCTATAAAATCTTTGCAACAGAAACAAACTTCTTTCTCCTTCACTCCCAGGAATTTGCCATCCCCAGCCCTGACTCATGAGCCCACCATTTAGAAACTGCCAGAATATGAAGACAACAGCAAAAAAAGGAAATTCTAACTTCAAAAGACAGTTTAGAAAACCTCCATCTGAACAAGGAAATCAGACTCTAGAAACCATCACCACAAATTAGCCAAAGTTAGAGGGATTTTATGCAGTAATTTCAAAACCATCTGGCTTACAGTCTTAAAGTGTCTACTGTTTAAAACCAGATGGGGCAATGCCACCAAACCTGACCTCCAACTCTTTAAGGGTATTTTACATAGGTGTGCATCATTATCCCAGTTACTAGAATTTTCATTTTTACTTTCATCTATCAAAATCCCAAGATGATTTTGCTGGAAAGCTGCCATTTGCTCCAGGGTTGTCTCACTTTTAAATGCAGGAAAACCCATTTTATTTTATTTTTGTTTTTACTTCAGAAAATGTAGTTCAGTTCTGCTGTTCAGCAAATGCAGCATTTGTTAAAATCTAGTGAGTTACAAAGAATATCCAAGCCTCTCTTGGTAAGAAAATTAAAAAAACCCCTAAAAAACAACAAACTAAAATCAAATCATTGAAAGTCACAGAAAGTATGAATCATTGTCATTCTGATGTCTCGATTCTTTTTTTCATATGGATTATGCTAACAAAGCAAAAAAAAATTCACTCTGTATCTTTCTTCTGACAAGGTCTTCTCACAGAATTCATAATTATATCATCTCTAGCCATTTATCTTAAGTTAATAATTCCACTGCCCCTCTAGAACTGGCATTTTGCAAATACACTACAGAAGCTACTTGAGGCAGTAATTTATTTTCAAATAACATCTTTATGTTATCCTCTGGTATGTAGGCTTAAGTAGATTCCGTATATATAAAAAATGAATGCAGTAGAAAGTGCATTTCCCAAAATAAGTTCCGTGAGAAAAACAAATTTCTTCCTAAAAATTCAGTTCTAATCACTAATTAGCATGCAAATACTAATATTACATGAAGAAACAAAAGAATAAATAGGGATTATATCAGAATAATCCTTCCAGAGCTTTTTTCCTAGCCTATTGTTTTCATGTTCTTAAATCTTTGAAGAATTAAAGAATAAAGCAAGTCATTATGTCCCTGTCTTTTGCAGGTGCTCCCTTACAGCAGTGATTCCTTAGAAAACTGCTTCCAAAGGAACATCCATCACTACTGGAGCCCAGGACTCCTTTCAGCCTGGTAATTACACCTTTGGTGGAAGGCACTGTAACAGGATACCTCAAAATGAGATTCAGTTGGTGAGGAGAAAACATAAGCAAATTTTGAATTGTTTGGATTGTTAACCGCTGGGAACTCTTTAAAATGAGGTAGAGCCTCCATCCCACAGTGTCTTCAACAAGCAAAGATGAAAGAGCAGAGAACAAGTAGGGATTATGAGCTGTGGTGGTTTGGTCCTTGTCATGGCAGACCATGGAATCATGCAAAGTTGGGGAAGGGCCTTTAAGACCCTTTAGTCCCTCAAGGACCCTGTGGGCCTTCAAAGACCCTTCAGGCCCCTCAAAGAGCCTTCAAGCCCCTCAAAGAGCCTTCAGGCCCCTCAAAGAAAGAGCCTTCAGGCCCCTCAAAGAAAGAGCCTTCAGGCCCCTCCAAGAAAGAAAGAGCCTTCAGGCCCCTCCAAGAAAGAAAGAGCCTTCAGGCCCCTCAAAGAAAGAAAGAGCCTTCAGGCTCCTCAAAGAGCCTTCAGGCTCCTCAAAGAGCCTTCAGGCCCCTCAAAGAAAGAAAGAGCCTTCAGGCTCCTCAAAGAGCGAGCCTTCAGGCCCCTCAAAGAGCCTTCAGGCCCCTCAAAGACTCTGTGGTCATTCAAAGACACTTTATTCCCTCAAAGACCCTTTGGTCTCAGCTGTCCTGTCAGGGACACCTGCTACTAGGCCAGGTTGCTTAAGGGTTAATTCAGCTGTGTCCCATTGATGTGCTGTCCTGGCTACACCCAACAACAGATCCAAGCCCTTGGCACCCGTTGATCCTGGCACAGGGCTGAGGTGAGTGTCACCACGAGACTCCTGTGAGCTGTTGTGGGGACAGATCCCGGAGCTCTGTGCCACTGGGATCCCTGTGTCCTGTGCAGCCAGTGCTGCCCGTGCACAGCACCATGAGGAGCCTCTGAAGGCTGGTCCAGGCACTCCAGGATCCCTGACAGGGCTCCATCACCTTTGGTAGAAGGACAGAGCTCACAGCACTTTGAAGGTTTCCATCAGTGCATCATTAACACAAATCAGCTGATGATCGCACTCTGGATTTAGTGATCTCTGCTGGAATTTATGGGGCTGCAGGACATTTTCAGTTCAAAGATGTTTAATCTTCAAATGTCTTCCCCTTTGATCTTAAACTGCTATGTCTTCTGACAGCCAGGACAAAGGATAAATCCACAAAATCAAAATGGTTTTCTAAAGCAATCTTTGTCAAAGGAGTTAAGAACAGAGGACATCATCAGAGTTTCTCTCTTACAATCCAAGATCAATTCTGCAGGCCAAATCCTCAGCCAGCATAAATCAGTGCAACTTCATTCAAATAAAGTTGACAGGAGTTTTTTACTACCTGTGGAACTGGTATTGAGAGTTCCACATTTTTGTGAGCCTCTTTAATGTCTGCAAAGGCCCTAATGAAAAAAAGCCAATAAACAAATGCTAATAATCTAGCCTGATATACACGCAAACAAAGTAATCAGGTAAAGCAGGCTAGAATTACAGTTTTACAAGGCACTCTAAATCCAAGAAGAGATAGAAGATGCATTCACGGGTCTACACTTGCCTGATTTTTGTTTTAAATTATAGCCTTGTAAATTTTTCTGGACTGTTTATTCAACATGCAAAAAAGGCAGCCTGTACATGGAGTAGCCATTGTCAATCTCCTCATTTCTATACCCATTAGCTGAAAGTATACCGCCAATTCTCAGCCTTGTATTTTAGGTCATAAATCTGCTCCCTGTGTTCCATGGGCAAATTAAAAGCTATATATCTTTTGTCAAAGTCTTTCTGACACAGAGCTCCTACCTTCACAGCCTAAGGCTAGCTGTGTGTCTGGGAAAATTATATACAATAGGCACTGACAGCCATGGAGTCCAGCATTTAGGCACTAGTCAACATATTTTTATACATGTAAAAATCATTCTACCTTATAACCTGAGCACAATCTATACATATTTAAAAGGATTATGGGGGTATGAAATAAGAAAAATGCTTTCAAAAGGATAGGAAGGTGGTCTGAATTCAATACCCCAGCAATTTTTAAAACTGTTCTGCATTAAGCATATGCATTAGCTCCTGCATTGCACTGATACAGGCTGCACTGTCACAGCCATAACCTATTTCCTTGTGCTCTAACCACTGCCATGCTTCATTTTCTGATCAATGTGTGGGCACCTCTTTTGATTTCAGCCCAATGTGCAAACACTGTATGTATTTTAATTAAATGCATACAAAATTATGTTGTTTGGGAATGCCACTTTGTCATGTGTCACAGAACTGGCTTGTCTAGTTATATTGGAGTTTTATGGCTTTGAAATAAGGCATTGCAAAATGGCAACAGTTAAGAAGCCCCACACGAATTTTGGCATTGTGGAAATTTTTCTAAACGATGGGCTCCTGCACATCTTTTAAAAGCTGCAAGAAGCTCACAAAGAAGTAATTTTAACTGTAAGACAGAGAAATATTTTTAAGAAACTGAGTGTTTCATCTACTTATTTGTTCAACAGTTCTGCCCCTCTGCCCAAGGCAGCAGCTCTTCAGTGTCTCATTCTCCTTACACTGCAAGTAACCCTTGTTTCACACTTTTATCTGAAACACTGCTTGCCCTCCTTAGACCTCTTTGGTTTATAGCTGCCATTTTCACAATGTCATATCTCTTACACTGTGATCAGAGATGTTCATCTTTATCCTTTCCTAAGTGATATTGTTGTCACATAATTTACTTCCTCAGTTATTCTTTCTGGCAAACCTGGAAGGCCTGTCTTCCTTCCATTTAACACACAGCCACAATGTCAATAGAGTTGGGAGATTTGATGTGCAGTTTCCATTTATTGCTCATTCTGAAACAAACACAAAGTAGTGCTACTATCCAAAAATACCTCTTACTCCTATTTTTGAATATGTGGTTTATATTCCTTAGGAGAACAGTTCCCTTTCCAACTGTCATCTTTTGTCCTAAAGCAACCAGCTTTAAGATGCTTTTATGGGCCATGCAATTTTTTCTTCTCAATGCTGATGATGGTAGTTAAATTTGAGGATGTGATGCTGCTGTCATCTCATTTCATGCAGCACTACAGGAAAGGAAGTCATATCTCACATCAGAACAAAAGTCATTTACAGAATAAAAAGGGATAGAGAACAGCATTTGAACTGTTTGTAGTCAGGTTTCTCTGACTTCCCATGCTAGTTAAATACATGCCCAGGCCTTGCCAGTCTTCAACTACTTACAGACCTTTATTGTGTATTTCACACCAATTCAATTTCAAATCCCCAAGTCTGATTTAATTAGAAAGGCAACAAAATCTGGGAAAGCAACCAGGCATCTAAAACTGCTGCACTCTGTAAGTGAAGTAGATGATGTTTATTGGGCTCTCAGAACATATAAACTCCTCAGCATCACTGGCACTCCCAAACTGATGGTGGCTTCCCTAATGGACCAAACAGCACAGTTTTAATAACCTAAGTGAGGCTTAGATAATAAGTGAGGCTTCCCTGGGCCAACCCACAGCTGGGACAGCTGTGCCCAAATCATTCCCACACCTGCAATGACGTGGGAGCATCACACAGGCAGAACAACCCTTAAACAAATCAACATCTGCAGTGAGGATGGACAAGTCCACAGCTCCCCCAGAAAAAATTAAAAATCACTGTAGTGCCAAGGATTCATCCTGAAATCCACCTCTGCAAATACAGATGGAAGGCTTTAATTTGCTTTACAAAACCTGGCTATTTTATGCTCTTGCATCTCATGCTGCACTGGAGGAATTTTATGCATTTCTTGTGAAAGTGGCATTTTACAATAAACACCTTTCTGATTGCATTGTTTAGTGACCTGACATTGCTAATAAGCCTTTAGTGTGCTGGCCCTGTGACTTCACTTGTCTGACCCACACTTTGTGTCTTCAGTAAACACATTGATCTCGGCAGGAACATTTAAGTAATAAACCATTGCTCTGTGTGAGGAGGACTATTAGATTGCAATCCCAAGCTAACAGAAATTGTTCTCTTTTTAAGCTACTTGAAATGAAAAACACCACAACACTGGCATATCTGCTTGCATTGTTATTTTAAATTATATACACACGGCATCTTAATAGAAGAAATTATATGCTCCCAAGATGACACATTTCACAGTTAGAAATAGATGTTAAAACGTTTTCAGATAACAAATTGACAATCTTAGTCCTGCTTTCCATGTGTGTGCATTCCTTAAAACCACAACCAGAAGGGGGAGTAAAAAATTTGATTTATAATCCGCTCCTTGCAGAATTTGCAGTAGTTGTTTTTTGGGCTTTTTTTAATCGCTCAATTGAGAGAAATAATTTTTCCAATTTCCTTTTAAACTTCTGTTAAAAGTCACAAAACCAAAGATAGGAAACTACAGTAAATACACAGAAGATGTTTATTCATTTTAACTACATTAAAAAAAAACCCCAAACATATTTGTGCTTCTAAATAGCTTCCTAATTTCAAATTGTTTATTTTTTCCTAAAAGATTGCAATTCACATTCACACACACAGAGTGAAAGTCTGCAGTGTAGCTCCACGAGCCTTAAAAACCTCCAAGTGGAAAGGCTGTCAGCTGTAGTAGTACAAAACACTAGGTCAGGAGCTATCTTTGTGGAATAATTTCAGCTTAATACTGGAAAAGGGGTAAATAAAGCTCAGAAGAAATGCAGTATACTGAATATCTTTCAAGGGGAGTGAAGAAACCCTCACAAAGAGTGAGGTGAAGTGGCTGAGGAATCTTGCAATTAAAAGATGCGGTCCCACTTATTTTTGTTTTAACTTGTTCATACATGACACATTTCCCTCTGTCAGGAATAGAAAATTTTCTTCTATATTTTTTCCTTCAGTGTATTTCTAGTTTCAGAGAATAGCAGTCTCCTTTTTCTACCACAGCCACACTGCACACTCAAACCACTCACAGGAGGGACAGAGGCTCCTCCAACTACAACGTCAGTGTCAAAAAATCAACTCCTTTTGCAACACCACAGGAATTATCTCTGTCCTGACACCAACTATTTACATGGAATCCTGGTATGCTTCAGTGCCATTAATAACTTTGCTCATATTTAGCAGCTATCAATATCCCTCAGCCAAGGAGGAGCTCGTGGCTTGACTAAAACTGTGCCAAACACCAAGGGTATCACTCACAGCCTATCACAGAGCTGAATTAAACAGAAGAGCTTTGATAAAACAAGATTAATCTTCCCTTCCTCATAGATCAAATACGTCTCAAAGATCAATATATATTGAAATACTGAATAGTCATGATTAATCAGGGAGGAAAAACCAGATTCAGGTTGCATAATGTTAGGAACAGAAATGCAGTACTTCCTCATGTACTCATAGGCACTATCCATTATTCCTGTTAGCCATATTTATATTTATGATATAAATTACATTATGATATAAATAATATTTATATGATATAACACCACATACTGGACTATAAAATTATTATTTCCTCTACAAATTCTGCATAGAAATACTCCAGAAAGAAAGCAGCAATGCTCCTGACTCATAATTCTTGTTACAAGAAGGAAGGAAGGAAGGAAGGAAGGAATGAAAACAGAACTGGGGTACCTTCTCCTATCTCCAGTCTGAAGAGTTGAGACCTATTCAAAGAACAAATAATAGCAAAATTTCCTCTGTCTTGCAAAAGTCCAGAAAAGAACAGCAGAGAAGGCAATTAGTTTAGGGAGCAATTATCTTCCCTGAATGTCTTTACAGGATGGAACTGTGAGACAAGGCTTGGAAAAAATCAGACTTTGATAAAGGTCAGTGGCATATAACCTATTTTGGCAATTACTTGTCAAATATAAGAATGGTTTAAAATACATTGAAGCAACTCAGAAAATCTGGTGACAGGGCTGTTTTAAGCAATGTACTTGCTATTCTTCAAAGGTAATTCTGAATTTAACACTGGCAATACTGAAATAAAATTGGGTGTGGGAGAACAAGGAAAGAAGCACTATGCCATGCCCCTGAGTCTGAGGGGTTTCTGGCACAGCTGTGGTGTGTGATCTAATGCCATTTGGGTTCTTGTGCCATCAGCCCCTCCAGGCTCTGCTCTTCATCCTTCCCCACTCCCAGGCACGAGTCAGGCGCCAGTGCCCTGCTGGCACATGAAGAGGGCTGGTCCCTCGTGAGCCCCAGGGCAGCTGGAAGCTCTCAGGAGGAGCTCTGCAGCACACTCAACACCCCACTATCGAGCATCCTCATTGCTTTCTGCATTGAATTACAATTTTCTCCCCTGGAGATTCACCCCTCCCAGGTCCCCATGAAAGGTGGGGGATGTTTGGGGTCAGATTTGAAATGTTGGACCCACCTGCTGTTCCAAAGCTACACAGGCTGCATTCCCCCACCAGTTCTGACACTGTGTGATTTCATCTGTGCCAGTGGTGGAGGCTGATTGAACATCAGGAGGGAGAGAGAACATTCCATAAAACTGCAGGCGGAAAAGGTTTGCCAATTATTTTTCTTCTCATGACTTTTAGGATGTACAGATTCCTTTTGGCAGTTCCCCTTGTTTTGTGCCCATAAAATAAGTTTAATAGCTGAATTTTCCTTAAGATAATCAGAGGCTGTATAATTTATGCATCTGAATAGCATTGTAGCCAGATGTAATTTTGCTTGAAGTTTCAGCATTACAGTTAGTAATGACTCTGCTGGCTGTGTTTTGTAGAATTTGCAATTTATTTAACAGTTGACTGAGCACTGACCCCATTTAATATCGCCATAATCAAAATGTGGCAAAAATTAAAAATTAAAATCTAAAAAGAAATCTGTGCCTTCTGGGAAACAAGCAGCCTACAAGTGGACAGGGTATAGAAGCAATCTCTAAAATGACAGGTAACTAACATGTCTTTAAAGTTTATAGCAGAGACAAGCTAGCCAATCAAAGATTGAGCTGAATTAAGATTTAAAACATTCTCTAAGTAATAGTTGTGGCTTCAGGCATTTGTTTTGTCAGCCTTTCTGCCATTCAAGTCCCTCTCCCTGATTTGCAAGAGTTAGTTATTCTGTGATCAGGCAAGGGAAATATCAGAGGGTATCCTGTGCTTCCAAAGAGCAGGGGAGCCTGAGGGGGAGAGTTGAATTCCAATTCCTGTTTCTGCCATGCCTTCCCAAAGAACAGCACCAGGTGGGAAGCTGGGACTTTCTGAAGCACACTGCACACAGCAAGGGAAGCCCCTTCATTTCCAGAACAGCTCCTTCCCGCTCTGCTGGGCTGTCCCAGCCTTCCCCAGGTGCTGTCCCACCCTGCAGAGCCCTTCCTTGCCCTCCCAGGCACTGACCATGTCCTGCTCACCTCTTCCAGTACCTCCCACACCAGATCTACCAGTCTGTTTGGGTCATTACTTTATTTTGGCCCTGTTTATAATAAGGTTTGCAGTTAATCCACCTTTTAGCCCACCCACTGGGTGACATTTAATAAATTGTATTCTTCATTAACATTTCCTTCTCAAGCATTATAGATGATTAATGGTGATAGAGAAATACAGTGTCATCAGCATAAAACAATGATTTATGGTGATAAAGAAAACAGCGTCATCAGCATAAAAAAATATTAAGTTATTTGAAGAACTAAAGTCAAGATGGGAAGAAGCAGATCCAGAATTTGCTGTGAGTTCAGCTCTGCTGCATTCCTGTGTGTCCCTGGTTTGTCCTGTGGACACAAGTGTGGCTGGCACTTGTCTGTGTCCCCAGCAAGGGTGACAGAGCCTGCTGGGAGACACTGCACTGCAGCCACAGCCCAGCACAATGCTCAGGCATGGAGGTTCACAGGATTCACTGCCTGTGCATCCTCACTGCATTCCTAAGCCAATTTAGATCACAGGCCAATATTACACACAGCTTGCAGCAGGCTGCACTACAATTTGTGTGCCGTGTGGGATACAAAGAGCCATGAAAGATTTCCTTTCAAAGCAGTCAAAAGGCTGAAAAGATTTCCCAGCCGGTTGCCATTTACACTAATAATCCAATTGGAGTGAGAGTGTTTCTAACAAAGTTAAAAACTGGCAGCACAATCGAGGACAGCAGCCCAAGATAGGAACAGCACTTAAAAACTGGAAAAATAAGTGAAAAAAAAAGCAAAAAAAAAAGCTTCATGGTTCACAGACACAGGACACTTGATCCAGAGTGGAACATGCATTCAAGACTACAACATTTTAAACCACACACAATTTCCCAAAGTTTCTCACATCAGTGATTTTTTTTTCCCCCCAAAGGAAAAAACCATCCTAATGACAAAAAAACCCAAAAGCCAACTGTGCTAAAAAGTCATATTAATTTGGTGGTCCATTAGGAACGGGCATTTGACCCTCAGGATTCTCTGACACACAGTATGATAGCTGGTTACATCTAGGCCACAATGAAAAGCTAACATCACAAGTTTCATTAAAAAAAAAAAAAATCACCAAAAGTCTTTGTACTCTTTTCTATGTGTCACTAATTCATAATAAAATAAACAAAACAAAAAAAATCAAACACTTTCATAGTTTAGGGGAGGAGGGTGGTGTGGGGAGCTGAATGGAAAGATAATCTACTCCTATTTTCATTCTATCATCACATCCACTGCAGCTACAGAATCAGGTATGCCAGTAGTCAGAGCAGTTACCTCCTTGATAGCATTGTTCCTAATTATTTGCTGTTCCTTCCCATTAATTTTCAAACTTGATTACCTTGATTTCAACACTACTAAAAGAGTCATTTAGGGAAATAATGGAAAAGAATGGTTTCAGTGCCAATTCATGCTGTCCTCTTCCATAAATCGCTCTCCAACTTTAAACACTTCCATTTACAGCTACGATATTTTTGACCTTTATGATGTTTCCAAGCCTCTTTAACCAGCAGCAGCAGACTGACTACTGGGAGATTTTCCCTCCTGCATAGTCTGAGTGTCCATATAAAAGACCCACTGGCAGAGGAAATAAATCTGAAACAATTTTCCCCTCTTGCAAAGTGAAAACCCCGTGATTGTGTCTTTAGCATTAACATGGCAGATTTAAAGCTACAGACTAAAGGTACAATATGTGGCACTAGGACAAAAACATGCAAATTTGAGGCCAAAGATGCAGGGATCCTGCTTTTCCCTCTGCTCAGGTACCAGCCCACTGGGAAGAGCCTCTCCTGAGAGGAGGAGGAGTATACTGGGAGCAATGACCACCACACACATGGATTCCCCACTTGCAGATGCACTTCCCCACAGTGTCAGCAAACAGCTTTTCAACAGAAATGTCTCTCAGAGGCTTTCTTTACGTGGTTTTGCATGTCACAAAGACAAGACTTTCTCTCCTGACACAAATTACAAAATTCTCCATTCAAGTCAGGCAGCAGCCAGGGTCTTTCTACCAAGATGAGGAAATGCTCCCTGTAGACTAGAAGAGTTTAAGAGAGTCATCAATAACAAAAGGGGAAGGGAGGTAAGAACTGCCAACTATTTTGTATACATTTATATTTAAATATTTGAAACAACTTACTTTGACCAATTTCATAGTGCTTAAACTGGAATATTAATGAGAGAAGAGAATTCTAAATGAATTATGGAAAGCGTGTGCACACCAAAAGTCATTCACTCCAAGAGTACATGATTGCACAGAATATACAGACTTGAGGTAAAGAAACATTTCAGGTTGCTTCTGCATAAAACAAAATAAATCAAGTTTCCAGATCAGGAACTGCCTTGTAGAATTGCTTTGAACAAAAAATTAAACTCCATTCTCTGCCCCATTGCTTTGTGGACTGTCTTGTGTGATCTGATATTTCTTAACTATTTTTTTCCTGAGTTAAAATATATTGGCTCCCAAACCCACAGCTTTTACAGGTGAAGTGGAAAGGAAAAAAAACCCAAAACTAGAGGCTGAAAAAACTTATTTGTTATTCAGCTAGGAAAGGCAGAATTGTTTTACTTTGCCTATCTCACTTGCTGGCTGTTTTCTTTTTCACCTGTGAAAGCAGTTTCTGTAATAGCAATTCAGTTCTTGTTCCTCAGACTATGTAGAGATTTGTTTGGGCTTGGATAAGTGCCCAAAACATGCTCCTAACTATTCCAGTTCTTATTGAGTCTCTGAAAAAGCGCTACATGTATCTTTTCAGAATTTAGGTCTTTTTATTTCAGTCTCAGATGAAAGCACACAAAGCTAAACAAGGGGAAAGGGAGGAAAGTGATCTCAACTACCCAGAGATAAAGAATGGCTCATTTATAGCCTGGCTGGAGTTCTGGATGAATGACCACCTTAACTTTTGCCTTATTCCAGCAATTCTTCCAACAATATTTTAACCCTGGGTAACTGAAATTCTAACTTTTGCCAAGTAAAAGTGGATTATGATGACAGTATATTTTGAGGTAGAAGATGTATGAGAACTGTTATTTTTTCACTCAAAGTCAACAGCAGCATATTAACAGCAGTGCTGTGAGAGACTGGGAGCAGTCATGTCAAATAGAAAAGTTTTCACCTTGAACTTGGTGTATGTAAAACTTAAGCCATTACAGCATAATTCAAACTTGTTAAAATAAGAAGTCTCTCAACATCTAGCATTCTAAAACACCAACAAGATTTTTTTTTATTTTTCCTTCACGGGGCACTTCTCACTGGAGATATTTGGTGGGTGATCTGGGCTATTCCCAGTGCCAAGCTGTCTGTGAATGCAAGGCAAATGTCACAGGAGTCAGCAGCAAGGCAGCAGGTAGAGCAGTACATCATGGTCACAAACAATCTCTCCAATATCCATCATCCTTCTAACAGCAGGAAAAAATACCTTGCTCTCATTAATAAACACGAGTTTGTTTTCAGATGAAATCCCCCCCTTATTGCCTCAAAACAGCTTTCTAAGAGCCCCAGGCTGCTGTTTGGGTTAGCAGGCATGTCCTGGCTGTGAAACAGAGAGCTCTGCACTGTGATTGCTCACGTTTGAAGCAGCTAAACAGCAAAAGAGAACAGGCTTCCAGGACCATTCACTTATTGGTAACGTTCATTCATGCTTTAAAAAGTTCACTTTGTTTTTGTACGTCTTTCAGATTCTCTTTTCACAAAGTATTAGAGTGGTCATTTTTTTTCTGGATTTTAAATTATTTACTGCTGAGCAGGAGGCTCATAAAATCCCCACTCTCCATTCACATCCCTCTACAATAATGAGGAGGAGAGGCCCACCGCCCCAGGATACCTGCCCAAGCACTTGTGATGGGAATGGAATAAAATACTCTGCTGTAGCAAAGGCTGGGCTTGAAAAATGTTCCTTTAACAGCCTCTTCCACTTGAAACAATTAAAGCAAGCAAAGTATAAGTTCCACTGTAGCATTTTCCAGAAACAGGAAATCAAACAAAATTTGAATAATCCTGTATGACATTAGAAATCATCAAGTGGAATAATAATGCATGTTATAAACCTTGTGCACTGTCCAAAAGTCATAGGAGGGAGACAAGAATTTTAAAGCTCTTGAAAGATATTTCTGAGCAAGTCAGCCACAAGCTCCATCACACACAATCACCATGCATGAGAAACTACTCAGTTATGCTGAGACTTCTGAAGCAAACATTTGACTCGTGCCATGTTTATGCCATGATGGAGAATGTGTTTGAGCATGGACCTGGAGCAGTCCCCCCCACTGAATCGTTGGTTTTTATAGCTTTGATCAGCCTAAAGCTGCTTTCTCCAGCCCAAGCCCTTGGCAGTACAGCCATGAGCTACAGGAGCCACCCAGCCCTTTTCTTTCTTGCAGAAGGCACAGCTTTGTTATTGCCAAAAAGGGCATTTTTAAAAGGCCTGTGAGATGAAATATTCACCTCTCTCCCTCAATTCCCTGCTCTTCTCTCTTTTGAGAGCACCATCAGGACATGTTCACCTCTTGAGCCCAAAGTAACTCAAGTACCCTGAGGTGTTTCAGCTGGGCTCAGGTCACTCTGCTGCACCAGAAAGCCCCAAAACCTCCAGCACAGCGACTGCTGGGGCTGGTTTAGGTTAACACAAGGTTAAGTTCAAGGTGTGCCCTAAGCTCTCCAGCCAATTTTTCTGTATGCCCTTCCCTGCTCAGTCCCTCTCTCATGATCTTTTACAAGAGCTCACCCAGGTTCGGCTTAAACAGTGTTATTGGGTTTATATGGAACAGTCCATACCTGCAACTAACACAGACAAGAGTTGTCCCAGCTTCATTTGCAAGGGAACCCAGTGTAAAACAGACTCAATCAACTGTAAGGATAGAAGGAAAAAACCCAGAGCAGCTCTGACAGTTGCCTTTCTAATAGTTGGCAAATTCAAATGTAAGACAATCCTCCAGGTGCTGTTCCAGGAGCTAAATTTGAGAAGAAGTTGCAACCAGAAATGTATTTACTGCTAATTGTGAATCCTGCCAAGGTACCAAAGATTGAGCAGAGACCTCAGGGAAGCAATGTAACCTTTGTTTCAAGTGCTGTGGGTGTATTGCAAGCCACTGAATGGGTGCCAAGGAGAGGAATGTTTTCAGGCAAAATGACAGGAAATCCCAACAGTGTTAGGTATTTGGTTGATTTGGAAAATTAGATTATTAAAAACTCGGGTGGTTTGAGTGATTTAAATCTTAAAAGAAGAGAGGAAGAAATGAAATACAACAGGAAACAAGAGCAATAACAGATACTGGAAAGGAGCAAGGAAAAGCAGATGCAATAGTTCAAAATCCCACAAAAAGAGAAACAGGAGCAGATGGATTTCCATAAAGAATAGAAAAATCTCTGTTTATTTTCATTTGAAGCCAATGGAAGAAAGAAGTCCTAAAGGCATTGGAACAGTTTAATTTTCAGAGCTGGTCTGGTTGACATTTTCTTTTGAACACCAGATTAAATAACACAACTCAGCTAACAGCATCTTTGCTATGAATGCTATGGGGCTAAAGACCAGATAAGCAGCATCGTTTAAAGGCTTTTCCCCTATGCAAATAAGTCCTGGTAAACACTCTCAACACACACATATTTTGATGAAAATAAACAAATTGTTGACTGCTCAAGTCCTAATCCTGATGCCAATATCTGACATACATCAGCCTGAGACTTATGAGATGATAATTCCAAAGATGTCCTAAAAGAGACCAACAGAAGCCTGTGAACACATTTAACTAACTGCGTGCCATTACTCATGACTTGCAGTGGTGTTGGAATTTCTCTTAACATGAAACATGAACATGCTGACACGACCATCAGGGTACTTGAACTTCTTCACCCAGAGCTTCCATTCTCAAAGGCAACACATTGATGAGAATATCAGTTCCCATATTAAGGTTAGACTACAGGCCTCAAAGTAATAAAACCTTCAGAAAACAGTCCAAAATTCAAGGTTCCTCAGTTCTTCACAGGGAAGCACTAACACTGAAAATTTAGATGTACATTTCAGCCTTTATATGTTTTTGTCATTTCAAATTACCTAAAGTTGCATTTTTTCAACTTCTGAAGTTTGCAGTAATATAAAAGTGCACATATTGAACGATATTTTCTGATTCAAAAAAGAAGTAAAAAACATAAAGAAAAAAGGGACCAAAATCGATCAACCAACCAAAACCAGCAAAAAAATAGCAAGTCCTGAAAGAGGTTTTGGGAATGTCAAGCAGGATGTCACAGCAGCACTGAGATCACCCCTTTGGGTGCACCTATGCTCCACATTTGCAGCCTGGAACCAGAATATATCCAGCACCACATGTCTGATATAGACCTGGACACTAATGAAGCCCTGAAGAAGCTGGTGGATATTCTATTGGGAAAACAGGTCCATAAAGAGCCAGTTCCATGGAAAAGGATCTCAATTTTATTACCATTTTTGAGTCCAGACAAGTTTTATACTCTAATATGTCTGCAATAACGTCTGATGTATCTGACTTAAAGGACAGAATTGTAATAAAGTTAGAAGCGTACAAAATTGCAGAAAGGACAATTTAAACTGAAGCTCTCAACATTAACATCCAGGTTTTGAGCATTCAAAAGTGAGCTATGAAACACCAGAAAATTGAGGCCTTTGGTAAATGTCAACCAGGGGAAATGTGACTTAGATTATTAGAGAGTCAAAGAATATAATCCACAGTAGATCACTTCAGCCCTGGCTAATTACTAAAGGCACCAGTTCATTACACTGCTCTAAGTGTATCTAATTCAGTTTGCTCTGCAGTTCATCTATTATGTCTTTTTTATGTGTTCCTGCCCTGGCTGTTGCCGTGTACAACCTGCTCTGAAGGTGCTTCTCAACTCCTGCCATTTCCACTCCCTAAGTCCAGAAACTGTGGCTGAGCTTTGCTCAGTTTCAAGCTGATTTCTAATTAGCAAGAACAAGTAAGAAGGGAGAAAAAAAAAATTAAAAAGAAACCCCGCAGATGAGGGATAAACTCATGTTTAAAAATCAGGGCCACAGTTGAGACATTTTCTGTAATAATTTAAGCAACTGGAGTTGGTTAATAGGAAACCAGTGTCAGATGCAAATTTGAAATTCAAAAGAACAAAGCTATTTAACCTATGATCAGACCATTTAAAAGATAAATTTCATTATAAAGAGCTACTGAAATTTATTCCCATGAGATTCTGTTGGTGTTGAAATTTTACATGGATTCAAGACTTAAGTATATTCATATATTCAGAGGGGAAAAAAAAAAATCTCATTCAGGGTTAACAACTACAAGTATCCAAAAATTTGTAAGTCACAGATGATTGGGGAAGTATCTTAAAAGGTCTTTTTTCTTTTTTCACTCGTGTATTTTTCTTGTTGTCTGCCCTGGACACCTTTTATTGACCAGTGCTGGTTAGCTGGACATTTGGTATGGCTTAATATGTTCACTCAGGCAAATTCCCATCTCCTCAATCACTGAGCAAATGCTCTGAACACAACACGCAGATTTTGCACAATTTCTACCTTTTCGCAGAGCAAGCATAAGGTAGGAAGAGCTACACACACCTCACAAACCTCTACAGCATTTAAAAATACTTTAAGGGCCTTCAGAGCAGCAGCAAAACACTTTTTAACAGGAACAAATATTATAAGTTGGGAAATTTGAAGTGGCAGTTCATGAAAATCTGTACTCCATATCAAAGAATATTTACTATCTATATCTGACTTTCCAGCAGTTAATAATAATAAAAACATTTTTTTAAGTGACCATAAGAAATTTCTTTTACACAGTGCATGCCATTCTTGTCACTTTTATGGTTTGGAAGTACAGCAACATAATGGATGTTAAAACTGACACTCTCCCATATTTTAAACAGGTCTCATCTGCTCGTATTTTTTGTTTAATAGGGTTCTGAAAAGTCATTCACAGCTAATTGGTATTAGTTTTAATTGAGTTTTGTGTAGGTATTAGAAGGAAAACTGAAAAACCAGCTTGCAGTAATTCCCTATACAATGAATCAAAAAATGCAGTATGTGTAAAGACAATGTATAAATTAAAAATGGCTGAAAGGCACAAGAAACTGTCAGACAAATATGATCTGTGAGTGAAACGGGACCTGTTTTCTTCTGTTTGTGCAGTGGGTGGACAGTCCAGCTCTCTCTAGCACAGATGAACAAGACAATCAAGCAGCTTAAACCTTCCCTTACAACATAAAGAAAAGCCCAGTCTGTTCTGGAGTCATGCTGGTCATACTGGGAGGGATCAGCCTCTGACGACAGCTTCAGAAACTTACCTACAATATAAATGACCTGCAGCTGCCTGGTCAGATCTTTGTCCTGCCCCTACTTAACCTTCAGCAGCAAGCCACCAAAAACACTGTTTCCTAAATCCACAAGTTGTCAATAACCTGTTCCCAGCAGTTGCCAACACATCCATAATTCCCAACATTTTTTTAAACACTTGGATTACGGAGAGCAGTCAGAGCCCTTAATCCAGACAAGCCCTTCCTTCCAAAGCCAGCTCTGTTTGCTTGTTTTGACTTCCAAGAGCTGCCAGGGCACATTTCCAGTGGGATGATTTGTACCTGCTGGCAGGATCTGCTGAGATGTTGTGGTGGCTCTCTGGCTCTCCCCTCCCCAGATCTGCACGTTTACTGCTGATAAGTGAGGACAGCATCTTCTGCAATGTGATGGCAAATGACTGACCAAGCTTTAACTTGTGCAAGGACATGAATGGGTTCCCTGAGCTGCTTGCAGCCCCTAGGGGTTGCACAGCTGATGCTCCTGCTCTTGGGTTTTGCCTCCTTTTTAATCTGTATCAGCTGCAGGAGGGCAAGCTGACATGTGCCTGCTTGCTCTTCAGTTTCTCCTTTACCCAACACACCATAGACACATCTCTATGCTGCAGCAAGTACATCAAGCCTCCTTGTGCCTCAGAGTCTCTTAATCCAAAGGAGAGATAAAAAACCTGAAAAACTGACTGCATGATACAGAGCCATACAGCAGAGTACTGGGTGTTATCACTTCCTCTCTCACTAGAGCTGACTTTCATGTCTGTGATCACTTTTCCTCCCTTTAAGCCCCAAACCTTCACACTAAAGAAGATAAGGAACCAAGGAACATGGAAGAAAAAAAAGAAGAAAAAGCATTTTATAGCCTTATTCTGGACCTTCTGCACTACTAGCAAGCCAAATGCAAGCATTGCTACCTGTGCTGGGAAGCAAAGCCCAGCAGCACCAGGCAGTGAGCTCCATCCCCTGCCCCAGCAAAACCACACAGAGGCATCCACCTGTGTGCCACCAGCACCACAAGTTTGGCCTCCAACAGCCCTCTTTCCTGTCCCAAAGGCAGCTTACAAGCCCCCAGCACTCAGATTGCTTCCTGAGGGTGATGTCCCTGGAAATAACTCTGCAGCTGACATCTGGAACAAAGCTGCGTGGTCCAGGTATCCCCCTCAAATGTCACTCCAGTGCATGAAGAACAAATCCCCTCATTATCTTCGTTAATACTCCCCCAGAACATCATACAAGAGCAACACAGACACCATCACACACTGATTCCTGTTGGCTCCTTCACCTTCATCAAGCTGCCCCTGTAGTCTGCAGGTAACTCATGGAGTTATTGATGGCTGTATATCAAATACAGCAGGATCATTTGTCCTCCAGGCCCTCCATTCAACACAGTAGGCAAAGCTCTGTTTTCTGGGGGCAAAACTGTTAAGATGATGAAATAAAGACTTTTTATTAAGGTAAATACAAAAAACATACTGACAGCTGAGGGCTCTGCTGCAAAAATAAAGAAATGCTCAAACCCTGATGTTTGCACCAGACAGTTCTTTCACCTGTGATCTCAGTCCAGATACCACACATTACAGGAAGTAACTGGTTTATGGGAGTAATTTCTCATAAAATATTGACTTTCTGAAATAAAAACCCTGAAAAACTTTAGGGAGATTATATATCTTTCAATCCACGCAGGGAGAGGGGGTTTGCTTTCATGTCTTTTTTGAGTTTAATGTCATCTTTACCTTCATTTTTACTTTTGAAACACATGTAATATTTCCTTTTAAAATTGAAAACCCCAATAACTTGCTTTCCACAGTGTTTGTCTCCTTCAAAACTACTGCAACCTTGCAAAATATTTTTAGTGAGAAGACGATGGATCATCACTAAGTCACTTTAGGAGCAGAGGACACATGAGCTGGTGCATGTCCTATCAACCATGGAGCAATGCTGCCCTTCCCACTTGAAAACGACCCAAATGCTACAAATCCTTACTTTCCTAGGATGGATATTTACCCACATATTTTTCTCATGTCCTTCAGCTGCAAGACCACGGCAGCTTTAGATCTACACTTCTGTGGACTAAGGGAAACTCATCTGGAAAGCACTGAGTTTCTGAAAATGACTGCAATTACAGGTCAGAATTAGACACCTACTGAGCACAGGTTGCCCTGGAGTCTGCCATACCTGGGTTTGGCACCGTTTTTGACTGATGTCACCTCCCAGCAACAATGTTTACTGCTTCAAGGTAAAAGGTGAAGGAAATCTGCTGTCCTTCCATTTAACATTCTAGCAGGTCTAGGGAAGAAGCCTTTTGACACATGGCCCCTTACAAAGAAATTGAATAAAGGTACAATCTGTTAGAGGCATGTTACAGTACACTGCTACTTGCAAAGGATAATTTTGTTTCTTTTCTTTTCTGATTTATGTGCTTGAATGAATGATCTCTCAGTGCTCAGAATTTTTATCAGAACTGTAAAACTGGGAAAGGCAGTGGCCTTTGCTTGGCAGCAGAGCCCTTGTTCAGGAGCCCCAGTGCAGCTCCAGGGCTTGTGACAAAACCCAAACGTTTGCAGTGACCTCTCCTCCCTGCCCATTGCTGCAGGTGTGGCCCCTGCAGCCTGTGACAGGTGAGGAGCTGCTCAAAAGAGAGCAACTGGCAGGGCAGGCGAAAGGCAAGAAGGGAGATGGGAATGCTGTGCACTGAATTAAAAACACTGGAAGGAAAGAGGGCAGGAGAGGGGAGAGGCAGGCAGGGCAATGCCCAGCAGGGCAGGGCAGGGCAGCTCAGAGGCTCCCAGCCTTGGAAGTGAGCTGAGACACAGCCTCCCTCGGCATTGCCCTGCTCTCCATGCAAACATCGTGGGCTGATGGAACCATGGGGAGCAAATCCAAGGAAAGAAAAATAAAGCAGCTCTGAAACAACATTTCCCAAAATATAAAAAATCCCACTTTTTATCAAAGGACTATTTTTTCCTCCCTTAAGGCATGAAAAAGACTTAAAAGAGGCAAATAAAGTATTGAGAGCAGCCCTGAGAAGATGGGTTTGGACACTGGGGCTTCGAGCAACCTGGGATAGTGAAGGTGTTCCTGTCCATGGAAGGGGCAGGATGAGGGTGATAGTGGAGCCCTGGAAAATGTTAAAGATAGACTTTGAAAATGTTAGGCTTTGTGTTTTCTCAGATCACTGCACCTGCATAAGCAGTATGATAAAATATATAATTGTTAGATGTGATGATTGTTCAGTAACTAAATATAATTATTGTAAAATTATAAGAAGAATCGTGAGAAACTATGTTAGAAATTTAGGGGGAACCATGAGAAGCCATGCTTGACTAAAATCTATGTATACAACAGAACAATCTAAGTTTAATGATTACCATGAAAGTTATATAACGATAGAATATAAAACCACCATCATCTCGAATGTATGTTTGGAGTCAGATTTAAGCTGAATACTCCTGACACCCAGAGCTCTTAATAAAAACACCTGCATATAATGGCTTATGTGATTATGTGTTTCTGAACTCTAACAAGGTGAGCTTTAAGATCCCTTCCAACCCAAACCAATCTGTGATCCCACAACAGAGAGATAAGAAGAGTTGGGAGATGACAGAATTTTGAAATCAAATTTACACCAAATAAACTGCAAACTCTCTGACTCTCTCCCCATTAACCCTTACATAGCAAGCTTGAAATTGGTCAAGCTGGTGAGCAGGGGAAAACTGAAATACAAAATGAAGAAAGCTCATTCCATTCAACACTTGATTCACCCAACATCACCCAGTCCCTAAACAGTCCTATTTTTAGCTGCAAAATCATTTGTATACAGCTAACTCTTTGCTCTTCAAGAAAGTTTTCTAATTACAGGTAGATGCCACCAGACAATATTTGAATTTAGTTTAATTTATAAATTACCTTGAAGCAGGTTTGTCTCTGGTGAATTTAAAACATTATCTAAAATTTCGTGTTTTATCCACAGTTGTCAAGTGAGCAATTTCCCTACCTTGAAATATATATAAGGAAAAGTGCTAACCCTGAAGAGAAGGAAAAAAATTAATCAAAATCTCTGTCCTCAAGAAAAAAGAAACCTGGGGGTACTCCCTTCCATCCCATAGGATTGTGATATATTACTGATCCCAAGTGCCAAGCATCTGGGGTGGGTAACACTGGTGTAACCATTCTGGAATGTGGGTATTGCAATTTGCCACCTACACCCAAGTGGCCATGGGATAAAGGATTGTTCCCTTACCACAAAATCTCCTGCAAAAGCCAAGTTTAGGAGCAAGATCCAGCAGGAATTAAGTATTGCTAGCTCAACTTTGCTCCCCTTTTTTGCCTTAGAAACTGGGGAAAACTGCTGCCCTTGTCTCAGGAAGACTTTTTGTTACAGGTGCCTGACCTCAGAAGTGCTGGGGCAGGGAATGCAAAATGCTCATGTGTTTTTGGTATTAAAAACCCAGGAATGATGGAGACAGCAGGGAAATGGGTGGTGCCCAGAGCTTTGGAGTGTGTGAAATGCTCTGTGGGTGAGCACTGTTAAGTTAAAAACTGAGGAAGGCACAAGGATGTGCCAGCTATGTCCAATAGGAAATATCCTACCAAGTTAAAATAACAGAAAAGGTTATTTGTTCTAAGTTTATAGAGATATGTGGCACTTTAGGAGGCACAGAGAGCAGCAGCTTCTCTCTGAGGGAGCTCAGCCCCCTCCCAGACCATGCCAGCCATGGGTGAGTGCAGATAAATTTCATTATCTCAGCTTTGCAGAGGCCCCCCAAGCACAGAGCCTGAGCTGCCTGCACTGCCAGAGCCCCTGAAAGGGGGGGAACCTGAGCCTCTCAGCCCAGCTTAACCCTGCTCCTGCCAGGGCAGGAACCTGTGTCTGAACCCAGTTTAACCCTGCTCCTGCCAGGGCAGGAACCTGAGCCTCTCAGCCCCAGTTTAACCCTGCTCCTGCCAGGGCAGGAACCTGTGTCTGAACCCCAGTTTAACCCTGCTCCTGCCAGGGCAGGAACCTGAGCCTCTCAGCCCCAGTTTAACCCTGCTCCTGCCAGGGCAGGAACCTGTTTTTGTGTCTGAACCCCAGTTTAATGCTTTGCCCACAGACCCAGCCTCTCTCATCCTGGGGACTCCTGTCTGCCGATCCAGGCTGAGCCCAAGTGCAGACCTTTATTGCTCCTCCTCTCCACAGCCTTCACACAATTTCTAGTTTTTCCTTCTAAATGAAACATGTGAAGCCATTTCAGTACAAGGGATGAAGCCATGGCCCCTGCACCTATGAGGGCAGGCTGGCAACCCCAACCTGTGGAACACATAGCTGGGTCCATGCTCCCTGCTGCTGCCCCTCTTAATCCCAATAATTTATGCCAGTAGACTCAAACCCTTGAAATAACCCAAGAGCAACTCATAAAAAAGTTACTGGAGAGCTCCAACTTCAGCCCTGTGTGCAGTGGTGTTACATAAACATAAAGGTTGACATGAATGATTTAGGGGCTGACCATGAGTGAGACAAGCTGTCTCATCAGCACAGAAGAGAGAACAGTTTGGGGTTTAATGAAACCTTGAGAAGTAAATAAACATTTCCTGTGGCTGTATCATGAAACATTTACTCCTAATTAAATTAACTTTCAAAAGAAGAAAAAGAAGTAATATTCCTTACAAAGAGAAAAAATTAAAAATATTGCTGCAAATGATCGTGCCACACTGATCATCTGCAAATTTTACAGTCCCAAAATCTTTAAAATCCACTAGATCTTTAGGAGCACATTTGTCAGCCACCTTTTATCACTGCAGAAATGAAGACACTGTGCTGACAAAGTCTGATAGAGTGAATCAGTGGCAGAACTAAGTACCAAAATCCCCTGATTCCTACTGCAAATATTACTCCACATTACCAACATTATCAACTGCCTTATACACCTACTTTTACTACTGAGTCCTAATCATAAACTAAGACTTTCATCTCTATAAACTTAGAACAAATAACCTTTTCTGTAATTTTAACTTGGTAGGATATTTCCTATTGGACATAGCTGGCACATCCTTGTGCCTTCCTCCATTTTTAACTTAACAGTGCTCACCCACAGAGCGTTTCACACACTCCAAAGCTCTGGGCATCACCCATTTCCCTGCTGTCTCCATCTTTCCTGGGTTTTTAATACCAAAAACACATGAGCATTTTGCACTCCCTGCCCCAGCACTTCTGAGGTCAGGCACCTGTAACAAAAAGTCTTCCTGAGACAAGGGCAGCAGTTTGCCCCAGTTTCTTAGGCGAAAAGGGGAGCAAAGTTGAGCTAGCAACACCTTCATTCCAGCTGGATGTTCCTCCCAAACTCGGCCTTTGCAGGAGATTTTGTGGTAAGGGAACAATCCTTTATCCCATGGCCACTTTGATGTAGGTGGCAAATTGCAATATGCATGAAGAAATAATAAACAGTCCTTCTGTTGGCACAGAGACCTGAATCTGGACACCCACACAATTCATCTGAAATCCACTGGGGTTTGGGTGTTCTAGGTGTTTGCCTTTTTGGTTTTTTGCCTTTTCTTTTTTTTTTTCAATAAAACACTCAAGAAAGGGTATATTTCATTTGATGGAGTAGAACCAGAGGGTTTAAAACCCACAATATCTGGTGTTTCTTTTGTAATATGTTCACATACAGTGCTTTAAAGTGCTAGAAAACACTTGATGTGCCTCAAGGACTAGAAAACCTCTTCACTACAAATTCTCTGTATTGGAGAGGACTGGCCTGTGCAATACATCACATTATAGCTGGTGCACAAGTGAATAGAATGTCACTATTCAAAAGTTTATCATCTAAGCACTAAAACATTGCCATTCCATACAAACTCATTGCAAATGATGCAAAATATACAGACCAAACACAAATAAATATTCTATTCCATCCATGCCCATTCACAATTCAGCTGAGGAAAACTCTCATATATTCCAACTTCAGTCTGACTGGCCTAAAAAATGCAATATTGAGAGGAGACCAGCGAGTCTCGTGTGAGGGAGAAACAGCAGTCCCTGAAATACAAGTTTTCTCAGCACACAAGAAATTGGCTACTATTACCTACAGTCAGCTGAGAAAAAATACTAGGAGAGAATATTAACTCAAGTACTATAAACTCAATCATCTCAAAAGCTGTTGGATAGGACTTGGGACAACCAAGATGATCAAGACTTTGTTCTTGGCAGAGTTAGACGGACAAAACAAACCTTGGCACCCATCTGCACTGATGGTGCCTTTTGTGCATGATGATTCCCTCTGTGAGCGAGGGGAGCAGTGCTGGAATGCTCCTCCCTACAGCTCACCCTCCTCACATCCCTGCCAGGGTTTCTGGGTCACAGATGCTTCCCTGGGCTGTGGTGGCCTCTGCTTGGACATTTAGCATTGCCCCAAGCAGAGTTTGCTCCATTGTCTGATGCTCAGCTAAAATGAAAGCTCCTCTACCTCCCTTCCACATCCCGGCTGCACCACCCTGCACAGACCTTGCAGTTATCACTGCAGTGAAATGGAAGGGCACAATGATGCATCACCAGGAAAATCACACCAAATATTCCTTTCTGACTTGAACAGGTTTGAAAAAGTGCCTTATTTCTCCCCTGATTATCAGTCCTTTAGATAAATTTACCAAACGCCCCAAAAAACATTGTAGCAATGGATGCTGCTGCTATCCTCAGTACAGCCACACAAGGCTGGGGGCTTATTTTTCTCCCCAGACTGAAGGCAAAAGCAATAAATTTATAAAGAAAATAAATGATTGTAATGGCTCCCATAGGCGTCAGTGACAGAGGAAGATTTTAAAAAATGAAGTGGCCTCTTTGCTCCTTGGTATTCTCTCATTATTTCAACTGTCTATATATGTTTTTTAAAATTAGTATTTTCATTAAATAAAAATTCCTAGTGCATAGTGTTAACACTGCTGATTTTAGATCTGAGTGCTGATACTTCAATATGTTAGACCCATAAATGCAAATTGAAGCAATCACACAAACATGGGAGCTGTGAGAAAACAGAGCTGAAAGGTTTTTAATCCAAACAAACCCAGTTACTTGATTAAAGTTCTTGAATAATTTGCCCTATGTCAAGTTTTGGGGAAATCTACTGATATCCAGGAAATAAATTCTCTTTTCTTTGGGTTACCACTCTTTTCCATGCTTACAATGGAGTAGAAATATTTCCAAGCTCCCTGTGGCCTTGCTGGCTGCACTCAAGCTCACCTCATTTTGGGAGCTGTAGATCCAGATTATCACAGGGCTAAGCCCAGCCTATTTTGGCTGCCTCCCAGCAGCCTGCCAAGTGTGCTGCAGGGCAGTGTCCCTGCTGCTGTGGCACAGTGTCCTCAGCAGGCACAGCAGCTGCACTTCAGCCCCACACTCGGGGTGAGAAGCAAAGCAGCTGCTGTGTGTGTGTGTTGGGGCATGTGGGACACACAAACTGCTGTCTGTCTGTCTGCAGGATGATGGATGCATGAACCACATCCATGGACCACAGTTAAGGCAAGCTGAAAGAGCATCCCCATCCATGGAACATTCCTCCTGATCCCATCCATGAAACATTACTATTGATACAGAGCATTCCTACTGATACAGATCCACTGAGCATTGTTACTGATCCCACCCACTGAGCATTCCTACTGATGCCCATTCCTGGAGCATTCCTCCTGATCTCCAACCACTGAGCATTCCTACTGATCCCATCCACTGAGCATTCCTGCTGATCCCCAACCACTCAGCATTCCTACTGATCCCCAACCACTGAGCATTCCACTGATCCCATCCACTGAGCATTCCTGCTGATCCCATTCATAGAACATGGCTACTGATACGGATCCATGGAGCATTCCTCCTGATCCCATCCACTGAGCATTCCTACTGATCTCCAACCACTGAGCATTCCACTGATCCCATCCACTGAGCATTCCTGCTGATCCCATCCACTGAGCATTCCTGCTGATCCCATCCACTGAGCATTCCTGCTGATCCCCATCCACTGAGCATTCCTGCTGATCCCATCCACTGAGCATTCCTACTGATCCCATCCACTGAACATTCCACTGATCCCAACCACTGAGCATTCCACTGATCCCATCCACTGAACATTCCTACTGATGCCCATCCCTGGAGCATTCCTCCTGATCCCATTCACTCAGCATTCCTACTGATCCCCAACCACTGAACATTCCACTGATCCCACCCACTGAGCACTGCTGCTGATCCCATCCACTGAGCATTCCTGCTGATCCCATCCACTGAGCATTCCACTCATCCCATCCACTGAGCATTCCTACTGATGCCCATCCCTGGAGCATTCCTCCTGATCCCATCCACTGAGCATTCCTGCTGATCCCATCCACTGAGCATTCCTGCTGATCCCATCCACTGGCTTTCACAGGAGCCCACACACCTGCTGGAGCTGCTCCTGTAATTTCTGTCCTGAGAACCTCAGATCTGACACTTCTCACACGCTCCTAGTGATCAGTGCACCTTGCCCTTCCGAAACACTCACCCCATGAGGAAAGTGCAATAAATTCTTCCAAGTCATCTTTCAGTGCAGGGTGCCATTAATTCTCAGTGTATCTTGCAGACACAGGTGTTCACATATTATCATGTAAACATGTCACACTATACAATACCATCTTAAATCACTTGGAGTCTGGATATTAAGTTTCCTTTTTTTTTTTCCTCCTTAAAGCAAACACACCAAGGAACACTATGAATTTATATTAGAGCAGGCTTTGCAAGACCACTAACTACTGACTTATTTTAAGTCACTAATGACTTAAAATACAGAGAGCTCAGATGTACTGAGGGAAACAGGTTAAAACAAATTGCAAACAAAGCCACCAAGAGCCCATGATAACCCTACAGGGCCAGTCCTTTTCTTAACTCTTTCTTCCTGGAGGCTCCCAGGGCTAAATACTGTGAGGTTCTTTCCATGTCCAGGGAAACCCCAAACCACAAGTTTGTGTTCTGCTCTGTTCAAAAGTCACCCTGCCTGTGCAGTTCTGGGAGCTCTGCCCAGATCTGCCCCATCCTTCCCCTGCAGGAATCCACCCTGCTGGCAGCTAAAAATGATAATTTTTTTTTGAGAAATACCAATTCCACCTCCTGCCCCACCCACCAACAGGGCCAGCATCAGAGAGAATTAATTCTCAACAAAATCCAATTTGCATAAAAGAAAACTGAGGGGTTTGGAGGGCCTCTTTTGGCATAACTGTCAAGCTGCAATAAAAAACAAGAGTCTTTTATGGCTGTCTGTAAAACACAGAGCAGACCTTCTGTCAAAAGAAAAGTAGTGGGGACCACTTTCTAAATCAAGCTCTTTTCTGTATTGACAGCCCTAGAAAATGTACACCAATGACTTGCAGGAATACTTACACAGGTTTTGGAATCAGCAATGCTCATAATTTTGCTTATCTGAGATTTTTTTTGGGGTTGTTTGGGCTTGGTTTTTGTTTTTTTTGTTTGGTTTTTGTTTTTTGCTAACATTAATGCTAAAATATTCTGTGATTGTCCAGAGTATTTCAAGGTTATTTCAAAATGCATTATTATTAAATATTACCTGGAGAACTAAACATCACTTCCTTCTCTGGTTGGCAGTAGACAAGGCATTTAATGTTACACTGGGACACTATCAAAACTAAAAAGAAGCACACAGCAGCACTTTCATACCACATAGATGCTGTTGCAAATGCATTATTTACTTAATCTGCTTATTAAAGAAAATTTGGATCAGTTATAGGGGCAGCTACATTGATACCTTGGCTTTTAATTTACTTTTCATTAAGAACTTCCCTGTAAAATACAAACAAGACTTGGATTCAAGATGTAGAAGTTAATAAGAAGAAATGAGAACTGGTCTCTTTTCAGTCTTAGGTCAAAGCAAGAGCTCAGTCCCACATTATTGTGGATTTTAGTCCACAGTAAGACCACGTTATGAATTTTTTGCTGGTGCAATTTTTTTTGCTGCTGCAAATCTTTGTGGAGTAGTAAATAGCAGAGGCAGGTTACTTTTACTCTTGCAGAGAGACGTGAATCACTTGCAACTTAAAAAATGCATTTTAATACAGCCAAATGCAACATCATACAACTGGGAGCCCATTGAGTCTACTAAATCTACAACCAAATCTGCAAAGTAAATCTGCAGGCTGAGAAAGCCTGTCTGGGAAAGCAGCACCACAAGAAGATTTAAAGGTCACTCTTTAGGAAAGTTTCACAATTTTTGTACCAAATAGTTTATTTGCTGGAAAATACACCTAACTGCACTTTAGGGAAGGCAAAATTTGTTGGGTAATTAAGGTGAAATTTGCAATATCTTTCAAAGGTAAAAATTCAGATTTTTGTTCTGTTGAATACCACTTCTGAGCAGTTTAATAATGAAATGTGTGCATGCCATGTCTGTGGTGATATGTACACAGTTAGCAGCAGCTGAGTGCCCCCCTGCACACGCTGCAGTTCCCAGTGAACATCGCCCATGCCTGGACCTGGGGTCTGAAGGACACCACACCCTCAACCCCAGCAGCACTCACCAGGACCAGCTCCTTTCTGAGGTGCTTTGGAAATGGGATTTGGGAGTTCTCATACAACTCTTCTTACATTTCAGCAATTTCCTAGGCATACACATGCTGGTTTTTTGGTGTGTTTTGGTTTTTTTTTTTTCTTTTCAGTGGCCTTAAATAATCTATTTGCTCACATCTGACTTGCCTGGTATCACCCTTATATTGTCCCAAAGGATTGAGTGCAAGATTCACTGTTACACTCTCTGCCCCTTAAAGAGAGACACAGTTTCCTACCCACTCCCCAGCTCCAGCAGCAGTCAGGAGTTATTAGTGTTTGATGATCTTTTGTTTCAACACCTTCGTCTCTTGTAGTTTGAAATTGAAATTCCTTTGCCTGTAAGGCCCCCAGAATCTGATAGGTGACTTCTTGAACTTTCCTAAACTGCAGCAGTAAAGAAACTAAATCTATCTGCTCTGCTTCTTACAGTAATAACATTTGCTGAGGGAGGGATAAAGAAAAAAACAGCAAGCAGTGCTGGCAGTGCCTACTCAAACTACTGTCCTCACTTTTTTTTTTCCTCCATTAGTTGAATTAAATCTTATCTATTTACAGACTCCATTGAACAGATCTGTTGAAGTACTGGTATATCTTGCTTGGATTCAGCAACTCCAGATGTCAGAAAGATTAGAGAAGGAAAAGCACTTGAGCAGCTGCATCAATTGTGGGAGGGTTTCTTTTTGTCAGATAAAGAAATCTCTGGCTTTGTCCTGCTCTGTCTTCACACCCTCTCTATGCAGCCCAAGCTGTGCTAATCCACTCCAAGAGAAGGAAAATAACAAACCAACCAAACAATGAGGAATAAGCCAGTAAGGAAAAGTAAATATTCTTAGAATACAGAACCCTGATGCAATGAAGAGTTGTAGTACCAGAGATCATTTCCTTCTAGGTTCAAAATTCATTTACCCCTTTCCAGCGGTGGCACAGAATAAGGACAGGTATTTACAGATACCAAACACTTTTTAAAAGTGTCAAATCTCTCTTCCCCTGACATGTATTTGTCCTCACTGTATCACAAGCTTAAGAGAACTTTATCTCTAGGAGCTGTAGCTGAGGTAGGTGAGGATTAAAGGGGTCAGGATTCCCAGGGGTCCTAATGACACATGGCAACATTTCTGTGGCCACATCTAATCAGCAGTACCTTCCTTTTTCCCCTTAATTTGAGGGACAGCATTGCCTTCTCACATTAATATTCTCTTAGAAAAGCCTCTCTCCTTGTGTTCCAGGAATTATCAAATCTCCCTTCATCCAATAAAATAACAGAGAATTAAAGAGATCACATTTTTTCAGCTATAGAAATCATTAGCTCAAGAGAATACCAAAGCCTTGAGACTCTCTAGTGTTTTCCTTTCCCCTAAAGTGCTCAACAATATTTTAACTATTAAATTCTTGATAAAAATAAATAAATAAATAGAAGCTCAAGAGTGATACATTTTGAAATATTTACCTTAAATTAATAGCAATTTACCTTAAGCTTTGAAATATTTACCTCAAATTGAAGAGGTATGATTGTGTTAAGAGTTGTTAAAGATGGATTCAGGCATCCAAAACATTTAGGATTTGATGGAGGAAGGGGAAGGCTTCACTGTTCATGAAGCAGTTATTGAGTTTTCAAGACTAGTTAAAGTTCAAGACAAAAACAGAAACACATCTTGGAGAGCAGAGAAAAAATTGGGAAGTCCAGAAAGAAAAAGCATCAAGGCAAAATAAACAGAAAAAGATAAGATTTTATGTAAACCCACAGATTTCTATTATTAGACAAATTTCAACTATCCTGTCACATTCAAATAATTTCTGTTATTTGAAAAAGTTACCTTTAGTAGCCAGAAAGGAAAGAGGCAACTCTTAAAGTTTAAAGCCCTCTAGACATCCTTCTTACAGCACAGAGCATGTTCATATCTGACACACCAACAGGGAGTGGCACTCCTGCATTCTGGGAAAGGGATGATTGCTTTTAACATAAAACAACAGGTCACCAAAACTTCCAGTACCTAGTTGGTAAAATAGCAATACTTTCTTCTCTTTCAGGTACAAAGCTCATTGCTTTGAATCCATGCAAGCATGGGAAGGATGCTCACAGTGCCCTGAGCACCCTGCAGCAGCCAGCATGGGTGGGAGCAGAGCAGTCTCATCCCAGAGCCAGGAACCTCCGCTAAAGCTCAGAGCAATTCCTTGGCTCTCCCATGTACCTGCCCATCCCAAGCCTTTCCACAAAAGGATCTGCAGCTGTACAAAGGTTTGGGATATGAATTCTCCAATCCAAGCAGGAAGCTGAGAACAAGGTAGCTTTCAGTTCAATTCCAGACCTATTCCTGTAGCCGGCACTTACTGTGCTCCTGTTCAGCAAATTCCAGGAGGAGTTGATGCTGTGTAACAGACAGCAACAAATGAGAATATAGGTACTTCTTTTGGACTGGACTTGAGGCCCATCTATTTCAATATGATGGCTCTTAACAGCCCTCAGCACTAAATACTTTAGGAGAAGCAGCAAAATCTGTATTAGGCAGATAGCAGATAATCCTCCCTCAGAGTGGATCTCTTCTAAATTCTCAGCAGAACCAGAGAAAATTCCCTGAACAGTGGAGTTTAAAATCCTCAGGGTTAAATAAAATGGTTTTCAGGAAGCTCACAGGTTGAAAAAAAATTAAAAAATATTTACCAAATAAAAACAGTTTTTATTTAAAAAAATCAGATTGTCTTGAGGGAGGGAAAGGAGAGGGAAAACACATTACCTGTCTACTGATTCATGAGATCTACTGCTGATTTTTGATTGTACTGATGATAAGATAGAAAGAGACTACAGGAAATTCTTTCCTTTAGTGTTAGCGTTTCTGTGTGTTCTGCATTGGTGTGTTGAGCCTAAACAAATCAAAGATGTTTGAATCATTAACATCATACCCTAAGCCACTAAGAACTGGTGCATGCCAAGCATAGGAGCGTGAGTAGCCGACTCATTCATAAGCTGAAAGATTTTTTTCTTCTCCCAGAGATGCAATCAAAATCTAGCAAGACGGCTAATTGTAGGTTAATCTTGTCAATTCTATGTGCAAAAGCAATTTTAGGTATGGCTGGAAAATGAGCAGAAGAAATAACAACAGGGTATTTCTGGCCCCCTCTGGGATTTAAAGCCAGATTTGGTGGTATTAAGTACCATAGCTACATTTGCTAAATCAGATAATTGGGCTAATAAGGACATCTGGAAACAGTTGGTATCAAACAATGCTAAATTTGTGTTTCATTCATGACCTCAATGCATGGCTGAAACAGATGCACTGCTGCTTGCAGCACCGGTGCCAAGTGCTGGACACGCCAGGGGAACTCGGGGAGAAGAAGTTGGGGATAAAACTGGCAAATGTATCTAAGCAATAATAGCAGCACTGATTCAAGGTTAGCACATTATTTCATGAGAAGAGATAGTTTTGTCTTCATTAGCATACTAATTATGTATTCTCATATTAGACTTGATGGTTGGTGTTGCTCAGGGTCATTAAAGGCTCTTGGGGCTCTCAGGGTCCTGGCAATGGAACCCCTCTGGCTGGATTTGCAATGCTGTTTTATTATTTTGGAGGGGTGTGCTTTTTTTTTTATTTGGAGACAGATTCAGCTCCCAGGATGTTACTGGTAAAACAAGCTTAATGCAGTTCAGCTTTGCTGACTGGCTTACCATAGCCAATAACTCTTAAAATTGAACACATCTCTTTCAATTCAGAAGTGCTTTGGTGGAATCTCAACAATTGCCAGATACTGCAAGACTAACCACTGGACTATTAAACAAGGACTCCAAGGACATGGGGTTTAGTGCACAGATCTGTTAATTAAAACCAAAAAAGCTGGATATGTAACAAATATATTTCTCCCTCATCTACTATATAAAAGGCTACTAACTGATCTTTGGAGTCTGTTTCTGAGGACCTTTACAAAGGAAATCAAATATCCATGGAAGTAATACCAGCAGAAGTCAGCAGTGCTAATAATAAAATTGGCTTTTATACAATGGGATCTAAGAAGAAATGGATAAACTTTAAAAGCAACTAAATTTTAGACAAGTCATTTAGAATACTTTGTTGTTCCTATAGTGATTCTTATAACATGCAATTTATCCCTTTTCCTCCCAAGATAAAAATTAGGCACCTGTTAATAGCCTGAATTTTCACAACCTCATTGCCCTGGAGTACCAGACTGCTCCTTGGCAACTTCTCCATTAGTGTTCACAGAATTCCCTCCTTTTCTGCAGAGAAAGGATCAGAACTCCAGCTACAAGATCAGACTTGTTTTCTAAGAGAGCTCCCACAGATCACTTCATCCTGTCAGCACTAACACTCAAGAGCATACAGGGAACATTCTGCATGTTATTTTTACATGATCTCTCCCAGCATCCAAACTAAGTTTATGCAAGGGGAGAAAAACTGAAAATCCACAGGCAAAAGGAAAAGTCATGTTCTGCAACACATTGATAGCTTAAGTGCTACTTGAAGATGTTTCAGTCACCTTGAGTTTTGACTTTACATTCTTTAGAGTTGTGAAAGAGACTGCAGTCTACATTGAGACTCATTTCAAAAAATTCAACAGCTGAGAAAAAAAAAAAAAGAGATAAAAAATGCAACCAATGCCTCCCTGTTAGTAAAGCAGAGCAGTCTCTCATAAGATTACTTTATCCCATATGCCCAGCCTAGTCAGAGCCATAATCCTCTCTTTGTTAAGCACAGGATAACATCTGCTTGCATTGCCAAATTCCAGGGCAGTGCCATGAGACTGGGGCTCCTCTCCTGCGGCCCTCAAAGCCTGACTAAGGGCACGAGCAGGTGCAACTCCCATGGCTCTGCTCAGCCACCTCCCCTCCCTTGGGACTGCCACCCTCCCTGTCCCCACACCTGGGCGATAACTCCAGTATCAACACATCTGAGATGTGACTTTCAGATCAAATCTATTTCTGGTCTCAGCTTTGCTCAGTCATTCCAATTCTGGCTGCATGAGCTGGTGTTCTCCTTGCAAGCATGCTCTGGGCATGACACTCAAGGCTCTAGAGCACTGAAATAAAAGAGAGAGCAAAGGTGAGCATTTCCCCTCTCAGGATGTCAGGGATCCTGCCCGTGGCCACCCACAGCAACCTGTCAATGGAAAGGTACACAAGGAAGGGATTCTTATCAAGCCTCTGACATGCAGCTTTCATTAGCAAGATACTGAAGGAGTTTAAGAGATTTAACAATTTTCATAGCACCTGAATTATACCTGTACACACTCAATTCACCTTTGAAAGGAGAGACACCATAACTGTACAGCCTAGAGACACAGGCTGCATCAAACAATGTTGGAGAACATGGTATTGCCTAAGTAAAATTTAATGAAAAATATGAGCCTCAAGCTAAACACAGGAACCTGTTATCACCTCAAAAAATAGAATGCTAGGAGTTAAAACACAGTGAGGCAGAGATCTTCTGGTTGCTGTTTGTTTTAAATGTAGCAAAGGACAGAAGAATGCAAAACTGGCATCAAGTTGCATGGAAAGAGGGAGACATTAAGAAGAAATAATTTCACTTCTTTCCTGTAGAAGAACAGGCCAGTAAGATAGAGTTTTCAGGGAAAAGCTCTATGGTGAAATCTTGGGGGACCAGCCTTTCATTTGGGCTTGGTAGTAAAAACTGCAGTCAAGACAGCTGACTCCATTATTGGGGCTTCCCCAAAACTGCAAAAAAACCCAGAAAACCAGCTTGCAAAAACTCTGAGTTTTTGTCTACATAAAATGAGTGAGGAGAAATAAAATGAGGTGCCAGAGCAAAACAACAAAATGGAACAGTTCAAGCCTGGAAAGGCAAATACTGACACTACTGACTCAAAACAGGACTTGGGATTATTTCAGCTCTTTGCTTTATGCAAAGCCAGCCCCTTTGTCCACGTAGCCTTGACTGCGCGCACGAGATCTGTTAACTTCAACTCTTTATACTATAAACTGACATTAACTTCAACAGGGCATTTATCTCCACAGATGTATTCTGGCAATAAAGATGGCAATTCAGAGTTCTGGAGTTTTGATGACTCCAATAATGTATGTATTAAGTTTAGGAGTGGTGTAATTCTTTGTAGGATTGGGACCCAATATTAAAATCTCTTCATGAAAGAGACAGTTCCTTCCTGTGTTTTTATACCAGAGCCACGGTCTTTATTGCAGCTTTTATGAGCCACTATAATTCAAATTTCAACTTCCCTAGATTGCAGCTTTTGCTTTTTCCTATTTTACTTTTGCATTTCATTTCACATGCCCCGCACAATCTACAGTGAATATGAACGACCACGTTTGCCATAACAAAGGAAAACAGAAAAGCACCCTTGTCTGCAGAGGCAACCATTTCTGCCTGGATTGCCATTGATCCAGTGATATTTTTTCGCATCCATCCCTTGAGATTTATTCTTGAAAAAGCGATAACCAGTCAGAAGAGTTATCACCTTGTCTCCTTGTGGAAATGCATTGCCACCCGAGCCACAACTCATACAGCAAATATCAAGGCCAGCAGTGGAATATCTCTGAAACTAAAGGGTAGGAACATTTCACCTAATGACAAAACAAAGTCCACAACAAAATCCCATTACATGTTTTTTGCTGAGATAGGTTTTTTCCTAATAATTTTTGCTCCAGAGGCAATTGGAGTCCATGTTGCTCACACCTGCATAATGAAACAAATGAGACAAAAACTACTCATTCCTGTGGCTGTTATGCACCCACAACTTGCATTATGGATCACCACGTTTCAGCAATCAGCAATGTGCTCTGTGTTGAACATTTGTTTCAAATGGAAATAGCTAAACCAAAATCAAAGGAAAGTGTTATGTCTTTGATGTAGTTCCATACATTTGTTATGCTGCGAGGGCTAAGGCTGCTAGACCCAGCTGATGTCAAGGATTGGTTAAATCCTCTTTCAGACTTTGTGGAAGGAACAATTAAATCCCTGTAGATATGGCCACAAATGCTTTAGTGATGCCACATTTTTTCAGCTATTCCATTGCCTGGTTTGTTCTCATTGTGTTTCTGGGAGAAGGCCTAAAGAAAAGAGCTGAGACCAGGATCCAGAGATGAGACAAAGTGAGAGACCAAGAGAGATGGTTAATCACTGTGTCAAACTGGGGTACCTGGGCAAGGTGATTTCCTGATTGCTCTTTCCTCAAAAACATCCCCACATGCTGTCTGTGGGAAGAAACCTCACCATATCTGACTCCTAGATACCAAATTTTGGTGATGACTTCACACAAATAAGTTTTGAAACTACTAAACTTGTAATTACATCATAGCTCGCCTAAAACTTACAGAATAAGACCAAAATATTTGCCGGCTCATATTTGTCATAGCAAACATGACTGTTTTCCTGGGCAGAAGGAGTGTGAAGCTTGGGAACCTGTAAACTCTTCAAAGGCAGACGAGCTCCTGTCAGTCACACAGCATTATGATGGGGTAGAACAAAACAAAGAAAAAACCCAAACAAACCAACAAAAAACTCCAGCAAGCTGTGTAGGCTTTTCTAGGGAAAAAAAAAAATAATCACACAAGTGGCATAATTGTGTATAATATGTAACCACAGGAAATAACTACTTTACCATGTTCATCCATTCAGAAAGGAGAAAATGGAAGGAAGGAAAAGCTAATCCTCTTCAGGCTTGCACAGGCTGCCTCCTGCTACAGCAGCTCTGGTTTTGTGCTGCCAGCTGTGAGCACTGCTAAAGCACAGCCCTGAAAGCTGGGTTTGACTCAGGCATGTGGGGCCTGTGCACACTGAAAAATGAAAAATGCCTTTCCCACACCGTGCTGCATTCACAGGGCTGGAAATATTCCAGCTCCAATGTGAGAATCACTCGTGTTCCCTCAGAAAGGAACTCCATAGGGGTATGTGATATAATGAATGGTTTAGTTCAAGTTGATTAGGCTCCCCTGGTCATCCTGGGAAATGATAGCAGAATAAAGGGGAAACTCGAGCACATGAGCTGCACAGCACAACAGGAAGAAAAGTTAAAGCACAGAAGCAAATACGTATTGTGGAGCTTTGAAACCATTGACAATCCAGACAAATATTTTAAAGAGGTTAATATATATCAATATGACTTCATGTTTGGTTTGGGTTGTGTGGGCCTTTTGTTTTTATTAAGCAAGTTTATTTGTTTGGTTTGTTTGGTGGTTGTTTTTGGTTTTTTTTTTGTTTTGTTTATACAACTTCAGGCATATTTTGTTTCATTCCAACACAGAAGCAAGGCAATTTTGAAGCATAAAAACCTTTCATATATGGAACTTGCTCTACCACAGAGCTCCTGTCTGGAGTACCACATCACACCACAGTGCTTCAGAGCCTGGGATCTCACTAGAGCATCCAGGAAATGGATTAAATGGATCCATTAAACAGAGTTGGTTTTGGTGCTTCATAATCCTATCTAGACAATCAATACACACTTGCTTCTGACACAACTACTTCATTACAGAGCCTGCAACTGCTTTTGCACCAGGGCCGTGTTACCTACAAACCCCCACTCACTGAAGTGTTTCTGCAACTCAGGCAGAGCTTGTTAGGAGGGCCTTGATCCTGGCCCACAGGCTGCAGAAAATCCTGCCAGTAGCTGAAGCTTTCTCCACGAGATTTAAAGCCAGAAATCACTGAGCAACACTGCCAGGAACTCAGTCAGGATCAGCTTGAAGGTCTAGATTGCCAAGGGTTTTATTTTTTTTTAGTGCAATTTTAAAGGGGAATTTATTATATAGGATTTTTTAAGCCAGTTTTTTTTTTTTTTTTTTGGTTTGGATTTTTTTTAAACAGAATTTTTTTTAAAAATAAAATTATAGCAGAGGAAAATAACTTGCAAAAGAAGTTAAAGAAATAATAATTTGAGTTTATGTGGTACTATGATTTATAATAAAATTTAAAAATTGCTCTTGATATAGGAGCAGTTGAGCATGCCATAACAGCAACACTCTCAATTGAGATCAGCATGGTCTGATAAAAACAAGCCCTATACACATAGAAAGAATAAGCGCAGGAAAACAGCTAGGCAAAATAAAAACCTTTAAGTTATGTACCCACAGGAGAAGTAGAAGGAAAAAAACTAGACACAATCTCTCAGAGAGTTGAGAAACAATTTGATTGTATTGCAGATCATTTGCAATACTTTGAAGAGAAGGTCATTTGGGCAATAGCTCTGTCAATGTATTGAAAGAATTAAGATGAACAAAGAATGCTGTTTTGCTATTCTTGTAATGCACAGTTCTCCATTTGAAACTCCATCTGAAAAACATTCACTTGTAGCTGTTCACAGCTAATGCATCAGCAAAATCCTACAACAATAAACAGCATGGAAGAGAAGATCAACTTCCCTCCCTTGAGAAACGTTTTTGGTGGGTGCAGGGGAGGAGTCCCTTCAAAGGCTATTTAATACTCCAGTGCATTTATCACTTTGAGGAGGATTTAGTTTCTAATTTTCTAACTGTGGAGGTGCAGCTTTTCTCAAGCTGGGGATATTCTTACTTAGCTATCTTCTCTGCTACGTATTTCATCCAGAAATTTTGACTAGGCTACAACCTCAAGCCCTTTAAACACTGGCACTCGGGTGCCAATTCCCTTTGCATAACCTGAAAGCAAAGCTGGTTCCCATAAGAAGAAGTAGGTCCATGAGCATCTGGATTTTTATGAGCTCTGCTAATGCACACTGGGAAGATGCCTGCTTTGCTGGTTTGGGAGCTCTCAGTGTGTGCATGCACACCAAGACACTGTTCAGTGCTGAGCTACCCTGGGTGCTAAAGCAGGCATCACCTTCACACCTGCAAAAAAGAATATTTCCAGCTTCCCTTTCCAGACCTATTTTCTTCCTCATGGCTACATCAAAGAAAGCAGCACTTTAAGTGTCAGTAGCACAAGGAATATCTCTCCAAACATGAATTCATTCCATGATGGACATAAACAAGTTCCTAGTGGTTATTATGACACATTTTACCTAGCAAGTGGACGATTCGGGTTGAGGAGATGAGTTACTGTGGATCACAAAAGTGATTAATGCTTATTAGCCTTAAAACTGAATCCAGAAAATAACATCTTGAATTAAGAACGTACTAAAGTTTACCAGAGAATCATAATTTATCTCAGACTGGAAGGGACCCTCAGGATGTCATCATGATCCAATCTCCTGCTCAAACCAGAGATAACTTCACTGTTGGATAAAATAGTTCAGCTTTGTTTCAGTTAACTTTCAACTCCTCTTAGGATGAAGATGATTTCAGATTACTGCATATCCTAATAAGATACATAAAGTGTATTAACAGCCAAGGGATTTTAACCAGAATTTATAAGTCAGAAGGTTTTTTCTACATAGTACAAAAGTCTTTTTGACAAAAAGACTTGACACTCTCCCACACTTTGTTTTAGGTGTCTATCTTGTGCTTTCAGTCATTAACAAAAGGAGAAAAAGAAAATCACATCCTGTCTTAAGCTTCCAAATCTGTGCACACCTCTAATAATCTTATTTCATCAGATTTTCTTTATTTAGCTTTTTAAATTAGTGATTTACTACCATCGCATAAATCAGAATTATGGATTTTCCTTTTGCAACTAATCAACAATTGGGTAAATCTGATGGAAATAGGCTTGTCTTGCCATTTTCTCTAGAAAACTATTTTGTAGACAAAGAAGCACAAAACCTTCTGCCATGCCATGAGTCTCTTTCCTAGAAAATGGAGGAATGTCCTATTGAAGCTGCATAGAAATGATCCCATTATATGTGAACCATTTAGAGCACAGTGGTTTCCTAACAATTAGAGCTTTATGTGTTTTGTTCACAGCTTATATAAAAATTCTCAATAGACTATTTGCCCTCGCCTTCTCCCACAGAAAGTTTGAAAAGACATCAGTAAAGATTCTTTATGGCATCTAATTTATTCTCTTGAAATTACCTGCAATTCCTTAGTAAAAGAGACGTTTTCAAATGAATTATCTCTCTGCCAATTACAACCTCTCTCATCATGTTCTGGCTCTGCAAGAGCACCAACATGACAACTTCTCCTAGCTAGGAAAAAAGGCAATGTGGTTTGTTTTTTTTTTTTCTTATGGCAGTTTGATTTTGTTTCTAAATTCACAAGTCAGCCTTTGTGAGCTGTATTCAGAACTCAGGTAGAAGTGCTTTGTTTTACAGTCCTCTGTAATACACCTTTGAAGACCACAGAAGCATGGAAATAGGGAGATGGTGATCTCTCTCCCATAAAGCAGCTAATTACATGATCATCTTGAACTCTCTGAAGTCAATTACTGTAATTACTGCAACTGTTGTGTTGTCATATTTCATTTGGAACAAAATTGTAGCATGAGAGAAAACTGCCAAATGTGGTGCTCCAGACTTTTCCCACTTTACAGAAATGTGTTTAAAGTGAAAGCTGTGTCCAGCCCCTAAAGTGCCCATGAGCTCGAGAGGCACAGGCCCCTGTGACAGTGATGGGAACCCCTGTGAAATAGAGCAAATTCAGCACGGGGACAAGGCTGCAGCAAGAACAGCTTTGCACAGAATCCCCCCACCCATTCCCTTCCACACCCTCCTGCCCGATGCAAACAGGGCACACTCAGCCATCACTGCAGGCAAACACTGATCCCCAACCCAGAAAACCCCTCCGGAGAGAAACTTCTCCATCCTCAAGATGTTTTCAGGAGTTTGCTTGGCTTATTTCAGGAGTTTGCTTGGCTTAAAACAGAGCTTGAATAAGAAAAACATTCTAATACAAGGTTAAGCTCAGCTTCATCCTGATGGAACTATTTATCTGTCATACAAAGATAGGTATATTCTCCATGGACTGTTTTTTTAAGGGCACATACACAAGCTATTCTCTCACTATAGTGAGGATGTCCAAATAAATCTCTTACAGGCAAGTAATAGGAAATATTTCAGCTCCAGATGACTACACTCGACTATTTCCCAACCTTCAGGAAAGCCAGTGAATGTCTAAAAGTATTAGCACTTGGAAAAGAACAGAGAGAGAGAGAAGTTTACAAAACACAGCAGTAACAACCTCTGCATTAGCCTTGTGTTCTAACTTCAAGCACAAACTTCTCTAATACTCATTATCACACAAAATGTGCCACACTCAATTGCAATTCTGAGTTTTGCTTCCTTGAAACAGGATACAGATGGTGATATAGGCAGTAATTTTTCTGTGCTTTAAGGCGCCATAAATATTTAAGCCTCTCTCCTGTAACTGCCTACCTCAGGAAAGGCTGAGCAGATTCTCCAAGGAGCAATACTGAAACAGATAAACTGTGAGCCCTGCTGAGGGACCTGCAAGCTGCATTTTGATTTTAACACAGCTGTGGTCACTGGAAGTTTGCTGGGACAGAGGGCCTGGCAAAAACTCTTCCACAGAGCATCCTTTGTGCCCCAGCAAGGCTTCTAAGCACTGATCCTTATTCAGGAATAACATGACCTTCCAGGATAACTGTGTCAGGGCAGCACAGGCTAGGCCAGGGCAGACACTTAGATTTGACACTGCTCACCTCCAGCATGTCAGACCTGCTCCAGTCAATGTTAAGAGAGAGCAGGGCTGAAACCCTTCTTGTGTCACAGTTCACTTCTTATTCCTGTCTTCATGTGCAGCAGGTGTGTCAGACAGGCAGGATGAGGCAATAGATGTCAGCAGGGCTTCACTTGCAGATGGCATTGCCCAAGACTAATGAAAAACTTTGTTTTGTAAGGAATTATGTAAGGAAATCTCAAAACAGATAAGGGGTTTTTTTTGTGCTGACACCAAGTGATTCAGGATTTCATGCTTAAAGTCTCAAAGATAACATAAAATATTAAGGGGGAAAAAAATCAGAACCATTGCAAATTAACAAATTCTGTCTGTAATGCTAAATGAAGTAGGCAGCATTATCACTTTTTCCAAGAAAACTCAGGAACTTCATCTGTTTTTTTCTACTACTTCCTGACACTGTCCTTTTCCATATCACTCTTTTGACATCACCTAACTGCTAAAGAGAGCATAAGAACAGCTAAGGACAATGCAGCACTTTTATACTGATATGCATGATAAAATAAATAGTTTTCATTCCACAGAGTTAAATGTATTCCATGTTCTCACAATGCCTACTTAATAGTTTTGGGACTGTGTGTGTGTTTCCCTTAAAAGAGAAAAGCAGAATGCACTACACCATTTTTTCTCCTCCTGGATCTAATTATTCTCTAATTTAAATGCAAAGGCCAATCCAGGTTGCTCCTGAGACACTGTGGGACTCTATTAGGATCTCTTACATTAAGACTTTTTATGATAACGATTATATGATAAAGAGCATCTGGAGTCTAACACAATATTAACACTATTTCTTAAAGGTATAACCCTATTTTTTCCCAATTTAACACTCACCTTGGCTGCACTTACACAGCCTAGCTTAAGGGAACAGGATTTTTTCTTCCAAGGACACTGTATCAGTTATGACAATATCAAAAAAGCCTGGTGCAGGGACAGCACCAACTTTAACATCCACTAAACACAAAATTCTGCGTCTTCACTTGAGCTAATTGCCTGCTGTTCGAGCATCTCCCACACAGAAATGACCTCCTATTTTGCTTATGTAATTTGAGAACTAATATCACTAAAACCTTGAGACAGCCCCAGAGAGAATTCCCCAGCACATGTGCTGGAGCACAGCATTGCAGTGCAGCCCTCCCTAGAACCTCCATGCCAAGCAGGGAGACACTGATGAGAACTGTCCCAGCTTGTAAAATGGACACAGCAGAGCATCATTTGTGGGAGCCTTCCAGCTGTCCTGAGCAGAGCTGAGCATACCCACAACCTCAGAAAGCAGGGAGGCAGCTGGAATGTGGGAAAGGTGAGGTCCTGCTTTCATTAAGCAGATTCCCCAGAGTGTGAGACCTGAAACACCACACTTTGTTGCTGACTGTCAGCTGGGCTTTCACTCTGCTGTTCTGTATTACAATTCAATGGAAAAGGATTCTGCTACATTAAGAACAATCTCAATTTTTTATTTATAAGTAGGAAAAAAATGCCAGAATTATGATAAGGTTATGATCTTCTTCTGCACACAAGTAGCTTACAGATAAAGAAACAAAACATTCAAAGAAGGCAATGAAAGACAAAACCCAGGATTTTCACCTGCAGTGTTCAAAGTCCCAAAGGTTCATTGATCTATCCACAATTTGCTTCTTTCCATAATTCTCTCCTATATTTCATGCCACTGCCCAGGTATCTATCTATGTACCTACCCAATTAATGGAGACGAGCACTTAGAAGATTAGATTTTGAAAGATCCAACTTCAAAAAGAGCTTGAAACACACAGTTTTTACTCTAGATAATTGAAAAGGGCTAACCCTTACTCTTTTTTTCAAGTGTAGTACAAACTTTTTGTTTCTCTTTTTGATGAAATATTAAACACATATGTGAAGGAAAGTATCAGGAATATGAAAACGCTTTAAGATTTTTTTTTCCAATCATTAGATTATACAACTTTAATTATTGTATTACACTACCACACTACTGCAACTGCACCATAGCTGTAAAGAAATCAGCAGGCTAAAAGAAAACAAAGCCACCTTGCATTTTCCCATGCTGAGCTATTTGTTAAAATATTTCATTTGAATCTTTTTGTTTTACCACCAAACCAGAAATGTACACATCTATACCCTACCTGTTATATCAACATAAAATTATCACAAATCAGTTCCACTGATTACTAAGTCCAGTGTCCATATAGGAAAGCCAAGTGTTTTTCTCACCACTGTAGCTCTAAGATGAGCTCCATAGCCCACAGGCTACACTACAAAGGAAAAAAACCCAACACTTTCCAGTCTGGGATAGAGTTTCAATCTGTAATTAATGTACACAAATGCCTCATTATTTCTGGATAGACTTGCAGAAGACATTTTAACTGCACATTTTTAACCAAGTAGAGCCAACTAGCCACCAAACTGAAGCAGAGCAGCAAGAAGCTTCTGTCCTCAGCGCTCTGAAAATGCTCCCTGAGGCCACCCCTGACAAAGGAACCAAGCTGGAAATTTCCTGCCATGAGTCTCTTGTCTCATGGTGCCTTGTCCAATTCTCTTGATGTAAAACAAATTCACATGGTCTCAGGTTCATGTCCCATATTTGCACTTATGTTCAGTGAGTGAAACCAATAATACCCATTTTGGTTATTGTTCTAATGTTTTGTGAGTCTTTTCATCTCTTCCCAAGAAATTACACATAACTAGGGAGGAACAAGACCAGTAATCTCTTAGGAATGCTTTCAGAGGCTAAAAGCCATCCCATGAGACCAAAGACTACAGAAGATTACTAAAATAAATGTAAAATTCCGGTATCTTTTCACTCAAATCAGCAGAATGTATTTTATTGATTTATAGGTCTAACTTATTTACTCAGTTTAGAGTATTTCCAAAGTCCAAGATAGTGACAGGAAAGAAAAAAAGAAACCCCTAAGCATCCTTACAATAATATCTGACCATCATTTAGCTGCAGCCATTCTCTAGAGAAATTAATGTAGCCTCAAGAAAAACAAGAGTGCTCAAATTTATGTTATAGGTATTCTTTGCTTTCCAAAGTGAAAGCAGATCATTAAATGTGACTCTATAAAACCAATAGCCAAAGTTGCATTGCTTCTTAAAGAATGAGGAAGGAATTTTGCACTGGAAAACGAAAAAAAAAAAAACTTTTATACCTTCCCATTTTTCATTCCACTAGATGTCAAAATGAATATAAGAATCTTTCAGAAGCCAGTTTTAACATAGAACTAAATTGAAGCCCCGGGGATAGAAGTAGGCCAAGGACCAGCATTATTAGTTTTATTTTTAGTTAAATCACATTTTTGATGAGATTTCCTGACACTGAAAATTTGGATTCTTAGATATGCTTTATATGTGACTTGTCTGTTCACTATGGTATTTACATAAACCACTTGAAAAGAAAAGAAATGATTGAGACACACTAGAATAAGTAATCGGTCTATGATTTGTATTGTACTGTTAGGCCAGTCTTTATGAATATTATAAGAAATATATTGACAAAAATTCTCACTATGTCCATTATAATCCAGGTGATTAAGGATTTACTATTCCACTGCCACCTGTAGTTGTAGACAATCTGCTTCCCTGCATTGTCCAGGAGCTGGCTGATGCTCTTTGACAGCATTCCCACCCTTGGGACTGATGAAATATCTGACACAAAAAAACCAGATCTAGTTAATTTAACCAAATGCCTCCCAACTCTGTGATTATTGATGTTTCCATACTGTGCAGTTCCATGAAACAAAACAAACCTATGCTTGTGTGATTTTGGGTCAGAATTTTTGAGTGGAGGAAAACCAAAGAAATCAGAATATCAGCTCTGTCATTCAGGATTCAAAATTGCCAGTGCAAAGCATCTGAAACTCTTTATATAGTATGGTGATACTCTCAGGCAGAACATCTCAGAGAATTGTAGATATTCTTTTACTTGGAATGCTGATTAATTTTAACATTATCTTTTTCAACAGTTTGTTCTTTCCTGCATACAATAAACTGCAAGGTCATCTAATTTAAGAATCAATTGCTAATGTTCTTGAAAAATTTTAAGGAGCTTCTTTTATGTCTTCACTTTAATCCTGCCTGCACAGGGAAGAACGACAAAACCTAGAGAGTCCCTTCCCAAAGGAAAGAAAACCCAAAACAAGGAGAAGTGCAGTCAAAGGCAGAGCCTCTGGGCCAGAGTCCGGCACATCCTTCAGGCAGCCAAGGGAAATCTGCATTCCAGTGCCATTCCAGACAGGACAGCCAGGCACAGCCTTGACTTCCTCTGCCAGTCAAGGTAAGAGAAATCTCTTTCCAATTCCTTCATCTTTGCAGTGCCCTACACAAGGCATTCTCCAGGATTTGTCATTTCTGACAGTTTCACATCACAAGCGGCACAGGGACAGAGCTCTAGGTTGGAAAGAGACAAGATCAGCTCTACATTAGAGGGCTAAATCTAAGTCCGTGTTTAAGGAGTGATTATACTGTACTGAAAGTAGAGCCAAAAGCACCTCTTTGTTTTTTCCAGCAAGTTCCCAGTTGATTTCACAGGATCAGACCTCAGAATTTCAAGACAATCCCTCTCTGATGTTCCTGTCTCCAGGTCCCCTCACAGCCCACAACCTTCTGGGAAAAGAATCACAGATTTCCTCAGGTTGGAAAAGCCCTGTGAGGCCACCCAGCACTGCTGAGGCCATCACAAACCCGTGTCTCAGTGCCTCACCTACACTTACTCAGTTTAGAGTAATGATTTATATGATTAATGATTGATAACCTGTTTGGTGAGGAAATATTTCCTAATAGCCAATCTAAACCTCCCCAGGGAAATCTTGAGGCCACTTCCTCTGGTCCTACCACTTGTTACTTGGTACAAGAGTCAAACCCACGCCTCACCTAGCACCTCCTGTCAGGGAGTTTTGGGGAAGGACAAGGTCTCCCCCAGCCTCCTTTTCCCCAGGCTAAAGAGCTCCAGCCTGCTCAGCCACTCCTCATTAAACTTGTGCTCTAGACCCTTCACTGGCAGCATTGCCCTTGTGTAACAAGAAATTGAAAAAAAAGATACATACTTATTAAAACTAAAAGGGATCATTAGACCATTTTAGTCTGACCTTTCTTAAGCCATGTCAAATATTTTTCACAAGCTGCTCCAGCACTGGGTCTTAATAACTTGGTTTTGATTAAAATAGGCCATATAGTAGTTGCACACATGGAAAAAACTGACCAGATCTATGAAGTGATAGTAGTGCTTGAACAGTTAGTGAGCCTTGTTGTTACAGCTGTGATTTATTTCTACTCAGTCTTTTCAGTTTTAATGACAACTCCAGTTTCCATGGCCCTGTGGTTCAGTGCAAGTAGAGGTTTCCAAAACAAAAATTCATTTAGGACCACAAAGTAAATGCTACTGCTGTAAAATTGAACATCTTTAGACATGTGGTTAAAAGTACCAGTGGGATGGAGCAACTTTGGGTAGTAGCAGTCAACTCCTGGAATTTTCGTTTCTTACTACATGGGATGACTCCTGTGTATGGCAAATGCCTGATGATGCTCTAAGGAAACAAGCTGAACATGCATTCAGAGCCCTCATGCACAGAGCATGGCTTCTGCTTGTGGACACCATCACTCTGATACAATTTATGCTGTGGGACACCTCACCATCACACAGACCCATTCTCATCACCCAATAATCCTATCAGATCTATTCTGCCTCTGACAATACTACAGAAAATCCTGTTGTTGTTTGGTCTTGCCTTTCTTAGACCCTAAAATACAAAACCATTTTGTGTATTGAGAAAACCTCGTTCTTTGTTATGTTGTTTATTCAATTTTAAAATGAATGAAAACTAGGTTAGAGTAGTGTGGTGCACTTCATTTTCTGGTTGGGCAGCTATTTTCACAGCTAAGACTTTTATTTCACATTAGCACACAGAGAACAGCTCTCATGCAGTCAGTGCTCTGCAAAATTGGGTAACAGATTTTTTAAGCATGGTCAGGAAAAGTCCAAACCCCAAGACTGTTGCACATTTTCTATACGAGGGTTTATCACTTGTGTGTGTGCCTTTCCATGCCAATGGTAGGCAAAACGGGTTAACAAGCAGCAATCATGTAAAGGAAGGTCTTGCACTAAATAATGCTCCATAAAGACCACACACAGGGCTTTAGGTGAAGGAAGGTTTTAGAGATAAGAGCTAAATACCCAACATCCTAAAAGCTTTCAGTCAGCAGGTCTAAAATGAAAAACAAAAAATAAAAACCAACACCAAGTTCATGAACTTCTTTTCCTCAGTGAAACTAGCAGCCAGTTCATCCAGGGGCACAGCAGATATTTACCTTTCCTTTATGGAAACAGGGGCTGACAAGTTCTCCCACAGCTGAACAGCTGCTCCCCAACTGCCTCTAACCCACAAATTAGACCAGCACAAGGGATTAATGAACAAAGATGTGATCAAAGACCTGTTATAACATCCACAGAGCTTCCCTACAGACATCTGAAGGGTTTACTCCAGGTACCACAAAAAGGACTACTAACAGAAGAACTTGTCCTCTCCAAGGCAGTCACCACCAAAGCACTGTGGGCTGGAAGATTAAAGAGGACAGCAGAGGACTTTGCTGAGAGGCCCAGGGAACAGCAACATCTGTGAGGAAGAAATCCAGTCAGAAAGGGAAAATATTTGTTTGACACAGGGAGTAGAAGAAGAACCATCAAAGCTGCTTGAACCAGTTTCTCATCATTAACAAACTACACTCAGGAAACAAGTTTATATCATAAATCATGGACACCATAAGAAATCATGGACATCCCATTTTCTTTGGATATCACGGACATGCAAAGAAAATGGGGTTCAAATAGACATTCAGAGGTCCTGCAAGCACACCACTTCTCCCTCATATTTTCTTTTCCTGTAGGAATTGTAGTGACAGAATCCTGGCTGGTAACCTATTTCATTGCTTCTTTATCCTTAAAATTAGGGGGTTTCCCCAATGTCTGAGCTGATATTTTCTTCCAAATATTTACTGCTTTGCCATCCAAGTGCAACCCAGACTATTCCTTTCCCTTTCCAGCACCTTGTTATCCATTTGAACACTGTTCTTATGTACTCCTCAGACTTGACAGTTCAAAATAAAAGCAGTTGCTTTCTCAAACAAGCTCCCATAAAGGCAACTCAGCATTCTGGTGCAGCACACATGGCCAAAGAATAAATAAATAATAAAGACATTTGTCCAGCCATGTCTCCTGGTGATTCTGCAGGGACATGCTGCCCTCATGCACCTTGGAGGGTGATGTTTTACTGTGGTATCAGCATGTAACTCAGAATTATTGATACCAACAAGATGCTAAAGCCATTGGGTGCTAAAGGCACCTGGAAATGTCTGTGACACCAACGTGTGCCCTTCACACCTCAGCTCTGCTGGCTTGAACATGGACAACCAAACAGAAAGGTCTTTTCTGCTTACCCACAGCAGGGGCTACAAGCAAAGCACGCTCCTCCTTGCCCTGCCCTTCCCCCTGTCTGCTCCCACAGGGCAGGAGCTCATCCCTGAAAGTCCAGGGAAATGAGGAACACACACGGGAGCCAGGGAGAAGCTGTGATCCCTGGCAGGGGGCTCTACTGAGGGGTGGCACCAAAATCATGAATTATTCAAATGCTTTGTCCATCAGGGCCTAACATCATCTCATTCTCTTCTCTCTCTAACACCAAGAATGTCAAACTACCCATTACTTAAAATACTTCCAGGGCTTACAGAATTACTAAAAGTGTCTCTGACAGAATGCCACTATTAGATTATTCATTCTCCAGTTGAAAAAATATTCAAAAAGAACACTTATGACCAAAATAATAACTTGTTTTTTCTTTTCATGCTTTACATCTAAAACAATTAATTGAAAAAAGCATTTGTTTGCTCTTTTGCTTAAGATTTTATTTCTGTTTTACCTTCTATCAAGATGGACGTTAAAATGTGGTCTGAGGTAAAATTTAATATGCACAATAAAATTTATCATGTACCTGAACAAAAAGTCACTGCACCAAAAACGGTCCAGTCCAGCAGTTTTCTAAATGATGTAGGAGAAAAATAATGGGGCAGAGTAGCAGAAGCCTGACCCTATTCCCATAAGACTGTAAGATTTATCACCTACATAAGCAGAATGCTACAGAAAAGAGATCTATTGACCACAGCAATAACTCACAGCCCAGTAAAGCTAGCTGAGATGCTAGGCTGGTATTTGCTGATAGTACCTTTATTATGTGGCACTCAGATATTTTTTTAAACAGCTCTGCTCAACAAGTTACTGTTTTTAATATTATGCACCACCTACTCTTTTTTAGACCAGCCACTTATTTACAGTACTGTTATTCAGAAGAGGGGGGAGCTGCAGGGAAGGATTTATAGGAGTGGGGATTTACTGTTTGAATTAAAAACTGTGTTGTCGCAATTGTGGATTTCAGGAGAGGGGGAGCTACAGGCTCATGGTATTCTGGTATAACAGAAATATTACTCAGACAGAAATATGTTTGCATAATACCCTGTATTTGAATGGAATATTTACTGGGGAAATGAAAAAAAAAAAAGGCAGAAAACTGCTATCACTTGCAATGTGTGGATTGAATTTTTGCCCTTTTATATAGATGCAGGAAGCTCAGCTGGCTTTGTTTAACAGAGCATTTCTTCAAGGGCTTGCAGAGCAAGGGTCCAAGGTCCTAAAGCCATGCTCCAGCACCAGAAGGTGACACAGGGGCACTGTCAGAGGGGGAGTTTGTGTCAGAGCCCTGAGCGCAGCGCTTTGGGCGCTGCTGCTGCCCGGGTGGCTCCCAGTGTGCGACAAGAGCTGTGAGAAGCTGGCACTGCCACCTTGAACTCAGGCCATCAGTCCTTTACTGCCACCTGAGCTGCACCTGTGCCTGCCCCTGGGGACCCCCCCCCAGCCAGACCCCAAGCACAGGCTGTGCCCCCCAGCCCATCCCCAGGATTAGCCTAGAGAAATGGGATTGTCCTTGCTCAGCCTTCACCTCCAGTGTAGCTATTTTAGCCTGGCAAGAGTAAAACATACACCATGGGCTGAAGAAAGAGCCTCACTCTCTATTCCCTTCTCCATCTTCAGATATGCTCCCTGTATTCTCTCAGGATTTGAAAGAAAATGTAATGCTATTTGGAAGTCCTAACCAATCACAAGTTGTAAACAAAACATCTGTTTATGTTTCTTTAAAAGCTATTTCAATTATTTGTGCGAGTATCAAATACTACAGAATCCTAACAGAAAGAGCAGCAGCTTTATTTATCCAAAAAGATTCTTAGAGTTAGCTGCATGAAAATATGCTGTCACCAAAGCACAACTGAAGACATGGAGTAAGCAAGGACAAAGACAGAAGTGTCAGCAGTTCAGTGGAACCTGAGTCCTGGATCCATTCCTCAGCTCATGCTCTGGTCTGAAATCATTTTGCTTTTCTACATGAATCTCTACTTTCACTTTCCTCTAAAACAAAGAAAAGCACAGTGACAGGATGAAATAAGGAAAGCTCCTGACTATCAAAGGTAGACTCCTTTCTAAATTAGGAACAACTCCATTTTCATTTCTAGCATGGCCTGGTTACAGACATTTCGAATTCCTCACAAATGTTCTGTACAGTTATCTTTACTATACACCAGTAATCCTCATCAAGAAACAAACCCCAGGCTCTACTCTCTGGAACTCTGAAGATCCACTTGACAACACAAGTCATGTATGTGAAAAGATCGATGCTCACTAAAGGGTGATGGGCAGCAGAGTAATGGCCCAGTTTTACTTTGGCCTATAACAAGGTTTGAGACCAAAATTTCATTCACTGTAGGTTCATATTTCACACCCACAAAAAAAAAAAAAAAAAAAAAAAGAAAACAACACAAAACAACACCCCAAAACCCAGCAACCAAACTTTGCCCATGAAAATATAATTCCCTCAGGTAAAATCAAGTTACATAATTAGAATAACAGAGGAAAATTCTAGCACACAGGGTCCATCTGTTGCCATGTGCATAAATTCTCTACGACTTGCCAAAGTAATTTATCCACCCAGAACACACATCCAAGCCGGCCAATATCTAGTACTGAGCAGAAAGGAAATTTAAAGAAAGGCACATCATTTATCATTACAGACAGCTCAGCAATATTGTGAACAGGGAGCACAATTTCAGTGGAGGGGGAAGAGGGAGTGGGAGAATGAAGATTGGAAATGCTTGCTGAGCTCAGAGCCTGCTGTAACAGCCACCTGACATGGGGATCTCAAGGGCTACTTCCTCTGAGAAAAGAGGAGCACAGAAAGCCATGTCTTAACCATTCAACCCTGTCCCAACACATATTGTAATTCAATGAATTGCTATTTTGTGATGGGAAAACTTGCTGCCGGAAAATTTTCGACTGTCCTTGCGTAGCTTGCAGTAGAATTTAATGTGAAGAATAAACAAACTCACCACTCTATGGCAGTCTTACATTAAGCCTGAAACCTTCCAGAATTAACAGTTAGAAAAAGCCCACTTCCACATGCTGATTATAAAATTCTACCCTTTTCTCTCCTTACTTAGAGGGGTCCCTGGCATTGGGGCTTGATGCAGTTACCAAATACAAAAGCCTGTCTGTTAAATTTTCAACACATTGTTCAGCTTTTGAGGCTCCAGAATAACAAAGAAGGGGCATATTATTAGGGTAAATTTCACTGTTTGATTCACCCCCAACTTGATCAACGATTCAAGTTCAGGTTAGAGAATATATCGACACAGGGGTACAAACTTCACCCTACAAAATCTCATTTTATGTTAAAATGACAAGTGGTTTTAGCTCCAGTTGTGAACCCATGAACAGGCTGTAAACAGTGTCTTTGTGAGGCTTCAGGCTCCCCAGGGCTCATACACAAGCCAGCATTCTGTTGTTCTTGATGGTGCATCAGCAGCGATGCCCAGTGAGATTCTTGAGGCAGGGAGGACGTAAGGCAGCTCCAGATAGAAGAGGCAATAGGAGCTGTGGGGAGTAAATTTTACTGGAGGCAGATTTTAAACAAGTAGTTTGGGAGATGTCTGTATTTTCAGGAGCTATTTCAACTGAACTGCCTCCAGCAGTCCTGGATGAAAGCACGGTTGCAAAGCTGCTGGATGTGAGCCCTGGCTACCCTGTTCTTAACACACTTCACAAGTTTTATTCAACTTCCTAAGTGAGCACAGACCCTTCTGCTTCCCCCTCCTTTTGGAGATGCTCTGGCAGAAACAACCCTTGTGCAGTGAGCCACTTCCACCCATCCTGGGCTTGAGAGAAAGAGCCAGCAGTGGTGAAAATGTGTGCATGGCCAGGGATGCAACAACAGAGTTCTCTTCTTCTCCTGCACATGTGCCAAAGAGTGTGCTTGCAGTTCTTCATTTCTGGGAGCTCCTTGACTGAGACACAGCAATGACACGGTCATTTCTATCTGCCACAGAGCTAAGTGCAGAAAAATCAGCCAGTTGCACAAGAAAAACTAGATTATTAAAATGCATGTCTTCAGTCATGCTGGAAAACTTAAATAACTCTATGGTAAACATTTTAACTATCATGAGATCCTGAAAGCTTAGAGTACCACACTGATAGAGGGACAACAAATTAAGGACCGGGAAAAGAAGAGGAGGAAAGAAAAGCAGAACACAAAAATATTCTAACAGTGGAACAACAAGAGACATACTGCTAATCAAATGTTTCAGTACAAGATAAAATAAAAGGGCAAAGACTGAACAGGGTCCTGACTGTTCCCAAACCAAGACCTACATCTACCATTGCTGAAAGATGAGATCCATTCTGCCTTATCCCTCACAGGCCAGAACTATCTCAGGAACCAAGATGGTATTTCTATCCTAGTTACCATCAAGAAGGCAAATTAAGCCACTTTTCTGCCTAAAGTTAAAGGAATTCCACTCATAAGATCAGAAAGATGTGATGGCACTGAAAACGTTGCCTTGCTAAGGGCATTTTGTCAGAGCACATTTGACTAGTGAGACTTGAGTCAATCTGATTTAAACAGAAACAAAAGAACCCCCAAAAAACAAACAAAAAAAATCAAAACACAAAGAAAAAATCAAAAAGCCCATAAATAAATGAAAAACCCAATTAAAACAAACAAGCAAAACAAAACAAAACAAAAAAAAAAACTCCAAACAAAAAAGAACAAAAGCAAAACCAGACAAAAGATTTCATGGAACCTAAAGCATAATAATAATTTTAAAACAAACAACACCAAAGCACTCCCCCCCCCAAAAAAAGTAAAACAAATCCCAACCAAAGGAAAAAAAAAACCAACTTCAAATTAGAAAAAAACCCATAGCTCTTTTCCTCACACCTTGGTTCCTTTTTCACTAAGATAGTCACAAAGCTGATTAATTTAGAAAGAAAATAAGTTCAGAATACTGCTACTGGCATACAATAAAAGTGCTCCTGAGTCAAAGGAACATTTAACATGATAGGGGCAGAAATGGCCTACCAAAAAGAGAAAAAGAAGAAGAAAAACAAGAAAATATTTGTTTGTCAGTGGCTTTCGTAGAGAGTCAGAGATCAGGCTGGCTTTCCTGAAATAGACTGTAAGTTTTCACACCACTGACACTTTGTTAAAGAACACATGGAAAGGTTCAAACTGAAATAACGCCTGGAATGAAATAACTTGACACCACGTCTGGCCGCTGTTTTAAATAGTTTGCACAGCTCTAGTTAGGACTCTTCCAGCCATGTTTGCTGTCTGAGGGCTGATTAAATGACATGTTTTTAAAACATGGAGCATTGGCCATTTTGTGTTTCTGCTGCCATCCTTTTAAGTTTCACAAAAATTGAGTGAAAACAACCCAGACTGACTTTGAAATTCCTATCATGACCTGTACTTCAGTTACCCAATATATCCATGCTAGAGTTAAATGGGATAATTTTCATCAGGGAAGGTGAAAAATTGTCAGAGAACTCTAATTAAGGTGGCAAAGAGGTGAGAAACGCAGCTCATACAGCACCCACCCCAAGGCAAGGGTCATTTTGCAGGGGGAAATAGTGCATGGCTTCATAAAACAACCATTCCAAGGCTGACTCTGCACCAGGGCTCCTGTCCACTGGCAGGGCAGGTCTGAAAGGGCTCAGGCAGAAAAGGCTCCTGCCAGAAACCAGATTTACTTTAAAGAGTCACACTGTGGACTCACAGGCTGGAGGCACAGTGCTCATTATGGCTGGGTCTCTCCCAGAAACATGTGTAAAATGTGGGCTTTTTCACCCCTATTAAAGCTAACTCATTTATTTTGTGTATATCAAAGCAGGGCTTGGCCTTTTGGTCCTTGCCAATAGTGCAGCTTACACTGTGGTCCCCAAAAGCCACACAGAGCCAGCATCCTTTCCTTATTATTAGAGGGAAACTGGTGCCAGTCAAACACGGACAGTGCAGAGGCTGAGCTCCAGCTGAGCAATTTCTCAGCCACTGACACTTCTATAACAGAATTAATTACTGCTCTATACAGTCCAATTGACAGAAACCCTGGCCCTTTGACAGTGACATGTCAAAACACAATTCAGCGTGGATACAGTGACACATCCTGAAACTGGCCTCAACTAGAAGTACATCAAACATCAACTTAAAAAAAGAAAAGGTAAATCTTCTCTCTCTTGGGCTGAGTCACATTTTTATTTTTACAAAAAGAACAGTCCACTGAATTTCACCTAAAATACATTGTCAAAACAAGTCGTTAATCTATTCTAATGTAAAATGCACAAGTTTAAACTTATGAGTATTTGAAATAAAGAGAGTGAATTTAAATTATTCCTACAGAACGTACAGTTATTGTAGGGAGGCCAAAGCATATGTGTTCACTTTAGTCTTTTACAGAGTGCACAGCCATAGATGGTCTTATCTGGAAAGTTAATTTTTATTTATTAGGTTTTGCCCTAACATATTTGAGCATGGGCCCATTCTTTGCTTTGGATATAACTGAAATCATAAATGGAGATGCAGAAAGCTCTTTGTTCCTTATAAGGTTCCTAGGAGCAAACACAGGCAGCTGTTCTGCAGGGAAGACTCAGACTCTTCGCAAGAACAGCTTTTGCACAGTAATGTCTAAAAGCTAGAAATGAAAGAGGGACAATATTTTAACGTATTTTCAGAACAGATTCCTTCTATAAATCTGAATTGCTGCAGTTATCTGATACAAACTTTGGCAGATTTTTAGCAGACCAGATGTCCACAATAAAATGTTATTCAATGTATCAATGAACAGTTTCCAATATGCAAATCACTCAGTTTCTGCAAACGTCTTATGGACAACTGCCAGTATGATGGGTGTTCTTTTCAGTAGAGCAGAAGTGGCTGTAGAGAGTCCTGGGTTTCTGGTAAAAGCACCATTAAAAAATTATTCATTTCTGGGTAGTGCATAAGGAACATGTTTATTTCCAGCAAATAGTCTAAAACCATAATAAAGTTCAGTTACAATAAAATTTGGAATAAAATCAACAAGGCCTTCAGCAGCAAGAAGTTGAAGCAAGAAAAGACAAATTATCCACAGGACGCTTAGCAATTGCTTTCCACATAAATTGTGTGAGGTGGCAGATTTCTAAATGCCCTGGAAATTTGCATTGCTTGGTTTTAATGCTGCTTTCTGTGATTCCCTGTTACTGCCAGGCCCAGGGACACAGGCCAGCAGAGCAGCACTGGCCTGGTGACAAGCTTGCTTTCAGGAACAAGGAAGCACCTGGGTGTACCACATCCCATGGGCAGAGCCCTCCTCAGGGCCAGGAGAAGCAGCCAGCCTGGAAATCCTTCCCTCCACAGCCTCCAAAACACCAGCAGCCACCCCATCCTTCCCACACTTCAGGATATAAGGCCAAGCTCATCATAGATCCGGAGGTGAAGCACAAGGATTTACAGCTCCATCCCTCTGTCCAGGCTCCTCCACTTTAGTTACTATTTCCTCACTTCCTTAAATCATTGAAAAAATTCACTCAGCTCGTTGTAATTTGATTTTTAAATAACTACCTTGCTGACATATTAAATTGTCTATGGATTGTTTTTTTAATTGTATAAGAACATTACAAAATCAGTTATGCATGGTATTTACCACTGTAAATCAGGAGCGTGTTCTAATTGATGAGAAAGCCCCTTTCCCTCTGACTCCAAAGGAAACATGATTGACCCTGACACAGTTATGTGCTCCAGAGGGGAGACAGTCTGTCATGTTCAATCATTTCTTGATCAAATCCAAAAAGGCAAGTTAATTGTTTAATTAAGGGAACAAGGCCCTCAGAAACTTTCATGTTCTACATAATTTTATAATGGGTCTACGTAAATAAAATAAATAAGATCTGATGGAATTGAGAGAAATTTCATTAGAAAAAACAGTGCTAAATATCTGTGTAACTAACAAAAAACTATCAACAGCTAACCACCAGTGACTAAGCCCAACAAAATAACCTCATTTTTAAATTATTTTGCAAGTTTTTTGAAAAATAACTGGCACATTTGAACACAGTTGTAGCACACTTAAGTTATACCACGTTTGAGACAAGAATGAACCACAAAGACAGAAATCCATCTTCACTTTGAGGCAAAACTGAAAAAAAAAAGTCCAGGATCAACAAAAAGCAAATCACTTGGCAGGAGATTGTGCTACCAATGTTACAACATTTAGCGTCTTTTGCATCTTAGGGGATTTTTGCTATCAAAATTGCTGTTGCCTGTATGGAGAGGTCACTTTTCACAGACAATGAAAGTTGACTTTTACAATGCAAAACTCTGCATTTGGAACTCTGCACCAGCTCCTCAACCATGCACTGATTTATTTATCTGTGAATGGGCCCCCACACGTGATAAACCCCATTATTTATAAGGCAATGTGAAAAGCACTGGTTCTTTTTGATACATAATTCACTGGGAACAGCGTACCTGTGCTTCTCATTAGTGGGATTTCTTCCAGCATTCTGTGTTCTGAGGAGTTTTCCCTCTCTCTCCCAAAACCCTGCCACGATTTTTTTCGCTTTCTTTAGCTTAAACTATCATGATTAGATTGAAAGTCAAAACTAACTTCATCATGAAGTTCTGAACTGCCACAGTTTTGAATTCTGACCACAGCATGGCTAAAACGTTTCTACAACTCTGGCAGCATGACACATTTGAGGTTTCCAATGATGTTTCCATATACTCAGGTATTGGGTAGAAAATTAAGACAGGTTAAAGCTGACTTTTCAGGAAGATCTAAGCTTTTACATTTCACATCATCTGGAAACTTCAGTTAATGGGTGTTAAACAAGACCTGTTTAAGATGCCAATTGTTAAAAGTGGTCTGAGACAGCCCATAAGTCACAGCCATGGATTGAAGGAGACAGAGCAGCCACAGAAATGCTGGTGCTGGGGCCCCACTTTTTGTGTATGTTGGGTTTAAATTCATTGAAGCCATATCTACATCTAATAGCTCCACAAAACAAAGAGGATTTTATTTTTTTTTTTAATTAAGCAAGGCATGGGATGGGATGTCATGCTTGTTGCTTGTTTTAGATTGACAATTGTTTTAGGAGAGGGAGGAGGAAAAGAAAAATGGGAAATTAAAGAGAAAGGTAGGGAAAGGAGAAACACAGAAGAAAATTAAAACAAAACGAAATAAACCAGGAAAGAAAAAGAAGATAGAAGAAGATAGAAATCAAGGAGAAAGAATAAAAAAAAGGGAGTCAAGTACAGGAGTGAATTACCAAGCCCCAGAGTTGATAGGGAAGGCAGCTGTCAGCTCAGGAATAACAAAGGGTATACTGAACATTTTTCCCCCCTATTTTACTTCTTAGTAGAATCTGAATTGTAAGATTCCCTCCAGAACCCTGACATTGCATAATGGCCCCCTAAACTTCTCTAGTGGAAGCTGTGTGCTTTCCAAAACAATAACAGTTAAATTCTCACTCTCTTACATTATTTTCATTGTGATAGATAAGTTTCTTGTCTTCTCATCTTAATTATGTGTGAGAAAGTTTAGAAACTTTCAGCATAACTCAGTTTTATGAAGACAGAACTTGAAAAAGATAAACCATAAATAGTTTTAAATTCACAAAGAAATAAGTTGAACAAATTTTGCCACACACAGATACCTAAATTCTCTTTTTTTCTATGCCACTCTGCTTAAAAATACATGACTAAAATGCCCCTGTTGTAAAGGGGGCCAGATGGGGTGAGAAAGCAGCAGGAGCACAGAGTGTGCTCTGCCAGTCCTGGCTCACACAGCGCAGAGGGAAATGAAATAATCCTGCCTGGATTCATCAGCATTTAATCAAAACCTTCCTTTCCCCTCCCATCAATTAAAAGATTTGCAGAAAGCAGCAGAGAGGAAAAGGTAATAAGTCAAAAAGTGATGAGGGAACAGGAGGGTCACATCAATAAAGACACATTTTTGTAACAATTGTCTTTGCTCCAGAATGAACAGAGAAGCACAAAGAATCTGCTTTCTCCAGCCATGCTGAGGAGCTGTGTTAAATCTCTGATGAGACAAAGATTTTCTTTAAACTTTTATAGGAATGAGAAGGTCTTCACTAATGAGAGTTTAAGGGAATTTCTTAAATCTAAAGTGAAGGATACCAGGAGTTGAACATAACCTGAGGGTTTTCCTGTGCATGTTCGCTAATATTACAAAGAGCTTTCAGAAAACCCTCTGAAGATCCTGTTTCCTGCAGGAAGAAAAAGAAGCAGGGCAGAAAGGCTTCAGGGAGCTGAAAAGGAAAGAATATGGCAGTAAAAGTACACACACAGGGTGTTGTTAGGGAAGGGAGAGCTCTCCAAATGCCATGGTACAATTCCGGCATCTGGGAGGTAATTTGAAATGATGAAAAAAGTTCTGTCCTCACCCCTTCCTACAACAAACTGCTCAAGCTCACAGAACCAATGCATCCTGAACAGAAATACTGTACTTTGACCAGGATAGCAGCTCCACTCATGGGTAGTGCATGTGACAACTTAGAAAAGCTCATTTCACAATCAATAACCAAACCCAGGCCTTTTGGGATTATGCCCAAGGAAGAGTTGTGGAAGTTCACAAGAGGATTTTTCTCTCTTCCAGGGATGCCAAAGCCTTCTGTCCTATTGCAATGAAGAGTAAGACAAACCCCATTCACACCTAGATGGCAAGTGAGCCACTTGACACTGCTGCCTAAAAAGTGTACCCTTGGCAATAGGGAGCAGAAAAACCAAAACACCCATTAGATCATTTAAAAGGTGTAACTTTTTCCCCCCTTTTTGAAGGGCATATCTCTAAATACAGCAGACTTGCACTGTGCTGATCCTCCTGGGTCTCCCCTGTTGCAGGGGTAATTGCAGCATGTCAGAACATGAAAAGTTTAAGTTGCACCTACTCCGTGACCTATTGCCGAGGGGAAGAAAAATAAAATAAAAGAAACCCCAAAAGCCCTGACAACTACACCAGATGTGCCTGCCTTGATTGTATTCAACGGAAGCACTGTTTTCTAAATAGCATATTGCTCCAAAGCACAGACAGAGGGGAAGATTTAACCTTTGTATAAACGGAGAGCAGTCAAGGGCAATAAAAGCTCCCGTCAGGTACGAGAGGCTTATCGATGCTGACAGGGGGAGGAATGAGGAGTCGGAGCACTTGCTCCTGAGCACGAGGTGTCAGCCTCACTGAGACCTTTACAAAGCTCTGCCCTGCTTCTGCTTCATTACAGAAAACTCCTTTCATGCTGCAAGACCTGCCAGGGAAGGGAGCCACCTTTCCAAATCCTGAGGAAAGCAGTAGCTCCTTCCAAAACAAGGAGGCTGAAGTAGGAAATGCTGCTGTGCCAGCTGCCAACCAGGGCAGCAGTCAGAAGTTTTCTTTGGAAGACAAGGCACTCACACAGCAGCTTTTGGGGCCTGCAGAGAGCCACAATTCCCCAGCTGTCCTTTCTACTTTATTCCCGTTGTAACCTTCTGATCATCTGAGCTTTAAAGCTCCTGCACTAAACTTAAATGTGTTTCTTTAAGGACAGTTATGAAGCTTTCAGGACCAACTGGTCACAGCAGCCCTTCAGATGCTTTGTTTCTGGTAGCTGTTCATTCACCTGGCTGTCATTTGGTTCTCTTCATGCCAGTTTTCTACCTCTGTGAGGATTTCTTGTATCTCTTCTGTGCCCATGGTCCATCTTCTTTGTGTACTGCCCCAGGGACGCTCCAATGGATGGGACAGCCAGGTGAATGAACAGCTACCAGAAACAAAGCATCTGAAGGGCTGCTGTGACCAGTTGGTCCTGAAAGCTTCATAACTGTCCTTAAAGAAACACATTTAAGTTTAGTGCAGGAGCTTTAAAGCTCAGATGATCAGAAGGTTACAACGGGAATAAAGTAGAAAGGACAGATGGGGAATTGTGTGGCATGTGGGAGAGAGAGAGAAACTTTCAACGTAGTGAACTTATTAAAAAAGCCACCCAAACCCCCAATAATAAGTTTTTAAACATTGACAGAAATCCTGGGGCATCAAAAACTATTTATCCTTAAAAAAAGAGTGAAGGGGTCACAAAGGCAAACAGCTGGGACATCCTGCCAGGAACCCTGTGCAGGAGCTGAAGGGAGCACGCTGTAGCAGAGGAGCAATGGTGGATGTGCAACTGGATTATCTAGGGGCTTCCTGAGGCCAGGGTTTCTTCCTTCATCACTGGCCATTTTCCTTCATTTGGCCTCAGCTTTTCTAAGCCTCAAGTCAGTGGCTGACACAAGGTTAACTTATGAAAATAATCCTATCCCCCCCAGTGCTTTGCTTCCCCACACACACAGTTCTAGACCCTCTTAGCATCTACTGTGCAGCTGTGCTACTTATCCTGAATCACATTCAAAGTTTTCTGTTTCCTCCCAACAAGAACTCTCTTTTCTTGTCAGAAAATACAGGAATAAAATTTTGTTCAATATTCAAATAACAGCACAAGTGTTGTAGGTTAAAAAAAAATATTAAATACTCAGAATAACATTAGTCACTGGGAGGACTGTGTTTGTGGAGTGTTTGTTATTATGTTACATGAAATGCAGGAAGCTGCTCCAGTGAATATTTGTACTTGTGCAATCTTATTTGCTCTGTATATAGTGGCTCTTGCAACACGGGCATTTGTGCAGCCTTTGTATTTTACATGAGTTCCCAAGAGGAGAAGCAGTAGTGAAACCAATAAAGCAGGCCATAAAGCAGTATTAATAATGTATGCAGAGCTATAGATGTCTATTTATATGATACAATATTAAAGTTTAAACGCTTTTTGTTTTTTAAGACGAACATGAATGACCAAACCAATGTTCTTAGTTTTTTTTACCAACAAAGACATCACCACGCTGCTGCATGTTAAGGAACTCTTTCTACACACACACAAGCCCCCAGAGTTGTACTACTTTGTATATAATTATAATATTGGTAAAAACAAAAACAAACAAAAATTTTAAACACGGGAAATATAAACATTTATGTGCTTATTGGTTAGGAAGATAAACTGATGATACTAGTTCAGTGATTTAAAAAAAATACTGAAATATGCTGATCTTTGTAAAATTCAATTCTAACCACCAAGATTTGTAAGAACTTGAGGTTTTATTACTATGATATTTCTCATCTAAGTGATTACACTGACACTGAACAGCAAACAGTAAAATCTACCATATCTTCATTTGAAACTGCAGCAGAAATGATCTTGCTTATACCTTAGGCAAAGATAATTTTAGGGGTTTTTTGGCAGCAAACATCAGTAAAACCTATTTTTGAGGCTCTTGTTCACATCTCACCTGAGTGCTTTTAGGTCTTGTCAGTGGCTTGGAGTGACACCTTTTAGTCACACTTTACTGAGGTGATTTATGACTCACCTCTAAACAAGGAGGAGGTGGTGGGGCCACTGCCAAGGAAGACATCAGATTTCCCTCCAGAACTTAAAAATTTCATCTTGCTGAGAGCATCTTTGGCATCATATTTTGTCAACTGATAGATCTGAAATATCATTACTAATGGACATCATAAGTACTTTAATTGTAAAGCAGTAGGTATCATTGTTACCATTTATTATTCAACCCAAGGTATTCCCAAATATTTTAGCAAGCCTCAGATGCCCCAGTTTTTTTAAGTCAAAGACAGAAAGAAGTAGAACAAGCAAAGCTTTCTTTTCTTTTGTTGTGACAAGACTACAAAGTAGTTTCCTGCTCTGCTGGGGCTTTGGTGTGTATGAAGAGAGACCAGAGGTATTTCTGTTTGATCAAGTGCTTAATATCATAATAGGATCTCAGTTTCTCTTTTTACCATTTTTATGCAGGTGACAACTGTGTACCCAGACCAGCACTGTAGAAATCAAATTAAACTTAATTCTTTGACTAGAGTTACCTGCTTGCAAGCTCTCCTGGAGCTGGAAGCTGCTCTGGCTCAACTCTGTGTCCAGCCAGCCTGAAGGACAGGGCTCCCAACCCCAGCGTGTCCATCTCACCCCCATGGCTGTCCCTACAGCTCATTTCTCACCAGCACTATTATAAAGTAGTACTTCCCCATCTATTTCAAACCAAGTTCTCCAAGTGCATTGAGGACAGCATGAGTAAGAATGTTTTACTGTCACTGTCATATTTTCTGAAAAATCTCTTTACCAGGATTTCTTCTGCTGGGAAGCTGAGAAGCTTCAGAGAAAAATGAAAACAACAATTATCTGATTTGCTTCTTCTGTGTTTTGCTGCTTTGGAATGTGGTTTGGACATTATTTACCAACAGGTAATGGCTTCATTGGTTTCATGTGAATTGTTTTGCCTTAATGACCAACCACAGTCCAGCTGAGTCGGGACTCTGGCGAGAGTCATGAGTTTTTCATTAGTATCTTTTAAACTTTGTGTAAGTATCCTTTCTCTATTTTTTGTACAGTTTTAGTATGGCATTCTTTTATATAGCATAATAAAATAATAAATTAGCCTTCTAAGAACACGGAGTCAGATTCATCATTTCCTTTCTGCCACAGGAGACCCCAAAAATACGACATTTTACCCTTGTAATCCATGCTCTAGCATACATCCAGTGTTTTATTCCACACATGCCCAGTGACAAAGGTCTCTGCTGCCCCTCACCTGGAAGGAGAACACCTTTGTTCTCTGCTGCACCAGGTGTGTTCAGTGCTTGGCAATGCTGGGAACTCCACCAGAGCTCAACAAAGAAAACAAGATTTCTGCACTGGAGCTGCTTTGTGTCTTTAAAATCTCCTGAGCAAGCCAAGGCCAGCTTGTCCTCCAATCACCCCTATTTCCCACCACTGCCTCAGTTCTCTTCTGCACTCTTCCCTCACTCACTGCAAAGGTTAGAGGGGAGAAGCTTTACCTGCTGCTGTCAGACAGGAGAGCTGGGAAGTTTGCAGGTACAAAGGAAATGCAGGATTTCAAAGTGACTGTGATTTAAAATATATTCTTCAAAAAAAGAGAGATTTGTCTTGGTCTTTGGGAATGACAGAGCACAATTGTCTTATTTTTGCAGAGAGGACTACACATATCAAGGGAGAGCAATGCCCACCTGAGAATTTTTGTGTAGACAAATCTTGGAAGAAGCAGCTCCTGGCATAAATTGTACACATTACCAGGGGACAGACAGGTAGTGTTTCACAGGAGAAGAAAGAAGAGGCAAAAAAGAGTAATAAACAGAAAAAAGTCAAGTAGTTAGAGAATAGAAACAAATCGAGACAAGAACAACAAAACAAAACAAAAAAAACCCCAAAAAATGAAAAAAAAAAAAAAGAGAAACTGACAAAATAACCTGTCTAATTTCCAGAAAGTTCCTATCTATTTGATGGATGCTTGCAGGATTGCTGAAAATATTTGTACCTCTCTGCAGTGAAAGATAGATCCATGAAGAATTAGATATTCATGTTGGACGAAGAGACAGGTTTTCAAGCTCTCTAGGGCTCAGCACTGTGACAGGCAGAGTGAGGCTGAGGAACTGCTCAGTCCTACAACACCAGAATACCTTCAATTTAACAGAAACCTTCTATCCAGGAAAGGCACTGAAAACATACTGGGTTTGAGCAATATCAGGATGAAAATGCATTCTGATAATTAGAACTGAATCAGGATCCAAGGAAAGAATTTAACAGAAACCTTCTATCCAGGAAAGGCACTGAAAACATACTGGGTTTGAGCAATATCAGGATTAACACACATGCTGATAGTTAGAACTGAATCAGGATCCAAGGGAAGAACAGAAACATTTATGCCATTTTACCCATCCTAACTAAGATGATATAATTTGAACTTTATGGCTTTCATTAGAACAGAAGAGTGTAAATAAATGTGAAAAGGTGACAGCTACAAGAGGAGATGCATCATCATTTTTAAGTAAAGCTCTTAGTAAATATAAAAGAAGCTGCAACAGAGAAGTAAAATCTAAGCTGTTTGACCTACAGAAAAAACAATCAGCAAGAACCTGAGGCTCTCCCATCTCTGGCTGTTTATCTTTGCACAAATCACACATTGCTCTGGGCTCTTACTTGCCTCCTAACCTTTGTCATTCTTGTCAAACTGGCCTGTGAAGATCTCCAGGCCCAAGCTTGTTTCTTACTATGCTGGAGCAAGCACAGCCTCCATCAGGCCTTGTGGGCAGCCTGGTACAGAAATACTGATGAATAACCTGTTGGATGTATCTGAGAATATAAAAATGTCTCTACAGGCTCAGACCAAAACCCAGTGCAGGGTTCAGTGACCTCCCTGTTGCTGAGGAATGGTCCAGAAAAAGGTGTAAGCACAGGGATATGTCCTTAAATAATCTCTTCCCAACTGATCTTTGTCACTCTCAGGCTTTTTTAGCCAGCAGCAGTGGTAGCCTTTGTTTGGATGCTGCAGTGCCCATCTGCAACATTCCAGCAGGAATTCAGGGCCCTCCTCCAGGTGGGGAGTTACCCGACAGAAACTGTTTCTTCCTGAGGATGTAAGAAGCAGCAGAGTTTGTTTCCTGAGGAGATTACACAACCACTGCTAAATGGAGCCAGCGAAGCTGTGGGGAGAAGTTTCTTCCATGATCTGGGAGTGATGTGGAATTGCTAAAAAATTCCTCAGAGCCCTGAAGGGGTATTGCCTACTGCTTTTCTATTAGGAGCTCTGTGTCAGTGCTGATGACTTCCTGGTAACCCAGACTCACATATAAACTACTTTTTTGCTACTTTATGTCTTCCCTATAATCCTTTCATTCCGAATAAATAGGATTTTGCTTTATGGGAGCTGGTTAACCTTATGCTGAACTAAAAATCAGACTTGCAGTTAATTACCAGGATCTGTAGTCTAAAGCCCTCCAATCTGAGCATTTTATATAGAGAAGCACAAAAATTGAAGCACAAAGAAATGACTTAGGCCAAAACAGAAAATCTAATCAGACTTGGGCAGAGTTCAAAACAACATTAAATCTTTTATTGTAATTGCAAAACATATTCCAGCAAAAACTGATCATCAAATAGCAATAGGAAATAGCAAAGGTATTAAGAACTAGATAAACAGTATGGCATTTGAGATGCTGTATTTCAAAACTTCATCAAGTCATTAACATACTTGGTAATAGACTACCAATTATTTCTTCTTTATAGGTCAAATTTATACCAATATACAGTAGAAAAAACCTCTTAGTTAGGAAATGGGGACATAAAAATGTCTGAGAAACATACACAGTATGTCTTGAATGAATAACAAAATCTGCTATTAGAGTGCATGATGACACTCTGCAGAAAGGAACTGCTGTTTTCCCAAACATCAAAAAACAAACCCCTTTCTCCTCTCACTGCCATAATTTAATTCTATACTGACCACCTTGCCAAGACTGACAAAATAATATACAAACACTTAGCCAGTTGCTCTTACATGACCACGTTTTGTCCAAGCTGATTGTACTCCAGAAGTTTGGATTCATGTCTGGTCAGTCACTTGCTGCTTTTATTTATTTATAAATAAAGAGCAGTCATTTATTTATTATACTCCACATAGCACCCCTCCTTGGTAAACTGTGCCAGCACAGACAGCTGACCCAGAGACAGAATATCTAGACATAACACACAATTTCTTCACTTGGAGATGTTCCAGAATTCCCAGGGAAACACTGGAATCCTCTGAGGTATTGTTGTAAATGTAGTGTGAAACACTACATTATATGTACTTTTCCTTTTTATGTCAGGTCAGCCTGCACATGAGTTGAAACTGCACAAATGGGGGTCTGAACTACCATTGAAAACTTCAAAATTTACTGGACAAAGACCTCAAACTCTTAGAATATCGTTACATCAGCTTTACCTACATTTTCCAGGCTTTGGTTCTGCAAAGGGTTTTCAGGGCGAAATACACACTCAGGTAACTCAGCTGCTTCAGCCTCCTTTCAGTCTCAACAAGTGAGTCCCAAAAAGATGTTCAGACTCACATTGCCAGGCACAGTGATTCTTCACTCCCACTGCCACTGCTTAGACTCTTCCCTTGTCTGAGGGATCCTGCAGTGCCTCTGTCCCACACCCTGGACCAGCACCACTACAGCACTTCAGACTCGCATCTCTTGGGGAAAAGAGCTACGAGGTAAACAGCCAAGACTTGCAAGGCTGGAGGAACAGAGTCTCCAGAGTCCACATCTCTACATGAACTGCTCGCTGAAACCAATTTGGAATTCTCTTTAATTGGTTTAGCACCGTGCCCTTTACAGAGCAGCCAAGGAGGAGCAATGCCAGCTGCTGATGAACTGTCAGCTCAACCCACTCCCCCCAGGCACCTCTGCAAACCAACAGCCCCCTGCCTACAAAAAGGGGGAAAAACAACCTCTGCTCAGGCTAAGAAAACGAATGAGAGAAAAATCTGGCTCTGAAAAATATCCATGTCGGAAAGCATTCGGCAGAGCAACCAACAAGAAGTTTCCTACCAGACTACTTGGGACAATGAGAAAAAAATGTTACAGGTGTGGGTCGGTAGGAACTCCTGGGGTAAATGATAAATAGGTCTTTGTGACTCTGAAAGCAGCTTCTTGCTTGCAATCTCGTGCTAGTCTGTGGGTTTTACTGACAAACAGGTTAAAGCCTTTACACTATTAATTTCTAAACAGGCCAATAGAGCAATCTGTTTGCAGGGCTCCTCCCCCTGGCCTCTGCCTCGGCACACAAAGCATTTTAAAAGTGACCTGACAATACTCTTCTCTAAAGTGTTACAGGTTGAAAGGGCCCCAAAGTGGTTTGAAAAGGCCCCAAAATCTTCCCTGTGATATGTTAAAGCAGTTTAACACACTCTTCCCTCTGTGGAGCTATCAGTGCCTTCTGAGGGAACAACCCTGTAAAACAGAGTGGCAGAATCCACAATCCTGAACACGAAGCAAATAGATGGTGATCTTGGGAACATCTTCATCACTTTCCTCCCTCTAGTTCCATGGATTTTCTGGTTTTGCTCCACTCAGCAACTTTTCAGTGCAGGGGGGCACTGAACGTGACCTTACAGAATTAGCTACCTGCACAATTCCAATATAAACTGTTCTCTCTGTGGAATGATCAAAGACACTTTCTTTTTCATCACAACTGAACATGTTAACTAAACCACCATGACAAACTCCATGCTGTTGCAGTCAAATCTAAATGGCTGTTCAGTGATGCACAACAACCTCTTCTTTTAAATCCCAGCCTGCTTTGGCTCCCTAACACAACCAGTTACAATGAGATTTTTCATTCTTGCCACATCCCTTCCAACCACCTGCAGCCAGAGCATGTATTTCTTACCCAATCAGTTTGTGCTCTGTACCTGCCAGTGTGGAGATGACCTCAAGTAAATGGATATCAGAACCCACCTGCTGCCTGATTCCTGTCCTGGGGAAGCCTTAGGAAAGGTTTCAAGCACTTAAGCATGGCAATAAAGAGCTGCCTTTGAAAGTAGATAGAAATAAAACATAAGTAAGGAACATTTGTGGCCTGATTTTAACCATTAGCGGCCAAGATTTTCTGACTCTGCACTTCAGTTCCTTTACCTCAGTTAGATCTTGTCAGCACTTCAGAATCAGAATCAAATTTGCTAATATTGCAAAAACTAGCCCAAAATTTAGCCCAGCAGTGCTCCTTAATGGAAACTCAACATTGGATTAATCAGATCCATAGGAAGTAGAGCAAAGTGAAGATACAGCAGATGCAATTCTAGCATAGCATGTGTCCATGATGTGGCTTGAGTGACTCACTCTGGGTAAAATGGGAACTACCTTTATTTATCTTGAACCCAAACAAAGTCATTTTTGGAAATGCCCATCTGCTATAACACAGTCTGCTTTTTCCAGGGCTGTTCAAATTCCTCCAACATTTTCAATACCCAAGAAAAGAATGTTTTTTATATAGTCGAATAAATTTGCAATCTCTTCCTTTCCTTATGCCTGGGCATATATTATCAATATCTACACATAGTGGGGATTTACAACTCTAATTTAGCCTTGCTCAGTTTTCAGAGAAAACTGAATAACAAAGGACTATCTGACAATACTGGGTGGTGCAGGATAGTATTACTCAGCTTTGTAATTATCTTATCTCTACTTGCACAGCCATAGTTTCAATCAAAAAACCCTCAGTGTTTTCCACTCCTACTGCAGATAACGTGGGCCAACAGATCACTTAATCTATGGCTGTTTCTCCACAGAGATGATAACAGAAATTCAAACTTCCCTGGGACATTCCTGCATCAGACTCGTCTCATTGCTGCACCATTCCACCTCAAAGCAGGTTTCCTCAAGGCCAGAAGTTACAACTCAGAGTAGATGTGGCTCCTATCTAATTATATATTATTGTATTCACTTCTCCACAGACATTGAATCAGAGTTTGGTTTTCTCATTGTGGCTTTACAAGGAATGGAAATCTCTTTGAAAGCCTTTTCAGTGCTGTTATGCAGCTCTCGGGGGTGTTTGTTGATGAGAAGCTCAGCACGGGCACTGGCAGCATCAGGGGAGGGAGGGGATTCTCCCTCTGCTCCCGCCCACCAGGAGCACCCAGACCCCCAACACCAGGGAGTGGAGCTGCTGCAGAGAGCCCTGAGGAGCCCCAGAGCTGCCCCAAGGGCAGGAGCCAGGCTGGGAGAGCTGGAGGTGCTCACCTGGACAAGGGAATTCCCCAGGGAGAGCTCAGAGCCCCTTCCTGTGCCTAAAGGGGCTCCAGGAGAGCTGGAGAGGGACTGCTCATGGAGTGAAGGGGGAATGGCTTTAAACTGAAGGGTAGATTTAGATCAGATGCTGGGAAAAAAATTCCTCCCTGTGAATGTGATGAGGCCCTGGCCCAGGGTGCCCCTGGATCCCTGGCAGTGCCCAAGGCCAGGCTGGACAGGGCTTGGAGCAGCCTGGGACAGTGGAAGGTGTCCCTGACACGGCAGGGGGGTTAAAATGAGGTGGGCTTTAAGGTCCCTCCCAACACAAACCATTCCATGATAAGAGATTTTGTGCTTCTCCATAGCACCATGGGGGGAGCACAGGAGCAGAAGGACACACAGGCGAGCTCTGAACACTCATTACCCACTGGGTCTCAGGGAAGAACCACATTCAGCTCTTCAATGCTCATTTAGGCTTCCAACATTTCACTATTTAACTGCCATTTAAAGTTCCCTTGCCAGAGAGGAGCAAAGCTTTCCCTTTTTGTAAGGGGGAAAAAACCTCAAAAACCAAGCATGCAAAGAAAGCAGCCACAAACCCTTCTCCAGCCCCAAGCAAACAAATCCAGCTCCACCAAAGAATCTTTTGGACACAGTTCTGTTCAGCAGCAAAATGAAATTACCCACAATTACTTTGCCAAGGCTGTGACATATGTCAACTGCAACCATTGCTACAGTAGCATATACTTAATTTAAATCTTTTACAGAGCATTTTCAGCTCTAATCATGCTTCTCTCACACTATTTAAATTTATTTAAAAAAAAGAAAAACAAAGAACCCTGTAACACATATTCCCTAATACACATATGCAAGCAAAGCATCTATGGTCTCAAATCCAGCATGACTCACATTACAGAGCAAAAAGAGTAAGATGATTAAATAGACTGGCTCACCCAACTTGTTTTTACACATCAATAAATAACCTCAACACAGCAGAAATAGAGATGTGGTTTTCTGTTTGGAGGTAATTCAAACACTGGCTCTTCTTCAGACCTTCCACACTATGTAAAATAGAGCTGGGCAAATAATTCATTATGAATTATTCATTCAATTAATTTAATTTCTCCTGCTCACTAATTAACTATCTTGACTTTTTTGAATGTTTTCATTATCTGAGAATTATTTACTCAACAGTTTCTATGAATAACTCCTTGCCTCTAGATTGTTCACAAGCAGATTACTGCAAGAAATCAAAATTGTAAATTCAAGCTGTGCTGAATAGTTTTAATTAGATATGCAAGTCACATGGAATTTTTCTGGTTCCTCATTGGATATACGGAGAGGAAAAAAAAAAACACAAGAAACGCCACAACCAACACCACAGATATCTCCTGCAAACAAACCCGATACAAGAGAAAAAATCGCCATGAAAATTTTTGAATATATAAATTTTATAGCAGCGAACGATTTTATCTTACCCTTTGAAAAAAAACCAAACAGCTAAAACAACCAAAAAACCAGTCAACTAAGTGCTTTAATTTAGAAAAAGTGAAACACACCTTACATGTATCTAATCTTCAAACACTCCAACTTCCCCTGCAAGTCTGGGTTCTCTTCCAGGCTGAAGCCCCCACTACATTTCCCTACCCCAGTAAGGCAGGCAGCAGTGCCCCCAGTGTCACTGGGGTGAAGGGGATGCCCCAAGTCTCCTCTCTATTCCCCACCAAGGAGAAGGTCCTGGCCAGTTTAGCTGGCTCTAGAGAAGCTCTTATAGAGGTTGTGTAGCTCTTTTTCTGCTTTGCAGAGGAAATTTAAACAGTTATGGGACAAACAGAGAGACCATATGGACTAACTCTTGTCTTGTGATTCAAATGCTACCTCAGCACTGGGTTCTGATCCCTTAGAGCAGAACCAGGCTGTGCCTTGGACCCCCAGCTACAGACACAAGCATTAAGATATGTCCTTGCTTGTTTATGAGATTTTAAGAAGCACAGAAGGGAATGATGGAATGGGGGATGTCTGCAAGTGACTAGAACATTGTCAAGAGCAGCAAACATGGCTGGGGGAGCCATCCACATACACAGACACAAGAGGTATAAATAGCTTTTCAGCACAGTAAAAGAAAATTTTCCCTGCATCATCTAATAATAATACCCACAAAAAAAAAAATCTTCCCAAAACCCCAAGCCTACCTTGGACACATCTTCTTCCTACAGTTGCTGCTGCTGCTTGCAAATGGGAGCTCACCTCCATGGTGAGAGGAAAAGGAGAAGTAAAGATGGCAAACAATCATCTCTCAGAGCACAGAGTGCTCCAGAAGGAGACAGAGGGACAGCAGGACCAACAGCCACCAACCTCTGCCTGCAGGCACTCAGCAGCTGCAGGCAGTTACAGCACTGGGCAATTCTCTTGCCCATTTACAGCCACCTTTGTATCTGCTCCCCAGCACCTGGGGTGGGGCCATTGTGTGGTGGACCCTCACCAGGTGTCAGCAATCAACCCTGATGGAGCTCCTGAGACACAGGTGCTGTGAGTTGCTCAAAGTTAGAGTTCAAATCATGGGGTGATTATTAACAAAGCATGGATTTTCATAAGAAACATGCCAGATTTGGATATATTTTGCCCCCAAGAACAAATCTTTGCCTTATCTACGTGCAGGTGATAAATTATTTTGGTTTAAATCCTGAAGTGTCAGTTTGACCTTTTCCTTCAGCACAATAAAGACCCTGTACTCACAGCTGAAGACCTTATGAAACACAAGACTATGCCTAGGGTTTGCCAAGTGGAACGCTTAACATGCCTTACAAGAAGATTGTCCTTAAAAAAACATTTTCAGATAATCCATGTACCAAATAGATGAATTATTATTTCTGTTAAAATAATTCCTATCTCTGTCTTTAATCTAATATAGAGTGTTTCCAGCCAACTAAATTTAGTTAAAATTAGTGTCCTACAGTATTTTTATTCACACAAAACAGTTTTTCTAGAATATCACACAGACTTGTGTTGACAAAAATCCTTGAAGACTTCCTAAAGAAGACTTCCTTAGGGCCAAGCACCAATTCTGCTCACAAAAACACCCTGAACTCCTTTCTTGCCTAGTGGTATTCTACTTATTAAGTCTCCAGCGTACGTGTTACAGCAAACAGATGAAACTGTTGGTGACAATGTGCATAATGAAGAGACCCCATTCCTTACAGAGAAGGCTAATTAATCATTAGGTGAGTGCTAGTAAATTTTCTGAATCACCAAGTTTCTGACAGACACGCTGTTAAGCCAGCGAAATGCCCACAGATGTTACTTGCCCATCAGAGGGGAACATATTCTCTGGAGGGCTCTGAGCATCTTGTCACCATTTATTTTTTATTTCTGAACAAAACAAAAAAATTAGCAAACCCATGTAATGATTAATGTATATATGCAAGCAAATGATAATAGCATGAAGCCTATTAATAATTAAAGCCAGTGCTGGATTTTAAGATACTAAAGTTGAAATGTGAATTGCTTTCCAGCAGCTCTATAGAATGGTACAGTTAATGAATCCATTGCACTGCCTCCCTAATAGCTTCAGCATAACTTAATTCAGAGAAAACAATCCTGAATTTTCACAGCAGGAGTCTCAGTTTTACTTTACTTTCTCCCTATGCCTTTTAGTACTTTACTGGAGCAGTCTCCCCACGAAGGCTCCATGGCCAGGTTCAGTAACCTGTGTGATTGTCCCCCACTGGATACAACAGCCAGAGCCTTGGAACAGCTCTGTGTTTGCCAAGAGCCCCCCACTGCTCCACAGGCTGCTGGCCAGGATGTGACCAAATGTGCCACAATCCCAATGGCAAAACCAGCCCAACACCAGACAGCCTTTGTGGAACACTGTGAGGGCGTTCACAGGGGTCCCAGGTTGAGGGAAGAGAGGAGGATCTGACTCCATGTTTCAGAAGGCTTGATTTATTATTTTATTATATATATTACAATAAAACTATACTAAAAGAATAGAAGAAAATATTTCCTCAGAAGGCTGGCTAAGAATAGAATAGAAAAAGAATGATAACAAATCTTCTGTCTCAGAGAGTCCGAGCCAGCTCACTGTGGCCATTAATTAAAAACAACCAACATGGGCCAATCCCAGATGCACCTGTTGCATTCCACAGCAGCAGATAACCATAGTTTGCATTTTGTTCCTCTCAGCTTCTCAGGAGGAAAAATCCTAAAGAAAGGATTTTTTCATAAAATATGTCTGCACCGGTACACCAGAAAGGTGGGACAGGTTTCTGCAGGATTAGGACAGGGTACTCCTCAAGGACACCTTAAATCTGCAGTTTCATTTAAATCATCCTTCTCCTTCACAGATATTATAATGGCCTCAGAAAAGCATTAATGAGTATTTTTTAAAGTATTTCTGTAATGACAGGGATATTTTTCAGGTGCACAATTCCAGGCAGGGCCTCAGCAGGACTCAAGTTTGAAACCTCTCTTCCTCACTAAACGTTTTCCTTTCAACAGTTTTGAAGTTTTTTCCCCCCTGCTATTACAAAAGAGGCTGGCATATATGAAAACTACCATTTCTTTTATTCCTCCCCCTCCCTCCCCAGGTATTAATTACATTATAGTTCATTAGCTCAGCTCATTAAGACCACAGTAGAGGTAGGAAATAGGTAATTGGCTAGGTACAATTATTACATTAATTTAATTAGCTGTTTTGTGCTTTTATCAAAAAGGTGACCTCTGTGGAGTCTGGAATAGGTTTTCCTCCCTTGCTGCTTGCTGGGTTGCAGCCTTGGGTCTGTGATTACCTAGGAGGATGAAAAGCAACATTCAAATTGCTTTTGGTGGGGTTCAGACTGAGGGGAAGAGGCAGCTGCATCCAGACACTGCTGTACAGGAGTGCTGCATTTTGATGTGACTTACTCAGACACCACTGCTGCTTTACTGTGTCCTGCAAAGCACAAGCCTGGGCGTGGGGAATGTGGGATTGCAGTGCTGGAGACAGACCAGATCCCTTCAGAGCCCATGAAAACCAGAGCAAAAGGGTTAAAACCCATGGAAGGTACAGAAAATATTCACACATCTGCACGCAGGTATGTGCTGGCTTGGTGGCAGTGCCACGGGGAGCACAGCAGGACTTTCACCCCGTGCCACTGTGAATGCCTGCACAGGGCTCAGCACAGGCTGCCCCCAGCCACTCCTAAAGGAGGTTTTATTTCAATATTGCCTTAATTAAACAACTAGAATGATTTGTTCCCGAGAACACCACACAAATGAACACCGTTGGTGGAAGCAGCTCTAGGGATGCTTTCAATTAAAACAGCAATTGGTGGGGGTGGCAAGGCATGGTCCAGTTCCTAATTAAGTAAATGTGACATCTCCCACTGACTAAGGTGGGAGCTGGACAAAGCCCAGAACTGAGAGGGAGGGGGTGCAGCAGCAGGTTCAAGCAAGTTCAAAACAACACTAAGAGGTTCATTTTTCATTGTTATAGAAAAATACCTGTTTAGGCTACAAAGGAGTTTCAAAAGACTATTCTATCTAAATAAAACCTATATTTAGGTAAAAAACAAAGCAAAATTTCAAGTAAAAAATGTGTTGTTTTTTTTATTTTATTTTTTAAATTCATCCCTGTGTTCATTTTGAAAAAAAATCTCTTCAAAATAAAATATCCATGACCATTCTGAAGTTTAACATTTTTGTAGTATCCCAGACACTCACATCTAAATCTCACATTGCTAAAATTTAGGTTTTTACACTTACTACTTCAATATTATGTCACTTCCCAATGCTGACAAACAGCACAAATGATACCTGTCTGTTTGTGCAGTCACACAAGGGATGAAGCTGGGATTATAAATTATCTCCAGAGAAATAAGAGTCACAAAACAAAAGCTTGTCAAGTCAACTGGAGCAAATTGGTATTGTGCTGGAACAAACTGGAGAACTAACAAGCAATACAAATGAAATCATGGACAGCTAGAGCAGATCCATAGTTTATCTTCCAGAGTCAGTTAATGTCAATGTCAGTGGAATTTGCACAAGCAACAAACCCTCAACCTCAGCTCTACACTAGCTGACATTTCCTTCCTTTTAAAATTGGCAGTGGAACCTAAATTTAACCTCTGGAGAATATGCCACATGACATCTGTGTTCTTTACATGTTCAGCTTAAGACTTTGAAAGCTAATTTATCCAAGCAGCACCTCAATAAGTGACTCGCCTAGCAACTGCTGAACTCCTGTCACTTGTTGGCTTCTGGCAGCAGAGCCTTTTTCTCTTGAGAACTCATTCTTTAATAATGACCGTCTCAGACCCCTGAGGAAGACACTAATGAGCATTTGAAAATGCCAAAAAAAAAATATCTAACAGCGTTCGGTGATTTTTGAAGAAACAACACCTGTGAAAAGTGATCATTGTACCAATAGATTTTTGCAACAAATTGTGCCAGGCTGTGTTATTAGATTCATATTGAATCTCATGGCCAAAATTCAAACACTGAAACAGACGCTTGAAATACTGAAAGCCAAATTAAAGATTTCTTACAAAGTGCTGCTTCTGTTACATGCTTAAGAAAACAGCATGTGAGAAGAATTTTGAAACAAATGTCCAAAGCAAAACAGCTTCAAAATAATAAAGTCCAGTGACACAAGTGCCTTCCCAAGCTCCCCTGGATCCAGATATGTGACGGTGTTCACAGGGGGCTTAGGATGAGGGAAGGGATGAGGATCTGACTCCAGGTTTCAGAAGGCTGATTTATTATTTTATGATATATATTACATTAAAATTATACTGAAAGAATAGAAGAAAGGATTTCATCAGAAGGCTGGCTAAGAATAAAATAGCAAAGAATGAAAACAAGCACTTCTGTCTCGGACAGAGAGTCCGAGCCAGCTGGGCTGTGATTGGCCATTAATTAGAAACAACCAACATGGGCCAATCACAGATGCACCTGTTGCATTCCACAGCAGCAGATCATCAATGTTTACATTTTGTTCCTGAGGCCTCTCAGCTTCTCAGGAGGAAAAATCCTAAGGAAAGGATTTTCCATAAAAGATGTCTGTGGCACTAATATAAGTCAGTGGAGAAGGATATGGAGAAGTGGCTTTTCCAAGTGACACTGGCCTGTCCCTGCCCTGAGGGGAAGCAGCAGTGACACAGACACAGATGAGGCACTGCACGTTTTGCCAACGTTCCTGCAGAGTTTCTGTATCTCTACAGAGAAAGCACAAATTGTGCAGCCATGTGTTTACTGAATTTCCCTCCTCTGTGGTAACAGGTTTTCTCATTCTACCAGGGGGCAATGCAAAATAATTCCAGAACTGCAAAATAAACATTGTTGAGAAGGGAAACACAAAATGCAGGCACACGTTGGTCAGAGGAGGGGCTGGTGTCACAGGGACTCTGCCCTGCACACCCCTTACTCCATCTGTGCAGGAGGTTTGGGTGCTGTGGGGGTGTGACAGTAGCACAGCAAGGCAAATCTGCAACGTATTGACACGAGTTTGAAATGGAGACTCTGAGTGCCAAATAAAAGCAGGTACTTCTATCACTTCATAGATATTTTAACATCTTCCCCTAAAGAAATAAAGTGGTGTTGTACCCAGCTGTATTAGCAACAAATCAAATGTTCTGCAAACACCAAGAGACCAGGAGAAAATGAGTTTGAGATATTATCCTTGTTCTTTACTTACACGCCCCCATTTGCAGAAACACTCAACTCTATCCTCCCTTTATATTAGAGGAAAATTAATTAAATGGGTAATAATTTAGAACAAAAAAGGAGAAATAACCTGTAGCACAAAGACATTATTAATGAAGAACTGTTACTTGAGAATAGATGGATAGATGCATTAAAAAGAAAAACAACAAGGAATAATTTAACAGGTATAAAACTGTGCCTTTCAGATAGTCATGGTCATTTCAGTAAAATGATGTGCTTGTTTTGGGGGAATCCAGCTCTCCTGAAAGCTAGGTAAGAGTTTAAATTACCCCATCTATTTACAGTTACTGAATAGCAAAGTGCTACAGGAAGATGTGTCAGAGAATAGGTAGATATATGCTGATAGCATCTTGTCACCAACCTGAGATGGGCTCTTGCACTTGAATATTCAAGCAGAGGTAGAAAGAACAATTCATATGCATTACTGAAACATTGTACAAATGCCATCTGAATCAAAATCCTAGACTGGCCTCTCTGTAAAATGGGAACAATTTTAAAAGTCTCCTGATTCCTGCCTGTAGACTGGAAGCATCAGATAAAGCACTGGGAAAATAAACCACATATCCAAATTTGTTTGCTCTGCCAAAATTCACACACTCGCGTGCTCATGTGCACAGGAATTTGTGCATTTTGCCCACTCTTCAAGGAAATGAATGAGCTTGGGGCACTGGAAACTAGCAGAAAAATAATCCAGATCAAATACAAACTATGGCTACAGAGAACAACCTTCATCCCAAATTCTTAATTCCAGAAAAAAAATGCCATCCAACCCACCAGAACATCTGTGAGAAAAGAAGATTTTGCAGTCCCAGGGGTTTGGTGTGCAGCCACTGGCAGACCTTGAGGACAGAGCATGGCAAATGGCCAGGGGGGTCAGGGCAACCATTCCCTCACTCTGTCTTTGTTTTTCTGCTTACTAATTTCCTCTTTCATTTAACTCAACAGAAAAAACACAAAGCTGAATCTCAGTTGCACGTGGTTAAAATTAATCTTTGCAAATTCTACAGACCCCAAATCCTCTTGGTACAACTTAATTTTTAAGGGATGCCCAGCAATGATTTGCTGTGAGATGAATAATGCATTTATATCACATACTAGTTGTAGCAAAAATAATCTATAAATGTTTAATAAATATCCTGTAATGCTTTTGGTGAGCATGTTATAAATAAGTAACAATAGATTTGCAATGAAATATTTATATGCATTTTGGCTATTGTTATGCTTTAAGTGTTCAAGGAGCCATTACTAACAAAGTGAATGGAGTTATCAAGGTTATAGATATGTTCTGCAAGCCATTTATAATGAAATGTTCAACACTTAAAGTAAATGCATTTGTAGAGGTTGTTGACAAAGTGTAAGTGTCTAACAAGCCATTCATACTAAACTCCACGCAGATATAAACAATACGTAGGCATTTGATAAGTCATTTATAGTGGGCCATGAAACTCTTCTCTGCTGGGAATATATTGCAAGATCCTGTGTGTCCCTGTATCCCAACCCTGCAGCATGCTTACAAATGCGTGGGTAGAGCTTGACAAATCCCTTACAACTGATATTATTAGGCTGCAGCTCAGCTGTTACACCCAGATAACCTGGAGGCTCAGCAGCATGGATAACTTCCACACCAGCACTGGGGTCCAAAAACAGCCTGAGCGTTCCTCCCACCCTGCTGTGGGGGGACACAGGGAATTCTGAGCTATCCACAGCGTGGAGAACAGCCCTGGCACCTGGCAGGACCAACTGTACCCCTTGGCAAACTCAGAGTGCTCCCGGTGCCGTTTAAAAACCAGGCATGAGTGATTCCCAGGGATGTTAGTGATGGGTTTGCTCCACACGCTGTGATCACAGGCTGACCCTTCAGATGTCACAGCACCTGTCCCCGTGGGGACCACCTGAGGCTGCCTTTGGCTCCCCCAGGTGCTGCTGCTTTGTACTCTGCCCTTCTGAGCACTTTCACAGCTCCTATAAAACACCCTGGGCTCTGCAGCAGCCGCTGCTCACAGCTCTTCCTCACCCTCAGAGGCTGAGATGCCCAGGACAGCAACATTGTTCTCATGACAGGAAATCATCCTGGTTCCTCACTTAGTGAAAAGAGCACTACAAATAGCTGGAAAGGTTTAAAACCTGTCTGAAATAATACCATTAAAGGTGGAAGGATTTAACCAGCTCTCACACAGCCACTCAGCCAGGGCTTAACGGTAGGGGATTTGGCTTGGAAAACTGCAGCAATAGCAGAACAACTAGTTGAATACAGGGAAAAAGTAATACTCATTTCTGTATTTCAGTTAATCTGCTAAAACACAGGTCTATTATAGTCTGCTGGAACATGCATATGGTCACAACAGAACTGAAAAATAAAGGAAGACTTGCTTTGAATCCCTCCCAAAGGTGACAAAAGTGGATGCCATTGGAAGGAAGAGGACATCAATGTGAGATAAATTAGCCAAATCGCTCACTGAAAATGTGGGATTGTATTAAGTTAAACTTCAGAGGAAATAAATAGAATTTTAAATTCAATAACTTCCGTTGACATTATGAGCTATTGTATATAAACTGCAATGCAAATTTAATTGCTACACTATTTTGTGTGTTCCACAGCACTGATTCATTCCAGGGTCAATATGGGGTTTGCTCCCTTTGTGTCTCTACCAGGAGTGTCAGGCACATGTGACAAGTATTAGATTTTGCTCTTCACTTATCCCCTTTCAAATTGCAAAACCAGTCTATGAAAATAACCTTCACTCTGTCTTTAGCTAGCTGCAAAGGTAAATTCTTATCTCAACTTCATCTGTATCCTCAGTTTTATATCAACACTAAAACATTAGAGGGAAATACTTTCTAATAATGATACATTAATGAGCAATAAATTACAGGGGAAATACTACTTAGAACATCCATATTAACGCTAAATGAGTTCTTCATTATTAATATAGTATCATAAATATAAAAAGGGAATTATAAATAATTAGGTTATGATTTTAAACTGTTAAACGCTAGAAATTATCTTTTTATTTCAAATAATTTCAGTAGATGTTGGAAAATTTACCCACCCTTGGGCACAGACCTTCATGCCAAGTGAAGCAATTTGAGAAGGAATGGGTGCTCCAAGTGCACAAGCCCTGCCATGCCTGAACCCAGAGCTTATTTCACTAACAGGGAAAGTTTGTTTGGCTGAGGAGGAGAAAATCTGAACTAGCACAACCACAGATTCTAGAAAAAGAAAGTCATTACAATTTTTACTTGTATGGGATAATAACATCTTCCCTGTTGTGATTATAAGCCTTTTATAAGCATAGGAGTCAAATGAAAGCCACCAGTAGAAAATGTGTCCCAGTGACCTTGTGCCAAACATCCACAATGGTGCCAACAGCATCTTTTGACTGGAGTTCATCCTCCCACATTTTCAGATCTTAGACTCTGAGAGTGCTAAAGAACAGCATGGCCTTTTACCAACAAAATATATTAAGACAAACTCAGATTTACTTTCTCATAGTTATTTTCCTTTTCTTTTCTCATTTCCTAAGCTTCCCTGATAAAAGTCTTCTGATGCATCTACTAAAAACTGCTGATGTGCTGCTTCACCACAAAAAATGAGGTGAGAAGAAATAGTGTTTAGGCAGTGCATGAAACAATAAAAAAGATAAAGTTTCTGTGACTTTTCTAGCAGCTGACTAATACCAGGGTAAAGGAATCAAATACTTTGTGTTTAAGTGCAAAAATGGGGGCTGCCATTTTCTGCATATTGCTGCACATGGCTGCATATTTTCTATTTTTCTATTATGAAAATGAGGGCTGCTATTTTCTATTATACCAGGTATAATAATGATATTTCATGCAGGAAAACCTTACTAGGGTGCTAGAGGGCTTTGGGCAGTTTAAATTTATCTAGGTGATGGAACTGGGAGTAGGGACCTACAGAAATGCTCCTCATTTCTCTGCATTCTCAATATTTAAGGAGGCCCTTCTGTACAAAGATGAATACGCACAACCCATCATTAATACAAGCTTTGGAAACTTATCACTTCATAATTTTACTTTGTCACAGATCTAAAAGAAAAAACGACATGTACACAGCGAGTGACAAACTGCAATCTCACAAGCACCATGTCTATGCAAATGCTGTCAATAAGGCTCTAAACAGCTCATTCATTGCCAGGCTCATACCCAAAATTGAAACTCTTCTCACCAAGCTCTTGCAGGCTGGAGGTTATTTTTCATTTAGATATGACTGTTTAAAATATAACGATGTTGCTGAGATATCATTTGTCTTGCCCATCCTCTGAAAAAGCACAATTCAGAATTTTGCTTGCCAGCCTCACAGGGAGGCAGGTGAGTGTCACAGGTGCCTTCCTGTGGCCCTGCCCCTCTTCCCATGCCCTCTCTGTGCTCCACAGGATCCTCTGCAGACCACCGGATCAGACCAGTAAAATACCACACACGTTTTTGCATTGTTACTGGGGTTGGATATTTTTGCTACTGGGCTGTCCCTGAGGCCACAGAGGGGCAGGAGGTGAGAGCACAAGGGGAGCAGTGCAAGTGCCAGTCAGGAGGGCAGGAATGGGATCACCCCGCCAGGCTTGCAGGGACCTGTGAGCTCAACTTCAGCCTCTCATGGGAAACTGGGTGAGAGAAACATCTGAGCCTGACTGTCCTAAAACGCGTTTTTGTGAGGGAGCTCTCCCTTGTGGCCACTCCAAGGAGACTGAGGAGCCTTGCAAGTGCAGCTGAGGTGTGTATTCTGCTCCTGCATCCTCTGCATGGAAAGAACAGCCTCACATGGGGACAGAAAATGTGGTCAGCTGAGAACACATAACTGCAGAGGTGTCTTGTAGCCAGGATATTTTCTGAAAAATCCTCTCAGGACTTTTTCTCCTGAGAAGCCGAGAGGCCTCAGGAACAAAATGTAACCAGTGGTTATCTGCTGCTGTGGAATGCAACAGGTGCATCTGGGATTGCTCTCATGTGGTTGTTTCTAATTAATGGCCAATCACAGTGAGCTGGCTTGGACTCTGTCTGAGACACAAGCTTCTGTTATCATTCCATTCTTTTTCTATTATTAGCTAGCCTTCTGATGAAATCCTTTCTTCTATTCTTTTAGTATAGTTTTAATATAATATATATCATAAAATAATAAATCAAGCCTTCTGAAACATGGAGTCAGATCCTCGTCTCTTCCCTCATCTTAAAACCCCCATGAACACCGCCACAGTGTCTCAAAATGAAAACCAGTAAGAAAGGAAGGAGGAACATGGATAAATAATTATTTAATGCAGGTTTGTGTTTTCATGTGACTACCTTGATGTCATAGTTGTGCTCCAAAATAACAACTGCATGAAGAAGATCTATAATTAGGGGACATCAAGAGCTTCACTGTAAACTGGAATAGCCTGTCAGGTTCAGATTTCTCTTTCAAAAACTCCTGGAATTGCAATGACAGGAGTTCATTAAATGGATAAAAGATAGTGATACTGCTGCTTTCTTGTGTTACTGATCTTGCTTTTAATGAGAAATGGTGGGGTTTTTTCCCTTTTACTCTTGGAAATTATGCATGGAGCCTCCAGCCTGCTCAGATGCATCCAGTGCAGTTGAAAAGGTTCTCCCAATTTCTGTGGCTGTATATTCAATTAATGTAATATGTCACAACATTTTCAAAATGCAAGTTTCTTAGGAAAAGAGACATTACTGTGAAAAAAGGAATTTAAAATACATGTAAAACACATCTTCTTGGGAAAGTATTTGATTCAAATTGTTAGAAGACAAAAACTCATAAAGGTCTCTCTTATGCCTTCCTTCTTAATCTTCAGCCAAAGTTTCAGGACCATAAACTGGCATCAATAGAAGCTGCATCTCAGGAATGAAAGGAATATATGGCCTTTAGAGAAAGAAATTTTTACACTTAAAAGAGAGAGAGGGAACATTTCTATGCTTTGCAGTCATTCAGCATAAAATTACTTACTTATTATTCATGACTATCTTTAAATGCTTTATTGAAGCATAATGCAAAAAAAGTACCTGCTCAAACTTAAAACCCAAAATTTCACTGATCCGTTCTACATTTGGGCTTCAGCTTCAACATCTGTTAAACAACTCCATTATTTCCCCTATTTTTTGACACTGACAGGTGAGTGTACCAATCATTGCTTTGGTTGTGACAGGGCCAACCACCCACCAAAAAAAAAAAAGTAAAATAAAAAGCCACAGCAAATGCAATTGTACAGTTTGCAAAGGAGAGCTGAAGATGGGATTGCTAAGTAGGAGCAAAAAGTGTCAGGTGCAGCCTGGCTTGCTTTGGGTGTTCATTCCCCTGGGACCCTCACTCTGGATGTTTTCCTTAAGGTTTGCTAGGAGTGTTTGGTTCCTTGAACCCAAAATCTTCACATATCTTCACTAAGCTTTCTCATTCCACATTCTCACTCCAAGGACTTATTCCTCTCATGTGTGCTCAGGATATAAAAGTTGTGCTTTCTCAGATATTTTTGGAGCTAGGGGAATGGAGACTCCTGACTTCCCCCTGCAGCCTCAGACTCAGATTTGCTTCTGCAGATCCTGGTGTATCATTAAACCTTTGGTCCTACCTGGGGCTGCACCCCAGGGTAGAAATCAGCTTGGGTTTCTACAGAAAGAATGAACTTCTGAGGAGCAGGCAGCTATCCTCCTGAATCTGGCTGAAGAATAACAAGGCAGAGAAAGCCTCTGCCAGTGCCTGAATCAAGCCCAGTGTGCATTCAGATCAATTCCATTGAAGCATGAAGCAGACAGATATTAAGCTCTTAATTACAATTTGCAAGGATTATGAAGAACTGTGTTAGTGAAGGAAAAACAGTGGTTTTGTTTAGCAAACTGTTTCGTCTGTTAGTGTTGCAGATTTTCTGGTGTCAGGAACTGTTGTCTGCTTCATTTCCAACTTCAGCTTCATGCAAGTCCTTCTCAGGTAGAAAATGTGAGTGGGGTGACTTCCCCTCCTGCTCTCTCCAGCTTTACTCAACAGAGCTGACATTTCAGAGATAGCTCCCTCTGCCCACCTGCATTTCACATGCCCTGTCACCACTGCACATCCTCAAGAGCCCTGGACTAGGCACACATCCCTCGCCATCCTCTAATTTCATCAGAGGGCAGCCCAAGCTACACTATCTCACTCAGCTACAGAGCAATGGCTGAAGCACTGACACCCTCCTTTTCTTTGCATCAGGTCACCCTTCTGGGGTGGGTTGTTTGCCACACAAAGCTTTGATCCCCTGTAATAAAGAGAGGCTTAGGCCATTCTGGTTGCCACCACCCTCTCCCTTCAGGTTTAGCCTGGCTGGGAATCTGGCAGCAAGAAGCCATGGAAAACAGTGACCTCACTGCCATTCCAGAATGAAGTCAGGATGTCCAAAAAGCCTTTTCCCTTTGTTTAACATGAACCCAGGGTACACAGCTGAGCTTTTCTGCAAACGAATGGACTCCTCATGCCGCTGCCATGGCCTCCCTGCCTGCTGGAAGTTTGCTCTTTGGGCAGGGATTCTGGTGGAATGCAATCATTTAAGTGTGATTTATGGCAGGGCTCTGTGAGGCTGGCTTAGTGCAAGGTGAGTGCACAGCAGTGCTTTAATAGTCCTTTTCCATTAGCAGGTATGTTTTTCAGTTGGCTTCCCTGCGACTGGAAGAGTTATAAACGTAACATATAAAACACTGTTGGTAAATGTCTGCAGGCTGAGAGAGACTTTACTGCTTGCCTCTCTGAAGGTGAGATAACTATATGCCTCTGGAAAATAACCTTCCAGGTGATAGCTGTGACTAAAAACTTGATGGGGAGAAGGAAAGAGTGTTTACTGTAGTGAGCTTAAAAGGAACATCTATTCAGAAGCAGATCTAGAGGGGAAAAACAATCTTCTCTTTGCTTGTACTGCTCTTCTTGCTTATAGGCTACCTCTCTGAATATCCACACCGGTGTTAAATGGCATTAATAATTGCTAAGTTGTATTAAACTGCATATCAATCAAATTAATAATGTCTACCGTACTTGAGGCATTTAGGTTCTTCAGAATCACTAGCATCTGCTCCTATTAAAAATGCCAGATGATTTGCAAATCCAAACTTTTGGTGAAAAAAACGTTAGCTAACAAGGTGAAATTAAAATTTACATCTTACTCCAGCATAATGAATATAATTAAAAAGAGTGATAAAATCCTTGAATTAACCCTCATCCCATTTTGCACAGCACTATTATGCAAATTAAACACTGAAAACTTAGTACCAGCAAAAGATTCTAATATAAATATGTTCTAATTTTAAAATTAAGAAAATATAAAAACATGCCACTGGATCTGTGACTGCACCCTTTGTCACTGCTGAGTTAAAAAGCATAACTGGGGGCATATGCCACAGTGAGATAACTCAAGTCTTGAGTTACTGAGGGATTAGAGTTTGTTCCTGCTTCTTCTACCAGGCATCATATTATTCCCACAATTATTTTGGTGTATAATTTAATTAGCCTCCCTGCTATAATCAAGCTGCACTCTGTCATCAAAAACATTCAAGCCCTGCAAAATATGCATCAGAATTGGAGCGTTCTGGGTTGCTGGGTTTTGTTTTGGTGCTTTCAGCACTCATGTAATTTTTCTAGTGGTAAAGTCCTAACAAAAGCATTCATTTTAAGTTCTGCCTGAACAAATGATGTCCAGCATGGCTCTGAGCATTTCAAATCTTTGTTCAAAGTCCTCTCAGCTGGCTCCCCAAGGGTCCCTCCTGTGGTCTCCCTGAAGGCCTCAGCTGAAGACAAAAGCACAGCAGCAGTTCTGAGGTTTTGGGTTTCTTCTCCTTCCGTGTGGATATTTGGTTTGCAGGACAAGTCCTGGATTCCTGCAGATTCCAGGAGGGAAAGTCTGCTTTGCTAGCACAGGGCTTGGACAGCTAACAAGTGTTCAAAATAGAAACTTCTTTAAATTCACCATATCCGTGTTGCAGAGAAAACTATCGCTGCACAGGGGCACAGATGAGGGGCTACAGGGGTTGGAGTCTATCTCTCAAATCCCAGCTGCTGCTCAGAAATACTGTACACAATGCTCCTACCAAATCTACAGCAAGTCATTGACCAAACTACTTGTCTGCTTCTCCCCCTCCCATCCAAATTAGAGTAGCTAACTTAATGAAAAATGATTTTTTTTCTTTTTGTCGCTTAGGAGGGTCTGAACATAAAGCTCTTATCACCAAGCCACAGCTGTAGGAGGAATCCTTTAATCACAGCCTTCCTCCTTGAAGAAGAATATAGATTTATGACTGGACTTTGGTTACTGAGCGAGAAAGAAATATTGCCAGCAGCCACCATACTACTTCCCATAGGCTGTAAACAGCTTTAATCTGCTTTAGCTGTCATTTTGAAGTCGAGAGATATTAGAGTACAATGTAATTATGTAGTTGTGGGCAGAAGCACAGTTTATTTTCCTTAAACCAAAGTGGCAGAGGTAAATTCGTAGCCTGTGCCTAAACAAACAAATCCTCCCTCCTTGCTCTGGCTGCCACCACGGGTGCAGCAGTCCCAGCCCTTGGGTGCTGCTCTGCTCCTCCTTTCCTGGGGACCCTGGGTCCCCCATCATGCTGGGATTCATTTGTTTTTCTCTCCCAGACACACAAAAAGGAGAATATTTTCCTGACTAGTACAAAAAGCTACTGGAAATGCTGTTTTTGTTAGGGGCACTCCAGGCACAAGTTCAACTCTGAGCTTCCCAGGGTGAAAATCTACTCCCAAAAGCAAAGACACTCGTTTTCTTAAGTTGCTTCAATATAACATATGCCTGTTGCTATAGAGAGAGTATTGGAATAGCCTGGTTAGTTATCATTTATCTTTGCTTTTCTATTTAATAGGGCCTCTCAGGAAAGAAACCTCCTACTTAATTATTGAACACCAATAAAAGGGTGTTTAGATTTTTCCCCCACCTCTAGGAAAAAAAAAAAAGAAAAAAAGAAAGCTGCTCCCTTCGAGTTTTTTTTTTTTTTTGTTTGTTTCTTTTTTTTTTCAGGAAAAACTGCCAAGTTCAAGTCTGGAATATGCAGGCTCCAAGTACAGCACTTACTGGAAGAGTTTCCTGTGTTCTAAACACTCAGTCCCAGAGTTACCTGATGTTCTGGTTTGCATGCCAGGTGAAATTTCTTCAACAGAAAATAAAACCAATTCTTTATCACAGTACCACCACTGTCAGCCAACAAAATACCCATTCCCCAAAGTTCTGCAACCTTTAATTCCATCCTGTCCTTGAGAAATCTTTACAGTCACTTTCTACCAATATTCTCAAAATATTCACCTGCAAAGCAGAGTCCAACATGGTGAAGTCTACCTTAATTCAGCATATCATCAAAGCACCCAGTTTTACTGGAATCTGACATTTATAAAACTGCAATAAGCATATAGATATGTTTCCTCACCTTATTTATTAGGTGAGCATAATGAATTTACACGGACTGCTGTCATTAAAGAACAGTTGCCTCTTGGCCTAAGATTCCAGGGAAGAAAATTCTAAACCATACATCCCTCTTTATGTGATCTAATACTGCTGGTTCTTCATGAGTTAAGACAACAAAGCACAGATAAAGTGCAGTTTTCCTGGATATATATTGTTTTATGCTTCATATTGCATTTTAAAATTCATAGATTGAGGGATCTATTTGCCATCAGCTATATCCTATTGCCTTTGCAAGGAGCTGCTGTGACTGTTATGCAGGACACTGCAGCCTCTCTGGATTTTCATACCAATAATCTCCTCCTGATGGAGTTTTTCCACCCCCCCAAATTCTATCAGAAACTGCTTAAAATATCTGAGCCTGATCCGTGCTGTATCTCATCAGTTCAACTGCTTTTAGGTGGTGCACAGACAAGATATCATTAATTAATACCAGAGTGACCTAAAGAAAATATATTTGTTCATTCATTAGCAAAAAGAATGGGAAAAGAAATTAAAGGCAATGCATGGTTTATGGGGCAAATTAAAAGGAGTGATGTGCTATAGCACCAGGAGCTGTAATTATCAATTCTGTCTGAAAAGGGAATAAACAGTCCTGCAGGGCTCTTTGCAGCATCATTTTGCCTCTGTATTCCAGCCAGGCATCAGTCTCCATGGAACCCAAGCACTTATCCAAGCAAATCATTCCTGCTAAGAGCAGGACTTCTCCTAGCAGCACCAAAGGTCTGGGTGCTGGGGGCCTGTCAGGAAGGAATGCTGGGCTGAACTGCTGATTTCAGAAGTTGAGGAAGGCACATCAGTGGCAAATATGAAGAAGGGAAACACAGTGGCCTGTGCACTTCAAGAGCAGCTCCCTCAGTTCTTTATTCAAGTGACAGCACAAAAAGGAAAGGCAATTTTAGGTCACTCAGAGCTTAAAAAAATGAAGATGCAGAGTAAAGAGGACAGGAAAACACCAGCACAATCTCAAAATGAAAACACTGAGCTTCAAAGATTGAGAAGTCTTCTCAGTAAGGATTAACATTTTCAATTAATAACTTTTATGATAAATTGTTGTGATAATTAAATGAGAATAGAGACTGGGTGTGTAGCAAATGTTCTGGAGAGTCAGTGACTGCAAATTTCTCCTTTCTTTTCTCCATCAGCATTCACCAGTCATCCCAGATATTAAAATGAACAGCTAAACATAATCTGGTACAAAACAGCACCATGGTCATTAAAAAAAAAAAAAAAAAGGAGGGGGAAGAAAAAGAAAAACCTAAAAAGGAGTCCTGCAATTTCTATTGAAATAATTGAAATAGAAAGGGATGTTCATGCAAAACTGGCATCTTCTAGTGAGACATACCAAGATAAAGATAACCATCAAGAATATCTTTGTTGGATTAATGCTGTAGGTGGGGTGACGCTGACACTTTTTTGTAGTAAACTCTATGATTAATAAAAGTGCTTGGAGAGTGGTTCTTTTAATGACAGACAGATATATATTGTATGACCCAAGTTCTTCCTAAATGCCATCTTATTGTCAAAATGCTGAGAGAGAATTTGATATGATTAATGTCCTCCCTCTCTCCCTCTCCCCCACACTGATCAAACACAAGAAGGCTAATCCAGTTGCCTACACTGAAGCAATGAGCAATAAAAGGGTGGTTTCTGCAAAATTCAGTCCTCTGAAGAGAAACCTTTAATTTTACTCATTTTGCATTACAAATAATTAAGGGATATGAGTCAGAGGGCTGGCAGTGATCCCCAGAGATCAGTTAAATCAGCTTCCTTGCAGGCAGAAAAATCCTTGGTGGTGTTTCCCAGCACAAGTGTGTCTGTCTGAGCCTTTCAAAGACCACCCACACTCAGGGTCTCCTGCAGCACCCCCAGCCTGCTCCAACATTCCATGCTCAAGGAAAAGCTTTCCCTGACAGCTGAGCAAAGTTTTCACTTCCATTGTTAGCATTTCTTACCTCATGTGCCACCAGCATGGAAAACCCGCAGCTCCACCGTTGTTTTAAACTTACCCGGGGTGACTTTTTGTCAAAAGTGGGTGTGATCCCAGTGACTGGCTGCATATCCCTGCTGTGGACCTGCTGGTGGCTCCAGTGACTCTGCCAGCTGCTGCTGATCCAGCTGAAAATGAATGGAGAAAAGCAACAGGGCAGTTTAGAAGCAGATCCATGGCTGTGAGGTAGCAGGAGATCAGCTTGAAGGCTGAAGCTCCTGATATTGCTGTCATCAAGAAAAATCTCCCTGGAGCACCGGCCCAAAATCCATTCCCATTGAATGGAAACATTCCCAGCTGTTTTCCATCCCAGATTTAGGCACTTGGTGATTCCTGTGTAAGCCCAGTACTTTTATCTCTGTTTATTAGAGCCATGTATCTGGAATAATGCTATATATCAATAAGAAAATCAAATATCCAATCATCCTCAATCTCCTGCCATCCAGCATTCAGCTTCTTCCAAGCTGGTAACATCTGCAAGTTTAATAAACCTCCCCCCTAGCACATCCTCCTGATCACAACTTAAAAAAACAAATAGCATCAGTATTACACCCAGATAAAACAGTGAGTTAGTTAATGCCTCTGTAATTGAGGACACCTGAGAAACATTTCAATAAAAATAAAAAAGGAAGAGAAAGCTGTTGATGCATCACTCAATTAGAAATTAGGCTTCACTCCTAACTCAGCTGAAATATCAGAACAACTGGAAGGCAGGCATGGCAAACATAGTAGTCATGTCTGATTATGAGCCCAGGTTCCCAAGAGAATTGGTTTTATTATTATTATTGGTTCCTTTCTCAGACTGGCCACAATGGATCTTCAGAGAGATGCAAAAAGTTCAGTGTCTACTCTTATTATCTTACTGCAGCTACAACAGTTACAGGCCACAACTTGCAAAGCAGAAAGAAGATCACCTTCAGGAGGAACAAAACCAACAAATACTTGATAGAAAAGTCCTGTAGTTATCTATGGACTAAAGAAAATCAGCTTTCAGCCACTTCATGAATATCACTGTTTGCATTCAGGGGTGATCTCTGAGCTGTTACAACCTCTGTGATTCTTTGACACAATATGTTATTAAGGCCAAAAGCTACAGAAAACATAAGAAAATTTTCTTTATGCTCACACCAACAAGGCCCTCTGTGGTTTCCACATGGGGGGAAGATGGAAACACCAGAGAAAATTTTGAAAGACACTACACAAATTCATATCTAGCAAAACCAAAAAAGCTATTAGGAGTGTTAATTGTGGCTACCAGAAGCTGGCTTCTGAAGAAGAAATTTGTTAAAAATTCAAAAGCACTTATATAAGGTTTGTTTGTGCTTTCTCTTCATGAAAAGCTTCCTGATGTGGAATCAGGGAGGTAAAAGAGGGAAGGTGAGGGAGTCCCTATCCAGACCAACTATTGTTATCCAAACAGCAGTGTTAGGAATGCAGGTTTGCTCCTTTCCATCCAGATAACTCCACCACAGGGATCAGCAGTCACAGTGTTCCTCCCTTCCCCCACAACCAATATCTATCCTATCCTTTCTTCACTTCCTTCATAAACCAGAATTATTTTTTTCTTCCCTAAGCCCTGAGAAATGGGACACCAAATTAGATAGACTACGGGCTAATCTGCTAAGGTGTTTCTTGTATTCCTCATGGAGACCAGTTCTTGGAGAGTTGAACTCATGAAGTTAAAATTCATTCCCTGTGGAGAGAACCAATATGAGGCTTCTGTGGCATTTCCCAGCCCTACAGCTGTTGTGCTGCACAGATATATCTTTAACCCATTCATATTAGTGAGCAGCAGCTTCAGGATTTGGTTCAGTCATTAAATGGACTCTAGAGCAGGTTACAAGAAGAAAAGAAAAAAAAATAACACTTGTTTCACCTACACAGGTAAAAATCCTACAGGATGTTTTCTACTAATAGGAACTTTAAAACTCAGTTCAGGCATGTAATTTGCTGTTCACAGGGGTGCAGTGCTACCTCTATCTACTTCTTCATGTCCCTTCCTCTACCTCAGAGACTGCAAATCAAACACTTCTTGAATATAACAAAATTGTTAAAGTACAGCAGTTTCATTTTAACACCAGAAAACAAAATATATTTGTGATTAGAGCATTATGTGCTAATATAACATTCAACAATTAAAATTACTTGCATCCAAATTTTATTGCCAGTTAATGGCATCTAAAATAATATTGATAACAAATGACGCAGAATATCTTCCCAGAAGTCTAATTCTGATTCATAAAATTGTTTCCTGTACTGGCTTGAGTAATGATACAATATATAATGGGAATAATACATCCCAGTTGTTGACAATTTTCTGCAAGTTCTACATTAGAGTTTTCCATAAACTTGCACAGAAAGCTCAAGAAAGTAAACTCCATATGAAATCAAAGTAGGTCTTAAAGGGTGTCTGCAGCCAGCTGGTTTTCCCTGTAGCTTTAACAAAACAACAAGGAACACAAAAACTGACCCCAAACTCGACAGGATTTTCACATTTACAAGGGTTTTCAATAGACTCCAGTCCAAGCACACACAAAGATGTCCCCATTGCAGCCACCACAGTGCTGCCAACCCTGATGGGCAGAGTGAGGAGCAATCAAAACAAACTCTGGCGCCCAAAAAGAAAGGAAGAAATCAAGAAGAACCCAGGTCATTGTTTAGTAGCCAGGTTTTCTGTGGTGTTTGTGAGGTTCCCAGGATGAGGTGAGAGATGAGAATCTGACTCCATCTTCTCAGAAGGCTGATTTATTATTTTATGATATAATGTAAAAGAATGCTATACTAAAACTATACTAAAGAAAGAGAGAGGATACAGACAGAAGGCTTAACAAGAATGAATAATAAAAACTTGTGATTGCTTCCAGAATCTGACATGGTTGATGGTGATTGGCATTAAGTCAAAACAATTCACAAGAAACCAATCAAACATGGACCTGTTGGATAAACAGTCTCCAGACCACATTCCAAAGCAGCCAAGCACTGGAGAAGCAGATCAGATAATTATTATTTACATTTTTCTCTGAAGCTTCTCAATTTCCCAGGAGAAGAAATCCTGGCGAAGGGATTGTTCAGAAAATATGACAGTGACAGTTTTCCCCTAGCTCCAAGAGCCTCCAGAAGTGAAGACTGAGCTCATTTTTATGGTATAGAAGGTGAGCATTCACTGGTGACTCCTGAAAGCAGCAGGTGTTGGTGAAACCCAAGCACCAAACTTGCTCTTTTATTGCTCACCAAACTTTGCAATTGCAGGAAGTTTATGGAGTACAGCACTCACACTCCTCCAGTGGGAGAATAATTTCTTTTAGCTGCTCTTCATTCTCTCCTCACAGAACTCTTTAGAAGGAGTGCAGGAGAGGCTGTAACTCCTGTTCAGAGCCAAGTCATTCTGAGCCTGCTGTGCATATCAAATGCTCTGTGGTTGCCCTCGCCTACTGCACCAATTCTCCCTGGATGCTACAGACAGGGCTCTGTGCAGTCTCTTTGGCTACATTTGGCAGAAATTAGGGTCATCAATAAAACAAGTCATAGCCACAGTGCAGACTCCCTTGATTCACAGCAGGAGGGAATGCTACATCTTAAAGCAAGAGCTGTCATTTCAAATGTCACCCAGTATGTCACCAAATGTCACCTTCCTGGATTTCTTCCTGTAATGACAGTTTAAAGCTATGTGTGGTGTTTGCTGAACTCCCTGGTAGATCATCTATTATGTTCCACTTCAAAATCAGATGTTGGACCTCCCTGACATCTGGCAAGCAATTGCCCTGTAGTTACAGCAGCGCAAAATGGAAAGAAACCCCAAACACCTCCTCACACACACACACCACACAAACACATGCTCACTGAGCTTTTACCTTTCAAAAACACCCTATAAATGTCTTCTAATCCACACATGCACTTAAATATCACAGCAGCACCTTCACCTTTCACTGCATATCTTCTATTGATTTGTCTATTTGTGGTCTTGAGGGGGTCACTTCTCTGGGAAGGTGAGCATTTCTCCAAAACCAGAGTTTACAAACTACCTTTTTATTTTAAATGAAAATTCCAAATAGACCTACTAAATACCCAGGGACAGGTGGAGATCCAAATTCTTTCTTTTTAGGCTCTACAGATGTTTGTAAACAGACACACATGGAAATGAGTCTTAAGTGCAAACAATTAGTAGACTCAGTACGGGAAAATTTGCCCCACTTGGCCACTATTTTTCATCAGTTTGCCATCATGGTAAGTTCTATTACATGTTTTTGAAGTTTTAGTGTTCTTTCCAGTTTACACTGGAACATTCTGAACATCAGTCACAGAGCATCAGTAACACCTGGATTACAAGGAAGAAAAAATAAGAGTGGTTCATGTGCTTTTCCACAGGAACTCTGGCAGAATTAAAGGCTGCATAAACTCTCAGATCCATCAAGTGTCACACCTTAATACCACCCAACTTTTCTGCAGAGTTTTAGTTAAAATCTGTGCTCTGATAGTCCTTATTTTTAGCAATCTGTGCTTCTAAAAGTGATCTAATCTCTTACCCACCTAAGGAAATCCGAAACTGATGCAGGGACATCTTCAATTGCATTAGTTATTTTTAGGATAGTTTCTAAAATACCTGCAGAATAAGTGGGCAGTTTTATTCATGACACTCTCTGGCTTTATTTCCCATTATCTCACTGCCTATTAACGCTTGCTTTTTTATTTCCCTTCAACTTCCCCTCTTTACTTTTAAATTTCTTAACACTTGATGCTTCTCCAGAGCTGCCTGTGCTGTGTTTCTGGCCCTGGCCAGTGCAGGGCTCCTCTCTCCCTGCACTACCCTCAGTGATCAGTGGATCAGTGCAGCCCATCTGTCTGGCTGCTGACATTGAGCCCCTTGGAGCCTCTGTTTTCCTGTTCTATTTTTGTATCATTCAGCAACATGCGTTTTCCTCTGGGGTCACCCTTAAAGGTCCATGTGTCATGTTTTTCATTTCTGCCTTGTCAGGAAAATCTTGCCACTGCATCTATCAAAGTAATCATCAGGCCTTGATGTAAGAGTGTGGTTCCCCTCACATTTTTCATTACCAGATAATTTATTAATATCCTCCTGAGCAAGACTAGATTCAGCTTGATAAAACTGCTATCAGCAGTGACACAGTAACACAGCTCTGAGTGTTCAGCTTGGCAAACGCTGAGAGAAGAGGTGTCCTTCAACCTCTCCCACCCCTTAATTCCGCAGCAAGCTAAAAGATTTTGGATCCTGTGGCTCTGAAGGCTTCTGGCTTTGTGCCACTTCAGCAAGGATGACCTGGGTCAGCCTCCTGGGACCAGCCCTCGCAGTACATCTGGCTCTGCCTCCCTGGTGCTCTCACTGGCATGGAACACACACCTATTACATGAAATAAAAGCAAGCTAAGGATAAACACAGCAGCAGAACCTTTAGTGTTTGGAGTGTTGTTGGATATCAAAAAACTGCAAGCAGTCATTTTACATCTCAGGCTGAGCCACTGACACTGCTCTGGATATTTGTACCTGGGCTCTGCTCTGTTCCAGCCGCTGCACCCTGCCCACACTCCCTGTCTGCCCCGGCACGCTGCTGCTGTACCAGCCATTCCTCCTGTACATTACATTTCCTGGGAACAGCCTCCTCTCCTGCACCAGCCATTCCTCCTGTACCAGCCATTCCTCCTGTACATTCCATTTCCTGGGAAAAGTGTTCCCTCCTGTACCAGCCATTCCTCCTGTACATTCTATTTCCTGGGAAAAGCCTCCTCTCCTGTACCAGCCATTCCTCCTGTACATTCTATTTCCTGGGAAAAGCCTCCTCTCCTGTACCAGCCATTCCTCCTTCACATTCTATTTCCTGGGAAAAGCCTCCTCTCCTGTACCAGCCATTCCTCCTTCACATTCTATTTCCTGGGAAAAGCCTCCTCTCCTGTACCAGCCATTCCTCCTGTATCAGCCATTTCCTGGGAAAAGTGCCTCCTTCTCCTGTAGCAGCCATTCCTCCTGTACCAGCCATTCCTCCTGTACATTCTATTTCCTGGGAAAAGCCTCCTCTCCTGTACCAGCCATTCCTCCTGTACATTCCATTTCCTGGGAAAAGTGTTCCCTCCTGTACCAGCCATTCCTCCTGTACATTCTATCTGCTGGAAAAAGCCTCCTGTCCTGTACCAGCCATTCCTCCTGTACATTCTATCTGCTGGAAAAAGCCTCCTCTCCTGTACCAGTCATTCCTCCAGTACATTCTACTTCCTGGGAAAAGCCTCCTCTCCTGTACCAGTCATTCCTCCAGTACATTCTACTTCCTGGGAACAGCCTCCTCTCCTGTACCAACCATTCCTCCTCTATCAGCCATTTCCTGGGAAAAGCCTCCTTCTCCTGTAGCAGCCATTCCTCCTGTACCATCCATTCCTCCTGTATGTTCTACTTCCTGGGAAAAGCCTCCTCTCCTGTAGCAGCCTTTTCTCCTGTGCCAGCCATTCCTGCTGTACATTCTGTTTGCTGGGAAAATCATCCTAAGGCCTCAGAGGCAGCAGCTCCCTGCTCCATTACAGCCCGAAATGGGAGCACAGGAGGCCCTCCACAGAAGCGGCTGGCTAATGGCTCTCCGGGTGGACATTAGGGGAGAGATGCATTTGTGACATGAGTGGCAGCTGTGCAGACACCAGTTTATGCGATTCAGCACAGCTATTTCATTAATTGTGTTCCACGGTTCATTTCCTCAGATTACACTCAAAATAAATAAATAAATAAGAGTACAAAGCTGCTGTGTTCTCTGAACCATCTACCCAACAAAAAGAAAGGGAAAAAAGGTTCTTATTTTAATTGGCTTCCTACATATTTCTCTGTCTTAGGTGCTTTTTAAACTGTAAAGTAAAAAAATAAAGTAGATTGCAGTTATATTCCACTGTCTAATTATCTCTTCAGATTTCCACAGAGACTTGGTAACTTAGAGAGAGCCCTGCTATGAGGAAGGATGCTCTAACCAAAGTGAAAATGCAGAGAATTACCTACAAACGTGATGTATCTCTATCTGCAGCTTTATATGTTTCTATTTCGTGACTTAAATTTAAAACAGAAAAACCGTGCGTGAAGTCTTTGGAAATCAACAGCTTTGCTTAAAAACAGATCCTTTATGTATCTTCATAACTATATTCATAATGAAAAAGTAATTACAAGAAACAATGAAAAATGCAAATGCAGAAATGGAGAAAAATTGCTTTGATTCAAATCAGGAATGCAAGGGCTCTAAAAAAGACAGGCAGCCCGTGTTTGAGCAGGGAGTGACAGGTGACTTGCTCAGCACCACGAAAACCAACCAGAGCAGCCAACATGGTCATGAATTTATAATATTAAATGTCACGGGAGACTGTCTTAAAAAAACATTGTTTAATAAACTAGCAGCTTTCACATCAGTCATTTACAAAAAGATCATCAGTAAGGAGCTTTTGATTGAAACACTGAAATTAGTGTGGAACCCCGACCCAGCTCCTGTGGCCGTTGCCAGAACCTGTGTCACTCATGGTCAAAAATTGAGCTTCTCAAGATCACAATTTCTATAGATACTTTTTTTCCAAAAGCCTTTCCTTAGGAAGTTTTTCAGGTTTCCAAAGGAAAAGCTGCACCCAGGAACAGCCTTCAGCCTTGCTGTAGAGCAACCATGTGGGAATGTAGGTCTAAATCTCCATTCAAATGTAATCAGAGCACGTTCTAGCTGAAAGCCTTGTAAAGAGAACAACTCTTCATGAGAAAATGCACATCCCCTCAGAAAACAGCTACTTTTGACAGGGAAAATACCCAGTGCTTCTCTTTGCTTGTACAAAATATGCAAATACAGAAAGCTCGATGTTTGCAAAAAAAGAAATTGAGAGTGAACATATTTAGAAAAATATGGGGCAGGGAGTCCAGGCAAATGCTGAGTTATAATCACCAGCCTACTATAAACACCCGCAGTGTGAGAAAGGCTCTCTCCCCCTCTGTGTTTTAGTGCTGCTGCTAAGCACGAAGCTTTTTTGTGGTTTCATTTTAGTAATCAGGATCTCTCGTACTTCCCGGACAGATGGCCATTCACACTTCAGTGCTCACTTAAACACATACGTCAATGATAACAGAACATTGCAGCTCAGAACAGGCCAATGCAATCTTCCAAATCCAAGGCTATCTGTCATTTTTGTTAGTTATATAAAACCAGAGTCAAAAGAAAGTAGGACTGTTCCTGTTTGGAAGGATAGAAAGAAAATGGAAAATTCCACCTGGCTTGCTGTCAACATGAAACTCCAGCAAGGCTATTTAAAATTATTTGAGAAGCTTTGAATGTGTAGCCTCTGCTGATCCATTGGCACGCGCTCGTGGGGCCTGCTAAGAAGTGGGAGCAGCAAAAATCAGATTAGAGAATGAATGTTGGGCCTGGCAGGCTGCTCAGAGCCTGCCCCCACCAGCGCATTCACTCTGGATACCCTCATCAAATCCATGCCATGTTCACCATGAAATGCTCCTGGGTTTGTCTCCTGAGGTTCTAGATGAGCACCAGTACCTTGTAGCTGCACTCCCCAGCACAAGAGAGGCAAACTGGGATGGAGGGGAAGGATGTGCCCAGCTTGGACACTGATCCCACGTCTGCTCGGAGTGGGTGCGGTACTTACAGGGAAAAAGAGATGAAATCATTTCCTGCTGCTGCCAAGGCAGCATCTTGGACAAGAAGGAAAGAATTTAAATTTAATGACACTCTCTTCAGCTTTAGGGTGGTCTATTTGTGAGAAATGGAAGTCTGAAACAAGGGGAGGGAAAATCTATTGGCGACATTTCTGTGTCCTGCCAGTCCCAGGAAGATCCTGTATTCTGCCCTCTCCTCAACTGAGCTTGTCTGCAGCTGATCTTTTATTTTATTTTTTTTTTCTTTTTAGTTAAAAATGAACTTTGCAGGCAATCTTTTGGGAACTTTGCCAAACCTAAACCAACCTATGAGCCATTTAAAGTTCAATTAATTAGTAATTAGGAGGACAGAATTAACACAGGGGAGCATTTAGGAGAGTGTATATGTAATCAGCCAATAATTACCAACACAGAAACAGACCTGTGACATGGTTTGAATTTCCAGCACATCCACCTAAGTGTTTTAAGATAATCACATAGCAGTGGTTAAATATTTTAGGTTGCCATCCAGGGGAATGTTTGCTAAGTTTACTTTTTCAGTTTGCACCTAAGCTACTCACCATAAAGCTAAAGAGGCTCAACTGGCACTAGAACCTTCCATAAATTCACAATGCTGCTTATTAGCTGGGTCTAAATTATCTCTTTTTCAGAGGACTGCCAATAATGGAGACATTTACTGTACCACACTTTTGTCATGTGTGTTTGCAAAAGGAGATTTCTCATCAATAACCAAAGCACAGCAGTGAATCCAACAGTCCAGCCAGAGCCACCAAACAAATGAGTCTTAGAGGTGAAAAACACAAGTCATGAAAATCAGCTTGACCCTGAATTGTTCTATCACTCTGGAAGTAAAAACTGTGCAAACTGCAGAATTTAGGGAACATTTTACAAGGGGGTTAATGGAATTTATGCTAAAGTGGTTTACCCAGGCAGGAAAAGCACTGCCATCCCTCTGTGATAGCAAACACTGCTGGCACTGGAAGCTGCCAGTGCACTGCAAGAATACAGTCAAAATCCTTACATATGGATCATAAAAGATCAAGGAGTTATCAAAAGCCTTCAGTATTTTCTGCCATTCCCAGTACAAAAGATAAAAAAATCTTTGAGATAACACCAGCACAACTCCTTCCCAAGGCATAAAACACAGCCCTGAGTAGCTGGATTTAACCTTAGCCATGTGGTTAGCACTGGAAAAGTCCCCTTAAACAAACTTGTCTTGTCAAACACATTGTGAAATAAAAGAAGGTGACCCAGAAGATCCTTCAAGGCACAACAGAGGAGTGACTTTACAGATCAGCAGCTTTGACAAAGTAGAGGAGCTGACCCAGGATAGGATTAGCTGGGGAGGCAAGCAGTGTGTTCTGAGCACCTGATTGAGCTGGAACAAGACAGAAGATGAGAATAGAACACCCTTCAGCTCCTCATAGAAACCACTGCTAAACTTTGAGGGGGACAAGATAAATTTGAAGGAAGACAATAATTAGCTTTTCTCCTGGAGTGTAATTCGTAATTCATTCTGACTGAAGAAAAAGGAGTGTTTGCTTTGTGGAGGAGGCTGAAGGTATCTGAAAATCTCTGTGCCTCACCTTTCTGCTTTTTCTGATTTAAGCTTTCTTTTGTAGCCGGTGGGAGACTTTAAAGTTGACTGAATGCAGATAAGAGGGCAGGATGGTCAAGATGCATCTTCTTTTTACAAATTGTGTTTTACAATCCTCTGTGGTTGAGACATGTGATGACATCTGCCACAGCTGGTTGACAGTCCTTCACAGGAGTGCCAGCAAAGCAGAAATTGCTTCTGGGTGAACAATACTAATTTTAAAGACCATTTATTTACAGAAGGCATTAATCCAAAATTATTTTTTTCATAACTATGTGGAAATAACATCATTCTTCCTGAAATAACCGATGAATCACTCTGCCTCCTACTGTAAGTTTTATGTATCTTTCTTATGCAACCTCTGGCAAAAATTGGTTAATAGTCACTATAGGCTTGGGTAGAATGGGCCCCAAGTACTACAGCTCTCCTTTGAACAGATCAAACTGTTTACCAGCTCTAGAATAGATATTATTTACATAAAGATTTACTGAATGCTTAGTTTGAATTTCTGAGTTTGGGGTCTGTTTGCCTGTTTTTCACTTACATGTGATTTGGCACTCCTAAGATGGTTTATGAAAGCTTTACATGTCCTTCCTGCAAACTGCTGTTACCTGTAAACATGTATTGTGGCATCCAGATGAACTAAACCAGATTCAAAAAATAAGCATTATTACAGCACTTAGAAATGCTGTTTCAATATTCCTCCTATAAGCAGATGATTAAATTAGTAAGCACAGTCCAAAACCTGTTGGCCTCATCTGAATTTTTCAAAAAGTACATTTTCAGCCAAAGAGAAAGCTCTAACTGCTTGGTACCATAAATCTAAAGATGAATATTCAGGACCTTGCTCTCCATACAATTACTCAGTTCACTATGTGCCATCTCAGCACATTCCCCCATCAGCTGCAGGAATTTTTTTCAGTCTCATTTTTTTTTTTTTGTGTACTACTTGATGACATAATTGCTCCTAATGCCTCCTAATTGGGTGCACATGCAGGTCTGTGTCAGTGACCCAGGATCAGCAGACACATGGCTGTTTCTGGGGTCCCTTTTGCTGGGTCCCTGGCTCAGGGGAAGGGGCAGCCTGCTCCCCCCAGTCAGAGCTGTGCTGTTTGTTGGGCACCTGCCTGCTCCAGCCCCTGCACCCCACGCTCACCCAGCCTCTGCTGCTCCCCAGCCATCCCATGTGCCATTTCAAGCCTTCAGCTTTAGCACTGCTTTGCCTAAAGCAGGCAGTCGCAACAGGAAGGATTTTGCTTGGGCTATCAAATTATTCTCTGTTCAGTAATATTAATGACTGTATAAATAACAAAATAACTTCTTATGGTTCTGCAAGATGTAATTCTCTTTTAATACCTGACCTTCTTATGTTTTAATAAACTTATTGAAATTCCTTTTTTAATAATTAAACATTGTAACTATAAAAAGGAAGGGAACTCTTTGGATATTGCCTGCTATGGTTTAAATATCATAAACAAGAATTTTGCCTTTCAAATGTCAGTTGTCAAACATTTTGCTGAACATATGCCTTCCATTTAAAGATGAGGGTACCTGCCTGAGCTGCTTTAAAAATATGAAGCTTTAGATATCACCAGTGCAGACCATTTATTCATCTTTACTTATTTTGATAATAGGATGTAGAAGACATTCAGGTGAAATCTAACTCTGTATAGGAAAGAAAGGACAGTCCCTTTGGAGCTGGATGTATTCTGTATTGATTATTGATTTTATATTTGTGTTAGTGTCCAGGAGATTTACCCCTTAAAAACAACACTAGCACCCAGAACTGCCCCAAAGTCCCACCACCAAAGGAGTTACAATCTAAAATCTTCACCCTGCACGCTCCTCATGGCTAAATATAGAAACTGCATGTTTCTAAGAACATTTCTGAGCAAATGGATTGCTCCCCCTGTTCCCTCCAAGCACACATCTCACCCCGGAAAGCTGAATGGCAGCTTGGCTCCAGGGCTGTGAAGTTAACAGATGAACACAATGAGAGCAGCAGGAGTGGGAGTGACTCACCGGGGGAAGACAGACCCATTTCTCTCTGGAGAGAGGAGTTTGTCTGACACAGGAGCTCTGGAGCCACAAGGAAGAAAGACTCCAAGGGCTAATGAATCTTTTTTTGGGGAAAAATAAATTAAGTAATAAGGTTGTCCACGCACAAGCTAAATTAGCTTTGAAAAATCTGTAAGCTCTATTTCTTCAGGTAAATCAGAGCTCCCAAGTAAACTAATAACAAATGCCAGTATAACATTTTCACATAATAACTTTCATTGTAAATGGAGCAAGAAAATATGACTGGTTTTAATAAGATAGAGACTGATTAGAAAAAAAAATTACCTCAAATTTCCAGACCACTTGTCTAAATTTTATGCAAATAGCTGCAGAAACTCCAAGTTTTTTCTTGCTTATGTTTTCTGAAATTATGCTATGCTTACCTTTATTAGAGTGCTTGAATAACATCTTTTGCTACCACAAACCCTAAGACAACAGTCTGGAAAACTGTGAAATGCTATTTCAGAGAGAGAAGTCTCCAAAATCCAATCTACATCCATCTTAGCTCCCTAAAACAGATCATTATTTGATTATCAGACACACATGCCAAGTCATAAATTAATATTAAAGTCAGTGATGGGACCTGAACCTTGATCTGGTGGCTTCCCAGGTGAGTGCTCTGCACTTGAGGTAATAGAGTAATTAGACAGCTTTTCCTCTGAAGGATAATTGCTAATACATGTTAGCTGTTGGAGAGAAGCCCTCCTGAGGAGCAGATATGGGTTTCCTTTTTCATTAAAAAAGAAACTTCACTTTTTCAGTGTTTAACCTTCAGCATATTAAAATGTTTAGTGCCTAAGTTAGATAGAAGTGTTCCTCTGAGTACCAAACAATTAAACATAGCAGAGAAGGGGGAAAGTAGGACTATGTTTCTGAGACAAACCCACAGTGACAATTAACTCAAAGCTGCCCTGGCAGCCATTCTTTAACCCACAGGACTGCAAACCAGCACACAGCCTGTGTGGGGCTTGACAGAGGCAATAAATCCTGTGATACAGACAGAGCTCTAACAGCCTCACCCACACATGAAGATTTTCACAGGTGATCTCTGACATGTGCCACACCCCACATGCACAAACCTCCCTGCTCACAAAGTGCAACATTTCTGTTTCGTCATTTTCTTGAACTCTGCCCTTGGTTTTGGAGAGTCATGAACCTGCTTAAATAAATGCATATGAATCTATGAAATAGATCAGATTCACACGTCATTTGAGCTAAACCTGTACTAATCTTAATAAATTAAGATTACATTGACCCATCTGAAGACAGAAATATCACATTTGCTGAGTCTTTGGACTGTAGAGACTCACAGTTTCTGACAGATGAAAGAGAACTGCACATCTTGTGAATACAAATCTAATACCATGTGAGAATCTCAATTTGGTTGAGTGTGCATTGAAGTGTGAGTAAGTTTTCCTATTGACATGAATTAAACCAGGTTTGGAGTCTAAATCATTTAGGTCTGATCTTGTCTTCCCTTATATCTCCTGTGATCATTAGCATTTTAAAGACTCAATGTCCAGTGGGTATGAAATGCTGCTAATCTAGTGAGTCTCAGAATATAAATACCAATATTTCAATTTCTTTTTAGGTATTTTTATTTCCAGAAAACATTTTTACTTTGAGAAGCACAACATAAGATACATCTCAATGTATTACAGGTGAGTGCCTCATAGTGCTTGATGGATTCCATGGGTTGGACTGATGGATTCTATGGGTTTATTTTTAACACTGAATGAGGGTTACAAACATCCCTGCACCTGAATTTCAGTTCTAATGTGAGATTTGAGCAGCAGAGAATCCTTTCCCTAATTCCAATTTTGGTTTTGTTTGTTTTTTTCTTGTTTTTTTTTTTTTTTTTTACCTTCTCTAAGAAGTTTCCTTAGCTTCTCTTTCTTTCTTTCTACATCTTTCCAGGCTGAACTGGCATTCCTGGAACTCAGCAATTCCTGTCAATCACTAAGAGTTAAGGCCACTTCCAGAAAATTTGAACTATCAGCATGGCACCATTAGTGCTGCAGGACAAGTGGCATGTCAGCAGTAGTGGATGGAGCCATTTACAAATTGCATTAAAAAAGAAGAGAGGGTAAGATTACTGACCCCTGGAAACAGAGTGAAAACCCATTATGGCATTTTTGGTTATCATCCCAGACTGCACAGTAATTTTTGACACTACACAATAATAAAGCAGCTCTTTGTTTGCAGGCTCCACTTGCCCAGGGCACTGCTTTGCAGTCAGCACCAGCAGTGTGCTGGTCACTGGCTTCTGCAGGGCATGGGAAGTCAAGGTCCTGTCCACAAAGGCTTATTGAGGGCTGCTCTGGGCTTTCTGCACATTTGGAAACGTTCAGAAATCTCCACTTGTGTGTTCTATTTAAACTTCTGCTGGAATGACCATAGGTGCCTGACACTCAGCTCAGACTCTCAAAACAAAGGAGTGGTTTCCTTCTATGCATAAATAAATACCCACACACAGAGAAACCTGATGTGCCATTCTAACAACAAGACATCATTCACTTTTTCTACTTATGAGCTTCTTCCATGGATCTGCTACCACTCATCCCCACAGACAATCCCTGGGTATCCATGCAGCCCCTTGGAGAGCAGCACAAGTGTGAGGTAAGGCCATGCCATTGCACTCCTCCAGCTGGGAATCAGAGAGACAAAAGCACTAAAGCCCACATCTCCAAAATTATTTATACACCTGTCTTCACAGATCTTAAATACATGAACGGATTTCAAAACAATACACTCATAACAAAACAGAAAATGGAACCAAACTTTCCAAACTGTCCTGTTCCCAGATGGAGCAGGTCTGTGCATGCCAAAGGTTCTGGGCAGGAGCTCCCAGCCCCTGAGCTGGCACACACAGGCAGCACACGTGCAAGCACTCAAACCCCACCACAGCCAGGGCACTCAGGGGTTTATGGATTAAAAGCTGCAGAGATGATGATTTCCATTACAGCATAAATCAAACAAAGGTGAGAACTCTTGCTCTGCCACCTCATTTCCAATGTACCTCGGGAAGGACAATTAAAGGAGGCCTTGTGTCTGCATATTCATCAGTCCTTTTGCTGAAGCTGCCTGCACGAATAACTGTGCAGGCCACTTGGTGCTGGCTGACAACTGTCCTCTGAGAGCCTGACCAAGAGCACTGTGACCTACAAAACCTCATTTGACAGCTGGGAGACTTTGGGTTCAGTCTGGGCCTTTAGTTTAAGCCAGTTTAGTTCCCAAGTTGAGCTTTGGGGCTGGGCTGGCTGTGGTGCTGCAGCTGGGTGGGAAGGCTCTCAGGGAGAGGAGCTGTTCCTGGGCAGGATGGTGCTACTGAACGTGCTGTGTGAATGCTTTGGAGTGGGAAACTATTTCAAAAATTCTGCATCTTTATCTGTTGGCAGGTTACAATACTGTAATTTATTCACCCCTGCTTTATCTGCCAAACTCTCTCCAAATTTTAGTCTATTAATTGAGCACCAACAGTGTACATTATGAGTATCTGCTATCCTATTGTTTCTGGTTCTCCTCTGGGTGAGGAGAGTTCTTGGCAGCCAGTTTCCACTGTGAGCACTCAGCCTTCCAAGTTCCACATTAACTTTCTGATGAACATTCTCTAATAGTCACTAAAAATTTACAGTTTCAGCAGCACTACTGCCATTAAATTTACTTGCCTGAATATTCACAGGAGTCAGCCCAAACAATAGAAATCCAATATGTTGCTGAATATGATGTTAAAAGGTGTATTAATCTGATAATTTTTTGTTATCAGAATACGATGGATAACTCTTCAGTCTGTCCTACTGCTAATGTTGAGGTACTGATAATATTTTATTTGGGCAAGCACTGTTTTCAAGGATTTGCAGTCACTATCCTTAATGCTCCAATTGGCATGCACAGCATGGCTTTATTACAGTTCATTTATTGACCTGGATTTGAAGAACCTGGTTGGTTCTTCAAATTGGTTAACATATTAAAACTGACAATAACAATACTGACATATTTCTTCTTAAACCTGAAATTTATCATACTGGTAAAATTAAATTTTTTTCCAGCATCTAGGATCCAAAAATTAGTTTACAGAGCATAATTTGGTTGGGTTTGCCATGATTTGCTTCACTCATGTGCATTTTCTGCTGCTATTACTAAGCATTCCATTTGGCTGACATTTTAATCTACCTGGCACAGAAAGAGACTCCTCTCTGATTTTATTTCAGAATTGCTGAAAACAGTACATTTAGATGAACTCAATATTTATAAGAGGAGCAAACTGTGTTATGATGCTGGCCTAAGAGGTTGCTTTTAAATTTATCTGCCTGTTAAATTCCACAAGATGTGCTGGTAGAGAATGGCCACAGGGACCATTCTATGGGCAAAGAGGCAGCTCTGGCTGGGTATGGGTGAGGAGCTGAGGGTGTCAGCAGGACAGGATGAAACAACAGATCCTGCAGGAAGGGCAGGGCTCTGCTCTGATTTGTATTTGTTCCATTAATCTGGGAACAGACCATTCCATTCCAGTGGAATGGAACAGACCAGTTCCATTGATGTGAAATCAGACCCAACAGACCCAGGAGCGAGGACACCAGACATCCTGAGCTTCTCTTGGTGGGGCTGTTGAATAGCGAGCTCTCATGTGGGGATTATAGGTGGGACTTTTTCAAGCTCTTATCTGAAAGATTATGCAGTAGAAATAACCCTTTGGGGTACCCAGCTCCCAGCCAGTTTTCTCAGCTTTGAAAAGGGAAAAAACCCAAACCAGTGTTTTGTACTCACTGTGACTTTCTGAATATTATTATTCCTCTAGGGTTGTTCTGGTTTTACATGATTTCACATTTCCCTAAATTTTCTTTGCTGCCTTTAAATATTACTGTAAATCCCTTCACCCATTTGCAGCTTGGCAAATCAGCTTTTTGTTTAACCCTTTGTGACAAACCTATTTTAAAGATGCTCTCCTTCCTTCCTCTTGCTTTCTAAGTTATCAAACAAGACCCTGGGGATCACTAGGGATACAAGGGAATATTTCACACGAGGAGCCTAATGCCCTGATCACATTCAGGGCTGAGTAATTGCATTTCATGCATAGTGCATGAACACGTGGCAGAATCTCCTCTTTGCACTGTCAGCTAGACACAGCACCATGGATCAAACTGTTATTTTTCAGATTGCTGGGAATGCTTTGTGGAGAGAAATATATATCTGCCAGCAAAGCACTTTCCAAATGAAGACAGAGCATAAAACCAGCCTGCAAGAAACACAGCCCGGCAATGGTGACATTTTGCAGTTTAACTGCAGGTGCCAGCACAGTGATTGTGGGTGAGGAGCGAGGCTTTCACGGGCATGCAGGCAAAGCTGACAGCATCAGCGCCCTGATTCTGCTGGAGAAATCCAGGGCAGGCCCCAGCAGTGCCAGGAGGAATTCCTGCTGGCAAACAGAGCAGCTCGCCCTTTCCAGATCGTGCCAGGAGCAGCGAGAACCCAGAGCAGCAGCAGCACCTGCCCTCAGTCTGTCTGTCTGTCCTGCTCCTCTCCCCACTCCCCCCAGCATTCCTCATCTTCTCCTCAAGAAAACAACACCCAGTTCTATCAGGAGCAGCACATGTGAGCCACTATCAAGTTATTTTTTTCCTTTTTTTTTCCCAGAAAAGAGCAGATAATACCATCACTGATGCGACTGAAAAAGATGAGTAAAAAAGGTGTGTGTTTTTTTAAAACAAAATCTGCTGCTAAAAGGGAAAGGGAATAAGGGACCTTGCTACAATGAATGTTTTACTTTATACATCAAATGCTTTAAACCACTTACCCTTTTTTCCTACAACTTTAAAGGGAGGTTAGAAGTATTTCTAGAGGTGATTGCTTGCCATGGAAGTAAGTGGGTCAAAGACTCTATACTTGAAAAGCCTGGATCTTTTCTCATTATTTAACTCCTAGCACAGGCAAAACAGAAATTTCTAAACTCACCTATTTTTGTAAATATTAATGTAATAACCCTCATAAAACCAAATTTTTTTTCCCTACATATAAAATAATTAAGGGGATTTAGTTACCTAGGAGGAGCACAGCGTGGTATTCACATGCCTGCGATATCAAATTTTAAATTTTTGCAATACTTAGAGAGAGAGAAAAGCAATGCCAATTTAAACCAGTGAGAAATGCCAAAGGATGCTCACATCAGGAAAACAAGAATTTGTGTAAATCTAGCTCTCAGAGGATAACAGGTCTGTTTTCAGTCTGGAGACTGCAAATGTTGGCTATCAGAGGGCTAAGTTCACTTCAGAAACTAAAACATTCCTACCTGTTCACATGGAATCAGAAGTCAGTTGATGGCTGAATTGAGAGAGGGTTTCTCTGTTTCTTGCCATCCCACACTGAAGCATTTGAACTTCTTTTTCATTTATGGGAACATTTGGAGATGTCTGTCTGATTACAGGAAGTGTATCAAATCCCTCTATCAGAGCATTAATGCACCCCAGTATAGAATTTCTTTTTCCCCCAAACAATTTCACAGAGCAGTAGAGCTGTCCTTGCTTACCTAATCTTTCCTCATGTGGGTATTTTCTGTTGTATTCTCTTTTGATTTCCTAGCAATTTCTAATGCCCTACTTAGTGTTTTGGCAGCAAATCAGCACTAACCTGATGTCTTAAGAGAACAATTTACAATGACTTTAAAATGTCTTTTGTGAGTGGCAATACTTAATTTGGAGCCCATAATGACGTAAGAAAAGTTAGAATTACTTTCCTTTCTATAAACAATACTTTGAATTAATTGCCCAATAACTCAATAGTAAGTGATCCTTCTGTAACTTTTCCATGTCTGCTACAGATTAAACTGTCCTACATAAATTTACACCAAGCAAACTTTCTCTGAGAAACTCTCTTTAAATACACAGCACAAAGTTTAGCACAGAGCCCTGTGAGACCTCTTTAATAAGCTCCTTACAGCATGAAATTTATCATTTATGTCCATCCTTTGTTTCTCTCTTTTAACCAGTTGTTAGTTCACAGAATGAACTCAACTTTCTTTGAAACACCTCTTTTGACAAAACCTTTGGAAATTCAGGACTGCTGTGTTGCTCACACTCAGCTTACCCATGGAGCACCTTTCTACTGGCACCTGTGGGTCTGCTCAGTCACCCGTGAGTGGCCATGGCAGGTCCCAAGGGCTGTCATGCACCCCAAATTCACCCTGCATAAATATTAGAGGGGAAAAGTGCTGAGCTGTGACAAACACACACACACGTGGCCATAATCTTTTCCTCAGGTGTCCTGGCTCCAGCTCAGTTAGATTTAATTTATTGTCAGTAGCTGTTGCAACGCTGTGCTATGGATTTGGAATGGGAATAGTGTTGATAACACAGTGAGGTTTTGGGGTTTGACTAAGTTGTGTTTATCCTAAGTCAGGACTTTGTTTCCTTTGTCTCATGCTCTGCCCATGAGGTTTGCCAAAAAAACCCCAAAACTGGGAGGAAGCAGAGCTGGGACAGGTGACCCAAACTGGCCAAAGGGTCATTCCATACCACAGAGCCCAGGATACCATAATGCCCAGTGTATAAACTGGGGGGGTACCTGACGGGTCTGACCGGGACTTGGGAAGGGAGAGTCTGGCACTGGTCACCAGGTGGTGAGAAATTGCATTGTGCATCACCTGTTTTGTTTAGTTTGATTTTTTTTCCTTTTTATCATCGTTATACACATCATTATGTATTACATAATTTTATGCCTCATACAATATATACATCATTATTATTATTTACTATCATTGTTGAATTTCACTTTACTTTGAACTGTTAAACTGTTCTTATCACAACATACAAGTTTTACTTTGATTCTCCTCCCCATTGCACCGGGGCCAGGTGGAAGAGAAAGGGGGTTGAGGGAGCAGATTTGTGCTCTTCCATTGTTTCATCTCCACCTCAGTCCACATCAGATGAGCCACCCTGTGCTCACACAGCAGCCTGGTCCAAGAAAGGGAGAAGACAGAGAGGTTTTTGTTGTCTTCCCAGAAGATGCCTGACATCAAGTGCTGATGCAGATGTGTTTGAAAGCATCAGAGCCTATAACAGTTTTCAGCTGGAGATGGTACAACAGCACTGGAGTGCTGGGTGTCTCCTGTGTGTGTCTGAGTGCCAGGGAGCTGCCTGGCCCTGTGGCCCTGCTGCCAGGTGTGATGCTGCAGCAGCAGGCCCTGGGCACCCACGTTTTGTTTGTAGGTTTGAGATGCTGCTCAGCCCCAGGACCTGGAGCACTGCTTCCCTGGCAAAAGGTAGAGGCCAGTGCTTGATCCAGTGACTCTGTATGTCCCTGAGCTGTGCTTCTCAGACACTCTCTGTGCTTCTAGCACCTCCCTGATCAGCTTCAGCCAGGCCTGTCACCTGGGCAGAGAACAGAGACCGTGTTACCTCCTGTCAGAGCAGAGACAGGACAGTTCATCTTTGTCAGGAGCAGCTGGCTCCCCATCAATACCAGGCAGCTCTTCCCCAAACACTGGGCACAGGTGTGGGGCAGGCAGGGGGTGGCAGGAGCACAGACAGGGGCAGACCTGGGGGGGAAACACTGGGAACACCAGAGGGTCCCTGAGGGAAGCAGGGGGTGGACAGGGCACTGCTGGAAGGAACTGGAAAAGGAGGTTCCAGCACAAGACAAATGCACACATGAAAAGTGTTTGTAATAGAGATATGCAAGGGATTTAAGATGCAAAAAATGTGTAGGAAACCAGACTTCGTTTTCTGCTATTCACAAGAAAAAAATAATTTCTAATAAGGTCTCCTTGTTAACAGTCTTCTCAGATACCAGACATTTTCAAAGAACTAATGGTCTCTTCATCTGCTTCAGATGATTCTTTTTTTATGTAGCTGATTGTTAATTCCTACAACTCTTGTAATTCCAGATTCTGAATTAATCTCCATTCACTTTCAGGACGTAACTATCCTATTACTCCTTGAAGTTACTCATTAAATTCACCCTGTCTTATTCAAGAAGCACACTGAAATCCTGATGGACACTTTTGTTACTCCTTAGCTGAAGTACTTTAATGTGCTTGATTTGCTTCAGCTCCCTCATTTCTGTTTGAGCTGTTTTGCAGCGATCTAGAATCCAGCACATTCTCCTCCTTGAACTCTCCACTTCTGTAGCTGCTCTGATGCTGTGTCTGCTATCAGACTACACATAAAAAGCTAATATTAGCCTCAGTGCACACCAGTCATGGCACTGATAATATTTCCCACCCCACTTAGCTCATGGTCATCATAAAAGCCACTGGTTAAATCTCGCTGCCTTTAAAGGCTGGAAACCACAGCAAGATCTGGCCGAAGTGAAAGCATTCACTTATGATTGCTTTCTTTTTCCTCATTGATTACCAGGACTGAGCCTTGCAAGAGCATTTGCATCACTCCATAGATGGCTGATTTTCAGCAGAAAATATAACTGTAATAACCATAAAAGAATGTGTTCCACACTGACACTTCTTTATAGCATTCATTATGTATATAATTACAAATAATGGTATATATTAAAAAATAATAAGAGAACATATACACTGTTTCTCTAATAGTAAAAATTCCTCATCTTCCAAGACTTTCTGCAATACTTTATGAGAGAGAATGGCAGATTCAGGATTTACAAGACCACAGGAGAAAGCTAACTGCAGATTAATGTAATCAATACCAAAAATATTGTCTTGATATATTTTGAGGAAAAACCAAAAGCTTGACCATTGCAGTTGAGGGATCAGACAGGTAGCTGCACCCATATATTACTGCTGACTTTTAGCTCAATTAGGACTCCAGCCAGACTCAGAAATGCACCTGCTTTAATTTTAGGAGCAGTCTCTGTTACTAAGCCATGCACTGAGTTTTCCTCTATAATCAGGGAGTGCTGATTTTTCCTGCCACCATGTTCCTGCAAGGCAGAGCAGGGCCAAAAGAGGACTCTGCCTCCTCTACACTCCCTACCATGAATTCCAGTCCCATGGAAGCCCTCCCTGGCTCCAAAGCTGGGACAGGAGGGATGAGGAGCTGCTGCTCTCCCGTTTGTCACACCAGGGTGTGCTGTGAGAGCTTCACATGCAAAAAACAAGAGTTATGGATGAAGAATCCATTTCAAGCCACACTCCCTGTTTCTGGAATCCAAACATGACATACTCTCCACAGAAGGCAATTTAATAGCCTTGCATTTGTACAGGTGGCTTATAAAACAAATATGTCTCTCCTCCAGCAAGTGGCTGTTAAAGAGCGGGAGATACACAAACACATGATCAAGCCTACTGCCTGAAAATGTGGGGCAATTAAGATATTTTATTGCATGCCCTTCTTAGCTCCATTCCTGTATAGTTACAAAGCTATAATGTGAAGTTCCCTAAAGCGTGAAACAAAATTAGTGTTCTGCTCACCTGAATAAAAGTGTGTTCTTCACTGATTCCTTTCAATGGTCTGAAAAATAAACTAACTAAACCCAAAGTTTTCATAAAGTAACAATAGCCAGCTTGAATATTTCAATTTTCACTGAATGGCTGATGCAGCAGAGGGCAATCTTCAGATAAGTAAATGTAAAAATATTATCACAGGAACACAGCATATAGGAATAGACAGAAGAAAAAGGCTGTGTGACTGTTTATTCTGTTCTCTCTAGTTATTTCTTGCCTTTCAGCTAACTGAAGGTACCTGCAGGAAAGGCTGAAGGGGTAAGGGCAACAATGAGTCAAAGTGGTTTGGTTAGAAACATTCATATTGATTTCAGTTGCTATGTAGGAGAGGAGAAAAAAGTATTCCTGTTTTAGTTTTAAAAACCTAAAGCCAAAACAGTTTCATTTGCTTAATGAGAAAACTAATTACAGCAGAAAGATTAATTTTTTGTTGAAGTACTTTACAATAAAAAGAGAATTTCGGCAAGTTTTTGAATGATTGTATGAAATTTCTGCTTTTTTTTCCCACTTCTCTCTACTGTTGTATACAGATATCAGTCCAAGAAAAAGTTCCTGTATTTTGACAAAGACTTGAAAATATGGATGGAAAAGTGATGGCAAAATCTATGCAGTGATAGATGACTAAACATACCACCGACCCTCAGAAGTGCTGTCTAAGTTGGTTCCATTCATGCAAACACTCCAGAATTCTCTATTCAGTCATGGGTTTTGAGATCATGGTCCCTTTAAAGCACCTTGGACCTCACAAGGGCCACGGGGCCTTCCCGTCCTGAAATCCAAATCCAGACTGATCCAGTGTCTGATGCTGCTCATCTGACTCTTGTAGCACAACAGCTTCAAGGTCTGCATAATTTGAATACTGCTTAATTTGTTTAATTAAAAATCTACATAATTTTACTCCTGATACAAAGCAAGTCTATGAAAGCTCACCATCCCACACACTCCATGTGAAAACAAAATAATTCCACAAAACCACAGCCTGTTGAGCTTGACCATCAGTCTTTGCTGAGGGAAGCTTGAGGAAAAGACCTGGGGTACACTTACAAGTCAAATAAGGGTGAAAGTATAAAATTCTTTAAACAAATACTATAAAACCTGCAAAAGTCATTTCAAAGAAAGAGGAATTAGACAGCAGAGGTAATCAGGTATATTCCAGCACAGAGTTCCACCAGCATAGTCAGTGCCATACTGAAGACACCAGAAAAAAAGAAATTCCCTAACTAAGGAGGAAAAAGAAATCACAAAAATATCTTTAAACATAATGGCCTTGAGAACATGCTAAAATATTCTGTTTCCTTGGTTGGAAAGGTGACCTGCAGATAACAGTGAAGGATTTGTGAATGTAAAGCTCCCTGTGCTTTCAGGGTTGGAATAGCATAGCCCCAAGAACACAGCTGTTGCTCAGAGCCTGGGCACAAGATGTCTTCTTTTTAGCTTTATAAATCAATCTAGTTGAGGCTTCCCTGCTTTGACACAAGGCTCTAACCTCAGAGAGGGAATTTTGTATTTGGGTGAGAGATGGAGGGTAACAGATTTGCTGAACATTCTGCATAGCAAAAGAGGAGACCTGGCTGCTTTCAGAGGGTGCTCCCTGAAGCTGAACAGGTTTCTGTGAAAATAAATGGCAAAGGGAGCTGACGGAACAGGCAGGGACCTTGGGCTGTGAGAGCAGAGCAGAGCACAAGGCTTTGTTCTGCAATTGCTTTAGCAGCCCACTGCAGATCATGCTGAACTCCCATTTCCATTTGCAGTGGCTGCAAAGCAGCTGATGCACCACAAGGCTGCTCTGTAGCAGCCCAAACCCTTGCAAAGTTCCCTGCAGTACATTTTTGAAACACACATTTGTGCCCCGTGGCCTTCCTAAAGCATTATCCTACACTGCATGAAAAATTGCAAACGAGCATAAAGATAGGGACTTGATAAACATTCACAATTTGTCCAAAATAGGTATTCAGCTATAGAACACTTTACTGTAGCTACAATCATGCTTTATCACAGTCAATGTATACACCAAGCACCAGGGAAGAGATTATTCCATCATTCCCAACAAATCCAGCATGGCACAGCTGTGTAATGTGAAATATTATCCTGAAGCAGTGTGAGATATACTTTTACCTATCCAGAACCAAAGTTATAACCCGACTGGCCTTTATCATGTTTGCTTGTATATTTACAGTCAAAAAAATCCTCTTTTCATTTCAAGTTCAAGGAGGAAGTATTGGAAGGAAGAAAGCAGCAAACAACAAAGTGACATCAGACTTAGATCTAGAAAACTGGGCAGCAGGTTCATAATTGGTGTTCAGAATAAATGAATGGCCAGGCTACAGTTCATACTTTCATGGTAAGGAATGGATTTGGGGATTCAGAGGGTAAAAATTGAAGTCAGGGGGCCCTTGGTATTAACAAAAACATTGTTCTTACTTATGAGCAGGAAAGGGATTGGTGAAAATGTGTATTTCACCCTCAGAGCAGAATTATACAAGCTCAGGGGAGCGCTTTAAGACCCGAGTGCTGTGGATATTAGCAGAGTCAGATATACAGAAAACACTGTGGAGGATTTAAAAGTATGAAAGGCATAAGGATTATATAGACTTGAACTGTGAATGAGGTTGAAGTGCATTCAGGAAAGCCAAAAAGACTAGTGAACCAGAAACGCCTTGCTCACTTATGATAAAATATCTAGTTAATACCAAAGAAAAGCTTCAAATAGACTTGTCTAGTTCTTTAGAAACTCACTATAAAATAATGCTGGTATTCTTTATATAAATACTTTCACAAATAAAGACTCTTTTTTAGAAAGAAGATTGAACTTGGTAAGTAAGCAGCTTAAGCAGTAAGGAAAAGCACATTAAAATTATTTCTTAACTTGCAGAAATGTTGAATAATGGTCCATGGCCATGTTCTGTAATGACTACAGACTGTGCAGTGTTCCCACAGTAATGTAGCTTCCACATTTTACATAGGAGACACACACCAAAAGGTTAATTTGATCCACTATGGCAATACAAACCAGGTAATTAGCACAAGTGCTCCAGTTCCTTACATTTTAAGCCCTTCAGATTTGCTCTTTTCTTGAGAAGTGGGGAATTCACCAGCTAACCAACTCTGCACTACCTTTCACAATTTCAGTGTGAAGGATAACTCAGATTTAGTGGGTTAAATTAGTTTGACTAACCAAAATAGGTAATGAAAAGCATGAAATACTTCCATCTTAATTAGCTCATATTTCATTTGAACAGAGTCAGACTCGCTGTTTTTCAGAGGAGGATATCAGTAGACACTGTAAACTCTAGAATTGCCTTGTTTTGTTTATGGGGAATCTTACCAGAATTATAAGACTCAAGTGAACTATGATAAGAAATAAAAACACATTCTTGCATAAGAAGCATTATAGACACTAAGACAAAGCTCAGCACTTCTCCATCTGTTCCCAATTCAAAATGTGATCCTCATCAATTTTGAATGTGAGACTAATTTTGTTAAATCAGGCATTCTCATACTCTTGGGTGAGGGTTTTGTTTTCTCTTTTCAGCTGCAGAGCTGAGGGATGTGACCTGCAGGCCTCCTGCTCTCGGTAGGGTCCCCAGAGCAGCGCTGGTGGAACACAGCGCTCGGAGCCAGCAATGCTCCTCAATCCCCCAAAGCTCTGGGCACTGGAGCTGCACGGGGACAAGGGCAGGGGGTGAGGCAATCACTAAACTCCTACAAGTGCCAAATGCTGGCTCCCCAAACCTGCTGCAGATCAGCCTCCTATCGCCACCACCTCATGGTCTGTGCCTCCTCATTCGCAAACCTCATTAGCAACTCATTAGGAGCGCCACAGATGTGACACACAGACTTGCTCTGGGAAAGGGAATTAGGGAATCTAAGGAACCTAAATGATTGTTCAGAGAGTGTCCTGATAGTTATGTGAAAAATAATAAATCACTAACTTTGGCAAACACAGAGTAAGGAAAAAGATAAACCCTTTTAGGGTCTAAAAGGTTAAAACAAAAGGAATTGCTGTCTGGGTCAATTCCCAATTTATACTTGGAGTTGCAGTAATAACAGAAAGAAGTTATAGCCTTTAGTGCCTTTAGGAAGGACTGAGTTTATTTAAAGGCAGTCAGTGTCTTTTTACAATAATGAACAGGACCTTTCTTTCTACCCTGCTGTTAGTACCAACAGCTCCTAAATAATTCTGACAGTTTCTTCTTTCTTCTCTGTTAAAAAAAAAAAAAAGAAAAAAAAAGAGGCAGCTCTGTTATTTATTATGTTAGAACAAATACCAGTTATCTCATCTTAATTCACACCTAGTTCCTTCTAAAATCAGGTATTTGGAACAGACTCAGTCCTTCTCAGGAAAACTCATAGCAAAATTCTTGACTCTACGGCAGCAGCTGCAGCACAGCTTAATTCACAGCCCTTGTCTGGGAGCAAAACGCCTATTGAGGACCAAACACCTGGAAACAAACAGTTAAAAGGATGAAAAATATTGTGACCTACACTTATTCAAGGATACTCAAGTCCCTCTGTAGTACTTCTGCCTGATGATGTGTGATGGGGATACCTGTGTTAAGATTGTGATGGGAAAATGGTAGAAATGAGGCTAAATGTAAATGATTGTCATAGCTCTGGTGTAACTTTGAGTAGTGATCCTCAAATGTCGGGAAAAAATTGAATTCTTAGTGGAAATATCTCAAAAATTGAGGACTCAGCTATGCTATTATACATTACACCATTTCGCCCCACCAACATCAGTTTTATAGGCTATAAAACTCACTTCAATGGCATGTATCAAAGCACATTTGGGGAGAAAGGGACTATTTTAAGGCTGAATTTTACACAAAAATACAAATACAAGCAGGTTTCCCTCTGGATACATAAAAACAAGCCATCACCAAAGTTATTACAGACGCCCTGTTCTCTCTTCTGCTCTTTTCTACTATTCTTCCTTTCCAAAGTCATTTAAGCAGGATTAATTTAGCCAAAGTTTTGTCTTTAAAACATCTAACCTGATAAAGTAGAGAAATGCAAAATAAATCCTGAAAGGGAAGGAACTTCTGAGAGTGTTCACAGAGTTCCTGTTGCCATGGGAATGCTGCTGCTGCTCCTCCCAGGCCCTGGCCATGTCCCTGCTCCTGGACAGGCAGCAGTGGCTCCCAGCTCAGGGGTCAGGAAATGGGAAACTCGGCAAAGCTTTCAGAAATATTCATGGACATGAATTCTAAAGGTTGTTTGTTAAAAATTGCCTGTGAGAGCATCAAGCTCTCTCTTGCTCAGAGCAGTGTGATCATGAAAAACTTCTGCTCTCCTCCAATGACAACTCCATTCCTGCTTCCTTCAGTGAACTCCACTTCTGTATCCTTCACCTTTCAGAGATTGTATCCTAATTAATATCAAAGTCTTTTATGCACTAAGGATGATTTGTGTAAGATAAATTGGGTTTTTGTCAAGAGCTCGCAGGGAAGTAAGGGATAAACCAGGCAATGAACACAGAGAACAGTCTGAACCACCCAGAGAGGCCACGTTGTCCCTTCCTTCCTGCCAGGGAATTCCAGAGTAGACCCTTTAAACACACCTAGGAACATCACTTGTGTTTGTACAAGCCCTCTGGCTCCTTGAGGGTGGTGCCTTGACCCTGGCTGGACCAGGGGCTTCACCACGGGCTGCACATCCTCCCCCTCCTCCTGCTCTGATCTTTCTCTCCCCAGATGCATTTTCCAGGGTTTTTGGGCCACTTCTTCAATCTCTTCTCCCAGTGGCATTCCCACCTTCACTGCCTTGGCCAGTGGCACGTCCATCCTGGAGCTGCTGGCACTGCCTCTGTGGGACGGGGCACCTCACCTCAGGTAAATTATTCCAGTCTAACTCAATATGGCCATTTTCATTTACCTACAGTAATACTGAGCAATTTTATGAAGGCAGATTTAATTTGGTATTGGTTGTGTGGACTTCCCAGAATAAAACTTTGTGAAAATTAAAATGCAAAGTTCCTAAGCTCTCTTTGGAAAGAGCTATAGGATGTATAATGTATCCTTCTCTTCAGTTTGTTTAAGATCTGTGGTTACCCATAATGAAAACACACATTTTTATTAACATACATCCTTTTCTTTCTGTTTATTTCCTTAAATTTAATAAAGCCTTCTAGCTATTGGGGTAATTCAGTCTCAAATCTCTGCTTTCCAGCTTGGTTTTCATTATTTCACATTATTCTTTTACCCTTATTATAGAAGCTGGCTTTATTCCCATCTCATAAAGTGACCCGAATTTTCCAGGAGATATCTTCTAGCATTGATTTTTTTTTTGTCCATAATGTTAATGGCATGACTGCTCCTATCTTTACTTCCTCTACTTTCTTAACTTTTATTATTTTTATAACCCCACACTATTACACTATTTTTCCCCGTTCTTTGTGCATTTCATTTTCCTCTCACCACCCCTTACACATTTTGAAGATATGTTTGTGGGAATTTGGGTCCTTATCTGTTTTTAAAATAACCTCAAACAAGAACACCAAACAGCAAAAATGTTAAAATAAATTCTTACTTTGTAATCTCTGGCTCCCTATGTGACACCTATTATTCATTTGACCAAAAATTCCTCGCTGAATATATTCCAAAAACTTTTTATCTGGACAGCTTTTCATCTCAAGCACTATCAGCACTATGTAAACATGTTTTTGAGGATGTCATAGCCACTTTCTGGTTAATGGCATTTATGACATTCACAATATTTTTCATGATAAGCTTTAGAAGTAAATATGAAATATTTGGAGGAAATATTTTCTCTGCAGGATATAGTTCCCCTCTTTAATTCAAGTGTCTGCACATGGAAAATCAAATAGTTACCTTTTCTCTCTAAAACCTCATACTTCTCCCTTCAAATTATCACAGTGGGCTTTTCTTAATCTCCTTTTAGTTGCTTAGATTTCTTCATGTAATCTGTCAGGTGTTGTCAGAGAGCTTTTTACTCTCTGCTTTCTTAACAGGACATTAGGCAACCACAAACAAGTCTTTCCAAAACTCATTAAATCAAACTTCTCGACTCTGAACTTCTAACCCTTCCCCAAAAAGGACAAAATTTTTTAATTCCTTTAGAGTCTATTTCACCTTCCTTTACAAAAGCCTCTCTCCTACTTAAGAAAAAAATGACGACAAAATATCATCTCTGTTAAATTACTTTTTCAATAGTAGATGATTTATAGTTGATTAGGTAATTAAATCAAATACAAGTGGCTGAAAGTAAATCTATTTTTATCATCCCTGTAAATTAAAAGTTCCGCATCATAAAAAATCATGACCATCTTGAAAATGACTAGTCAAGTGCTTTTTATAGGCAAGCAGGATTTATTGTCAATTAACGTATTGAACTGGATAGTCAGCATAACCCTGTGCTCAAGACTTTTTAAATTATTGGCTTCCGCTATCAAGCTGCTCCATATCACAGTAATGAAATGTATCTTGCTATTCACATATTGAACAATTCCTTAGGTTGGGTTTATATCTCACTATAACAACATTTCATTTTATTATTATCTCCGATCCCCTGTAATGAATACAAATACATTCCTTTTTTCCATCATGGGTTTATCAATTTTCATTGATTTGCCTGTAATGAATGCAGACAGGATGGTGAGAGAAAAATTTAAAGAGATCATATCCTTTAAAGTATCTGTAAATTCAAAGGTTTTTTCACTTGCAGTCACATCAATTAAAAGAAGCCATTTGGAAGAACAATTGAAAGGAAATATTAGTTTAAGTCTTAACACTGAAAAGAAAGTGTAAAAAGGAACTTGGGGCCCTCTTTTTTGAAAGAAAATTTGTTTTTGCAATTTTCCTTCCATAGACTTTCAAGAAAAAAGAAAAGTATAAATTCTCTTTATAGCTTTGCATTTCACATTTGGCTTTTCATAATGCACCACATTTTTATTTTCCAATAACGGGCCATTTGACAGATGAAAGTGCAGTTTATGGTGCAGTGATTTGCTGGACACAAAGTGCATTTTGAAAGTTACTCAATGACATCTCTCATTCCCATTGGGAAATTCCCCCAGCCCAAACCAGTCCTCACTGGGGAACTCTTGGAGTGGAGACCTCTTCAGTATTTTTGACACTGATATCTAAAATTAGTTTCTAAAAATTCATTGATTGAAGACAAGTGCAGACATCCTGAAACTCATATTCCAACTATGTTACCAAGTCTCAAACACAAACTTTTAAATGAAATTATAAACAGTGTTCTCAGTTGTGACATTTTATTGCACTATAACATTTGCATCTGCTTGCGTTCTGCAATTGTACCATTATGAGACAATGTAATTTGATATGAAGTGAAACAATAACATCCTGGCTTTCATTCAGCCACCAGAAAAAAACAAAACAACAAAAAATCTCCATGGAACATATAGTGTCCAGCCTACACAGGAAAAGCATCCTGACAGCAGAACCTGGCCTAGTGTATTTCTGTTGTGTGGCACAATAGGACAAGGTTGGCTTCACAAAGCAAAATAAACTGTTGGGCAAAATCAGCCATTCTACTTTTTACAGACATTTTATTAGCTAGAAAACTTGCTTGAAACAGATGCACAGATAAGTTTTGGTGGGTTTTTTAAATGAGGAAATGCACTTTAACTGTCTAGAAGATTTCTGTAGGTTTTAATGCCCCAGGAAATCATAACTGAACACTTTAGCCAGAGTTTCATTGGATACTATGACCAACAGCAAAAGCACACTTTGAGGGGAAAAAATCCCAACTGCTGCAGATCAAAACAGAAGTTTCTTACTATTCCATATATACTGATTTCTTGTCTTAAAAAAACCAAAACAAAACAGTAGTGAACGCAGCACAACCCTTTTCTCTATAGAGAAAATGCACCACTGATCGTCTTCAGCCCCACCTGAAACCTCTGCTGATTTCCTGTTAATGGGAGAAGAGACAGAAAACTACATCCAGACAGGGAGCCCCTAAGATGAGCAGGGAAGGAAATACAATCTCTTTCCAAATAACTCTTCTCTCTCATATGTATATCTGTTTTGCAGAACAAGCATACCCTCCACTCTCCTCTTCTGTTTATCTACTAATTCCTCTAAAAATACCACACAGCATCTCATTCCAAGAGACAAATAACCAAGGTAACCCTGACTGCTGTTGTGGGTCACTTCTCTGGAATGAAACACAGAAAAGATGTGGGGAAATAAAAGATGAAGTCAGTGCCCTCCTGCCAGTGACCACAAGAACTGCAGGAAACCAGCAGCCAGTGCTGTCAGAGGAATTTCCAAATTGCAAGTACCCTGGTTCTTCTTCCCTCTTAAAAGGATATTCAGACACTGCCAGAATGATTCCCTCTAGACCTAGTGAATCTCCATTTTCCAGAGATATTCTCAAACTCATTTCTTTAGATCACCCTACTGAAATGCAATGAGAGCCTGCTGTCTGACTTCTCTGTGCTGCTTTGAAAATTCCAGCCTACAGCATTACAAACATGCCTCGAATAAGTTACTTCAAAATAAAAATGTCCTTATCTTCTACAACTTTAACAGCTTCAGGAGGCTCTCAGTGTTACTCTTGTCAGTAAATAAACTAGATATTTAATTTTCATAGCTGGTTTGTTTGTTTGGGGTTTTTTGGTTGTGGTTTTTTTTGGGGTTTTTTTTTTGGCCATATGTAATATAAGTCACAAGTGTTGCATTTAATACTTTACTAATCAGCATGGTCTAAAGCTTGATAACGTTATACATGAGGAAAATGCTGCATGCTGAACTCAGTGGGGCTATTTGCAAACTGTGCCAGATGGAAGAGACTCTCCTTAAAGTCTTAAGTGACACAAAATGTGCAGAATCAAAGAAACTTAGAAGACAACACCTATTGTGAAACACACAGATGAATAATTATGTTCCTTTCAGAATTAATCAATTTTACTTTATCAAAAAATTTTGGTTTGGAACAGAAGTAGATGAAATTATTTAAAAACATTAAAGAGACGAGAAGCATGTAAGAAAACCATTCATTACAAGAGGGTTCTGCTGTAGATTCATCATTTCTTAGGAAATTTAAAATACTTTATTTTGAAGCTCCAACATGGATACAGCATTGAATGAAAATAAAAGCAAAAATGAAAATTAAGAGGTTGTCATCTAGGAAGATGTTTTGTATCAATGGTAAAGCAATCAGGATCACTTTCTAATGTATTTTTTTTCCTCTCTCTGCAGAGAACAACCAGTGCTTTCTAACACAGAGCACTTCCCTAAACTGCTCTTTAAGCACACAGTCTCACTTCTGTGCAGCACTGATATATTTATGTTAAATATAAATACTCATATACTGTAATATTTGCTACCAAATCCAAACTTCTCTAGCAGCCCCCCTGTTTGGGGGTTTTGCTCAGGTTCTCTGATGGAAACCCCTCACTCAGAGCCAGCCAGTGGTGAGAGGGGTGAGCCTGTCACAAACACTGACCTTCTAAAGGAGAAGGTACTCTGCATGGCAGGGCTGGAAATATTAATGGTCTTCCTCAAAAAAAAAACACAAACAAAGCTGAATAATGCACATCCAGCCTAAAAGTTTGCCCATCAGTCAAATTGCAATGTTTTGGAAAAGGTTTGGTGCCCTTTCAGTGTGCCCTGGCCCCACCACAAAACATTTCCCATCTCTCCAAACCTCTCCCATTGCTATTAGAAAATCCATTACTAACGACAGCATACAATCTCCAGTGGGGATTCAATCCCCAAGAAGGTGGCAGAAATGGAGCTGTTCAGAGGGATGCTGGGCATTTATGATTTACTGAACTGCCAGATCTGATGGCTAAAGGCCAGGGGCTTTATGGTTTCATTGGAATAGTGACTTTTCATTACTGTAAGAAAGATGCAAACCTAAGGTAAGAGACAGGCAAAGTCACTGGGTTATTTGTGACTCAGAGGATCCTGATTCAAGCTCAGAGCCTAAGAGAAAGAAGCAAAGGGCAGAAAATACCAGCTTGTTAAATGAATGGACTGTGATTCCAGCACACTTTTTTTTCTTGGTGAACAGGGGGATAAACTCCCTTTTTTATCAAAGGCGTTTTCTGTGCTCCCAAATGTTGTTTGGTGATTCTCTGCCTCCTCCCACTTCATTTCTGGAGCAGCTGAGGAGGTGAGAGGCTGTGCAGAGGCATACCCTGCCACGCTGGCTTTGGGCAGCACCAAGAGCCCACCTTGTTTGTGGGCTTTGTCAGCACACACTCACCAGCATAAAAACCCACAGCTGCCTGAAACCCTGTGATAACAGTCTCCTCAAGTGGCACAGCACTGTCTGACACAGACAACCCAAAAAAAAAAAAAATATCAGATTTTTAGGACAAGAATTAAACCTCAGTGACCTCACCCTGCAGACACAACATCATCTCCCACACCCAGAGCAGCCTCTCCACCTTCAAACACTTTACAAGATGCCCCAGTAAAAGAACGTCTTCAATCTCTTCATTTAAAAATCGATAACCTTCAAGTTTCCACAGCTTCCTTTGAGAGTAAGGTAAATAAAATTGAGGGAGGGCTGGAGGGATTTGAAAAGCAATGGAGTCAGTTGAAACTCAAACAACAAAGAGAGGAATTCTGCAATAAAAACAAAACAAAAAAAATCACAAAGGAGAAAAAACTGTGTTCAAGAATTATGGAGCTCCTGAAATAAGATTAAAGAATTGGGAAAAATCAACAGCATAGTCACAGTATTTAATGTTCTGAGGATCTTCTCTGAAATATCCAAGATGGATGGAAATTAATGGAAAAATCCAGAGGAGACATAATGAAGAAAAACCCATTATCTGGAGTAACAAAAGTAATACATCTGCATGAATGTTCAAGTCTCAAAGTGCTGCATAGGAAGAAAATAATCATAGAGAGCTGGACCAAAGGCAGGGTTTGAGCAGTGGCCAAAGAATTAGAATAAAAATCAGCTATCTTACAAAGTCCATAAACCCTTGGCAAAGGATAGGAAGTAACTTCATTTGGAAAAAAAGAAAAATTTTTCCTAAACAACCCTGCATCGATCTTCTGTCCTGCCAGATTGCGGTTGCTGCTCCTGAGAGAAGAAACACGGCACTGCTGGGAAGCAGGAGCAGCACAATGCTTCACACAGAACTGAAAAAGAGACAGCAGGAAGAACTGAGATAGCTAAATCCATCAAAAAATCTCCAACCTACTTCCTTCACTCCTTTACCCCAGAAGATGCATTTGAGGATGATTGTTCTGGAAAAATCTCCTTGCCCTCTCACCCAGCACTGGTGAATTTGCTCTCACGTGCTGCCATAAAGGAATAAGTTCAACTAAAATAATGCAAACACTAAACATAAATCATTTTAAGGCTGGTGTGCTATTCTTGGTAAATTAATCTGCTTCCTAAGCCACCCTTTCAGAGGACCAGTTTTTATATTTGACTTATGGGAGCATTTGCAGATTGCTGTTAGGACCAAGTATCTCAACATTACCAGTAGCCATAAATCAATATTAATACTATTACAGTACAATAAAGAAATACATGAAAATTGCCTTTACTAAGTTTTCTTCTACTACTGAGAAACAGAAAGGAAAAGAAAAAGATTCATAGATGGAAGCCCAAAATTCAGCTTTCCTATTTCAAGGAGCACCTTAGAACACCTTCACTTTAACCTACAGAGAGTGGCTCAAGTAAAGCCTAAAATTTGGGTACTCTGGAATGGAAATGTCCTTGCATATCTGAGCTAGTTGTATTGATTTCTGATGAACTGAGATGAACTGTGCATGGTGCCCAAAGGGAAGGTGTGAAGCACGTGTGACAGTGCTGAGAGGGAAATGCCACTGGGACAGAGAGCAGACGGGACAAGGAGCCAACACCCAAAGATGAGCACTGGCTGAAGAGAAAGCAGGCAGAGGAATTGATGAGAAACACAGATTTATCACAAATAATCCAATCAGGTGCTGGGGTTCTGGCACCAAGAGATGATCCTGTCCCTGAGCAGGGTCCCCACAGCCCCTGCCCAGAGGCAAGAACAGCTGAGCTCAGGCTGTGCCCCAGCCTTGCTTGGGACACGGTGTGGGCAGGGCTTCAAGGGACAAACAACTCACAAAGTGTGCTCTAAGCCAAACCACTGCATCCTACAGATTTCCTTCACTTTCTCTCTGAGTAGTGTGGTTTGAATGTCCTAAACACAAAGTGGAAACAGATGCAAATATTTTGAGGCACAGAAATTAAAACAGCAACTTTCCGTTATCAAAGAGGGAAATATAAAGTGTAGCATCTTCTCTAAGTAAAAATTCAGAGGTTCACTCTGAAGATTTCCCTACAGTTAAGAAAATATTCTTAAGTTCTCTACATTGAGGCTAAAATTTTATGGTTCTACTGACATCCTTACTCCAAAGCACTGGATTGAAACAGAAAGGACCTGGAAATAGAAATATTGTTAAAGCATTTACTGTCTACCTCAGGCTCATGTTTTTGACTTGGCTTGCTTTCGTTTTTTGACTTATGCATTTATGAAGGCTTTTGTGGCTAACTAGTTTGCTTGTGGTTCTTTGTTGCAATGTTTTGTTAACCTTGCTTTATGTATTTTTAATGAATCCTACAAATAAGAAATGTGTAAACTCATCCTGAGAAGAGGCTATAATGTCTGCCTGTGCTTTTGATTCACTGCCTCATTTGCAAGATTGCTGCTTATTCACAAATTAATTATGCAATGGCATCTTTAGCTAATAAAGTCTAAACAAAAAACATTTAATCCAATTCATAGTTTTCTCTCAATCAAACCAAGTCTGTCAAACATAATTACATTACACATGCAAAGCAGGAAGGAGCCAAACATGTGCCACACCTGCTTAGTGCTTCTTCAGGCAGACGATATACAGTAGAAGAACAGTTGGCAGCACAGATGGCACAGCGAAGAAGACTTGTGAAAAATGCGGTTATGGAGTGTGGCTTTGTGCCTTTTATTGATGGGAAGGGTCAGATAGTGATCTCAGTTTATGTCAAACACACCTTTCTGCTACCTTTAGGCTTTGACAATTTTATTTCTGGAGATACCAACTCCAGCCGCCTTCTGTTTTCTGAACAGAGACACCTCTGCAGCGTGGAGGAGCCATTGCTGGCTTCCTACCACAGCCATGAGCTCTGGGGACACCAGTGTTCTCACTTATAATCATGTGTTTCAGGGTTATGCTAAATATTATACCCCCATCAACTTCATTGCATATCTATATAATGAAGCCTATTTGCTATTTACAGGGACAGTGACCCTGCACATCTCAGTGCAACCAGTTCACAAGCTTAGGAAGGAGCCAGGTATTTCACTTGTGATCACAAAACCAAAAGGTAGCTCAAGCAGTCCTGGGTGGCTTTTCAATTTGTGAGTATGCTTAACTGAAGAAAAAAGTATGATTTAATATTAACACGCATGTATAGCAATTTCTACTTAAGTCTATGTAATTATAATGAGTGGTAGAGTTCCTGAAAATTACTTTAACTAGAGATTTTTTAATCTTTTCTTATACCCTTGAAACCATCTCTATGACATAATTTCCAAAGTCAGCATTTTCAGGAGGCAAGATGCCCAAACCCTATCACAGCAGCACTCATTATTTCCTAAAATACCTAACACATAACCTTTGTCTTCCTGTACACACAGGAAAGAAAAGAAACTCAAAAAACAAACCCCTAAATGTTCCCATTCTAAAAAACTTAGGTCTTATCTCAATTACCATTATCTGCCTCTTCTCACCAACACAGTCCTGTACTCTGCAAGTTTTGCACAGCTGTTGGTCCTGTGCTGTTTGCATCCATGCTCGGAAAGCTGAGTGTGGAACCACCACTGTCCTGTGAGCACCTGCCCTGCCTTTGAGTTCTTCACAACTTTCCCCAGCTCTGCCAGGCTCTGAGGAAACATTTCCACAACTTGGAAGAAGACCTTGGGTTACCTCCATAAAGGAATTATGAGGATGTGAGGACAAGTGGGTTTCATAAACTTTACTAATTCCTACAGAATGTTTTCTCTAATTTCCTTCATTCTAGTGGTTTATGGAAGATGCCACCCAGTGCAAACATTCAGCATAAACTTACACCAACCGTGTAAGTCCCAGAAGGATGGAATTCCTTTTGTCACCACACAAGCCCCTGCAGTCCTGCAGCCCCACAGCCCAGTGGGTCCATACTCACTGGGAGCACACTGGGGATCTGCCTCTGCATCCCTGAATGGGGTAATCCAGGGAGGAATAAGAAGAGACCAGGTTCCAGGTGAGCAAAGTTGACTGGAGCCTCTCCACTTACATTCACCACACATCTGGCTGTGCCATACCTGCTGCAAGATTTTAGCAACTGGAACATAATTCAGTAGCCAAATTTGATTATTAATAACATTTTCTAATAACAGTATTAAGACTCCCTGTCAACTTCACTGTTGGCACACCTGCATCAAAGCAGACTCGGGGTCAAACTCATGCAGAATTTTTTTACAGCAGGGAGAATGGAGCTGTCCTGACTGCTGTGTTTCAAATAAGTTATACATTAGAGGAGCTCTTTCTCCACTGAAGTCTTCCTCCTGCTTGCAAAATTGTCTCTCACCTACGTGACCAAAATGCTAACAGAGCATTCCCACAGTATTTCCCACCGGTGGAGGTGCACTAAATGGAGACTCTGCAGCATCAAGGACTTGGAAAATGGCATTGAGAGCAGAGCATGTTCAAATAACTTCTGCAGGAGTCATTCCCTAGAATACTAAATTTTCAAATCTGTTAGTGTGCTTCCAGATTTGAAAATATTCTGGTGCAGAATACCTTGTCTGCTTTTCTCCAAGGACACTTGACCAGGGGGCTGTTAGCAAGAGCTGGGAAACTGTCAGTGGAACTAAGCAGATAGCAGTAAATAAATAAATAAAACCCCAAATGTTTTTCGGGGATTGAGTGCAAAAAATTATTCAGAGGAAAATACACTGGGATTTAACTTAAACAAAGTTTAAAGAAATTCACAAAGTTTAAATTACTGAGTGAACAACAAATGTCCTGGGAAAATCCTTATGACAGCAGAAGTTAGAAATAAATCAGCAAAAAGGAATACGTGTGTTTTTCTGAGAAGAAAAATCTCAGTGCCATCATAAGTATTAAAAATAAAAATAAAAAAACCCTAACCAGACAGCCTTATTCAGAAAGTGTATCTGTTCCAGAGCCTCAGCTCCACTGAAAGGCACCAAGATGAGGCAGTGAGCAAAGCTATAAAAGCAGAATCCCAAACGAATAAATAAAAAGGCCATCTTCTGTTTCAGAAATCAGCAGTCCCATAACACACTGCTCTATAAATCTCTTCCCCACAGACTGCAAAGAGAATGTTCTTGACTAACAGATCTTTCTTGCTGAAATATCACCTGGGATGGGTAGCACTCACTGGCAGGTCTGCACCATCTGCTTACTGAGGCTCCAGTAAAGGAAGCAGCACAAGTGTTTCATGTTTGCATAGCCTGACTTGATGGAAATCATATTCATTTTTACTTTGTCACACAGGGACAGTTATGAAAAGCCCAAGTTTATACCGTGTTGTTTTCTCAGCTGTGCACTATTCCAAATTAAACTTAATGGATGCTTTCCCAAATCTGAGAAATGCTGTTTTGCTGGTATTTGTATTTCAGTGTGAAGTACTGGTCAATAAACTGTAACACTCTCCATTGATGGCTGTAGATTCATGGATATGCTGCAATCTGAGCACCAAAATCTCTCCCTCCCCCTGCCTTCTCTTTCCAAGTACTGCAGTCATGAAGAGTTGGGGCATTTCTGCTGGGTACGACGGAGCACAGCACAGACAGCACCAAAAAGGACATTTTGGAGCCAAAAGCAGCACAAATATGGAGCCTTGCAGCCTTCATGAGGCAAGAGGATGCTGAGCAAGGGGTCCTGCTCTGCTGAAACAGCTGAGAAAGCATTGGTGGGTTTTGCTGCAGGAACAGCCTGGGAACACCACGGGTGACATTGCCCAGTGCTGTGCCAGGCAGGCAGCAAAAAGTCAAGTTAGATTTAAAAAGCTAAGGTTAGTTCACCATCTCTTCCTCTCTTTTCATGAGTTCAATCAAAACCTGGTATACCACTGCTATATCTACAGATGGAAAGAAAGATGTGTTCAACTTTTAGAGTTTTCTCCCAGCTTTCTGCCTTTGGATTTTACAGGGGACCTGAGGTTATTCCCCCTTCTCCTCTTTTCAATCTGCTATGAAGTGATGTGAGCTTTCATATTTTCATTTTTCGTTCAAAAATCTGAAGTAATAACTGATCATTAATTCCTTTAGTATCAAATTTTAAATAATAATGCTCAACATAGAACATGTGAGATGTGAAATATCCACATTTGTCATCTGTCATCATTATGGCAATTTTCACAACAGTTGGGTTTCACTTCAAAGTTAGATACTGCACAATTCTGAACTTTCATTAAAAAGTGCCAGTTCTCAGAGAATGACAATATACATCTATGATTAAACCACTCAAAAATATACAGAAAATAACATCTGCTTCTTTATTCTTCCACAAGCTTTGTTATTTCTGTATCCATCTAATGATTTTTGTTTGAATGTCTGAAATTTGCTATGAAGTTATCCCGTATTGCACAAATGCACGTTGCAAATATTTATGTGTGATTCAGTATAAGTATACAGCCCCAGTGGTGATGTTTATGTGCACAGCCATAATCACATGCATAACATCAGACAAGTATCTGTTTAATTTCAGAACTGATTTTTAATAATTGATGTTTTTATCAGGAAACAAGATTATTGTTTCCAGATAAAATAACTCCTTAAAAACTGCACTGTTTTATATGCAGGGAAACATTCCAGATTAGAAAAAAAAAAAAAAATTTAAAAGCCAGATTGGATTGACAAGCTTGCAACAAAATGGGGAAGTGGCTCTCCAAAGCCCTTTGATTCTCTTAGTAATTAACATTACTGTAACAAAAGGGATTTTTGGCAACATTTCAAGTCTAAGGGTAGCCAAAAGAAGCTTCCCCTGGAGCAATACAACCTAAAGATCTGGGGAAAGAATGAAATAGATTTTCACCTGGCCCATGAAGGACTGACATCACCCCTCTGCTCTGGGTTGAGGTGTCAGAGTCTTTTACCCTCCCACAGATGAGGCTCTTCCACTCATCACTGAAACCCAGCAATTCTCCTGAATAATGGGGCAACTCTTCAACACTAAAAAGAAAAACATTTTTCTCTGTCCACTAATGGAAAATATTTAATTGTACAACTATGGAATTTTGCTAAGAACTGATTTTATTGCCATCATGAAGAGAGAGAATGGTGAATCTTGTTAAACCACACAAGCGCAGGTTAATGCAGGGTTCTAAACTGATCCACTTCACCAAGACTATTTATTCCTCCACTAGCAGCAAAGTACCGAAGGATGCAAGCACATTCCAAACATTTGTAAATAATGAATGCCTAATCTCACCCGCTGTTTGCAGTGGAATAAAATTCTTGACACCTGTGCCTTGTTTATGTTAGAATGTGAAAATTTAAACCGGCAGGCACTTGCAAAGACTCACATGATGCCAAGGAGAAGTGGAAAAGGATTTGGTCATTCCTAAATCTATACAAACCTTTTACTGTGGAAGATCTGTCAGGTGGGATTCATGTGCTACTCCTGGAGCTTATAGGCAGGTCTGCAAACCTGCTCAATAGCCCTGTATGCAAAAGGAGCACAGTGGCAGCTGAAAAAGATGTTTGTGCTCAGGATTAAGGCCAGTATTTATCTTCTTGGCAAAGGTGTCTATGTGAAAGCCTAGAGTAATGATACCATACTCTACAGACTACTACAAAAACAAGATCAAGAAGAATTGCATAAATACACCTATGTAACATCCATCACGTTAATGAGAATGTAGAGACAAATGCAGCTTGCTGCTAAACTTGGCATCTATTGACTGCAGAAGAAAGTTAGACACTGCAGAGACAAATACTATCCTAAAGCCATTGCAGGAGCATGGATCCAAAACGATTTGACACTCAAAAGTTTCTCTCTCACACTGAGAGCCATCTTTCAGGCCTTGCAGCCCACCAAAGGCAAACCTGAATGCTGTTATCACTTTAACAATGGTCTTTTCAGACTGGCCTCTGAAAGACCTGCTTGGGAGGCAGAGCCAGAGAGAAGGGTGGCAGAGCACTGGGAAAATCTCTCTGCTCAAAGTTTAGCTGAACACTATCTGAATATCTGCAACTAAGGAAGGAGCTAACAATGGCTGGGCTAGATTGATGGACTAGAAATCTGAAAAGAGGAACTCTGGTTTAGCATCAGATGGGGTGGAAGGAAAAGCTCCTTTCTTTCTGACCACAAATACACCAAGTCACAGGGATATTTGCACAGTATTTTGCTGGACAGAATGCCAGGCTTTGCAAAGCTGACAGGGGGAAGTCAGCATTAACTTTCAAAAATGGATAAGAAAATCTAAGCTGGTGAAAAGAGTACCCCTGTGCTGTTTAGTCATATAGATCTAAATTTTTTGAAGTATCAAGTTATAACTGAATTTTCAAGCTTTTTTCAGCTTAGTGAACTGCAATGCTTTACTCTTTGTTTTCCACCTGTAATTATGAATTGTTTTTTAAAGGAAAGTAAAAATCATAATTCCCATGGAAGTGAGGCGGAACTGTGAGATTACTGTTTGTTTTTTTTTTTCCTTTTATAATTCCAGAGTTCTGTTAAGCAATTTTTCACCCTAAACCAGGTTTGATGGCTTTATGGTTAAGCAATCACTTGTTGAAATGTACAGGTAAAAAGAAAAATACCACTTCATGTAATTAGCTCAGGACTAATTATAATCACCCACTCGTTATTTTTCTTCTACGGTAGTTGGGCAAAAAAATCTCTTTAGCCAAGAGTTATGTACAGGGGATGAGAGGCATTTTTTTTCTGCTAAATTTATGAGACAAAAGATGCAAAAATTTCAGGTTGCACAAGAAGTCCAAAGAAATGTGCATTAATGATTGCAAGGGTGAGTACAAAGAGATGGAATGGGCTGTGAGATGCCTGTATCCTGCTCAGAAAACAAACCAAAGGAGGGGAAATCCTGCAGAGCATGGTAGCACTGTGAGCTGCAGGCAGCAGATGGTTCTGGGTGAGCCCTGAGTGCCACAAACGTGAGTCAGAGCCAGGATTGTACAGCCTGCCTCAAGTCCACAGAACAGAGAGAGAAACCATCCCCGAGGACAGGGCAGCTCAAATCCCTTCTGTAGGGAAACCATTAATGCTTGGCAAGAGCTCCCAGAGTTTGCTGCTGCTGCTGCTGGTGAGTGCCAAAGGCACCTGCACCTGTGTCACCTCCCATCAGCAAACCACCACCATTCCTGCCCTGCCTGACAAACTCTGCAGAAGGCACTGGGAAAATTGATGCCTTGCAAATGCCTCCTGCAGATTTTCACCACCAGAGCCGAGAACAGAGCAGCTCCAAGGGCAGCAGCTGCAGCCAGGTAGAGCGAACCAGAGCGAGCGCTGCCGCACGCGGGTGGCGGTGGCAGCTCCGTCCCCAGCCCTGTCCCCAGCCCTGTGCAGCTGTTTTCTGTCAGAGCACAGAGCAGGAGCCCTGGCACTTCTCCTCCCCGCTGGCCCCTGGATGGCTGCTCAGCACATCGAGGTAATTGACTCATCTTGGCTCAGCCATAACCTCCATCAGCTGGACCATCTCATTTTCCCCACAGCCAAGGAATCCTGCAGCTCTTAATACCAGGGCAGCAGCCAACCTCTTTTTGGAGGGAAGCTTATTGCAGAATATCCCTCTGTATCTCTGGGAATTAGCTGAAAGCTTAAATGTTTCTTCTGAAAGAAAACACTTTTTCCAAGAAGGGGGGAAAAAAAAGGCTCACTTTCTACTGCCTTTGTACCAAAAACATCCCAGAAGAAAAAGCCTAACCTCAAAACAACACTGGGAAAAAGCGAAAGGGAAAAACATTCTGGGTTAAACATGACCCTCACACTTGCTGAATTCACAACAAAATATTTGTTCATTGGATTTGAAATCCACTGCAGCTCACTCTCATCTGATTGCAGAAATTGCAAACTGGAAATCTCCTCTTTAGATATCTGTGGGGCTTGAGGCACAGGGATTCAAGGGATCATGTCAATAACAGTGACAGCCTTTGCCTTGCCTCTCTGGAAAAGCCACACTGTAACCCCACTGCTCCACACCCAAAATGTGGTTCTGAATGCACTGAACCTTAATCAAAGCTTAAATATTGAAGTGAGCAAGTACTTTTCTAAACTTCACAGTCACCTCAGTTATAGCTGTACTTGGGAGTTCTGTGGCTACCTTATCTTATTCTGGATTTTCATTTAATTCCATAAATACAAGTCCAACAAAAATATACAAATTAATTTTAGGAATTTATATTGATGCCAAACTATAATTTTACCTAAAAATCAGATTATCACAGGGAATTTGGAGGGCTAACACTGGTCCCTAAGTGAAGGCAAATTTTTAAGCAATCCCTACCCCTTCCTTTGTACTTTTCTGGCGTGGCTTTGACAGCAAAATGGTGCCACAGCAAGGGCAGCAGCAATTCTCCATGGGCCAAAGGCAGGGGAGCAGCAGGGAGGTTGGACCATGCTGGTTCAACCAATTTCTGCCAAAATTTAATCTTCCAAAAGGAGAGAAAGCTCTTTGCTCTGAGCAGGGCAGAGATGTCTGCTCTGGACCTTTCATTTCTCTGCCAGGAGCAGGCACCCATCAGTTACTCTGAGCATCCTGGTATGTGCTGCCCCTTGGCCAAGTCCCCATTTCTCTGACACACACGTGCAGCACCCACCTGTCCCCAGTCAGCACAGGGCAGGTGCTGAGCAGTGGGGTGGCCCCATCCCAGCCCCCTGTGCCCACCAGGAGTGCCCCAGCCCCACAGCTCTGGCCCCAGCCTGGCTGGAAGGAGCACAGAGCCTGCCAAAGTGACATCCTGTCACACTGCTTGGTGCCAGAACATTTCAGTCAGGCTCTGGTGTGTGCTGTAACACTGGCATGCATAATTACAACTTAGAGAAGAAAAACAGCTTTTCAGCTGGTGCATTACAGGGAGGAAAATAATATTTTCCTCTAGAGCACTGAGCCTGGGGAAGATTTTCTGCTCCCTCTGCTGCTGGCTTTTATATTTGGGAAAGAAGAGAAAGGAGAAACCCTGCTGATGGTTCTGCAGGATGTGGTGCTCCTCACAAGCCTTTACCCACAGGGGCTTTGGCCCTTCCACAGCTCCTTCTACTGCCCCCCACTCCCAATTTGCCCCTTGGAATTTCCAACTAAGCTGGACTTGGTTCCTGGATGCAGTTGTGGGTGGTGGTGGTTCAGTTGCTGCCCCTTTTCATCTGTTCTTTTGTGTTTGCTTTCATCTTGCAAGAACCCCTCCACTTTATGCCCATCCTTCTGCAAAACTTTCTAATTCAAGTCCACATGAAGTGGGGGCAAAGAGATAAATACATTCAGACTTTTACTCTGGAAAATGCCCTTTTCAACAGGTCTTTTTCCCCTTGACTTTCACATATTTGCAGTAAATTGTTGGTAGCTTTTTCCTTCCAGTCTTCCTCACTTTTAGTCTAAGGTGAAGATAACCCCCACAAACATCCACACCACACTGATTAAATTTAAATTCTGAAAATATCTTGTGGTATGCTGAATCCATCCTTTGGGCTGGAGGACCTGATTTCTTGCTGTGACACATGGAATTTCTTCTGTGAGGTCACCTATGCAGTGTGAGATGCACATCCAGCTTGATCAGAACAGGTTTGTTCAGTTATGGGGTAAAGTTCTGGATCTGAGCATGCAAAGAGGCCTCTAAGAGATACTGAAATCTTGCAAGGGGATTGATTATCAGAGATACCCAACAGTATCACTGTTCTGCAGCTCACAGAATTTCCCTCTGAGGCATCTCACACTTTATCACAGAAAAGGCTCACTAAATGATGATTACTTTCACTTTAGTTCTGCTACAGAATCTGAGTGGGAACAAAAAAAAAGAAAAAGAAAAAAAAAAAGACTGGAAACCTTCCAGTGGGTTTTCTGATGGAAAAACACTCCACATGTAAAAATCAAAACATTTGGTGGGAATGTGTTGATTTCAATGTATTTTTGATGGGTTTCTCCTGTAAATGTGCCCAGTTCCTCTCTGATGTACTGCCAGCCTGGCTGTCTGTTGTGCAAGTCCAACAGCTGTCTACCTGGTGGCCTTCCAGAGCCTGCAGGGTGTGTGGGGAGCCAGCAGCACCGGGACTCCTCGCCCACAGGGGAACAGAACACTCTGTTCCTCCCTGATCCTGCTGGGCACAGCGCTCAGACCTGCCCTGCCTGCTCCAGGCACTGTGCACAGCAGACTCTGCAGCAGAAAGGGGTGCTCATGGTGCAGCAGATCACATCACTAATTACCATTAGCAGCTCACACTAATTACCTGAGTACTCCATGTGTACGTGCAAATGCTGCTCAGAACATGTGCCCATATGCACACATGTATGTGCTTATTAATTTAAGGAACACATTTCATCCTCTCTTACACGAGATGAGGCATTTGTAGTACAGCATCCCGAAATCTAAGCAAAGAAGATCCACAATTTGGCATTATTTCCTCTTAATCAGTATGAAATCATTATAGCATTGCTATGAAAATGAAACAACCCTAGTCATACAAGACACATCATGACACAGAAAAATTAGAAAACACTGTGAGCTCTGCACAGCAAGATTTGTAAGCCTGCCAGCAGAATCACAAACTCGCACAGCTCTAATTTGTCTAGGAAAAAGGGGTGTTTAATTGCTGTGCATAATAAACACACAAACGTCAGAAAGCAGCCACAGATAACATGCACGAGTAGATTCCAGCTGTACTGCTAAGGAAACATAAAAGTGATTCATTTTATATCTTGATCCTAAGTCCAATAAATCACATGAAAATGAAATGACCACATTTCCCTAAGTGCTCAGCACTCAGCAGCTCTGGCCCCTGAGCTCTATTGGAAATACATTGATTTTGGTCAGGTGTCTGCAGGGTACAATGCCATGCAGCAGCACCTGAGCTTCCAGGGGCTCCACAAGCAGTAGCTGCTCACTTGTCCAACCAGCCCACACCAAGCCAAGCACCTGAACTCCTGTGTTGAGAGCTCATTTTGGTCAATCTTATCTCTGCTCTATGTGCAGTCCCCTCAGCAGCAGCTGATTGCTTCCCAAAGCCTGCCCAGGCTCTGTGGCCTGGCAGAGCCTCCAGGGACCAACCCTTGTGTAAATACCCAGAATTTCAGCTTTGCTCTACCCCTGACCCCCAGCACAGAGCACCAGGTACCCACTGTGTGCATGGGTTAGGAAATCATGTTTATTCCTCAGAATTACTTTTTTCTTTCCCTGCAGAGGCTGATGGGGAAACACAAGGGAACTGCTCTGCTGGAAAGGCACCTGGTCTGCTGGAAAGGAGATTCTTTGAGGGGCCGGGGCAGGGTGACACCAGCCTGCAACTGGCCTAACATTAAACTCCTCACAGCCACTTCTTCTCAAGCTCATCTTTTGTTGATGGCTGGAGAGGAGAGGACATGTACATGCAAACCATGCTGGCAGGCTGGGATGTGATCCAAGCCACAATTTAACCCTTTGCAAGTGTCCGTCTCAGTGGACGTTTCAGGTTATGTTGGATCAGAGTTCCAGTCTGTGCTTTGCAGAGCTGGAGTTTAAATTGTTTTTCTGTTTGCAATCATTAAACCTTACTTTACTGATAATGAAGTTGTCTGAGATTTTATTGAATCTGGAATTCAGAAATTACAAGCCTCTCCAAAGTGCTGATATTTTTTTCCTCCAAGACAACTTTTAATTGAATAATCACTTCCTCATTACCTTTCTTTTTCTGCCCGACTGGCTCCAAGAAAGAAAATAAGAACTATTCTTTTCAGTACTGAGATGACAAACCACTTCTGTTCAAGTTCTTAGACACCTCAGGGTTTATCACTTCTCACAGAAGTCCTGCTTTGTACATGCACTCTTCTTACCTGCAACTATCCTTTCTATACTGCAAAGCATTCCTTCCATTATAATCAACACAAAAATTCATCTCCATTCCCCTAAGAAATTATGGGGCACTCAATAAAGTTGAATATCTTGTTATTTTTTCCTACCTATTCACAGTACAGGACTTATGGGAGAATTAGACCACTGTTTACTTGACTCAGGAGGAAAGCTGTGGACTTGCAGGGTCTCCTAAAAGGAAAATATTTAAAATTATCTGGCTGCTATGTGCTTGAAATCAACAGCAGAGATGAGAACTTGGCTTGCTTTTGTGGTCAAGTGCACCAGGCCCAGCCTCATCCTCACTGCCACTTGTCCAAATATGAATAACACACATAAGAACTTTCAACTCTTTCAGAATTCACATCAATCTAACAAAAAAATAACACCAGAAAATCACAGAACTTTAATTGATTCTTCCCTTTAAAGCTGTGGGGTCTACAATTTGAATAAAAAACTGTGCACAACAGTGAGGCCATTTCTCTCTATGATCACAGTGATGAAAAAAGCTTTACCTGAACATGAAAAAAGATATTGCCATCATAAATACAGATAATAAATAAATGTGTCCTTTGTTCTAGTGGAAGGTGCACAGTTGGAGAAAGGAGAGGCTTGGGACTCAGTTATTTAGTGCAGGGGACAGCTGAGCCATCTGTCCATGAACAGAGAGCATCCTCTCCCATTTGTGCTGGAATCATCTCTCTGAGACATGGTGCTAGATCAAGGTTGGTAATGAAAAACTGACTGGAAGAACTGAATATAAAAGTTAGGTTGGGGAAAGTTATTAAGAGAAAATCTTAACAGAGAAAACACTCACATGAGAGAATATTATGATGCTAAGGATGTAGAGACGGATACAAATGGTGCCTCCCCAATCTCTTGCATACTCAGAGTGAGAACATATTTCTATGAGACAATACAGCTGGAAGTTTGGCTTTGACCATAGCAAAAAGTACTTTATCTCATATTGGTTAGCCAATGGGCAAAACATCAAATGAAAATATAGTATAAAATTTTGAAAAGTTATCAAAGCATAAAAAATAAGACCTGATAAGAAAAGCTGAGTAAAGTAGTTGCCAGAAACACTCATTAAAAAACTGTCACCAGCTATTGCCATGTCACAAAGCAGAAAAAGAGAAGGCAGCAGTGGTAAACTACTTCTAAGCATATTTTAAAAGCATGAAGCAAAAACCAAACGTAACAAAATGTAAGTCTATTGCTAAAACAGGTGTTAAGTTGCCACAAGTAATACAACAAATGTAGAAAATACATATTTTTTTATGGAGCCAGATTTCTTTGAAACTTGGAACTTAGATTTTTCCCTGAGAATTGGCAAGCAGTTAAAGCATTAGGGTGAGAGGATTCAGGCACTGAAGGTGAGAAGTCTGTGTTTAAGCTCATAACCTGTGATTCAACCTTCTATCTTCCTGGCACTATTTATATGGCAAATAGATCATTGTTATGGGATTTACATAACTGATCTGTGTATGAGCAGCAAGCTAAAATAAAATGTTGCACTGCCTTTGTCAGAAATGGGAGAACACACACTTCCCTTGGCAAATCAGGGAGCAAACAGATTTAAAGCTGCATCTCAGAGTCCAAATGAATCACAGCAGGTTGTGCAGTCAAACACATAAAGGGCTAGAAGTCTTCTAATGACTTTACAAGTCATCTTAAAGCCATTCAATTTAGATAACCTTTTCAGAATAATGGCTTCTAAAGCTGCAATTCAGCACAAATCTGGCAATTTTACTGTACAGCACATCCACATCTTTGAGAAATGATCAAGGAAAGATTAAACCACTTCACAATAGGATAAACTATTGCTTCAACTTGCAGTTTTAAGTGAAGTATTATCAAGATCATCTTGAAGAACCCCACTTTACTATTTAGATTCTCTAGTACCCAGAATGTTTCTTTAGGTTTATCAGATTTACAATAAGAGGGAGAAGGGAGATTTAGTAAGTCAATAGTGCTTGCTAAACTACATTTCTCAGGCTGAGTTACAAGCACATTATGCTTTATAAATTAAACTGGACTGTCAAGATAAATGCATAGGCAATACGGTGCTATTTGTAAGTAAATGCCTCTTTATGTTTAAACAGGTTCTTATAGACCAAGAGGCTGAATCTCTTTTTCCTAACAACATTATAAATCTAAAAGCCAAAGGAATAAAATGAAAAGGAAGTGGGCCCTAGGTCTTTGTGAAGGATTGATGACTCAGGCAGTGCTAAGTCTACCAGAAATTATTCTTTTTTTTTGCCTTTAGTTGGCTTTTGTCTAATCATCACAGGGAGCAGGGGGGAGGGAAGACAGAGAGAAGGGGAATAAAGAAAAAGCAATTTTAGCTTTTTACTCCTTCTTTTAGGAAAAATTGCCTTACTTACCTGCATATCATGAGATACAGATAGCACTAAGTCAGCAAATTACTTGTTCTGCTGGATATGCTGTACTTATCATGATTCACCCTGCCACTTTCAGAGAAATGACGCCCTATTGTAGCAGCAGAATGACTATACTCTGAGGCTGCAGAAACATTCAGCAATTATCACCAGTGAGAAGGGTGCATCTGTTGGTAAACTACATAATAGCAGTCTCCCACCCCAGCCCCAAAAGCCTGCCATCCATCTCTGCCCATTATGGGAATGATTCTGCATGGAGACCTGGCAGGGAATGAATCAGAGCCCATAAAGAAGAAGCAGGAGGCAGCACCTCAGACCCTGCAGGACTGGGGCAGTTCTCTGCAGCCTGCTCTTGTGCCTGCATTATGGGGCAGCACCTTTCAATTTCTGCATTAACCCACCCAATTAATGCCTGGAACAGTTATTTCTGTCATCCATCTGAAGGTGGTGTAGCTATTCAGCCAGGCAAGCAGTAAAAAGCATCTTTGTAGCAATAAAGCACAATAAAAGGCACTAATGCTCCTATTCAGCACAAAGAAAAGAGTCAGATTTGGTTTCAGAGTCTTTTTTTGAAGGTGGTGGGCTCTGCTGCTAAGGTTGGCGACTCCTCTGGCATTCAAGAACAAACCTACAAAGCTTGCTGACAAGCTCTGCACAAGCCACAGAAACATGAAATGCCAGCAGCAGCCGGGCTGGGGGCTCTGTGAGGGGATCCTGGAGCTGCCCTGTGCCAGGCAGAGCCCCCCTGCTCACCCCTGAGCCCCTGCCAGGCTGGGCACAGCCCAGCCCCACAAGGGACAGACCCTGCCCAGGCCCAGCTGCCTTCCCATCCTCTCCTCTCCCCCGTCCTACAGAGTGCAGGGCTGTGTGGGCAGCTAGCAGAGAGCTCAAGTCATCCCACCACATCCCTGATAAGCCGAGCAGGAACATTTGGTACAGAGCTCGGTGTTTTAACTGTCATTATTTAGCAGGGAAAGTGGCCAGAGATGGGCCTAAACCCGCTACACTTGCAGGATTTAGGCTGCCTTTCTCCCCCACAAAAATGCACATATTCTAACCTATACAGCCCAAAATACTGTCTCCTCTTTAAATCAATGTTTTATCCCAACATTAGTTGAATTGCAGACACCAGAGTTTGCAGAGGTCTGGATGTCCAATTCTAGCAGCAAAGATGTGATGCAAATGTTCAGATCTGTGTTGGAACAGAATAGCCACAGGCAGTAGTTCTGCTATACAGTTTATGCCTATGAGAAGACAAAGTTTTCATTTTAAAGATCTCTCTCTTCCTTCATCAATTAAATATTTGATATAGTAAGAAAAAAAAGAATAATTCCCTACTGGAACAAGTGCACAGATTGCATTAACAGGGTGTTTTTGTAATTGCATGGACTGTTTGGACATCCAGAACCACAAAGTTTTTATGCAGTGCCTATAAAAACAGATTTGTTTTGTCATTTTGAACTATTCATCAGGAATTTCAGCTTTTTTCCTGCTGTTCTTGTTTCACTTTACACACTTTCTATTAAAACCAATGAATAGAAACCATTTCTGCATCCCCCCAATATCTGTATTTAGATTTCAGTCTATTTTAATCAAGGCATTTTCACCCAGTACATAACTCCCTCAGAAGCAGTCCCAGTTCCAAAGAGAGCAGGTGAATGGCCCCTTTTTAACAACCTGCAAAGGTGCCACTTTTTATCTCGTGCCCTTTGATAAGAAAGCCAAGATTTCCCACTCAGCTGATTAAAACTGAGTGGCTGCATAAGATTATAATAATCTCATCTATTACTCAAACAAAATGGTTACCTACTGCATCAGTGTGGCTAAGGAGGAAAAAAAAGGCTCCTTTCAGTTTTGAAACTTGGTAAATTGTCAGCTTTCCCATATTTAGTTCATCATTAAGTCACACAAGGAGGTGTCTCTGCTGTCATGAGTTTCCACCACCCAGTGGAAACATTTTGTGCTGTCTACAGTTGGTGCTGATAAAAAATGAGTTAAGATCACTTCAGTACTGCAAGATACCTGTGGGCAGCCTGTCCTCTACTGCATTGCTTTTGGAAGCCCAGGAAAAACTTAAAACCAATAAAAAAGCTACAGCATTTTCTAAAAACACCATATTATTCTCTCAAGTTCAAGTTCTCCCACAGAAGTCATTGGAAAGTTGCAGAATGCACAACACAAGGCAAAAACAGCAAGGCCATGGGGGTTCAGCCACTGCACAGCAATGAGACCCAGCATTGTCCTTCCCCATGCCCAGGATGCCACCTGCATCTTCTGGCACTATCTGGGCCATATTTCTGGTCTGAAAATGAAGATGTAATTTTTTTTCTTTCTCCCTGAAAAACTCTTTCCATTTCCAGACTACAAAGGCAGCCAGGTACATTTCTCTCCTGGCCTGCAGAATGATGAAATGTTCCTTTCAGCTCTCCTGTACCGTGCTGTACCCCAGTGCAATGGCCACGGGAGGAGCTGCCAGGATCACACTCAGAGGTGAGATCACCCTCACAGCTGCTCATCTGCAGCCTGCTGCAAAGGCCCTGCTGGGAGCTGCTCCATTTCCCTCAAATTTACCTACACCTCGTGTAAAGATGCACTCTTGGCATGTATGGATGGCCACACAAAAGTAAGTCACGAGCATCAGTTTGTCTGGGGTTCTCTTTTTCCTAAAAGTATCTAAAATTCCCCATCTTTAGCATGCTGCTAACTTTCACAAGGTTTGGAAAGTGAGAACTGGTGATGTGATAGCATTATTCATACAGTTCATGCTGTATGCAGTTTCTAACAATTTGAAACTGCAGTCTTGAACCACAATTTCTGTAAGACTCAGAAATCAGGAGGATAATTGGTTTCCATTTTCTGTCACATTAAGACATCAGAGTAGCTGGAGAAGAAGAAGGAGTGCCCTTATTCCATCCAGCTCAAGTTCTGCACTTTAGTTCTGCAGACAGAGAGATAGGACTTGACTAAGAACAAATGTTTTGTAGTCACATCAAATGTAAAAATACCCCAGTTCTGTACAGAGCCTGAAATATTTCTGTATTGCTCTTTATATATTAGTGGAGATGCTTTCATAATGAAAAGCCCTCTTTAAATTCCATGGTCAAAAAGTGATGCTCTTCCAGAGACTATGAGTTCACTTTGACCTGGACATTACACAGCAACCCAGACACTTAAATTCCTGATCCTTACTACAGAACCATCTAGCAGTGCTGCTGAGATGACACCTTGGCTTTCTCTTACACCTCAAAGGAAAAAAAAAAACAAAAACAAAAATGCAATTCCTGATTAAGTTGAAGATGTTAAACAATTTTTAACTATTGACTAATGGAAGAAATGGAATCTGTAAAGGAATAGCCATAAAACTTCAGTTTGCATCTAGTATGAGATAACTTCCATCATGTCTCTTCCTGCAGTGCCCAGGGCATCTTTCCAAGGGGTAGAAGAATGATGTTCCAAAACAAAGAGCTGTGATTTTTCTTTTTCTTATAATAAAAGTTAATATTTATTACCAGGCTTTTGCTGATAGAATGCTCTTTCTTTAGCTTGTATTCTTGCTCAAAAATAAAATAACAATAGGTTGATATCTTGAGGCGATATAAAAATCCATTCATTATCTAGCACCAATTTCCAAAACTAGAACTGGCTCACAGCAAGAATGCTGGGATGCACCTGGAAAGGCTCAATCTAAGGCAGGTGTGACTGCAGGACCACTGAGATCTCCAGACTGCACAGCTTCTTTCCAATGTAGGCAGCTAAGCATCCTTTATAGAAGCACTTAGAAGCACAGTCTGAACTGTCCTAAGGACATCTCAAAAATGACAGAAAACCATGGGGCTTCTTCCAGCCCCATGTATAGATCTTCTTCTACAGTTAAGAAATGGGGACTCTTTCTCTCCATATTTCCTAGAGTAGTTTAAAAACCTGGGATTTTTTTTATTCTTTATATTTCAAGTGCCAAATTCTGTCAAAAGCATTTTTAGTGTCTCCTGTTACAGCCTGAGATGTGTTCTTCTAATACACATTTCTTTCTTTCTGGCTGCTCTATTGACAGCTATTCAAATAGCGCCAAAACTTCTCAAGTTTCCAAGTTATTGTTTTGTAACCAGGTGCAAAAGTTTTCACAAAGTAACATTTAAACACCAAGGCTACAAAACAATTTTTTTGTTTTTTGTACATAGATTTAAAGAGCAGAGTCATCCTTTTGTTCTGTAGAGTGCTGAACCACTCTGAGTTGCAATGAACCTTGAGCTGCTCTTGTGTTGCAAAGAGCCATCTGAGTGTAACATCACTCCATTTGCATGGAAGTGATCCCAAAATTCAAACCCTTTTCTTGTCATCTGCTTCGTTAAACTGACACTGAGAGGAGCTGCTTACAGTTTTAAAACATGTCACCAGTAAAAGCTGGTAAATGAGCCACCCTTTTCTACTGTGTAAGTGAAAAGATAGCTTTTTAAAAAGAGCAGAGTTCTGAAGAATTAGCTGAATTATTTCATCTCATAGAGTTACTGACATGACCCTTTACAAAAATGAATCATTTAGCCTTGAGCAATTCTGATATTGGGGAACTGAAGAAATTGATATTGTTAACTGAAGAAAAATTGCACTCAGTATCTGGGCTCCAGCTCCACTGATAAGAGGAAGAAGAAAGCATTCAGGCATTGCAACAGAAGCAGGGAATGTTTTAAAATCTGATGGTGGCCCAGGGCAGGCTGTGCTGTGTCCCCTTCTGCTGACACTGCCCAGGCAGCAGGAGCATCTCTGGTCCAAACTCTGCTCAAATGGGCAGCACTGCCACATCTGGGCTTCCAAACTCCAGCCCTGCACTAGCAAAGAATTCACCTGGAGTCCCAGGTTTACAAGTGGCAGGAAATCAAACTGCACTGTATTTCTCTTGCATGGCATTTTAGCTCTATTTTACTTCATCTGTTTAATTGCCATCTGAATAATAGTTTCACAACTCAATCACAACCCAGATTAATTTAATTAAAAAGTGAAAGTATCACACTGTGTATCAAAAGCACATTGCCACCAAGATGCTTATCTTGAAAGCCAACTATTTAGAACAAAGTCTATCACCCCTGGAAATTAAAATACAATGTAAAAAAAAAAAGAAATCACTTATCCTCATTTGCTCAGATACCACACGAATAAATGATGCAACACAATGATCTCTTACTTTCTCAGCCAAAATACCAGAGGTCTTCTTAAGGCCTGCTTGAGAAAACTAAAAGAATATCATTGATAGAAAAGAAACTCAAGAGAAATCTGTTCATCTCATCTCTCAGAGTTCATTTCTGTTTTCTTCTGCACCTTTTTGGCAGAATGGAATCAGCAGGGAACACACATCACCTTAATTAGGTCTGTTCCTAAATCTACAAAGGTGACTAGCGTGTTTTTCAAAAGCAGCAGCTTTAAATACATAAAGTAGCGTATAGCTGAAAAAAAAATGAAAGGGGAGGGAAAAAAAAAGCAACCCTGTGAGGAATTTTGACAGATATATGTATCTCTCAACTAATTATGGAGACTTTAAATGATGGTTTGAACCAGAGTTCACTCAAACCATTACCTGGCCTACACACAGATATGTTTGACCATGTAACTGATCAGAGAAGGAGGTCATGGTTTTTATTTTGAGTTGCACAGGAGAATTTTCATGATGATTTTATGACTTCATTGACAGATCTGTAATTACCTTCCAAAAGATGTCATGAAAGTAACGAATCAAAGGGGAGAAACACTTGGAAAAAACATCTGAGACTCAGGTAACTGGGTCAGGCAAGCCATGGGGGGGTGCTCCCCACAGCCTCAAACCCTTAAGAGCTAATACTGCCAAAATTTAACTGATGAGCATTTCTTCCTGAGCTGATGGAGGATCAGAATCATTATTAGGGGAAATCAGATCTCTTTTTAGGGTTAAAAACAAACAAATGCCTTTATCCAACTTAGTGGTAGCAATAAGAATGTGAATTTTCAATTAACATCCTCTCATGTAAATGTCTCTCGAAATAAGAAAATAAATTTCCTAATTTGTTAGAAAATAAATATCCCTTTGCCTCAACATCAGGCTCTTTCTTCCTATAGGAGACAAATTGTGCTGAGCTCCAGAAAAATCTTCTGATTTAGAATATGGATACTGCAGCACACTGCCCTATTTCCCCTGCCCTTTGACCCCAAATCCCTGTAGAATAATTCACATTAAAAAGCTTTCAGTCTTCCTCAAAGCACGCTGGCCACAGGTAGCAATGGAAAACAAACACCACTGCACTTAACTAAAATGAAAATGCTTTGTTTGCAGTGTTACCAGACAACCATTACATTAAAAGCATTAAATGTGAAGCTTTTGTTATATATAGCTCTATGTTCATAAAGAAAATTTACCAAAAAAAAAAAAAAAGAGAGAGAAAAGCACCACTCATTTTTTGGCACAAAACAAACAAAAAAGGCTTTCAGTATGAAATGGTGAAAGTTCTGTAATTTTTAACACCCTTTTTTGCTGTAAATTTCACCCCAATCCTTCTCTCAAAGAGGTTTCCTACTAAGAGGTCCACTGCCATTCAATCTGCATGAAACTGTAAATGCATTACTAATTGAGACAAACTTTCAAGAGACGGTTTACAAATTAATTTGCACTTTTCTATGATCATTTTATATTAATTAAATGCATCATATTAATTAAGTCAAAATTAAATTAGCTCTTAGAAGGAAAAGTTAAAATTAATTACTTTGTGGCATGTTCCATAAAATTCATCAAGGAACTCTGGTCTGAACTTTAACCACATTACATCATATTATACTGTTAATAAAGATGAAGAAATATCTGGCAATAAGTAGGAGGTTTTAATCATAGAAGGCATGGTAAAGTTCACATGACAAAAAGAGTTAGGGCTTAATTCCTGGTTGACACAAACATGGTTATTTGCTCAATCAAATACCAGTAAGAAATTTAACAGATTAGGCAGGCTCAGGTAAAGGGTCAAGGAGATTGAATCCAAAGCCTCCTGCTTCCTTACAAGACAATTCCATCTACTAAATCTGCTTGTTTTCTGCTTGTTAGTACAATCCACACAAAACTCCTCAGGTATTTGCATTCCCACAAAACTAAGAAATATCCACTGTGGATAGCTCCATGGAAGAAAATGCTATAAGAGGAAGAAAAATAATTAGGATGAGGAAAGAAGCCCAACCATATCTGACATGAGGCACGAGAGTATCATATCAAGAGAACAGAGTGAAAATGAGTAAAACTAGAATCCTTTCAAAGACAACTCCAACCCACAGGGCCTGGAGATTGCTGTTCACATGCAGGACTGCATCTTACCATCACTTCTTTCTGCTCCAGCCCTGAACAGTGAGCTCCCCTGGCAGCCACCAAAAGGTTCCCCCTGCACACTCAGTATTAATTGACCAATACCTCTGGTGATTGCTGCCCCTTGTCTGCTGGTGCTTTCACCACACTTTTAGCTCATTTAACCTAAATCGATTCTGTTCCCCCCAAAATGTCACAAGCAATAACCTTGTTTCAAGTGTGAGTCTTTAATTCAAGAGGTTGAGAATTCTTGTCCCTCAAATTTTCTAAACTTGTAGGTTTGAGTCTCAAATTTCAAGTTTTTAATTGGAGCTGATATGATGACATCCTCAGCAGATAACTTCAAATTTCTTTCAAAGACCAGAAACAAATTGAGAGATCCACTTTCCTTCTTACAGAGGAGTACATCAGAAGAAAATCTGCTCAAGTGAATGGAACTGCAGCGGTGAACTTCAAAGGGAAATCAGGGAGAAAGGCAGACAGGATTTTAACTGACTTCACTTTCAGAACAAACAACACAATCCAAACTTAATCAAGAGCATTTTCCAATGTAAGATCCATAAAGTTTAGGACATAGACATTTTGGACAGTACTCAGTGTACTTATACAGCTTCATTTATTGCCTAGTACTTGAGTTCTGCAGGTTATTGAAAAGAAAAAAAAAACCCAAACCAAAACACAGTGAATCCCACAGAACTGAAGAGCCCATCTGATTTCAAAAAGAGCTGAAAATGTCAGGACTTGCCCAAAACCACAATGAATTATGTGATAGAAAAGGACAGGACACAGGAGCCATGGAGCATCTTGCTCACATTTGATCTCTACCTCCCTACCCCAGTGATGAACAACAGCATCACCTTCACCTCTGGACAGCAGTCACCAAGCTAAACGAGTTAAATGCTCCATCCTGGAGTCTCTTTGGCCAATGGCACAGAAAAACTGCTGACCCTCCTGGCACAGAGCACCTGGGGGCCAGCAATGACACAGGAATTATTCATAGCCAGGGCTTCAGGGGAGGGCAAGGCAAAGCAGGCCCAGCTCCCTGTCACAGCTCAGCCCCTGCCCCGTCCTGCTGCCTGCCTGGACACTTGGTTTAAATGGAGATTAGTTCTATTACAATTTCTATTCCTCTCCTAGCAGATGCATATGCATTTGCCCTGTGTGACCAGAGGAAGATGAGACCATCCTATTGCAAACTAATCTGGTGCTGCGTACACACTTCTGCAGAGGAAAATAAATCACTGGAGTGTGACTTCTGGGTAATATAGATGTGTTGTTCCCCTTAAAGAACACAAGTACAAACACTTCACATTCCGGGTGATCGAATGATACCCTTGAAAAGAAAACTGCAGCAGAGGATATCCAACAGAACTAAGTAGGCTGAATGTTAAGTGCTGTTCCATCTAAATACAGGTAAAAGAATGGTTGCTTGGCAGCAAAAATTCATTTTATAAAGGAAACTCAGATTTCTTCCACAATTTTTAACAATGTATTTTTTCACTTCTTATGACAAAGGATTTTTCAGAAGCTCAGGCATCCATTTTTCTGATGTATTTCCTGTCCATCACAGGTACCTTTTCTATTTTGACAGTGTAAAACTGATTACAAATGATGGACCTCTGACATCTATATATCTGTTGTAAAGCAAAACAGGCAACCTCCCATATGTGTATTGCAAATATTGTTATTCCTTACACATTAATACAGGTAGGGATATATGTGAAGTTCACAATAAAAAAACCTTATAATCCCTATGAGTACAGTGAGCATCACTGACAATTCACATGTTGCTCCAAGAATACCAAAAGGCTTCAAATCAATATTCATAAAAATCCCTCCTTTGACTCTTTAAAATACACCTTTAAACAGTCCAGACACAGAGCTCAAAAATAAATTCAATCTTCTTCCAGTCAGACAAATGGCAAACTTGAATTACTTTGTTCTTCATCTTCCCACCCATCTACTTAATTTTGGCTTTGCTTTGTAACTTACAAAAACCTAACCTATTTCTACTGAGCTTTCCTCCAAACTGAAGATAAGCACTTGTTTGGGCTGGCTTTTAGCTTAAGCTGATGAGAAGGTGAAAAGTGCAATTAGAATGCAATCATGTCTGGAAACAATATATGGTGACCAGAGGATGAAAAAACTGAACTGCCCCAGTTTATCCAGAAGACAGCCAAGGGTTGGGCTGGTCACCTTTGCCATTTTCCGTGTAAGGTGTTTATAGCAGCAGCTCTCACTGTGGCACAGAGGGGCACAATTTCTGTATTTCCTGAATCCTGCAAGGTGTGTAGCTCTTAAAATACACTCATTGGTTAAAGGCTGGGGCACCTAACATCAGCTGTAAGCACAGAAAGAAGCAACTTTGAAATTGTCAGCTGGAGGTCAAAGCCGTTTGATTAAGGAGTGCAATTATTATTTCCTGTTATCCTGCAAACAACGGAATTTACCAGAGCACTTTGTCATCAACACATGTACTACAAACAATAGGAAATGAATCTATCTCTCCATCACTGATAAACAGATGTAGTGCAGATCTGTTTTGTCTTGCTCGTAATTACCATGCTCAGAACATCCTCCCCTTTTGCACATGCCATTATTCCATTTGCCTCGCTGAATTCTGTGCTTTGCTTGGAAATTAAATCAGGTCTTGAATTTGAAACCAGGACAATATTGAATCCCAAATCTATCAAAAAGTGCTGTCTCCTTAACTGAGCAAAAATTTCCATTTTCCCCTTCAACTATTAATATTAAGATACAATCACAAGAAAAAAAAAAAAAGGCTGAGCTGAGCTTTAGAATATATCTCTTCGCTGAATAAGTGACAAAAAGTTAAAAGCAGTAATTTAGGAAACTTAAATGTGACAGGGTGTGATAGATGTGAGTTGGCAAGGCAAGAAAATGAGAAACATTAAAATCATATATTAGAATAGATCAAGCTCTACATACCAGTTTATGTCAGCAAATTTCTTTTGATATGTCAAGTCCCTATAGGGCTGGGATTCAAGTATACTTTGAAGATGTATTTTAAAAGGAATATGTTTATGTTTAGAAACTTAATAAGATCATGTATGTACGGAAGGCAAAGAAAAATAAAACTGAATGTAATATTGTTAAGTTCACTGCAAGGTTTCCCACTGTGTGGCATTTCTGATGCTTTTCATGTTCTTCAGGACATTTCAGGTTCTTTTACTGATATAGTCTTCTGCTTTCCCAGGTACCAAAGTGAACGCTGTAAAAGGCCATATGGGATTTTATCCCTAGCCATTGCCTATCAAAAATTATACCAAGTCAATGAATTGCAGCTTGGTCAAAGGACATCAAGCAAATTGAATTCAGGCATGCACCAGCTCCCCCAGGATGCTGTCAAAGGCTTTGTCACTACTAGCAGGGGAACAAAAGCCATGTTCTAGTCAACACTGAGCCAGACATTTCCAGGCAGGCTGGATCCTTCTCCCTAGCTGCAATCCATAATATCATTGAACAGAAGGTCACTCAGCTATAAATAAATAGATTTGTACATTGAATCCTTGCCACCACTCCATTTTAAATGCCACAGCGTGGACTGGCAATTAGATGTAATAGCAATGGTTCTGCATCTGAGCTGCTCTCATTAAAGCCAGAGCAAGGGCTGTTTGCACACTGCCACACATCAGCAGCACTGAGGGGGTGCCTTCCTGGCACCAGGCAGGCCAAATGGAAGGAGGGATGGAGCTTGAGCAGAAACTTGGTAGTCCCAAGTGTGAAAAAGGAAAGTTGAGTGGAGTGCTGTCAGCCGTGTGCAGCTGAATTTCCCCAGCAGCCTCAGGGCAGAAATTCAATCCTACTGTTCCAGCCAGAGAGAGGCCTCCACCAGCAGGAGGAGGCTCCAGAATTTGTGTCTGCTCTCTACAAACACTGTTTACAGCTACCAGTGCTATTGCAAAGTGCCTCCAAGATGTGTAATAAGGTGCAGACAAGGAGGGAAGCAAAATGCAGTGGATGAGCTGGTCATTCCCCTAATGCAGCACAGGAGGCTGGCAGCTGCAGCCAGAGAACTCATTTTATTGACCACTACTGAGCTGCCTGTGCTTTGCATCATCCTGGAGGGCACTTGGCATCCCAGGAAGCTGTAAAACCCTGGCAGAGCCCTCAGCCAGCCCTGCCATGGTGCCTGTCAGCTCCAAGGGGTGCAGGTGCTCCCAGATGGAGGGAGGGCTGTGCCTCCGTGGCACAGTGGCACCAGCAGGGCTCCCACACAATGCCCCTGCACCTTTGGCTCTCAGCATAACCAGGTGTGATCACGTTTGCAGTCACAGCAAGATTACTGGATTCCTTCTCTTTCCATGGAAATGGAGGGCTCGATTCCCCTGCTGGCAGCACACAAATCAACTCCTGCTGGAGCACAAGAAGGTTCATCCTTTGCCTGGACACACACAGAACCAGGGATGCTGGGAACTGGCTTTCTTCCTCCTGACTGTGAGCACAGCCACACAAAGCCATTCCAAAGACTGATGTTTGATAGCACCAGAGAAAGGCACAAATGCTTAAATGATTCTGAACCAAAGGTGAGCCAAAGGTAAATAGCATCTAGAATGACAGGGTGGACCATGGACTCCCTCAGCAGCCACCCAGACCCAGCTGCATCTCCAAAGCCATCAGCACAAGTGCCTGTAGACTCTGCCAGGAAGCCAGATGCCATTTTCTGGAAAAGTGTGTTCTATAGCTTGGCATCTGGTAATTGTGATGTCCAGCCAGAAGGACTGAGAGAGGAGGAAAATATATTTTCTTCAGTAAACATTACTTTAGTGAACAACAAGCAACTGATCACCCCCATTTAAAAATGTCACTCTAAAGAAAAACATAAAAAGGCAGGAGGAAAGAAAAAAAAAAAAAAACCAGAAAAAACACCATCCAACCCACAGAGGTTTTATTAACACACAAAATGAAATATTTCCTTGCACAACAAATATGATAAACTCAAGTTTTCATTTATAAGCTCTCATAAATGATACATTTATAGGAAGGTTTTTCCAAGCATCTGTAGAATTTGCTCAGTTCTTTGTTTTCATCCAAATAGTCTATTGGCAATAGGGGGGAAGGTTATGAGACAGTTCTGCTCACCACTTTCATGGACCATCACCTCCCCCTGCCAACCCCTCCCCAGCTTTGATCTAAAAATGTTGCAATCAGCAGACCACTAGGAAGCCTTCCAAACTCCACAGTTGGATAACAACCAGCCCTCCCTCATCTGCTGCATGTTGAAATCTCACACAATTCAGATCAGGATTTTTTTTTTGTGGTGTGCCTGGAAATCAGGCAATTCTATGCAAAAAGCCAAAGGAGGGGGGGATTCTCTTCTGCAAGTTTCACCGACTGAAAAATTAGCTTGTTTCCAAGCCTGAAAGCAACCCTACAGTTACTGATAATCCTTTACTGCAAATGAAGAGTCCCTCAGTGTATTCCACCACCACAGGATCACAACAAGCCTCCATCCATCACTGATAAATGATAAAAGTTAGATGATCATAAAATTTTCCTACAAACTCCATCAACATTGAATCTCAGATTTGCTTAGAAAAACTTGCAACTCCACCATAATATTCAAGTTTAGGTTAAAAAATAAATCTTACTATGCTCTGTCTGGGAATACACTCCCTGCAAAGCAGTCAAAACCTTGAGCAAGTAACAGGTATTTCCTCATCTTTAATCAATAAGTATTTCTGTTAATTTTAAGGGCAAAACTGTAGCTCTGGCAGCAGCATTGTGCAACATCAAAATCTGCTTTGTCTCGGGAGCAGACTGGGCTGTGAATCAGTGCCATGATTTTATTTCCAGTGCTGGTTAGCCAGTAGAAAAGAACCTAAGCCAGCTGTGCTTCTGGTGCGTGTTGAGCTCAGGTCACCTTGGCTCAATAAACATCTGCAGGAAGGGGAGCCCAGGGCCAGCCCTGCCCCACCTGGGGGAGGACACTGATTTCTGCTCTGAGGAGGAAATGGCTGCCCTGCCTCTCTCTGCCCTCATGAACCACAAGATTTCCCAACATCAGAATGTAAATCATCTTCCATCTTTCCTCTCCTACGTGACATCTGAAATCTTCGTTCAAAGCCTTACAGAAAGTGTTGTTGATCTCTTCAGGCTTTGAATCAAGCAAGGATATTTCCAGTTATAAATATTTCTGTCTAAAATATTTTAACTACAAGTACCAGATCAGTAAGATTAGCCCTTCATAAATTTATTAATGTACAATATGAAACATGTTCTCCTTAATTAAAAAAAAAAAAATTATTTTCTGATCTTTCTGCATTTTCCACGTAGTTTTCTGCACTTGCATTCCGAAAGAAATCTGTAGATCACTGCAGTAAACTATGAAAGATTTAGAAAACAAAGATAGACTTTAAACTGGGACTGTAGCTTGTGTCATTTCTTAAACAGCCAGAATCAAACTACACCCTGGGAAACTGTCAAAATTATTAAAACTTATCAAAACATATCAGACTGCAAAATAAGAGCATTTCTCTACGTAGGGTTTCACAAACCATCCAGAAACAACAGCTAGCACCACACCAGAGGCGTTACGCACAGACATACAGAGGCTGCAGAGCAGCAAACGCCACCAAACGTTTCTGCCATCAGGCAAGGACAGGTCTTACAGTGTGGAGCCTAACACAGGACACCAAGTTTAACTCAAGGACCTCTTGTTGCTCAGCTATTGAGGAATAAAGCTGAATTTAAGCATCCATCTCACTCCAAGTGTAAAAGTTCTAGTTCTGTCATTTGTAATGAAGTTGCCTAACAAGGGATAAAAGATTATTGGCAGGAAAAGACAACTGCAGTGCATTAAAAGCAGATTAAGGTTGTAAGAAAAAGCAGTGGCAGGAAGAAAACTCACAGTTAAGGGGAAAAAGCTCCATATGTCTCCTAACACCAAGATCCAACTGGGGGCACCGAGGAAGTCATTAAGGAGAGACCCCATTGTGTGCTGGAATTAGCAGACATATGGCACGTTTTCCCTAAACTGTGGATTTTCTTGATTATCTACCATCAGCACACAACCCTAATGTTTTCCAAAAGCCAGTTTTTAAGGAGCAAAAACAATAACCTGCAGCTACACTAGGAGTAGTTTGCTAGTGCAAGGAGCCCTGTATTGTCTGCGTGCCTCCCTGGGACAATCCAATAACATCCATGCAGCAGTGTGGGGCCAGAGCTCCAGCCACACTGCCAGGAAATGGAAGAGCAGTTACAAATATTGCTCTGTTCCAGGTTTCCCATCTAATTTAGGACAACTTCCAAGTTTTAAGCAGTGTGTGGAGGTAGCAGTCCCTGATGGTAAAACTATCATCATCTGTCTGGTGAGGATACACCCTACCTTGAGAGGGAACCAAAGCTTACAGTGACATTTGAATTGGTCACCTAAACCCATGAGAACTTCCTAGGAAGTGCTGGAAACATCCACTGCCCTTAAATGCTGAAATAATCACTTAAAAACAATTAAAATTCCATGGCCTTTTATTAAATAACCAGGCACATTTATTAAATAACCATCTTGCCTTTTAGACTGTTGGATCTCCCAACTCAAGCCACGCCAGCAGTTCCAAGAAGCTCAATTTTATTTTAGAGAACCAAATGTGTAAGGGGATATCTCTCATGGAGTAAATGTGTCATGGCTAAATAGGTGCTTGGCCACCTCTGGATCCAGTGTTTCACATGGTGATTGTGCCACAAATTGCAGTAAAATCACACTGAGAGAATACCTGGGATGAGGATGGCCCACCCATGGCTAAAGACTGAGCTAGCAACACCCAATAAAATCAGAACTCACATCTGATTTAATGAGTGTCCAAGCCAATTGTCCATAAACACAATATATTTCATATTATCATATTTTTTTGTATGAATCCCTTTTACAGCATTTATTATTTTCTACTAATTTGGGCAAAACTAATTTCCATCTATTCCACTAATATTGTATTAATAATCTTTTAGCACCATTTTAATTTTAAAGCAAATTAACATAATGAACTACACTTGAAAACTATTCACAATTTCATTAAGATATTTATTTCAATTTGGTAATTGAATTCATAATAAGTCTACAAAAATATCTATTAGAAAAACCCCATTGTATTTCCTGGCATGTCCTTTTTACTCAAATAATCTCATTGAAGTCAAAGGGTCACCCTAAGGACTGTGAGTCACTGAAAGGATCTGACCTGAGGATGAAAAACAATATTTCAGACTGTAGACCAGTCATAATCTGTGGCACAGGAGCCTTTAAATAACATGGCATGTCAGACCTTCCTAAGGCAACCACACCACCAGAATAACTTCCAGCCCCTCAACACAGAAGCTGAAATGCTGATTTAACTTTTTTTTTCCTCTATGACTAATGCCAAGTTGGCTCCTAGAGAGGCACTGCTGATCCAAGCAGAATTACCATGTTTTAACTGAATTTGAGCTGAATTTCTTCCATGCCTTTGAAAAGCTGTGTCTGTCTATGAGTCTCTCCTCTTTCAGGTGTGATGTTGGGGCAGGGTCTGATTCCAGCACTCCCTGACCAGGCTCTTTCAAGGTGTAATGTTCAAAATCAGCTGTACTCTGCTGATGTCACACAGGACTTGCCTTGCAGCCAGTTCAAAACCCTCCAAAACCCTCGTTAAATGTTGAGGTTTTATCCTCTCTGCTGGCCTGAGCTCCTGATCCACTCTCCCCAGGCTGCTCTGGCCAGCCCAGGGCGGAGCAGCCACAGCTCCTGCTCCCACCCAGCTGTGCACAGCTCAAGGAAAAACCACATTTTGGCAGCTGCTGTGTGTGTGACAGCTGTGGTCACTCACACCCTGCCTTGGTCTCCAAGATCTACGGGCACCTCACCCCCTCCTTCCTTGGTAGGGTTTATTCAGTGAGTCACATTCACCCCCAGAGGGTTTAGTCAGTCAGAAGCACTAAAACATTACTTTCAATGTCCTATTCAAATTTACCAAATGTTAATTTAAGGTGACATGAGAAGTTGATAGAAAATTTTGGTCATCGTTTCTTCGGGAGGTCAAAAGTGGCCTGAAAAACCATTCACAGAAAATCTTTCTTTTCATGTAACCATCAATGCACACCTTAATTTAGAAATGTCAAGTACATTATGCTTTTTTCCATATTTTTTTGCTGAGGACACTTAGGAGGATTTAAATCTAGGAGATGAAAATTTCCTTATCTTTACCAGGTTTTAAAACAGCATAAAATAGGCTGCAAAGTTGCTCTATACCATCTCATTTTAAAAGGCTTATTGGGGGAAGAAAAAAACAAACCATAGGTTCTGATTTTTTAATCTTACTGGAAAAATCTCCCTCTCAAATGGAATCACAAGATGTAGTTTTTTTAGTTACTGATATCTCAGTCTTACCTGTTCTTTAAATGTAAATATTTTCAAGGATAACCACAACGAGACACAATATTTTATAAACAAAACAGAAATAAAAAACCCTTTGCAGATGATCTTAGAACTTTAATATTATGAGGAGACAAAAAAAATCAACACCTCCCCTTCTCTCTCTTGGAAACACACATCTCTGTTCCTGAGATGAGCCTGAATAAGAATTCCTGCTCTGAAACCCCTGTAACTGGGTGGCAGATTTGACTGGGATTCACACATTTGTGGAGCCATCAGGCTCCTGCAGACACTGCATGTGATGAGCTGGATTTAAATCAGCTTCAACTCCCCACCCACAGGATCCCTGTGAGCCCTCACAGGTACAGAACCACACAGGTACCAAATCTCATCTCAGACCCTCTGCTCGTGGCTGTCTTACACCACACAAGGAAATCTTATGGAAAAGTAAGAGGGAAATAAAGATTTTTTTTGCCTGTCCTACAAAATATTATAAAAATGATAAAATTAACTTTTTAATTAAGGACAAGATTGATGATAATTGTCCAGAAGAAGGCATCTGAAAGCAACGCTGACCAAGAGGGGAAATTAAGAAAACCTCAAGCCTATGCTTATGGTAATTTCTTCTCTAAATGTAATATCCTAATGAAGCATTAATTTGTCATATAAATGACATTCTCATGACAATCTTTCACGGGGGACTTGAACTCTAACCAAAGTATGTGGTCACTTTTTATTGTTCCTTTATCTTATGTCAAGTCTCACTTGCTCCACCCCAGCAATAAGTCTCCCAAGGGCTTCTTCTCCCTCTGCTAGCTTCAACAGTGCTGGTGTAAAGAAAAAAAAAAATTCTTAATAAATCTTGAAGCCCATAGCTTAGGTAATACAATAATGACAATTGATGACAACATACTCAAAGTAGCATCATAATATTAAAAGCCAATTTCTGTAAACGCCCACTCTCTCAGTTTCTTTAGATACCTGATAATATGGAAGGTTGGGGGTTGGTTGAGTGGGTTTTTTAATATGAACAGCATTAAGTGTTCAAAAATTAGTGGAACAGAGTGAAATAATTTGATATTCATCTCTCTGCTCTCGCTACCCATCTCACAAGGTCATGATATAAACCAGCAACTCCAGTCCAATGAGATACAGAAATTTGTCTCCTGAGCCCAATCAAGGATCTGAAAAGCAACTTCAAAGATATGCTTGAGCTGAAGACCCTTACTTACTTTACTAAAAGGAAGAGAAAAAACTCCAAACTTTCCAAGTAGAATGGTAATAGGGAAAAAAAAAGGCAGAGGCTAAAGGAAGTAGCGCATTACTCTTTTTCTATGACAAATTTAAGTTCAGTCATAGTTTTTACCATAAAAAAACCCCACAAAAAATCTTTTAATTGTTTGTAAGCCAGCAATTAATAACTGATTGAACTTGCAAGGGGATATCTGGCAGAAAAGAGAAAAATAAAAACAAACAAAAAAACCTCAAACTGTTAAAAAGCCTGGTACTGTTTGAGTAGCAACCAGAAGCGAAAGAGATAATATTTTATCTACCAATGACACAAATAGCCTCAGATATCTCTTTTTTTAGCCCTTTTCTAAGACCAAAAGAAGAACAGTGAAACTGTTGAATAGCACATCTCAAGATTCAGATCTACAGGATGTGCAAGTTCACCTCAATGATAACAGCTGATTTCAAGGTGAAGTTATTGAAGGATAACAAACCTAAAAACAGGTCAGAAACTGCAGGTAGAGCTGCCACACAATTTACCAAAAGGCTTCTCTCTAACACCGTATCTACTAATTGGAGTTTTCTTTGCATATTTATTTAAGAACACTGTACCATACAAACAAAGCAACAACTATAATCTTGAAGGAAAGAAAAATTAAAAAAACCCAAGCAAAAACTTACCAGTTTAGTTTTAGGTCATGAAAAGTCTGGACTGGAGGAGGTGAGTCCAGCTATTTACACTTCCATTAGACTGAATAAAGCAGAAGAGGAGATCTTGCCTGCTATTGAATTTCCCCAAGTCTTCCGTGCTCTTTCTCCTGACCTTTCCTTAAGCTCACCTGACTTCCTAAACAACCTTGTGCTGAAATTAATATCTAGTAACAAATCTCTGAGGAACTGCAAAAAGATAAAAGCAGCCATTTCTCTGAAGAGCTGGGGCAAGAGTTCAGAGGGAGCAGGAGACAAATAAGCTCCTGCTCAGACAAGGTGCTCTTGATTATCATCAGACAATGGCAGCAGCCTCTTCTGATAAGCCACACCTGAGTGCAGCCTTATCTCTTTGCAAGTATAATCTCTTCCAAAACCTTTTTCCCACAGACAGAAAACTGGCAAGTGTCTCTCATTGTTGGATATCAGGAGAAATAGATGCCCACACACACAGAGATCCACAAGTTAACCTTAAATTTTGATACTTGGGTATCTTTTCCACTAGGATTTTCCAAAGCACAACAAAATCACAAAGTTTTGCTCTTGAATAAATTATGGCAGGGTAGAAAAGGAGTGGTAAACTAAGAGAAAAAGGGACAGAGGGAGAGCTGGGCTAGTCAAAATTATACAGAAATTTCATGTCTTGAATAAAAATATTTAACTCATTGTTTGGTGTTATCTCAGTCTTGGAATAAAAATTCTCAAATGTTCTTAATCACTAATATGAAGAAGAGTATCCATTTTCATGATCATATTCCATGAACTGATCCAGCAATAAACCAGTTCTCTGTTTCCCTCTTAAGATATGAATTAAATTTCTCCCATTGCAAGGAGCAAACCCACCTTTTTACCCAATATTCAATAATATAGGCAATCTGGACTCAGAATGCCATGCTTCCTGGGACTGATAGCTGAAGTGAAACATCTGATGTTAAAGGACATTTCAATATTCCAAAAAAGTTTCCTCACTTAGAATCCTAGAATTAAAACAATTAACATTTTCACTTGTCCAATTACATTATTAAAACAATATTAAGGATTCATCTGGAATTTTAAAATTTCTTGTGCCTTCATTCCTCATTTCCTCCCCTTCTCTGGCAGATGTTGCCATTTTCATGACTTCAGTCTGGGGTAGCAAAGACAAAGTGAATATCTGTGACAGACAAGGTGAGAGCAGTAACAATTTCACACACCCTCTTTTCACTCTGCTGCCAAATGCCTGGCAGAGCCCAAAGGCTCTGAGACACCCCAAGTATTTCTTAGCAAAAGCATCTGTCTCAGCTAAGACACCTTTTTAGAGGGATAACAAAACAGACTTTGGCATTTATGAACCAAACACGTGTATTAATGCTGAAGTTCAAGAGAAAAAAGCCACCAAGCTGGGCTGGCCACATTGGGAACTCAATATACAGGAGCACTTTTAGTAAGAGGGGAAAAAAAAAAAGAGTATCACAAGTAGCCTCTGTGTGTGGCTATTGACTAGTTGACAAAACAGGCTAAAAATCAATAGCATTTTCTATGGGAACTTAGATAACTTCCCAATAGTATAAAACTAGGGTCTGCTGAGGAATAGATGTCATTTCTGTTGATGGCTTAACTGCAAATTTTCCATTTATTTATTTCTGCTTCTTGAAGAGCTCACTAAGTTCAGTCCTGGTACCAGCACACCAGGGAATAAAAGAAAATAGTATTCTGTATAAAAAGAAAAGGGAAGCTTCAAGCCATGGGCAATGCTGAACACTCAACACTTCCATTGCTGTAAATACCAGAAAAATTACCTAAAACCTTTGAGAAATATTTACTGGTGCAAAATTGATCTGATGACATAAAGGGAACAAGCTCCTGGATTTCCTATAGGATTGAAATCCTGTTATGCTTTGCCTCTTGTTATGGGCAAAATGGAAAGCACCTTATAAGCTACTAACAAAATAGTAGTTGTCATCCCATTTCTGTCCTCAGTCTGCTTGTGACAATGACAAATTTCAACAGAGAGCTAAGAAGGGGAAAATACCCAAACCTCGTTTAGCCAGCAAGATTTAAAATGTTTAAACCAAGATTTAGAAAGGGTAGGTACAGTCTGGAAAACAGCCTCTGCTGTAAGGGAGGGCTGGGGCGACTTTCTGCTACAAACAGACCACAAATATTAATCAGGTGCATTTTTACTTTCCAAACAGCCAAGTGGAAAATTGCCCTGTGCATTCATGTACTCACATGCAGCTCATATTACTAAAAATAGATTACAGATTTTTTTTTTTTCCAACATGAAATGGGCATTTGGAGGAGGGGGTTAATTTAAAAGTTGTAATAAACGTGCAGCATCTCTTTGTCAATACCAGTTATCCTACTCTGGCTATCTAACAAATAATTAGTTATAATAATTTCTGGGAGAAAAGTGGATCATTTTTTCTTATTATTAGCACATGCTTTGCCCTTTGTCATGGTTTAATTTGAATACAACCGCAAATTTAAAAGCATTTTATTTTTACTGCAGCAAAAATAATTAAATCAATGTTGTATTTGTGGAGCTGCTTTAAAGTATTAAAGTAACTTGATCCCAAATGAACTTAAAATTTTAATTCATTTTACCTTATGCTGGCTGTGGAAGAAGTCAAATTTTTAAATGCAATATGACATATGGCTGTTCATTATTTATACATTCTGTAGCAGACTATAAATTTCACTTTGGACATATATCGAAGCACTGAAACCATTTCAGTTGCAAACACATAAATCATAGTTACAGTTATTAGTCTAAATGTAATGCCACCCAGGTTCTAGATCAAAACCTTTAAAATCCATTATAATTGACGTCTGCTGCATAACTTATGTCTGATTTTATTAAAGGAGGTCATTATTATTTATATCTTTGAAACATTATATTCATAGCTGTGTAACCAGTTAAATGTGAAAGATTTGAGGAAAGGAGGGAAAAAGCAGGGAACAATAGTCTATAAACCAGAAAGAATAAGGCTATAATAGAGGACAAAATGTTCTGAAATGGAATTACCTAATCCAGGGTAAGGATTTGCCAGCCTGCACTAGCAACATTTGGGACAAATGCAGTGGGAATTCTGTTTTAGTCAACTCACATCTCAGTGAGAAGGCTGCAAACCAAAAAGCATCCCCCTTGCTACACACTACACACTCCTCCACACTGGAGGAGAGGCTTCAGACAGCTCCTATAGCTTGAAAAAAATCCCTGAAACCAACCAGAAAGGGCTGTGAGGCCCTCATAGATTTATTAGGAGGCTTTTTGCTGATGAGCTGCTTCGTTTGTGCAGTCAGGATGAGAAAAGCACGCTGGGATGTGCATCCTGTAAACATGGGCAAGTCCTTGGCTTTTCTCCTTTTCCCAGAGTGGCTGAGCCTCAAAGCCAGGATCCTGTCTTTGCTACCATGGAGGCTTTGTCATTCTCTTCCTCTTTTTTTTTTTTTTTCCTTTTGTGTTCAAGATTGTCTTTTTACTTGGCTCTAAAACGTAGCCAGAAGAAATAAATGTGAGAGGAACTATGTCAGTGAGATGTCTGCTGAGGAGCTGACACTGCTGTCCTAAAACCAATGGCAAGACTTCAAAAGACCAAGGATCAGATTTTCAGGTGGTTTGAAGTTGTCAGTGAAGGAAACCAATCTCTCCAACACTGTAAATTAACTATACGTGGGCAATTGACACTTCCCAATCAGGGACAAGGAAATCCTTGGGAAGGATGCCAGGGTGACCCTGGGTGGGCACCAAAAAACCCTTTTTGGATTGACTTCCCTGGAACAATAGAGCTCTTGATCACCCAATCCACCTCAGCCTTGCCTACTTTTAAACTACATTTAGCATAACACATTTCTATATTACACTTACATTATGCTCATATTACTTCTAAATGATACCAATATATTTAACTGTATTTCAACACCACTTTACCTTCTTCTCATTAGCTGAAGAGAAAAATAATCAAGAAAATGAACATTACTCTCTGTATCTAGCTTTAGCTTCACACCAATAGGCAAAGAAAGGTCATGATAAAAGCAAAGGCAGCATTTGTAGAGCTGATGATACAAGTGCAGAATTTGAGATCTTCCTTCAGTTATTCTTGGAGTTTGTCATACCTGGCCTACATATAGTAAAATGTAATTTCTGGAGATGCTGTGCATATTTCATTGACTGTTGAACTTCACCAGCCCTTATTTTATTTATTCTTTAATACTTCAAGTTTCATATCCTGAGCCAGAGAGAGCTCTGATTTCAGGAGGAGGAAGCCAGGTTGGGCCATAGTAGTACCAAGAGGACATGGATCAGGAGGTGCAAGAGTGCAGGAAATTCTGCCTCCTATTTCAAACAGAAAGGGCATGGACTCATCTTGTGGTGGGCCTAGACAACTTTTGTGTATTGAAAACAGGGAAAACTTCAGGAACGGGAGGAAGGGAACAGAAATTAGCTTTGCTTCCTTAAAAATGCCAGAAAATATTGTATCTCAAAATCATATTTTCAATGGAAAGTAAAAGAGAGAGATGTTGCAAATACAGATGTTGTGAGTATGAAATGCTCAAAAATAAATCTTGAAACCCAACAGCAGTTTAATATTAAGAATTTTCACTTGGAAATAGATACAATGATTATTGAGAGCTTTTCCCCTCAGGATTAATCCCATCATACAGAATTGTTTAATGAAAATTACACCCTTTCTTCTGCTTAAAAAACCTGCACTCTTGTAGAATCCTTTTCATTGAACATATTGTCCATTCTCAAGTTATACACCAAGCTCTTTTATGTTTTCCTTTGTCCCTAAATGCTCACGTTGGTTTCTATTCAAATAATCTTCATATTTCAGATAAAGGAAAATTCGAGTGTTGACATAAAGCACATGAGGAACTGGCCACCCAGACCTTGAATCTGGATAATTTGTAAATCTGCTTGTGTAGGCTGGCAATAATAATAAAAACTCATTAATCATGTAAGGCTGAGGTGCACACTCCTCTACAATAGCCCTGCAGCATTTCTTTGCTGTGGGGACAGCATGCTTCATAAACTCAAATTAGTGAGCTGCAAAAGCTAATTGAATGCACGTGTGAGGCTTTGCCTGGGGATAACACAGAAAGGTCAGGTGGTTTTCCAGTTTTATTACTTGGTTAAGAGAAGCTGAGATGTTCCTGTACAGCCCAGGAAGTCAGTGTGGAAATTTTCTGATTTTCTGTTTCTTTTCTACGGTGGCCTCATTTTTTTATTTCAGTGTGCAAATTTTTAGCCAAAGGACAAAGAGCAATCCACAGGCTGTTGGCCAAACTGGGAGTGAGTGTGAATTTGTGAACTGGAGGAACTGGCACTGCCCAGGTTCTCCTTGGTTTCCCCAGGTTTGTGTTACAGGGGACACAAAGATCAAGCAACAAAGAGTGACTGATTTAGATTCTTGCTCTCAGTTATTTACATTTTTAGATAACATCATCCCAGGGGAATTTTGGGGCCAAAAACTGACAAAAATCCCACAAGACCCTTTACATACTTCCCCCCATGCTCTCTCTCTGAGGAGGCTAATAAGAGATTTAAGATCCAAAATGAAAACAGATCCTTTACTTAATGAATATCAAAGAGCTAATCATCTGTATCTTACTGCCCATGGAAATGATCTTCTTGCTGGATGAGTGGTTCCCTGAGCTTTAGTTTTGATTTTATATTAAATAAATTCATTATAACATTGGGAACCTGTTGAAGGCTTTATGGCTATTATATTGACTGCAGTATTTACTGATAGAAGTCAAAATATACACAATGCAACAAAACACTGATGTGGCATAACCATATTAATGTCTTATTCTATTTGTATTCTACCACAATAAGTTAAATGGACTGAATGTGTACTAGATTAAAGATTAAAACTCTTTCCCCCCAAAAGAATCAGGCAAATTACGCTATCAGAATTCCAATTTGGGGGAAAAAATATGGTGATTTTACTCTATTATCAGCAGTAGTGCACTGTGAAGATAACACAACATAGAATGTCCTACAGAAAAGAGGCTGTATTTCAAATTTTAGTGATTTGTCCACGTGACATCTGTTCACTGGAGGAGAGGGATGTTTTTCATGTTAGTGTTCAAGAAGAGTTCCTTGGCCAGTGTGCTGTTCCATGCCTCACTAGAAATTTGAAGTGTAAGAGCCCATAGGTAGCATTGCCATATTTTAGAGAAAAAACAGAGAAATCAGAGAAAGCATTGTTCAAATCACTGATGATCATCCAGAACCACACCTCTTGAGCTCAGCAACTGCAGTTAAGTCACAACAAATTAGAGACCAAGGGTAAGAAATCAGCAAGATCTTGTTTTCATTTCAGACATGCCATCAAATTCAGTTACTCCATTTTCAAAGGCTAACAGGGTATGTGTGGGGAAAAAAAAAAAAAAAAGAAAATTTTAACCTCCAGCTACAAATATTGAGAAAGATGATCAATAAGGATGTGCATCTCAGAGTGGGCAGAATTAGGTAAAGCTCCTCCAGCAGAAAAGGGACTGTGCAGCCTTTTCCCTCTACCCTGACAGGTTTCCTGCTTGCACATGGTTAAATCCAACTGCAGCTATTTCAGCCCTCCAGGCTCAGCATGGCAGAGTTGACTTCTTTCTGCATAATCAAAAATAAAACTAATTCCACGGTGCTCTTTATATCTGGTCATTAGCAGGGGATCTAGAGCAGGGAAAAGGAGATGCAATGTGATTTCAAAAAGTGCCTTGATCCAGCAACTTCAACAGCAAATTGCTTTTGACCACACGTTCACTCAGGTGCTCCTCAGCCCTGAAATCCAAGAACATTTCACTTCCTGATATGAATAAATTGGTATGTATTTTAAATTAGTTCCTTCAGTTTTGATACCTACTGCAAGCTCTGATGTTGGTGGCAGATATTTTCCTTGAAGGGTGTTTTTTGCTCACTATTTTTTCCTGCTCCTTAGGTTAGACAGCTATTTAGGCATTTAGCTTGTCTTCAGCTACCAAACACAAGTGCGGGAAATTACATTAATTTGGCAGTTATTAGATTTGTTAGTGCTTTTTCATCTCTTACTATTAAATAATTGGATCTGAGTGTTATTTTAAAAGGCAAATGTCTTGCTGCTCCTTGGAAGGGTATTAAGAGGAAGAAATGGCTCAGATTTGATTTCATGAAGGCTTAACTTCAGTTTTCTACAGCTGGAACTCTTGTCCTGTCCCTCTCACTTGTCCTAACAGCTGCAAGCTGTGGGCAAATATGAGCATGAATCTTGCAGGGTATCTGGATTCTATTTTTTTTGTCAGACAGATGTCAGATGTCAGACATTTTTTAATTTATCTGGTAAAACCAGACTTAGTTTGGGTGGTTCCCCCCTGCTCTTTATCATCCAGGCTGCTAAGTTGTTTCAGGACTCTATGACATCTATTGCAATTCTGTTGACAAAGAATAATTCTATGAAACACCTTTAGTTACACACAAAATCAGTTTTCTTAAATAAGAGGGAAAGGATAAAATTCATCATTGTCCTACTGGATGTGCAGCACTGAGGGAGGCAGTGAATGGATGAACATTTTCCCTCTGAAATGGATTTCCACCAGGGGCCCTCACTGGGACTCCCTGAACGTGTGACACCTTGGTTTAGGACATGAGAACAGAATATTTTTTCTTCATTTCAGTTTGCTGGAGCACTAATACAGATAATAACTGGCAAAAGGACTGTGGCCCAGTATTTAAAGAATTTGTCCTGGTGTTAGATTGTAACTGCCAGAGCAGCAGAGCAAGGCAGGGGAGGAACACAAATTCACAAATAGGCTGTGCACAGCAGAGCAGTCATGACCAACCAAGCAGCCTGATTTTCCTATGAGCAAGGCAAACCCCTCTTCAGGTCCTCATCTCCCTCCAATTCGTACATTGGAAACTTGTCCTTCCTGGTCCACCTTCAAACACAGCTAATTGCAGGACTGTAAGTTCTTTGTCCCTGGAGCCACAGTCATTCTCAAATTATCATCTCTACATCCTCAAACGCCTCACAAATAGTTTAGGGGATCTGAACAAAGTTTCAGCCAAGTTTATTTGGAGTGTCTGGCTCAGATTTCCAGGTCTGAGGTATCAAATGATCTTTATGAGTCCCTTCCAACCTGAGATTTTCTGGGATTCTATCAAGTCTGTGTATACCAGGACAGGCTCTCTGTCCATATAATTCCATGGCAAAGAACATAACAGAGAGAATTTGGACATGAAGCACTGATATTAATCAAATGTTAAAAGTAGCCTTGTGCACAGCAAAGTCCTGCAGTTCCACATGGCAGAAGTGCAGATGCATTACTGCCATACTGACAAACCAAGCAGCCTGATTTTCCTGTGGGCAAGGAATAACTCCAAACATTTCTACTTCCATAGATCCCAGGCATTTTATATTCATTTTTCTACTTTTTTTATCTCAGCCAAACAAAGATCATTCCTTTCTCAGTGATGACAGAACACAATTTTTTTTTACTCTCATGTGTCATTTCTTTCTAATAGCTCACTGTGACACTGAACACCTGCAGGATATTAGGGGTCAGAGTAGGGAATGCACGTGGCAAATCCCACAGCACGTTACACTTTGGAAAACACAACCATGTGCCAAAGTGAGCCTCGTGGAAACCAAAAGCTTTTTATCAGCAGCACTGAAACTGGGATGGCAAAGAAGACAACAGATTCAGCAACTGCCACCCCGTGCCCCCTGTCCTGCCTCAGGGGAATGGACTCTGTGGCCTCCTGAGCCCCATTTTCTGTGCCCAACGTTCCATGTCAGAGCTTGCTCACCCTTCCAGGCAGGGCATGGTGGGGCACAGCAACCTCCTGGCTTTTGCTCTGTTTTCTGCCACCCACAGCAGTCAGAGGTCTGCTGGTGACCCAAATTAAACTTCAGCCAAACCTGAAGCTCAAACTGATAAAGGAGCTGCCTTCCACAAGTAAAGCCATGGAGAAGGGTAGTCTGCATTTTACATCCCATTTGATAAACTGCAAACAAAGTTGGCACGGAAAGTTTCTAATCAGTGGAGCTTGCTGCAGTGTATTCATTACAGTTACAAAATGGGATTACAGTTATTCAGGATAGAGTTGTACGCTTCATATATTTTTATTGTTATTTATTTTAAGGAATATTTTTACACTGAGGCATAAAAGATTATATGCTATTACTTGTTTAACAGTTAAATATGACACTGGCAATATTCATCAACATTTCCCTACTATCATTCCTAAAATTAGTTTTCTAGCAGACATTTGGGTATCTGGACCAATTTTCAGAAATGATGAACATCTCCAGTTTCCACTAGCAACTCAGTCTATTTGCTGTACCAGTGTATACTTCTAAGCACAAATTTCAGAAATTACTTTTGGCTATCTGTGTTCACAGAACTTGGATATGATGTTGCTCAGTATTTAGGTTTTGTGGTTCTCCTCCCCACACACACATTTTTTTCTCTGTTAACTCACTGGTGGTGAGTAGATAATGATTTCCATTAAAAACACCTCTCTTACAATTTTCATCCACACTGAAAACACACACAGATTATGAGGATGAACTGTAAGTAGTTTTCAGCTGTGATTCCTACATTTTCCATACTTTTACTACATGTGAATAGAAAAGAAGGCTAGCTGGAAAATTTCAATTTTATTTTCTTCTCACACCTCATTTTTCCATCTCTAAAATCCAAGTGAATCTTCCTCTGCCCTCTGTGTAGGTCAAGAAACTGTGTAAACGTGACACCTTTGCAAATAATGCCATAAAATCCTCCGTAGGAGAAATATCTCTGCCTTTACAGCTGCATCTTCTGGTTTCTCTAAAATTCATAAAACTTGAAATACTGAGAAGTCTGGTGCTGTACATTTGTAAGAGTTTATACCGGGAATAATTCTTTTATACATCGCAAAAAAACTTAAATAAAACTTAAAGATTTACTTCCATCGTATTTCCTACCCATTTTTCGCAGCCATAGGAATAAATTTTAAAGGAAAGTACACATTACCTGTAGTAATCTGTGTATTCCTTCTCTCCCCTGGTCACAGGGAACCACACAAGTTATGCTTTTAATAAGTCTTTCTTAATCTAAGCATTGTCAGACAGCACAGTTTTGTTGCAGAGAGATCTTTCCGAGTGCTATGACAGAGGGAGAGGTTTATGAGTGCCTTTGCTAAGCAAGGAAGATGCAGTAATTGAAAGTGCCCACGGGCTTGGAGATTTATTGTGAAGGGAAGTGTGCTGTAAACAAGAGTAACATTAAGGATTTGACTGTAATAATTCAATCTACCTTAGTTTACAAAAAAAAGAAAAAACTCTAAGTTTTCAAGTAGTAAGGTCTTGTTTACAAATAATTTGCTGCCTTCATGATGGTGGTTGCTTATAAAACCTCCCAGATGAAAGAGGTTTATAAAATATAAGATATTACTACCCAAGCACTGGTCACAGACATGTAATTTGAAGCAAGTGCATCTCTCATTGGCAGGGGTTCAGGCTCTCTGCACTCCAGGGTGTGGGACTGAGACTAAAGCAGAGCAATTTTCCTTTGTGGCTGAGCAAACAGATGCAGGTGGGATCACTGGATTAGGGTTGGGAGGGTGCAGGACCTGCTGGGGTTGGAGATGACTGTTTGGCAGCAGCACTCACACCACCCTGCACTAAATTCTCCAGTACACCTGGGCAGCTCCAGGTGTAGATTTGCTCCATTTCCTCCTGCAGCCAAGCCCAGGCTGGTGCTGGTGCTGTGCAGCACAACCACACTGGCAAGGAGCACACAGGATCTCCTCTGGGCTGAGCAAGTCTCACCTCACAGAAAGTGATCATCACTTTGATTAAAGAGCAGTAGAAACGGCACAAACCACTAAAATAGACTGAAGGAATTTGCCTAGAAAGGGGAAACGTGTAGTTGTGGAAGAAGGGTGTCACAGAAATGTGTATTTAAGAATCTGATTTGTTTTGACTGGAACTTCTCTTTTTTACATCCCAAATTTCGGAAAAGCACACTAAATTTACAAAATTAAGAACACATATGACTGTAAGGCTGAATTCCTGAGAACAGAAGGTCAAGGTGCTTCCTTCTATACATAAAATTCATCTTAAATTGATCCTAAGGGTATCTTGTTCTGAGAGGGGAGCAATTTTTTACTCCTGTCCCAGAACCAAAGATTGACAACTTCACCAGCAACACTGGGGTTCACAGACTCATTTTTATAGAAAGAGCAAAGGTCTGCCATTTGTATACACGCAGCATTCCATAAAATAGTGTAAAAAATACTGTAAAATAAATACATTAAAATACATAATAATACATAAACAAATACATAATAAATACATAAAAATAGTGTAAAATGGGTGTTGACTCAGACAAGGAAAGGAAAAGATTAGATGGTCCACTTGATCTCATATGGAAGCATATGCTGCTCCAGAGGAATTATTCGAATCTATCTGGATCTTAAGGACAAAACTGTTAAGCCAGCTCTTAACTGACAGAGTTATTTTACTATTACCTTTTAAGATGGCAGGAATTACATGGCTGCTATCTACAATCTGCTCTCCAGCACATTGCTTGGTACAAAGACAAGTAAAGCATGGGATTTTGGGGTATGTATCAAAAATGAAAGCAAGTATTTAAAAAGATCTTGAATATTTAGAGTTATCAGACTATAAAGTTTAATTACAGAAATATAAAAGGAGAAGGAAGAGAATTATTTTCAAGATTCTTATAATATCACTATCTTATCTGGGTCTCCCAATGTTCTTGCTTACAGAACTCATTTATTTCTCTACTTAGAAGTACCCTAGTTGTTCAGAGAATGAAAAGTAATCTCAATTCTGATGCTGCCATTATGCAGAGGTAGTTAATAAGATGTACTAAATAGCCTTCTACACCTCAAAAGCACATTACAATAGTGATAGATGGATCTGCGTGCCAGTGTGGTGAGAAAAAAAAAGGAAGTGAACTGAAGACTGCTCCATTTTCATGGCAATTCCTAAGTGCCAAGAAAGGAAAAAAAAAAAAGAGAAAAAAGAGAAAAAGAGAAAAAAGATCCCATCTCTATAGTGGAGATGGTGACAATTAAAAGAAAAGACTACACCAGTCATCTATTGATTCACTGCTCCACAACAGGCTTTATCAGCAACCAAAAGCACTGAAAAATGTGGATGCCTAACAAGGAGGAACAATGCCTAGAAACATTTTAATTTCCTCCTTTGTGAATAATAATATCCTTATAAAATAAGACCTTAAGTACTTCAGTGATGGAGAACAAGATAGGCAGATACTGAGCAGGTCTTTTAATGCAAAGATACAAATATATTTTGTACCTATTAATTAATCAATTCACACTATTCCCTGTGAAAATATTAGAACAAATCTTTAAAAGAACAAATTAGGGCATAAAGAAATTTAGATTCTTCAGCCTTTAAAGCTGAAAGGTAAGTTTTCTACTGAGCTGTTGCAGAATTGGGAAATAGACTGGTTTTTAGATCACACAGTGAGGAACCTTTCAGCAGTGGGTACTTATCAGGTGAATGCATCACTGCAGGAACAGATACAAATAATCAACAGAAAGTTTGCCAGAATTTGCCACATTCACCTGACATTTAAAACTTGCATAGATAGAATTTATCCCATTCCTTTAATTTTATCACATGGTTCTGTGTAATTAAAAGAACACAATTTTGTACTAGTTATTCTTCCAAACCAAGCACTTCTACTTTATAGTTATCTATATTTAAGAACAGCCATAAAACTTTTGTTGCCATATTTCTGTTTTCCTCTAACTCCCAGTAGGTTGTTTGAGTTATTTAGTAATGGAACAAAGCTAAATGAGTTTCAACTTTCAAACCTTTGCCTGCAAAGTAGTTCTTAGAGTAGAGTTATATAGCAAAAAGCTGTAAGGACAACACATACTGGCCCTCAGGGCACATCAAAGCATGAAGGAACAAAGTTGGGAGGTGAAATATCTGAGAAAGATTGTTTCTCTGTGGTCTTAACCTTTAGGATGGGACAATTTATAACCTGCAAGACTTGATACCAGTGGGCCATCAGTCCTTCTTCCATTTCCCACATCCCTGGTTACCTGCTTTAACAAATGCAAAATTGAGTCAACACTGCACTTTCTCAATGAAGCCATACACAAAAGGCCACTTCAAGCAAACATTTAGGCAAAGCTGCCAGGTTGTCTGAGCATAGTTTCGTATGTTCACTGAAGAGGGAATGCAAAAGCTGTTTGAAATGTGCAAGCCTTAAGTCAGAAAGGAGGAAAATCCAAAGCTGAAGTGCAAGGAAAGCTGTCTAGAAAAGGCAATGGTTTCTGGATGTAGAATTTTGTGAACGTGTGATCTGTGCTCCCCATCTTTCTCCAGTGGATAAACGTGTATTTTAATGCAATTTGCAATGGGGTTTGGGACTTATTACCAGCTGTCAAGAGATCAGTTATTGAGGGCTTAATTGACAGTGGATAATTAGCTTCTCTATGAACGGTGATTGTGTTTCACTCTGAAGACAGTGCAATAAGAAAATGAAGCATATGGCAAAGTCAATTATGATTTTGTCTCAAAACTGTTTTTAATGGTATTTAACTATTGATCTGTTGGGTTCCAGTTTACTTTGATGGGTGTGCAATATCTTAAGAAGCTATTGGATTCAGGCTGTTTTCCATTTTAACTACTTATACCCTATGTAAACATAGAGAAATTTCTATATTGTTATTCCAAAAAAGGCTATTCTTCAGCACAACTTATGGAGCAAATGAGAACATTTCACAGGGCTGCAGAACTATCAGCAAACAGATTAGAGTTTTATCATGGCCTTAAGGCAGGCTGAGTGATCCCTATTACTTTCACTATTCAGCAGAGTTAATGCTGTCTTAGAACTAAAGATATTGAAAAAGGCCTTCTAAAGTGTTTTGGGAAATTATTCATTCTGCCTTTGTCAAGTCACACAATGAGAAATTGTCACAGCATTTTAGGGAGCTGTCCCAGCTGAGGGGCACGGGGCTGTCCCAGGAGCACTCAGCCTGGTCCCTGCCTGCACAGTTAGATTTGTATATTATAGCAATTATTTGCAAACATACAAATGCCTCCTGGATTAATAATCTCAATGGAGCTGTATCATTCTTGTACAGATAGCTGAACTCAATAACAATGCAAAATGAAATTCTAGGGGAAAAAAAAATCACCTGTGTCCCCATATTTGAAGGTATTAAGACCATGTCTGCTTTTCTCAGTTTTTTTTTCTCATACCTGTATCAGGAATTTGACACAATATGTTTTAAACAAAAACTGTTTTCTAACAATACTCAAGTGGTTTGAAGAACAAATGAGGTTATAATTCCCCTTCTCAGTCTGGCCCTTGACTTTCTCAACAACATTGGCCTAATCAAAGCTTTAGCATCTAGGGGTTTAATTTACAGACTTGATAAAAGTTTGCAATTAGACAAGGCAGGAGACTGGAAATTTATTGCAACGAGTCATCAAAAGTTAAGAATCTAAAATTCCTAATCTCAAGAGTTAAAAATTTTTATTAAGTCTTAGTGTTCTGGTTTCTCTAATAAAACTAGACAGAAATAATGTGATTTAACAAAGTCATCCAGAAAGGAGGCCATAAAAATGCTGCAAGTCTACATCTATTAATGTAAGAAATGAATTCCTAACAGATTCAAGTTACAGCTTTAAAGAAAAAAATAACATAATTGGATGGACTAAAAAACCCCTCCCATCCCTACAGCCTGTGCCTGTTGATGCAGTCACTCAAGGTCTGGGATAACATAACATTTCATCTTTTGTATGCATATATTCTCTTTTTGGAAGCAATCCCAAACCTCAAAAGAAACTGTACAAAGATTTAGGCTTCTGGAACTGATAGATTTATGGGCCACTAAATCACTTCACTGAAGGCTTTTAATATAAAATTGTAAAGTTCAGAGAGCCTGATCCAGTGTCTTGATAACAGCTGCTTTCCAAGACTGATAATTTAGCCTGGATTTAATTCAGAGATCTGAGAAGTCAAAATTGGGCAGATAAACCACCAAAAGAGTATTTCACAGGGTAATAAAAGCAGAGCCAAAAGTGATAATATCCAATTCCTCTCTAATGGCTTATATCTGTACATCTCAAGATGCCACTGATATTCCACCAGCCAAGTGCTCTGCATTCAGCTCAGGAGGAGGTCAAGGGCAGAACACCCATGGTCTTTAAAAGTTTGCTGGGCTGAGGCAGATGTATCAAAACATATTGCTCCAGTTTCTGTCGTACATAATAAATTGTGGGCCAAAGGAGCAGTAAACCACCAACCACCAGCCTGATAATTGCCTTTCTAATGAAAATGTGTGCCCCTTTTGTGTCATTTCCACTGTAAAACAGCATGCCAGTGCTCACTGGTGAACAGTGCACTCAGCAGAAGCATAACTAATAGGAAATAAAAATTATGTCCCTGATGGTGTATTTTTTAATGTATTAAATAATGATTAGGGGCAAAGGGCAAATATTCAGCAATCAGCAAGGAACCAACAGGGAAAAAAGTATCTGATTCAGTAAGTAAAGACCATTAAAACACCTGAGTGTAGCCCTTCTCTGAAATCTCCCACTTGTCCGGAAAGTACTGGAAAAGATCATCCTTTATTTTGATTGAAGGTAGACTCTTCTCCAGATGTTAAGGCTATTCTGTTATCTGTTACTATGTGATATATATTCCTGCAAATATCATGTCAAAAAGACATCCTTGCAGGTTGACAGCTAAGATATTAAAAGGCAATTCCAGTTACAGCTGGGCAAATTTTTGATTAGCTCTTCAGTAAACAAAGGGCATTATTACTGACAGTGGGTGATTTCAGACAAGATAGGACTGTGTCATGGCACGGCTTGTGAGCCTCTGCTGTGTGCTGTGGCATGTCAGGAGACAGCAAAATCATCTCCAAGAACATTGTTGCCAGGCTTAAGCAGAGGCAAGGGTAATAATCCAATCTGCTCGACAGAATTTCTCAGTTGCACTCCTCTTTGGTATTGAATATATTGAAATACTTTTATGTACAGCCACAAATTGTTGTCGGGTAAACCTAGCTAGAATAGGATATCATTAGGTGACTTAATACTTCTGATCCTTGCAAAGGTTGGCTGGGAAAAAAAGAGCTGTACACAGAAAAAAAAATGACAATTATTTCTTCTATAAAAGGAACAGCATAATACAGACAAATAGACATGGCAGGAGAATTGCCAATTATGCTTGGCCTGGTTCAAAAGGTTAATGATGAAATATATCTGTGGCTTATATTTCAAGAAGAAAACTAGCAGCAAGGCAAAATTATTCACTGTGAATCAAGTAAAAATGTTTTCTTTGGTCTTTCTCTGGCTGTTGCTAACAATTTACTTCTACAGAATGCTTTCTGTTGTTGAAACAGGTATGCTTAATCTTCTAAATTAAATTTAAATACTTTCAGATACAATGACCTAGATTTTTTACTTTATCCGCTACTTATATACTTTTAATGATGTAAACAGAACTGAAGGACATGGGAATGATCCTTATTAATCCAATAATACTTCGTGGTTAGACCAGGTCATGGGAATATTTACAATAAAAAAAACTTCATTTGCTCTATAGGTTGGTTTGGAAAAAGGCAGTAAAAGACAACAACTTAGATGAACTTAGATTAAAAAAAACCTCCTGGGTAAGCAAGTTTTAAAAGCAGTATTTATCCCATTAATGGTGGTGAAGTTAAGGCAGTTGGTCACACAGAGCAGAATGAAACCAGGGGAACACTCCCTTCCTGCCTAGGGAACGGAAGAAACCCACAAAGTTATTTGAGGAGCCAGCCCAGACTTCACTGCCTCCCAAACACACACACAGTATGAACTACACAGCAATTAACTCTCTGCACTTCTAGGGGGACGATCAGCTTGGCAGAGTTGGTGTTATTTCAGCATTCAGCCTGCACATCCTGCTCTGCTGCTGTTACTTGTGCTGCTCCTTCTGCGAAGAGGGGTCCCACTCCTGGAGACACCAGCACACGCTGCTGCACAGCTGGGCTGGCCCCAGACCCCTCCAAGGGCAGGAGAGCTGCTAAACCCCAAAGCCCAAGCCCCAAAACCCCCCAGCCCTACTGTCAGAACTCTGTAAAGGATTGAATTTGCTGAGAATGTATCCCAGTGGAAATAAAATTCATCTAAGATAAAAGTTAGATATGCACTTGAAGTTAGATATTTACAAGACTATAGGTATTTTTTAAGGCCCTGGCTTTTATTAAGTATCCATCTGAAAGGTACCTAGTAGTTTTACATTTAAACTGAGACTTAATAAACAAAGCAACCCTATTGAGCCTTGCACATTTCCTCCTTTTTCCCTATTAGATTTCTCTTGAAGTTTGACACAGCGTGGTAATTCAATTACTTGACAAAATATCTATGCACAGTCTGACTTCTGCAATGTGCATCTTTGTCATGCATCTTGCCCTGGACAAAATCCTCCGTCAAAAAGACCTCACCAAACAACAACAGAAGCTCCATTCCTTGACCATGATAGAACCCTGTCAGAACCCATGTGCTGACACAAAAGCAGAGAGTAAACCTCAAAAGGGAATCTGGCAGAAACAACAAGTTACCATTAACAATGGAACAAATCAAGTCATTGCAGTTGAATGCCAGAAACCATATTCTGAATAACAGAGACTGCAGCACAAACTTTTGGATCAGTTCTAACCCAGCTCCAAAGATCTGCATTTAGCAGGGAACTGAGGTCTGCCCTGAGTCACAGCAGCATCTAAGAGCATCACAGAGGTGATCTGTGCCACCTGAAGACTCAGAAAGGCAATTGCTCCCTTTGACCTGCCAGCCCTATTGACATCAAAGGGATCAAGAAAAACAGAAGAGGGTGGAGAGGAGAGCAATGAAAAAATGTGAGGTAATGTATGAAGCAAAGGGATGCAGAGGCCCCAGGCAGGTGCAAAGGAGAGCCACCTCATTGCAAAAAACAGGCTTTTTTAAGCACTCAGTCCTTCATGATTTACTACTATGTAACTGATAACAAATAGAATCCAACCAACCATCATACACCCCAATGTGAAAATGTAATAGTTCCATAACTTGTTTTTCTACCTCTAGTTCAGCTGAGTCACTTTCTCATAGTCCTGCTCTGTTTAGCCCAAGTAGCAGGCTTGGGCCATGATTTTACAAGGGTAACAAGACCCTTTTTAATAAGGCTTTACCTCTATGAAACAAAATAACAAAATGGAAACCCTGAAAATAAAAATAAAAAAATAAAATCTTGCCATTGAGGATCTTTCTGCTTAGGTCAGGAACACATGTCACATCCTCAATAAAACTGACAACAACTATCTGTTAACCTCATACAGAAACCAAACAAGCAGGATAGTCAATATTAATTACTGAAATACAACAAAACTACAGTGCAAAACTAAAGACTGTACAACAATTAAATGATGCCACTGATGATAAACTGCATAGAGATGTGGGGAGCCATGAGCTCCTACATTTTACCATCAGTTGTGAGCGTTGGTTAGCTGACCTTGGCCAGTCACTTGCCCCTGACTGCTCCACAGATGCACACAGAATTTGGGAGTAACCTTTACAGATTTGGATACCCAGCAGTGTGCAGCTGATAAATCCTTGTATTAGCTAGTGACCAAGTCAGGATTCACATGTACCATCATGCACAATTTTCACAAGTGTGGGGTCACCCAGGAAGGGTCAGGAATCCCTGGCAGAACCAGATGAGAACTTGCAGGGCTCTGGCTCATGAATGTGGGGCAAGCAGAGGACAAAGCCCATGGAGAGCACAGGGGCGCTGCAGGGCTCATGCCAAATCAGGGGACAAGGATCCTATTTTTGGCTGCTTTAAAAGATTTTCTAAATGCTTGCTAGGGAGACAAAAAGGGAGGAGAAGAAAATCAGTGAATACTTCATAATTATAATAGCAAATCATAAAAGTTCAGAATCTGTGAAACTACCATGAGTTCCTATTTAGAAAACTTTATGTTGGGAATTGAGATTTAGTCCACAACATCTATTTGGCTTGATAATTATGCTCAAAATAAATGTTATCAAGATGTAGTTACTAAATTAAATTTCTTATTTTGTAATCTAGTTTCATGGAAAATAAACCCAGACATCCTAAAACTGTTCCAATCAATTAAAATTTTATAGGAAGAAGTTTGATTTATGCCTGGCAAGGTATCTTGATGTTTTGTGAATTGGCTGAATTGTTCTATTCTCACATGTTACATCAACTTTTTATTTAACATTAGTTGCTGATGAAAGCAGAACACTCTCAAATGCATCCTTCTCCCTCCCAACTAAGTTGAGGATATATCACATACTCCAGACTGATAACTAAATATTGTTTTCAAGGACCAAGTTAAACAGTGCTTTAGAATACACAGAGATGAAAGATTAGGACAATATTTTTTTTATGTTTCAGGGATCAGTAACACTGAAAAGAACAACAGATTAATTATTCCTGTTATCTTGTTTGATTTCCCAAGAAAATGAAATTAATCCTTACAGAGGGATTATCATTGTGACAGTCAACACCAAAATCAAAAGCTCTGATGTATCACCAATTTCAGCCCCCATAGTTGGCAGACCTGAATGCAAAATGTTATTATTTCCTTTGAGGGTTTCCCACACTGAATAGCCCCTATCAGATAGAACAAATCTTTAAATTGTTAAACTACCCTAGGAGATGAGTGCACAGAAATGGATATAAATAAACTACCACAGCTCCAATATTCACTTTTATCTTTCACAGAGCCAGACTTATTATACAAATATGTGATCATACAATGCACCTTACACTTTTTAGCTGCACGCTATGTTCAGATAATAGTTATTTACATAATTATTCTTTCTGCAGGGAAAGCATGGAGCACTGTGAAAAACACTCTGGAAAAGTCACTACACAATTAGTCATACAATACTCTGGAGCTAAATCCACACAGCTGTGGATCAGTAACTTCCTCCATGTGCTTCTGTGAGGGAAGGTTATCCTGAGTTATCAATTTTCAACTCAAACCTCCCTAGCTGTAGAGGGAGACAGTAAATGTCATAGAACTTACAGACCAATTTTGCATTGCCATTACAAACAGCATTGCTTCTTTGTTAGGACTTTTTTTTCTCTCTTTTTGCTATCTTTCCTGCTAATATACTTCTCAAGAAATAGGAAAGAATCCCAAGTCCACTTCTCAGACCTCAACCTTGGAGTGCTTTGGACTTCAGACAAACCAACATTATACTAACAGTACGACAACTTTGGGCTTTGCTTTTTCATCCTCTTGATCCTAAATAATTTTAATTCTTGAAAGACTGAAGCAATTTACACACATCAGAAAAAGACACATGGGTGGTTCACAAACATAGTGAAATAATAGATCCACATTGTTCTGGATTATGCACATCTTCTAAAACAGACCAAATTGAGTTTACTTGTATAATGACAATTTGGAGTGCATAAACAAAAAAATAAATTATGTTGTTTGCTGCAAGGCAGTGATGAGAATGACCTTTGTGGTCATCTGCATTAAATTGCTTTTAAAAAGGCAATTCAGGGCAGATAAAAGAGCTGGAACTTTGTAGCTACTGTGCAGTACCTCCTTTTCTGAGTGCTCCTCCTGCCCAATAACAGTGAGTGCATAGGGTCTATATTATTTATAGGTTCATAATTATTTCTTACAAAGAAGGATGAGTCAAGAAACTCATAGTCTCATCATCATTAAAAGATTCCCCCAGAGAATTCCAGAGAGCTAAACAGCCCCACTTAGCTGCAAAGGAACCACTTATGCAACCCAGGAGCTGGTAAATAAACCCCACGGACCCAGGGTGAAGCTGCTGCATACAAATCCTGCAGGGCTGTTGGGCTGAGACTCCATCCGAGCTGGTGCTGCTGAGCAGCCCCAATCACCTCTTTACTCTCCCATAATGGCCTGTCCTGCCTTATCAATTTGAGTCATTCTTCTGGGAAAAGCTGTCTCTCATTTTCTCCACATCCACCTGGCGCCCTGGGCTTTGCTGCTGTTTCTAGAGAGGAGTGGAATAGAGACCAAAATAACAGGGGGACAGGGTATGTGCCCTGATTTGGAGAACTATCCTGTGGCAGCAAACAGTAGCTCTTCCTCAGGCTTACAACAAACAGGTGGAAAATACACCTCAGAATGCTCTGTGAACACAATGCTTAGCTTTAAATAAACGTTGATGCTGCTAATAACTAAATATCATTGCCCTGAGCCAGCAGGTTTGGATACAGTTCTGTATATTCCTTACAGTTATTTGCCCCCTAGTCGTGCTTGTTTTCTTTTGAAGAATAATTAAGATTTAATGGCATATTTTCACAGGTTTTTTTTCTGCTTGCTTTCTTGCTGCCTACTGTGCTGATTGCTTGTGTCTGATCCCGGTCATTATAAGAACTGTACAGTAATTGCCTATCTGGTGACTCGTTAATGAAGGTCCCCAGAGAGATGAGAAGCTGTTCTTTTGAAGTTCATCATGCTTGCTGTTGGCCTTCTAGTTTAATCTATACATTTACAACACCTTATTCAATTATTGGAAACTCCTTTTTTTCTAAGGATATAGACACCTTGTAAACAAGGCCCTTTATCTCTGCTAACAGCAGGGCTTACCTCTGATAAATCAAAGCATTTTACACACCAGACACATTCTTTTCATCTCAGAAAAGCCAGGATGGTTAAAAAAAGAAAAGAAACCCAAAACACATTCTGGTACAGACAGGTGTTTTGAATAAGGGAATTACCTCCAAAATGTAGCATTACAAACATCTAAAATTCAGCAACATATTGTAACAAAGAGCTGTGCTCATCCACACACATTTTCCAATTCTCAAGAGTTGTTCTTCCTCTTTTAAGCTGGGCTTTCTAAGAGAAAGAATTACATTTTAGAATTTTCTGTGAAAGAAAAGTTTGAAACTGCTTAAGGAACTGTTATATTTGGCAGCAAGCCACCCAAACACTTCCAGCTAAGTATTTTCAGGCATCCAACCTGCTCGTGCAGACAGACAGAGACACAATCCATAATTTATGCTTTACCCTGCCCTAGCCCACATCTAGAATGCTACATCCCCCAAACATTTATCTGCCCCCTGCACCAGCTGAGGGGTCTCACCTGGTACCTGCTGAATGGATTTTTGAGAGACCTACCCTCATTTCACCAGGAACTTAGCAAAATGTTTTACAGCACGTTCTGCTTTTGACAAATGAACCTGCCAGGGAAAGGACTGCTTCAACTGAGCATTCCTGCGACTGTGGCACTGCAAATACTCAGCATCAGTTCAGATAATTAGATTTTTGTAGGGTTTGTTTGTGTGGTGGATGGCAGCACACAGAGGTGGAGGGCAGCTCTTTGCCTTCGGTGAAGGGCACGCTGAAGGTGATTAACTGCTCTGGGTTTATTATCTGTGTCCTTTACTCCATTGTTTTGCTGCAGTTGTGCTCTCCTTGCAGGAGAGCTATCAGCCTGTGTGGGGCTCCACTGTTTGGAGTCGAGGATGCTTCATTTTCTCAATTGGTTTACACAGGATTTAACAGGAAAAGAGGCTGAGCAGAAGGAAGCCTCCAGATTGAGGGCCCAGAGCAAGGAGCTCTTACCTCCAACAAGAGCAAACACATCCTCTGGAAGTCTCAGTCACTTGAAAGATCCATGCAAAAAAAGTTTCTCTGTGTGTTCTCAAAGGGGAATAGGAGAAAGGATGGATCCCTTCTGGTTTGAGGTTTGATGGCAATGGTAAACAAGCATGAGAGGACTGATGTCAAGTTGAGCAATCAGGCTGGCAGAAGCTAAGGACAAATTTTGCATAAAAGCAATTACGAGCAGATGTGTAACAGCTCACAACAAACCTGAGGTAGCCCAAAACACCTGATGATGATACTGCAGCCTCCTTGGCACCTGAGGGACTGGGGTTGTCTGGTGTGGAACAGACAGGCTCAGGGGAGACCTCATAGCTCTCTACAGCTGTAACTCAAAGAGGGTCAGAGACAAGTGGGGCTTGCTCTCCTCTCCCAGGGAATAGGAGGAAGGATAAGGAGAAACGGCCTCAGGCTGTGCCAGGGGAGGTAAAAGTTGGATATCAGGAAAAATTTTTCTCACAGAAAAGGTTGTCAAACACTGGCAGGGGCTGCCCAGGGAGGTGGTGATGCCCCCATCCCTGGAGATGTCCAAGGAATGACTGGATGTAGCACTCAGTGCTCTGAGCTGGGTGACAACGTGGGGATAGGGCACAGTTTGGACTTAACAATGTTGGAGGCCTTTTCCAACCTTTATGATTCCATGATTCTATTCCATGATTCTATCTGCATACAGCCAGGAATTTTGCAGAGCACCAGTCTAACAGGTCTCCTCAGCACAACACAGGAAATCCCATCTTAAAAATTCAAGCAACATCAACCTTAAGTTACCTTACAGTCTGATTTTCCTTTCAGACTACAAACAGAAGGCTGTACAAAGCCATTTACATCTCTTTTGTAGGTCAGGAGGACCAAACAGGAATGGGATATCCCCTGTGATTCAAAGCTGCTCCTTGCTTCTACAAACCAAGCATGGTAAGACAAGATGCCTCCCACCCCCTCACCCCACAGAAAACTCTCTCCAGTTGTCTTTTCCTCACCACCCTGTGCTCTTGCAAATTACACACAAGACTGAACAGCATGAAATAAAGATAAGCTTTAGCACTTCTTCTAGGATGATGCACAAGTGAGGAAGACAGTGGGGCTGTCCATAAACTGCAATTTTAACATCTCACAAGTATCATCACTCCCTGCAGCCACAGCTCCTCCTTCTCTGCTTCCTTCTGTGGCCTTATATTCAACAGAAGTTGGCAGTAAAACACCATTGTTCACATAAAATGTAGCTTCTGCTGCTAATTCTTCACATTTTTGACATTGAAGCACAACTCTCTCTCGAATAGTTGAAATCCACACAGTTTAATAAAAAATGCCTACTGCCCAATTTTCATCCAACACCTCTTGAATATTTTACAATGTTAAGCAAGCTTCAGGGTTAGTGATACTTTCTAGATTCACATATTAATTTTTTTTGAGTAAAATTAACATCATGTTAGCAGGAGAACAAATTCAGAGTCTTGTGTGGAGAGACCTACCAATCAGTGTGGAAAAGCTGAGGGTTTGCAACTTTTATTTGCAGCCACACCATGTCAGTCCCTCCTTCACCATTCCTGCTCTGTTCTCCCTCTAACACGACACAGGCAGACCACAGCTCTGCCAAAACAAAGGCAGGAACCCACGTACTCACACACCTCCTGTGCTTGGACAGCTCCTCTGCCCCAGCTGAACTTCACCCTCACAGAAAAGACCCCACACTGCAAATGCCAGACACAACACAGGACAAGTCATTTGTTATCCAGGTGTTTGGCCACCTTCACCACCCAGAGCTGGCGTTTTTATCCACAAATGATGCAAACTTGATGGGACGTTTTCTCCAGTAAACAGAACATGAACTGCCAAAGGGACTTAATACCAAGCTCACCTTTTTAATAGTTAATCAGAGAGTGATGAGAAAATGTAAAAGCAGCTTTAATTGAGACATTTGTTCATAGCTAATTAATGATTCCACTGAGATTGCTTTGGAGGTATTTTAGCTTGGTATGAATGAAAATATCTTTACCTTATTCACCCTTACAGTATTCTACACACAAAAAAAGCTGACACTAGGAGGATTAAAAAAAGGGAAAAAAAAAAGAAAACAAAAAAGCCAACCCAAACCTCAAACACACAGCATTTATATGGCTAATGAACAATAGCCACTTACTGCCTCTCATATCATTAAAGTACTAAAACAATATAAATTAATAGATATTGCAATTAAGATTAAGTAATGAGAAGGCTAAAAACTGTTCCTGGTGGCTTCTCAATTAAATGGGGAATTAAAAAAGCAAAGCAAATCACACACATTACAGTTACAGTGCATGATTTTCCAGATCTGAAAGTTTTATTTGCTGAGACTGGAGATACCAGGCTAGGAAAAAATTAAAAATAATATTTATGCAAACACAACATTGCAAATTTGTTATATTAAGCAGTCTGTAGCCTTGCAACACAAGTTAAACTTGGATTAAAATAAAATGTGATTGAAATACAACGAGATTGCAGGAGGAACAGAATTGCTGTAGCCATTGCCAAGCACGTTCTGAACACAGGGCAAATAAGGGGTCATACAACACTGGGAAGAGGGAATTAAATTCAGTGATAGCATGGCAGAGCTTCCACTGTGGCAGCAGTGAAAGGGAAAACTGCTGCTTGCAAAGCAGTCTGATGCCAAATAAAGAATGTAGTGAAGAGAGAAATCAAAGTATTAGCATGATCCACAGCTGCCATTCTTGCAATGGGGTTGAAGAAGACAAAAACTTATTCCTCATCACAGTCCTTGGATCTATTTCTTATTCAAAACGTGACCTTCCTGCCACAAAACTGAGTTTACAGCAGAAAGATGCAAACTAAAGCAGTGTTTTAAGAAAGGCTGCCTGATGTCTTGGGTTTCATGGTGTGCCCTGGTGCGTGTTCATGTGAAAGGATGGTTTTTTGAGATCTGAGCCAAAGGATAATTTCTCCAAAGGGGATGGAATGTGACACAGCCCTTTCCATGCTTCCCTACAAGGCCTTCCCAGAATGATGAGTGTTCTTATGCTGGTGTTATTATAAAAGTAAGAGGTATGGGTTTCTCAGGCTGGAATCAAATAGAAGTGAAACTACTACAGCTGATGGTTTGGTCAAGTTTGCTGTTTTCATGTTCCAATATGAAATTATTTTTTGTCCAGGTCCTAAGGGTAACATCAAGAGGAAGATTTTTTTATCTCTTCCTAGAGTAGAGAGATGTTTAATGAGCACTTGATGATTCATCTAGAGTATAAGATTTCATCTGAGAGCCTGGTGTTATTATTCAAGCCCATTTCGTAGTCAGACAGCTCCCACTCTTTTATAAAGTTTTTTTTTACTCTGTGAAAAACAAGGCCTTGGAGGCAAGTCAGGGGATACATAGTGACATATTGAATTTACTGGCTTTGTCTGGAACAATATGCAGAAATATTTCAGTGATGCAAGACCATATCTATAAATAAATCAAAAACATGGTGAAAGACTGTGCCAACAGATTGCTGAAATCCCCAGTGGTTTGAATGGGAGTTTACTAGAGAGAATTCCTCAAGGATTACAGTTTCAAGTAGAATGGAGCCAAATAAAAATAAAACCAAGGAATCTAAAATATCACTGCATAAAGGAATGATCTAATATTGCAAGGGAGCAACACTTGGTCGCTTTTCAGAGTTTTACCGTTTCAAATGTTGCATTTCTTTAAAGTGATTAATTTTCCCCTCCTTTCTTTCCCCTAACTCCCTTTTTAAATTGGAATTCACATTAAATACATGTGCTTCAGGTCAGGAGTGGGGAAACACAGAGAGGGTACTGAAGAGTGGCCCAAAATACAGACAGCCAGATGAGCCACCCGAGCATGAAATTCTCCTTTTCCCTTCCCCACCTGTTTGCTAATCTTGATTTCCTAACTCCTCTCTTCGCTCTGATTTGCTTGGCAGATGCAGCCAGAAGCAGAAGAGAAGAGGTTGTGTCCAACCAGGGGGGAGCTGCAGAGCTGCACCTCAAACCTGGCAGTGCAGCCCTTCTCCCTAAACCTGGAGCTGCACTGGGATCACTGCCCCTGTCCCAAACCTGGAGCTGCACTGGGATCACTGCCCCTGTCCCAAACCTGGAGCTGCACTGGGATCACGGCCCCTCTTCCCAGACCTGGAGCTGCACTGGGATCACTGCCCCTCTTTCTCAAACCTGGAGCTGCACTGGGATCACTGCCCCTGTCCCACACCTGGAGCTGCACTGGGATCACTGCCCCTGTCCCACACCTGGAGCTGCACTGGGATCACTGCCCCTGTCCCACACCTGGAGCTGCACTGGGATCACTGCCCCTGTCCCAAACCTGGAGCTGCACTGGGATCACTGCCCCTGTCCCAGACCTGGAGCTGCACTGGGATCACTGCCCCTCTTTCCCAGACCTGGAGCTGCACTGGGATCACTGCCCCTCTTTCCCAGACCTGGAGCTGCACTGGGATCACTGCCCCTCTTTCCCAGACCTGGAGCTGCACTGGGATCACTGCCCCTCTTTCCCAGACCTGGAGCTGCACTGGGATCACTGCCCCTGTCCCACACCTGGAGCTGCACTGGGATCACTGCCCCTCTTTCCCAGACCTGGAGCTGCACTGGGATCACAGCACACAGACACCTCTGAATGCAGCTCAGTGCTGAGAGAAGCTTGAGGGAAAGCCCATTTTGCACAAATTCACCCTTCCTTCACATCAAGAAAGCTGAACTGACAGCTTCAGCCATGTACAGGTCAAGCAGGCAACCTCTGCAATGCTATACAAGTGAATCACACCTTGCTCACTTCTCTACTTGCAAAAAAACCCCAAAAGTCTTTGGAGTGGCTACTGCTGCATAACAGGTTAAACATGTCACCTTCCTCTCCTTGCTGTGACACTGCAGTGGCACTGGAGAAACAGAAAATTACTAGGGGCTCACACTGCATCCATTTTATATCATACATAATTTTAACATTTGAGTCAAAATTCTAATTCAAAGCTTGTCCTTCTTAAGGGAACAGGTGAGGTCAACTGGGAGATTGGATTAAAAAAAACCAAAAAATCTTTAAAAGAAATTCAGGATGATGAAGATATTTTTTAGCTACCCCAAGATGCAGTTCTGTCCTGGTTCAGGCCCTCTTAGAGACAGAAGTTTTCTGTTGTACTTGGCTTTTTCCTTCCCTCTTCCACACACACTCTTCCTGCTGGTCTTTGAGGAGGGCTCAACTCAGGTAGGGAAATCCTGCCCTCTTAAGATGTACTCAGACTTTCACATCAATTAAACTAATTGGCAGCAAGTTCCACACCTTCCTTAATCGTAACAGCAAACACCCTGTGATTACACCAAATCCTTTCTGAAAAGGAGATTGTTATTTTTATAGGGCCCTGAAATAAATATTTAAAAAGAAAAATAGAAGTCTTTATTAGCATATTTCACCGTGTTACTTTCAAAGTTCAAAGTGTCCAAATGAATAACCTTGCCCAATAAGCCTATATGTTTCAAAAATATAAACTAACATTGTTATTTTGTAATCATGATGTGCTCTTTTTCACTATTTTGCTCATTTAGTAAAGCCTTGTTTCAATTAGCCCCCAGCCCCACGAAAGCTGTCATATTAAATTTCAAGGGTTTTAACTTGCAAAGGGAACATAGCATTATTTAACGATCTTCATTATATTTGTAATTAAAAGACCAACAACTAAAGTGAGGGGATCAATATCACCCAAATGTGAGCCCATTGTCAAGTTTTACTTCAAATCTAAGAGTCAGGTAGGGCTGTACCAGTAACTCTGACTGGAGGGGCACAAAGGAGGAGGCTGAAAGTGCCTTAAATCAGTGGCCAGAGGCAGCACCTGCCAAGGGGCTCTGAGCACCTGCAGCCATCACCAACAATCCCCAGGGAACAGGGGCTGCAGGAGGAGCCCATGGGCAGCAGCTGCTCTGCCTGGGGCCACAGACACCCCCAGGGATCTGTCACCAGGGGATGTTCTCATCGTCCTCCCACCACTGCTGGTGCTGATCCGGCTTCGCTCACCCCCAGTGGCAATTCAGACATCACTTGGGTTTAGATCCATTTTAGACTACATGGAATTAAACTGGAGCCCTGTCTGGGAGAGGATTCCCAGCCTCACTGGCATTAGAAAGGCTGCACATCATTTCCAGGACAGGTGAGGCTCCTTCAGGAGGCTTCAAGGGGAAGAATCAGGTAAGCAAAGGCAGTGTGGATGGCATTTTATTCCTCCCAACAACAAAGCTGGGTCAGGACTCTTGTGACAGCAGACAGACTAGAGGGACAATGCTTATTCTGAAGCACAGCCTCCAAGGAAGCTGTTAACTGAAGCATCCATCCCTGCTTTTATATACAGCTCCTTCTCATGCCTGAAACAGCCAGTGTTGCTTGCTCAGAGTCTGAGGAAAGAAGAAGGAATTATTTCCAAAGAGAGATCGCTGCACCCCAATACAAACAGCAGCTGTAGCTGGTTCTGAGCAGAGCCTGAATGGAAGCAGGGAGAGAGTGGGAATAGTCAGTCCTCAATTACCAAGCTGGCAGTTCACACTAAATCACACTGCTCTGCCTTCAGACATCCCTTCTAAGCCTTCACAGTTCTACCACAGATAGCTGGAGTATGTGAGGAAAAAAAACTTGGTTTATTTGCTTCTTTTCATCTCTACTAACCAAAAGCTATCCTCAGGAAGAGCAATTTGGTATCGGACACATCCCAGCCCTTTTCATCTCACTGCCAGGGAGGTTTGGCAGGGTGATGTGCTTGCTCTAATTTTGCTGGACAGTGTCATTCACTTGCTAAGGACATCACAAACTTTGAATCTCAACATGCTTTGGGCAGGAAGACTATGCTGATTATGAAAGCCTGGGAATTTTCATAAATGCAAATTTTCAGACATCCTATGCTTAGGGCAAATTTATTTTAATGCTACAGACATTGAAAAAGGAGCCATTCAAGACATCCCCTACCAAGTTTTTAAACAAAGTAGCCTGAATTTGGTTTTGATTTTTGAGCAGTAGGTGATGAGGAGAGCAGACATTACACTGAGGATAACACCCAGGAGGAGCCCTTTGGGGAGCTCAGCTGGAGAAATGCCTGCTCCAATCACACCTGGCTGCCTCAGTCTCCAAAACACTCAGCCCTGTGCAAGTATTTCTGTGTGTACAAAAGCAAAACATTCAGACTGGCAGCAGTCAGTGGAAAGGGTCAGGATTCCCACTTTGACACACCTGAGTCCACAATATTTCCCCTTACACCTTTCTTTGACATTTTTAGCTGAGCAGGTTTCAGCCACCACTGAGAGAAACAATGCAGAAGAACCCAGCACAAAGATTCAGGGAATGTGAGTGGTTCATGGGATGATCCTTTCAATTAATATGATATTCTGTGCTAGATGCAATTTTACAAGGTTGCTGGTTCAAAGAACATTTCACACAGAGTGAGCAACTTCTGAGCTCAACCTTGCTCTCAACATTTTTATTGCTGTGCCATTGCAAAAGAGTCCTTCCAAGTAACGAAGATTCACAGAAAGGTATTTCAAATAACTTAGAGATTGCAACCACTTCAGCTTTTACTTATTTAGCAAAATATCAATACAAAATTAAATGAAATCATTAACATTAGTTTGAACCCATCACATGAGGAAAATACTCGGAGCTCCAGGCGTTCAAGACTTGTAAAAAGGAACAGTGAGAAGAAAAATTGTTTTGGTTTTTACTAGACTAGCAACAGTCTGCTTCAATCTAAATAACTACGAAAGGGAATGCCCTGAGATACTGTGTGGAAGATTCAAGCATAAAAAGGAGGCAACTTGATTATTTTACTACCTCTCATGCCAAAGTCATCTCTGCTGGGCAGAGCAGCAAATACCCACTTTGTGTCCCCAGTGGCCAGGATTTATCCGTTAGGATGCAGCTTTGGGAAAGCAAATATTGCTCCAACATCCCTGACAACCATAGGGAATAGATAAAAGTGCAACTGCAACTTAGAGGGAATTAGAATAAAACAGGAAAGGTTAGAGGGCAGTGTGAAATTGCACTGATAGCTCACCTCACTCTTCAAGAGATGCAGCTTGAAGGATTTTTGAAGATCTTGTTTACTGGTCTTAGGGTGGGATTTTTTAAATGGGAGACACAACAATTCTGAGTGATAATTAGGTATATTCTCATCCAACTGGAAGCAGAAAAAGTAAATTACAACTTATAGCTCACAACTCAAAGGGTTTTTAAATATTAATAATTTGCATATATGTATAAATAACAATTTTAATTATGAGAGTATCATGAGCAACAATGAATGAGATCCAATTATAAATGATGTCAGGCATTGAAGGGATGTTTTCACTGTAATTAAGAGATAATGGTGGAAGAAAAGCAGCCTTCAGAAATTGAGACCTTTTGCACAATGAAGTTCAAGCAATTTAGATTTGTTCTTGTTAAAGGATTCTCTTCCATTGTTTGCCATTTTAAATTTCATCTTTTTGTTTTTTCCCCCCTGTCTAGGGAGTTCCACCATTCATTTTTCTTGCAGGATCTTTCTAGACCCAGGTTTTGCAGTGGCACTATTTCATTCTCTGTAGAGAAACTTTTTATTTTATTTTAATGGAATATTAGGAGACAGCCTACCAATGAAATGTCCTGGCTTTGGTACAACCTCACAAGGAAAGTATCAAATGCCTTAACACCAAAGACATTTAAAACTTCACTGTAGAAAATCAACTACATTTTTCCACAGGGAAACAAACCTGCCTTTGTTTGTTTCCCTATGGAAAACTGAGACCAGAAACCTAACAATTCACCATGTTCCTCTGATTTCTAGGTCCCCTCTTGTCTGAAATGTGTAGGATATGTCAGTAACTCATGTGCCTCTCCAGTCAGCCTCTCTGAACAAGAATAACTCCTTCTCCCTGTTTCATATGCAGCCTCTTGCTGGCATTCACTGAAAATAGAGTTTGTATATCCTCTGAGGAAAGTTTATTGCAGTCAGGCAGCCACAATCAACAGAAATGTCAAGTCTTAATGACAAGAAAGGAGTTTACTCAAAAGATACGGATCTTGGTGTATAGGAGTGTATGCATGGCTTAGATTATAGGAATTCAACCATGAAGCAAAGAGGTTCTTCAAGACCCCAAAATGTGATTGCATGAAAAGACCATTTATTGAGTATATCCTTCTCATTTCTCTCAGCTTTTCAGGCTTGTATATTCTGGGACTTTTAATTAAAAGATAATACCAAAAGATCTTTGGGTTTTAAATTAAATTCTTATATTTGCCTGCTTCCTCCAGAAGTGTTTAGCCTTTCCCATCAAATCTCTCTCAACTGTCAATGAAAGACACCAATGTACTCAACAGGAAGAGTGAAATGCCTTTCTCTGTCTCCCTCTTCTCTCTTTCTTTCACCAGCACAGCAGGATGTCAGATCTGAAGAGAAATTTCTGTGTTTCCATAGTGGAGGGGATGGGGACCTGTTGTGTCATGGACTGATCACCACAACAAACAGAAGCTGTAGGTCCTCTGGGATATTCTCACCCAATACAAGCAGTTTTGCAACATTTTCCGGAAAATGAAGCCATAATAATGGAATAAACCAATCCAAATGCACAAAAATCCCACAAAACCTACAAAAAAATGTCTTGCACAGCCCTGGACCTGAGCTTTACATCCAGAAAACTTTGTGACTGAAATTGTTTTACACCAGATATCTGGCTAGCTTACAGCCTTTTAAATATCATACTCATCTCTGTACTTCCTAAGAGGTAATAGAAGGAATGAAATAGGTAATAGAAAAAAATGAGATAGGCATATATTCATTTCTATGACATTGCCTTAAATGTTAATATTTTAGTCTGCATTTTAAAGAGAATCAAAACAGCATTTACCAAAGATGAAGACACAAAACTTTGCAAAAAAAAAAAAAAAAAAAGGCAGATTAGTCAGTGAAGATTAAAATCGCTTCGACTCCAGTACTGTAATTTAAGGCAGAACATGGTCAGATAAAATGCTTCTCTATAAGTTTATTTCCTCTCTCTCTGCCCATCTTCCCCTTGCAAGTTGTTACTTCATTTCAGCGAGAAGGCTGAAATCAATATAATGAGTAGAAAAGCACTCAAATTAGAGAAGTGTGTGTCAAGTGGCAGCATAAAAAGAACAAGTGAGAATTCTGCTCCAGCAGAAAATCTCCAAAAAGTCTTACATGCCATCAACGTGGATTCATTTCCATAAGAAACAAATTGGCAGTTGATGCTGATGAAGGCTGCCCTACACTTTACTGCTAATAAGTGACACCAGAGGCCTTATTACAAAGCATTTCTAAACATAAGAAATTCAGTAATGGGGCCCCCAAGGGCCACATCCACCAACTGCAGCCCTGCTCCTGCCCATGTGCACAGCCACGGGTTTCCAAGGAAACTAACCCGAGCACAGAAGCCGTGTCAGACACTTGAGCAGGGAAGTTAGGCAAAGCCTTCCCAGCATTTTCATTTTGCCATAGGGCCAGAGTGTCAGGAAGAATTGCTTTTCCTTAGTCTTGCACTACAGAGTCAGCCTGGGTTTAGGTATCAGCTATTGGCATCATCTGAACACATAATGCAATCAAAGAAATAACACGGTGTTATTTCACAGTTGAGAGTGCTCAGAGTATATTCCTCACTTCTTGTTTTACTTTTTAACAGTTCAAAAAGAATGCAGCACATCATTGAGGACCACCAAGCAGCCATGTCCCCTTCCTGGACCTTCAGGTAGCAGAAGAGGATCAAGTATTTGGTTTGTTTACTCTTTCCTTTGATCCTGCTCATGCTGCTGATAACACCAGCAATGTCCTCTCAAATATGGGCTCAGCTCTGCCTTCTCATCTGTCAGCTGTTAGACTGCAACTTTGACAAAGACATCTAAAGTAGGGGGGAAATAACTACAGACTTCCTAAAACATGCCCAAACCTTTATCCATTTTCATGCCAGCTGAAGAATCACTTGGTTCATTTGGAAATTTTCAGGCTTTTTGTAAAGACCAAGGTTGCTTACAACATTAACCATAGAAAGCCAGGAAAGGTAGAACACCAGGATTCCATTTTAAAATACAGCTCTTTAAGCTAGAAGTAAACAAATCCTGCATTAGACTACTTGAGCATTCATGCCATAACAGGACAAACCTTAAGAATAACTTCCCTTGCTATTCCCAGGCCAAGTCTCTGCAGAAAACGAAGTTGTCTTTCCTGCACAAATATGCAAACCACCCTCTCCTGAGCTCACAGCTGCACAGGAGTTAACAACGCACATTTCTGCTTTAACTGTAAGGCTACGTTTAATTAATTAGGAAAGCACTGACTTATCCCAGAGGAAAGAGCACAAACAGCTCTGTACCCCCTGGTTGGCAGTTTTGGAGGTAACACACCCCATTGTCACCACCTGAGAGGCACCAGCAGCACAGACCTGGCTCAGGCACTGCTTGCAGGGTGATTTCCAAGGCCAGTGTCCTTAAAGGACAGATGGGAAAGGACTCGCCCAGCTTCCTGCCAGGGCAGTCTCATGGCATCACTCTTGTAAGCTCACAAAGCACATTACCTACATTTCATTAGAAACAAATCCTGGGAGAGGTTATTTTCCTTTCAAGAAACCAAGCAAGAAATAAGGTTATAGGTACTAAAACACCTGCAGTGTATATTAAATTCACTGAAGTTTTGATTAAACATCAGCTCTGCTTCATAGCAGAAGGGAAAAAACTCACTCATGTACAAAGAGCCCCCCCTTTTGTCTTTTCCTCACCTCAGAATCTCATAATTTGTTTCTTTCAGTATACCATTTTGGATATCTTTAAAACAATATGCCTCATGTTTATAGGCACAAACCTGTTATTCAGTGGGGTTCCAGCTAGGCAGCTCATTTTTATAGTCTCTGGAGAGGCAGCTGCCTTCTCCATGGATCAATATATTGGAAACCATCCCAAACCAAGCAGGAGGAGGCTTCTCATCCCTGCAGCAGAATGAGCCAGTCTCAGGTCTGGATACACCTGGTGCCTTGCATTGCCATGGTCTTTCCATTCACACTGCAGGAGCACCAAACTCTCAGCACTGCCTGGCAAATTTAATTTCTGCAGGTGCCTTTGTGCAAGTGAGGCCCCAGATATTACTGATAACTCTGTCCAAAAAGGCAGTGGTCCTCCCCTCTTAAAGATCTTCTGCAAACCAGAATCTGAGTAATGAAAGCTAATTCATACAGCTAAGACAGAGCTCCAAGAATGTGGCAGTCATATTTTCTGGAAAAATCCCTTTGCCCAGGATTCTTCTCCTGGGAAGCTGAGAAGCCTCAGAGAGAAAGGAAAACAATAATTACCTGATTTTCTTCTCCTGTGTTTTGCTGCTTTGGAATGTGTTTGCACATTGTTTACCAACAGGTGACTGTTTAATTGGTTTCATGTGAATTGTTTTGACTCATTGGCCAATCATGGCCAAGCTGTGTTGAGACTCTGAAAGGAGGCAGAAGTTTTCATTATTATCTTTTTAGCCTGCTGTAAGAATCCTTCCTGTATTCTTTAGTTTAGTATTCTTTAATATGATATAGTATCTTAAAATAATATATTAGCCTTCTGAGAACATGGAGTCAGATTCATCATTCCTTCCTCGTCTGGGGAACCCCACAAATACAATACAAGAGCTCTCTGTGCACTGGAGTAGCAGAGGCACAATGAAACATGGAAATAACTCAGAAAATGCAGGCTCAGACCCCACGTGGCCCCATCACCCCCAGGACCAGCAGCATCCAACGCCTGGTGTCGCAGCACGCTGGTCCCTGTCACCAAAGCATCTGCCCCAGCAAGGCAGCACATTCAGAAACAAACTACACCCTGCTGCTTTTCCACGTTTCCCAAAGCCCACAGGGCTGCCAATGAAGCAGCAGAGCTGCAGAAACAAATCAATGCCTGGCTCTCCTCCCAAAGACGATTCCTGGCCTCGCTGCCATCGACAAGGTACCTGCTGCTGTCACAGCCTGCCAGGTGACAAATCCACACGAGGCTTCTGCCACCTAGCACCGGCGGGGGGATCCTCTGCCTAACGAGGAGAGCAGAGAAACTTGGGAATAAGCACTTTCTCATTCCCTGGAAACTTCTTATTCCAGAGTTTCTTACAGCCCTCTCTCTTCTCAGCTTCTAAATGAAGGTCCGTGAATCCTCTGGCACTGAAATGGGGGTATAAAACCTCAAATTTCTTTGTGGGAATTGCCAGCTAAATGGGAGCTGTCTCCTCTTATCTATAGTATGAAAGAAATCCTAACCTCTTTTTTTTTTCCTCTCCTGAATAGAAATATAAAATAGCATCATGTAGTCTTATAGTTGTGAGGAAACTGAACTTTAATGGCTTCAGCACTTGACATTATTCATAGTTAGAAAGGTCAATTTTTATCCATCACCTGAGAAAGATTGCTCTGCTTCCAGCCAGAGATATTGTTGAGAATTTGCTACCTTTAAAACAAAGTTTCCTTCAAAGCCAAGAGTGTTTGCTGCTGAAGTATTATGTAAAACTCCAATCTACTGCATATGCTGACAATACCAGCTGCAAAGGTCTTTGAAAACACTGCTCACACAGCATGAAAACTCTGAGCAAATGGAAAGTTTTATAGCAATTCTATACACATAACCCTTGCTTTCACAATTCCAGTTGACACTTAAATATTTAAAACCAACATGGGACATATGGGTTATTTATTCTCTTTTTTATTTTTAATTCTAGTTCTGAAAATAGTTTCTAATGTAGTTATTTTAAAACAGAAATGGCACCATTTTAACACTGAACTTGTGGGCAATTCATCAGGTTGTGAATTCTAACCTGACACTTACAATACACCAAATGCTTTTTCAATGCTGCTGTTGCACCATCTGCTTTGATATTGCTTCAGAATTATACTTAAAAATATGTAGCTAGAAGCAAAACTACAATCTTTATCTTTCTGGGAGGGAGGATTAATCTTCAGTGCTTGAAAGCTTTTATGCTTTATAATTTTTGACAACATTTGAAAAAGAGAACACAATTGGCACTGCCACAAGGATGTAAAAGTTTGCTCTTTTTAAGTTGTAAAATAGTTGTGTTCTTGTTATGTTCTAAAGAATATTTTGAGTGGTGTCATTTTTCTCTTCAAAGTCTAACCCACAGATCTTGCTGGAATTTGTTTTAATTTTTCTTTCAAGTGGGTATGACAAAAAATTATATAACTTTGAAATACCAGGGTACAGTAAAACAGATCTCCAAGGGATAAAGCCTGTGTTATTTTCTTACAGTCTCTAAAGAGCAGAATTTACTCAAAATCTCACTTTTGTAGATGGACATGCGTGAATGGAGAGGTTTGACATCATTACAGCTTCATGTCATGGTATAAATATTGCAGATTTTACAGTTTCAGTTGAAAATTTATACAAAATGATCAAGTTGCAGAGTAGGGAGGCAGGCAGTTTTATGAGATGCACTGTAATTGTTCTGACCTGCTCCTGCTACTGATGAAATAGGGGCCATAAAGTGAAAATCTTACTGTTTCTTTGTCCTTGGTCTAAGTATGACCTAAATATTGCAAATCTCATGACAAAAAATGAAGCCATTTCTGTATGTTTAGCTGTTAGCCATTTTCTGTATGTTAGTTTCTATTGCTGAAAGTATTTCTTTGGAAACCAGATTTTACTAGAACTGTTAAGTGGGAGGCTCTCAGACTCTCCCCAGTGCTGGCCTCTGTCAGAAAAAGCATCCAAGACTAGGTGGATATGGAGTATAAATTGCACTGTCAATCTCATTCTAACTCCTCATTATTCCAAGGGAAAAAAACAAACCAAAACACTCAATTTTATCTTTCTGAACTTTTCTTAATAGTAGAATAGAAATAAAGATTAAGTAGTTAAGTACAGTCATGCCTTTAAAAAACATTTATAAAATACAAAAAAGAGAGGAGAACCATGGAGACATCACCTGTGCTAACACATTACTCCCTTTCATGGTATGTTTCTTTATCTTGGTACATTTTAAATGTGCAGTATCAAGAATTTTATCACTTCTCAAGAGGATTTATTCCTTAAACCTGATCTAAAATTCTTTGGTAGACCAAAGGCAGAGCTGTGACTTGAAGCATTTCACCCTTTCTGCAGAGGGTGCTCTATGGCTTCAACTTTTCAAGAGGGAGGCTCACAATTCTCAGAAATAAATCACAAGTGACCCCACTTGGATTTTAGTGCCAGTGCAGTGAATTCACCTGAGCGTGGGAAGAGAAGCCCTGGGGAACATCAGACCCCACTCTGCAAGGGGATTTGCCCTTCAATAGTAAACAGTGATTTTATTTGTGGAACAGTTTTTCATTCTGCCCACCTTCCATTCATTTTTTTTTCCACCATGGTTTTATGCTTCAGAATGTTTTTCCTCAGTGTTAAGAGGGCAATAAGGACAGTTAAGTCTCTGAGATTCCAGTTCCTTTACAATTCTGCTCTAACTCTGACACTTCCTCCCATTATCCCAGCCTCTCTTCATTTCCTATCCATTGCCCTTTTCCTCACACTCCTCCAACCTTGTTTTACCCATTGCACCAATGCTTTTAAACAAGCACCTTGGAACACTCACCATTTTGTGCTTCTCTCTTAGGGGTGCCTAATGCTGACAAGGCTCATTATTTGTTCTGTAATTATCTCCTGAAACTTCCCATTTGCTGAGGAGAAAAAGAAGAGCAAAATGCACTAAGATTGCTGACACATTAAGGCTTCTGCCTATCATGCACTTGCACTTCCTTGCTTTTCTATTTATCTATTTCTTTTTCAGAGCTCTTTGCAAGAAGGATTTTTCTATGGGCCATAACCAGGGCTCTCAGATAAGGGAGCAATAGTGATAACACTGCTTCCAAAGCAGGGGGTGGTTTCTGCTCATTAAAAACCAAATTTCACATCCATTGAAATGTGTGGTGCTAATTCAACTGGAAGCACTCACATCATCTTTCAAAAACTAACACTGCAATGACTGAGGATGGCTCAGCTTAATGGATTAAAAATGTTACACAAACTTCAGAACTCAGCTGTGTAGGTGAGAGTTGTTCTCATTTGATGAGCAGGGAACTGGTGTGCAAAGAGATGATGTGGTTTGCAAAGTTCCTGTGCTAACCCATCAGTATCAAACTACACCTGGGCCTGGAAATCACTGAGAGAAGGGATTTCTCTGCCTTGTCACCAAGCCCAGCATGAACTCTCAGAGCCCTGGGCACAGCAGAGGCACCACTCCTCTGAGCCTTTTAATGCTAAATACCAACAAAATGTTACACAGGATTACCCTGATGCTTCAAGACTTACCCCTGAGTATCCCCAAATTATATTTTACCTTTGCTTGTTTGTTTCTAAAATGTACAGAGCTTCTGTTAATGCTGCAACATGCATGCAGCTGTCTGGTATTTTCTGCCTTGCTCTTTGAGAAGGCCCAGAGTAACATATTTATGTTTTCTCCATTACATGTGAAACTGAGCTAATTATGGCATCAATGAAAAAATTATCTGAAATGGTTTTGGCAAAGCAGAAGTCAACTACATAATATCCACTGCATACATAAACAAAAGAGACAAATCCAAAACCTTCTCCCATCAACTGAGGCTCTTGAGTATTTGTTAGATTGTAAAAATTAAAAAAACCAATAAATCAAAATCCCACCATTTTGTTCCCCTAGTACAGACAAAATAAATGGTAGCCAATTCACTTCAAACAACATTCCTGCACACAAAGCTGGTGACATAATTAAGAAATGTATTCAAGCTATTACTAATTTAACATAGCTCATCAATACTTCCATCAGAAAGCTGTTTATGGCCAACAGTGTCACAACTGAATTTATGCATTGTAAATACAAATATTTTATTCATAGAAAATTCTTGTGACCTCAATTATGCAATAAGTATTTATTTGGAATTCATTATTTTTTGTTTGATAACCATCATTAATTCATGTCCAACTGATTAAGCCTGCTGTAAAGCTTTAGTGAACATTACACAGGGTAAAACACAGATTTGTAGAGCTCTGTATTTCCCTTATTGCTTCAATGGAATGTCTGGACAATGACATAATACTGTTTCACACAGCCACTGAGTTTCTTATGTTACAAAAATATATTTCAAGGCTTTCTATTAAAAACAATGTTAATGTCTAGCAAACAATTATTGATTCCAGAGAGCTTGAGCTTCTTGCTGCTTTTAGACTGCACAAAGTTGTCTCTGTTCTCAGTCCCTTTTTGCATTTCTGCCTGAGATTCACATGCAGGGTGTTCCCTGCGCCGCCCCTCACTTTGCAGGCAGGCAAATGCTGCTTCCCAAACAGCCCAGCTCCCAGCACCACTGCCTGCCTTACAAAGGGTGGGATGTTTAGGAATACATAGTAAATTTAATCTTCCTCCACATTTTTTTCTTAAGCAGAGTGCTAAAATTTGTGTTGGAATATAAAGTAAGGTTCATATATTCCTGAACTGGCTTTTCTTTTTATATTGCTTTTGCTGCAGTTTGCTGAAGTTCACCAAAAAATCAGCAGCAAAAAGCACAAATTAAAACAGCAAGTACCTGACAGAAAAATAAAGACTACAGAGGTACAGTTTTCTGTACCACAGACAAACCTAGTTATCCAAGGAATCAAAAGTTCAGACTCATGCATAAAACCATTTCACCAAAGTTAAAAGCACAAGGCAGAAAGATTTAAGTAGTCCAAACCAAAAAATGCCTACTCATAACCCCAAACAGCTGTGTTGAGATAATTTCTGATAAACAAGGGGAGCATGAAGCCAGAATTAATGGACCAAAATAGCTATGCTGGAAATTAAGGCCAATTACTGAATAAAATAATAACTGGAGTTGTTCTTTCCCTTCTGTATGCTGAGTTTGAGATCCTAATTTCAAGCTGACACCAACAAAAGGCATGGACCAGAAGGAGTTGCTGTGCTGCACATCCAGGACCTGCAATTTCCTTTTTATTCCTATTTGGCCACAGTTACAGAGAGACAAAGCCCAAGAGCCAAGGAGAGCAGCGAGCCCAGCTGAGCCCCTGTGGCCACAGCTCCTCTGCCCTTGGCCTCTTCCTTTGGGACCTTTTTGGGTTTGCCACTCATCTAAAGAGCCCAGCTTTTCTGACCAGCACTCTATCTTTTCTTTTGTGAGCCCTTCATCCAAAAAACAGCTAAAAATGACATTTTAATCCAATAGTGAACATCTGCCAGCCTCAAAACAGCAAGAACCGCTGACTTCTGAGTTCACACCGCTGCTATCAGGCTCATTTGTGAAGCTGGCTTTGGAAGCTTCTGGTACCACTGATAGCTACATCACACACTCCAAGAATTTATTTTGCATTTGTAAAAACCACATATTCACTTTGCAATGTGCCTGTGAACTTATCTGTAGGACAAAAGACAAAGGGAAATATTTAGAACCATAATTTATGTATTTGTATTTTTAAACAGCTAATGTAACTTAACATGCAGAGAGAAGGCTTTTATATGGTAAAGAAAATCCAGAACATCAAATACTACAGTATTAGTCATTGCTTTTGATGCTAAAATATATTATTCATAATAATTTCTGATAAATTCAATTAAAATATTTATATTGAAAGATGATATTCATAAAATAAAGATTGATTATCAGTAAGCAGTACCAAAAATCAAGATCAAAAATTTTAAGAGTGCCTCATAAAAGAATCCTTCATGAAAGGAAAGATATGGCTGGCTTAAATGAAAATCAACCCAGTGGAATATACAGATTAAAGCCAGGAAGAGCAGTGTCCTTGTGGTCTAGTGGTGACACTGAATTCTAAAATGAAACCCAGGAGGGTAGGAAGGCCTTAAGTGGATTTAAAGAGCTCTCCTGTTTACATGTAGTGCTGAAATACTAAACCACATTGTTTTAAATATACATTACAGGTCTCTCCCATTAAGTTTTTTTGTGATGGGCTGTGGTTTTGGGGAGTTGGTTGTTTGTTTTTAAAAAATCTAACTGGAAATGCACTGTGATTATCTCTCTCTGAAGATAAGCACTTCTCTTTTTAATAAACTCTCATTGCTCACTGGTAATAATTCATTTTTCACATACTGTCAGCCCATGCAGACACAAAGGTTCTCTATCCTAAAACACCAGTGAGGAGAGCATCTGCAATTCTTATTCTTTAGGATTTTACTTAAACTGAAGTAGCAACACAGTCATCCTGGGGAACATCATCACCTAGAAAATGTGACAGCACCTGGTTCCCTTCTGCTGGGGTGAAATGTGAAACAAAAAGGGCTACTGCCATTTCTATTAATCTAAGTCAGTTTCCTCACCACTTCCTTCTTAGTTAAGGAGGGAATTTCTTTTTGTTGAGAACTGCAGTGAGCAGATGGACATCATATTCTACTGCAGTAACACTGCTTTACATCTCCCTGACAATATAACAGCACTGTATATTAGTGTAATTTACTCCTACTTTAAGTCTCCTTTTCACTGACAGAACAGCACGAAGAGATCTTCATGTAAGTGAAAAGAAGTCCCCTGTGAATTCCAGGAAGAAATTATGACGTAGTGAATTCAAAACAGTGAACAAAACTTGGATGCTGTTGGAAACCATACAATTAAAATATCATTCTGACTTAAGGGCTTTCCCAGTATTGCAAAGTAAATAGGGATTATCTATTTAGATCACACTTCAACAACAAATCTTATGTTCCCTGATCTCCAGAGATGACAGCACTGGGACACATGATTGGTACATTATGGTACATTAATCACCAATGATGGTGCGCCTGTGCTGCACAAGAACTGCCTGCGAGGGTCTCAGTCTCCTGCAGCATCAACCCAACACCTCCCTGGCACTGCTGACTTCTGTGGGGATCATTCTCTGAAAAACAACAAAATTAAACCCTCTGTCTTGAAGGGTGACATCAAATGGCATTAATTAGGTATTGAGCACCTTCACCATGCTAAAGGTCCTGGGGTATGAGAGCCTGACCTGCTTTTGTTCACACAGCTCAGTTACGCACATTTCCAACCAGTGCTGCTGTCCCTGCTACTGACAGGCTTCAATGAGCCCACAAACTGCTCAGATTTAGCAGAGAAATTTTATAAAGGTGGACAAATGTCCAAAAGTGGCTGCCTTCCCACCCTCCAGGTGTTCCTCAGGAGGCTGGGAGGGGAGGCTGTGCCAAGGAAGCCTCTCCCCTGCAGTCTGTGCTGGAGGATGCAGTGTGCTCTGAAAATGGCGCAGCTCGGGTGCAAACTCACCTGGGGCAGCCCAGAGATGTGGGATTTATTAAATTCTATTGCTAACAAGACTGTGTGTAGTCTCAAGGGATGTGATTTTGCAATCCTCACCTCACAGGCATACCCACAGATGTTTTACTAACCACTCCAAGGAGGAGCTTCATGCAAATGGAGAGAGATGCACAAGCACAGCACCTCGTGCTTTTCCCACACAGAGTTCATTAAACATAGGGAAGTAACTTGAGGTTTAAGATGCTGCAACACTCCCAGATATATCTATCTTATCCTCTAGAGACTTTCCCTCTACTACTTCTTAAAACTATAAGTAATAATCCTCCTCTCTGATGTGGCATCTGATCTACTTCTTGAGGCAAGCCCTTGTCTCCTTACTGAAAACACTGAGCTCAACTCCAGTTCATCTGCATGGCCCTCCCTGCTTCATCCCAGTCCCCTTTTAAAGTGAGAGCAAAAAAACCAGAATTCCCATCATGATCAAAGTTTAAGTCTGACAAACATGTATCCCAGGCATTCAGAATTAGATTTCATCCAGACAAAATGCATAACCCAGCTTGCTGTGTGTCATCAACTGATTTATCAGCATGAGATCTGGAAAATGGTGTAAAAGTATCTTGAGTAGACCTAAATGGCAGAAGGGGCAATGGATAGGACGCAAAAGCAAAAGAAAGAAACTACAGAACAAAAGATAACAAGCACATGCAGTTTTAAATTACTGAACTGTGGTTCATCTCCTCCTACAAGTTTCTCTTGTTTCCTTACCTGTCCACTCCACCTACCAAAAAAGGACAGTTATAGAACTATATAGTAGTTGCCAAAAATAAAAACCTTCTGCATATAGGAAGGGGCCAACTAGAGAACTTTATTTTGTCCATTTGCCATTTATTTTGTGCAGCATTTCTATCTTAGTCTGTACTTTACAGAATTTTGATATTAATATAATTTCAACCCAAACTTCACAATTTCAAGTACTGTTTTTTCAGTTGTAGGCACCTGCCTCCTTAAGTGACCAGAAAAATTCTTCCTGTGGCACTTTTAAGAAGATACTCGAACAATTCACAGTGAAGCAAATTATGAGAATGAATCCTTGCTCTCATCACTGCACTCCACAAATGGGACGCCTGATTTTATTTCTTTCCCATATTCTGTAGCAAAAACGTCGCTGAATGTGAGCAATTAGGACTAAGAAGGGGTGGTAAGTCAGGGCTTGCAATGGGCTGTCAAAAAAAGCTGTTTAAACTGCAGGGAATGGAGAGCCGCAGCGCCTTGGAAAAATATTCCACCACTCAAATGATCAACTAACTTCATTTTCTGCATGTGTTCTATGGGTGTGTTTTATTAATAAGTCCTCAAAAACCTCGCATGGTATTTGCAGGATTTATCTCAGCCGCTTTCTCGCTGTTTTTTCCCCACAATTGGAAGGCCACCCACTTTGAGTTCCTCATGGCTGATTTCTTTCTCCACTAATGTTCAGTAGCTATTGTTTTATTGCAATGTATTTACAAGAAACAGGCAATTTTTTAAGGTGCCAAGAGCTTCAAGCTTTGTTTGTTTATAGCTCCTCTGTGCACTGCTACATTTTTTCTTGGATTCAACTGCCAATGTAAGGGATTAAGGGGCTAAGCGAGTTTGACTGGTGCAGGAATCTTTCAAATATGTTCTTCAAGCTCAACTCTTTCACTGGCAGTTTTTACTTAACGATAACTGCCAAAATAAAAATCCCCTGGTGCAGCAGGAGTGACAAAACAATCACACTTTTCAGGCACAACTCAATATCTATTCACACCTCTGAAAAAAATGAAATAAAATAAAAGTTGACAAAATTATAAAGCTCTGGCCTGTTGGTTTGCCTTTGCCGGGGTTTTTCTTTACGTTTTTTAAATGCCCCAAGTAATTTTCAGATTGTTAGAAAGGGCTGGAGTGAGTGTTTGCTGACTTGTGCTCTACCCACAGGGCAATAATTATTCAATTAAGCTCTTGTAAGTGAAAATAACTTTTCTTAAGGCTATCCTACAGAAATCTTGCACAAACACTCTCTTCAGTTACTGCCTTCTTTTTTTCAGGCTACCTGAAAATTTTCTTTGTCTCCTGGTCCCCATATTCTAGTGAAGCTTCTAGAGTTTTGTCTCTAGAAATGGAAATTGTTCCTTGCATGACAGCTTTACCTATGTCTTTCTAGGGAGGGTTGAGATGTCAGTGTTGATGAAAAGAGTTATTTATTAATAACAGAAACTAAATTCAGGGCCAGCCCCAAACCAACCTCTGTGCTCATTCTTGACCAGTCCTGTTGTTCTGCTCCTTTTTTGTGGACACAGAGATTAAAGTTGTAAAAAAGCTTTAAGGGATTTCCTTTAGCAAGGATGGAAATGGGTCCCTCTTGCTCTTACATGCCTTTAAGCTACTGGTCCTCAAAGTGAAACACAATTGTGTTCATCTAAACCTAGGCAAGTATGTTTTTTCAATAATTAAATAGATATTACCTACATGGCATTTTTCAATGGTAAAATGAAGATAACAGTTCTGATACTCATTCTCATACTCTTCTGTTTTGTTCATTTCAACTACAAACTGTTGTTGGTGGGTTTTTTTTTAAATTATGAATAGCCCTATATCAAGATTTTTTTAAAAATACACACAAAGACAAACTTTTACCAAAGTTATTTGGTAAAAGATGACTGGTGGGTTGCAGGGAAATTGTGAAAGAACAGGAAGCAGAAATAAACGAATCACCAGAATGAGATTCATTTTGATCACACAATTGAATGCCCATAAAAAATACTGCTATTAGAATCTGTAGATAACACAGTGACAAAAAACATATGGAAAGCCTTTAACCCTTGAGAAAGTTGTGTTGAAACAAGTGCTGAGCAGAGTTATAGAGCAGGGAGCACAGAGTATAGGTCCTGCCAAGGGAATAACAGATTGAAGGCAAAAAACTGCAATTCTGACAAGTGCAGATTAAATGGAAAGGTAATTCAGATACTCTGTCACAGTGCTGGGTACAAACCAAAATAAACCCCAATTCAGTATCTGACAAAGAATGAGCAAAGGGTAAGAACAAGACAATGTTACAGACTGTGTGAGTACAGTGTCGGGGGATCAGAGAGAGCTGAGAAATTAGAGGAAAAATGTAAACATATGGCAACTAAGGTTTCAAGGTTGGAAAAATGTGTCTTATTGTTGGGAGACAAAGACTTGATCTCTTCAGCCTGCCTGAAAGGGATCTCCAGTGCTGGGTAATTCCAGCACCTAAGCATCTCCACAGAGCAAAGAGAGAGAGCAATGAGAACAAGACAGAGAACCTCAGCTGTGAGGCAAACCTTGCTGGCATTGAGGGTGACTGACCACTACAAAACCCTATAAAGAACAATCATAGATTGTCCCATCTCTTGGCATTGAAGGCTTTCTGAAATACACACTTAGTAAACAGTGATCTCCCCACAGTTACACTTGTGGCATGACATTCATAACCCACGTCACACCGCACATCCAAGTCACAGAATGACACTGCATATTTAAAACCTGTCAGAGAAAACACCCCGTGTGTTTTACCTCTGTAACATGTGGAAATCACCATATCTCAGTAAGCTTTGCATCTACATCTCTTTCTTATTTGGTCTAAAAGTATCTCTATGTATTTCTTAGAACCGTTCCCTCTTGGCATGAGGGAAGCTTGATAGCTCTTGGCATGAGAGAACATGTGATTAACACGTGTGGGCTCAGTGTTCCTCATTTGAGAATACTGCCTTCATTTGTATGGAATACAAATATGTCACATTTCTTCAGTATCTGAAACAGAACATTTATATTTATGAGGATATAAACTCATTTTCTCAAGTCTCCGATATTTGTTGAAAATTAATCATCCCCTTGCGAAACACATTCACTAGAATATTCATAGGAAGCAAACATAATGAATAATCATATTCAACTTTCATAATCAAAAGTTCCCAAAGCAATTTACAGGAGATAAGTATCATTATCCCCATTTATGGCCAGGGAAACTGAGGCATAACATCAACTTGCTCAACATTAAATAGCAGAAATGTGTTACACCTTAGATTTCTGGCAAAACCCTGGAATTGTTCTTCCTCTAATGCATAAAGATAGTCAAAGAAAAAAAGTTTTAATTTCAATGAATATTAACATCTTCCTGTGATCTCCAGCAAGATTTCCCTCAAGCAACTGATGGTTTTCCACAGTGTTCAGCATTTCTGTTTTCTTCAAGGCCACCCATTTCCACTTGAGTCCCTAAACTATTATACTAAAAATCTGTGAAAACTTAAAACAGGTGTCTTGACTTTATTTGCAGCAATGTTGAGATATCAGAAATACTACGCACAGTCTCTCCATTAATTTTTACCTTCCTTCTGCTCTAAAACTTTTTTGTTTATACAAAAAGATTTAATAATGATACAAGGCCACCCTAACCAAAGTCTGCTTAATCTAGAAGTTATCACTTAAAATTATAAAGGGAAAACACCCTCAGTTTAAATCTGTAATGTTTCAAATTCATAGGATACCCTTCTTCTATTAACCACTATCATTTTAACTAAGGCTAAAGAATTCAATCTGCACAAATAAAGAATTTTATCCTCATTTGCACCAAGGGGGGGGAAAAATCAGATTTGCTCAGCTAAGTGAAATGAGAACAGTGAAATTGTAAAATGTTTCACAGGCACATCCTTTCCATTTATATACCTCGAGTTTGATGATGAAGTCAGTTCACAGCTCTACTTAATGAGCAGAACTGTATATATACATATTCTCTCCCCTTACTGCTGAGTTTAATAGTTCCTTTTAAAATGATAGATACCCATGTAAATATAGTTAACATAAAATAATTATATTCACAAAAATATTTATTAAATTTACTTCTCCACATAAAGAGTGAAAAATAAAATCTCCATGCTCTGCTCAGTGATTTTAATGTGAAACTGCCGGTGAAGTCGTCAACACATTCTCAGTGTAATGCATTAAGCCAGCATGTGTGGGTGTCACATAATTGTAGACAATTTAGTGACTGAATTCCTTTAGGGTTTTAGAGTCCTACTATGTTTTTTGCTTGGATACCTCTTTTCTGGGTCATTAAGACATGGTTGTCAAAAGAATAGATGAAACAAGCTCTTAATGCTTTATTGCTGAATAAGAATTTGAAGGAGTTGCTCAGCCTCAGCATCCAGGGTTTACAGCTGCAAAGCTGTATTTTAGCTCACACACACCCCCTCTGAAGCTGCATGCTGAGAGTGAAATTCATTTTGGAGAAAACAACGCAGAGTTTTCTGGATTTTGATGACAGATCTTACATTGCTGTATTATCTGACATGATCCCTTTCTTTAATACACACCCTGCTTTGTCTGCACCAGGAGCTGCTCACCACCAAGGCTGACCCTCAAGAGTCCTGGGGAAGGGGTTCTGATTACAAAAATGGAGCAAATCTCATTATTCTACACTCCCAGGGCAAACACACCTCAAATCACACTGTGCCCTGCTACTAGGGGAAACACACCCGAAATCACACTGTGCCCTGCTCCTAGGGGGAAATACACCCCAAATCACACTGTGCCCTGCTCCTAGGGCAAACACACCCCAAATCACACTGTGCCCTGCTCCTAGGGCAAACACACCCCAAATCACACTGTGCCCTGCTCCTAGGGCAAACACACCCCAAATCACACTGTGCCCTGCTCCTAGGGCAAACACACCCCAAATCACACTGTGCCCTGCTCCTAGGGGGAAACACACCCCAAATCACACTGTGCCCTGCTCCTAGGCGGAAATACACCCCAAATGACACTGTGCCCTGCTCCTAGGGGCAAACACACCCCAAATGACACTGTGCCCTGCTTCTAGGGCAAACACACCCCAAATCACACTGTGCCCTGCTCCTAGGGCAAACACACCCCAAATCACACTGTGCCCTGCTCCTAGGGCAAACACACCCCAAATCACACTGTGTCCTGCTCCTAGGGGGAAACACACCCCAAATCACACTGTGCCCTGCTCCTTGGAGAAACACACCCCAAATGACACTGTGCCCTGCTCCTAGGGCAAACACACCCCAAATCACACTGTGCCCTGCTCCTAGGGCAAACACACCCCAAATCACACTGTGCCCTGCTCCTAGGGGGAAATACACCCCAAATGACACTGTGCCCTGCTCCTAGGGCAAACACACCCCAAATCACACTGTGTCCTGCTCCTAGGGCAAACACACCCCAAATCACACTGTGCCCTGCTCCTGTTGTGCTGCTCCTAGGGCAAATATGCCCCACATACACAGAGCTTGGAGAAATGTGACTGGCAAGGGATGGGAAGGTGGTGAGGATAGTACAGCAGGAACAAAAGGAAAACCAAGTGAAATATGGGCCCAGGGCTCAGTAAGGTGAAGGATGCAGTGCTGAGGGATGCAGAAAGGGCTCAGGGGAATAAATGTGCCAAGGTTTCCTCACAGAACTCCCGGGACACACCAGAACTACCCATAACATAAGATGGCTGAGCCATATTTGAGCAAACTGGACACACACACAAAAGTTCATGCCGTGAGACAGGACAGATCCAAGACCTTGGGTACACCCAAGACTGTGTCAAACCAGGTAAAGCCCAGTGGAGAGCTGCCAGCACAGGCAGTGAGTGCTGCACAGCACCTCAGAGAGGGGCTGAGAGCTGCTTTCTTCCATCTGGAGAGGATACACAAGGCTCAGAGGGAAAGGGGCAGGAAGGAACCTCTGCTTTGTAAAACTGCCTGCTAAGAGAGGTTAAGATGCCAAAGCCAGGCTGAAGGGAGTGGAAAAGGAGAATCTCTACCCTTGGAGATATTCCATACTCATCTTCAAGGCCATGAGAAACCTGATTCAATTTTCAAACAACATAATTGCAACTTGTTGATTTTAAATATCAACATGACTCTGCTTTCATCATCCACATGTGACCTCACAAAACACAACATCAACACAACTATAATCTATTGATTGTAATAATCAACCTGACTAGGATTTCAAAATGAACACATAATATCAACATAATTATAACTGGTTGAGGAGGACTGTCAGCTTTTTTCTCTATATGACAGTTACTATTAAAACCTTAGCAGAAACAATCTCTAGTACTTTTCCTAATTTGCATAAAATCTAAAATTTGGAGACCATATTCTGAGGCCTGTCATTCTCAAACTCATTCCCTGAATTCCCTACCTTTAAGAACACACCTATGTCCAAGTTTTACTGGCCTTGTTTGGATGATCCAAAATATGGAGGATTTTGGGAAGGCACAGAAGATGGAAATGAAAGAGTTTCAGAGAAATGAAATAAATGAAACCAAAGCCATTTTAAAACATGTCATACCAGCCCAGCTGCCACAAAACCTCAAATTCTATGATATTCTGCACGTTCAAGTAAATATCCACAAAACTGGAGGAAAATCCCATAGGATTAAGCTGGTGCAGATGAAGTAGAAAAATAGAAACACCTCAATGGAGGAAACAGTCTGGAAGGCTGAGTGAGAAGTGAGTCTACTGCAAATTTACTGTATGATTGTGAGGCAAATAAAAGGTTAGGAGAATCTTGGGTGATTTAGAAATGAAAAGTCAAGGTGCTGAGAACAACTCCTCTATACTCCTGGGAGTTATGCATCAATTCTTGACAGTTCAGTGCAGGAAGACAGGTGCATTTGACAGATGTACTTTTTCTGCAAGACTGAATGAAGAAAATTCCAGACAATTGCAATAAAACACTCATTTCATCCTCCAGACCTGAACAGAGGAGTGTGTTGAAACCCTGGCAACACAGAGAGCTGCAAGATAGCACTAAAACACGTAAACAGCTGAAAGAAGACAGGAAATGCTACTGAAACTTTCACCTGATCTTGCACTGAAACAAAACGCACTCATTTTATCTAAGCTGATCAATGGCCATTCCTTCATTCACTGCTCAAGGGCGGTCAGAGGATGGTTTTCCCTCGACGGTTCAGTGAGGGTGCAGGACAGGACGTGGACATGACCTCCCTCAGTCACAGAGTTGTGTTTGCCTTGGGTTTCTTTCCCAAATTACATTAAACTAGCCCGGGCTCTAAATCCAGCTAGCTGCCTGATAGAAGCAGCCCACAGGCTTTAATAAACTGCATGTCAGAGCCTAATTAGTTACTTTAAAAAACCCCAAAATAACACGCAACCAAAAAAACCCAATAACCTAATTGTTTTTGGCCATTCCTCACTTTTTCCTGCCAGAAAATGGATTCCAGAGGTTTTTTTCCCCATCCTGCAAATATCAGTGAGCAGGGAGAAGAAACAGGATATAGAAAAAGGAAGGGTACACCTGACATCTTTTGAAGAGGGAGCTGCTAAAACATACAAAAAGCAGCAAAAATGACCATAGGCCATCAATTCTAAAGTGTTCTGCTGAGCATGCAAGGCAAGAAGGGCCAGGGCTTAATTAAGAATATATGTTTTGATTATTAGGAAAAACCAAACTGATTGTGGGATTAATTACCCACAATTTGTCACCCAAAGGAAGAACTGAAGCTTTCACCATTTGAAACTTTAGGAAAAGATTGAATGAAAGTGAGGAGAATCCACAGCAGAACAGCCACGTCATGGCTTGGTAAAGCAAAACAGGAAACATTTCCACACATCAGCCTACTGTGTTTTCTGCCCAAATAAAACCCACTCTTGCTCAACCTGCAGCTTATTTCCCTGCAGCTTTTTATTGACTGCCACTCCCTTTCTCTTTGCTGTTTTAAACCTTGCAATGCAGCACCTCCACTGCACGCAATGATCACGGTCCTCTGGAGCTGAAGCAGCACCACCAAGCAAGTAAACCCCAAACTCTTGGTTTGCCATGGCGGAAACCTTCTCCATTTTCAAATATTTTTAATGTCCAAAGCAGCCCAACTGTTTGAAGAAGCTTAGAAACTAAATGGCTCATAGATATTGAGCAACTGTGAAGATGCAAGCCTTGCAAATATTATCATTGCTTACCGCTTATATTACAGTCATGTTTTAAGATTTGAAGCAAGTCAGATCATACTGAAACAGAACAGATGCAACAAGACTATTCTTATTCTCACCACTTGTCTTAAACAGACCTTAGTGCAAATTCCCTGCTCTTAATGAAAACTGAATTATGACTTAAGATTCTTTCAAACATCTGATTATTTAGTCATCTAACTAGTAATGCCTGAAAAATTCAAAGATCATAGATAACATCTGCTGCCCCTTCTAGGGTCCTCACATATCCTGCAGAGAGAAAGAAAGGCAGTCAGTGCTTGGAGCAGCTTCCTATAAACTTGTTTTTGCTACCAGAGAAATTTACTGTTGCTGGATAAGAATTTCAGCTGCTAACACAAAATATATGTGCTTTACAAACCATGACTTAAATTAGAAGGATTTGTGAAAAACAGCAGACTGGTCACACTGATGCACTTGGTAAATGCAAGCCTCCTCTATGTGTGTACAGTATTGTGGAAGAAAGAAATTGCTAAACAAATTACTGCATTTCACTACCCAGCAGGGTAATAACCATAGCAACTTCTCACAGAAGAGGAGGAAGGTTGAGAAATTGTAGCTCTGGGATTAGATATTTGTAGACTCCATTTTGAAGAGAAAAGCTTTATTTAATTAAAAGTTTATTTAACTTGGGAGGGGGGAAAACCCCCCTCTTTTCATTCTGCAATAGATTAGAAAAATAATAGAAAGGTATATAACCTTGCAGAAATTACACAACACTACTTTCATATTTTATAGCATTTTACAAAAAAGAAATAAAAATTAGATCCATACAAGTAGCTGTGCAGATATTAATCAAGCACATAAAGGGAAAAAGTGAATATCCAGAAGTGAGACAACACAATTTGCAAGATGCAGCTCCTTTTGGGACTCATCACCATATAAAAAATGCATCTACTAATATGGTTATGAGCACAGTCTGGCTCATTTTGTGTTTCTGAGCTTAGAAGTCAGGTTTACTATTTAAAATTCATTTTATAATCTGCTGGGCCATTTAAAAGGGGAGTTCAGAAACACTTAGACACACTGCAGAAGTGAAGGAGCCGAGGTTTGTTTGGGTTTAGAAGAACTAAAAAGTTTGCCTATCTGAAATTCTTCAGGCTTTTGACTGAGAAACCTTCCTGAATATTTCATTCCCAAGGTATTTGGAGATGCAGTGCTCTTTCCAGTGCCAGCTGAATTGACCAAGGCAAAGATGCGACCAACCTGAGTTCATTGTATGGGACTGTGACACCCAGAAGCACAGAAAGGCAGAAGGGACCTCCTGAGGTCTCCACTCCAAACCCTGCTGCAAAGCAAGTGCCCATTGCCAAAGTCTGTGTGCAGGAGAGTTTTAAACATCTCCATTCTTCTGTGACCCTCAGCCCAAAAATTCATCCCCCTCCTGCAGGGATTCTTTTCTTCCTTGCATTCAGTTGGAATTTACCATTTTCCCACCGCAGGCCCTGGTGCTGCACACCCAGCCCAGCTCCACCAGGACATGCCCAGACTCCCAGCTAGGTTTGACTTCCTGCTACATTCATATCAAGTTAAAGGTTATTTAAATTAATGATTGACTCCAACCCATCTCTGGCAAAAATACACTGAAAAATTTGAGATTTTTTCAGTACTTTATTGTTCAGGGTATGTTCTGGACGTGCCATTTAGCTTCCATTTCTAAAGGAGATTTTCAATCCAAGTTTTTTTTTCCATTTAATTTTTTTTTAAACTTTGCTTCTCCAAAAATATAAATTCTTATAAAAGATTGTTGTCCCTCCAGTTCTGTAATTGTATAAGTACATCAAGGTAGGTAAATTCATCTTTTTCTATTTTTTTTTTGCTGCTGCCTGGCCTCTGCAAAGCAATTGCTTTATAGAATGCCTTCACCACTGAGGAAAGTTTTGAATTCTCTGAGAGCAAAATGATCCTTGCAGAGAACAGACAGGTAAAAGAGCTTTTTTAAAAAGCAGAAACACCTAACACAGGCTTGTTCCATCAGAATAATACAGCTAATTTCACAAATTTCCAAAGTATGAGATAACTAGCTAAAGAAACGTCACCACAGGATTTTTTGCGTTCACATTTTAAACATATTAGTATGTGAAAAGTTGCTTATTTTTGGAAACTAGCATAAATTACTATCAATAGAAGGATCCAGAGTGCTGAGTACATTGCAAGCTTATCTTGATGCATCTTGAACCTCTCTTTGCCACAAACAAGAAATAAAACTCCTACTGTGGATACTCAAAGTATTTTTCAATGGATGAAGATCCATACCCAAACTATTTTATATAAGCACAAAGTAGAGTGGCAGCAGCAAACAAAAGTAACAGAGCATTTACCAAAAGGTGTTATTAACTTATTTGATACAGTTTGTTAATATTTTATGCTTCTAACACCACTCAGGATGGTGCATTTCCATTACAGCTGATCTTCCCAGTTATGAGCACTGACTTCTTTCAGATGTTTATCATCTCTTTCACTATGAAAGGTATTACAGGCATCTAAAATATGCATAAACCCCATTTTTGTCACTTCTTTGATGCACGTAGCACTTTAGGACGAAACAGAAAATTCACTGATCTAAACATTATAGAGGACATAGTGCACAGACAGACATGACAAGCTAGATATCACTGTGAAATGAAAATATGAGATCTCTTTCAGTTTTGTAGTTAATAAAAAATACAGGAAAAAATACATTCCCATTCCCTCCTTCTCCCTGTGTGAAGCAAGAGGTCTGTGAAGTGCCTGCAATATCTGTCAAACTCCCTCAGTTTACTAATTGCTTTTACTACATGCAAATGATAAGGAATGACAGAATTAGTCCTTTCTGGAGTTTTCTATTATTGAAATCAATTCACAACCCTCTTCAGATGCAGGCAAGAAATAAGAGTGAGGAACAAAGGGACAATCTCCAACTGAGACCTTTAAAACTATATTTCATACAAGAAATAGCAAGAATAGCTACTTCACATAAAACATTCAAAAACCCCTATACTCCTGTGACATAAATGTTCAGCTTTTATGGAGAACATCTACTGTTTTATCCTAAAACTCCTAAATACTACAAGTAATGTCAAAATTGGTTTGTTCTCAGTGGCCTTTCTATAGTAATTTTGCCAACTCATTTACCCATCTAATTTAACATATCTAACAGAAACTTCAGTGGGAAAGGGAATGGAATTGTTCTGAGGCAAGAAAATTTAAATTATGCACTTATAAATGGAAAATCAGTGTGTGTAATCTTTTTTTAGCAAGATCCAGAAATGAAAGGGCTTCTTAAAGTGAAAATCTCAGTCCTGCTTTTTGCCTCCAGACTTTGCAGAAGTTGTTCCTCTGTAGCATGGGATATTAATTCAATTATGTAATATGATGTTGGGTGAGATGTAGCAGCAATCATCAAAAGAACACCTTGAAAAAAATCCAATTCCACCTTAAAACCTGTTCACATCAGTCACACAATTAACAGTCACAACTTAGTAGTTTTTCCCATAGAAATGGGTACTATTTTGATATTTTCCCTTCAACCCTTCCTTTGCAGTTTCCTCTATGATACAATGCCGACTCAGGAGTTTTTGCAGAAGAATCGTGTTTCTCAAAGAGGGAAAACACATTCAAATACTAGAAACTTCCCAGGAAAAGAAAGAATCTCCCAAGAGAAAGTCAATATAAAACTTAGATCTATTTTTGATTTGGCGATACAAACAGATCTCAGTTTTTGAGCTCTGTCACATCATGAGCACTGCCTAAGTTTGTCTGTAGGATCCTTCTCTCCTGAACCCTTTTCTATTTCTACAGAAATCACTTCACTCACACTTTTCCCTCAAGTCCACACAGGCCTCCAGCTGCTTGAGACAGAGAAAATTATTAATAACCTTCTTATTAGTAATAACCCTTCTATTTAACCATAAGAGTCACCACAAAAAGGTAGTTTTGAGAGTCATGTTGAAATGAAAAGAGAATAATACCAAATGAAACCAAAGGCATCATGCAAGCAGAATTCAATATGCTTTGAATGTGTTTAGAGTGAGAGAAAACTGTAAAGATAAAGGAGAACCAGAAGTTTCTTTACTAAAATAGGACAGTTAAAGACAGATTATCTGAGTGTGAAACAAATGATCATCAAGATGTCACTTCACTAAGGCACAAATTTATTTATTCACTTCAAAGGCCAGGAATTGGAAAAGGTTTTTAATTACCCAGGATAAGTAGAAAGGAACAGCACAAGTGCATACACAATATGTAAAACCTAAGAGCAAACAGCCACAACAGGCTGACTGAAGTGATTCTGAAAGTGTATTAGTAATATGAGAAGGGCCCATATTTGCAAAGGGAGAAAAAATAAATAATAATAAAACTGATCTGCTACTACATGGTGAAGGAAATCCAGTAAGAGGAAAATCAAGAAAGCCAAAAATTTAATATAATTTTGCTTCAGACTGCACTAGTGATATAATTGCAAGCAGGCTGCCAGTACAGTTATTACCAGTGAATCAGACCAAAAACAATGTAGGACTTTTTAGATAAATTAAATTTCAAAAGAGCTAGGGTGGATTTACTTCATTACAGATCTGATTGAGGCAATGTCAAAATCAATTACCAGTTGCAACTCATGACAATGGTGGAGTTCTGGACAGGCAGAAAAGGGAAAAATATGTCTATCTGCATTTAAAAATCAGGAGGCAAAAATAAGGATCAGACAGCTGTAGAGAAGTGGGATTACTTTCCTGGAAAAGTACTGAGATAAATAATGGAACTAGTTGTCAACTTCTAGATGATAAGATTTGGCAAAAAATTAGTCACCAGAAATAGATTTCATTTCTTTCTGTAACAAGGTAATGGACACATGAAAACCAGGGGGGAAAAAAAAAGAATAGGGAAAGAAGAAGAAAAAGATAAATGTTGAATCTCCTGTTATTTGTAAGTTCATGTACATTCTTTTGAGCAAGCTTGGAAAAAAAAGGAAAATAAAGCAACAAATAACAGTCACCAAACTTAAACCCTCGTGGACTTAATTAATCTACTGCTGAGGCAGTACTAATAAGGATGGAAAACAATTTTCTACACTTGTTAGGTGCCCACCATTAAAGAGGGAACATCAAGTGAAGTTCCTTCAGTGGCTGCCTTGGTTGTTCCTGTTTGATGGTTTCAGTAGCAGGATTAGAGAGCACACATCTTTTTGTGAAGAAAACAGAGGAGTGCAAGGTTCTACAAGAACACAAAAGTAGCTTGAGCAAAACAAAAGCCCCCAGAAAAATATGACTAATTGGAGAAGTAATCTAGAAAAGTGAAGGCAGTTCAAAAACAAAGAAATGTAGAGGCCAAAAAAAAAAAAAAAAATATATATATATATAAATACTGAGTTGTCAGCTAACTAGGAACCCTGAAGACCTGATCAGAAGGCTGTAAGAGATCATAAATTGTTTATGACTCAGTAAATGTCATGGCCTTACAAGGACAGGAACAATCTCCTCAGAGGCATAAAAACATTGTCTTCCAGAAATACCAATTCATCTAGATATCACCTGAAATATTGTATCCCACTGCTGTCCAAGAAAAAACGAAACAATTTGCAAAAGCAATTTTTAAAAATTAAAGACAAAAAAAAAACCATATTAAGTTAGTCCTACAAGAAGAGCTTTAATAAACTGTTGATTCTTGGGCTACAGAAAAGCAGAGAGAGGAGATTTGATAAGTCTTAATGTACTAAAAGGAAGGAAAGAATCCTTGCACCATTTTGACTTGGGATAGCACAGGAATTAAGGAGCTTAACTTACAGCTAAGGAGATTTAGGTTAGATATCAGGCAAATCTTTCTAATTGTAAGGACACTTAAGCTCAGGATAGATTTCCCTAAGGATGCTGCAGGGACTTCATAACTGGAGATTTTAGGAGCAGTTATGTCCTCATCTGCCAGGGATGAACAGAGCACAGCTGATTCTGCTCTGAAGCAGGATGGCAGAGGACAGGACTGACATCTTGACCTGCTCCTCTTCCTCTGAAACAGAAAATTAATATCCTGAGTTGGATCTCAAATGGACAGAATCCCAGTGTGGGACGTGCTTTTAAGTCCATGCATAAATGTCAGCTACCTACAGTGAAGGCAGTAAGAACTAACAGCACAAAAATTTACTGTGGGAAAGATGAGGTGTCCAGAAATTTTTAAACAAATGGAGCCATCTCCTAGATTTGCCTAAAGGCATTAAAAGAGAGGTCTTCCTATTTTCCCTAAATTATTTTCACACCTGTAGCTGTATAATATTTCATGCACTCTGTATTGCTCACATTTTTACAAAGCCATTATTGTCAAAAATTTTAATTTTAGACCAAGAGTATTCTCTCTTTTCGTATTCCAATATGATTTTTCCTCTTTCTGCCCACCAAACCTATAGCACAGTCCAAAACAGCAATCTACAAAGCTGCTGCTTTTTGTTTTTTGCGGGTTCAAATTTGTGCTGAGAATAAAGTGTTTTGCATCATCCCAGCTGAGCTGATTGAATATTTTGTTCAATAAACCCCATGTGTATTTCTGAGCTGTATTCTGTTAAGAAGCTGGAACTAGTGAAGGGTTCATAAAAAAAAAGTAGGCAAAGTTTCTGCCATAGTCAGGTCATAAAGTCACCTCTGGAAATTTCTGTAGATTTCCTGATCCCCCTGTTACAAAAAAAAAAAAAAAAATCATTCTGATTTACATTAGCCTGGAAGTTTTGAACTGCCTTGGTGGTCTTTAGGTCGAAATTTGGTAAAAAGATTTGTAGAGTTCCAGGCATTGATTGACAACAACTGTACAGACAATCTCCAATGGCCCTCATCATCCAAACTGCCTGGCTTTAAACTCTCCTTCCTCTAGGAGAAATTATAAGAATTGAGGACATGAAAGTTGCTCCAGGTCTTGTAACTAAGGACAAGCAATCAGCCTACAGAAAAATCTAACCTAAGTCCTCATAAGAGAGGGATGAAACTTAAACTGAATATTCTTTTGATGCTAGAAAAAGCTCTGAAACCACAGAAAATCTATTTTGACAAGTGTAGGAGTTAAACTCTAATTTCAGATGCGTGGCTGTCAAAGAAAAAAACCCTGTTTCTATGCCTACAGAGATTAGAATCTGGCAGATGATCTAAAAACTCAGCTAAATCTTCTTTTTATAGAGTCACCTCCCAGTCCCCTTATTCATATGAGGAGTCTTGCAGCATTCAAGAACAATAAGGGGGATTTGGCTCATCTTGCTTTTGTGTTCAATAACATGCTGTAAGATAAAATCAATACAGACAAGCCCATATTAAGCTGAAGGTCACTGCTGTGGCAGGTAACTCCTCACTCTACAACAGCTCCTGTTTGTTCCTCTCTGCTGCTGCTGATTCCTGAATGCCATTTGCCACGTCTGTCTTGAGATCCAGCAACAAGAAATGGAGCAGCCCACTAGGATAGAACTGCCCTTGGCAAGGAAGAGTTCTGCACCTTCCAACACCAACATTGTGCCCTACAATAGCACTTGGATGAACAATTTTGCCATCATCAACTCTCCTTACAGGTCAAAAACCCCTTTCCATGGAAAACAGACAGGTCTTTGAACAGAGGAAGAAATATTTCTCATGGTTATATAGGCTGTAACCACAGCACACTCCTATGGGAAACTGGAGGCTGAAAATAAATATATTTCTAAACATATTGGATACCTAAGCTTTTACTCCAGAAAACTTCAGCCTGAAGTTTGGAAGTCTCAGAAAGAATAATTTATTTCCAGAAGTGCTAGGCTTTTTTAGGCTTAACTGAAGCTCAGCTAATTATTCTGCTAAAAAACTATAAGCTAATGAACCCAATAGTGAAAATACTTCATTATGACTAATGCAATATTTAAAAAAACCTTTATTTTTTTATGACATTTCTTACTGAGTACCCAAAAAATCAGGCACAAAATTTATCACATTGAAGGCTGTACACTTGCGTTTCAGTCTACTTAGAGCTGATAAAGAATTCAACAAGGTTTAAATAAGAATAAATATGATTCTGAGTACTAATGGTGAAAGAAAAATATTTCGCCAATACGCAACCTAAGCTGAGTGAAATGCATGTCAAAATACAGGTACCTGCAATATAATTCACAATGCATAGAGGTGGTTTAAAGAAGTGAATTACACTAAAGAAGGTGTCATCCTCTGCTGTCAGCACTAAAGTAAAGCACTAAAGCACCAGCAGTAAAGTGACTTAATACAAATATCATCTAATTCCATCATCTGCACAAAGACACTGAGATGGTGTTGGTGTCTCTGTTCTACATTTTCTGTAGGAAATTCATTGGAACACTTCTCAAGTTACTCTATTCTATAGTCTCTTTGCCTGTATTCTTTGTATGAGAAGACAAGAGGATTTTTTTTTTCCTTTTTTAATTATACCATCTGATACACATCTCAAAATACAGTGTGGGTTATGAAATCTTCCAGTTCTAGAATGTGAAAAAGAGTAACCTAAAATACTCCTACCCTTTCCAAATAAAATCAGTCACTTGTGGAAGCTGAAACTGGCAAGCTGTACTATACAAATATATTTAGTTATTTTACACTTTCTTTTCTCAGGTACTTGCTGACTTTGGGACTTCTTTTTTTTTTTCTTTTTGAACTGACACTACAGCAATAACTAAGTTTAAACTTATTTTAGATACAGAATTCCAGCATCTCATTGCTTCTGACACTGCATGGCATTCTTCATAAAAATAATTAAGTTGGCCAAGGAACTAAGTCAGCCAAGACTTTGACATAATGCAGTTACATGAAAATATTCCTCATGCTGGAGCCCTCCTCTCAGAGCACCCCACTGTAGGAAGGCTTCACACCTTGGATAAAAACAAGCTGGGGGGATCTGGAGTGTGATCCAGGCACAGCAGAGCCACTCTTACTCCCATCGTGGCAGTGTGTGGGACATGCTCTCCATCTTCCCCAAAACACCACAGCAAGGGTGGCAGGAGATGGGGCTCATTTAGGGACACACATGACACTGCTGAAAGCAAATGTTTACTCTGCAAAGTGTTACGGAATCTGTTTGTTTTTCTTTTGACAGCTCAAAAATTACACTCATCCCCACCCTGGGCTGCTTTCTCCTCAATTTCCACATCATTTTAAGGTTTTTCTTGTGAGTTGTTCTGGAAAAATTCTAGAAAGCCTCTCAGAAAGCTTATCTTTTGAAAGGATTTGTCTATCCCATGTGCATTTCTTTAACTTTGGCTGCTGCTTTCTCCAGAAACACTCCTGTCTCTCCAGAACTACATCTCTGCGCCAGGGGGCAGCTACTGGGTTCCACTCCCATGGATATTTCCGAGGATACACAGCAAATCAGCTTCATGGACAGTTCCCCAAAACACACCCAGCCAGAACAAACCCACACTTTCTTCTCTCTCCCTTTTCTCACCCAGAGCTGTTGATTCAAGCCTTGCTCAGCACTCAGTGAATTTATTCCACCATGTATCAGCAGCTCTGCACCTGCCACGTGTCTGAGTAAGGCACAAGGAGCCAGAGCATCACTGAGAGCCCTGTCCCTCCTCCCACTCCTGCTGCTGCTATCCTGCCTCATCTCAGGTTTGTGCAAAACATTGCCTCCAGCTTCTCTGCAGCACACAGCCAGCCTCCTCACACTGCGCTTCCTTTTAATTCTTCCTTTCCTCCTCCCTCTGTTTCTCTCCTTTCAAGCAGCTGTGTTTCTGGAGTTTCCCCGGGGAAAACCTTAAACTTGAAAGGGCTTCTTAATAACCTTGCTCAGCCCTGCACAGAGGAAATTAAGCCATTCTGCACATTCAGCATTTACCTCTGTGTTCTGCAACCCAAAGTTCTCCTACACACACACAGTTTGCAGCCATTGGGGGATTGACTCCATCACCTCAGAGAAGTGCAGGTGAATTTCCATTTCTCTTTGCCTAAAGATGCGGTGGAATAGTTAATATATGAAATAAAAACTGCTCTAAACACAGCAGAACCTCTTTGCATGGCTGCCAAAGAGATCTGTCAGACAAACAAAAATCATACCCAATGAAAACATAATTAAGGGCCTTTGACTCTCAGATTATTCTCCACTTGATTAAGTGCAATGAGTGCCTGCTCTCCTTAAAAAACAAAATTAAAAAGGCAACTTATTCTTTTCTCTCCTGCCCCCTGTTCTAGTGCACTGGGCTTTAGGGAATTCATTCATTAACCCCTCTTAGTTGCTTTCCCTCCAGTCTAAGGGGTTGATACTTAGGGACACAATCCTCCTTTATTTACATACCAAGACTGAGAAACTGGCTGTCTAATTTGGCTCTGTCCCAGGCAGCCGGGCTGCAAAAAGCACAGTCCAATTGCTCAGCTGCTCTGCTAGCTTGGGAAGCTTGGAGCCTGGCACTCAGCTCAGAGCTCACAGGAATTCCCAGCCAGGCTGGCCAGAGAGCTTGGGGAAGGCTCTGACCAAATTTATTTCTTCTGGTAGATTAAGGAAATCAAGTACCAGCGCTGCTGTGTTTCCTGCCCTGTTTAAATCCAGGTTTCCTTGCACGGGCACAACTGCCAGTAAAGAACCAAGTTCTTGCCAGAGAGATGAAATACATGAAACACCTAAAAATGCTGACATATTCCACATGTAAGACCACAGAAAGAGACACAAAAGATGCATAAAACCTTTGTTTGCTTCCCCAGGTTCTGCTCTCAAACCCTCATCCACCACTTTTGCTCCTCTGTCTCTGCACTTACTGCCATGAGCCATATTTCCCAGCTTCCCAAATGCCTGCATTGAAATAACACCTCTGTCTTGACATTTGCAAGTGCAGCAAGCTGTGCCCCTCTGAAGTCACCCATCCTTCCACTTCTCTGGATGGCTGAGTGACCCCTGTGAAGCACACAAAGAGAAGGAGAGCTGTGCACCCAGGCTGCTTCCTGATCCCCCAGGCTGCACACACCCAGTGCCCAGGGCTGCCTGGAGCTCCGCTCCACACATGTCAGGCAGGTTTCCACCACCTGCAGCAGGCCACTGACAGCCCCTGACTGAATCACTGCCTATTGACAACATCTCCTGAACAGAATCCACGTGGTTCTTGAGCCCTCCCACAGCAGCCAGCACTGCTAAGAAGGCTGAAGCTCCACAAGTTCTAGAGTTGTACAGGTGGATTCACTCCAAGTGTTTCTCTTGCTTAAGCAGCTACTCCAGAAGAGGTGAGAAGACTGGCAAGACCCTGGAAGGGGAACAGGAAATTCTTTCCTCTGCTTGAAGCAGAGATCCATCAAGCACATGGCTCAAAGATGAATTAAGCACCAATGGGTCACCAAAACACTTGTCTGCTGCTCTGTGACTCCTATTCAGCAACATCTCTCCATGTGATTTCTTTTTTTTCATTTAATTAAGGTGAACCAGATTCTTAAAGAATATATATGTATATATAGTCTCTTAACTCTTAATAACTTCTGTGAAATAACTGTGACTTACAACTGTTTCACAAATATACATAGAAGCCTATAATGGCTCCAATAGAACCAGGCTAGGGAATTCCTCCTGAGAACATCCCAATAATTTGCAAGGAAATTTATTACTAGAGGCTTCCAGCTGTCCTGAAAGAAATTTAGTACCAATCTCACAAAAAGAAACTGCATGGTTCTCTTCTGGAAACCAGCTGAGCATGTGTTGACTTCACTACCCCGGAGGTGAGAACAACTCAAAATCCTCATCTACTCATTGATATTACCAGCTCCTGGCTTCTGATTCAGGACTTCAAAAAAATAAAGGGAGGCAAATTAAAATTTTACCCTAAAAAAAAAAAAAAAAGACATTTTTTATGAGGGAGGCAATCACACTGGTTTACTGCAGTTACAGAATGAGAGGCATGTGGGCCATACCTCTGAGCGAAGAGTTTGCTGAAAGGATTGCTGCTTAAATGATTAGAGGACCACAGATTGTGTTCAATATTCATAGTAGTGAGTTTCAGGAATGATATCCAAATGCACAGCTAAATAAGTTATCACCTGGCAAGGAGCACAGACAAAGTGCAAACCCAAAGTACCACTTAATGATAAAGCCCATTATCAAAGCCCTTTGCTCTCTATAATGTTTTGGAGCACTCACAAATCTGAGATTCAAAGGGAAAAGGTTCATTTGCAGACTTGACAAGCTTCTCCTAGCACAGAACTACCAACAGTGTTACTACAAACAGATGCCTGTTTTCCACAAAAATACAGCTATCAAAAATTGTTTATGGATTAGGGAAAGAGTTCAACACTTGTTTTTATTCTGTCCTAAAAAGAAACCTGTGAGAGCACTGAGAAAAGCCTGCCATACCTCATTGCAGAGCCAGAAACAAATAATTTAAGTGTTCTTTTAACATTCTCTGAGACATTGCAAGTGCTGAAAGGCCAGTGCCTGCAGAACTGCTTCTGACATATAATTAAATGAAATATGAGCACTTCCTTAGAGTCGTGGGAATTCCCTCATTCTCCAGAAGGAGTGAGGATTTTATAAACACAGCAAATCCCTGTCTTTCCATCAGTGGGTACAGCAACAAAATTTCAAGTGCAAATTTGTTGTCTCCTTCACAACTGGGCATTTTTATTCCAGTTACTGATTTTTTAAACAAGAACGGTTATCTTGAAATATTATCTAAAGGAAAGAAGAATTAATTAGTTCAGATATCAAGTGCAGGTTCTACATAATCTTTACCTAAGAAATGTACTGCAAAGGAGTGATTAAAATGTTAAGTTGCCATGGCTACCTTTATATCACAAGGCAAGGAAAACTTGCACTCAAGATAAAGAAAGAAACAAGCCACTATTAATATAATTGTTTTCAGCATTATCAGAAGGAAAACCTACTTTAAAAGAAGTGTTAAACAATTAGCTTTCTTTTGTTTGCAGGTAAAGTGATGGGTATCTGTGCTTGCCTTTGTAGTTAATAATTTTCATAAAGCACTGAATTCTTCAGGTTTTTTTTTCAGATATTCAAGACTAAGAAAAACATGATGGAAGGAACTTCTTCAACATTGCTGTAATTGCAGCTCTACAGTTTTATAATATGTTTTACAAATAGGGGTTGTTTTTTTTTTCAAAATGAGATTTTGCATGGCTGCTTCCTAAACAAGAATCAGACATAAAACTCTAGAAGCACTTTTTAACAAACCTGAGGTAAAATTAGTAGAAGGAAATGGTGATTTGTTGATTGTACCATGAGATGCAATAATTCTGAAATTATCCTAATTTTCTATTGAAGTCCCTTGAATTCTATGAACTACTACCAATAAAACCTGTTTCAATACTTGAAAACTGTGGAAACATCAGATGCTAATATCTCAATTCATGAAAGCTACACACTTGACAGAAACGTGGTTGTGTTTATGAAGGTGGCATTTTCTTAATGTCTTAAATTAATTTTTTCTACAAAGTATAACTCTAGAGGCATAATAAAATAACTAGAAGTCTCTTAAAGACTACACTCTTTTTCTCATAGTATTCCAATTTGATTTTCTCATTAAAGAAATTGGTAATATGGATACATTTAGACGACCTAAAATAATTATTTCTATAAGCCAATTTTAAACTGTTACACTGCAAACAACCCTAAAGACTGGTGCATTCATTCTGGAATGGGAGAGCAAGAAGCAAAGGCAAACAACAAGTTTCCTGCCCTATGTCCAGGCCTTGTGTGGCAGCACAAAACCCAGACCTGGCGAGTTAAGCGGCAGCAAAGGAGATAAAGCAATAAAGTGAGAGCTAGAGGGGAGCAGGAAGCCAGGCTGGCTGGGTGCTGATGGCTATAGAAGCTCTTCCTCATCAGCAAGCAAGCTTTGAAATGCCTGTGATCTGTGAAACACAGCATGTGAACCAGCACTGATGAGATCTGTTAGGGCAATTACCCCAGGAAGAAAGTTTTGACTTTTCAAAGTCTGAGCTGGGGACAGCGTGGATGTTTGTTCTCTGGGCTGTGTTTGAAAGCTGGGATCAGAGCACACGCTCATATGCCAGTTGTACTGCTTTTGATTATGTGAACCAACTAAAAACCTATTTGCCAAGGAGCTACAGGCTTTAAATTTAACATGAAACAAGCCATTATTATTAAAAAACAGAGTGCACAAAGTCTCATTAAAAGGGCTTTTCCCCCTTTCTCTAAGGCTTTTAAATGACAGCATAATAGCTTCCAAATAAACGAAGAAAACACATTTACTGGGAGCTACAATTGAAAAGACTGTACATGGTGATTGATGGCCAGTTCTTTCCAAAGCTTCAGCAGAGGGTTATGACATCCATTATTGCAAATCCCATACACTGGTGCAGAAACACAAAAACACTTACTGGGTGCTGCACAAGAACAGTCCAGCCAACAGAATCCAAACAACAATAGACTGTGGAAATATACTGTCATTTTAATAAATAAATTTAATGAGAATTTCTCAAACACCAGAAGTGATTTATGGTCAGAATCCAGCTAAAAATGGCATATCAAGACTCAATTTCTTTTTCTGAGGTGTTAAACAAATTATTAGAATTTAAAGGATTAGAGAGAGCAACTGATCTTTCATCTTTGCATTTTTCCATTTACTTTGCGTGTTATATTTCATGCATGAAACTTTTTTCCCCTCTTATTTTCTTCTTTAAAGTTGAGGCTGCAAGCCAAATGATGTTAGGTGATTAACATATTTAATAAAAAATTTCTGTCTCTAAATTCTGCCTGTTACATATGCAAGCTGCACATGTAATTAAGTGCTCCAAAGTCTGCAGAAATTAAGCAAATGCCTCAAGTTTTGCAGGATTGGAAAAGCAAAGCCTACAGCTCGAGTTTTCTCTGATGCCTCAGAAAGAACCATCTCCTCCAGCTCCTGAAAAACTCCTGTACAGGTGCTCCAAGTACAACCCCCTGAGACTCCACACAGGTAACTCTGTTGTACATAATATTGCAAAGATAAGGTGGGTAATGAAGATATTAAAATAAATAAAAAGTAAATGTCTTTCTCTAACAACATTCATAAAACATACTCAGCTTTCAACAGAGTTTTCCAGACTGGTTGGTTTGCTTTTTATTCTATTGCAGAAATGATACTTCTCCACTTTCTCCACAAAGTGAATAAGCACAAGTGTCTGTATATATTTGTAGGTTACTGAAAGCCAAAGAAAAATCTTACAAGTGAATTAAGTTATGGAAGTTCACATATGCAGAATATCAGATAAAGAGTTGCTCATCTTGTGTAGCTGTTGCAGCTCCTGGACTAACATTCAAGTTTTTGAAATTAAAAGAAACAAACCCACTGTTAGGTGTATATATAAAGGCATAGCCATAATTGTTTATGGTGACATAAGCAGAATTGAAGTTTTGTGGAGAACTGTAAGCTCTCCAGGACACTGAGAAATCCAAACTGGAAAGCATGAAAGACAATATTTGTACACCAGCACTTGGCTTCAGCAAAAGGTGTACAGTGCTTCAAAGTTTGGATAATCTTGTGAAGAGGTGCAGTTAAGGATTTATGACACCTCTATTCAGACTTGTAAGTCTTGGATGTGAGCCCTCAAAAGTCTTGGCTGTTCCATTTGCATGCTGCTCGTGGAAAAGCAAGACCTCCTGAAGTAGAAATGTTAAATGACAGGAGTCCAGTTCCCTGAACAACTCAGCAGCAAAGTATGAACAGCTCTTCTGAATTTCAGTTCATTTGAACAGTTCATGCTTACTCAAATCCCCCTAAAGATAGGATAATCATATTAAAGCCTCTCTGAATATCGTCAGTAGGGATCACAGGAAATCTGAGTTCCCATCAGATAGTTCTCTCCTCATGAAACATATAAAAATAAAAACTGTTTTCAGCTGAATGCCTTTAAGAAATTAAGATGCCATGAAAGATGAACAGAAGATGAGCCTTAACAACATTTAGCACATGGTGTAAAAATCCATGTACTGAGTCACAGTCAATGAATTGGGGGGATTTATTTGTCCTGACCCTCACACTAACCACCTACAACAATCTCACATGCAGCATCAAAAAAAAGTTATTAGTGTCATCCCAAAACAGCCCAGAAGAAAAGAACGCAGACATCATAAGCCTAATTTCAATTTGAACTGAGACTTTTTCAAGTCCTAAACTCTCTCTAGAAACTTTTCTTTTTTGATTTCTTGAAAAAGGTGTGGAGCAAAGACAGACATATCTTCTCTTTGAGCCTTCATAAAGGCTCTTTGTTCTTCTCTGGAATTCAATTAAAAAAAAAAACAAAAAAAACCAAACACTAAGTTTACTAAGTTTGTCTTCTCCTGATTCTGTGTTCACTCCTGCATATGGCAGTGCCTCAGTTTGGGTTTGGTGGTCGAGAGGACTGAGCTCAAATCTCATGGCAGCAGGCACAGAATTAGATGCTCTCTCCCCTTCTAGGGTGGGCTGCCTCAGCTGTGTGCTGCAGGATAGGGGTGATTTTTAACCACAGTCTGGTACTAACTCCTTTCAGAGGAGGAATGGCACAAAACAGGCTCCATCAGCCATGAAGTTTTCCCTCCTGTTCCAGAAGAAATCGCCTCTGGGGAGAGTCTCTCAGTTCCTCTCTCACTCAGTTTGCTGGAAGCTGGACAGCCGTGGCTTTGCATAGCTTTAGTGGATTACTCATCTAACTCAACCCATTCAGAAATATTTCTAATTACTCCCAGCAGAGGTTTCTCATCTAATTATCTCCTCTTTTAATTAAATTTCCTTGCTAGAATCCAGGACTACTGGACTCACAATTTTTGTAACACAGTGTTTCCTGAAATCAGTGCTTCAGGAACTAGGATGTTTATAGGATTTAAGATTTATGAAGTTTGGGCCTTGAAGGGGTTTCTGATACCCAGCACATCACGAGGCCTGCAGCAGCCATGAGTCAGATAAGGGATATAAATCTTTCAACTTAAAGCCAAAGCCTTGGATGGAGGAGCCCCAAGGGCTTCAGCAGCAGCTCCGGCTCCGTTCAGAGATCATGACCACACCAGAGAAGTGCAAAGGGCAATAAATAAATGTGCCATGGAATCCCCTCTGCCACACGGGTCTGTCCTTACTGCTTGTCTGCTCTGGGAGCCAGGAGGATCCCTCAGATCAACAAGAACATGCCCAGACACTCTTCTGAGCTGTCTCACCTTGCACCTGTGGGAAGACCTGTGCCTCTCCACATTAAACTGTGAGATAAATTAAAGACATTTTCCTGCCATCTGGTTTCTCTGTTTCTTAGATCATCAAAACCAAACATTCAATAACAGAGATCTCTATTCCCTTTACCAAGGTAACCTTCTTCAAGTGGTTGCCCTCTCCAGATCCTGATTTGCTCTTTTCTCTTAAGCCAAAGGCTCTTGCACTGTTTTTCCTAGGCTTGTTTCCTGCAGCCCAGAGGAACTGTAGATTGCTCCAGAGGAAAACAGCACACAGGAAAATGAAAAAACTGAGCAAATTGATATTATTCATAATTAAATTACAGAGCTTTCCTTATTCTCCACAAAGAAAATAGGGTCTTGTGCATTTACTGCAAAAGCAGGAGCAAGAAGGCAAATCCTTGGCCAAAATCACCGTGTGATTTCCCAGCTCCTAGTGAGATCATCACCTGTCAGTTCAGGAGCTGGGCTGGAACTGTGTGTTTGCAATTCCTACAGCTCACAAAGCTTCACAAAGACCTTCCTGCATCCACAAAGCCCAGTAACAATCAAATGGATTCCAAGCTGCAAAAGCAGTTTCAGGGAGAGTCAACAAAATCCTTTTGAAGAAGAGGAAAATATTTATTTTTGCCTTTCAAAAATATCTTACAAAAAAAAAAAAAAAAGGAGCTTTCTGACCATGAGGGGATAAATCAGTTTTCAGCAGCCACGGACAGGTAATGAGGACTTGCTGGTGACACAGTTGTGGAGGGAAGATTCACTACCCACATTTTATTCCTACTGCAGAGGCAGAAACCGGGCGCTGTTTATTATTATTTGTGACAGAGTTTCATGCAGAACAGCAGGTCCTCATTAAGAAAGCCACATTTACCACAAACATTCACCTCTCATGCAGAGATCAAGACGCAGTTTGAGCTCACAGCACAGAAAAATCTACTTTCCCTTTTTCAGGATGCAAAAGACAATCAGGAGGAATTAAACTACACAGGCTACCACAGGCAAACTTTCTTCTTTCCAAATTACATCCTTTTAATTTCAGTAACACAGAAGATCACTGTGCAGCTAGGAAAGCTTTCCTACCTAGATTTCATTCAGACATTAAATGGAGTGGGGGGACTCAATAAAACAGTACAACTCTTCAAAATCCTCATTGCTTCAAAAGCATAAATAGATGAGTGTCTTTTCAGCCAGTGATTCAAAATTACATCATAAAGTTAATTCTGTAATTAAAGGCAGACCAAAATTCAGGGCTGTTTATAAGTTGCAGATGCCAGTCACTAAGTCACAGAGACCATATGGGGAAAACCCTGAGTGACTAAAGTTGACTGGCTAGGTCCACTAACCAAATTTTCGTAGAATTTTAATATTTAATGGCTAAAAACGTCAGATGCCAAGAGGCAGGGTGCAGTCCAGGAGAAGATGGATGGGTTTTGAACTTCTCTATCTAGGAATGAATGTAGGGATTTTCAGGAGAAAAGTAATTAACTGAAAACCCTTGTATTTTCGCAGTCATAAACTTACATAACAAAAGTACTGCAGCTCCATCAAAGTGTAGCTGAGCCATTAACACTACCTCACATACTCAAGTTAAATGAAAAACAGAAAGGAGACAAGGTTAGTGGACATGTTTTGATTGCAGGAGAGGAAAAAAATAAAATAAAAACCCAAGCACCAGAAAACCAAACCAACAACAAGAAAAAAACCATTTTTTTTAGGAGGCAGGGGTTTTAAGAAAATTTTTTTAGTAATAACATCAAGTCTATTTTTTCTTTTCAGCATCTGGAGATGTGGATCCTCTATGAAAACAGTTTAAAACTTTTTCCATCAAAATTTTTCTGCATAAGGCAACAACTAAAACTGCTAACCTAACACTCACTGTGTGCTTAAAGATGAAATAATTTTCAATTACAAAGCATATTTCAAAAAGATGTCTCTGTTTTTAATCAATATTTTCAGTGATCCACATTTTGAAGGAATCACATAATCAAACAGGATTCCTCTAAAAGCTGAACATTGTTCTTGGCTACATATGCTGGGCAGTCTGTATCAATTTTATTTTTTTTCAATGTTGCACAGTTTCACTAAAAAGTTTATTTGGCCGCAGTGCAAATAATGCCATTAGATGAAAACACAAGGAAGAAGAAAACAGCTTACGCTCCTCCCAAATTCTCATGTCTATAATGAAGTTTCTAGAAACATTGTCTTGGACATGAAGGAAAACCTTTTGTACTGTAGGACACAGCAGCAGCAGCACCAGAGTGAAAAAGCAATCAATATTCCAGAATTGTGCTGTTCTAATAAACAAAAGAACAATATCAGCAAAATTGTTTGGGCCACGTCTGATGGTGCCAAATGGTTTGAGCAGGGCAGAGATCTGGAGTGGTGGAAACTTGTTTCCTCATAAAGACAGTGTAATTTAATATGGAACTCAGCAAATAATAAAGAAAACCAAATCTTTTAAGCAGTAATTAAATTGCAATTAACTCAAATTAGTCAAGATTCACACACACAATGGGTGAGGGAGTCCACAGTGGATTAGAGTGACAGCAATCGCCATATAAAGTTGAAACTGAGAAGTTCAGAAAGAGGAAGCCTAGATGGAAAGAAGAATTTTTCCATGTTGGACATAAGGATTGAAAGCAATGAATGAATGAATGAATGAATGAATGAATGAATGCCCAGTAAGTTTGAGAAAAGGGTTTGACTGATTAAGGAGAGAAAACAAACTGCTGGGAAAGGATAAATTGTTTAAAGTAGTCCAGAAAGTGAGAGAGAGATCAAGAGAAACCATCACAGCTTATAAGAACTTGACATGGACAAGCCCACAGGAGAGTCTGTCTGATTAAAAGTGATGGTAGGAAACACCTAAAGTGAAGAATTTCTCTCACTGATTAGGAGAACTCCTGAAGACCTGTATGGTATTCCCCTTGGAGACACAGTCCTGACAATCCCCACCGCCCTGGTTTCAAGGGCTGAACAGGGTAACTGGATTACAAGGATTTGTTAGAGAAGGCCTAAAAGGTGGCACCAGCACACAGGATAAACCAAGCACCAATATAATTGGTATAATTAGGTGAAAAGGTATCGAGAGAACAAAACACAGCTGGAAACCCTCAGAATGATTCAAGAGATTGTTCAATTCAGAGTTGCAGGGAAAGGAAAGACACGTTGTCACTGGAGTGAGAGAAATTTCTCCTATTTCTCTTCAAAGCTTGGAGACCTAAGCAAGATCTACTTTAACAGAAATATTAAATATATCTAAAATATATTAGGATCACAATAGTTACAAGTTTCCAGGGAAAGTGAAGAGCTGCGAAGACAAAGCACAATAGCAGTGATAGATTTATTTTTGCCCCTATATAGTAAATGATGGTGACACAATTGGTGGACATTCTAAACCCTAAAGAAACACTTTTTGGAATGAAAAATTCCAAAAATGAAAAAACTCACAAGATGAGAAGCAATGCTTAGATCAGCTCAAGACTTAAAATGAAGTTATGCAAGAAAAACTCTAGAAAAGACACCACTCCACACTCAGATACCAAACCACTTGTATGAGAGGGGAAAAAAGCCAAACGGAAGCCCAAAAGCAAACCCACAGGAGGTTTAACTTGAAAGGTTAACTTGCTTAACTTGAAAAAGAAGAATGATACAAATATGAAAAAGCTAGTTAAAAATAAATTAAAAAGGGTCAGCTAAAATTTTAAAATATTCATATAAATATTTTAAAGCTTTCTTTTTATATAAACTGGCGTAGAGAGGCTTTAAAGGCACCACTGTAAAAGCTCAGAGTACATGTAAAATACCTTTCAAGAATAATTTTAAAAGGGTTTCCAAAAAATATCAGTGTACTCAAAGAGCTGGGTAATAGAGGCTATTAGACATGAAAAGACATCCTTCCAAAAGCAGAAGTTGCACACACCTGAGCAAACTGAAAATAACAAACTGACAAAATTAATGTCAAATCAGAATCGGGGGGAGTAAAATAAATAAAATAAACCACCAGAGGATTTCAGGAAGTGACTTGCTAGAGATTAAAAAAACCAAGTTTTCAAATCCCTCTAAGAAGCAGCCAGCCTTTGAGCACAGGGTGTGTGAAGGACGTAGAAGGAAGGCATGAATCCCACACACCCACATTTCCTACAGAGATCTTTCTTGGTGCTTGGGACTGAAGAGATTCTCTCTATAGGATAAGTACAAAACACTTGCTCCAACTGACCTGTCTAGGAGCTCTCAGAATAAATGGACAAATTGAACAGAAACACAAAATATGTACCCAGTGGTTTCAAGGCATCTCAGATATAAAATGTGTGATTATTTAATTGTGGTTTGCAGCCTACGATTTAAATTAGAGTGAGCACGAGTAGAACAAAAGATAATAAGCACAGTATCAAGAGCCCAGGGACTCAGGCTTGTGGAATGGGAATATTGGTACAAAGTTTAATGATGTTTACCTCATTGATCAAAGAAACAGTCAACCCCTGGCAGGGAACTTGAGCTCCCCAGGTCTCCCAGTGAAATCAGTGACAAAAGGAGCAGTCCACAAACAGTGCACAGCTCTTCCCCCGGCCCAAAACTCGTGACATAAACCTTCATTGAAAACTGTCATGGAACAGGGAGAAAAGTTCTCTCTTTTTACCAGTTATTAACTGGTAAAAAGAGAGAAAATTAAGGCTAGGAAATGCCTTTATGTGTATGCTGTTACCTGCACAGATTTTCAGATAGGCTTTATAAAAACAAACCCAAAGTAAAGTGCTCCTCATTATCAGTTTCACTCTGACACTGGTATTTGAAGGCAATCCTCACAGAAGCAACCTACATGCTGACACATGGCTCCAGGAAAGCAGCTGTTTACCTCCTAATCTGTCATTAGTTCTCTTCCACAAGACAATAAAAACTCAGCCCAAAAGAAAAACAAAGCAATAACAGCATAAACAATTTCCCTCTGCACTTCTGCTGAATGGACAAGTCAGATCTGTTTGTTTTTAAGAAGAAATTATGCTAATTTAAACAAGAAAGCTCCAGTAAGAAATAAATTGTTGCACATCTTACTCAGAAACATCACATAACAAGGTCATTGTGGCTGAGGCAATTATTTTGGCAAATTGTTGTGGAGAGAAAAGAGCTAATAACACAAGGTACAACTGGTAAATTGCACATGTGTGCATCAACACTCGATGAGGAAAGAAATTTATTTCTGTAAATTAGCAATAGGATAAACAAGGCTGTTTCCTATATAGACATGACCAGCACTGCCAGATGATGACACATTGCAGTTTGAGCAATAGATTTTCCTTTGCCTTGTTATATGAATTAAACCCAGCATCAGCAGCTACACCAGAGCAGACCCTCAGAGGATGGGACTCAGCAAATCCCCTCACCACACAGAGAGGATGTAAATCTACTAAGAAAAAAAATCTATTTCTATTCACACATAATTGTGTCAGCTTTGCAAAGGACAATGGTTAAATTTCCAGGAGCAAATACAGCTTTTGTCTGTAGCACTCTGGATCTAAAGCCAGAAAACTGGAGATGAGCATCAAGCAGTGCTGCCACCCTGGAGGTGTCCCAGCCCTGGGTCTGGGAGCCCAATGTGCCCTGCACATTCCTTAGGACTAAATGATCCCCAGTGTTGCAATTTCTTTTCAGGTTACTTTCATCTGGGGGGAAAAAAGAAATAAATAATTTTAAGAGTTCTGTTGGGTTTTGTTGTCGGTTTGTCCGAGTTTTTTTGGGGAGAAATGGAGGATTTTTCAAGCATTAGCAGCAGGAGGACTGGAGAATGATCAAGTAAATACAGCTTTTCTCCCAGGAGGGAGCCAGCCAGTGGCCAGCTCATTTCTCTGAGTCTTCTGTACACAAATCCCTGAACGCAGCCTGGGAAGACAGCCCTGGCCAACAGACCAAACAGCCCCATTTCATCAGCCTGAGCTATAATAAAAAGTTTGAGGTGATGATTGCACCCTAAGACTGTCCTGCAGGTATCCTGAAGCAGACAGCATGCCAGGCCTGCTCCCAGGAGAGCTGTTTGACAGGGAGAGAAATGCACCATGTAAGCTCAATCAGCTGGGAAAAAGAGAGGGAGCTGAAAGTGCTTTGGCCACTGCAAATAACAAAAAAAACAAAAACCTCCTCCATCTAAGGACTCTGGGAAAGGAATACCAAGTTTTAAAGCAGAAAACAGTAAGAAGTAAAATGCTTGATCCACAGCTCAAGGGCACATTGGAAATGGTTCTTCTGTCTCGTGCAGACATAAAATTGCTGGAAGGATGTTCTCATAAACAAAGTGCTGGGGGCCATGCCACCGTCCACCTCCTCCTGTTTCTCTCTACATCTAAGGGAAGCAAGTACATCTCATAAAACAGAAGATGCACACTTTTCAGGAATATCCCAGAGGCAAAAAGAAAGGAGAGTGAAACACTAACAGCTTTCAAAGCTGGTGATACAGCCTCTTCTATTTAGGTTAAAAATCCTCTAGGGCCTGTTCCTACTTCTGATTTCCACGTACTTGCTGGATTTTCCACAGCTTCATTACTCAAAGAAAATAGCTGGATTTTACTAAGGTTGGCCATTGGGGGCAAAATTCAGCAGCAGCAGAAAGTCAGATGAAGGTATTTGCACCTCCTAAGTCTCAGTCTCGCTCTCTGAGGCACCACTTAGGTACCTGTTAAACCCTCTGGGCTCAAACAGGATTTAAATTACGGAGCAGAGACCTAATATTTTTCTCTCCCATTCTTTTATGCCCTGCAAAGTGTTTTACATTACAATTTATTCATGTTAACGTTTTTCTAGCTAATCATGGCAAACATTTTCCCACTTTGTCTTAAAAGGGTCTAAATGCAGCCTGCTAGTGTTTTAAACAAACCTTGATGTTTCCATTGCCATATATCAGCAGAACAAAGGGAATGAAAGGGAAGGAGGAAAACAACAGGACAACCTCATAAAAGAACTCACTCAAGATTTATGAGTAAGGTGGAAAACTGATAGAAAGGCTAAAGATCTCTACAAAAATTACAACTCTCTTGTCTTACCACCAATATGATTATGCAGCTTAATAGTAGTGCCTGCAAATACCTCCTCTGCACTGAAATAAATACTGAGATGTGCTCCTTGTCCACACCAACACAGAACTCAAGAATAACTTCAAAAAGGTCAGTTTCGTCCATTAATTTATTCACACAATTGTCTGAGATTTAGCTGACAAAAGAAGCCGAGTAGACCCCGATGCTTTTTTAATATCTGTATGAGATGGCTCTCAGACAGATTTAGTGCTTGATTTAAAGCAAATTGATGGCTAAGTTACACATTTAGATAGAGACACTGGGGTAAGGTCAAACCACTATCATTAACATCCCAAGGAGGAAGGCTGATAATTACTAATGCTTAAAAGCACCAGCAGTCTTACTGATTGCATGGATTTTCTCAGACTTTTGTTCAGCCAGTTTCTCAAGTAAAAAATAGCATTCAAAGACTTTTAGCTCATACAATGTAAGCCTCACTCATTAGTAATCCTTGGAGCTTGACTTCATTTGAGCCTGTTCTGGGTCTGGATAGCAATTAGTATTGCCCTCCAGGTAAGGGAGTGTAGATTTATCCCCCAGAGGTGGTTTAACTTCCTTAACCTACTTTAAAATTAGATTTACTCGGTTACAAATCGTAAGTGTTAAATGAGTAAAACTATTAAACCAGGAATACTGCTGGGCTAAAGCATTTAATGGTTTACCACAGTATTACCATTTTTATGGTCTATTAAAACAATTGTAAGAATATCAGCAGTATGAAGAATCAAGTAATTTATATACAAGTTTGATAAAGTACCACACATTTGAGCAAAAAGTGAGCTCATTTTCTTACACTTCAGGAAAATTAGAGAAAAGGATGTTGTAAAAGAAAAGGTTCCTTTAAAGCTCAAGTACATTCATTTTAAACTAAATTTCTGAAACTATGTATATCATATATCTTATTGTCAAGATTTTGTTTGTTTCATGCAGCTTGTTCCACCCAAATGGAGATGGTTTAAACCAATACCACAAAACAAACCAGTGCAAATAAAATATTAAACATATTACTCAAATATAATTCATTTAGGTGTTGCTCATCTCTCCTCTTTTCCTCCCCTAGCTCATGCTGGCACCAAGGTCATCACTACATAAAATTGCCCTGCAGCAATTCTGAGTCCCTGCATGACTGAAACCTGGAAACAACAAAATCCTTGGTGCAATGGCTTCCAAGAAATTCAGACTCCAAGAAATCATACAGCAACCTACTACCAAAACTTTGCACAAGTGAATTCAGGATATGTTTTATTTAGTCTGTTCATCACTTGTTCTCTAGACTAAGCTTTCAGGCAAGCCAGTGTTTTTGTACATTTTCTTGAAAATACCCCCAAGAAACAAAAAACCCTTGTGACAAGAGACTATCAAACAAATTCCTTTTTTTACTGGTCCTGCAACAGAGTTTTGCAACAGCTACTCCAAAGATGAATGCTTGTTTTGCTAATGAAGTTTGAGAAACTGCTTCAGAGAAGCTGTATCATTTGGTCAGTTTGCCTCAACAAAATCTAAGTGCACCGCAGCTCTCTAAAAACTCAAAGCTTGCAGAGCTGTTCAGGAAGACAGAAAAGATGTTAATATGAATAGTAACACCAATGCCTACAAAAAGGAGATAGCTGTATATAAAGCCACCTCTTCTTCGTAATGATCCTCTGCTCAAACCAATGTGGAAGTCTTTACTTATGAACACAGAAACATGAACTGGAAAAACCTGATTTCTACAAAGTAACAGCATGACTCAAGGAGCTCTGGAGGGTCACACTCTGCTCAAATACACTGGCAGGTACCCCTGGAAATACTGAGGCACAAACCACCACCAGATATGATTGGTTTTGCTTTTTTTAAAAAAAACAAAGAGCACGGGGGTGAAGGTCTCCATAACATCAAAGAACTTCCTAATAGAGATCATCAGCTACCTGGATCACTGCTGGCAACAAAACCACTAGGAACAGAACAGAGGCACTGACCTGTGGTCAGACATTATCACTCATATAGTAAGAAAAAAACATCATTACAGTGATTTAAAGGTAATTCCTTAGCTCTTATAAATACTTTCTATTTTCCTATTTTTAATTGGGTGCATTAAATACCTTGATAATGCTCTCTCAAAGACCAATTCCATGGTACAGAGCACTGCTGTTTGAAGGGGCTCCTCTAAGCAATGCTAACCCATGAAGGGTGATGAGCCTTCCCACACCCACCAGCCAGCTCAACACCTACCCACACCTTGGATCCCCTTGGAGCACACCAAGAACTGGCACAATATCTGAGCAGCACCTGAGCAACACCAACTCAGCAAAAAGAATAAATCCCAGCTGGGAGAGAGGGATCCAGTGCTCCTGAGGGCTCTCACAGGGCTGGGTGGCAGGAGCCAGGAGGCTGCTAGAGGTAATCAGTCCAACTGCATCCCCAGCTTCACTGCCAATTTAGGGAGTCATCCCACCGTGAGAAATTTGGAATCCTTACCTGCAAGATTTTCACCGTATCTTGCAAAGCGAGAGGAACAACACAGAATGGGTTTTGGCAGATTTAAATGAGCGTATCTGCAGAGATAGCTGAGTTCCCAAAATTTTTCTGCCTTACTTCTTTAATGAAGCATTTTTTTATCCATTTTCCTCATCCTCTAACTCAATCAATGATTCTCAATTGCAGTTTCGCCATGACTGGATTTTAAAAGAAAAATAAGTTTATAAAATAAATTATTTACTTTCCAAACTGCAAACCATATAACTCATTTTACTGCAATCTTAAGGAGCAAGATCAGATTGATACTAATTCTTACCATATTCTCAAAGAATAATCACTAGTCAGTGCCTGAAAATGATGATGAGTTTTGCCAGGCTAACATCTTGTGTATTCACCTGCCTTTTTGCACTGACTTTTCATCCTCACAAGTGACAATGCTGCAGGAGTCTGGAGGGACTCCTCCTTTACCTGGTTCTGAAAACACACAGAGACCAGTATGTGAATTTGATTGATGACTACATGAGAACCCATCAGTACTTATAGACTCTGTAAAAAGGTGTGGATTTTCATTCTGCTTGCTTTATACACAGCTGGACAATATTGGAGAGGGACTTTGAGCATTGGTAAAGAAACATGAGTTTACAGTTGGCTTTTGGCAAATCTAATCACCACTGGTTTTAAAAGCATGGTCTTAAATGGGCCATCTGGTTTTCCTCCAATATCACCTGTGGGATTTTAGTTTTTCCTGTCTCTCCCAAAGGCATGACAAGCATTTATCACAGTGATGTATTTCTCTGAGACTTCTCTGCTGTTCATTTTTAAATTTCTTAGAGGATTTATTGGCATCATATTTTCTATTTCATTTGTGGCAGTCAAGCAAAAACAAACAATGCCTTACACTGCAAAAGCAAAAAGTGCCTCTCAGAGAGCTGCAGCTCAAACACACATTGCAAAATTCCCAGATTCACAAAACAAAGGCCTTGGTATGTCTCAGTGTTTGTATCTATGTGTAGCTGACACTTGGAAACTTGAAACATGGCAAGTTCATAACCCATGGATAGGAGCTACTCATGTCTGCACACATGAACTGACCTTCAAAGATCCCATGGGTGACGCTACTTCAGCACCATCAGCAGGAGGAGTTTTCAGGCACTTCTCTGTACTTTGCTTTGCGGTTCTAAGACAAGTGTTTGATGTCATTTGAAGATAGATTTTTGTGGTGTGATACAGATAAGGGTTTGGCTGAGCTTCTGTTCTCTCACGAAGGAAATCCTTCAGACACTTCCATAAAACGGCAGGAAGGACACCTACTGTCCTTATATATTCACATCATAATGGCTCTGCTTCTTGCTCCATTTTTTCTCCTAGCAAAGCATATCAGATAAGATCAGTATCATCATCAATACCATCACAGGCAAGCTGCTGGCAGCACACCAACTGTTAATTAACCCCAGCACTGTCATACCTGATTACTTTGAAAAGTACTTTAGAACGGATGAATTAAAATAAGATAAATAAGGATAAAACATTTAGCTGATATTGAAAAGACTGCTATCTCCACTCCAGGCATGAATTGCACTCTCCCTACCAGGGAGGAGGGAATTGATTTAGAGACAGCTCAGAATTTAGACCTCCACTTCACACCAAGCTTAAGATAAACCTCCTCCTGAGAGCCTGATAAAACCAAAGGTACGTGTGGAGGGGATAAAACCGGAGTACAGTAAGACTCAAATACATGGGAGGCTGCACATGACTAAAAAGATTGGTGTTTTTTCCTGTAGCAGCACCTACATTGTGTGCAGCAGATAAAGAGAAAGGACAGAGCAAATCCCCACCCTGCTCAGGTGAATGGCTAGAAGCAGAATCAGAGGGATACAAAATCATGCCTTGGCTTCACCTCAACCTAATTGCATCTTGGTAGCATAAGGCAGAACATATGCAGGACTGAGAAATAACTCATCTTTTTCCTCGTAGTCATTTTTAGGATGGTATTTTCCATTGAAATCAGTGCAGCAGAATTAGCACAGAGCAATGCTTCTACTGCACACATGTCTATCACTCCAGTGTTATATGTCAGATTCAGATCTTGGCAATCAAGTGACTGTTCTGCCCTACTGAAAATGCAGGATTCTGGATTCTACTAATAAGCAAACAGATAGTCAAAGATCAGTGTGCACTCACCAAAAAGACTGATATTAAAAGATTTTCACTTAATATCAAAGTATGGGTCATAGAATTAATTTTTCTCCCTTCTTTTGGAAAAAAAAAACACTTTCAAATCCTCTTTTTTCTTTCACTTTCTTTGTGTAAAGCAAAAAAAATAAGTTTGAAAGTCTCTGAGTGGTGAGCAGGCTTAAACCATCAGCACAGACCAAGCAGTGGTACAAATTCTTAGTTGAGATGATGGAAGTCCAGTTCCTAAGAGCCTTGGCTCAAATATGGGACTCGCATGCCCCAGCCCTAGTGGGCAAAACCTGGGCAGGAAAATCCAGCAAGACAACTGACAGGAATTCAGAGAGCTTTCCTGACCCTCCCAAACACTCAAATTTTGAGTGATTGTGTTTTCTAATTAAGAAATATTAATAAAAAATCTTAGAAATAGCTCTGCCCTCTAACCTTTATTTCAGTCAGAGGTATATTTTAATATAAGATGCTCTGCATGTAGATAACTCATATAATACTCCTCGAATTTCTTTCCACTACAAGATTCCCTGCCCTTGAATTTCTTTGTCTGGTCTACTCTTCTTCAACTATGGAAAGAGAAAATCACTGACTGATTTGTTTCTACTTTTTCCACATACTCAAAATCTAATAGTCTTGTTATATGGCAGTCAGGTTTTTGTATGTATGGTTTTTTTCATGAGCTCTTGTATTCTATGTTTTCTTTAGTTCTTTTTTTCCCCTGAGAATATGAGGTACAGCATGAAACAGCAGCTAGATCCAGCAGTGGATCATCATGTAAAATACCATTTGGAAGACTGAAAATTTTGCTGTGTCTCTATTTTACTGTCTAAATAACATCTCTCAGCAGACCATCATTCTTCTTTGGCATTAAAAAACTTCCCGCTGTGAAAAAAAAGCACAAAGGAAATAGAGATGTCTAAAGCATTCCCTAATCACTGAATCACCTCGAAATTCAAGGAGAGAATTTGCTTAAATAAGAATTGATCAAATATCCCGGAGATCATTAGATCCATTCTAGACAAGTCCAAATTGTCTGTGACACTGAAGAGCAAAGTGATACCTCCCACACTTGCCCTTCATCTCTTGCTTGCCTGTAATTTCCATCCTCTGAGTAACAAACACATTTCCTTTGTTTCCATTCTTTTTGCTTAGAAGCACGAGAACCAGTGAAGAATTATTTGAGAAAAACCAAGAATATGTCTTCTGAGACCTTGTTCTGGCAGCAATCTCCACTGCTACCCCAATATTCTGTGTCAGAAAAGGTGCCCTTAACTCCTGTTGAGACAGGAACCTCACAAAGCAGTGCCATGGGACTTTGCAGCAGGGCAACATTTGCTGAGAAAAGGCTTAACACCCAGGAGTGGGAAATAGGTGCAGAGGAGAAGAGAAAGAGAGGCTTCAGAGACAGTAACTAACCTGACTGTAGGAACTGCATTTCTCATAGCTTTGAGGGATAATGGGAAAACCAGCTTTAAACAGTTTGCATGCTGGGAATAAGTGAATCCTGACAAAAGTGAAAAGGAAGCCAAATCAGATGGTTTCCCAAATAAAGCTTGACAAGGATCCTCTAACAAGCTGAAGAACCCAAGGGCCACAAACTTCACAGCAGCATTAGAGGATGAAAAAGGCTGGTGCACAGCTAAGCATGGAATAACTCCACTGAATGAAAAAAAACCCTTCACAGGATTTATCTTGGAAACAATCTCTCAAAATAAAAGGAGCAAAGGAGAAGAAGTATTCAATATCAGTTATGGTTTTAACAGATCACTTATAACCCCAATGATCTATTCAAATATAAAGAAAGACAAATATTATGCCAAAAAACCCCCGGAGTTATACAAAACACTGATGACTATATTTCACAAAGGGTAAAGAGCCCATGGGTTCTGTTTTCAATAGAATACTTTAACTTTCCAATGATGTTTTGCTGTCCTGAACTTGTTTTCTGAACAGCAACACACATAGTAATGTTTAAGGTTTTCTTTTTATCAATAGAAAAATCTCATTTTGTAGCAATTACCAAGTGTTCATAATCCCTGCAGGCTCTAGCAAATCTCTGGATCTTTCAACAGACAGACTGACTTAAGACCTAAAACATATATTGAGGATGGCAAATGTTATTTGGATTGAGAAACAAGCTGAGTGCATGCTACTTAAAATTTATGCCTTTCTCAAAAAAAATGTAACACATAAACATGTGTTGTGTGGTAAGGGAGTTTAAGACATGAATTTACTCTGAGAAAATACTGAGTAACACCCCTGTTTAAAGTCTGACCACAATGCCAGCCATGGACACATTATTGTTAAAATTGGCTTTTAAAGGATTACCAGGCTTTAATGCAAACCAAAGTTTCATCACAAGACGTGTCTCCCCTTTGCCTTGCCATCATGGTCACCTTCAGTCTGGGTTTCTTTCACTGAACAGCCTGCTTTGAAAGCCAATTAAATTGCTTTCAATTCAGCTGAGAAAAAAGAAAGTGGTCGTTCCTTCAAATGGCCTATTTGGAAAAACTTGAGGATTGATCCTTTCTTCCATTGCAGCAGCTCTCCATCAATGCAGCTCTGATAGTGTCAATGTAGCTACACTGGCAAAACAGCAGTTTAACTGAGGAGAGAATCAAACCCTTTACTTGTAACAATTTCTGTCAAGAGACCAGACTAAGTCACTTTAATTGAGTTCCCCTCGCTTTCATTGTGCAGAAACAAAGGAGGAATAAAAAGAGATCAAAGAGCCCTTATTTGGAACTAACATAATTGTGTCCCTTGGAGAGCAGGCGAGCCCGAGATTACTGAAAGGAGATAGACTCTGAATATAGAAACCTGACAACAATGACATTAGAATGTTTAAAGGGGAAAGAAAAGGCATACACAGGGAGATTTATTGTAACTTTTCATCATCTTGCAAAGTAGTGTGGGTGCCACTGTCTCTTTCGCTATTATATATATATATATCAGATAAATTTCTCTTACAATTCAGCTTGTGAGAATAGGTTTCACCTATTTATTACTTTAAATGACTTGTCTAACAGACTGTGGTAGTCTGCAAAATTTTCATTTTCTAATGATTTTTTTAAGAACTGCTTTCTAGCCTTGTAAATTCTGTATTAAATGGTTGAATAACACTTTCCAGACCTGAAGAGAGGGTATGCAAGGGAAAGCTGCCATAAAGCACCAGTGGTGGAAAGAAAAAAAAAAAAAAAGAAAAAAAAAAAAGCCATTTGGCTCTCTGAAGACTCAGTTAACAAATGTCCTTGCCTTTAATTTCAGTACTTCACCATGCAAAGGTGAAAAAAGTCACAATACCGAAGAACACATGCACTGTAATGACTCCTCTGAGCTTATAAAATAATCATGGATAAAAACTCAAAATAAACTTCAGGTTTAGCACTCAAAACATATAACTGTGATTTCTGAGGGCAACTTAGGGAGTTAAATACCCAAATGCTGTTTTGAATAAAACAACATTAAATGATCAGCTTTCAGAAACCAGCCATTTAAAACACCCTTCATGAGACATTGGGAGGATTCAGAGAAAAAATTGGTGTTTGGAAAATTTTGCAAACACACAACTAACTTGATTATATAATAACCATGCAGCAGTGCAGGCAATACACACAGATCCCTCTTGTTCTAGCCAAATGCACGTCAAAATTAGTTGTGTAGGCACATCCAGCGCTGCCATTTAGGAATTGAACCCAAATGTGGTTTGGTAGATTCCCCTGTACCAGTAATATGGGAAAGCAAAAGTTAACCCTTACTAGGATGAGGACTTAGAACTGACCAAAAGCAGTGACAGCAAAGCCTGAAGGAAGGAGTGCTTATTAACCAACTGCTCTGATCCAAGTGTCCAGGCGTGCTGTGCATGCCCCTGGAGTACAGCAGCCACCATTTCTCTCTTGCCCTGCCTCAGAGAACACTGAAGGCTGCTTCTCCTCCCTGCCCTCTTCCCAGAGGCAGCCCAGCACCACCTTAGGAATGAGAGTCTAAACTTGTTTCTGCCAAGCTCTTCTCACTGTGGAGAAATCGAACCAGAGAAACACAAACAAAAAGCTCAAGTGACACAGTGAACAACAGAAACAAAATAGAGTCCGTGAGCCATTTATGGCTACAATCAATTACAAACACAGCACAAGCTTTTTCATCAGGTCAGAACTGTCAAAACACACTGAATCTGCCAGTGTAGGCTAAGTGGAGCTACAGAGGGATGATAAAGGATTATCTAGTAGAAGAAAGGACTTTTTAATGTTTTGAAGACTGATAAGGAAACCATTGCTTGGAGCTATAGTAAAACTATTGCTGGCTGACACCCCTTCCAATTGTGCAGCCAGGCTGCCTGGTACCAGTCTTTTAAAGACATGGTTATCACAAATTCTAGCTCCTCACCAGGGTTAAATCTCTCAACAACATCAGGGAAATAAACCAGCTATGTGAGAGAGGTAGTTGGGCTCAAATACAAAGTGTGGCTTGCAAAATAGGAAAAAAAAAACAACAATAAAGAACACACCCAGATGCACACAATAAAGGAAATAAGGCTTCCCAGCAGAGACAGCTACAGACAACTTCATCTCTGCAGGAGGAGAGCAAGGTGGGGAGTTCCAGCCCCAAGCCTTATCAGACAGTTTATGGCTTCACCTGAACAGCACAGCCAGGATCACTTTTAACCCAGTCCTCCAGAGGCTGAGGATGCCTCCAACCTGCAGTAAATCAACCTGGTCTGAAGGTAGGTTAAAAGAAAGTGTAGCTAATTTTTACTAGAACCTGTCTCTTTTGTAGCAAGGCTGAGGACAAAAATCATTGACAATTTCCTTCCCCCGGTTTTATGAGGTACAACAAGGAGGAAAGAGCATCCCAGAATACAGAAAATTTAGGAGATGCTTTCAGGAACACACATGCTGGTAGATAAAAGAGGTACTATAAGAGAAATTAGGCTTAATTGCAGGAATCCCTGCACATAGACAAACACAACTGATGAGTTCATCTTGGAACAAGACCTGTCTAGAAATGTTCACTGCAGAAGCATCTTCACTGAGGAAAAAAAGTCAACAGCCCAAAACACCTTTTCCCACACTGAAAAAAAAAAAACCAAAAAACAGTGCTGGCTCAACAACCTGGCCCTTTGAAAAATAAATACACACAAAATAAAACAATTTTCAGTTTGCTTTTCTGGTGGTAAAGGTGATTAAATCTGATTTCGATTTCTTCCCTGCATTAACAGTTAACTCTTGCGTCCTGTTGCCAGAGGCTGTCAAACACACCCCTGCTGTTCCGGAGTGGAATTCTGCAGTACCTCTGCACACAAAGGCTGTGCCAAGCTAAGGTGCTCAGCAAACATGTGAGACAAAAACAGACAATGAGGAGGGAGAACTCTCCATTCAAACTGCTGCCTGGCTGGATGATCACTGGTACAAGAACCTTGTTAGGAGGAAGAGAAAGAGCTCTGGAGACTTATTTTCTCAGAAAAAAAAAAGGCAAAAAAACAACCAAAACAAAAAAAATAAAAGCCCACTTAATCAGGATTAAAAGCATAATAATAGGAAAGGACCTTTCAGAGACAATCCTGATGAGATGTGGTGTTTTCTCTCAGAGGCAGGAACAATTCATCTCATTATTTTAATGTGGTCAGTTGTAGAAAGGTTTTCCTTCAGACTACTCAGTGAGAGACTTGTCAAAAAGTCACAGGGCCAGAAGAAAACACCACAGTACATTTTACACACTTGCAAATGAGTTGACAGACCAAGCAGAGAGGCTTAAGAGGGGAATTCATTAAGGAGGATGGTTACTGACCCTGGCATGTGATCACTCACCAATATTTAAGAATGTTGGTTTTTTCTTAGCTAATATATCAAGATAAAAAATTGTGCATTGAAAGCTTTCTGAACACATTGTGCTATACTCATATATCCTTCAGCTAGAGAGGATTTGTATTAAGATGTCTGAAAAATAATGTAAAAACGAAAACTATAAGAGAACAAATTGTCTACCAGATTTCCCTGCTCACCCCTCCCCCAAAGTTACAGAATTGCTTTGCAGTAGCTTTACTGCATTGAATTACCCAATTATCTTCTAAATTATAAAAGGCAAATCTTCACCACCAACTGTTCTGAGGACTGCCAGGATGTGCAGTGTTGCAAAACTGTAGCAAAAATGTAAACAAAAGAGCCCTACTGAACAGGGAGGCAGGCTGTCCACATATGCCAATCCCAGCGGCTTCAATCAAAGCAGAGATTGTCTCACAAATAAACCAAGCCAGTGCAACTAATAAACTCCTGCTCTAATTACTGGCTGCAGATGTATCAACTGAAGCAAATGAGACGCAGGCAGCCATTAATTATCTAATGAGGCCAGCAGTATTTCTGATGAGGTGGGGCTGATTAAATATTAAACAGTAGCATATGGTGAGTGCCAAGAACAAAAGATTTGAATCCTACTTTCTCTAGACATATATACACGTATATGTTTATAAATAAAAAATACAACATTGCATTAGAAAATCCCCCTCCTCTAAGGCAGAAGAGCCATCTCACTCTGAGAGAGGTAATTAAGACAGAAATAGAAGCACAAAACTCAAAGGGAGTGTAGCAAGATCTGACTTCTGAAGGTGTAACAGATGAAAAGGTTTCACATTAAAGAGATGCCAAAAACATTTAGGCATTGCAGCAGTTATCTCTTTGTTTAACTCTTCTTAGTTATTAAGACCTGCAATTGTTTCCTTTTCCCCCGTTCCCTTCTTCCCCTCTCTTTTGCTGGAACAGTCCCAGGGCTCACTCAAAGAGCAAGAGGAGTACCTAACAAATCCATCCTTACAGCACAGCTCACAACATTCAACCAAGACATGGAGAGTGTGAGAAAGGGAATGCAATCGCTGAAATGTTACTAGGGCCAGCTAAACCGAAGGACAAGTCTAACCTTACTCACACAGATGTCAAGCCCACTGAAGCCGGTTAATCCCATCAGACTGAAGTGGGCCACCTCCAGCCAGCACACCAGAGAGCTTGAGAGGAGACACATGTGGGGGTTTTATCCCCCTCCTGTCAGGTCCTTCACCTTTCCCCAGACATCCCGTGATGGAGAAACCCTGGCAACCCAAGAATCTCCCCTTTCCAAAGGGCAGGGCATGCAGGACAGCCTGACCAGAGGAGAACAGCCACTCTCTCTGCTGCACTGTTCCATGCTGCTGGACAGCTTGGCTGCAGCCTTGCCCCTGTGCATCATTCATGTTTCAGTCCCACAACCCTGGGAACTGCCAGAGATGTCATGGTTTTGCTCTTCCCTTATGCAAAAATGACAATTAAGCCTGATTTGCCTCAAAGTTAACACGCAGGTATTGAGCTGTTCAGTGCAAGTGATCTGTGTGCCCACAGGAGGGAGGGACTTCTGTGACTGAAGCAGAAAATCTGAGCTGGCTGCTGGAAGGCTCTGTCTGGACTCCAAAAGGACCAGAAATTTTCAAGAAACTTGAAAAAAACCCCTTTAAATCTGCCAGGACAAATTTGCAGAGATAGGGAAAAGTGTTCAGACCTAAAGTAAATTTATGGGAAGGGAAATTGGGTCTAGAACTGGCAAAAGCTGCATGGTCTCAAACTTCTGAGGGCTGCTTTGTGAGACTCTTACTGAGCCAAAGAGCATTTGCTGTTTATTTCAAAATATGCTCAAATGGCAGCCACTCATCACATTTGACATTGTTACAGTGACAATGCAAGTGTCCTAGAGAAATATAAGTTTTTTAGCTGTCGTTTGTATCAATTTATTACAAAATGAGACTATTTTTATGTCAGGACTTCATAGAGAAACACAAAGAATCAACAAGTCATTATTGATTACCTAGGAACACATCACATTTTCTGAACACCTTTGCTATTACAAATGGTTTCCCTAAATATGAAAGAATGGTTCTCTCCCCTCCGCTTTTTTTTTTTTTTATAATACCCTTCTTTATTATAATCTCCTTAATATCCATCTGCTACCCTTTAGGCTAAAGCTTCTTAAATTCAAATATAGGGCTATTTTTATCACAGAAGAATATGTAAAGCAATAGAAACATTTTAATGGATTTTTGTGCCTGTGGCCCTTTTTAGCTGAATTTCCATAATGAAATCCAGTTACAGACATTGGTGCTGCTACAGTTGGCTGTTCACACAAATAAAGAATGAACATTTTTGTCTTGTAAGCCAACTCAGGAAAATAGAGAGTGCAATAGCAACCTACAGAAAGCACAGACTTTTTTTTCCTCTGCTGGTGCTTGAGTAGAACTGTATATAACTGTATTTTTACTCCAATAGGGCATAACATTGAAGATAAAGTCATGACCCTACATTTAGGTTATAAATAATTTGTATAAAGTCATTTTCATAAGTAGTAACTAACAAAATGAGAATATTTTCTTTTGTGCAGGAGCATTCGAGAACATCAAAATAGCTTCATAAAAACAACTACATGCAAAAACATTCCCAATAAACATCCATGTAAGCGGATTCTTTGTATTAATGGTCTGGAAAAATATTTTTCTAAAAATATTTTAAGGGCACCCATTCTTCTCCACCAAAACATTTTATTATTTTCTTACTGCTGTAAATGAAGCAGAGCAAGAAATAGTTTCTTGTATCATAAACAGTACTAAAATTTAAAATATTTTTCCACTCCTCATCGGGGAGAAGAGTTTTTAAAGAGGAGAAACCAAATATCATATCCATATCCTTCAAAGAACGGCAAGAAGCACTTCTCATCTAGGCATTAACCCCGTGCTGGCCAGGTTGCATTGGGATGCCCATTTCTAATGAGGCAGAACAACCAGCACTCAGACAAACAAGCCTCAGCAGCCCGAAAAGTAGTTTTTATAGTTATTATTAATATATTGAAGTACAAGTTGGCAAAGTGATTACTGACAGTCTCGACTCTGATCATAACACAATTCAGCCTCACATCAGTTTGACTGAACTACATTGGTATCTCAACTGCTCAGTCATTATTATTTTTTAATCAGACCCAAAGTATCTTAAAATGGGCACTTAGACACTGAAATGCTGCAGAGAAATAACAAATAGGGACATTCACAGGAGCATCTGAGGCATTCAGAAGCCTTTCTCACTTCTAAACCCAGGACCTCAGCATTTCTATAATGTTTATCTAGCAATTACTTATCAAGTCTCATTTCTGTTTCCAGAAGCCTTCACCAGTAATTGCTTCAGAGTCTATACAAGGTGTGATGAGCTTCTGCATTTTTATAAATGCCCTTGTGCAGGAAGGGTTTTGAATAACTTCTAATTGTTCTGTGCGTGGGAGCTTGCCATTTAGCTCCTATAATACAATGCTTTTCCTATTTCAACAGTAATATTGTCTGAATTGCTAAATCCAGAAAAGTCTTTTGATTCTGATTTGGAAATGTTTAATTCTAATGATTCAATTATTCCAAACCCATATCTGCTATGACTGTTTGTGGTGACTGTTCAGAAGTACGTCACTCTCTTTTGTCTTGTGTGATACAGCTTTGGAAATCAAGATATTTCCTTTGAATTAGCTGTTTAAAGAATTCCTATTTAAGTCTGACTCTGCAGGGTCCTTATTTGTGCAGAACTTGTCTTCTTAGCACAACAGATTGTTTTGCTGTTCCGGTAAATATTCAATCATGTGAAAACAAACACACATGAGAAAATAAGTGTGAACTTCTCCTGATGTCAAACAATGACCAGCACCTGACACTGCAGACAGTGTGGGCTCAGAGGCAGCAGGAGCCCTGCTGGGCTGGTGTGTGGCAGAGCTGGAGCACGATCCAGAGAAAGGCAGCTCTTGGCAAACAGGAACACACTGGGTGGGCAGACAGCAACTGAGAAATTGCCTGCCCAGAACCATTAACAGTCAGAGCTCTCTCACTCCTATTTGTTGCTTATGGGGTTAACACTCTTCAAATCAATACACAAAAACACTGCTGGCTTCTACCCATGACCTCAGCTCTGCTTCTCAAAGGATGCCCAGGTGACATTTGGGCTGCTGGAGGGTGGGGGACAGAAGAGCCCCAGCCCCTCTGCACAAGTTCTTGGCTGCTGTGGCAGCTCCTGCCCAGGTCTGGGGCCGTACCTGGGGCCTGTGAGGGACACCCCTGGTGCTGCCCAACACCTGCCACCCTCAGACCAACCTTCCCCTCATGGAGCCCTCACAGGGAGCAGCTCTGGACTGGATGAAGGTGCCCCCAAAGCTGCTCTGTCATTGCCCTCCTCAGCTGGACAGGGGAGAGAAAACATCACAGGATAATGGAAGGTTCATGGATTGAGACCAGATGAGGCAGTGATCACCCCTCACCCTCTTGTCCTGCTCCAGCACAGGGACCCTCCCAGGAGGTGCAGTCCCTCAGAACAAGCTCTGCAGTGTGGTCACAAGTCCTGCCAGGATGCAGCTCCAGCCTGGGCCCCTCTCTCTGTGGATCCTGCCAGGACCCTGCTCCAGCCTGGGCTCCTCCCTCTGTGGGTCCTGCCAGGACCCTGCTCCAGCCTGGGCTCCCTGCTGGGTCACAAACCCTGCCAGGACCCTGCTCCAGCCTGGGCCCCTCTCTCTGTGGGTCCTGCCAGGACCCAGCTCCAGCCTGGGCCCCTCTCTCTGTGGGTCCTGCCAGGACCCTGCTCCAGCCTGGGCCCCTCTCTCTGTGGGTCCTGCCAGGACCCTGCTCCAGCCTGGGCCCCTCTCTCTGTGGGTCCTGCCAGGACCCTGCTCCAGCCTGGGCCCCTCTCTCTGTGGGTCCTGCCAGGACCCTGCTCCAGCCTGGGCCCCTCTCTCTGTGGGTCCTGCCAGGACCCTGCTCCAGCCTGGGCTCCTCTCTGTGGGTCCTGCCAGGACCCTGCTCCAGCCTGGGCTCCTCTCTCTGTGGGTCCTGCCAGGACCCAGCTCCAGCAGGGGCTGCCCAGGAGATCCCAGCCCCTCTCCAGTGTGGGGTCCTGCACAGCCCCAGGTGCATCTCTGCATCCCAGAGCTCCTCCCTGGGCACAGCCAGGGAATCCCAGCCCTGTCCCTGAGCCCCTCCTGCCCTGCCCTGGGCTCTGCAGAGCTGCTCCTCTCACAGCTCTCACTGCTTGTTCAGGCTGCAATTTGTCCTTGCACAGCTGCTCTTCCCCCATCCCAAATCTGCCATCCCAGAGGTGCTGCCCTGCCCTGGCCAGAGGTGGCTCTGTCCTGGAGCCCCTGGCCTGGGCTCTGCTGGACACAGGGCAGCTTCCAGCAGCTTCTCACAGAAACCACCCCTGCAGATCCTGCCACACAAAACTGATTGAGCCTCCAAAGTGTTTTCTGTGTTCCTTTGTGGAAAAAGAGATGTATTTTCAGAGGGACTCAGCTCCTGCAGGATCCTAAATTGGCTCATTTAATCTACATGGGTACTTGAATCCTCACTTAAGACATTAGTTAATTAAGCCACATTAAACCACACAGGCAAAAAGGAGGCTATGTTGAGATAAATTTAAGGCTCTGATTTTCTGATTTAAAAACGCAAAGCAAAGTCTTGCAGAGAGCCCAGCCTGGTGCTCCCTCATTAACTCAGCATATTGTGACATTTATAGTTCTTGCTCAGGACCTGGAAACCAAGAAAAATAGCAGTTTGAAGCAGTGAAACAAAACTACAATGCTGCAGAAAAAGAAAGTTTTTGTCTATTCCATGAGCTTGCACAAAAAGCTTTACCTTCTGCGCCCTCAGAAACCTCTCATGCCCATGCAAATATTCTCAAGTTTACAAGGAGAACTTTTGTGCTGTCATTTGAAAATCTCCTTTCCACAGATGTCTCAGTAATTCTGGCTGTAAGCACAACTCATCACTGAGTAAGTTAAATAACCACATCCAAAGAGAGGGTAAGCAAGGAAAATTAGGTTTTCATGAAAAAAGAAATCATACACTGCAAAAAGAGTATTTAAAATGTTTAACTAAGTTCAATTTAATGAACAAATACCGTCCAAGAAAAAAAGGCTATATTCAAATAAGCAAAAAGTAAGAAGAACAAAGCCAAAAATAATAATCACTTAGCTATAAGTCCATGTGTAAGCTAACCCACACTGAATATCAGAGGCCCTTCCCTCCTCTCCCAGAAGCTCCCTGAGCTGGCCTCAGGCATCCTTCTGCAAGTCAAGTGCATCCTTCCTTACATAAGGGTTTGAAATTTAGGGAATGGCAAGGGGCTGAAGCTGAGGTTTCTGAATTTTGGAGTTGTTCTGTTCCTTGCTCTGTTTTGTTTGTTGTTCTTAATAAAAATAACTGAAACATTATTTCATAAGGAGATAAACAAAACCTGAAGTGCTGTGTAGGCATTGCTTTCCTTCCTACATCTTCATTTCTGAGACTTTCACAAATGCTATCCTATCAGTATTTTGCAGAAATATTCCAACCTAGGAAACAATAGGTATCCAACTCAAACATCTCAGGCAGGGAAAGATGTAAACTCCTTCTGTCTTCCAGACTGATACCTTAAACAAAAATCCCTCCAGTCCTTACCTGCAGACTACTTCAATAAATCTGCAGGAAACAAAACCAGCCTTCAAAATTCCCCAAACAAACTCAAAAAAAAAAAAAAGGCAAAAGAAAAAATAACCACAAGTAAAAGTCTCTCAATTTACAGATTCATCATATCACTTTCTTTTGCCATGCCTGCCATTTAGAATTAATCAAACTATTTTTGTTAAGCATAGAAAAGACAGCACAGATGCCTTTGTTATCTGTATAAAGAATTAGGGTGCTAAGAGATTTAGTGAGGGAGATTTTTCAAAGGAATTTAGGAGTACAGTTTCCTCTGAAAACAATTCACATGCTTTCCAGATCCAGCATAAAGAAATACAATAGCATAAAGAAATACAATAATCCAAGTATATATTGTACTTTTCCTATGGGTGCAGGTAACACTTTGAAAACCTTAAGCCTGTGCTTTCTGTTACATGAGGAGAAATTGTGAGAGTTTTAGTGATGTGTACATGACTACACAAGTGCAGATGCAAGAGAAATCAGTTTCAAACTGATTTCTGATCTTTTGAAATGTATTTGTTCTAAAGACACTTTAACTTGGCATTTTTTGTATAAATGTAAGTGTTATCACTGTTTATTTTAGGATTTGTTCAGCATCTTCAAAAGAACCTCCCAGAGATTTGGCAGGCTTTTTTTTTGTTAACCAATTGCTTTTTTCCAGCACAAGCTCAAAATTAACTTGAAACACAATAATATAAATATTGGTTCAAGAAATAATCAGCTACCTACACTTGAAAACAAATTCAGCAACCTCTTTTATGTCCATTAACAAAGTAACTAAGTTCTTTATGTAAAAACAAAGATGGTAAAATTTTGATCTGTTTGCTGTCTTCAATTGCCCTGACTGGCAGCTTGATTGGTTCTGAGGAAGTAATTAGAAGGAAATTAAAACGGATTTCTGTTTCTACTTATTTTTGTTTAACGTTAAATTCCACAACATTCAGAAAACTATTTTAGTACATTGCACTAGGCAAGATAATACATAAAGGGTAAAGGAAAATTATTTTATATCTAATTTTGAAGCTGGGCATCTTTTTTTTATTATTATTTTGCTTTTTTCCCCCTACACATTTATAAAAGAAAAGAAAGGAAGCCTTCTGGGGACTTACCCATTCCCTTTATGGCTTAGCAGCTAGGGCTCCTAGGCAGCTTTTGAAAAAGTATTAAAATAGTCTGTTACCAATTTCAGCTCATGAAGAAGAAAATGGAATAAAGTCTTTTTGCTACCTACTACAAGCTGCTACACACTCCTTTTCTGTTAATCTATTTCCTTGTGACCCTTCCATTTTTACTGTTCCACGCTATGGAGTTTTAAATTTTAAATACCCGTGTCCACTTATAGTCTTAGATGCATTAATTTGTGGCTAAGGTTTCATTTTCAGGAATATATGGCATTGTATTTAACCATCATTTAATAACAAAAATAATGTATGAAAGATGATGGTTGAAGCAGAAATCCCACACGGAATCTCTGACACTTAATCCAATGCCCTGTTCATCAGAGTTGCTAAAAAATACATCAAATTTAAAGGCAGAACTCACTGAGAAGCATTAGAAGCTAAAATGTTGTATTCTACATACTTTGTTGGTGATTTGAGGTTTTTTTATATATATATAAATATATATAGACACACACTTGGAAGAATACTAATTCCTCAGCTGGGTTTGTATTTATGTTGGGTATGTATTTAATAATTAATTTGCCAACTATGGCATGTTAATAGGGTAATCTGTCCCCAAATCTGGGGCAGATTACCTTAAAAGAGTCTTTTTATTTTTAGGTCAGTTTGAGTTAAGCATCAAGATATCTACGTAAAAAGTACTCAGCTCTTGCTCTTATTTTGCACCTTTCCAGGCTCATTGGTCTAAGATGACATTAAATATAATGAAAAGGTCTAGAAAGTTCTGACTCTATTAATTCATCCATCTATAACATGGAATCATTTAGCAAAAGGTTGAAAACTCAAGTATTAAATCCACAGAGCAATATCAGTTAAATCTAGAGCAAATGTCTTTTTCCCCTCAGCTGTCCCTCAAGCTCTGCCTCCCTTCTCACACCCACTCTTTATTGGAGGCATCTCATAGTGATAAACACGTGCTACGTGTCAGAAATAGAGACATTTCTTCCATTATTTACTGTGAGATTAATATTTAATTTAAAAGGAGTGCCTTTCAAAGGCATTTAGGACCTCAGTTACTTTGCTGCCCAGTAGGAGTTGGGTCCCTACTCTCCCAAGCAACTTGGAAAATCCTGGCACCTCTCCTTCACTTTTCCTGTCCTGAACAACTTCTACAAGCAAAGACAAACAAGTGAAATTGAGAGTAGGGATTAGGTGATGTTCCTGGGGAAGGGAGGAGTCCAAATGAAGCAATCTGTGTGCGTAAGTGATCTGTGAGGAGATGTTCTGTGTGTGTGTAAGTGATCTGTGAGGAGATGTTCTGTGTGTGTGTAAGTGATCTGTGAGGAGATGTTCTGTGTGTGTGTAAGTGATGTGTGAGGAGATGTTCTGTGTGTGTGTAAGTGATGTGTGAGGAGATGTTCTGTGTGTGTGTAAGTGATCTGTGAGGAGATGTTCTGTGTGTGTGTAAGTGATCTGTGAGGAGATGTTCTGTGTGTCTAAGTGATCTGTGAGGAGATGTTCTGTGTGTCTAAGTGATCTGTGAGGAGATGTTCTGTGTGTGTAAGTGATCTGTGAGGTGATGTTCTGTGTGTGTAAGTGATCTGTGAGGAGATGTTCTGCGTGTCTAAGTGATCTGTGAGGAGATGTTCTGTGTAAGTGATCTGTGAGGAGATGTTCTGCGTGTCTAAGTGATCTGTGAGGAGATGTTCTGTGTGTAAGTGATCTGTGAGGAGATGTTCTGTGTAAGTGATCTGTGAGGAGATGTTCTGTGTGTGTAAGTGATCTGTGAGGAGATGTTCTGTGTAAGTGATCTGTGAGGAGATGTTCTGTGTGTGTAAGTGATCTGTGAGGAGATGTTCTGTGTGTGTAAGTGATCTGTGAGGAGATGTTCTGCGTGTCTAAGTGATCTGTGAGGAGATGTTCTGCGTGTCTAAGTGATCTGTGAGGAGATGTTCTGTGTGTGTCTAAGTGATCTGTGAGATGTTCTGTGTGTGTCTAAGTGATCTGTGAGGAGATGTTCTGTGTAAGTGATCTGTGAGGAGATGTTCTGTGTAAGTGATCTGTGAGGAGATGTTCTGTGTGTGTAAGTGATCTGTGAGGAGATGTTCTGTGTAAGTGATCTGTGAGGAGATGTTCTGTGTGTGTAAGTGATCTGTGAGGAGATGTTCTGCGTGTGTAAGTGATCTGTGAGGAGATGTTCTGCGTGTCTAAGTGATCTGTGAGGAGATGTTCTGCGTGTCTAAGTGATCTGTGAGGAGATGTTCTGTGTGTGTGTAAGTGATCTGTGAGGAGATGTTCTGTGTAAGTGATCTGTGAGGAGATGTTCTGTGTAAGTGATCTGTGAGGAGATGTTCTGTGTGCGTAAGTGATCTGTGAGGAGATGTTCTGTGTGTCTAAGTGATCTGTGAGGAGATGTTCTGTGTGTGTGTAAGTGATCTGTGAGGAGATGTTCTGTGTGTCTAAGTGATCTGTGAGGAGATGTTCTGTGTAAGTGATCTGTGAGGAGATGTTCTGGGTGTGTGTAAGTGATCTGTGAGGAGATGTTCTGTGTGTCTAAGTGATCTGTGAGGAGATGTTCTGTGTAAGTGATCTGTGAGGAGATGTTCTGGGTGTGTGTAAGTGATCTGTGAGGAGATGTTCTATGTGTGTAAGTGATCTGTGAGGTGATGTTCTATGTGTGTAAGTGATCTGTGAGGAGATGTTCTGTGTGTGTAAATGATCTGTGAGGAGATGTTCTGGGTGTGTAAGTGATCTGTGAGGAGATGTTCTGGGTGTGTAAGTGATCTGTGAGGAGATGTTCTGTGTGTGTAAGTGATCTGTGAGGAGATGTTCTGGGTGTGTAAGTGATCTGTGAGGAGATGTTCTGGGTGTGTAAGTGATCTGTGAGGAGATGTTCTGGGTGTGTAAATGATCTGTGAGGAGATGTTCTGGGTGTGTAAGTGATCTGTGAGGAGATGTTCTGGGTGTGTAAGTGATCTGTGAGGAGATGTTCTGTGTGTGTAAGTGATCTGTGAGGAGATGTTCTGGGTGTGTAAGTGATCTGTGAGGAGATGTTCTGGGTGTGTAAGTGATCTGTGATGTTTGCACAGCTCAGAGATGCACAGCCCTGTTTACAAACACTCAGTATTGCTCCAGGGAAATTCGCTGCCTCTGCAGGATCTTGTTTTTCTGGTGAGTCAGCAGCTACTCATTGCTTAAATGATGCTCTTGTTCTCAGAGTACTCTTGGATGCCTCCTGAACATTTTTTCCAAATAGGAGACAATGCCTTGTGGGATGCAAGATGCAATTCATCTGACAGTCATGGATGGGATGCATTGCTACAGGGCAGAACTTCCAAGCTGCAGAAAATGCTGGTCTCTAAAGCATTTCTTGCATCTATTTACTGGTTTCCCATACCTTTAGTATTAAATTGAGGTCTTAAAACAGACTAATTTTCTAGAGTATCTTTGGCAAACCAGTTTTAACAATATTGAACTTTCTGAGGTTTTATTGAGACTACATAGTCATTAAAAAATTAAGTGAAAACTCTACTTCAGGCCAAGAGCAAAACACCTTTTGCTAATACAGATCTCAGGGGAAAACATAGGATAAGCCTTCAGAGAAAGGTGATTATTTTCTACTTTTCCTCCTTTGCCTCATCACCCTTTCTGAAAAGCTGAAAAACCAAGTTTGCCCAGGAAGGCAAGCTGGACTGCTCAAACAACTTAATAATTGGAGCTTGGGCAAGATAATTCATGTTTAGATGCAGGATAGACATAATCAAGTACAACCTGCAGCAGTATCCATTTTCCAGCACTGTTTTCCAGCAGTGATGTCTAAACTGAAATTTGACAAATTAGCCACTATAATTATTCCACAATTTATTCCACTGTGAGGATTGGAAGTAAATGTAGGAAGGGAATTATCCAGTTCTCATTTGGAATTCAGCCATTGTTAAACAAACTGTGGGTAGTGCATCATCTGAGCAGAAGCTGATTCATATCCATTCAGCATAACTTTGTTTCAGTATCTCTTACTTGGAAATATGATTTTTTACAATAGTTGTTTACCTCTATGCCCAGCAAACCCCTCCTAAATAAGTCATAACTATTGATTTCTGACATTTCACTCATGTAAATCATGTCACCTATTTCAGCAACAGGCTTTAGGTCTCTGTGAACCAGCCTTCTAATAATGGGATACAAGGTATACAATAATTTAATTTCTCTAAGTCCTGCCTTTTTATTATTGTTATCAATGATTTTACTCAAAATAAGTATTAATTTTCTGTCACTTTTCCTCTTCTGTAGCTAGTTTTCACTAGTCTTCTTTATTGATCTATAGGCTATCTGAACAATACCTTTTCTTTTCCCTAGAAGACCAGCATCAACCCTCCAAACCAGCAGCATGTACAACACACAGACATTTTACATTCACAACTTGTCACATTTCATTTGGATATCTTAAAGACAAGACACTTAAAGACATTACTCGGATTTCTTCATCTATCCAGCATTCATTTTTGTTTCTCCAAGCTACCCCACACTGCAGAACAGTGCTCACAAGCACATCCCTTACCCTCTCCTCGAGGCTGAGTGCAGCCCCAGCCTTGGTTTGAGTGGGCAGTGGTCAGTTCTGTGGCTTAGGGACAGTTACAGAAGGTTCTTCCCATCCTCAACATCAGTATTTCAAATTAAGACCCCCCCTTTGCAGAGATCAACACATCCATTTTTTTTCTGGTGGCCTGAACAGCTGCACACATCTGTCCTGAGCATTTCACCAGTTCCACCCCATGGAGGAGCCTCCTCGTGTCACCTCCGTGCCCAGGCGCTGACATCGGTGCAAACTTCAAACGCTGGCAATTCAAACCCCTGCTTTAAAAACCACTCCAAACCACTCCAGTTCAGGAGTTCACCGAGTGACTGGCTGTGATTGTGAGCTGCAGTGCTCATCTCCTCCCCCTCACTAACAAGGAGCTATTAGCCACTCCGAGATTTCAAACAGCCAGCCTGATCAAAGGCCCATGGTCACCGCCACAGAAACCAACAGAGACTTAAAAAGAATAAAAAATGCGTTCTCAGTGCTGCTGTAAAATATGCACATACGTGTTCCTCTGCCTAGCAGGGAGTAGCAAAGCTGAATATGGGAACTATTTCCTATTTATATGTAAGCTTTAGTTTAACCTCTGGATAATTTGGGCAACAAAAATTATGTGTACATGCTGAGTAGGAAATGATTACAAAATAGATAATGAGCTAAACTTGTTTACTTATTGTGGAGAAATATTCTCTCTTTTACCTCACTTATATCAGGCTCTGTATTCATACAGGCTATTAAGCATAGCACAAAGCAGTAAAATAAAATCACACAACCATTTTTTTAATATTGCTGGAAAAGGTAGAAAGAGGGTGATAGCTGGAAAACACCCAAACAATGCAAAGCTTCCAACATGTAGGTGGTGTGACTGACTGAACAATCCCAAAGTGGTACAAAAGCTACAGAAATAAGGGACCAAACCACAGGGAGCAAGGTTTTGGGTTGGATTTCTAAACTGTACACCTTGGTATTGAAGATACTGAGACAGCAAAACTACAGGAATGATGCAGCCTGATTGATATGTTTTGGAAGCTCATTGTCACTGTTGATGGAACAGCATCCTGCTATTTTGGCTACTTGTAGTATTTCTCTTACATGTGGTTTTGCTGATCCTAGCCAGAAAAAAGGCGGTGTGGTTGCTCTTTCCCTGGGTCTCCTCTACCCCAAGTCATAGGCGTCTGTTTCTCTTTGAAATTTTTTCTTTTACATGTATTTCATGTGGTCATAAGACCAAATCTAGGAGATAAACAGGCAGATAAACAGCAACAGAGCCATACAAGCCTCTTCTCCCTATGAATATGCCCAAAGTCAGATGTTGCCATACAGCCAGGAGATGATCCCTTTTCTTGGCTTCAGCCTCCAGGGCTGCCTGTGTGCTTCCCTCCGGCTCTGGGACAGCACACAGACCTCTGCACTGCTCCCACCCTCACCTCAGGAGCAAATGGAAACTTCATCTATTTCTCAGGCTGGTTCAGGGTGCCTTCATCACAGTCTAAGGCCAGACACGTGTTGAGGTATCAGCTCAAGAGGGGCTTGGATCTCACTTCCCACTAATGAGCAAGTACAGCCAGAATCAAAATCTGCTTTCTGCCTCAGGCAGCAGGTTAGCAGAGATGAAGAGAAACATTTCTAAGAATCCAAGAACATGAAGACTGTAGGATTTTTTAGTCAAGGTTGCATAAGATGCAAATGCAGACATTTAAAGTAAACACAGGGCGTTTTGTGCTATGCCACTTGAAAGCTTCAGCACATTCACTACATTGTTTTTTAAAAAAGCCAGTATGTCTCAATTACGATAATGCCAGCAACATACACATCTGCAATCTCATGCTCTCAGCTATTTCTTATCAAACACACTAGAAATGTAATTGTGGGTCAAACAACAACTGGAGCTCAAAGGATTATTACAGCAGCCTGACCATCACACATCAGTGCTATAAGCATTCCTCAACAGTCTGATTTCCTCAGAAAAATAATTCATTAACTTAATATGCCACAAAAACAAGATGACAGCTCAGGAGCATGCTATATATAATGCAGAACTCTATAGAATTCAGCAGTCTGATTCAGTGAGATGACTTTAGGCCCAGGTGCCACCCATTCTCTGGGCTGTGTGATATTTCCTGCTCTGCTGCTCAGAGCTGGTGCAGAAACTCATATTGTCCTGCCATTGATTCTTAAAGATGCAGCTGGATTTCTTCAGTATTTATTTTGTACACAGACAAAAGTTCAGAAGCCACCTGTAACTACCTTATCCATGCTATGAGTTCTAATTCATTTTGATGAATCTTTTCTACAAAGAACCTGAGCAAGAACTGTGTGTTGACAAACCTGGTGCCAAGTTTCTTCCTCACAAATATATTTCTCTGTGCATGCCATAGTTCTGCAGAAACAAGTGTGCTTCCAATTTGGAACAACTTATTTGGTTATGTCAAGGATTCATTTAGGACCTCAGGAAGGAAGGAGGAACACTGTAGACAGTAAGGGACAGTGAGAGAAAAAAAATGAAATAAAAAGAGAAAATGTTTTAATAAATGTCTTGAAATTACTGTTGGATTCTTCGTGATGGGCTTTGCCACAGTGTTCTTGCAGTGATCAGCACCAGCTGGCTGCTCAAGCTTTCCCCCTTTCTGTCCTGGTGAGGCTGTTCTCACTGCAATACTCCTACGCTGCTGTGAAATTACCTCCAAGAAGGAGCCCAGTTGGGCTGTTGATGCAAAGCCTAACTTGTATCAAGGACCTTCCACAGGCAGGATTGATTTCTGCCTGTAAGCATGGTTTGGTTTTCCAAGTACTACACTCGTAAGGTTTTGTTGCAAAATCAGCTTTGAGCTATGTAAGCCACAATCACTGCGAGAAGGTTTACACACACTCAAGGTAGAGCATGCACAGATCTTTGGCAAACATTCTCTCATTCTGAAATGTAAGCTAAAATCATGTCTTTTCAAGGCTAAGTTCTGCTTACACTCTACTAAGTGCTTATGTGTTTAGACCTGAATAAAAAATTATGGTATTTTGTAAATAAAATGTAAACAGCTCTGATATGGATCACAATCCCTATTTCTTTTTGACAGCATAACTGCATAGCTCAAGCAGAGTCAAGACAGCTCTTGGAAAGTGAGGGAACGGCAGAGAAGTGGCAGAATCTCTCTAAGTGCCTCTGTGCAGCTGCAAGGGCTCCTCCTTGCTGTGCACAGCTGAGAGGGGGCACTGCAGTGTGGGTTGGGATGCTGCACACCAGGGCACTCAATTCAGAGGTGGTTTCAGCCTGGCAGGAGCAGATCATCAACCCCTTCTCTTCTTTCCAAAGAGCCCATGCAGAAGGCAAGCTTCACATAGAGTGAGAGCACAAAACATCTGTTCACCTCACTTGGAGATTTATTTATTACACGCTTCCATTTTGGCACTCCCCAAAACTAGCAAACTCAGTTGAACTCTATTGTATTTATTGGGAGAAATACTCATGGCTAGGACAAGGCACCAGGTAGCTTTTAGCAGTCCAGACATGGAGGTAGCTTTATTTATCTAGAAAATATAAGTGTACTTGTTTGAGATACCAAAGCATTGCCCAGAGCTAAAAGTATCTGTATTAAAACTGGCATTTCAGCAAACACGTATGGGGAAGATACCAAAGGCTTAGGTTATCTTAGTTCGCATAAGAGGCTGAAAACTTAAATTAGTTTTTAGTATTTTTACTATAAAAAGTGATAGATTGAAACAGGTATTGTGCTTATAAGGGTATACTCTACTCAGGAAATATAAAAGGAAAAAATTACCACCCAAAGAATTCTTCCTATTTCAGTGGTATATATCAAATTTGTGATTGAATGAATCACGAGCAGCTCATAAATCCTCAGAAATATACATGGTCAAATAAGGACTTGCTATAGATTTTAAGAGTTAGCAACAACATTAAAGAATTTCATTTAAATCAATGATGACCTCATACAGGAGCACAACAGTAATTTAACAGTTCACTCACTTTTTACCTGCCAGGCACAAACAAGAGCCACTGGCATGTCAGCATGTCCCTGACTCCCCCCACTCCCCTCCCCTATTTTTCATTTATTTTAGTAAACTGAAAATGTCATTCTTTGCGCTGTACAAAGGGAGCAGTTTTCAGCTGCAGATAAATTATGCAACTTCTTAGACAAATCAGGCACAAACTTCAGTAGAAAACAGATAAATAACCAAAAAAGAAACGAAAAAACTACTCTAGAAAGCTTCCTGAAACTTCCATTACTGAACAGGACAGGAAGCAAATCTGGGAAGCTGCACAAGACCTGCACAATTCCTGTGACAATTGTGGGACCAGTCCCAAGGCCACCCCCACCCTAGAGATACCTGAGCAAGGGGGATGCAGCAGGGCAGGGGACAGGAGGGAACAAGCTCTGTCCCAGACCCACCTGAGCTCTAACATCACTCCTGGGCCACGGGACAAGGGCAGAGGAGGCTGCTTGGAGCAATTAAAGCTCATTAGAGCTCCCTGGGTCTCGAGGAAAATTGAGGGGCAATGTTTGAACAGGCCCCCCGAAAGTCTGTGAGGGGTCAGCCCTTGTGGCCCCCTCAGGGAAGAGCAGATCCATGCAGGGCTGTTCTCCCCTCGCTGTCCCCAGCACACAAAGCTGCCCACAATTCCCCACCAGCTCTGGGACACCATCATTTCACCCCGTGTGAACATTCAGGGCTGATTCACAGTGGCAACCATAAAGCCTAAAACACACGCCCAGCTTGCAAGAACCCATCCTGGAGACACTGATGCCAACTTTATTAACATTTAAGGGGTACAACAGTGGCCAAAGCTCTCATAAAGCTCTGCTGTTTGAAATTCCTGTGGAACTATTTCATATTTAAAACATCAGTGATAAAGAAGCAGATGTCAAAGCTCAGACAGGGTCCTACAATATGTGCTTGTTTACACCACTGCAAATGGGGAAATGTTACCAATCCCAATTTTTCAATCTCTTAGCAGGGGTGTCAAAGATCAGAGGAGGCTGAAAACAAGCAGAGAGTCTAACCCCAAAATGGCTTGCTGGTTTTTTTTTTTTTTTTTTAATTTCTTCAAAGAACTCCTCAGGCATAACTAAAATAAACAAGACCACTTGACTGCTACATGGTACAATTGAAAACTGTTATGTTGCATGAAAAACAACTCAAGAAATCGCTTGGGGAGATACATCTTTTCATCCTTAGCATTGTACTTTAACAACGTACACAGTGCAAAACTTGTACTTCAGGGGAAAACAGCAGTTGGGTTTTCTCGTTTTCTGCCCCCAGAAACAAAGATATTTCTTTAGAGAAAAAAAAAAATCACCAAAACAAACTAACAAACAACCCCCCCACACCTTTCCCTTTCATGCATATTCATTATCCAGCCAGACTGGAGCAGAGCTTGGAAAGAAGCCATGGATGTGCTGTGCATACACTCAGACATTACCTGGGCCCCTGGCAGTAGGGACAGACAAATATTCCTCCTGTTTTAGTGCATGAATGTAATTTCTCATGCCATTCTGCTGGCTGGGGAAGAGGCTTTCCAGCCTCTCTCCCTTCATAACATGCATACCCTCATCCCTGAGGAATCTGTCAGCCCCAGGGAGGGATGGGAACCCCTCTGGGAGGGAGGGGAACCCCTCTGGGAGGGAGGGGAACCCCTCTGGGAGGGAGGGGAACCCCTCTGGGAGGTTTAGGAGGCCACCAGGGGCTGGCTTGGCCCTGCACCCCGATGCTCTGGGCTCACAGTGTGCTGCCTGCTTCATCCCATCCCTCCTGTTCTGCTTGGACTCTCACCTGAACCACCCCTCTCCAGCCTGCTCACTGCCCAACACAGTCATCTCTATCTAGTTAGGCAAATCTCTGTTTTGCCAGCATGCCAGTCACCACCAAGGACAAGTCAGAACCACTCATTTTTTACAGAAAAAGGTGTTTTCCTCCAGTTTTGTGTCTAATCTTAAGACTGCCAAAATCCTGGCTGTAGCTGAGTACTGAGCACTTCACAAATTATGACAGCAGAATGGTTTTCAAAGTTTGCCAACTCCTATGGTACACTACATTTCACAGAATAGTTAGAAGGGACTTGCAAAAACCATTAAGTCCAACTCTTCCACCAATGGCCCATACAGGAAACAAACCCATGGCCTGGGGATCATGAGCATCCTGCTCTGACCAACTGAGATAATTTTAGTTCAGTTTTAGAAGCTACAACACAGAAAATTAGTTTTACCTGCACATTATTAGTTAAGTTTGTAGTGCTATTGCATCTGTAAACACTTACACACCAGAAGTGCTCTGAAAGGAGCAAAGAGCAGTGAGAAACTATGAATTTAATAAAGAGTACGAATTTAATGCATAGTAATTCCTTGCAACAGGAAAAAACTGCAATGAGATTTTTTAAATTAAAGTGTTGTAAGTAAACACTAAGAATATTTTGGTTCTTGTTTACAGAATCATTAGCTAAAGAAAGGAATGTAACTCACAAAGGAAGGGAAGCTAACATTTGTTGACATTTTCCTGCTTTTAGTTTTTATGTAAACTCAAAGCAATTAAATTATGTTTAAGACATTTTTGCTGTAAGTAGTCTTCATTTACATTCCTAGAAATAGTAATCCAACTATTTTATTGCATTGTTGGGAGCCCTGTAGCAACAGACCAAATATTTAGCAACAGGTCTGTTTGCCATCTCTAGGGCTGGAAACCAAAGACTTGAATCAATTTAATTGCATCAGTGTTTCTCAGCTACCACGCCAGAATGTGTTGTTCTTGAGTTTAAAGGGTCTGTTCCTACCTCCCCCCACAGCAGTCTCTAAATAAACCTATAAATCCTTGTTCTGTAGCACATGAATTATCAGTAGCTTCAAAATAAATGAAGACAAAAATGGTTGAATATTTAAACGTGTAGCAACTCCATCCCATGATAGATCATTTCAAACCAAAATTCATTTTTTTCTTTGATATCTACTACTGCTATAAACTTCCAGTTTATCATATAACATTACAATTTATGGTATAACCAGCTTGTGTACTGACTATAAACCCTTTGTCAATGCCACTGTAAAGACTTTATAGTCCATAAATAATAGAAGAGTGATAGTATCTATCCTTCTTATTTTGCCCAGCACATCCAGAATATAGGGCTCTAAACATGTCAGAGGATCTGCTTGTTTTACATACAATATAGGTTATGTAAAAAAATAAAAAAGCTACATTTCTCTCAGTACTTGGCTTACACAAAGCCCATTCAAATAAATAGAAAAGAAGTCACAGGTGCACGTGATAATTCAGGAACAAAAGATGCACACAAGCAAAAATCAGTCTCAATTTACTGCATCATTCATCTATGGCCAGGGACTACAAAAGATTAATTTCCTACCCCCTAAATTATTAAAGAGAAGATGGCTCTTCTTCACGTAGAATAATGTAGGGGGGGATTTGCTCAGAGCTCTGGATGAAGTGTGTCACCTTTTCCTGCTTCTCCTTGATGCAATCACTTGGTCAAGACATGCCTTTGTCTCCCAATGGAGCAATTCCAGACCCAGCACTGTCACCCGTTTATCTTTGCAGCATAATGTTATTTAATGCTATTTAGGATGGTTTTCTCTGATGTTGAAGCAGAGTGAGCACCAAGACCATTCCTTACGCTGCATCCCTCCATGCTGCCATGGCAAACCAGTGAGACCCTTGCCTGTTGTTCTTGCTGGGCACAAGGAGCTGTGAAAACGTGTGCTTCTGGCTTCTCCTCTGCACACAGATTGCCATGCAAGGCTGGGTATTATTTCCTTCTCCTTACTGCTAGCAAAAGACAAGATGGGGCTGCTTAAAAACCTTGTGACGAGGAAGCGTCACAACTTGACTGTAAAGATCACCTCATTTCCATTCTCTAAGTGGAGTTATTTACACTGAAGGTCATAAAATAAGATGCCAGTTTGTCCCCGAACGCTAAAACCTCTTATCCCAGATGCAGCAGGCAATCAAAGCTGGCCCTGCTCTCAGTCCTTGCCTCAAATATTCTGTAACAGACTGGATTTCTCTCCCAACACAACCCAAGCTTGTTTGCTGAATGTTTTCCAGCTCTTTCAGCTCCTCCTTCACCCCCCTCAGCAGGATGCTGATATTGTCTCACTGGGGACTGCCCCTTTCCCCAAATGCTGGCAGGCACCGCAGCAATTGGCATTCTAGCACCAGCCTTCACCTATTGATCCCACAAACCAGGCTTCTCATGCTCACACACTCCTCCAGTGGATTCCCACGTTGCTCTCAAAATGCCTACAAACTGGTAGGCATTTTCATTTGTGTTTCATAGCTCTTTTATCAGCTCTCAAGCAGTATATATTGACAGCTTTCTCACTGCAAAATATAAGACGGGGTGAGGATTTTTCTCTCTTTTCAGTTCAGTAAGGGAAAAGAAGAAAAAACCCCAAAATTTTAAACAAACCTGACCCTCTTTCATTTCCAAACCTGGGAAGGGGAGGGGTCCCTTCTTGGGTGACACATTGCAGCTCTCCACAGGACCTCATTCCTACAGTTCCTCTAGTGCTAGGTCTCCTTTCAGTGTTGCTGAGTCAAATGCAGGCAACAAAATACCCTTGTGAGTAGATCTAGCACATCTTTAAATGTTGATGTATTCAAATATCTTTATAGAGAATATGACACAATAAGTCTCAGGTGAACCCTTTGGGAATTCCAGGGAAAAGGCTGCCTAATCTCCAGTTAAACAGGCCTATTATCTCTCACTCCCCGTGAGAAAGTGAAGCAGAACTGATTTGATTAAGAGCAAATTAACCTCTCTAACACAGCTACCCAGGGTTTTACACCTGTCACTTTAGTATGACAATTTATATTTATTCAAAAAGCCATGAGACAGTAAATTAAACATTGCCCTAATTAGAAAAATGTCATATGTTACAGTGGGCTAGCAAACTGAACTCATTTCAAACAGTTCTGGTGCAAAGTACATTTCAGCACAGCATTAATACAAGAAGAGTCAATATTTTTTACACTGTCACTTCCAAGCTTAATGCCATCATGCCACAGCTGTATATTTAAAGTTCCATCAAACAATAAGGCTGGACTATATTCAAAGTTCACCACAGACACAAAATTGTTTAGGAAAACTCATCAGCACTTTAATTATCACATACTCCATTCCTTTTCTGTCTTGTAATGTCACAGCGTAAAGCACCTCTCCTTAATTAGATCTGTTGACATGGTATTCTTCCTAAAGTTCTTATGGAATAAATAAAGGCTAAATTCTTCAATAACATACAATATCAAGCATCAAAGTTAGATTAATTTAATCAGCTAATTACTCACAGGTGAACCTCAGTGTTTCAAAAAAAATCTGAAATTGTACAAAATAAATCTTTAGGCATACAGAAACCCTCTTAGACACCTTACAACCATCTATAGCTAATTCTGACAGGACAACAACAAAGACCATGCTGTGACTGCTGCTTAATGAGCCAGGATTCAGCTCAGGGTGGTGTCTGCTCCCGCTGGCATCAGCGGCACCGGGTCCAGGTGAGGGCAGGGGGCAGGCAGGGGAAGGACACGATGGGCAGGAGGGACTGGAGGTCACAGTGCAGCCACCACCCCCTGCAGCTGCCACCCTGCACAGGGATTTGCTGCCCCATGACAATGGCACAGGTCACATTTCCATTGCAGTTTGCCCACAAAGCTTCCTGAAGCAAATCCTCTGGGACTGCTGAGGCTTTCCCACTCCCCAGGAACGCAGGAGAGCCCTGCACTGTGGCAGAGAGGGAGGGATGAGGCCTCTCCCCATGCATGAACTAACTGGTTTGCTCCTAAGTTATGATTTATGAAACAGAGAAGTTGTGAGTTAGGAACCCCATGATTTAAGAGAAGAATTACTAAAGTATTTTTTTTTAACTTATTGTTACTGTTTTAACAGCTTTAGTTCTCTTGCTCTCTAAAATCAGTATGCATACTGTAATTACAGCACAGATAACAAGCCCTGTGATAAATAAATGCATTTTATACAAAAAAACTCTTCAAAGTTGCTCTGAGGAAACTGTATAATAATGAAGCTATCTCAACTCTAACAAGAAAATAATTTAGGTCATTATTCCCAGCAATAAATATTGGACATACACATTTGTTTTCCCTAGTTTGCTAAGAGGAGGCAGAACTATTATTTTTATAAATAGGTACATATATATTTATACATAGAACTTCTGTATTTTATATGATGATCAGTTTTACATACATATACCCATGTATAAACATAGATAAATGTATATATATACATATGTAGAAAACTGTGAAATATATCAGGAAATAATGCAGTTATTCGTCAGTAAGTGAAGGAGACACCACATTTATGGCACACAGGTACAGCATTGCTAAAGCACTGAGAGCTCCTGCTGCAGTACCTGTAGGAGAAGCCTGAATGGCATCTTGCCTCCTCCTCCTCTCCCTCTCCCCATCTGCAGGGCTGCTTCTCCCTCCCTGGCAAGGAGCAGCTCCCACTGAGCCTCTCCTCACTGATCCTGGTCGTTTGCTCCCTTAAGCTCTTTGCGTCTCTTCTCAGAATCCACACATCCTCAGACTTGTATTTGGTCCAGGAAATGCTGAAGCTGTCGACATTCACCTTACTGGGGAATTGATTGAGAAATTAGGGGTTGTCTGGCAGGGTTTAGCACAAAGGATAGTCCCTAGACCTTGCTCCAGAGCCACTGGAGACAGATCAAGCAAGGCAGTTGTTCAACTCTAATGCAGCCGTTATCCCTTATCAAATTTGGTTTTAAATAGATAACATCAAAACCAAAGGGAGCCAGCAGAGGCAGACGTCAAAAAGAGAAAAAATAGATTTGCAGTGGCTGTTTTAGAGCTGTAAGAGTCAATGGCCATTAAGCAGTTCTGCAAATCCTATTTAAGCACAAACAAGAAAAGTCTAACAATAATTCATGTACTGTCTAATGGTCACTAAATATAGGAAGTTCCTCAAAATAGACTATCACATATAACCATTATTTTTATGTATTACCATCAGGCTTCCAGACTCTATATACAAAAGGCCAGCACTGCAGACATAAGGACACTGTATTTTTTTTTAATGACCTCACCTTTCCAGCTTAAGCTGTTCAAGTCACAGCTGTCACCACTAAACAAAAATTTTTTTCATTCTTTAACTCCTAAGACACAGTAGACATATAGCTTCAAAACTGGAGGGTCAGATTAAAGATGCACAGATTATGTGAAAACAGTCTGTCTGCCTTGACATCAACACTCACATTCCATGGAGATAAATTTGTCAGAAATATACAGCCCAGCTCACTGAATTTCGCTTGATTCAGAATAATTTCTGTCTATCACGCTCAATTTAGCTACTTTAAAAACATCTTGGCAATATGTGTGGAGACCACACCAGGGAAAATCTACTAGGAAAACATCAAAACACCCAAAAACAAATATTCTCCTCAAATTATGTCAAGCAACCCAACTCAAAATGGCAGCAAGCACTGCTCAGCCTGTGTTTTAATTTAGGACATCCCTGTCTCACTCTTTGGCTTCTCCTGGGCAGAGCTGCAGAGACAACCAACAACCCAGACTGCTCCATGCTTGTCACCAGTTCAGACTGAATTATCCAATTCCTGTGAGCCAGCTGAATTACAGACTCTTGATACCACAGCATGGGCCTAAATTCACATATCCCACTGCAAGCCTTATTGCTTTCCCCATAAGATTCCAGCATAATATTTTTGTAGTGGGACATTCTCATTGTCTGGGACTGGTTTTGAGAAAGCTCCTGCAAATTTGTGCTTTTACACATATACATATATATACACATATGCATCTATACATACACAAAATATTTTCAGTTTTCCCTTAATATGTTTTTAACCTGCACAAACTCCTTATGATTTGGGACAGGAAACTCCCTCAAGAAAGCAGCAGTGGGGTTGCAAAGGTGTGAATATCTCTTAAAAATCCCATCCTCACGCACCCACAGGTTGGAATTGGTGCAGTTCTTGCTCACCCAGGTGGGTTCTGCTCCCGCAGTCGCATTGAAATGGAGCAAAGGAACAACAGCAGCAGCTCATGGCAGCCACGAGCTGCAGCAGCAGATCCCAGAATGGAATATTTTTAGCAGACTTTAAAGGGAAAGTTCGCTTTCAGGTCGTGGGCTTGTGGATCAGTGAGGAAATAGCAGAAATAACAAGGTGGCACCTTATAATTTAATGCCTTATAATTTAATGATTGAATAAAACAGAGTTAGGGATCATCTGAGAATAAGGCAGATTTTCAACCAAAAAAAAAAACGTTTCTACATTAAAATTTTAGGAATGAGAAGCCTTTGGGTGAAAAGAAATAAAAGAAAATACTGAGAGGGCAGCTTGTTCATACACACCATATGTATCATCAGGAAATTTCTAAGGAAATAGCAGCTAAAAGTTATGAGCAAAATAGGCATATCAGCTTTCAGATACAGTCAATTTGCTATTCTTTTTGAAAAAGCAAGCACTGAAAAAAGAGAAGAAACTGTAGGGGTTATAAAAATAGCTTTTTACAAGGAAAAAAAAAAAAAGAAAGGCCCAAAAAACCAATCAGCAAGCTCTTTCCCTGAGGTACTTTTCAGCCTATAAAAATTGAAAGTTAACAGAAAATGAGACTGCAAGAAAATACTGTAGCAGGAATATCAAATTTGTGTAAGACAAGTGAAGAGATGGGCAGGATCACAGTATGTTTATTGGATCACACAGGTGACTTGAAAAAAGCATTTATTTTTTGTGATCATCAAGACCAGAACACAGGGGAAGTGTTCCCATGTGTAATACCTGGTACCTCAAAATTGTATTTAAAAATAAAAGAAAGGGCCACCTAATTAAAGTGATTAATCTGTTTTTTACAAGAGCATTATAAAAACCAGATTTTCAGCTGCTGGGTGAGTTCAGGCTGCAGTACAATGCTCTTTAGAGAGCACTGGATCAACCCAAAAGTCCAAATGTGTGCATTAAGCTGGTGCCCACTGTCTCCCTCAGAACAAAATGCACACAGCAGTTTGGCTGCTGCTCAGTCTTGTTTGTTTTCCTGAGGTAAAGAAAATGAATCCTGTGAAACTTTCCCAGCTAGCAGAGAGCTGAACAAGCCCCCTGAATATTCAGTCATGTAAAGTCCACGGGTACAGGAGGAGCAAAGGATACAGCCCAGCCTGGAGTTTACTCAACCGCAAAGCCACCCTTCATAGTCCAGGTTTAGACTAAACCATGGCCTAAATCATATGGTTCATGTGCCAAAGACAACCTGACCAACATGGAACTAGCTTGAAAATCATGCAGATACAACGAATATAGGTCATGGTTGTTTTCTTTCTGTGCCTAGACAATAACCAATCTTAGTAAAGCATCACAGTACACAATCATGTAGTGACAGAACAAGGGGAAATCACCTTAAATGGAAAGAGGATAGATTATATTAAATCTTAGAAGAAATTCTTCCCCATGAGGGTGGTGAGGCCCTGGCACAGGTTGCCCACAGAAGCTGTGGTTTCATCCCTGGAGGTGTCCAAGGACAGGAGCTTGGAGCAGCCTGGCCTGGTGGAAGTTGTCCCTGCCCATAGCAGAGGTGGAATGGGATGAGCTTTAAAGCCCCTTCCAACCCTGTCCATTCTATGATCCTATGCCTTACCAAAGCCATAAAGCAGCCACGATCTCTTTGCTGCACAAACCCAGGAGTGGTGGCCTCTGATGAGCACTGAGAGGTTAGCAAAGAGGTGACATGAGTAGAGCTGATTGCTCTTCTCCTGAGCCCCTTGGACACCAGAGCAATTGGCAATCAAAGGCTTCAGCATCACCCAAAAGCCTCCTCCGCAGCAAGTCCCCAAGCAGAAGTTTCCCACACACTCAGGGAGTGCTGGGGAGCAGGGTTTGGGCACTGCTCTCCTGGTGGGGTTTCAGGTTGGAGTTCAGGTATCAGAAGACTGAAACCACAGTCAGTGTCTGCTGAGGGGAGCAGAAAAGCAAAACACAAAACCATTTCCCAGTCTGCCTAACTTGTATTTTGTTGTCCTCATGGACAGCTGTGATTAGTTAAAAGCTAAGAAAATAGCTTTAATAAAAGAAAGAAGTACTGGAACAGAGCCAGCAACAATTTTTATGGTTCTGACACCTTAATAAAAACATGCTGAGTTGCCATTTCAGTTTTTTGTAGGGTGCAGTTAGAATTATATCCTCAGATACGTGAATCCAATATGATCCCTTGGAAGCAAAAATCAGCAGTGTGCCATATGCTGTATATCCTAAACACTAGTCAAAATAGCCTCATTTCATCTGACAGAACAAAGAACTGTCTGGATGTTGCATCTTTTCTTGGCAGACCAGATAGACTTATTGGTGTGTTTGTTTCAGGACAGCAAAATCACATTCAGTGCTTGTGTTGCAATCATGAAAAGAGAAACACGAAGAGAAATATTAATATCCTTTTTCTGGGTTTTGTGGAATTTCACATTCGCATTATATCTTGGCCATGAAGGGTCAAACCTGGATGTTTTCTGAAGGAAACAAACAGCTTTTCCTGCACTCAAGGGACAAAACTCAGTATTCCAGAGGCTGTTGAACAAACTTATGAGTCCTTTTTTCTAAAAAAAAAAAAAAAAAAAAATCTTTCGGCATTTACTGAGCATAAATAATGAGTTATGTAGAATTACTGCTTAGGAAATGGAAAGCACTAAATATCAGTATTGCACAGTCACTGTGGGACTCGGGCCACAAACACATCACAAGTCCCTCCCACCAAAAGCCCACTCTTTGCACAGTTGGCAAATTCCATCTCTTTTTATCCTCTGGTGAGTAAACAAAAGGGTTATATTAAGCAATTCATTTTTGGGGGAAAACAAACAAAACCAAAAAAACCCTCACAAACTTAGCCATGAACTAATTGTTCCTGAATAACTTCCTTATCCCCAGCCAAGGGAACATGCACAGACTTGGCCATCTCATCAGCGACCACCCAAGGCATCAGCTGCCCATCTGACAAGCCACCCTTTGCTACCATTTGCTTAACTGGTGCTTACTGGCATCAGATTCAATGGCCTTTAATTCACATTAATGGTAGAGTTGATGTGCCCTCAACCCACAGTTTATTTGTTTCTAAAACAGACACTGGTAGCTGATGGCATAAAACACATCAAGATGGAAAAATCAAATTGAATATTGAGCTCATATGTTGAGAATTAGTGTTTTTTCTTGTGAAAATTAAGTTGATTGGCCCAGTTTTCAATTTTTCAGTCAAGCCACTTATTCTAGACAGGACACAACTTTCTTATTGACAGAAACTAATATTTCTTCCCACTCATTTTTCTAGGTACACCATTAAAAGGGAAAAACAAAATCTAAATACACACCCAGGTTTGGGGACACCTGAGGGTGTCAAGGGATTGATTGCTGTATACAGGAAAGAAACTTGGGTCAAACAAATGAATAAAAAATAGATGTGGGGCCACGGAAAAGTGGGGAGGGAGCAAAAAACCAGTTACACAGAAACAAATGGAGTGCAGATTTCAGTAAGTAATAAATATAGATCTTGAGAATACCTCGTGGCAGTTGCAGTGAGGTGCCATGGAGTGGTATATTATTGCTCCTTACATGAATGATCTGCTGGGTCTACAGCTGAGGGCAAGGCAGGCAGACAGTGTTATCCATTGCAGAGTCTTTAATGAGACAATGTGAAGTTCAAGTTGCACACCATGCAATATTTTTCTTCCCTGTTCAATCTGTATTAAGTCGATATTCTGCTAAAACCTAACATTTGTTGCATTTTTCCAATTTAGTTTCTGTCAATGTCCCCTAAAAGTGCTGAGCCTATTAAACTGACATCACCCACACAAATTTCAATAAGGGCACTGTGGTGAAAAACACGGTGGAGCTGAGGCTGTGCTTTGGGGGAGCAGCTCAGCTTCCCCTTCTCTCCACATCTGCACGAGTTTGTCTTTCCATCAGCACCTGGAAGAGCCCACAGAGATGCACACTGTGCCCCAAGGCTCCCCTCCCATTTTATTGACAGCAAGGAATAAGGAGCACTACGGAAGTAGATGGCGGCAGTGAAGTTTAAAACCAAAATATTTAACCAAGTGTATACAGAGCTACTTTGATATCTGCAGAGCTGTGTGAGCTGCTACATTACACACAGTTGCTTCCAGGCCCTCCTGCTCAATTTTAATTATTTGTTGAAGGTTACTAATATCTCCAACTTTCCTATCCAATCCTTCAGCTAACTACAGAACAAAACACTTTTTGTTTTATTCTTTTCCGTGTTGTTTTTCATTCTGAAAGGTCCCACACCACCTAAATGACTGCAAGGCATCTCCAGAAGATGCATCACACAAAAAAAAAAAAAACACCACATGTGGGAGAAAAAGCCTGACTTGTTCCTCTTTGTTTATCATAGCACCAAATCAGATGTTGAGCTAAGCAAGAAGGTTTACATTAACTCCTGTAAACTTACCAAACATCAATCAGCCAAAGAAAGATGAGGTTGGATGGCTCTCTCCCTCCCCCCCTGTTCCAGGTGATACCTCTGCTTCTATTCCCCTTGTCAAAGGGATTGAGAGCTTAGAAAACTAATGCTAAGAGCAAAAGTCCTTTATAATACTTTATAATTTAAAGACACCCCTCTTGTAAGGAATAGAAACTATTAAAGTCTCTTCACAATTTCTTCTTCTGTACATCTCTGAGTTTCTATAATGAATGAACTCTGACTTAGTACAGATGAACCCAGCAAAGGAAGGAGCACTAACAAGGTGACAGCAAACCTAATAAGGCAATCCTCAGGCAGGCAAATTACACTTTTCCAAATTTGCTGAGAGGCAGGACAAGAGTGGATTTCATAGGGCTGGAGCTTCTGATGTAACTGAGACAGATTTTGGGATAAAAAGGAGACAAGGACAAAGTCTCTAGTTGGACTGGGGCTTGTTGTAAAAGGACTTGGGATGATTTAGGTAATGGAAAATTACAAGGAGCATTGCAACACTCCAAAATATTTTCAAATGACATCTTACTGCACAATGGAAAAATAAAAACTGCAGTGGATGGAGAAGTATGTCGTACTATAACAAGAAAAAATGCTGAAATGTATGGAAAATATTTTCTGTCATTGTTTAGGTTTCTTTTGTGTTGAGGTAGATAAATTACTACAAATTATTGAACCACAAAATACATAATAAAGAGAAAAATGCAAACTAAACTGAATAGGGGAAACCAGCTTAATCTATAAATCATACCTGGCCCACACTCTTACAAAAGTAACACCTTAATCTACATCTGACCCACTAAAACACTCTCTGCTCTTTCAGGTAACATCTTCATTGGGACAGGCACAAATTTGACATGTACGATCCACTCCAAGCAAATAGCAAGAGATTGCCAAATTTGCCTCTATAAATCACACCAGTCCTGTTTTTTATCACATGACAAAACATGAAAGAAGAGATTACTTTGGTAATGCAGCATAAAGGAAAAAAAGGTTAATTCTTGAATGCTTTTAGAGTGCCACAAAGCCTGCAGTGATTCACTAAAAGCACTGAGCAGTTCTTTAGGATGTGCAGAGCCTCACCCACAGAACCTCCCCAGCTCACAGGGGAACCACCCAGAGCTGGGCCAGGTTGCAGAGAAGGCAGCAATGAAGATGACTACAAGTTCTGAAATGGTGATTTTGCTCCCAGTTTTCTCCCTGATTACAGAAACTGTGTTTTAAAGCAAACAGAATGTGAAGAGGCACTGCTAAAAGCTGTTGACACAGTACAAATGAGATCACAAATTAGAAGGGATGTGCCAGTTAATGAACACAGAGCTGTTGAGCAGTGTAAAACAGTAAACTCTAAATATTCTTCCCAACATTTTTCTTCATTTTCTTCAAAGAACTCCACTGCTGAGAGTTTCATATGTTAATCTGGCTTGCAGTGTCCTTTTATGTGTGTTTTACAATGTTCTTTTTTTCCCCTCAGAGACTTGAATGCCTTCCCACGAGACCACATCCCTTCATACTTGCAATGTAATTGGAAATGTTACACATGCATATTTTAATAAATTTTTAAATGAAACTCATTAATGTGGTCTGTTTTCTGACACTGGTTATTGTGTCAGCACAAAAGTGAGAACATCACCTTTGAATCTTCACAACCACAGCCACATCCCTGCCTTAAAGGTGGCAAGAGCTGGTTCTGGCACCCAGACTGAATTCCTTGATTGTTAAATAAAGCCCCAAAATACAACAAAGTGAAAATAATCTTTGCAAAATATGAAGAAAAAAAAGGCAGTTTCATTTTCATGTTTTCAAATAAATTATTTTCACTTTTTTTTTCAAATATAGACTAAATGTTCGCACAAATAATCACTGTACATCAGGAATATGCTCTATTTCCACTTTACCTGCTATGCAATGCAGTAATAGTTACTTCTCTATTTAAGTGCAGGCAGATCTCTAGCACTTATTGTGAAAAGTGCAAGACTTGTTGATTTGATGTAGCTATGCCATTTCCATAAGGAAAGATTTTCCCTTATGATGTGGGAGCACAGAGGAATCAGAGTCATGCAACATCTCTAAAATAATGGAGGCAGCAAAGGTCAAGGATTCTTACTGAATCTGAAAGATTACAGCAATAAAGGCTTTAGAAAGCACTCTGGAAGTTGTATGGAAAGGATATCACTCTCCCCTAAATTTTATAACTATAAAAGCTAACCTACTGCACCAGTAAACTGCAGCTTCTCCAAGATAAAAATAAATCTAAGAATCCATGGAGGAAAAAAAGGAAAAGAAGGTTGGAGAATGGGAAAACACCATTATTGGCCCCTTCATCCTTCCTGGCAGAAGATAAATACAGCCATGATCCAGAGAACATGAAAATCAAACCCTACATGTTGGGAATTTCTTTACTGTTTTCTTATGGGAACGTTCATCTTATATTTTTCTTATAACAAATTCCTTGTTACCTTTCCCTCAAGAGATGGATGAGTTCCAAAGCCAGTTGCATTTGCCTCCCCAACAACATATGCTTGTTGTCATGCCTACAAGACACTGCCTGGGCAGGCAATATTGAACATGACCAGCTTTCTTCATGCTTCTTAAAAAGAACAATGAAATCATGGAGAATTTTGCCCAAGTAAGCACATCCAGGCTTTTCCACAATAATTCTCCAAGATATTTTTTTTTCAGCCAGAACACACTTCCCATTTTAGAGAGATGAGGAATCAGAAACAAACAAAAAGCCTTGAACAAAATGTCGTACAATAACAGCAGAGGAATTGGGAAAAGAAACAAAAGAAGCTGTGGGAAAGAAACCTCAGAATTGCTTGTGGTCTAATAGGAAGGACTTCAAATTTAAAAAAGGAAAAGTAACGTATTTACAATACTAGATAGAGACAAACTATTTTGCCTTCGGCCTCAGTTTATCCATGCAGGAAATGAATTATTGCTGCAAAAGCTGAAGCGTTTTCTCTTTATTGCAACTGTTCAAGTTGAGGTGAGAACACTGTTTCACCCTTATTTATGAAGCAAAAATAATATTAATGCCTCTACCTCTTAAGACACTTGTCAAGTGTTAAAAGGAGTGAATTCATAAAACTTTCAGTGGTGTCAAACATGGATTGTGACCTAACATAACATCCTACCCTATTATTGACCTGCAGTTTGGCATGGAAGGGTTTCTGCTCACTGTGCAGAGCTCCAGTTATGATGTGATTTCATTATAACACAACACACTTGAATTGTGACTCCATTAAATGAGAAATAGATGGCTTTGCCCGATACAAAGCTTTGATGTCTAACAGCTTCAATGCTAATAAAGGTATTATCACCACAGGTGTACATTACATTATATTCATTAATTAGGGAACAAATTAAAAATTTTCCAGGCTATACTAATTCTCAGTCTTTGAGATAACTCCTTCAAGAGGGGAAAGGAGAGGTGGGTGTGATAAAACAAGTTTAAAGTTAAGACGTGGCAGAGCAGCAGTGCAGTCTGCAATAACTCCTGAGCCTGGTCAGCCTCCATGCCAGCAATCGGCTCCATGCTGCCTTTTTTTTTCTTCCTTATATGTGCTATTGTGAAATCAAAAGAGATGAAAGAAATTATGCTCAAAAAGTTGCTATGGGCAAAAAGAAAATGCACCTTCTATGTCCAGTCATTGCCTTCCCAGTACCCATAATTGAAATATTAACAGCCTAATCAAAGGATCATTATTAGTGCAGATTTAATCATTAGAAAATGGGAAAAAAAAAAGAGAAAACTATAACAGAAACAAGTCTTGATAACCAGAGCCTCACAGAATGTGCTGAGGGAAGGGACCCACAGTGAGGGGGAGAGGGGCACAGCCACAGCACTGTCACTGCATGGAGCAGGGCCAGCCAGGGCTGGGTCCCAGCTCCCCAGAGGGTGCTCACACTCTGCAGGAGCAGCATGCTTCTCAAAATGCTCCTCTCCACGATGGCTTTGCTAAGAGGTTTTGTGTTCAGCATCCAGGCTGTTTTTCCAGCACATCCATGTGTTCAGGACAGAGGGCTTGTTCATTAGCTGCTGGCAGGAGCCCACCAGGCAATGCACAGGCTCCTACTACCTCGTTTTAGCATTTTAATTACACTCTGACACTAATTGCGCAGGGTGGCTTGCATGACAAAAGTTGAGAGTTGACAGAAGAGAAATGGTCCAAAAGTTTAGATTTGAATGAGTTGGCAGCAAAAAGAACAGCAGGAAGGCAAATAAAAGCCATCACAGCCTGATAAATCAAGCAAACCTTCGTCAACCAGGATTTTTGATGGTAAAATTTTCAGAGGCTGTTGGCTGCACTGGCAGACAAAGCACATTTTGTGTGGGCTGCAGTTCCTGAGCAGGTGAGTCATGTTCAGAAATGACACAAAGCTGACCAAGCCATTCAAGTGCTTTTGAACATTTCCCCCACAGTCACTTGGGCTCCTCCAGGTCAGCCGCAGCTGCAGAGCAGAGGGAACATTGTCACCCACATGGTTCCACTGGCAGGGCTCCCTGCCACAGCACCAAGCCAAGTCCTGGCTGCTGCAAAAGCACTCAAGGTCTGCAGGAAGAGCCCTTCGTGCACATTCCCAACACCTTTTAACAGCATCTTGATTGCCAAGGCATAACCACCCCTTATCACCCACAGAAACCTTAAATTTTGAAGTGGTCATTCAGTTTTCTCGGCCATACCTTGTGTTAGTTGTGTAATGCATTTCCATGACAAGAGCAAACGGCTTTAAAATAATGTCCAGCAGTCAAAATTTCATTGCACAGCCTCTGAGGTTATAAACCATGCTACATGTAGGCCAACAGTGCTTGAGCATTTCACAGATAAACACACACACTCTCTCTTTTTCCTTAACAGCTATGTTACTCTGAGAATAAAAGGTAGCAGCAGCTTGAGTGGCATTAAAATGAAGGGAAAGTGCAAATAAAATTCAGATTTATTTCAGTTTCATTTCTACTTAACTGCAGTTATTCATAACATCTAAATGCACATTCACTGCAGTTTCTAGATGCAATATAGTAGGTTTTATGCAGTTAAAATGAGTTTATGTACAAGAGAATTGCCACAAGGCAATTCAAAACTGCTTTTCAAAAACCCTTTTCCAAACTAAGTTGTATAGTAGTAATTCTATTTGTGGTGTATCAGCTGGCCCAGAACTAAAAATTCAAAATTACCAGGAAGAAATCTAGGATTAACAAAAAAAAAATCGTAGAATCTATATGAAATAGCTAAACATATCACATGAATTAAACAAGAGGAAAAATGACAACAGACTACTCTTGCTTTGCTTGGTGACACACTTGCAATGTAAGCATATATCTGCATTCTTAATCCTGATCCATTTTTCATTTACCATACCTTAGAATTTTTAATGTCCCCCAAGTTCAAATTATTAATCATAATTTGCATGTAGTGCTCTCCAGTTTGTTTTATGTGCACTTAGAAAGACATCAAACCATAAAGATATTAAAGGACTTCTATGATACCTTCTTCCTTTATGGTTAAAATAGCTTTTCCTCTGGAATTTATTAAAACATTGGAGGAGCCCCTCTTGGTCTCCATATTGTTCCACAATGACATTTTCCATGGATTTCTTGTAGCTCTTCAGAGGTAATTTCAAAGATGAGGGAATGATTCACTCAGCCTCACTTGCCAGCCACAGAAGGAAATGCACTTTCCAGAATCAGTAAGAATTTCAAATTCTCCAATTCACTGCACCCTCTCTGGGAATAGCCTGCCATTTTAAGCTCCCACGCTGACAACAAGTTGCATGTGCTTCAAACACAACCAGCCCTCCTCCAGCACCAGAATCACACACAGGGACTTCATTATCTGTACTTGGGCTGTAATTGGAGACCTCAAGTGAGGTTGTACAGAGCAGAGTATAACGCTATTTCAAAGACTCATTAAGAGGTACCCTGTGCCCCAAAGAGTTTACAAAACAGCTACAAAAAACAAGGAAAGAGGAGCCAAAAGGGAGAGGGAGTGCCAGGAGGAAGGTATCTGATTCACTTGTATGAACTCATGAGTAGGAACATTTCTTGAGTCACTAAGCACAAAGCACTTAAAAAACTGCACTCACAACTCCAGTCCAACAAGAACTGCCTTGTATCCCTCTCATTTTTAAATAGAAAGAAGGATGCTGGAAGAAGCCAAGAAGTTGTTAGCATTCCTACAGCTGCAACAAACTAAAAATTGTACAAAAAAAAAATCTCCACTCAGAAAAAGATCAATGGCTCCCAATCATTATCTGAGCAGAATATTAAAGTAAGACATGCATAATAAAGTAATTTTGTTTCATTTTTGAAAAGTGATGGCATTTAGCGAGATTCAGTAAATTGTCCCTTTCAGCACTAATAACACGTTCATAGCTTTCCCCACCAGACGTTCCATAATGGCAATATAATAGGATTGCAATGACAATTAAATGATTGCATATTTTAGGGCAATGGAGGGTATCCACGAGGGCATGAACCATTAGCAAAATGGCAACATCGTCACAGGAATTGTCATGCTTTGGCAAAAAAACTGAGGAAGCAGAAGCACTGGAAGGGAGCAGGTATTCAATTCTCACACCATCGTCCTGACTTAGGAAAGCAGAGACACTTAGTGCAAACTGAGAGTGAATCTTAAAATACCCAACAAAAAGCCAAGTTTGCTTTCAGCCCTTCCTCCTCTCTCTGCCCATCAGAGGGATTCACTGAAGGTCAGGCGTAGCCTTGGCTGACACAGCTCAGGGGGGACAGCAGGGAGGGTCCTGCTGTCACCTTCCCCTTTGGAGAGGTCCCTTCCCCATGACCCAGCTGGGAGCTCTGCAAAGGCCACTGCCCTGAGTACCCTCACAGTGCCTCACACAGAAAACCCACCATTCCTCAACACAATTTCTACATCATTTCTAGAACTCATCTTGAATTTGTTATATTGCTGTGAAATCCCAATGATGGCTCTCTGATGTGGCAGAGAGAAGGGTGTAGCAGAATGCCTTTAAGTATTTATTATCCCTTTATTTTATATGCATAAATAGTGGTCACTATCTGCTGAGAAAGTATTGAATAACAACTCTGGGAGTGTTTGTGCCCATACACCCAGCACAGTGCACGTGGCCAGGCCATTATTTCCCAACCCTAGAAACATAAATCCACTAGAATTAAAAGCACTTGGAAATAAACCCTCTAGAATTCAAAAAACTGAAACCATTGTTTTCTTTTTTTCATAGCCAGTGAAATGAAAATTAAATTACAATCACTATTAAACTAGCAAAAGTTAGCCAATAGTTATCTTCTTCAAGATGTTTACCACACTTCAAATTACCACATGGACATGAATTGGGATGGAATTAACTTACTCTGTGTGTAACCCTGTGCCTTATCTCCCCACAGGCCTGTAGGCACCGCTAGAACAAGAAGCAATATGCTGTCCTCCACCAGTGCAATACCTGATTCACTACCCTGTCAGAGCACACCTTCATCTCCTTCCAATTACTGAAACACCCTCCTGAACCCCAGTCAAAAGATTGTGATCCTGGGCATCCCATCCTTCTTCCTTTTGTACAGGAGAATTACAAATTGCATTGATGCAGGCAGAGGATACTGACACTGAAGAAAAGTCAGTCAACAATAACCTTCAGCTCATCAGAGAGAAGCTAAACAAATTCATGCATACCATAATAGACAGACATGCTGCTTATTAATGCCTAGAATTCATCTTCTGGAGAGGCCATTGAGGCTGCAGTCTATTCATTATGAAAGCACTCCATGATTTCAGAATCTTAACTCCTCTTTTTTTTCCTAACATAAAAATTGCAAATACTTGAAGTTGCCTTCGAGGAGCTGAAACCTGCAGCAGTTCTCAGTGTCTTTCTTTGTTGTTGTTCCCCAGAAATACTATAAAACTACTTTTGAACTTGCTTCTAACTGTCTCTAGAACCATAAAGTTGGAACAGGGAACATCTGCTGGTAGCACAGCCTGGAATGCATTATTTATTTATTACTTGAAAGGAATACCTAAGAGTCCCCACTCCTGGAGCCTGCTCATCTCTGCATGCTGCTGAGACAGCTCTTAAAAGCAGCAAAGTGACAGGAGAGAAACTTTCAGAGAGGTTCTCCCAGGCCTGCCACGTAGCTGGGAGGCACTAAAGGCTGGCTCAGGTGTCCTGGCATATGGGACTCCCTGAGAGATGTCAGCACGTGGCTCTGCCTGGTGAGAAATGAACCTTCCCAGGCATGCAGAGCAGCCCATCACACTCAGCCAAAGAGCAACTGAGAGAGCTCTGGAGAGCAGCGGCAATTTGAGAACCACATGAGTCCTCCAGGCTTCCTGAGGAAATACCAGGTGTTGAAATAGCTCTAAAAAGGGAACAAATTACCCCCAACACGTTTAGGTAAGGATTTAACAGGGTGGATGGAATAATAATATTGTAGCTTTCCTTTCACACAGGTTATATTGCCAAGATCTAATATATTTTAGACTAAGCTTCAATAAACAGGTTTTTAAGGGACAGACCTCACTGAAGAACAACAACAACAACCTGGTTCTTTTTTTCAAAAGACAAAAACATCCACAAAACTGGATAAATGCATCCAATTATCAAGATAAATATTGTTTCAGAACAACTCAAAAACCTCTCATGCAAATTCTTTATCTCTAGGAGGACAAAAATAAATGTTTACTGTGTGCTAAATAAAATTAAGATTTGCCACAGAAGGGAGAAAAAGCACTTTGACACATCACATTGAACAGCTGCAAGCAGAAAAGGGCTTCTGCAATTGGAAAATGTCTTAAGAACATCATTCCACTTTTAAGGTCACAAATGAGGAACTTTAAAACCCAAAAGAAAGACTCAGGAAAAAAAACCCAAAACCAACAAATAAAGCACTTTTGATTAGTTATTCAAGTTGTTTTTAGTTGTAAGAAATAATAAAACATCACATTCTCTTCCCACAGTGATGATCTGTTAGCTCTCAAGACCATGACCTCTGCAGTGCCTTTGCTTGGCTACTCTAGATAAAAATATGTTGGCTGCTCTCAACTACTCAGCTCATTTCAGCACAAAAACCCAGGAAACAATTAGGAAAAAAAAAAAAAAAAAAAAAAAAAAAAAGACTCCATAAAAATCTTGTGATGATTTCCACCATAAAGTCCACACAGCAAAACTATACAACTATATACAAACATGAAACAAAGTATGAAAAAACCAACAAAACCTACCCTGGCTGCTGCATGCTTCCATCTCAACTGCCCACAGAGAACTGAAGGGTGGGAACTTTCCCAGCTGTTTTTTAACTGCCCCAACACTTAATTGCCCTCACCTGAATCTCATCTGAGCTAATTTGCTACCCCAGGGCCACCTCAATCAATGTGACCTGGCCAGACTTGATTGCTAACCTGCTCCCAAAGTCATGGCAAAGGATAAGGAAGATCAAAAGAAATTAAAAAAACTGAACAAATATATGATTTAAAAATATATATATTTAACAGCATCTGAACAAAGATCTGTTTTCTGCCACTGAAAGGAGGATTTCCACTATACACAGTGGGTGCACTGACTGCAACATACTGAGGGCAGTTTTCCTCAAAACTAATAATGAACATAGCCCAAGTTAAGGTTGGAAGATGCAAAGGAACTCTCATTAATTTCTTAGGGCTTTTCCAATGCACATTACACTCAAATTTAGCCCAAACAGTTGTGGAAAAACAGTACTTGGGCTATCATTTCTACAGCTAAATGGATAGGCAATATTTTTATCAAAACCCTTCCCCCTACCCCTTACACTTTGCTTCAAGCAATATGTGCTTTTAGTTACATAAAGAGCACATTTAAATTATTTAGATATGTTACATAAGGCGAGAAGATGGTTAATACATTTAATGTGCATGTGCAAATGAGCTTGGTACCACTTCTTTTGCCCTAGTGTACAGGATTAAAAACACTTCTGCAACATCTCTCCCTGCAATTAGTTCTTGTGCCTCCTTCACTGTTTCCTCACCATCTAATTCTATAATTCATTGTCTTCTCCAGTTTGAAAGTAGGGCATTTCTTCTTGGGGCCATGTTACATAGCATGCCCTGAAGACCTGGCACACATTTCAGGGCATTAGAAGCAAGGCTTCTCCTGCACTCTAAATATACAAGGAATGCATTTTTTAGACTTCTGATAGGAATCTCAGGACACACCCTCTGATCCAACAGGATAACCTGTGTTGCATTAATAGAACTTTATGATTAAAGTGCCTTAAAAATCAAAAAAGGCACTTCATTAATAAGTGCCTTAAAAAAAACCAACCCACATGATGCATTAAAATCTGCACTCCAGTGAGGTGCAAGGTAATGAGTTGCATACCTGTTCTGTCCCAATTTTCTATGGGATCACGGGAGGCTGGAGGAATGGTTTTTATAGCCTTGCCATGGAAACAAAGAGAAGCATCACAGAGCATTTCTAGATCTGGTCAGAGCAATCTCTTGGATTTAGGGCCTGGCTCTCACAGTTGTGGTGAAAGACTGGAAGATCCAGGCTAAATTTCTACCATATAGAAATTGGAGCCATTGTTACAATACCTTCCCAGTAAGAATTACTAAGTAGAGGAACACCTGAACTCTGGAAAACTCAAATTTGAAACAATTTCCTGTCAGAAAGCATGGAAAGAAATGAATAGGCATTTTTGTTTTATTTTCATTTGGGGGTTTTTTGGTGGTTCCCCTCCCCCACCTCAAGTTTTTATTTAAGTGAAAGGAGAAAGCAAGAAGGAGCCTTTTTAGACAGTGTAAGAGTTATTCACATGAATGTGGATTGTTGAAACACTTTGCAAAGTGAGTACATGGAGTTTTGCAACAACTAAACTACAAAAATGCTCAATTTTACTTTAAATTAATGAAGGGGGGAAAAAAAATATACCATGCCATAACTCCCAAGCTGTTGAAATATTAGCCTTAACATCTCACTAGCTAAATGAAGAGTCACCTGCTTTTGTGAGCAGGTATGTTAAATCAAATTACCCATAATGAGATGCCTTTCCATTTGCCAAGCAGCGTGGCTGGCCAAGCCTGGAGCAGTTGGCTGACTGCAGAGGTCTCAAGGATAGACAGGCATTTTGAGAAGCCAAAACATTGGCAAACACCTTCCTAATCTGGTTTATAGCATCACAGGCAGCCTGCACTCCCAGCAATGGAGCTGCAGTGCACTGGAGCACAGCCTGGCTGGGGCCAGTGTGAGCACACCCAGGTACTCATGGGGCAGGGGAAAGGAACTGCAAAGTCATTCCTGGGGTGGCTCTTTGGGGGGAATCAAGGCTTTTTCATCAATGTTTGCAGCTAAAAGCAGCTCCTGCAGCTGAACCACCCTCCCAAGGAGCATTTGATCAAGTGGCTCTCCAAAGATTTCCATCAGCACCTCTGGTTTTGCATCTCACCTGTGCATTCTTATCTCTACCAGAGCTATCCACAGCCTAAGCAGCTGCAAACCAATCGTCCCACCCTCCAAAACAAACAGAAGCCCCCCTCATTAACCCCTTCTGCTCCACATACTCACATTTCACAGCCACCTCCTCAGCACAGTGACCTGCCACATGTCATCAAAGCCCCTTCACTCTGAGCTTCTTTCAATATTCTGAAAATCCCTTTCTTCGAGTGTTTTCCAGTGTTCCATAGTCCTGCTGTGGCAGCAACTGTTAACCAAAGGGATTTAGAGGGTGCTGCTCAGTTCAACCTGAAACAAAGTCAACAAAACCTGCATTTTTAAACTGAGGGGCAAGAAAACAATCATCAGGAGCTGCAGCTTGGGCTGGCCCAGGAATAAATCAGGACCATGTAAGGTTGCTGGGCTTTGTTTTAAATTCCTGCTTGGTCTTCTCAAGAGAATATTTTCCACACAGCAAGGAAAGAGCTGATGTCAGGAACTGTCTTTAAGAGTCTGTTCTTGCAAAGCAGCTCAATTAACCTAAATCTGGGTGATTAATAATAAAGGAGACACAGGTGAAGTGTTACACTTAGATACTATGCTAGGTTAAATCTGAATTTCTCAAAACAATGACCATTAACCACTCACTGAAAAATCTGGCTGAGTTTTGTCTCCCATCTGCACAGAGATATTCCAGTGGAGTGGTTTTGCACATTTAAAATTGCAGCTGATCTTCATAGCCTAAAATACACACAGAGTGTCAAGTGGCTCTTTCCAACGCAGCAATGATACATTTTGTTAAGCTGTGGAAAATATTTATAAACTAATTAATCACTGCAGTAACTTGTACTTGACTGTGAAGCACTTCAAACTCTGTAGAGGGTCTGTGTGGATCAACAACATCCAGCTGGAAGCAAAGGAGGAATTCCATATCCATCCAAGCCCCAGGGAAGGCTGTGGGGACTGCAAGGAACCCCCAGCTCTGACTGCAGAGCACACCCAAAGGCTGCCATTAGAGCAGCTACATGAAGATATTTACTGGGGCTGTGGAGGGGGAAACACAGCAAAAAGGAGTAAATCCAACTGCAGCACATACATCAGTATTCTCTCCTAAAACTCCTTCAACGCAGTAGTGATGTACATTCACAGCATGGCTGGAACTAACACCTCCACATTGCTTGTCTCTCTGCATCTCAGTTTGGCCTTTTATGAATTCCCCTCTGCAGGGCAAAATCAGCCTCAGTCTTAAAACAATCCAAAAGAAGAGAAAAAGAGACATTCTTATGACACAGATATGTGAAAGAGTTAATGACAGATCATTAATTTAATCTCAGAAGTGCTGAATAAAAGCATTAATTGGCACAACTCAACACTTCTAAAATTTTCCCAGCCCCCACAAAACCGTTCCTGTAAGTTTGATTATTTTTTCATTGCAGCATGTGTTGTGCAGAAGGCACACACAAATCCTCAAAAAGCAGCTTCCAAAAAAGAAAAAGCCCTGGTGAACACAGCACAGAAGGCTCCTCTGAAGACAAAGAACAAGACATCAGTGTCTCATCTGCTGTGAATTAGTTTGCTTCTTTTCCTTCAAGAACTCTTAATATGAGAATCTGATCAGGAGTTAATCTCCCTGAGCAGACAGCACTTTGTTATCCTTCGTGGTAGTTCTCTGCTCCTGGGGTAATTTGTTGCTGAACAATTGAGGCAAACGCTTGGCTCGGGATAGAAAGAAGTAAGATTAGTCTGTAATTGGAATATTTTGTCTCATTTATTTCTGAAGATGTGCCATATTACACTCCATCAGCCAAGGGTTATTGTTTTATGAAATCAAGCTGCACCTGGCATTGCATTGAACAAAACCTCAAGTGCTGCTGTTTGCAATCCAGCTCTGTGTTCACCCTGATCCCAGTACCACTGGATGCTTCATCCTGTGCTGGAACCTTCAGCCCCTCAGCAAGTCTTTAATTGAAAAAAAGGCATCTAAGAAAACTGTTAAATTAGCCATAATGTCAAACACAACTGGGAAAGATCACAGTAATCCATACATTCTCTCCATACATTTATTTTCTACTTCCAGCAGGTTTTCAGGATGATCTCTTTCTCATCTTTAAGAAATTACTACTGCAAATGAAGAAGCTAATGGTTTGCATTCCTATTTCATTTAGATTGACCTCTAGTTTTTGTGTGCTCTGAGATGAATGCAGGCATACAAACAAGAGGGTATTTAAAATTCAGCTGTATTTATGACATACTTGCTGTGGTGCATACCACCCCACATGTGACAGCATATTCTGATAAAGTACATTTAAAGTTTTGGGGTAAAACCTAACTTTCAGTATTTAGAGGAATATAAACTTTCTTTCCTGTTATCTAATTTTGCCTGAGTACCTGCTGCAAAATTCACCTTTGAAAGACATTCTGCCACAAGGAATAAAAAGCCCTTGAAATATGTGCAGCATCACCTACAGGCAGCTAATTCTGACCCAGCCTCTTGTACACACACAAAGCTGACAGGTATTTTGACGGTCTTAATTAAGCCAAGTTTTTACTGTGAAGTTTATACTAACACCACAGCTGCAAAGTCAAATATTTACACTGTTCAAATGGAGAATAGAGGAGAATAAACATTCAGAGATAAATCCTGTTTCTAAGATGTCAGGTGGCAAGGGTAGCACAGAGGAGTTTACACTGGTCCTGTTGAAGCATTATAGTATCAAAGAAGGATAAAAAGGAGGAGTTTGCTTGGCTTGGTAGAGATTTGGCCAGAGCATGGTTGGTTCTTTAACTTGGAAAAGAAAGAGAGAGAATCAAAGAAAATCAAATAATTATTAAATAATGAGGGAGAAAAGAGATTTAGTTTAAACATAAAACATGCCATGATTTGCCCCTGATATTAATGAACCTCTGGTAAACAGATAAGACAAATCCCATTGTTGCTGTGGATGGTATTTCCCACCCATTAGAAGCATATATTATTAAAATTACACTCAGTTTTAAACAACCAGACACATCTGATACCTGAACATTGGTGTGAGATATAAATATAGTGACTGAGTTTTCAGCAGCAGTAACAAACTGCATGCTCCTATGGATTTCAGACTGTAGGAAAGCAGGGAGGACCAGGCTACAGCAAAACCAAAAAAAAAAAACAAAACAGAAAAAAGGTACCACACTGAGGAATCAATGAAAGGCTACAAAGATGCAAAAAGACTCGCAGCTGTGCTATAAGCAGAGAAAAAAAAACCCTAAATGTATAGAATCTAGGAAAGGTAAATAAATTTCATATTTCCCATATGAACCAAATGCTGTCCCCTCAGAGGCAGCCTTCTCCACCCCATGTATAGCATCCCAAACCCAGAACAGGCTGAAAAAGTGCAGCTCTTCTGGCAGTGCTAGATCCAGGCATGGCTCTTTAGCAGCTGAATTTTGTGTTATGCTCCAGCCTGAGATTTGTCCAAACACAAGGAAGGCATTGGTTTGTCTTTGCAAAATTGCTTGCAGGGGCTGGGATATAATGAACATTATTAGCTTGATCAATTATTACCAAGCAAGCTGCTAAATAGGTTCAGTTTTTCCTAACTGCTTCTTTTGGTGGCTGTAAAGGTTTTCTTGTGCATGTTCCCCTGGAAACCTGGTTTACCTCATCTCTCAGGAAAGTTTTTAACATAGAAAAACTCTGAATTACAAGTTCACCTGAAAATCATGAGCTATTAAAAGCAGGTGAAACCCCAGTTTCCACAGTCTCACTTCACCAAAGGCCCTTCACACACCCCACATAGCCAGACCAGGTGCTTCCCCACCTGCTCAACCCCACAGCAGAGTCTCAGACGTCCTGATCATGACAATGATTCAATCTTGGTGCAATAACTAAATAACAAAACAACAGCTGAAGCTGGTGGCTCCAAGGGGAGACCCTGAACAAAGCTCATCCTGGGATTTTATACCCTCACAGCCCAGATGGGCACAAGTGAGGGTATAACACCCTCAGAGTGTCCCTCAAAGGGGCAGCAGCTCATGGCCTCTTCTTGCCTGGGGGAAGCTGTCCCCCAAGATACCTGCATCCAATATTTCCCTCACCAGCCCTCCATACTGGTGTAAAATCAGTTCAGAGGCTTTCTGTGAAATCGCCCAAGTTAAATATAATTAAAAAAAAAAAAAAAGCCTGTAACCTTCCATCCACATGCAGAGGGAGAATATACCCGGTGCAGCTCAGAAAAGTCATCATCACAACAACATTTCAGTCATAGCTTTTAGCTGATTACTAATTATGCCTGGAATAATAGAGAAAAAATGAAGGCCCTCCTTTGCTAGACATGGCTGTAGAGGTGAAGTGCCTTCAACTTCAGGCTGTGAGACTCTTGGGGCCAAAACTTTGTCCCATGAACACAAAGAGGAATCCCCCCAGCCCCACAGGAAGGGAAGCTGGGCTGTGTGGCCTCAGGGGTCACAGCTTCTCCCCAGGCACTGCAGGAACTGTGCATGTGCTCCCTCTCCCTCAGCTACCGCCTGGCAAGAAGGGAGAAAAATTGATTGCATCCCTGCCTCCCCACCTGCACAAGCTGAATTTTAAAGGGCTTCTTAAAACCATCAAAAGCCTGGGAAAAAAAAGAAGTGGTGGTTAAAAACCACTGGGTCAATTTTAAATTTATTGGCACAGCAGATGGGAAGGGTTTAGTTAATTTTTTATTTATTCTCTTAACATTGACAAGCAAGCTTCCTTCCCCTTTTTCCCCCCTCCTTGACATCATCCAAGCTGGTGTGCCTGGGAAGTTGAAGCCCTTGTGCTCACTTCAGGGTACACCCAAGCGTGGGTGGCACTGTGCCATGGCCCAGCAGCCTAACTCAAGGTGACAGCTCCTTCAGAGAGACACCACAGCCGTGTCCCTGCGCTCGTCCCCAGCAAGTTCAGGATCCCACACTGACATCTCCTCATCCCTTCCACAGCACTTATTCCAAGGGGGAGGAAGTAAACTCTTCCATCTTTTCTCTTTTCCAGCGTCTTTCTTTGTTAGCCTAAAAAGAAGAGCCAGATTGTGAGTTTTCAGCAGCATTTTGTACCAAAGTGTGTCAGGAGCCATTACCTGGAGGTGCTGATTGCTGTTGAGACAAGTTGGCAACTGGTATTTCTTTGGAATGGCTACAGACAAAAATAGTCTGAGTTGCTGCTGGGTTTTAAAACTGATTTCTCTAAAGCAATATTTTTCAGAATGAAAGGAATTGTCAGAGGCAACAAATTGCACATGAGATATGAAAGAAAAGTAAGTATTTCTATCCTGGGGATACAGCCCAAAAGTGTGAAACATAGCTCTGCCAAAAAAAAAAAAAAAATCCGTGGCAGCTTAAAAAAAAGAAAAAAATCTGGTAAAGTTATTGAAAGAAACATCAGAAATGATAACCCAAAGATGAGGTTAAAGGCCACAGCACATGCACTCATTCACTGGTAGTTAATAGCTCAGATCTCAAGAGGTTGCTGGGGACAATTGCTGGGTAGGAAACACTGCTGCATTTTAAAGGCACTCTCAGAGCACAGAATAGAAATGGTAGGATTGTATTCTTGTTGTTCCTGCTCTGAGGACTTGCCAAGCAGAAGTATAACCAGCTGTATAGCAGGTGTGAAGAGAGTAACCTTCCATAAAGCCATTTCAGATTTAGTAATAACATCTGATATTTAAACAACCTGGACATTTTAGAATTCTTGCCTAGATGGGGCACAAGCAAGGTGCAAAAGTGACTGCAGCACCCACCCCAAAGGTACAGCACAGACAATTTCTTCTCAGACAATTCTCCTAGTTCACCTTTCTCACAGCATGAACAAACAGCAATATTTTTAGGTGCTATAATTTCAGGCATGGGGCAATACTTGAGCAGCATTCTACTCTGCCAGAGAGAAGGACTTGAATTTTAAAAGGCAGTGAGATTTACAAGCAAGTTTCACTGTACTTTGCATCATGCTACACATGCTCTCTGCCTTCTGTGTGCTGGGAATCTTCATTCCAGCTGGCAGCTTGTTGTTTCTCTGCTGCAAATTGAAGTGGTGCTTTTCCAGAATTCTAACTCTTATTGTTTCAATTTCAAGCTAAGTTTCAGTCCATGAATAATGTTCAGAAATAGAAAGCAGAAGCATGTACATTTGCTGCCCCAGATGTTATTTATGTCAGCTTAGAAAAAAGTCAGACACTGACAGCTCCTGAGGTAATCAAATATTTTCTGTTCATCTCATATTGATCTTGCAAAAATCTAGCTTGCTTGATTGAAAACAAGTTGTTAAAGGAATAGAGTAGCCTCTCTTACCTGCAGTAACCAAGCCAGCTGGCTGGCGTGGAAGCACAGACATTAAAGGGATTATGAAATAATTTTCTTACCTAGTAGAGTTGCTATATAATAATTATTCCCTTCTCTGCTGTATATGGCCATTTACTAGAATTTAAATCCAGTAGCTGGATGGAGTTTGCCTTTCAGGATTTCAACCTTGTAGAGCATTTTGCGCTGTGCAATGAGCACAGATATATTTATCATGCTGGTTCAGGCAAGGGTTCATCAAGCCCAGCCTGCTGCCTCTAGTGCCAGCTGTAAGCAGACAGCCAGGCACAAACAGGAGCACTGTCAGCCTGTCTGGCACTTTCTTCAAGCCCTTTCTCAGCCTCCAACTTTATTGAGCTCCAGAGAGCTCCTGAGCCCAGCTTGGTTTGTTCAGAAGTCTTCCCAAGGAGCTCACTCCCAAGAGCTTGCATAAGAACATGATAAAAGCTAAAAGCTCTTAACTCTGGCTGAGTCTCTTGTGACCAAGGGGATTCTCACACAACGGGGCTGTGCTGGCAGCGTGCTGGGATTGGCAGCGTTTGTGTCACCAGTCTGAATCCATCCCAACTGTGATGGTTGGCAGGGCAGCCAAGGGACCTCTGCAGGGCTGAGGTCCTGGTTCAGGCAAATTTTGGAGAGAATTCCCCAGAGGTCCTCCTCACAAAAAGCACATTCAACAGGGCCCTCCCCACAACCGGTTCGGGAGAAAACACCTCTGTTGTGGTTTGCATTTGCCTGTTTGGTTTTCCCCTTTGATTCAGAGTTGTGGTCTAGTCCAGGTTTCAGTTGTTTGTCAGTCATTGTACCCCTCCCCTGTTCCCCTGGTTACCTGTCATGTCCCCTCCTCTGGCTACCTGCCCGTCACTCGGCACCCCTTCCTCCTTTTCCAGAAGCTTCTGGCCGGGGTGTCGAGTGATTGGTCCAGGGGCCAGGGCCCCACCCGCAACCTTCTCCCATTGGATGTTAACGGTTGTCAATCTTCAATGTATCTCATGTACCTCTTTTTGATTTGCTGCCCCTGGTTCCGCCCTTTCCATATAAAACCTGAGGTTTTTCCCTGCCTCATTGCTCAGTCTTCGGCTCAGCCTCCGGCTCCCCGACCCGTTACTACCCCTCCCAATAAAACCTTTCCCCCGAAGACCTGAGTCGCCCTTTCTTCCGCGCCTGCAGCCTCGGAGTTTTCCCACCCGCGACCGACTGCCCATAAGCCTAACACCGCTTAGGCACAACGCCCGGACTTCGGGTCTGGGCCGTGCCCTATTGGCTGGAGATCGGCTGGACCTTACTCCTAGCCTGGGCTCATCAATTATTTTCTGGCCGCTGCTCCAGTTCTGGCGCCCAACGTGGGGCCCCTCTCGCCGGACAGCTCCTGACCAGCACTTCGAGTCAGTAGAGCCCAGAACACCATCGGTACGCGGACCCCACGGGCAGGATTACAAAAATCCCTTGGCCGCGGAACTACCCTGAGGTTGAGCAGGCTTCGCTTCTGAAGCAGCGCTCCCCGGGGACTTCGGACGGCAGCTCCAGCACCCGGAGTCGTCCCTGCTGCAGGACCTCCTCCGCCCCAGTTTTCCGTTTGCCACCCCCGGACTGGTGAGTGTTTCATCGCTCTCCCTGTCGCCTCCTTTCCTCCCTCGGTGTTTCGTCACCTTCCCTTCAGTTTTCTAGGCAGGGGCCGGTGGGTAGCACCCTTTTTCTATTTTTCGTTTTCCTTAACTGGTGCGGGGAAGGCTGGGCTGTGGCTGCTGATCTGTAACATCTTATTGAGCTATGGGTGCTAAGCTCTCAGCAGCCCAGAAAGGGCTTTTTTTCCAAGTTGCGGGTGTCCTTGCTAGGGGGGGTGTTTCTTTTAACAAAAAAGAAGTTAAGAAGTTAGTTAAATGGATCTCCTCTGAGTTCCCCGAAGTCTCCCCTGCCTTGATCCAAGATCCTGCCTTTTGGCGGAGAGTCTCTAAGAGACTCTCGGAGTTGGTCAGGGCAGGGGACGCCTCGTTCTCTCAATTGGCATTTTTATCAACTCAAATTAAAAATATTTTGAGAACAAAAGGGGACTCAGAGAGATCAAAAGTTACGTTTGGCTGTCTCCCCAGTTCGAGTTCTGCTCCCTCTACCCCTAACCCTTCTCCCCACCCTTCTAAAAGTAAGTCCGGGATTCTGAAGAGTGCAGCTCGCCCTCCCAGCCAGGTGCAGGAGACTCAGTCGTCTCCTGGCCCTCTTCGGAATTCCCCGTCCCCCCGCCCTAGGAGTCCTGGCCAGACTCCTAGGGACTCCTCATCTTCTCCTGTTTCCCCAGCCCAGTCTCCTGTTTCCCCAGTTCTCGTCCGGAAATCCCCAGTTCTTAGTTCCCCGTGTTCACAGTCCCCAGTTGCTAAATCCCCAGTTCAGTCCCGGTTGCCTCCAGTGACGCAAAATGGCTCCCAGGGAGCCCAAGATGGAGGCGACCGCATGGCTGAGTCGGCGGGAAAACCCCTTTCTTCTTCCCAGAACCCCTTCCTACAGACTTCCAACCCCTTCCTGCCGCTCAGCCACTCCCATAGTCCCGCCTTTCCGCCCTGCCCCTTTCTCAGCCCCTCCTCCTTCCCAGACCCCTCCTCCGTACCTCCCATTCCTCCTCCCACCTACCCACCCATTTCTCCTCCCTCATTTCCCACCGTGGCTCCTCCCCTGGTACCTCCCACGACTCCACCCCCTGTCGCTCCGCCTCCTGTTCATCATTATGTCCCACCTCCTGACTCCGCCTCCTGGGAGGGTCCTTCAACATCAGACCTCCCTCCCCAGATTCTCAGCCACGCCCCTGCCTCCCTCTCTTCCGGTTCCCACGCCCCCCCTTCCGGTTCCCACGGTCCGGGGTCCGGGGAGAAAGGGGGGGGGGCCGGGAACCAGGAACCGGGATCCGCTGCCACACCATCGGCAGCCCCGGTCGTTTATCACCCTGAGGGGGACGGTGGGGCGCGCAGGCAGTGGGTCCCCCTTAATCATACGCAGATCAAAGAGCTGGTCAAAGCCCAAAAAGATTATGGCCGGGACAATGAGTATTTCCGGGGAGTGTTGCAGGCGACACTCTCCGAGGCCGACGTCACCCCCTATGACATCCGGCGCCTCTTCACATGCCTGCTCAATCCTACCGAGCGGGCGATGTGGGAGGCTGCCTGGAAGAGGGGAGTGACAGAGGCTCTCCCGGGCCTGTGGGGTCAACCTCATACTGGGGTGGACCTCATGGGTAATGTCCTCGCAATTGACCAGCTCTTGGGGACCGGGAACTGGGAGGATGGGCACTCGCAGGCGAGTAGCCTACCCCAGGAGGCGCTCCGGGTGACGGCCCGCGCAGCCGAGAAAGCGTTCCTGGCGCTGCCGGGGGCGGCCCCCTCTCTCTCCTTTTCCAGGATCTTCCAGGGCACAGAAGAACCTTTCCTCGACTTCGTCGAGAAGTTGAGGAGAGCTGTTGAGCAGCAGGTGGCCGATGAGGGTGCCCGGGAACATATCATCAGGGAGGTGGCGTCCTCCAATTGTAACACCGCATGCCGAGACGCCATCCTTAGCCTCCCGGTACACCCGGCCCCCTCGCTGCATGACCTGCTTGAAGTCTGCGCCCGGAAGGTCCACATCTTACCAACTAGGGAGGGAGAGAAGAGGAGACCACCACCGCCCCGAGTCGCCGCCGCAGATGAAACATCGGGAGACGCTTTCGCCGGGGCCACCAGCCGTCAACCCATCCCGGGAGTTACCGCTGCCACCGCACCTTGTCACCTGTGCGGCCAAATAGGGCACTGGATGCCAGACTGCCCGTTGCGGCGGGAATTTTACGAGTTCAGGAGAGCCAGGGGACAGAGGGGGACTCTCCCGCCAAAAAACTAGGGACAGAGCGCAGTTCCCCCCTGCGCCACGACATAAATAAGGCGGGGAATGTAACATCGCGCAGAGAGGGGAGGAATCAGGGACCGCCGCCGTCAAAATCGGACATTTCCTTACCGGATCTGACTTTTGCTAATACGCTTCAAACCAAGCCGATTCTAACTACCTTTTCTGCTTTCGGACCTTTCAGGTTGCAGCTTTCGGAGCCGCTACATCTCCGGAACTCCGACTTTCATCTCGTCGCTGTGAACCCGGAATGCCCAGGTAACTGGGGACGGATCCGATGTAAGTACGTCGTGGTCGGAGACACCAAGCACACACCACTGGCAGTGAACATCATTCCGGGTCTTTTACCATCGGACCCGGAGATGTTCGCTGTCGGGCTGCATTGTGTCCAACCCCCGGTCTTCCTGCCCAAAGGGCAGGTGATTGCGCAAGCAATCCCTGTCCCTGAATTAACTTGGGCCATTGGTCACCCACCATCTGACCAAAGTTTTGCAGTAGCATGGGCTCAAGTCTTGGGGCAGGAAAGACCACACCTCAGATGCTATATTTCAAAAGGGGGAGAAGGCAAGCCGCTCAAAGGCTTGTTGGACACAGGGGCAGATGTGACGATCATTCCCTCTCGGGAATGGCCGTCACATTGGGAGTTGCAAAACGCGCCAGGACACATCCGTGGTGTTGGGGGCTTACAATTGGCTAGGCAATCAAAGAGCATCGTACAAATTACGGGGCCGGATGGGCAATTAGCATCAGTGCGCCCATTCGTTCTAGATTATACGGAGCCCCTGTTGGGGAGGGACCTTTTGGCCCAATGGGGAGCCCGAATTGACCTTCCAGGGGCTCCTCAGGTTTTTCGGGCAGCGGTCACTGACGAGCGCCCTACCTGGAAGCTGAATTGGAGATCAGACAAACCAGTACAGGTAGTGCAGTGGCCGCTCAACAAACAAAAATTGGCGGCGCTCAACGAGCTCGTAAAGGAGCAGTTACTTAAAGGCAACCTGGTGGAGACCACCTCCCCGTGGAACTCCCCAGTCTTCGTCATCAAAAAGCCCAATAAAGATAAGTGGCGGCTCCTGCACGACCTCCGTCAAATTAATAATATTATAGAAGATATGGGGCCTCTCCAGCCAGGGATGCCGTCCCCAACGATGCTCCCCCAAAATTGGAATTTGGCCGTTGTCGATATCAAAGATTGCTTCTTTCAAATTCCCCTACACCCGGATGATGCCCCGCGTTTCGCGTTCACGGTTCCCGCCATCAACCGTGAGTCCCCAGGCAAGCGCTACCATTGGCGGGTCCTCCCACAAGGCATGAAGAACAGCCCGGTGATCTGCCAATGGTATGTCGCTTCCCTGCTGTCCCCAATCCGAGCAGCCGCAAAAAATGCAATTATTCATCATTACATGGACGACATCTTGGTGTGTGCCCCGACCACAGACGTACTTACACACGTGCTTGACCTGACAATCAATGCATTGGTTGCTGCAGGGTTCGAGCTCCAGCATGATAAGATTCAAAGGATGCCACCCTGGAAATACCTGGGTCTTGAAATAACTAGGCGGACCATTGTTCCCCAAAAATTGGCTATTAAGACAAACATAAAAAACCTAGCGGATGTCCACCAGCTGTGTGGGTCCTTGAATTGGGTGAGGCCTTGGCTGGGTATACCAACTGAAGACCTGGCCCCCCTTTTCAATTTATTGAAAGGGGGAGAGGAGCTTAGTTCTCCGAGGTCCCTCACGCCAGAGGCCCAAGCTGCTCTGGAGAAAATCCAAAAGTCCATCTCGGCCAGGCAGGCCCACAGATGTCACCCGGGCCTGCCATTCAAATTTGTTATTTTAGGGAAACTGCCGCACCTCCATGGGATGATCTTTCAATGGGACATTAACATCAAAGGCAAGGACCGGGGCTTAAGGGATCCCCTCTTGATTATAGAGTGGGTGTTCCTTAGCCATCATAGGTCCAAGAGGATGACACGGCCCGCTGAGCTGGTGGCGGAGTTGATCAGAAAGGCTAGATCAAGAATCAGGGAGCTGGCAGGTGTCGACTTTGAGTGCATCCACATCCCCCTGAAATTCGAATCGGGCCAACTAAAACGAAAAATGCTCGACCATCTCCTGGAAACCAATGAAATGTTGCAATTAGCTTTGGATAGTTACACCGGTCAAATTGCAGTTGATCGGCCGGCCCACAAATTGTTTAATCAAGAATTCACTTTATCCACAAAATCCGTTCAGAGCAGAACCCCTTTGAAGGCTCTGACCGTTTTCACGGACGCGTCTGGAGCATCCCACAAGTCAGTAATGACTTGGAGGGATCCTCAAACTCGGAGGTGGGAGGCCGATGTCACCGAAGTAGAGGGCTCGCCCCAAGTTGCCGAGTTGGACGCAGTCGTCCGGGCCTTCGAGAGGTTCCCTGAACCATTCAATTTGGTTACTGATTCAGCTTATGTCGCCGGTGTAGTATCCAGGGCTGAAAATGCTATCTTGCAGGAGGTGGCGAACATCCCTCTATACAACTTGCTCTCCAAACTTGTTCATCTAGTCTCCCACCGAGAGCAACCGTTTTATGTGATGCACGTCAGGTCGCACACAGATTTGCCGGGGTTCATTGCGGAGGGCAACAGGCGTGCTGACGCCCTTGCCGCTCCTGTTCAATCAGCCCCGCTTCCTGATATCTTTGGTCAAGCGAAGATCAGCCACCAGCGTTTCCATCAGAATGCGCCTGGTCTAGTTCGGCAATTCCATCTCACACGCGAACAGGCCAAGGCCATCGTGGCCACATGTCCCCATTGCCAGTCCCATCAGCTTCCGACCGTCCCCCTTGGGGCGAACCCCCGAGGCCTATCCAGCTGCGAGGTGTGGCAGATGGATGTCACCCATTGTCCCTCCTTTGGCCGTCTTCAGTATGTTCATGTTTCAGTGGATACTTTCTCCGGCGCAGTTTACGCCTCCGCCCACACAGGGGAGAGGGCAGCGGATTGCGAGAAGCATTTGCTTCAAGCATTCGCTGTCCTGGGCATCCCGAAGGTTCTCAAAACGGACAATGGCCCAGCGTATAAATCCAGGGAGCTGCGAAGCTTCCTGCAGCAATGGGGAATAGAGCATAAGACCGGCATCCCCTATTCCCCGACAGGCCAAGCCGTGGTGGAGAGGACCCACCAGAGCCTGAAAAGGGTTTTAGAACAACAACGTTCGGCTGTGAAGGTGGAGTCCCCCCACATCCGTCTCGCACGGGCACTTTTCACGATCAATTTTTTAAATTGTTCGTTTGAAAATCTAAATCCGCCCATAGTGCGACATTTCGGGAAGCACGAGCAGCTGCAACCCAGGGCCAGGCCTCCTGTCCTCATTAGGGATCCGGAGACCTGGAAAACGGAAGGGCCCTTTGACCTCGTAACCTGGGGGAGGGGGTACGCTTGCGTGTCCACTCCCTCAGGTCCGAAGTGGATTCCATCAAAGTGGGTAAAGCCCTTCCGCCCTGAGAAAGGTCAGAAACCAGAAAAGGTAAATCAAGTCACCGAAGCGTGTTGGCGGCGGCGGAGGAAGCTATAAGAGGAAGACCACCCTGATTTCAGCCTCAGTTTGTCCTGGACTAGACTCCCTTTACCTGTGCCCCTTCTCATATTTGTTTTCTGTTTGCTTTCAGTCGTTTCCCCGCCGGCGTGAACCCAATGGTCATCTTAGCTCTCCCGATAGTCCTCCTCGTCGGGACTCTTCCACCATCCGCGAGTCCCTGGATAGTTCCCCAGCCAAGGGCGAACGTGTGGAGGACCCTCGCACAAGCCATGGGCCAGGAGCACATCTGCCTGGACCTAGGCTCGGCTGAAGACCCGATGTCGTCTTGCCTAGTGGGGATCCCTCTGCCTCTTTTTGAGTTTCCCTACCCTTTTAATGTTACTTTAGGATCTTTGTTGCACCGTAATCCACCCCTGATGGTTGATGCCCAGAATGCCTGGAGGGATGGACTCAGAAGCTTGACCCCTTTGCAGTCCGACCCTCCAGAGCTTCATTTAGTTGGCTCCGCAAAGTCTTCTGTTTGCCTTTGGTTTCAGTATGCCCCCTTTATGTCTTCCTCGTACTCAGACATCCGACCATCCAGTCCCGAGTATCGGGCAGCGCGGTGGTGCAATTTTACTATTCGGCTACCATTCGCCTCCACCCTTGGGGTGAAGCCGCTCGCGCTGCCCAGAGGGACCTTTTTTATTTGCGGAGACCGGGCGTGGGCAGGCATCCCCCCTCGTCTGACCGGAGGCGTCTGCACTTTTGGCAAGCTGACGCTGCTTTCCCCCAACGTTACCCAAATTAGAGATTGGAAAGTTAAGAAGTCACAGTCTGAATTGGCCATTTCCAAAAGAGATCTTCGAGATTTCGACCCAGACTGCGATTCTAAAATAGAACATTGGGCCAAGCCAAAATCGATTGCACTCACCATTTTTTTGCCATGGGTGTCAATCGCAAAATCTCTAGGCGAATTGGGCCGCCTAGAATGTTGGGTGGCAAAGCAAGCCAATTTTACTTCAGCCGCGTTGACTGACCTCCTTACAGACGAGGAGATTACTAGGAAGGCGACCCTGCAGAATCGGGCGGCCATCGATTTCCTCCTGCTACTGCACCATCATAGCTGCGAGGAATTCGAGGGCCTGTGTTGCTTAAACCTGTCATCGAAAGCCGAAGATGCGAGGGTCTCCATACGTAAAATGCAAGAACTCGTCCATGAGATCAAAAACGAAACATCAGACTGGCTGGGGAATCTGTTTAAAGGCTGGGGACTATCGGGATGGGCTGGGTCCGTGCTCAAATCTGTCCTGTATGTAGTTTTCGTTGTGGCTGCAATCATCGCCGCTTGTTCCCTAATGTGGGGACTGCTTAAGAGACTTGTGTTAAAATCGTCGATGATCGACGTGAATCATTTAGAGCTCCCGGAGGTCAAAGAAGACCCGGCCTCCGCAATAGACTCTGGCAGTATAAGCGACGAAAGTCTCGACTCAGAGACTGCACGCGAGATGTCAGCCGTCTAATTTCAAAGGACTCGCTTGCTTTCCCCCCTTCCTTTTTCTTTTTAGACAAAAAAGGGGGAGATGTTGTGGTTTGCATTTGCCTGTTTGGTTTTCCCCTTTGATTCAGAGTTGTGGTCTAGTCCAGGTTTCAGTTGTTTGTCAGTCATTGTACCCCTCCCCTGTTCCCCTGGTTACCTGTCATGTCCCCTCCTCTGGCTACCTGCCCGTCACTCGGCACCCCTTCCTCCTTTTCCAGAAGCTTCTGGCCGGGGTGTCGAGTGATTGGTCCAGGGGCCAGGGCCCCACCCGCAACCTTCTCCCATTGGATGTTAACGGTTGTCAATCTTCAATGTATCTCATGTACCTCTTTTTGATTTGCTGCCCCTGGTTCCGCCCTTTCCATATAAAACCTGAGGTTTTTCCCTGCCTCATTGCTCAGTCTTCGGCTCAGCCTCCGGCTCCCCGACCCGTTACTACCCCTCCCAATAAAACCTTTCCCCCGAAGACCTGAGTCGCCCTTTCTTCCGCGCCTGCAGCCTCGGAGTTTTCCCACCCGCGACCGACTGCCCATAAGCCTAACACCGCTTAGGCACAACGCCCGGACTTCGGGTCTGGGCCGTGCCCTATTGGCTGGAGATCGGCTGGACCTTACTCCTAGCCTGGGCTCATCAATTATTTTCTGGCCGCTGCTCCACACCTCCTTGGAGATAAGTGGAAAAAGCCTGCTTATTAAACAATAAAAGCTAAACAATATTAAACAATAATATTGCTGCTCTAAAAGAGATGACAAACTCAGGAAGTCCCCTCACTTCACTCAGTCTCTGATCAGTCCCTGTGGTGCTGGAAATGTCACAGGCCAGGCCCGGCCTGGTGGGCCCCAGGTGCAGCTGCTGGTGCCCTGCTGGGTGTTCAGTCCAGAGCTCTGTCCTGCTGTCTGTCCATCCCCAGACAACACAGTCCAGGAGCAGCAATGTGGAGGAGTGAGTGCAGGGTCTGAAGACAAACTGCTGCTTCTTCTCTCCCCCCTTCACTCTCTGGAACAAGTCTTAAAGGTGCTAAACTTATTATTCAGCATAAACAGAACAGACAATTGGGGATAAAAGCATCATAGAGACAACCCAGAAGCACCTGCAGCCCTGCCCTGTGCTACAGCCCAGCTCCTTTGGGAGTTCTGCCACAGCAGCTGTGCTCCTCCACCTGGCAGGGTTCTGGTCAGGGATGAACTGATTTCCCTTGGTTCTGTTTTTAACTGTGTGTGGCACAGTCACTCCTTCACCTGGCCAGAGAAGCTCACCTGTGTCAGGAGGCAGGAGTTTCTGTGCCCACCTGAGCCTGGAGTCTCTGTGTGGGTGCAGAAGCTGTGCAGGAAGGTTCCTGGATCAGTGTGGGCTTCTCTGCACTCACTCAGGGCTCAGGTAAACCCAGACATCATTTCCATCTGATCTGGGATACAGGCCCAGCACCAGCACAGAATTTCCAATGCACCTCAGAGAACTCCTCTTTGTGTTATCCAGCATTATTCAACGCATCTGTATCATTTCTTTTGCTTAATGAGTTGATCCTTATACCAATGTTGACTGTGTTCTTTAATAGGATTTTTTCCTTTGGCTAAAATATCTAAACCTCATTTTCTTGTTTTATTCTGGATTTCAGTTGGTCAGAAATGCAGCAGACCTGTTCTCTACTTCAATTATACCACTGAATCTGTCCCTGCAAACATGTTTTCTCCCAGAAGGGAAACAAGGGAAGAGAGAGAATTTCAGTCCATCTGTTCTGTCCAAAATTAGGAATTACAGAGGAGTGCGAGAATAAAACTAAAACCCTACAATCCCATAAACCTACCCACGCTTGAATTGACTCTTATTTTGCCTGAACTAGTTCTCCTATTCCTAGTAGAGTCACTGCAAATTCTCCGGTACCTTTTTTTACAACTTAAAATTTTAATTGGAAACAAACTACTACATGAACTGCATAGGTCATGTAAGATGTAGATTATGGAAATTCCAAAAAGAAGCACCTCAGGCTTGGGAAGCTTGGAGTTCAGATGTCTAGACATCTCAGGATTATCAAAATTCACTCTCACTGGTGAGAAAGAAGCTTGTGTTGAATTCTAAGCTGGAAAGGCTTAGAGGGAAAGGCAGGATGAAGAGGGGGGCTGTGCTGTGCACACAGCCGTGCTATTTACAACATCCCATCTCACATGTCACAGTTCAGACCTAGTTGTCTAAAACCGATGCAATTCAATAGAGTGAAACTATTCCAGCAGTTGAGGCTATTCTGCTTCATTATTCTCCCTCAGTAAATCAGGTACATTAGGGTTCAAAACACCTGAACTGTGTCCTCAGTACTCTGAACTCAATTTCCTACCAACTTGCACAGTGAAAATAGGACCAAAAAGTGTTGCCTTCTGCAAGGCAAAGTTATACCGCTATTTTCTTCTTCTCTCTTTAAAAACAAGCAAACCAAAACAAAAGTAACCAAGTTGACTATGACATGATGCTTAGCTTGAAAGAGATCAGCTCTTCAGCTGAAATTCAGAGCCCCCCCCAGTCTCCATCAGTAATTAGAGAAGAGCAGCTGAAGTCATCTGAGTGCCCAACAAAGCAATTCTGGAGAGGGCTACACACTCCCAGTTTTCAAAGGGACAATTACAGCATCCTCCTGAAGGGCCCTGCAGCACAGGCAGGTATGCAAACATTGAAAAAGATGCTACAAAATCACAGATATTTGCAAAAGTGGCCTTGGATTTTTTTTTTTTTTTTTTTGTTGCATGGGACATTCCTCAGATTATTTTCTCAAGGCATTCAAACAAAACACCTCTTATCAAGTCTGACTTTCGGCCCTATTGCCTCTTTTGCCTCTTTTCACTCCCTACTGCAACTCTGATGTATTTTAGAGACCTCTATCACATGGATTTATCACTCAGTGACTAGAGAGAGTACGTGATGCAAGGCACGTGGTCCATACCATAAATAATTTGGGCAAGTAGAACTTAATTTTCCCTGAACAGTGAACAGATTTAATCAAAACCAAGCATCAATCCCCAGATCTCCCTGGAACAATATAATTGTCCATAACCCAGCCCTCCCTGCCCAACCTTCCCATTTGGTGCCACACTTAGCTTTCAAACAACATGCACTGTCAAAAGTGCTTTTCTGTAGTTTTGGAAGGCTCCTTGGCTGTAGTTCCCAGTAACACAAAGCAGTGTGCAGGTTTCTGACTCCTCCCAGGCAGTTCATGTTCTGCCATGCAAAGGTGACGCTCGCCCAAGTGGGCACTCAGCCCACCTTGACCAGGCTCAGAAAGTCCTTGGTGCAAGATGAGAGGTACAAAGTAGACAAGAGTTAGGTCAGTTCTTTCAAACAGTGGTTTTCCTTTGCAGCTTGGGGCTTACTTAGGAATTATTTGGCCACAAAGTACAAAGAATACTCAATCTTCTTCCTATCCACATTCAGGACAGCAAATGATTTTATTTGCTTATCAGCATGAACTACACCAGTGAAAACAGATTTTTACTCATTCTCTTCTCTTTCAGGAAACAAGTCTCAATTAAATTGAACCAGCATCTACATACTGACTGGAGCAGCAGTTCAAATGCACACAAACTGAAAATTCAACAAGAACAGGTCTTTTAATTATTCCTGGTTGGGAAACCCCACCACAGCAGGGAGCAGCTCTCAGGGAATACTTTGCAGAACTTTAGAAAACAGCTAGGAAAGGTGTTTTTGAAACTACATCTGTATTCATGAAATCAGATCCTTTATTTAAATGCCTGGGGTGCACAGTTTTGGGGCTTTTAAAATATATATATATATATATACACACACACGTATGTATTTATATACTAACCAGCAATTAGTTCCCAACAGTAATATCTGCCATTAGCACTCAATTAATGGCCAGTGTGGTTTTCTGATCACTGTATCTTCAAAGAATATGACAATCCAGTCCCTGATGCCTTTGTACAGTGGTTAGGACAAATCAAATCTGCTTTTAATTTGAAGCATTGTACACTTTATTTCAAGAGCTTATTTAACTTATCCAGCTTACAAGTAGTACTTGCAAACACTGCTACACAAACAGGAAGGCCCAGTTAACATTGAGTAAAAATAAGATCAATGCATTTGAATGATCCTTGACAAGGTGGATCTTGTTACCCTCTGTGGTTTGCTGGTGTTTGGAGCCATGAGCTGATCAGGAACAGAGCAGCAGAGCATTCTGCCCAAGTGGCACCTGCTGCTTACAGGGACATTGGAAAACCACAGTTCCCATCAACCACAGCACCTGCATTTCATGGAATCACATAGCCAAGGAGAAGTCAAGGATACCATAAATTTCTTTGCCTCTGAAGAGAAGGAATCAAGAAACCCAGAATATTAGAGACATTGCCAGACCTGCTCCTGAATTTCTGTGCTATCTTCTAATTTTCATCTACTTGGTATTTCTTTTGTCTGCTTAGATTCTGACTGCTGGCTGACACAGGCTTTAAGCAGCTTTAAAAGTGTCAGTGAGCTCTTTTGTCAATAAAAGAAACCCACACAGGCTGTATAGCTAAGAGGTTTGGAAGAATCCTCCAGTTGTGATGCCTTGAAATGTGCACCCAAATCACTCACAACTTTCAAAAGTGGAACCACTGTGTACCTGGAAAGATGGTCACAGGCAAAAATCACACCTCATACAATCACATCAAAGCCAACATGAAAACCAGCCTTCCAAAGGGCAGATACTTCAAATGTCCAAATATCTTTAACATTTCATTAACACTCAAATAATGCAGGTTTCAGTGTCTTCCTTGGCAGCCATTTATGGAGCTACCTTGAATATGTTCTTTTCTGTAGAGTGTGGTGAAACATTTTTTTGACAGATTTTAAGTTGCAGACAAACCTAATGAAGAAATGTGATTTCCTCCCAGCTCTTTTGAATATTGCTCCTCTCCCCGCTTTATTTTCCTGCACAGTGTGACGTGTGAGACCCCAAGCTCCTTTCAGAACACTGTGACACCAGCACAATGACAGAGTTGAAAGCCATAAAAAGTTATCATTACACTCTTAGAAATGCTATTGTAATCAATCTTATGTTATGTATTCTCCAGTTGGACATGTACCACAAATCAACCACATGTAGCCACGGATAGAAATGACATGATTTAAACTTGGGTGCAATAAGGTAAAATGAATCAAATTCACCTTGACAGGAACCTGCACCATAAGCAGTGCACTCAGCTAAAAAGAGTTTGTCATCAGCATGGACAAATCACAAATGGGAAGGCAACCAGGAGTGTTGCCATTTTGTCACTGCACAGGCAGGATATATGTTGGAGCCTTAGTCATTTATTCAACAGGAGTTGATCCAGTTTAGAAATTTGTTTTACTTGAATCTGGATTATCAATTAGAAGCCGACTGGGCTATGTTCTGTTCTCCACTGTTGATTACTACTACAATGCCTGACTTGGGATTGCAATAAAAAATAAATATTGAGTTGTCTCTTGGCTTTCCTCATAGCATTGAGGTGGGAGCTGGACATCTTGGCAAAAGGAATCTGTCCCTGCTGTGGCCTAAATTTCCTCATAAGATGATTGGAAGAATATCTATGGGAGAAGAACTCGAGATATAAGTCTCACTTTACAGAAGGCATTGGACTTAAATCTGCCTATATTTGTTTTACACACAGACACATCAACATGCTGTAATTTCAAGAATCCTCTGTGTGCAACTGCTGTCTATGCCAGAGAGTGATCTTGCCCCTGGAAGCATTAGATGCCTATCTTGTTTCATTGTACTCCCTGATTTGTCTTAGTCTGAATATTCATTTTACGAAAACAGAAGACACAAAGCCACGAGGCCTCCTGTGGAGCAAATTGTTTTCAGCCTTCATCTGAAAATTTTAACTACGGAGTCATTATTAAGTAGAGACTATTACAGACTAAGCAGTGCTATTAGTCTAATGTCACCAATTTCCCCCTCATTTGCATTAGACTTACCTGGAGTACAAAGTGTAGCTGTGAAAAGTTGTGTGCCCTGTTTCTTAAAGCCCTTCCAGCACAACAACCTAATGTACACCAGACAGGTGTTATCAAGATGCCTTGGTGTTATTAATTCCACACAGTGCTTTCATTCCCAATTAGTGCATCATCATCGAGGTAACAACCACGGGAGCTTTTTTACTCTGCTACAAACCAGGTTTTAATTTTAAAGCAGCAGAGGCCTCTCCTCCTCTTAATACATATGAGTTGTCCATGGAAAGGTTTTAGCCACACAGACACATTTGGTACACAGTGTTAGCCAACTCCTATTTGCTATTTCTTTCCAAACACTCAGGGTGCTCAGACTGCCTGTGTGAGATGCGGTTCAGAGCTAAAACAGACCAGGAATGTGCGTACAGAGAAATAGCAGAAGTCAGCAAAGAAATCTTAGCAGAACCAGTGATAGGAAAAGCATTGGATAGACCCCAAGAGCCAGGCAGGCTACATTTCTCTCAGAGATTCGAGACTTGGGGTAAAAGAGAGGAAAAAAAATAAAAAACAAAAAAACCCCATCACTTTCACAAACAATAGGATCAAAGGAAATTAATCTATTTAAATCCAAAAAGCCCAAACAGCAAGATGAGAGAGGAGTTGCCAGCTAATGCACAAAAGTATTTAGGAATGGAAGTCAGCAGACCTTCCTTCACCAGGAGAGGATGCTGGCTGTGCTGACTACTCCCAAGCACTAAGAATAAAAAAATAAGATAGAAACAACTGTCTGGGTAGGGCTCTGTGCTTTAACCTTTACTTCATAATCTCACTCTTTAACCCAAAAGTACATACGTTCACATTTAAAGAAAGGATTCTTCCTGTGTTGCCACTGCCCAGGAGCTACAGGAGAGCAATCTCAGGTCCTCCGCTCTACCAGAATATCCACAGTGACAAGCAGAAACAGCACTGTGTCCTCTGGGCTAACCAGTGTACAGGAAATTGATGCTGTTTTCTTGCTCAGGTCAAGAGGCTGGGGATGGCTGCACAAGGCAGCCTGGTCTCTGAGCCCAAAAATGCCTTTTTAGGGCACTGCTTGCCCCCAGACAGGTGACAGAGCACCTGGCCGGAGATGCTGGCAACAGCACCAGAGCAGGAACAACACAGTAATGGGAGGGAAATGAGCCCTGCTTCAACACAGGTCAAATTCAGGCTAAGGAGTAGCAATGCCAGCCCAGAGAGGTATCAAAAATGGTTATTCTCTATATGGGAACTTGTAGAGGTATAGCACACAATAAGAAAACATTTAGTCCATAAAATAAGTACACATGCACTTTTTGTTTGGTTGGTTTCATAATTGCCAACTATGGCAAAGTCTGTTTGTTCAAAGTTTGTAGTTTAGGCAGGAAATCCAATGTGGCTGTACAGCAAAATTGGTTACCTGTGCTGCAGGTTTCAATAAAGGAAAATGCTGAAGTGGAGCCCAGGATGTTAGTCAGAATTTTGCTAGCTCAGTAATGTTTTAGCAGTCATGCACTGCCAGGATCTATTGTTTGCTCCCCATCAGAAGGATGGGGTCTCTCACAGCATACAAAGCATTTCCCAACAGCAGCTGGATTCCCTGAGATTCCCAAGTAAGCTGAGAGAGCAGTTTCTATCAACCTTTGAATTTACAATTTGATGTGAATGTGGCTATTATTTCTAAAAGCTTCTAAAATGGTATTGCAGAAAGAGCAAACTGGATATAGAAAAGGATGTAACAAATACAGAAGAAAGAAGAGGAAAAAATGAATTTCCTCCTAGTCTCAGCTGAGACAAAGCTCTTGAACATCATTACTTATTAACAAATTAACATATCATCATATATTAACATAACTTCATAATCTCATATTAACAATAACTCCCTTTCACAAAAGCTGCCTCCATCTGCAGTTGGGCAGATCTTAAGCTAGGCAATGTTCTTTAAACATGTCATAGGCCCAGTCAATAAAAAGTCACACCAAGAACATGGATAGGAGACAAGGATGTCAAGATTACATTGCTTCAGATTAAAATATTTCAAAATCGTGGGAAAAATCATTTAAAAAACTGTGATGTTCCTGAAGTCTTACAGGCAAACCATACCTTACATAAAGTAAAAGCTGAAGAAAGTATGTCTAAAGAAAATATCAATTTGCTTTATTTTCTCTCCCATCAGAGCAGTTTCTCCCAAGTCACAAAAGTCACAACGCTACAATTAAAGTGAGTCTTGAACTCCACATCAACACTAGAAATAGGAAGAAGCCTCAATCATGACATTCACAAGCCCTGCCCATCCACACATGCCCTTGTACCTCCAATAACTTAAAAAAAACCTCTCCAAGTTTGATGGAAAGATCAATTTGCCTCCTGAGTGTGTGACATTTGTACACTGCTCATGCTGGGCAGAGAAAATGGACATAAGTTAACGCTGCATTTCCTGCTATTCATCCTCCTCCCCTCCAAGGATGGCAATTCCAGCCAGCCCTGAAGAAGCCCAAGGGCAGCACCTCCACCTGCAGCACCCACAGCAGGCTGCTGCTTCCTGGCCACGAGCCACAGTGGGGGAAAGCTGCTGGAGCTGCTGAGATGGAGCTTGCAGGACAGAATCCCAAGAGAAACCCTATTTTCCCTCTCTTCTAACAGAATCTGCCTTGATACAGCAGCATTTTATTGGACTTGGTGTCCCAAGTGCACAGCTGAAGGCTGAACCACAGCAGCTCATCCTCCCCATCCTCACCAGCAGCACCCTGAGTTGCACACCAAGTTTCAAATCACATTGAGATGTCAGTCACAGCCTCACAGACAAACCAAGTCAGAAAATACGCAGAGGAAGGGCCTCAGTCTGCCCTTTAATACACACAAGAGGAGTTAATAACTCTGTCAAAGGTTATCATCTAGATATATATTTTATATTTCTTTTAAGTCCTTGCACACATGTGCTCTGGCAGAGCCCTGCATCTGCTGTGAGGGCCACAGGCTGCCATGGAGCAGCCTCCTGGGAACATTTTCCAGCTGTTTCCTAATTTCACAAACCTCCACTCATCCCCATCTCCCTGTTGCTGCCTCACATTGCAGTGGAACATCCCACTGGCAGCTCAAGAACCTTTTCTCTCTTACAATTTCCCACACATCCTCGCTCTCTCCAACACATTACTCTTCAAATCTCTTTTTCTCTGTCATCTAATAGTTTTATTTACACAGCTACATTTAAATCCACTAAAATAAAAATGTTCAGAATACAATTTCCATTTTGATTTTACAAAATGGAGTTACAGCCAGTTGGAAATACAAAGCTGTGCATATCAGGTTTTAGTGCCCATTGGCTTAAACATAAATCTTGTACCACACAAGGTCATTTCATTCCACAGGCAGGAGATTTAAGTTTCTATTACAAAATGTTTCATTTCCCCACATACTGAAAATGAAGTAGTTCGCTCTGATCATCTAAGGACAGTAAGCTTTTGAATCTGATAACATATTATTTAAACCTGAACAGAGTGCACCACTTTTGTGAGAATGAGATGACATAAGAGATATTTTAGAAGGTGCTACAAGTAATAGAGCATTACCAAACAGCCACTGCAGTGCTTTAAAGTCCCCAGAAAACTATGTCAAGGAAAAAGAAAACCTCTTCATAGCAACCCTGTTTTGATAGGTAGAAGCCAGCCAGAAGCCTACTAAAACAGCAACAAGAAAAAGCAACTCTGGGAAGTCAATTATAGCAGAATAAAGGTGTAAAAATCCACATCTATAATTCTCTAATTCAAAACGAAATAATTTTAATTTAAGAAGTAAAGAAACTGAACTGAATTCTGAGACATTCTGATATTGAGATGTCAAAGGAATTTAATGCTAGCTAGGTAATTCCCTGAAAGTATTCAGATTAATCTCCTTAAATATCATGTTTGGGGCCAAACAGCATATGCAGGTGTTTATGCTAAGTATTAAATAGGTTGATCCTACATAAAGTCCATTATCACTAAATTCTGTGTCCCCACTCTCCACACTGCCTCAAAGCCTGCACTTAGCATGTTTGTTAAAAAAAACCACAAATCTTGCATACATTATTCCTCCCTTCTTGTAACCCAGCATCTCTCCGTCCTTCTAAATTATGGGATAAATAAATAAATAAAACGTCTCACTTGGTCCCCTTTCCCCTCAACTTCTACCAACAATTAAATGACCAAATTCTTACACTTGAGCAAGTGAGCTTATCCATATCCCACAGCTTAACTGCACTCACACAGGAACCAAAGGCGCACAGGACATTTCTGCAATCTCTTGGATCTTAAGAGCTCTACAAACATGAAATATGGCATGGCAGCCCACCTTGCAGTGACAAGGGACAGGGCAGAGCACTGGGCTGTGCCAGAGGTAACTGAGGAACCCCAACATCTCCCACAAGGCTGTTGTGCCGTGTTATCACCATAGATCTGTGTAGCCATGATCTTTTCTGAAAAATCCTTTCATAAAAGGAGAAGCTGAGAGGCCTCAAGAACAAAATGTAAGCAATGATTATCTGCTGCTGTGGAATGCAACAGGGGGATCTGGGATTGGTCTCATGTGGTTGTTTCTAATTAATGGCCAATCACAGTCCAGCTGTCCAGACTGTCTCGGTCAGTCACAAGCCTTTGTTGTCATTCCTTTTCTATTCTTAGCCAGCCTTCTGATGAAATCCTTTCTTCTATTCTTTTAGTATAGTTTTAATATAATATATATCATAAAATAATAAATCAAGCCTTCTGAAACATGGAGTCAACATTCTCATCTCTTCCCTCATCCTAAGACCCCTGCGAACACCGTCACATCTCTGTTTTCCAAGAAAATGAACAAGCACTGATAATTTCAGGTACAAAATTTGTGAGTCAGCACTAAGTGATGCAAGGGTTTAGGCCTCCTGCAGTCAGGCTGGCACTGTTACAGAGAGTGCCCAGTTCTGGGCAGCACTGTCCTGCAGGGCTCTCCCAGGGGACTCACAGAGCCACAATAAAACAAACACTGGCCTAGAGCATCATGAGGCCTGGGCATCAAAGTCTTTCAACATGGATGCCAAAGCTGAATTTTTAAAATAGGAACCCAGGTGGTCCCTGAGCCTGGCAGAGCAGCTACAGCCATGGCCAGAGCAGAGCATTCAGGCTGGGGGTGTCAGGGCAGGGCCCACCTGACACACAGAGCAGGGCACCACAGCCTCCCTGGAAGGAAGCCTCAGCCTGCTCTGCCAAGAGAGATCAATTCATCTCACTGATCTAACAGGTGGCACTGCCAGCCTTGGCCGTGGAGCTGCTGCTGGAGATGCAGAGTGCTGACCCCCTAATGCTCCCATTAGCTGCTGCAGGGCTGTGCCAGCATCTGCACACACAATTCACGCTGCATGGCTGCATGGGCCAGCCAAAACTATCTGGGACATATTCTATTAGAGATGATATTGCTTTTGCTCCAACAAGCAGCAACTCTATTGAGATTGGCTAATTCAATTTTCCCCATCTTATCAGATTTCTTTTTAATGAAACTGAACAATAGTTTCATTTGTTATGTTATTAGTTTTCCCAGTGGTAGCAGCAAGACTAACTCAGTTGAAAGCTAAACAACAGCATTGTGCCAGTGTTGACTGTTTATCATCACCATGTGCCAGCCTCATATTGCAAAGTTGCCTTAGTCCATTCCTTTTTGTTTGCTTCCCATCCGTGGGGATTCACAGCTCGGAGGTCATCTTCCTGCTCCATCTACTTTGTGGATTAGCATGTACATGTATCTAAGTACCAAACCCCTGAAGGGATTTGAAATTATCTGGGATGTCACAGTGATCGTGGGATATGTCAGACTGAAATAAAGGCTTTTTTTTTTTTTCAGGAGGAGAAATTATTGTCTTAGACGTTCATACTTCCAGTTCTTGTTAAATAAATATCTTGCAGCACAGACTATACAGGTTTTCATCTGAGAGAAAACATCCAAATCCTCCTGTTGTGTTTATCAACTCAAAATCCTTTCATCAATTAACCTCCAGAGGTGCTCAAAAAAAGTTGCTATTCCTTAGCAACTACATTAAATTCCTGCTGCTTCAGCTGATTTATCACATTACAAAGACCTGCACTGTGTTGGTGTTTCAGGGAAATTGTATTGAGAAGGCAGGCTCATTTACATGAGGCTTGCTGAGATTTATTTTTTTTTAGCTCTTTACCTTTAAAGAAATGTTGTGTTTGATCCATGTATTTACTGGTGGTGAGGCAAGGAACCTGCCAGCTTCTTCCCACTAAACCCTGCAGCACATGAATGCAGGGGAATGGCCCAGAATGCACAAAACAACCCCTTGGCCTTGGCTCCGGAATGTCTCAACTCACTCAGCTGTGGCAGAGAGCCCTGCCTAAAGCCACAAAGGGAGGGCTCAGCTTCACAGAGCAGCTCACAGAGGGGAGCTCAGCCCTCAGAGGTGATTACAGACCCCGGGTCAGCTGCTCTCCCAGCACCAGGGGAGAAATTGGCTTCCTGGCCTGCAGGCACCAGCCTGGCCTCCAGACCCTGAGCACAGCCCATGCCTCCAAACCTCTGCCTCACCACCACCTGCCCATCTCTCATGGAGGCTGCACCCACCAGGGGCAGGGGCTGCCCTCAGCTGAGAGCCCAGAGCACGGGCACCCAGTGCTGTGGAGGCTGTGAGGGGTCAGCTGAAGGGCTGGAGTCACAGCTGCCAGCAGATAACACATCCACAGTGGCCAGTTCCTTCCTGCTTCAGGAGTTGTTCAACAACCAAAGAATGGTATGCTGGTACCCAGCCTCAACCCATCGGAGCTTTGAATGTAAAACCAGCACCAGAAAAAAAAATTTGCTTTTCATGCCCAAACCAGACTGAAATCCATCCCACTCATACTAAAAAGAACAAGCAGAAGCAATCAAAAATCACGTCAATATTTTTCTGTCTTTAAAGCATTTGCTAAGAAATCCATGTTCTTGCCCAGCTGAGCAGTGGCTGAGCTGGAACAAGAGCCAGAGAGCCCCAGCACCAGCATCACTGTGCAGCTGAAGGACCCTGGCTGCTGCAGGAGCCACAGGACACCTGGCCTTTGAGCCAAACAGCATGGAAACATCCACATTTTAGCATTATCCCTGTGTGCTTCTGGGAACATGCTTCATGTCTCCACCACCTGTAATGCTACAAGCTACAAGAGTTGCTCTTCTACTTGTTCCATAATTTGCAGTGCCCAGAGACTGCACAGCTCAGACAGAGCAGTAAAGTGCATTTCCACAGAGCAGCAGAGCTCCCTGAGAAGAAGTCACCTTAATACTGACTGGCAGAACACCTCTGCCCCCACAGGAGCAATATTCCAATACAATTTCACCTTAGTGCTGAAATCACCTGCTGTAATTCTTGTTCAGCCCACCCAGAATAGTACAGAGGAACCCCAAACATGATCTCAAGAGCAGACACTTTTTTTTCCCCCCCAAGACTAACATTATTCCACAAATAAATAAACTAAACAGTTATAGCAGCAGTACCAAGGCATTCAGCAAATGTTCAATATTAAAGGTACTTAAATATTTACTCCTGAAGCAACACTGGGGCTCACAGTGTGCATTTATAAAAAAAAAATTACAATTATTTGCATTACAATAGCACCTGGGAACCCAGGCACAAATAGGACCCTATCGTACAAACACTGAACACAAAGAGACAGTCTCTGAAAAGCTTTTACACTAAAAAGAATTGTGCAGTAATTTCAACTACATGTTATTTCATTCCCAGGGCTGAGCCCCTAGTGCTCAGCTGCATGAGACAGTAAATATATTCTTACTCTGAGCACCCCATACATAAATTAAAAGCACAAGGACTCTATGCATCACTGGCTAGCTCTTACCTATCATAATCCCTCATTGTTCCCTATGAAACAGCAAAGCAGAGACTATTTGTAACATGCTTTGGGCAAATAAATTTTAACACTGTATTTTACAAATATATATAATATTTTCAGGTATTCCAACACTAAATCTGAAGTTGTTTTTTTTTTCCTGCAGATGTAAAAACCAGTATGTTTTGGGATTGATATTAAGTCTGTTGTAACGTGGTGTTTACTTACAAAACACTCTGGGCCACACTGGTGATGAACCTTTTTTTCTTTTGTCTGAATAATAATTAAAACCAAACAAGCTATATGTTCCAGAGGAGGTTGTATGTACACAGGGGGAAAGCAAAAAGCTGCTGCTGTTTGTACCCCTGCCTCTAAATCCTGCAGGTTCCAATTTATGCTGGTTAGGGAAAACGGAGATAACAGTTTGGAAATGTAAAACACAGTCATACCAAATAAACCCCAAGATGTGTGAGCACTGCCTTTTCATAATTGTGCAGATCATTAAAAAAAATATAAATACAAAAACGTATCTCGGCTTCTGTAGTTCTAAAGAAACAACCTGTGGCCAATAAATCAGAAAGCTGGGTATCTTCTGCTTGCTAGCTTAGTCTGCCAAACAATTATGCAGTGAAATGTTCTAATTGCACTTTGATTTTAATGTTAAAACCCATTTCCATAATTTCAGTGGCTCTTTACAACACCGTTTAATATTTGCCAATGAAGTAAATGAGCTGCAAGTAACATTCACAGATGGTTCATGTTCTCCATTAAGTCTGCAAGCTAAGATTCTCTTTGTTTACCAAAAAAATAGTAACTACCTTGGATAAATCCCACAGAAGGGAGCCCTACCCCGATTTGGGAGCGAAGCCTGAACACCTCTCAACGCCTACAGGTGCTCCAGAGCTCCACCACCAAGCTAAGACACATTTTGCTCACAAGAGAAAACAAAACCTTGGTCGAGTAAGGAGTTTTATAACAAACGCTTGCTGCTTTCTTAAGCCAGAGATCTGGGGTACAACTGCTTTACGTTTAGGTTTAATGAAGCGGAGCACTTCAGCCTAAGCTGTAAGGGAGACACAAAGCCAGCTTCTCACATGCTCAAACCCATCTTCTGGTTTTCCCCTCAGATCTGCTTGAGATTAGGGAAGCAGCTCTCCCAAGGATTTTTGTCTGTTTCTGTTTTTACAAGAATAATTTATATCAGCATAAATCCAGGCTTGTCAGCTCAGAAATGTTTCAAAGAAAAAATACCTGCCTTCTTTCTCCTACATGGGATTTTTTTATTTATACAGCAAGGTTTGCCTGCTACAGCATTTGAAGTGGCATCATCCTGACATACTAACCAGTTTAAATTATATTGACCCGGGGTTCCCACAGCAGCTATTGATTGATCACAGTAGGAATTGAGCAGAAAAGGAGAAGAAAGGTCAAAACAATGATGATCTTAGCGCTGTACTTTTGTTCAAGTGTCTAACCTGTGTGGGAATCCAGTCCCCAGCCTGCAGCTTATAGTGCTGTCAGAAAGTGGCAAAACACACAGAGATGTTAATCCAACTTTCTTCTGCAGCTCAGAAAAGTTGAAGCCCATTTACAGGCACTGAATGCACATCCTGGTAATGCCTGAGTGGGAAGAAGCCACCGTGATTCAAGGGGGTTGGACCTGTTCTGGTTTATAATTTGTTTCAAACACAGTGCTGGGAATGATCCCTTCTAATTCCAACTCTCCATTTGTGTGCAACTCTAGTTTTGACCTAAATATTAAATCAAAAAGGGGTGGTGTAGAAGCAGAGGAGATGCACACCCATTTTTAAGGAAGGACAGGGTGAAACCCTGCTCCCAAACTCATAGTGCTGAACTCCCCTTGCAGCATGGGGGATCCATCCCATCCCTAAGGGCTGTGGGGCTCCAAAGGGATTCTTCACTAAAGCATTCTCCTCCATGGCTCACTCACTCTGAGGCAATAGCTGCACACAAACACAACCAGCAGTTCTGCATGGCAGAACATTGAAACTGTAATATAACAAGCAAGAACATCATGATGGCTGTTATCCACTAGCACAAACTGCTGCTCAAGTGCTGTATTTCTGAACACTCGCTGGTTGGATAAGCACCTGAAACATTCCATTAAAGTTCCTGGTCACAGTCTCCATTAAGTTCCTTTACACAACATAATTTATTTTTTTATTCAATGTTTCAGGATAGAAGCAATGGTATTTTTCAAAATTATTTATGTCTACAGCTATCACTGACATTTTAAGCAAGAGAAAGAAAATAAAACCTAAGTGGTTCTGTGCTCACAGGAATCTATTTCCTATTTCTGGAAAGTCCAATTCTAATATGTAGAAACTGTGAGTCTGCACATTAAGTCTAATTTAGGGGCTGTTTCAGAACTAGGCAGCCCAAGCGCATGTTGCTCTTGAAACTAAACCTGCTGCATAGGTAGGCATGATTTCTAAGAGCACCAGGCTTACAGCAGCCTCCTTCAAAGCACAAGAGCCCTAACCCAGCTCCTGCGCATTTACAAATCCTGCACATGATAAAGTACTTAAAATTCACCCTGCAATCATTTCTGCAAGAAAAGGTGGACATAAACCGTCAGATATGGACACTCTTAACCCCAGGGGCAGCATAAATTCTATACAGTTCTTCTCCACTCTATTTTAGTGCCTGTGCAAATACTCTTTACCTTCAAATGAAACACGTGCAGTGAAACCACAAAACCTCATTAAGAACTGCTGGCTCCTTGCACCACTTCAGACAATTGAAAACCTCAGCAACTCAGAGATTGCCTATTATTTCTCTCTTCTCAACACAGTATGAATGGCCATGAGGACACGCTGCCTGTACCTGGTCCTCAGTCATCACTGAGACGCAGGAACTTCCAGGCCCATTTATTTCCATGCTGCACTTGTAGCTCTGCCTGAATGTGGTGGCTCACACTGAAAGCACATCTTTGTGTGATTGCAGCCTGTTTCCCATCCAGGCTTCCTCTGCCTCCTGCCTACAAGCCATGATCACCTTCCATCAGCAGGGAAAGGGAGGCTGGGGTCAATGATCACCGGTGAGTGGAAAAACAAAGCTGTGCTGGAGCACACTTAGGCTCAGATCATTCAGCCTGGAGAGAAATGTTTCTGCAAAATGTGCCTTCTCTATTGTAGCACAGACACTTCTATTTCTGCTGTTAGCACTACTTTCAGTAATACCAGGGCCAGGCATCACCTAGAGGACACCAACACATGAAAAACCTCAGCCACTGCTACTGAACTAGAAGAGAGACTAGAACCCCCTCAAGTACAGACAAAGAAGGCAAACAGGCATTTTGGAGGGACTTTTCAAACCTGTTCACGTGTTGTGGGGTGGGGGTATGCACATGCATGATCCTCCTCTCTTCCCTCTAAGGCAGTGCAGGAACTCCTCCAGGGTTATTCCTTGCCAAGCTCACTTCTGTTGCTGGCTCTAAGAGTCTGCCTCACAATTTAAAAATTTTATCCGAGTGCAGAGACACAGCTGACCCATTTTAATGCCTTCTCCTCCCTCTGGGTTCACAGCTCTTTGGTTCTGGCCTTGCTGCCCTCTCACAGAGCTTCATTGGCACCTTCCAGCTAAAGCAAAAAAAGCCAAGACGCTCTTTGTGCTCCGGTTTATGCAGATTCTTCAGCCAAAATTAAACTTAAATCACTACGAATTTCTAGCCAAGTGTCTCAATGACATGTACTGTAACCAAGTGATGTAACCCTACTGACACTCACACTTAGAGCAGATTTGGGGCAACAATATTTGTTCATTTCTCCTGGATGAGCCTGCATCACAAACAGAGTCTGAGTTATTAACTCTCTGGAACTTCTGGGCTATAGCTCTGTCTGAATAGCACAAATACAGCAAGAGGCAGATATTAAGAGTAAGATGAAGTGCTGGTGGCCTGCTGAGCACTACAGCTCTGCTGCATTTCCAGGAAAGCACCTGAGCAAACAGCCCATCAAGGCTGATCCCAGCAGCATCCTCTGACAGGAGCTGCTGACCAGGCACCCTGCTCAGAGCCACTGCACAGGGCACAGACCCCAGAGCCCCTCAAACCCAGCTCAGCCATGGCCAGGAGCTCTCCTGTGCCCTGGGCTGTGGATGGTGACGCACAGCACTAGGCTTTACATTAGGCTTCACTCTCAGCTGACTGTGGATAAACAGCACTCCTAAGTCAGGCCTAAAGGTACTTTAGAGCATCATATCCATCTTTTCAAGTATTCTTCAAAATTCACTGCTTGCATTTAACTTTTACCTTCTGTAAGCTTTGTGTGGCATTAGTCTTAGCTGATTAGGCTACTTAGAAACCAACAGCCACAAATTATTTCACCCTTCTCAGCCAAACGCCTTTTTCTCCCTCTTGCTCAGATGAGCCTCCCTGTTCCTATCCCCAAACCCTTTTCCCTCTTTATCCAGGTGAATCTGCCCAATTCCAAGACACCGACTCTCCCCCGAGTGCTCCTCCAGCACCACAGGCCTTGGTCACAGGCAGAAACCCTCCCAGCAGGACAAGGGGATGGAAACACAAAAAGCTCCTGAGTGGAGATGAAGCAAAGGCACTCACCCATCACCATCCCAGACAAAGAAGATTTAACTTAAAAAAGGATGAGAATCATTTAACTCATGGCAAATTAAGGCAGATTTGGATACTGAGAAACAAAGACAAAACCTAAAATACTTTGCCCCCCACACCCCCCTTTTCCCCAGCTCAACATCAATCCTTCATCCACCTCCTCCCTGCTCAGAATCACCTCCAAGATTGAGATTTCTTTTTCCTTGTCTCTCAACAAAAGTTGAAAAGGAGAACAAACAGGGGCTTGCACTTACCCAGGCCATTACTTTCTTGAGGCACAAATGTCTTCACAGACAAAACACTTTTCTCCAAAACAGAAGGTACATTCAGAATCTCACAATTTCCCTACACCTAAGAAACCCCCTTACACCCACCATGCTACACACAGGAACACAAACGGCTGCCCCACAAAGCCTCTCCTGAATGGCTGGCTCCTAACAAGCAGCTTTTCTTCATTAGGAATCAGCCCTGGAATGTGTCTGGGAGATAAAACACAGGTGTAGCTCATTTCGGGTTTTACCTTCAGGTGTAGCTCCTTTCAGGTTTTTATCTTACTCCCTGACCAATAGCAAAATAAACTGTGTTAAGGAGAAAAAAATAGAAATAAACATCAGGAAAAAGAGAAAATCCAAGTTTGAAAAATATATATTTTTAAAATAATTGTGAAAAATACATTTTGCATGTAGCATAAAGCTATGAGACAGTGTCCAGATGTTTTTAATTACTATAATTACAAGTGTGTCCACTGAGTTGAATTTCACAGGTGAAGACAATCTCTGATTTAATGTCTCAATAAAATAAAATGAAATAAAATGAAATTAAATAAAATGAAATGAAATAAAATAAAATAAAATGAAATAAAATGAAATAAAATAAAATATAAATGTAGTTCATTCTGTTTCAGTGATAGTTTGTGGCTACAAACATTTTAGGTCACTGCATTTTACATGAATCTATGTCAGTGTTTTGTATCACACAACTAAAGAGTGTGCCTAGAATGTGAGCTGCACTATAACAAACCTGGTATATACAACAGCTCCTCAAGTATTGGGGCCTTGGCTGAAGAGCTTTTGAGTTTTAAGGAATATATTTTTCCATAAAGCAGCTGCAGAAAATCAGCTGGTGACCTGTTTCTGACACACACTCTGCTGTATTATCCAGTGTCATTTAAAGCACCACACAATTGAAATAAGAAAGTGGGAGACAAGGATATATGATAATACCTGCTACTGAGCCAGTCAAACTGCACCAGAATTATATTTTTTATTTTATTTTGTTAATACTAAGCCCATTAAAAAAATAAAAATCCAAGTCTCTCAGTTTCCAAGCCTGAATGTTTAGCTCAAACCAGTAGAAGGTTCTACTTCTGGGCTGCCTTTTCAATTGCAGTTCCCAAAGCAGAGGATCCCTGGAGGAAATTTCCTTTGCAGTGCACACAGGATTGGGAAGAGTGTACAGCTGGGTCAGGTCTCTGTGGGTCAGCCCCCAGCCTGTTCAGGGACCTGGCTGGGACTTTGCATGGACAGGATGGGAAGAAGGCTGGCTAAAGTTTTCTTCATGTAGAAATGTAATTGTGTGTCTGTCTATAAGAAAAGACTGTTTATTTTGTAGGTAGGGTGAGGACAGCTTTACTGACCTCTCTTACAAATTCTCCTTTGTAGTCCAAGGGCTGCAGATTGAGGGAGCAGCTCTGTTTTTTTTTCCAGTCCTTGAAATACCCCTGGTACAAATGGACCTGGCACAAAAACAGCAACACCCGAGCAGGAAAATACAAGTTTGCTCTTCCCATGCCATAACAGTGAAGCACATTTTTCTGCAGGAGCTGACAGGGAATATTCTAACTGTGTGTATAACATCACTGCCAATGGGGTGTGCTTAACAGGAGAAGAACAAGCACTCCTGGAACTGCTGGCTGTGCTAACAAGGGCACTGAGGGCCTGATGCTGCTGCTTTCCACCCACAGAATAACCTCACTTTCCAACCTGCGCAAGGCTGGCTCAGCCTGCGTGACAGAGATGATGCTCCACAAGGAGAAAGATAAAATGCAGCCTACCTATTTCACAGTTTTGCTTTTTTTTTTTTTAAGTTGGTACTTTGAACTGAGGTTGTTTTAAGTGTCTGGTACCCAAGGGAGCAGCAGTGCAGAGGCAAATTGCCCTCATTGGCAAACAGAAATTAAGGTGTATGAGCTGAATGCTCTTCTTCTCTGCAGTCTGTGGCTAAACAAGCCCAGATTTGTTCCTGCGGGAGATCACCTAAAAGTGCCAGGTCCTGAAGGCAAAGAACCACAGCTAAATATCTCAAAAATGGTATAAAATATATTTTGTTAACTGTCTTCTGCCCTTACTGACTCATCTGAGCCCAGGGTGTGGTGGGGACAAGAGCCCGGTATCTGTGTTTGAGGCAAGTAAATGAAAAGTCATGCCAAGAATCTTGTTACTTATGTAATAGGGTATTAAAAACAGCTTAGACCAGCCAGGAATAAGTATTTAATTTGAATTCTTACTAAATTAGGTGCTTAAGAAGTTCAAGTGAAGTAGCATGTCAGGAGACTCAGATTCAAGCCTGTGATTCCTCCTCTATATCCCCACTTTTTTATTTCTTCATATTTAAAGTACTTAATTAATCTATACAGAGTTTTTAATACAATACAGTTGATTAACGCTAGTAATTTCAGTGCCTTTTTAATATAACAAATCTCTTCTGAGAAATGTTCCCAGTTAATGATCTGTGTCATTTTTTAAAGTTTGCCTTCTGACTAATTTCAGTGGAAATATCATTAAATTCTTCATTATACTTATTTATAGCAAGGGCTGAATTGGATTTTGGATGTTATGATTTTACCATAATAAAGACCTACAGCTCTCAAAACACACTATTCTGTCTGCTTTTGGAGCTCTAATATAAAGTTTTGGAACTGAGAGTAGCTTTAAAAAAAAGCAATAACGAGGAGGAGGAGGCTTCTGTGTGGTTTTGAGGTCACAGGAGGTGCTGGTCCACACTGCCTCTGTTCATAGCTCTGCCAAACCTCCTGTCCCTCTGTGCCCTCCCCTCCCACGGCTCATTGTGGTCCTTGCCCTGCACAATCCCACTCCCCACCAGCCCCTGGCAGTGTGGAGGCTGAGCTGGAGACTCCTGGCACTGGAAGGATGGGGAGCAGTGAAATTTACCCCTCCTGTGTGATCAGTGAGCGCTGGCACTGCTCTGCTCTTTGCCCACAGCCAAACCCCCCAGGCTCCTTCTCCTCTGCTCTGCACTCAGGGCTGTGTTTGCCATGTCCCCTCTCTCTCACAAGCTGTGCTGGGCTTGTGCCAGGGGCTGCTGGCACAGGACATCCCACAGGAGGGAGATGGAAACCTCCCCACCCCTGCCAGTGAGCCCAGCACGGCCACAGTTGGACTGGTGGCCACGGGACACATTTCCTGGCCAGCCCTTGCAGGACTGTGACAGGCCTTGCTCTGAGGAGGGGCAGGGGGCAGCAGTCAGGGATCTCACTACACACAGCTTTCATCAGCTTTTACCTTTCATCTTTTCAGTTGGCTCAGAAATAAGGCAAAAATCACCATATTTTGACCATTTATTTTTCTAATAACATTGTTTTCACCAACAGTACAGTAAATAAACACAAAGTAAATATTGGTCTCTGCTTTTTAAACAGAAGTGTTGGGGGTTTATTTATTTGTGTATGCAAAGTATTTTTTTTCTACTCCTAAGCAAAGCAAACCCGGGGACAAAGGGCTGGCTGTGCCCCAGGGCTCCATGCAGGAAGGGCAGGTGGGAGTGCCAGGAGCATCACTGTGTCCCCATGCTCCTCCTGTCAGCTCCACCAGAACAAGCAGAGATGACAGTGTTGACCTTGGCTGTAGGAATTGTAATTTTTTTTTCCCATGCCTGTGGTCCTCCAGGATCACAGAGATCTTCTCCACAGAAGGCGAAGAAGAGCTGTTCTGCAATGGCAGCTGCCATGGGATGCAGCTTGGCTCCCACACTCCCCTTCCCTAATCCAGGGCAGACACCCATGTCCCCAGGTGAGACCTGCACAGTCTCCTTGGCTTGCTCCTCCTTTCATTCAAGGTGTGTCCTCCTCTCCTGTGGTGTTAAACACCCCACTCTCCCTGTCTACTCCTGCTTCTTCTTCATTCCTGGCCTCCTTCCCAAGGCTCAGGGGGAAAGCTGGGCACAGAGGTTGCTCAGGTTCTTCTTCAAACCACTGTGGAGATGCTGAGTGTGCCAGGTCAGACTCCCTGCCTGGCACAGCCACACTCAGGAGCTCCTCCACCCTGCAGCAAACAAAGTACATGAAAACAGGAGAGCCAGGATTCAAAGGACATCAGGATTTTCTGACCAAGAAACAGAGAGGAGTCAAGCCCAGGCAGAGCTGAGTGGAAAATACAGCTGTGGTGGGTGGTGTGAGTGTAAACCTTCACATGAATTATGCATTCCTGTTCGTGTAAAATACCAGCATATTTATGCATCTTCCTTAACTTCTTATCACTTTACTGGACAGAGCACAATGTTTTCCTCATCATTATATTAGATCTTGAATTAAGGCAACTTCCTCGTTAGTGGGTGAGGGTTTGGTTGGCTGGACTTTTTTAATTGCTACTTTTAAATTCTACTGAAACAACAAGTAAACAAATAAAAAATTCGTTAGAGAGAGGCAGCTCAAGTTAGATGAAAGTTTTACAGCACAGAGCTCTGCTTTCCAAAGCAGCAAATCCAGTCACCGGGTCATTAGCACAGCGTGCAGCGCCACAGAAACGAGGAACATTAGAACTTGTGTCGTTTGCAAGATTTACTCATATTTCAGTGTCTTAACAGCAACATTTCAGCCTAAAAGCCTCCCAAAAGGCACTTAAACATTGGAAACAGCAGCTCTGAAGGGCTGCGGGTGCATTTACTCATTACGAGCGTATTTAAAACAATGCATCTGGGCTGGCTGGTGACGCCTTTGGGGCTGCAGAGGGAGGCTGGAGAGGGCAGGGGGAACAAAGGGGAACATCCATCCCTCCTTTGGCTTTGGGGCTGCAGAGGGAGGCAGGGAGAGGGCAGGGGGAGCATCCATCCCTTCTGTGGCTTTGGGGCTGCAGAGGGAGGCTGGAGAGGGCAGGGGTATAGGGGATATTTTCCCCTCCGATGAGGGGAGAGAATGTTGCATCTGACGCCATCTTATCAGAAGGCTAATTAATTACTTTATGATTAATTCCTTTACTTTATACTATATTATTCTATACTATATTACACTATGTTACATTACATCTAAACTGAATCTGCCAAGCACTCAACTCTGCACATACTGTCCAGCATCTCGTGACTGTCAGCCCACAGTCCCGACACACACACACACACACCTGGCCCTGACAGGCCAAGGAAACAAAACACCATCACTGTGGGTAAACAGTCTCCATATTGCATTCTACTTTTGCACAAACACAGGCACAGCAAATGAGATAAGAGTTGTTTTCCCTTTCTCTGCAGTTCAGAGAATGTGAATCTCAGAAATATTCTTGGGAAGAACTGTGCCTTGTTTTTCTCTGTGAGGAGAAATGTGGCTACACAGGGGGAGCATCCGTCCCTTCTTTGGCCCTTTGCAGAGCACACGTGGAAGGTGCTGGGGGTGCCCGTGGGGCTCATGGTGGGGACAGATCCCATGTTAGTGCTGGGCTGGGAAGGTTCCCCCAAGAAGCCAATGCCGATTACGATCCGGGCTTGATAGCTCTGCTGCTTTGAACACGTCCAGTTAATTTCATGCTGAATAAGGGGAAAACTTATGCCTGTCACAGTTCTATATATCAGTCAGGGGAGAAGAACAAAGGCTTTGAAACCTAAATGGCTGCGTTTGGCACATGGCTTGGTGCAAAGTGTGGCATTCACATTCTCTGAAAAAATCTCTTCACCCAGGATTTTTCTCCTGTGAAACTGAGAGCCCTCAGAGAAAAGGAAAACCATTCTTATCTCATTTGCTTCTCCTGTGTTTTGCTTGTCTGGAGTGTGTTTGGAGTTTACCTACAGGTGATTGTTCCATTGGATTCTGCTGTGAGTTGTTTGACTCATTGGCCAATCAGGGCCAAGCTGTGTCGAGACTCTGGAAAGAGTCAGGAGTTTTCATTATTATATTTTTAGCATTCAGTAAGTATCCTTCCTGTATTCTTTAGTATAGTATAGTTTAGTATACTATATTCTTTAATATAATATTTAGATTATAATTATATTTAAATTATAGTATATTCAATTTAATATATAGAATATACTATAATATAGTATATTCTTTAATATAACATAGTATCATAAAGTAATAAATCAGCCTTCTGAGAATATGGGGTCAGATTTATCACTCCTGCCTTCGTCAGGACATTCTCAGCAAATACAATAACAAAGAGGGAAAGGCAAGTGCCTTTGTGCTCTCTACAAGGCAGAGCCTGTGGAAGAGGAGATGGCTACATACAGGTCTTTATTCCATGTAAAATGACTTTGCACAGAGCTCCCAGCACTGGTGGAGGCACTTCCAGGGAAGAATGGCTCTGCTAGGATGTTGGAGATCTCCCCTCTGCCTGTCCATCCCTTTTTCCCAGGTTTCTCTTGAAAGATAGCTATTGTAACCACTTAAAAATGAGCCCAAAGGAACTCCTGCCATTTAAAGTCAGGTTAATATACAGAGAGCATAGCAATCTTCTCTAGGGGGGTTATTTGGTCTTTTATTTGTTTTGTTGGGGTCTTTTCCCCAGTTCCAGAACCTGTGTTATGCTCTTTAAATCTTTACTTGCTGTTTGATCTTCTCAGGCTCTTGTTTCATATTAGGAATTGTAAAAAAAAAAAAAAAAAAGCTTTAAGAAGAAATACAACAACAAAAAAATCCCATTGAGTTGAGTTATTTAGGCAAACAGCTTCTCCTGGATCAAACACAAAAGTAAGATCTCAGAAAACCTTCATAAGCTGCACCATAGGAATGCAATTACCACTGGAAACAGTGCAATCACAGTTGCTCTCTTTCAGAAGTAATCTTTAAAACTTTAGTGATATTTCAGTAAAGCCGTCTTAGCAACAAGCAACTCCACATGCAGGGGGAAGTCCCAGATGTTTTACAGATGTCTGTCATGGGGGATTTCCCAAACCTCTGCCCATCTTGAGGCTCTTTCAGTTTTAAGTTAAACTCTGAAAGATGCAGGGCCTGTTGTAGAGGAGGGCATGGCACTGTACCCTTCACTGATAGTAAAAGGTCTTCTGGCTTGTTTTCTATCACTCTTTAGCACATTTCTTTTATAGTTATGCAAGGAAGGAGTGTCCTGGGGCAATTTGTCTATTCACCTACAAGCAACTGGCAATTTTTCTAGTCAGGGGAGGTATTTAAAAGTGACTTGGAAGAGTTAAGCCTCCCAACTTCCTGACAAGACTGTTGGTTTCCTTCTCTTACATAAGTATTTGTCCTTTCCCTTTACATTATCATCAGGTGCACAGAAGAGTTGATTTGCTTTCAAAGTTGAGATTTAAGGAAAATTCAGTTTTGAATGCCTCTTAAATAACTCATCTAGGTTGGGCTAATATACAGAATGTTCAGGAAAGCACAAGGTGAAAAAACATTTAATTAATTTATGCCATGCATGTGGAGGAATGCAACTCAGAGGGAGAAAAGCCTCAATTCTATGTTTTCTTCAAGGTCAAATTTATCTTGGAGGGCTAAAAATAAATTCTCTGTGCAGCAATGTGGGAAAAGGGAGTGAGCAGCCTCGGTTCCCCATTGCACAGGAGCACTGGCACCAATAATGGGAGAGGAGCCCGATCCCATGGAGCTCACAGGGAGTTGTCTGGGTGGGGAACTCCAAGGTGAGATCTGCAGCTCTGCGGGCAGGGTGGGAGGGACAGCCAGGCTGGGATGTCACAGCAGACATATCAGATGCCCCTGAACCGCTCCAGGTACCCAGCCTGGCTGTCCCTCCCACCCTGCAGGCAGAGCTGCTGATCTCAGCTTGGAGTTCCCCACCTTGTGAGATCTTACTGACCCCGGGGTGATTGCATTGATGTGCTTCAGTGTGCATTTATGATTATTTGGTGGTGTTAGCTGTTTGATGCACCCCAGCTCTGTGTGAAGTATCTTGTCCCCAGTTTGAGCAGGGGAAGGCTGGAGCCCCTCAGGGCTGGGTTTGTGGTTCCCATCTGCAGCTGCCCATCTGCTCCAAGGGCTCAGCACTCTCTCCTGGTGTGTACCCAGCAGGGGCAGGACAGTTGGGAATTTTCCTGCTTTGGTGGAGTTTTCAACAAAAGAGTGAAATGCTTTCAGTGAGTTCAAAACTTTTTTTTTTTCTAAGAAACTACACAGTGAATGAACTACGATGGGCAAGGATGAAAATAAAGCCAGCCTGTGACTCATACAAAATATACACAGCTGCCCCAAAACAGCCATTTAATTAGCTAATTCTAAAATCCTGAAATTCTGTCTCCCTGGTAAAAGATTTTTAGACCTACCTTTAAAAAAAAAAGTATCAATTTGTTTTTGGACATCCATTCCAGAATTTACAGAAATCACCTTAAGTGCTTATGTGCTCTGGGCTGAACCCTGCAAATGAGCAAATTTAAGCTGTTAGCTCTTCTCTGATTAAAATACGCTGTTGGTGTTGTTGCCTGCTTGTGCTTACACAACAGAGAATGGAAAACTTTGACTTTTAATGTGTCTGCTTTCCTGCAGCATGTTCACAAACACCAGAGACCTCATGACTTTTCCTTTTAGCAGCCTTAAGGATATTTAAAATTCCTAGGACCTACTCACTCAGCAACCTTCCTTCCTTTACCTCAGTGCTGTGTTCCTTTGCAGACCTGCAGCATTGCCAACACATCTTCTTTTTCCTTCTTTTGCTTTCCTATTTATTTATTTAGTTATTTAAATCTTTAAAAGAAATCCTGACAACATGGAGAAGAAAATTAATTTTCAATTTAGGAATGAAATTAGAAGGAAGAAGGACTTTCATATTTGTAGAAAAAGTGAAGAATTCTCACAATTTAAAAAAAAAAAAGAAGAAAAGAAGCTGGAACTGTCCTTAGTGAAAGTTCTAGGCAAACAAATCTCCTGAAATTGTACCACACCTCTCTCTTCAGGTGACTTCAGTCTCTGAAAACCCTGGGAGTGCTTTGACTAGAACAATTTGAAAACACCTCATCCAAATAAGGCAAATGGCATCTGGGGGCTTTCAAATAATCCTGGCTGTGCTTTGGTGTGAGGTGACAATGTTCTGAGATGCCCCCTCAGTCTGGGCAGGCCAGTGTCTGCAGGCACCAAGTTCCTTCTGACCTTCAACAGGAGTAACACTGTTGGTTTTCACTTTCCCAGATCTCTAGTTGCCTTACAATAATTCATTTTACCGGGGATTTGTTTTTTAGGGTGTTCCAGTAATGATATCCTATTTTCCTGTCCCCAGTCCTATCCTGGGCTCCACACAGGTATGAAATTCTGTAGAGTGGTGACAGGATGAGGCTGACTAAAGGACAAAGAGACAGACAACTTGAGGAGAGCACAAATTTGCATGTATTTCCATTATTTTGACACTGGGCAAAACGATTTCTGCACTGACTTCCCCTCAAAGCCACCGAGAGCAAAGCTATAAAAGAAGATTATCAGAAAGTAGGCCATGTTGCTCTGCTTATCATATTCATGTTGCCACTTCTTATTTTCCAGAGGTGATTTCAGAGCGGATTCAGAGTGGAGGACTGGTGCAGCATGCTCTGCTGATGCATGCCTTCCTCTTAATCCCAGGGCACAAACCATGTCCAAGGGTTATGGAGGGTTCTTGCCAGGGGAATCAGGCATTAGGGGCCAGTGCTGGGGGAATACAGGGGGCAATTTTGAATTTTGATAATGTGGCCAAGCAGAGCCATGTTTAAAAATAAAAATAAAAACTGAAAAAAAAAAGACATGTACCAGTATGTAGAGACATCCCATAGGAATTTCTTGTCTCTCTGGCAGAATTTACCAGCTGTAGCAACATGCATATTTCTCTCTCTATTCTTAGTGTAAGAGAACTGCCAATAAAAGCTGCTTTTCAGCTTCACAGATAAAACCATTTTTTTCTCCTGCTTGCTATTTTTCCTGAAAGAACTTTGTTTGCTTTTTAACTGTAGAGCAACGGGGCCCCAGAAATTTCAAGTCTGTGATGAAACCTCAGTTGCAGAGCTCATCAGCTGAGTTTGTGAATTAACAATGTCTGTATCCCCGGGCCATCATTCTTCTCAAATAATAGGGAGCTGGATCACTGCCCTTCTGGGTGAACATCAAAAGTTGTGGCCACGAAGATGTGAAACGTTGCTTCTAGAAGAATAAAGGTGAGGACAGCAGAGGCACTCAGAGCTGCAAGTGCAACTGCTCACTTCATTAAAAAGGTGGCAAATCTGTGGGTGGCAAAATCAAACAGAGGTGGGAGTGTTACAGCCATGCTCTTCCATGTTTCTCAAGCACTGCAGAGCTAAGATATCACCCCTCACTTCAACATTTGATGGATTTTATTTTATATGTCAGGCACCTCACAAACTTGAATTTCATTTTAATACTCTGGTAAAGCCTCCCTCCTAGTAATAATGTCCTGCTTTCTGCTTTATAAGCCACCAGAAAATCCATATGCTTCATGTTAATTCTGTTGAAAATACCTTGAACTGAATATCCTTTTAGAAATTTTGTTACATGTTTCCAGCCTTAGAAATTCTTATTTTGAAGACCTGCATCAAAGGAGAGGTTTAAATCTTAGCTTAAAAAAAAAAAATGCTCTGCTGGAAGTGTAGATAGTGGAATCTTTTTTTCCCCTACAAATCAAGTGCAACCTAGTTTAATTGTTATTGTGGTCCCTCCCCACTGCTTGCTTTCCACTGTTCTACAATAACCTCCTTTTGTTAGAAAGCAACAAAAAAATTAGGTTTAACTATGTCCCCTACTGGTGGCCTTGAAACTTTATGGCCTCCCCCTGATATCCCATGCACATGACAATGTTCAAACCAGCCTTATTCCTTCTCAGGACAGGAATCAAACTCCTGAATAAATCAGAATCATTTCTAGTGGAAGACTTTTTTCCTAATTGCATTTATGCAACTTGTAATTACATTTCACATGAAATACCAGGGAGGATTATGGGGAATAGGAGAGCACCTACTGTAAATATCTATTTCCCATAGAAGACATCAGGGCAAGTTATTAGCCCTTCTTGGTTGTAAATAATTAATTCAATTCAATATTTGGGGTTACCTGGGGTTTAAATTGGTACTGATCTTAGTCTAATGTTTCCAATTTCAGGAATTGAAACACATTACTATCTGCCTTTGCCAGCATGCAAAATGTTAATCTTGATAGATTACATTATTCTTTATAGAGAGCACTTTTTGTTCCACTTATATTTCAGCATCTTAACTCCTCGACATAAGGATGCTTTAGCTCTTTATATTGAGAACACTGCACATTTATTTTAATTGGATAACTGAGCTTTTCTGCTTACTGAGCTGTCTGCCTGACATTTGCAAAATGCAGCTTTTTTTTTTTCCCCAACATAACGTAGCTGTTCATTTTTATAAGGCCTGTCATCCAAAACACAGAACCTAATCCTTAATTAGTTGTCATATTTGTTTAGATGTTATACATCATCCATCGGACTGAACTGTTTGGTTTACTGTCCTTTCGTAATGTCCATTAAATGATTGTTTTTGCATTCACTTATGTTTTATTTAACAGTTTTCCCACATCCTGAACTCCTGACTCACAGGCCTGTTGCTAAAGAGTGAAATCATTAAATTGGCCCAGCACAGAGGCTGCCCAGGCAGTGAAGGGTAAATCACAGCTCACAGAGCAAACTGTGGGGCTCCAAAGCTCCTTAACAACAAGCTTTCCTCCAGTTAGGATTTTCAGCTGTAAATCCCTTTTGGAATAGGAGCTATGAGGAGCCATGTGTCCCATGGGATGGAGAAGGGACTCCACTGTCACCTGATCCCCTTTAACCCAGCGGTGGGACCATGGAGGCAGGATTTATTCACTGGGATGTGGGGCAGGGACTGGAATCCAGGCAGAGTCTCAGCCAGCAGACTACTCTAGAAGTGTTTCTCAATGACTAATTATTGAAATGTGAAATGGAGGGTCTTTAGCAGAAGAATTGAGAACAACCTAACCCAATATACTCATGGCAACTACATGTGGAAAAAAAAATCCTGTATAAATTGAGCCAAGAGAAGACTTCTAAAAGTCTCCCACATCCATTTGTGAATGCCTTGAACATGATATCAATGGGCATGGCAATCACCTCCACCTTCCTTTCCACTCAAAACTCATTTTTGTGCCCTGCCAGGCGCTGCAAAGCACACAAAGCCAGGTCACCTACCCTGAGTGCCCTGGCAGGACACGATGTAGGAACCTGAAGAGGGACAGCGTCTCCTGTAGGGAGCTAAACAGCAGCTGAGCAGGAACTTCTGGCCCTGAGTGCTGCTTGCCTGGACAGGACACCTCAAATGACCTTGTTCTTTCCAGGTCCCTTCATGGCTATAATTCTAAGTATCTGCCCCTTCACCTGTGTGTTCCACTGCCCTGCTGCCAGCAGCAGCTGTGTCCCAGCCAGGGAGTCACATCCCTGCTACAGCTACATTGCCATGGCATGGCACCCATCCTCTGTGTGGATACAGGAAATACACCTGAATTAAATACAGCATGAAATAAAAGCCTTTCTTTTCCACGTGAGAAAATAAGGACAAGCTCTTGGATCTGAAAGTACTTCTAATATTTTACCTCCCTTTGCTCATCTCTGTCTTACCTCAGGAAAAGACTCAAGTTGATGGTGTACTGGCATATACTGCCCATTTCTTCCTCTGATCCTAGTCCACTTCCATTGTGCTTTTTGTGAAGTGCTGTGAGACAATTATTGGTATGCAGAGCACTGGGGAAGTGCTGGAGAGGCATGAAAGCTGCCTGCAAAGTCTGGAAAGACTCAGCATAAAGCTCCTGTTACAGTGAGAGGTGAAGCATATGCCCTTTAGGTATAAATGAAGCATCAAGATAAACTTTTATAATACTGGAAAATGACTCTTTTTGATGACACTTTCATAAATTCTTCAAAGACCTCCCAAAATCATTGTCTCCCTTCTGATCTCACCTCCCACTCGAATCTTCTCGTCCCACTGAAACAAGGTTACTTTTTATTTTACTTTTTTCCTTCTTCTTTCTTCTCTCCCTTACACCTACCAAAATGATGATATTTCAGCTCTGCTTTTAGGGAGGAAATGATTTGCACAGCCTTTTTTCCTCATGCATCTGTACTGTAAAACTGAAAAAATGTGGCAAGAGGAACATGTCAAACTTGCAAAAAAATCACTTGAGGCAAGAAACAGCAATATGACATGACAGCAATTGAAACTGAAGACAAGGTTCCCAGAAAGTTAAAGAAAATTAAATTGTAGTTAAAAAAAAAAAAAGAAACCTAAAATTTTACCCAAATTAGAAGCTAATAAACAACTTGAATGCCCAAAAAGATGACCAAGGACAGGGTAGTATAGAACATCCCACACAGGGGCAGCTCTAAGATCTTCTATGAAACTTTAATTTAATTTTGGCTAGACAATTAAAGCTGTATAGAACTTTAAATAATTGGAATAAAAATGCCCTGCAAAGATGACTGCCTTTTGTCTTTTGGTTACATGTGGGACCTTCTTCATTCTCTAGCCGATTGTTCAACAAAGTTTTTATTATTTTAGCATGTGTTGGCCAATAAAGGAAGCACCACTGCATTAGACATAAGGAATGATACCAGACAAAGCAGATGAATGCAACCATGTAAAAATTATGTGGCATTTCAGGTTCTCCGTGTGTGTCTATGTGTCCCACTTGTGTTTGTCTGCCAAGATACTCCTTGCCTGCCTTCAGCCCAAATCTTA